>NC_065446.1:244109300-245512271 GCF_917563875.1 Diabrotica virgifera virgifera | reverse complement strand
GATATGATTAGATGAAAAACGTTCTATTTTGCTCCATTTGGATGACTTTTTAAAAGTTTTTAGCAATTTACAAATCGAAGTTTTTGCTTCTTTCTAAATTACTGAATCTCTCTTATCTCGAAAATAAAAACGCAAGTCCATTTTTTCTGCATTTCTTTATTTTCTCAAACTTCTAACGTCAAGCGGAATTCTTTTATTCTTTCGCCTCCTTCCTCAAAACTATCAGCAGGGATACCACTCTCCCTGCCCTTTTGTTATTTCTTAAGTCTCCTAATACACTCCGCCAAAAAATTATCGCATCACCTTAAAAATGGGACATTTTTAATGTCTCAAATTTCCTAAACCTGTTGTCCGATTTTAATAATTTTTGAAGTTATACTTCTTTGAGCGCGATTGAGAGTAAAATTTCATAATACTGCGCTAATGTGCACACAGACAGTATGGCGTTTAGTTGCTGAATCTTTCAAGTTATGTATAAATATATCAGTTCAAGAAAAGGTGTGAAAAGTGTTTTTAGTAAATATATTTATTATAATTTTTGTGTCTTTGGATTTGTCTTCCTCAGAAGTAAGATGAGTATTATTAAAACATGTTATTGTATATTTATTACACGTCACATTGTCTATTTGTTACTGTGAATTGTCATTAGGTACGTCCGAACCGATACAGACACAGTCCTCGTAGCGTATTTGGTATAGCGTACAGCCAGAGATCGAGCGAGCGGTCTTGAGTTCGAATCAGGAGCAAACCTATAATTTTTTTATTTTTTTTGAAAGCGGTAAGCACAAAATTAGTTTGGTGTTTAAAAAAATTAAAAGAAACTGTTTAAAGTATATTTATTTTTAAGAAATCATATAATAGAGGTATAACTTCTTATGTGAGTACAAAGTACACACACATTCTTTTTTTTTTTTAATATGTTATAGCTTTATTCTCCAAGAATATCCATGTAATAATATTGTTGCTAAACAGATAACTGTCATTGTATACCGGGTGTAACAATGATAGTGTGTTTTTTCCTAAAAGTTTGGAACACCCTGTGGAATATTATAGCGTATATAAAATATTGAAATTAAAACTCAACGGTAAACTTGGGTCATCTAAATATTTTACTTTTTGATTCATTCGCTTATGATGGATAATAACAAAGTTAGGTACTTTAACAACTAGCAACGTTCTTCATCAATACAGGGTGTTTCTAAATAAGTGCAACACACTTTAAGGGGTAGTTCTGCATGAAAAAATAATGACAGTTTGCTTTATACACATATGTCCGCAAATGCTTCGTTTCCGAGATACGGGATGTTGAATTTTTTCTTACAAACTGACGATTTATTTATTGCTCTAAAAAAGGTTGAGATAGGCAAATGAAATTTGGTAGGTTTTAAGAGGTAGTTATTGCACATTTTTGGCATACAATTAAGAACTTTATATTCACAATTGGCGTGCATACGAGTAATATGACCGGGTAATATGACCCGTATGCACGCAAATGGTGAATATAAAATTCTTAATTGTACGTCAAAAAATGTGCAATAACTACCTCTTAAAATCTACCAAATTTAATTTGCATATCTCAACCGGTTTTAGAGCAATAAACAAATCGTCAGTTTGTAAGAAAAAATTCAACATCCCGTATCTCGCAAACGAAGCATTTGAGGACACATGTTTGTAAAGTAAACGTCATTATTTTTTCATGCAGAATTATCCCTTAAAGTTTGTCGCACTTATTTAGAAACATCCTGTATTGATGAAGGACGTTGCTAGTTGTTAAAGTACTTAACTCTTTTAGTATCCAACATAAGCAATTGAATCAAAAAGCAAAATGTTTAGATGGCCTAAGGTTACAGTTGAGTTTTAATTTTAATATTTTATATACGCTAGAATATTCCACAGGGTATTCCAAACTTTGAGGAAAAAACACACTATCATTTTTACACCCGGTATACAATGACATTTATCTGTTTAGCAACAATATTATTACATGGATATTCTTGAAGAATAAAGCTATAACATGTTAAAAAATCACTAAAATTGAACAAGAGGTTTAAGAAATATGAGACATTAAAAATGTCCCATTTTTAAGGTGAGGCGATAATTTTGACGCTTAGTGCATTCCTTTAACTTCATTTAGAGTTGGTTCCTCAAAAGTTCCCTCTTCATATTTTTGCTAATTCTCATTTACTTCTAATTCTTCTTGATGGAATGTATACAGGAAGTATTCCGGTCATCTGTTTAATTTTTCGGTAGTTTCTTCTAGAAGTAAACCTTCTTTGATTCCTCAATACTTTGTATTGTTCTTAGTAGTTTCTCTACATTTTTTAAATCATTGGTAGAAATGTTTCACATGTTTGTTTATTTAGACTACTTTTATATTTTTTAATTGCTTTTCTAGCTATTCTCTTTTCTTCTTTATGCAAATTCATTTAACTTCTCTTCTTTGAGCCACATACTTTTGAATTATATTTTGGGTATTTCCTCTCTCTCTCTCTCTCTCTCTCTCTCTCTCTCTCTCTCTCTCTCTCTTTGTACTTTTGCCATGTTAGTTCTTGCCAAAGCATTCCTACATTATTCATCGAATCAGTCTTGACGTCTCTTACATGTAATCTTCCTATACACTTTCTGACATGGCCGTCAGTATGGTCTGCCATTATTCTTCTACTTTCTGCTTATCTGCATTATCTAGCCATTTATTTATTCCTTCCTCTAATCTGTTTACTACTAAAAGTATTTAGTATAAAAAATAAGCAAGTTACGCTCAAAACAAAGTTGGCCCCTTTTATTTTGGTAAAAAAAAAACGGAAAAATCACCCCCTAATTAGCATCTCAAATGAAATTAATCGTTACCTCTTCACAAGTTGATTTACTTATGTCGTATTTATATGATCTGTAATTTTCATCAGTTCGAAAGTGCTTATAAAACCACAAAAAACGTGTTTTTTTTTGTTGAAAAATGAACATATTTAGTCGCAAATAACTCAAAGAGTATTGACTTATTGAAAAAATTGTATAGAACAAAAGTTACCAAGAATGAATCAGTTTATCCACTTCCGGACTTATTTTAAAGGTTTTCTTTTTTCACCCCCGGAAAGGGGTAAAACTCACCCCATAGCAAAAGCACACGTCAATACAGTCTCACTTGTTTTGCTTGACAAGTTAATTAGGTGTATGCCAAATTTCATGTCAATCCAAGTGGTTTTTTAAAATTTAGAGCAACAACCGTGAGTAAACGTACTATAAACCGTTATTTTTGCAATAATTTATTAATAACAAAGTCAGAAGGTGGTTTAAGCTATCACGAGTAGTGGCAATCGATTTAGGGTATAAAAATACTATGAAAAAGACTACAAACTTGCTTTAGATAGCGCATTATTTCGAGCTTTTCGGCGAATAAACAACTATTTTGTTATTAACAAAATAAGAACATATTTTGAGTAATCGCGACTAGTCGTATTCGATTCAGCGACCAAAAATACAGCAGAGAAGACCCTTAACACTATCAATTTATTTACAAGGCTTCTAATAATTCCTGAAAAATACCTAATTTTACCATAATTTGTTAATAACAATTAAACGCACCATTTTTGGGCTACCACACCACTTCCATTGGATTCACCGACCCAAAAAACCTATAATACCACCATCAAATCATGGCGAGCTAGAATTGCCCACGGGACACCTTATGTTGCGACTAGACTATAACTACTTTTTACATTCCATGTCCAAATCTTTACTATTTCCCTTAGGTGGGAAAAGCTCTTGGTGTTGGTCATTTAGAATATGGAGAACAGTGCCTCCGTTCTCTCCGATGAGGCTCCAATAAGAGTCGAAAATCGCGATTCACAGGACTGGACTGCGCTTCGTATTCGAATTGAAAAGCAAGATTGTTTTGCCTTCGCATTGCAACTGAATAAAAATGGTATACATTTCTATTTTATAGTCGTATTACTCCGTAGAGTAACCAGGTGCATTTTCCGTTGGAACTTTACCAAGCTGCAGACGGGGCATGTGAATTGCATAGTGTAGAATTCCTTCCCTTTGTCTTCACTGCAGCATCCATGTGCTTGCAAATTGTAGAAGCCTTGGAGGTGTCACCAGGAAAGTGTACCAATAAGTTTTCAATTTAAAAATCTTTTAGTAATGTTTTTAATATTTTCAATATTATTAATTTTGCTATTAGGATTGAAAACTACTTCATCTTTCAATTGCCAGATGACGCTAGTCACCTAATACCTTTACTTCGGTTGCAATGGGTGGGAAAAGCTCTCGGTGCTGGTCATTTAGGATATGGAGAACAGTGCCTACATTCTCTCCGATGAGGCTCCAATAAGAGCCGAAAATCGCGATTCAGAGGACTGGACTGCGCTCCGTATTCTAATTGAAAAGTAAGATTGTTCTGCCTTCGCATTGCAACTGAATAAAAATGGTATAGATTTTTAGTTTACTATTTTCTTGGATTGATGCCTTGCTTCTGTGTTTATTTCTTACGAGATTTCTAAATTAGAATTGCGAAAATATCTGGCGGATATAGATTTATACTTGCGGTATATTTTATTTATTTATTTTTTAAAGCTCAATAGTTGCAGCGGATCATAAATACCGGGTGTCCACTTATATTTTTCCCCATTTTAACTGCCTATAACTTCTAAACGGCTCAAGATAGAAATATGCGGTTTTCGCTGAAATGTTTTATTTTAGTAAAAGTTTTGTCTGAATGGATTGAATTTTTTATATCGCTTTCAAATCTGAAAATAAAAATGGCGGATTTTTGAAAAAAACATTGTTGACTTTTTTTTAATGGAACACCCAGTATATTTTTTTGTAAATTGAAAGAAATGTCATTCATCTATCCAGCGATATAAAGGTTTTCAGAATCGGTTGTCAAATCACTGAGTAATTAATTTTTAAAATGAGAGGATATCACATACCTAAATACCATAACGAAACAAATTGATATTATGTTATGTGATTTCCACATTGCATCTCTCATTTTAAAAATTAATTGCTCAGTCATTTGACAACCGATTTTAAAAAATTTTATATCGCTGGATAGGTAAATGACCGTTTTTTCAAGTTTTTGGATAAATTACCAGTTTTATATTGGTTTAAAAAAAATGGCGGATATAAAAGAAAACGTTGTTGATTTTTTTTTATTAAAACACCCAGTATATTTTTCTGTAACTTGAAAAAAAAACGGCCATTTACCTATCCAGCGATATAAAAAATTTTAAAATCGGTTGTCAAATAACTGAAGAATTAATTTTTAAAATGAGAGATGCAATGTGGAAATCACATAATATAATATCAATTTGCTTCGTTATGGTATTTAGGTATGTGATATCCACGTTGCACCTCTCATTTTAAAAATTAATTGCTCGGTGATTTGACAACCGATTTTGAAAAACTTTATATCGCTGGATAGGTGAATGGCATTTCTTTCAGTTTACAGAAAAATATACTGGGTGTTCCATTAAAAAAAAGTCAACAACGTTTTTTTCAAAAATCCGCCATTTTTTATTCGTAATTGAAAGCGATATAAAAAATTCAATCCATTCAGACAAAACTTTAAACATTTCAGCGAAAACCGCATATTTCTATCTTGAGACGTTTGGAAGTTATAGGCAGTTAAAATGGGGGAAAATATAAGTGGACACCCAGTATTTGCGAGCTAAACTATTTTGTACTTTTAGTCCAAGTAATGAAGCTTAAAATAGGACAAAACTTCGCAATTTTTACAGAATAAATCGATTTGCTTGAAAAATTGAGAATAAGTAGTGGATAGTCCAAGGATTAAAATCTATATCATGCTGAAAGGCGCGTTTACCATGGGGGTGGTTTCCACCCCATCTCAGGGGTGGAAATTTTTTATTATATTTTAATCACAAAAGTTGGTAAAAACGTTCATTCTTAACAAAAAACGTTCTATACATTTTTTTAATAAAATTGATAGTTTTCGATTTATTCGCTATCGAAAAATGTTGGTTTTATATCGAAAAATCAGTGTTTTTAATAAGTTTTCTGCTAATAACTCCAAAAGTTTCCGTGTTATCAAAACAACTTTACTTAACAAAAATGTACCTTTTGAAAAAACAAACAAAAACGTGTTTTTAGATTATCTTTACGACCAATAGTAATCGAGCTATACTTTATTATATGTTGGCTCTTCTTCGTCAAATGCTAAATATTGCAGTTTCAAAGTCAAAAGACGAGAAAACTATGCATTTTTCGAGGACAACTTGTTAGAACTAATTTAAAGTATTAAAAATATCTATCTCCAAAAATAAAAAAAAAAGTCTCTAGCTTAAAAATTAAGTAACTTATAATGAAAAGAATGTCAGCCCTATTTTTTTCAGCGAAGAAGTGATTGGAAGCAACCCCCTAATCACCACCCTAATTAAAATTAATCAATGACCTTATTTGGTCTTTTTTATTTATGTATTATTAATAGGTTCTAGAAGTTTGACCGGCTTAGAATGATTAGTTTTTAAAAAATGGAATTAAAAGCAAATAACGAATTTTTGAAGTTTGGAAAAAATTGCTTTTTCTTCAGAATAGCAAGATTAGCATCAGAGATACGAAAAAATGTTCAAATATTAAATTGTAGCCGATTTAATCTCCAAAAACCTGGTTTGCAAAAATTTTTTCTACGGCAAAAATTGAGTGAGCTATCGACAATTAAATCTTGTAATGACATGCAAAAACCACCTTTACCAACCCATTTAAAGTCACCTCTTTGTGCGACTGAGGATTTTAACAATAATTAATATTAATAGCCTTATGAACCTTATAAAAACCAACAAAATTCTTTTTTACCAAACTTCTAGGATCAAAATTTAAAATGTTAGGGTTAAAAAATCAATATATTTTTTTGAAAAAAAAGTAGAAATCCAATTGGAAGCATACTAATGTAAGTTAGCGGTGTTTTTAGTCATTGGCCTTATTCATTCTTATTTATTTATGTATTATTAAGAGATTCTAGATGTTTGACTGGCTTAGAATGATTAGTTTTTAAAAACAGGAGTTAAAAGCGAATAACGAATTTTTGTAGCTTGGTAAAAAATGAAATTTTCTTCAGAATATAAAGATTAGCATCGGAGATACAAAAATGTGTTTCAATATGAAATTGTAGGTTATTCAATTCTCAAGAACTTAGTTTGAAAAAATTTTTTCTACGGCAAAAATTGAGTTAATCGTAAATGAGTATACCTATCAAAATATTGATTTTTTCGATATAAAACTAACATTTTCGATGGCAAATAAATTGAAAACTGTTGATTTTATCAAAAAAATGTACAGAACATTTTTTGCTTAGAATGAATGTTTTTATCAACTTTTGCGGTCAAAATATAATAAAAAATTTCCACCCACGTGATGGGGTGACAACCACCCCCATGGTAAAAGCGCCTGTCGCCATCATATAGATTTTGATCCTTGTTCTATCTACTACTTATTTTCAAATTTTCAAGCAAAGCTATCCATTCTGTAAAAATTGCGAGGTGAAAAGCTTCGGTTCCTGGCCTATTTATTTCACGGCAGGATATTAATATGCTCTCATGGATTTCCTAAATATTGTTAGATTCCAATATATTCTGATATACAATACGACAGGTGAGAAGTGGCTTATTGCGTGTTGACCATGTTTTATATCATTTTGCATAATTAAATTCGTCTTTCAAAATCAAGCGGAAGAGATCGAGTTTCTAATATTAAATTAAATGCAGTCTGGTCAAGTATTTAATTAATCATTTCTTTGAAGGGAAACAGATACATTTTGTAATTAAAATTAAAACTTCGGTAAAAAAATGTTTACAATACCAAGTACAAGAATTTATTTTTAATTTGTTCGTTTGCTGCGGAAGAAGGCCCAGATATAGAAAATTGTAGCTCAACTAATAATAAGTTTTTTTCTTAAAAAAAATAGACTATTCGAACTAAAAATGCGATAATTTAACGAAGGCTTGTTACGTTATTTTATTACATACAAAGTTCGTAGAAGAAAAGAGATTTATGATATAGGATATCTATCGAAAAAAATACAAAAAATAAGAGATAGTTTATAATGGAAAGGCAGAGTATAAGCAAATTACTACCCCCCGAAAACTTAAACAATTTTAAAAATAAATAACCATTTTCAATTTCGTTGCAACACGAAACTACAGCCGCATTATATTCTAGTTTAATCAGAGAGTGCAGCAAGCACCTTTACCGGTTTCGAAACTTATTAGTCTCTCATCAGAAGGCACATATTATGCTACTCTCTCTGACACAACAAGGACAAACCCCGGCGTGCAGTCACGCATTGCAATCCACGAAACGGCAAGGATGCCCTAGCGGCAACTGCTAGCAAAAGACTAAGTTTTCAATCTAATAGCACATAAAATAACACTAAAAATATTACTCTACACCCCACCAGATTGAAAACAATGGGAACCTTCTCTGGTTACACCTCCGAGGCTTCTACAATTTGCAAGCCATAACGCATGCTGACTAAAGAAGATGAGGGAATTTTACAATTTATAATTTACGTCCCATCGTCCCATATTTCTATTCTATTCTATCTGCTTGGCTCTGTAAAGTTCCAACGAGAATAGTTCCCTTGTTACTCCAATCAGAGTAAACATGTAAATCAAAACTGAATAACCATTTTCAATTTCGTTGTAACACGAAACTACAGCCGCATTATATTTCAGTTCAATCAGAGAGTGCAGCAAGCACCTCTACCGGTTTCGAAACTTATTAGTATCTCATCAGGAGGCACATATGCTGCTCTCTCTGACCCAACTAGGACAAACCCCGGCGTGCAGTCAGAAATAATGAGGATATACAAAAAATCAATACTTATGGCAAAGAACTGGATGGCTTGATCACATTATTCGAATGACATAGAAACCGAACTGTTAACACAATAATGAAATAGGGAAAAAGAAGGAGACGTGTAAAGGAGAAATGGTTAAAAGCAGTAAAGCAAGAGTCGTCAGAAACAGGCATGAGAGAAAAAACAAGGAACCGGCAAAAATGGATGGAAATTAACTAAGTGTTGGAAAGCAGGGGTTTACAAGGACTGGGGAGCTGTTGTATATACAGGTTGTCCAGAAACTCTACCGACAACCGAAAGACCGAAGAATCCTCAGTTAATTCTAAAATATTGTAACCCAATTCACTTAGTCCGAAAATGATTCCTAAGGGAGCTAGAGCTCTTTGAAAATGGCGTCTTGTAATTAGTTTTTCTTAAATAACTCTAGAAGGCTTCCATTGGGAAAAAAAGAAAATTGGTACACATATTTATCTTTCAGAGATAAATCGACTCTATGCATTTCGAATTTCTAGTACCGGTCATAGGCGTCCGTTTTGGGTAGGGCAACAGTTATTTTATCGCATAACTTTTTATTTAGTTTTTAAGCATTTTTGACCCTGGATTATTAAATTGTAAGGTATTCTACAATTAAGAGGTACTGTTGTTTTAGGTCGATAGGATGCACCGTTTTCTGGAAAAATCGATTTGAAAATTTTTCTTTTTTTGAATTTCCAAAAAGAACTATTTATAAATCCGAAAACGGGTACGTTTATTTATATTTCAGAGATGAATCGATTTCATTAATTGCGAATTTCTAGTACGGGTCATATGCGTCCGTTTTGGGTAGGTCAACGGTTATTTTATCGCATGACATTTTTGTCTTTAATTTTTAAGCATTTTTGACTCTAGATTATTAAGTTATGAAGAATTCTAGTACTAAAAGTTACTCTTGCTTTAAGTTGGTAAAATACACCGTTTTTTGAAATGTTTTTTCAATTTTTTTTTAAATTCAAAAAACGAAAAATTTTCAAATCGATGTTTCTAGAAAACAGTGTGTCCTACCGACTTAAACCAGGAGTACCTTTTAGTACTAGAATACCTCACAATCTAATAATCCAGTGTCAAAGATGCTTAAAAGTTAAAGACAAAAAAGTTATGTGATAAAATAACCGCTGCCCTACCCAAAACGGACGCCTATGATCAGTACTAGAAAATTGGCAATAGATGGAGACGATTTATCTCTGAAAGATAAACACACGTACCGATTTTTGTTTTTCTAAATTGAGGCGTTCTGGAGGTATTTATTAAAAACTAATTACAAGATGCCATCTTCAAGAAGCTCTAGCTCCCTTAGGAAGCATTTTCGGACTAGGTGAATTATTGAGCTAAATTTTCTTAAAATTATCTGAAGAATCTCCTGTTTTCGTTTGTCGGTAGAGTTTCTGGACACCCTGTATAATACGGAATAATTCAAGAAATTCGAAAATATCTGCAGGCCCAAGACATAGTTGTTGATTCAAGAGTGTCTATAATTTGTATCAATGCAGATCTATTGATGGAAAATCAACAGAAATATGCAAAATACAAAGAGGTGTCAGACGGGTTGTATACTGTCCCCACTATTATTCAATTTATATTCAGATAGAATATTTAAGGAAGCGCTGCATAATTTGGAATGGGGTGTGAAATTTAATGTAATTCTGATAAATAAAATTAGATATGCAGAAGATACAGTTATTTTAAGTGATTATATGAATGAATTACAACACCTTTTAAATGCCATTGACGCAGTGGGAAGATAGTTTGGCCTAAACATAAACTGTTCAAAAACAAAATACATATGGTATTTCGCCGTTTGGCCCATCAAGATTCACGGTTATATGTTGATGATCATATAATTCAAAGAGTACCTAGTTTTAAATATCTTGGTTGCCATATTACTGAACAACTAGATCCAGATATAGAGATAAAATGTAGAATCCAGATAGCCCGCACGACATTTTTAAAAATAAGGTCATCCTTCTGTAATGATAAATTGCAACTTCAACTTCGAAAGCGCATGATTAAATGTTACATTTGGACAGTCCTCTTGTATGGTGTCGAAGCATGGACATTAAAAATATCCACCATTAATCATTTGGAGGCCTTTGAAATGTGGTTGCACAGACGTATACTGAAAATAACATGGACGGCTATGCTGACAAATGTGGCAGGCCTTAAGAGAGCAAATGCTGCCCGCGAGCTGCTTGATAACATCAAATATAGAAAGATGGCCTATTTTGGACACGTAGTAAGGGGAGACCGGTATAATATTCTTCAACTTATTATGATGGGTAAAATCGAAGGACGCAGAGGAATTGGTAGAAAGCAGGCCTCTTGGTTGAAAAATATCCGGGAGTGGACAGGAGTAAAGAAATCAGAACACCTATTTAGAATAGCTCGACACAGGGACAGTTTCGCCATGTTAATCGCCAACGTCAAGAGGGGGGACTTGATAGGGCAAGTTAAGAAGAAGAAGAAGAAGAAGAAGCAGCAGATCTATTGATTTGTTTAGAGTAGCAACTTTAAAATAAAAAATATTTATTACCATCACCAACCCCCGTAGGGAGACTGTATAAGAAGATTGTTTCATAAAATAATAGATAAGTTGGCATATATTGTAAATAAATAGTAATAAAAAAATGCTTACAGTAATTTATTACAGAAGTAATAAAGTGTTATGTTTTCGGTGACAAATAGTCATTCATCAATAAATATTAAATACAATTCCAATGGAAATATAAGTGATTATTTCATTCATAGGAGATTCTGACCAATAAAAAGCTACATAAATCTAAATTAAATCGATAATTTTTGATAATTTCCCGTCGTCAAGTATATCACGTCAGGTGTCCTTCGTTGCTACGAAAAAATACATTCAGTGACATTAATGACAATTATTGTTTTAAAAATTATAAAAGTGATGACTTTCAACCGTCAAATTAATATTTATAACAACTGTGTCTTTAATTGTACTAATTTGTACTTTCACAAATAAATTACAATAAAATTTTGTTGTTGAACAGTTTTATTCATGAAATAATCGCAACAAATTGCACTCGATCTCTAAAATTAATATAGAATTTTAGAGCTCTTGTGCAATTACTACTGAAAATTTTCCTTTACCCTTTCGGAGATATTCCAGGAAATGGTTAGTACGAATTATATATAGGGTGTCCCAAAAGTAGTGGAACGGTCGAATATTTCGCGAACTAAACATCGGATCGAAAAACTGAAAAATACGTGTTCAATCATTTTCAAAAATCTATCCAATGACATCAAACACCAACTCCCACTACACCCCCTAGAGGTGGGGTGGGGGGTAACTTTAAAATCTCAAATAGAAACCCCTAGTTTTTCTTACAGATTTGGATTCGTTACGTAAAAGTAAGCAACTTTTATTCAAGACATTTTTTCTAACTGTGGATAGATGGCGCTATAATTGGGAAAAACGATTTATCCTGATACCATAGGTAAATTATAGAAACGGTCTAATATCGCGAGAAATACACTTCCTAATGAGAAACCAAAAAACAGATTTCTAATATTTTCCGAAAACCTACCGATAAACAACAAAAATGACCCTCCAACCCACCCCCTGGAGACGGGGTGGGGGGTAAATTTAAAATCTTAAATAGCAACCCCCACTTTTTATTGCAGATTCGAATTCGTCATGAAAAATTAAGCAACATTTATTCGAAACATTTTTTAAAATTGCTGATAGATGGCGCTAATAAATCGTATTTTTCCAATTAAAGCGCCATCTATCAACAATTCTAAAAAATGTTTCGAATAAATGTTGCTTAATTTTTCATGATGAATCCGAATCTGTAATAAAAAGTGGGGGTTGCTATTTAAGATTTTAAAGTTACCCCCCACCCCACCTCCAGGGGGTGGGTTGGAGGGTCATGTTTAGTGTTATTCGATAGGTTTTCGAAAAGTATTAAAAACCTTTTTTTTTGGTTTCTCATTTGGAAGTGTATTTCTTGAGATATTAGACCGTTTCTATAATTTACCTATGGTATCAGGATAAATTGTTTTTCTCAATTATAGCGCCATCTATCCACAGTTCGAAAAAATGTCCTGAATAAAAGTTGCTTACTTTTGCGTAACGAATCCAAATCTGCAAGAAAAACTAGGGGTTTCGTTTTGAGATTTTAAAATTACCCTCCACCCCACCTCCAGGGGGTGTAGTGGGGGTTGGTGTTTAGTGTCATTGGATAGATTTTTGAAAATGATTGAACACGTATTTTTCAGTTTTTCGATCCGATGTTTAGTTCGCGAAATATTCGACCGTTCCACTACTTTTGGGACACCCTGTATATATTATCAACGTTTTCTAAAACTACTTTATCAATCAATGGTAGAAGCGGTAATCGAAATGACCTTCTAAATCGTCCATCATCCAGAGTGCGACGAAGTGTTGTCAATGCTTCTTGATACTATAGGAACAGTTATCTCTAAAGGTACCTAGAAATTGATGCTGTTGGCAAGATCATTGAAAAATTTGCCAAGAGTCACGAATAACGACTTCTGCAACAAGCTCCTTGACAACAAGAGTCTGGTTAGAAGACTCAAGAGGAAGAAACCTTTCGAGTTAGTTAGGTGAGAAGCAGAGTATGGTGAAGGTGATGACACATAAATTAAATTTGTGCGATAAATTAATAGAACTTAGGGATACTAGGGAGCTTTGAGTAATAAGGCTAGCAAAAAGTTGCTCATTGATCATATTGTTGGATCAGATGGTAAAGTTTTTAAGCATCTTGTTGGTGAAACAAAAAAATAGAAATCAATATTGATTTGTTTAGAGCAACAACTTTAAAATAAAAAACAGCTATTATCGTTTGGCAACCTGCGCAGGGCCTCGATTTTTGACCCTTCGCTTCGTTATCGAACGTATACGCTTCCTATCTGTTTAGTATACGAAGCGAATACGTTTGTTAACGAAGCGGAGAGTCAAAAATCGAGGCCCAGGGAGACTTCATTCATATAGGTATAGATAAACTGGCATATTCTGTAAATTAATGTTTATCACAAAAATGCTTACAGTAATTTACTACAGAAGTAATAAATTTTTGCACAGCATTATTTTTTCGGTGACAAAAAGTCATTCATCAAATATTAAATACAATTCCAATGGAAATGTAAGTGACAATTTTCCTTTGCCCTTTCGGCAATATTCCAGGAAACGGTTAGTACGAATTCTAATAAGGTTTGCGTCTTTGGTATGATTTATATATCATCACCGTTTCTTAAAACTACTTTATCAATCAATGGCAGAAACGGAAATCGAAATGACCTTCTAAATAATTCATATCGCGTTCTAATATAAACGAGCATCTAAATTGAAGAGTTATCCATCTATGAAACGATAAATAACTTAAATTAAGAACTTTTTTATTACTACATCGTTCAATTCGGAATCTGTTCTAGAAAATTAATAGACATTAAATAGTTTATGCTAGCCACAAGTAAATCAAATATAAACAACACGAAACATGATGAAAATTCCTTCAGATGAGTCCATCCTTTCTACACTCCGTACAATATAGATACTAAAACCACTTTTTTTTGTCACTATGTCCGGAAAATCTTGTAATCCATTTTAAACATACTTCCAGACTACCTAGGCACCTGGAATTATCAGAATAGCTCTGACCTCGATAAAAAAATGCAATATTCAACAGCATTTATGTGGATGCAATGAGTTTTATTTTGGCCATTTTAAATATAAATAATGCAATGTCATTTAGATCCCGTTGTAAAGTACGTAAATCAAAAACGGAAATAGCTCTGTCGAGTATTCGACTGAAGATCGAGAGGTCCTAGGTTCAATCCCGGATGTTCCCTATTTTTTCTATTTTTTTTCCCTTAAAATTGTGTAAAAACATTTTCTTTGATTTATATGAGTTTAAAGTCGATTACAAAATTCCTTTATGGTATAGAAATTGAAGCAACAAAATAGTTTATAATTTTATATTGTGTACTATAAATAATAAAACGTGTTATTATAAAAAGTTCTTTTTTAAGTGTAGTTATTTGTTTCTTTGTCTCTCCTGGCATAAACAATAATATCTAAATCAACAAATCATCCTTATTTATTTACGATTTAGCTTGAATTGAAAGATGACGAAGTGTATTGAAATAAAAACGGTATTCGCATATCTGAATCTGAATTGAGATATCTTCCTTCAATCGTTCTTTGATAGAATATTCTCAAGATTTACCGGTATTGCAGCCAAACCAAAACGGGATCCGAACCATATTGGTATTGTGAGTACATATATTTTTCTTCCTCCTATATATTATTATCTCCAATTGAAAGCAAAGCAGGGATGAAAATGTGAAAGCGGTGGAAATGTTTGTTCGGTGGTAATAGTTTTGGGAATAATAAATTTTGTAAACAATTTTTCACGAAGTAACACTAAGTTTTAATTTACATAGTATGTGTTTGTGTATTCAGATTGAAAATTGATATGTTAGGACTAATATTTACTATGTATGCGCTTCGAAGCGGAGCTTTTAAATAATGTTAAAAATTAATGTTTTTCTGAAGCTATTTTCTTGTGGCATTTTTGAAATTAACTAGTTTTGATAATAAATAAGCCACAATTTTACTAAAAAAAAGTGATTTTATTAACGTTTCGACGCCCAAATCGGGTGTCGTTGTCTAGATCAGCGGTTCTCAATCTTTTTCAGTCATGTACCACCAAATACTTTTTATTATTTCTTGTACCACCTAACTGAAATACCTATCTAGCTAGGTGATCTGATTAATTAGAATAGTGGTGTTGATTTTGGCTGTTTTGCGTTTTGTGTAACACCTCAAATAATGAAATGTACCACCAGTGGTACATGTACCACAGATTGAAAACCGCTAGTCTAGATACAAAAAATATTAATGAATTAAACAAAAATTTTGTTGCTTAGTAAAAAAAAATTCTGATTATTTCATTCATAGGAGATTCTGACCAATAGAAAGCTACAGAAATCTAAATTAAATCGATAATTTTTGATAATCTCCCGTCGTTAAGTATATTACGTCAGATGCCCTTCGTTGCTACGAAAAATACATTCAGTGCCATTAATGACAATTATTGTTTTAAAAATTATAAAATTGATGACTTTCAATCGTCAAATGTTTATAAAAACTGTGTGTTTAATGGTACTTACATAAATAAATTACAATAAAATTTTGGTTTTGAACAGTTTTATTCATGAAATAATCGCAACAAATTGCACTCGACCTCTGAAATTAATATAGAATTTTTGCTCTCGTGACACTTTGACATAATTTATAAATTAAAACTGTCAAAGTGTCACTCGGGAAAAATTCAATAATTTCAGAGCTCTTGTGCAATTACTACTGATAATTTATTTAATCTGACTCATTTATATCGGCGATTCAGACATATATTATAAATTTTAAAGTAGAAGACTTTAAAATGATATTGCCAATATTTATGAGTTGCGTTCCTGGGACGACTTTATTGAAAGATAGTTCATTCGATTATATGAAATCAACCCCAACTCAAGAATATCCTTCACAAAAACTCTAGTTTTGGTTGGCTCTCTACTCGAAGTGACCAACCATGAAAGCTTAACACCAGCAGGCCTAGGCCTCTCCGATGATGACTCTAATAAGAGTCGAAAATCGTCGATTCAGAGTGCTGGACTGCGCTCCCTATTCTAAGTGAAAAATAAGGTTGTGAATTTCGACGTTTAGAATTCCTTCCTTTTGTCTTTACTTCAGCATCCATTTGGCTTGCAAATTTTAGATGCCTTGGAGGTTTCACCAGGGAAATGGACCAATAAGTTTTCAATTTAAAATCTTTTAGTAATGTTTTTAATATTTTTCAATATTGCTAATGTTGCGATTAGGATTGAAAACTTTACCTTTCAATTGCCAGATGACGCTAGTCACCTAATCCATGCACGTCAGTTGCAATGTGGGGATAAGCTTTCATGGTTGGCCACTTCGAGTAGAGAGCAGCAGGCCTAGGCCTCTCCGATGATGACTCCAATAAGAGTCGAAAATCGTCGATTCAGAGTGCTGGACTGCGCTCCCTGTTCTAAGTGAAAAATAATGATTGTTTTGCCTTCGAATTGCAACTGTATAAAAGTGGCATACATTTTATACTTTGCAGTGGTATATATTAGTATTAATCCTTTAGAGTAACTAGGTCCATTTTTCGTTGGAACTTCACCAAGCTGCAGACGGGGGTTGTGAATTGCAACGTTTATAATTCCCTCCTTTTGCTTTTACTGCAGCATCCATTTGGCTTGCAAATTTTAGAAGCCTTGGAGGTGTCACCAGGGAAATGAACCAATAAGTTTTCAATTTAAAATCTTTTTGTAATGTTTTTAATATTTTTCAATATTGTTAATGTTGCTATTAGGATTGAAAACTTTACCTTTCAATTGCCAGATGACGCTAGTCATCTAATCCATACACGTCAGTTGCAATGTGAGGATAAGCTTTCATGGTTGGCCACTTCGAGTAGAAAGCAGCAGGCCTAGGCCTCTCCAATGATGACTCCAATAAGAGTCGAAAATCGTCGATTCAGAGTGCTGGACTGCGCTCCCTATTCTAAGTGAAAAATAAGATTGTTTTGCCTTCGCATTGCAACTGAATAAAAATGGTATACATTTTTATTAAAAATATTCATTTAACGATATTAAGTATTTCTGCTTATCGATATTGATGTCGTTTTTCTGCTTTTTATTTTGGCCCAGCTGACGGTTTGTTCCTACACCCTAGAGGGTAGAAGGTCTAAAGATTATAATATAAGATATAGGTATTCCTGCAAAATATCAGCAATATAGCATCTGCATGCTATTGCATCCAAACAGCTCTGAGCCATGTATGTACGTCTCAATGTTGAGCATCTATAATACCGTAAATTTGGTCTGAAAGAAAAAGATAAGCAGAGTACTATATTTCATTGAAGTTTCAATGCCCAACATTCGGTATAGATACGCCTATTATTTAACCTTTCGTTACTCGCGCCAACTTTTTGTGATCGGATACTCGCGCACGGTGCAGGAGACCGGGTCCAAAAATATGGGTCAGCAGTGTTTTAAAATTATTTTTTTTTGCAAAATTGTGTACGATTAAATTATTTAATGAATATATGATCATATAATTTTGTAGATATGCGTTTGTGTTCACATTATATTACTTTAATCAAAAATTTAATAATTTTCATTGTTATCCATTTATATGTATATACAAAAACTTTGGAAGTGAAAAAAAAATTGAATATGGTTAAATTTGTTTACTAAGAACTTTAGATCTTAATTCAATACACAAAAAAATTAAAAATAAAGAGTAATTGTAGTAACAAAAAAAGTTATAAAAATTAATTAACGTTTTTAAAACATGAAATACACAATGGTGTCACATTCATTGGAACAATGGTGTTCCAAACACAGATATTTTGAGCATATTTGGCAGTAAAACTTTGTTTTCTATTTTTCTTCCAATCACAAACAGCACAGCGATCTGAAGTTCCTGGTGTTACGACTAGTACTTGTTCTGTTGGTAAACCACATGTCTCCCTAAACCTCATTCTGATGGTTCTGGGTAAGTTATATATTTATATTTATATATATAAATATAAATAAACTAATCTATAAACATTGAAAATAAGGAGAAGATCTTAAATTACCTTACTAATTAAAAATATCGATGTGTGATCCAAACACAAAAATTGGTGCACAAATACTCGCACACGGTGTACGGGACCGTGTTGCGTAATAACAAAAGGACAGTACTATTTTTTACACTGCGAACTGACTTTACCCACAGTTGATTGACCACTGAAGAGGAATACGAATTAGCCATTCAAAATCCCCACTACAAGCAGAGTTACAGGAATTTATTTACAGGCCCGGTCTCCCACACCGTGTGCGAGTAACGGAGGGTTAAGAAGTCTGTAGAAATATTTATTATTACATAATAATTGTCCTACGACTCTTCTGGATAAAATTAGTCCTTGTTTTCAAACCTGGGATACCAAACAATGAAAAAAAAAACTTCAAACTCAAGATATGGATTTTGAAGGTTCTTTTTATAATTTGTACGAACTCTTTGCATACATGAGGACTATGCTATTTTCTAATAAATTTAAAGGTAAATAATTAAATTTATACATTATTTAAACGATTTTCTAAAAAATATATGACATTTCTAGGACGATTTTTGTTGACAAAAGATAGGAATATAATATTATTCACAGTAAAATTTACAACTTAATTATGTCAAACATGTTATTTGATAACTATTTATAGCGGTATGTAAATAATATCGTAATGAAAAAATATTAAACAATTTTAGTTTTGTCAATCAATTATATTATTTACAACTTGTTGTAAATTCAAGTGTAAGTGCTATATTCCTATATTTTCCAAAAAAATCGCTCTAAAAATATAGTTCAAATTGTTGATGTCTAAAATTTTATAAAAAATTTAATTGGTCAATTTAGCATTAATCTATTAACAAAAGGGGAATTCATAATGTACGAAAAGAGTACATCAAAATTAAAAGATAAACTTCAAAATCCATCAACAAGAATCTGATTTAAGGTATAGCGCGAATTTTAAACTACTCCCTCCACTACTCCAAACTTAATGAATTGAAGCTCCACATTTTAAAACTTTGTAGACGACTCTGTTCAAATGTAATCTTTTTCAAGCTTTGTACGTTAAGACTTTAGTTCTTGATCTTTTAAATTACGCTAATTAGGCCTCATTTGTTTAAAACAAACAAGCTAGGAATTAACACGTTGACGGATAGGACGTCTATAGACGTCTAATTTTCATTGATGTAATGTGACACAACGTCTATAGACGTTGCATTTTCCCTATTCTACTTTGAAAAACACATATAGTGTCACAACACTTGCTTATACATTTGACGCACTGTCCGTCGTGTTAAAAAGTTAGGGACCAACTTCGTCCCTAATTATTGTCGTAGGAGAACTTTTTGTTAATTTGTGAAAAACAGATATTCCCGGGAAATAGTAAAAGTTACTCTAAATATTTAGCAAAAAGAGCAAAATATTGCAATGTTTTGCAGTTATATTTTATAAGGTTGGAAAAGATTTTTTTTTAAATTTTTTTTTATATACTAACTCTGCATGATACGTTATTCCTCTGGACTAAAATATTACCCTAGTCATATCCAGGGATTTCATTCTATATATTCCTCGGTTTCATTTATCAACTTATTAGGCTTGGATCCCGCGTACCAAAAAAGTTGATTAACAGCAAGCTGAAAATTTGTTAACAGCTTAACGGTGTCTAGTCGCACAAACTTTGATATACGGGAACACTGGAACAGGGGAAGTTTTAATTGTGGAACAGGTTAAAAATTTGGAACGTCAGACTACGAAAACGTCCCATGTATTTTGTAGGACAGAACTTCCAATTGATTTGTTACCCTTTCATTAAACTCTCACAGAAAAATCAGAGTGCTATTTATCCCTTTCATAATTCCTATCATTTGACATGTTCTAAGTGTCGGACTTATTAAAATGCCCAGTTGGTGATAAATATCAGTCTGATATTTGCATGAGAGTTTAATGACAGGTAACAAGTCAATTGAAAGTTCTGTCCGACAAAATACATATGACGTTTTCGTAGTCTGACGTTCCAAATTTTTAACCTGTTCCACAATTAAAACTTCCCCTGTTCCAGTGTTCCTATACATCAAAGTTTATCCGACTAGATACCATTAAGCTTTTAACAAATTTTCAGCTTGCTTTTAATCAACTTTTTTTTGATACGCGGTATCCAGGCCTATATTTAGTTATAGTAAAGCAAAAAAATTATTGAAAAACTCATACAGAAGTAAAAAACTTCAAATTTTATACTTACTGGTATAAAATCGTTTATTAAAAACTATCTAAAATGTCATCCAAATGGATTGCAAAACGTTTTTGTTCTAATTCAAAACATCTTCAGTGCCTAGAATGAAATATTTCCGCGTTAGATTAAAGCAAAAAGGTTAAAATTGTGACTGTTAAAAAGAAAAAACATGTGGGAATACTTACATTCTGCTGGATAGTTGGAACTAGCAGACTATTTAGGCGCGGCTCAAATTGAACCTAAGCGAGTCACAACCTGCGCCGGCGGGACGGGTGACCCGTGCATTTATTTTTCTAGCGTGCCGCATAATGAATACAAGCCAACCCAACCGTTGGCCATCGACGTGGCGAATAGAGACGGGAAAAATCAGTGCGGACATGTAACGGTTAATTTTGATACCGATTCTAAGTGGTACTGATTATAAAATACTGATGTAGTATCTGTTCCTTGTACTGAATTGAGTAGGCAACTTAAAATCGGTAGTTCCGTACCTGTAACTAGTAACGTTTTAAAAATATCTTACACGTCCCTAGTAGTCGTAGCGGTATGACTTTCGAAAACATCTAATTTGATCATAAGCGAGTGCATAAAAAGATATCTTACACTGAGTATTTTATTTCTACATACCTTTATAATAACAAGCATAAGTTAAACACTGCATTGATTGTGATTCCAAAAACGGTTCGCATGTTTTAAATAAGATTTTTGCTGATTATGTATTTTGCTAAAATATTAAATAACACAAAAAATACAATTCACAACCATCATTTAATTTTTAATGATAAACAAAAGTCTAATATGATGACAAGTTTAAAATTGATCCACTTTGTCGATAACAGTGTCATTAACAGGTATTTTTAAATACCATGAATCATTTTCCAATGATTGTGTGGATTTAAGAAATACATACTAAACAATTTTTTTGCTTGTATAAAGGAGATTATAAATATGACACATTATGGTACTCTTTATTTTTCAAATAATATGCTCTTGTAAACGCATAACTTTGATTTATTGGCCAAACCTACATTAGACACGTCACAAGAAATTAAAAATAATTAACATGTAATAAATGCACTGTTGTAATCAGATATATTATATTCCATACTATTGCAATAAAATATTAAAACGAATAAACGAAAACTTGTTGAGTAGTGCTGATTGATACAACAAAGCAATAAAATGTTATTCATAAAGATAGTGTAAAATATATCGCCGTTTATCATAAATACCATCCGTATTCATTTCAGATACTTCCATCTCGCAAACAAAAACACGTAAAAATAAACATTTGACGGTGAGTCACGCGTCCCAATGCCCAAGAAAACTGTACGGCGATGACAAACCTTCCCAAGCGAGACCTGCGAACACATGAACTGATAGTAGGATGCGCAGAACCGCCTACGCAGTCCGCCGACGCAGGTTGTGTCTCGCTTAGGTTCAATTTGCGCCGGGCCTTAAAGTGGTAACCCCATAATATATGATTAACATATTATATTTAAATAAAATATGGTGACTACAAGTCGATGTTGTTAGATTTATTTGAATACATGCTCAAATATGTTTTTCTGCCCTATTGCCCTTTGCGCATGTATTCAAATAAGTCTAACAACATCGACTTGTAGTCACCATACTTTATTAAAATATAATATATAAACCATATATTATGGGGTTACCGCTTTAAATAGTGTGCTAGTTCCAACTACTCAGCAGAATGTAAGTATTCCCACATGTTTTTGTCTTTTTAACAGTCACAATTTTAACCTTTTTGCTTTAATCTAACGTGGAAATACTTCATTCTAGGCACTGAAGATGTTCTGAATTAGAACGAAAACGTTTTGCAATCCATTTGGATGACATTTTAGATAGCTTTTAATAAACGATTTTATACCAGTATAAAATTTGAAGTTTTTACTTCTGTATGAGTTCTTTAAACTATGGTATACAGCCAATTATTGGGATTTTCCCATTGATTTTAAAAAATTTAATATTAAAAGTTGAACCCTTTAAAGTTTTTATTTAATAAATATGTATTACGAAATGAAAATCGAAACGCCACATAAAATGTACTATGAGGTTCCAAGAAAACTATTATAGTTTAAATTCACAGAGGATCTCTTAGAAAGCTTAGTTTTAAGCCAAGAGGCATGCAGACGGAATGTTTTAGCAAATAAGAACACATGAAATAGAATACATGAGCAGTAACAGTATTATCGAGTAAGCATAAAATGTCATGAGAGTGGTAATTGCAGAAGTACTTTCGAGTGTTGAATATCAACTGCATTTATCGAAGTTTAACAAGCCGTTGTCGGGTTTCGTGGAAAACATTAAGTGGTGAATACTCTAGCCTCTATACCGATTAATGGCACACTTTAATCAATTAAAAAGTAATTTTGTAATTAATTTTACATTAAACTTTGTTGTACAGAAAGTTTGCCTTTTTGAAATTATCTAAAAATTTTAATGCATAATAATAATCGATGATGCTCTAATCATTGATATTTCTATGTGAATTTTTTTCACCCTGACTCTTGGCGTCATTTGAATTTGCTTATAGACTCTTCTTTTTCTTGATTGGCTTTACAACTCGGGATGAATCTTCGCCGCATCCACTACAGCTCTCCATCTTCTGCGATCTTGCACTTTCATTCCTCTTTGTTTTACCAATCCCAGATAAATTGGTTTTACATTATCCTTCTATCTTTTTCTGGGACGACATACTAATCTTCTACCGTCTGGTCTCTCAAAAGCACTGTCACTGTCTTTAACCCTATATAGTATGGTATAGTTAGACCCAAACCCAGACATCCAAAGTGAAAGTTATCCTTCAACACCAAATTGTTGTATATGGTCCACATAATGTTCAGAAAAAAGTCACACCATTTTGAGCGTCGGGTTTGGGGGGGGGGGGGGGGAGAGGGGGAAGAAATCTGCAAATTCCTAGTTTTTTAGGTTTTTCGTCAATATTACTAAAACGAAGCGGTTTAGCATGAACAACCCTATACACAAAATTGTTCTACATTAAATTTGAAATAAAAAAGGCCCTATGCATAACCCTTCTAAAATGAACGGTTCCAAAGTTACGGAGGTAGTATAATTGGTTCAAAAAAAGGCCTAACCCAGACATCCAAAGTAAAAGTTTTCCTTCAACACCAAATTGTTCTATATGGTCCACATATTGTTCAGTAAAAAGTTACGCCATTTTGAGCGTCCGGTTTGGGGAGGAGATGGGGGAGAAATCGGTAAATTAGTAGTTTTTTTTGGTGTCGCGAAAAAAGGTCGCCAACAATTGGTCGAGCGAAAAAATGTCGCGCACATTTGAGCGCGTATCAAAGGTCGCCGGCGAAAAAACAGCGCCGACGAAATAAGGTCGCGTGCAATTGATCGCGCGAAAAAAGATCGCGTCATGTTTTACATTATTAAAACCATTCAATTGGTTTTCAAAAAGGTTCTAAAGAAATTCTATTTGCATACTTTAACTTTATGCATTATGAGCCGATTAGTCTTGGAATTCCATCTAATTACTTTTTAATGTATTTTGGATGTATAAGAAGATGGGAAAAATAACGTATATCTAAATACTTTTTAATGTATTTTGGATGTGTAGGAAGATGGGAAATATAGGAGAATGGGAAATTATTTCATATGGTATTTTCAGGTTATTCAAGTGAATATACTTGAAAATTGAACAATTTTTAACATGAAGAAAGTATTTTTTTTGTTCTACGTGAATAATTTTAATATATGGATCTAAATTCAGAAAGGTACTTTCCTTCACACTTTTTACAGGCTTAGGACTGTCAGCAAAAAACTGGCGTGTTTAAAAGTGTTTGCTCTTCCTAATCGGATATCGTTAAAAATGTACAGTAATAATAGTTCTATTTACAGTATATATTACATACAAACGAATACCAGGTACCAGTTTACCTATTTTTGGTATTTTCAGAGACCGGTAATTAGCATAATTGGTTCTTAGTAGAAAGTCGTTATGCAGATTAGTGAAGAATAAGTAGTTTAGATAAGGGCACCTTATTGTGTAGGTATTTATTAGGAATTCCATGAAGTCATTACGATAAGACATTATTGGAAATGCTAAAATAAATATTGTACAAAAGTTCTTTGTCTAATTGTGCGTTATTCACTAATGTGGTAATTATTATTCCATATTCGTGAAACGTACTTTTATTACTTTTTAATGTATTTTGGATGTATAAGAAGATGGGAAAAATATCGTATATCTCATTATTCATTAGCTTGTCGATTTGTCAAGATGGTCTTAACTTACGTAAAGAGTCAAAAAGGTGCCAATATGTTGGTGTATAATGGATATATCCATAGAAAGGAAAAAACGATTGATCAAAAGACAATTTGGAAGTGCGCTCAGTACAATAAGCATAAATGTACCGGGAGAGTTCACACAGTGGGAGATGAAGTAGTGAAAAGTACAAGTCACAACCACGTTGCCGATGCGTCAATATTAGAAGCAAAAAAGGCTTGTAACAGAATGAAAGAACTGGCTCATCAAGTTGAACTAACAACACAAGGAATCATAGCTACCGTTTCACAAGAAGTGTCTGTGGGTGCAACTGGGCAGCTACCTTCTATTTCATCCCTAAAGCGAACTATTCAGAACACACGCCAAAGAGTGGAAGCTATTCCGGCAAATCCAAGAAGCTTAACAGAGCTTATTATTCCGGAAGAATACACCAGAAACAATAACGGCGAACCGTTTCTTTTATTTGACAGTGGTCCAAACGAACAGAGAATTTTAATATTTTCCACTGAAAGAAATTTAACTTTGATGGCGAGCTGTGAACACTGGTATGCCGATGGAACATTCACATGTACTCCTCTATTGTTTGGTCAGCTGTATACAATACATGGCGTACAGTATAGCAACGTTATTCCAACTGTTTTTGCTCTACTTCCTAATAAAACTCAGGCAACATACACTCGACTCTTCCATGAATTAAAAACGTTACGACCAGGTTTACGTCCTACAACAATAATGGTGGATTATGAAAAAGCAGCAATTAATGCTTTACAACAAGAGTTTCCTGAAGTCAGAATCCGTGGATGTTTCTTTCATTTCACACAATGTTTGTGGAGAAACATGCAAGGTACAGGACTGCAACAAGTTTATACAGAAGACTCGAATTTTGCTCTACATCTGCGACAATTGGCAGCCCTAGCCTTCGTACCTGAAGTAGATGTTGTTGCAACATTCGGAGAGCTACTGGACAGCGAGTTTTACACTCAAAATGAAAATTTACTAACACCTTTAATAAACTACTTTGAGGATGTATGGATAGGCAGATTGGATCGACGACAACAAAGAAGACCGCCAATGTTTCCAAGGAATCTTTGGAATTGCTTCGAATTTATAGAGGAAGATCTACCGCGTACTAATAATGCTGTCGAAGGTTGGCACAACAGCTTCTCCTCGATATTAAATGCAGCACACCCAAATCTATGGAAGTTTATTACGGGGCTAAAGAAAGAAGAGAGTTTAAATCGATTAAAAGTGGAGCAATACATAGCTGGAAACCAACAACCTCAAAAAAAAATTTATAAAGATACAGCGCGGCGAATAAAAACGATTTGTTTGCAATACGGGAACCGGCCAAATCTAGAATATTTAAGAGGAATTGCCCAAAATTTTCAACTGCAAGTATAAAAAACTAAAAAACAATTAAAAAAAAAATTAAAAAAAAACAAAAAAAAAAATAAAAATTAAAAAAACACAAAAAAATAAAAATAAAAAAAAAAATTAGAAAAAATAAAAAAATTAAAATTAAAAAAACTTTTAAACACGCCAGTTACTAACTGCCAGTCCTAAGCCTGGATAAAGTGTGAAGGAAAGTTAAAGTATGCAAATCTGTTATTAATATAAATGTATTCTTTAACTATGATATCTTCAATAAGTACTCACCAGTGACAATGTATTAATGAAATTGTGCCTGTTATATAATTTTTAACCACAATATCATTATTTTATTTGGGAAATTTTATTTTAATAAAGATGGTAGCCCTTAACCTACCCTATCTATATGTAGTATATACCCTGTAAAATATATTAAGCTTATATTAAAACTTACTCTTAAATAACCAAGGGTAAATTTTGCGACACTGCCAAGTCGTGAAATAATACCTCTAGGTACTTTCCCTACAACATTTACAGTTAAAATTACCTTAATTCGACCATTAAATTGGTCGAACATTTTACATGATCAATTTCAAATAGGATTATTTACTTCCAATTATTTTCCTATTATTTAAAGTGGAAAATAAAACTAAAGTCATTTAGAAGTCAATATTGGGTTGACGAAATATTTTTTACCAATAGGTTAAAATGACTAATAAGAAAATATTTAACTGTTTGGGTCATTATTTAACAGCAATCCTTTAGTTCTATTGCATCATCTAAATCTGACCTAAGCCTGGATTAAGTGTGAAGGAAAGTTAAAGTATGCAAATGAAAACATATTTTCTGACGCGATCTTTTTTCGCGCGATCAATTGCACGCGACCTTATTTCGTCGGCGCTGTTTTTTCGCCGGCGACCTTTTGATACGCGCTCAAATGTGCGCGACATTTTTTCGCTCGACCAATTGTTGGCGACCTTTTTTCGTAGATCCGTTTTTTTTACGTTTTTCGTCAATATTTCTAAAACCATACTATTGCGTAAGTAATGTTCTATAGAAAAATGTTCTACATAAAATTTAAAACAAAAAAGGTTCTATACATAATTGTTATAAAATCAACGGTTCCAGAGTTACGGAGGGTGAAAAGTGGAGGTTTTCGATACTTTTTATATTTACCGATTTCTCCCCCTCTCCCCCCCCCCAAACCCGACGCTCAAAATGGTGTGAATTTTTTCTGAACATTATGTGGACCATATAGAACAATTTGGTGTTGGAGGATAACTTTCACTTTGGATGTCTGGGTTTTTGGTATAGTTATATCATAAATATTGCCCAAAAAATATAAAAAGTATCGAAAACCTCGACATTTCACCCTCCGTAACTCTGGAACCATTGATTTTATAACAATTATGTATAAAGTATTTTTTGTTTTAAATTTCATGTAGAACATTTTGGTATATAACGTTGTTTACGCTAAAGCATAGTTTTAGAAATATTGACGAAGAACGTAAAAAAACTACTAATTTACCGGCTTCTCTCCCATCTCCCTCCCAAACCGGACGCTCAAAATGGTGTAACTTTTTACTGAACAATATGTGGACCATATAGAACATTTTGGTGTTGGAGGAAAACTTTTACTTTGGATGTTTGGGTTAGGTCTTTTTTTGGACCAGTTATAATATACTACCTACGTACCTTTGGAACGATTCATTTTAGAAAGATGGTGCATAGGGCCTTTTTTATTTCAAATTTAATGTAGAACAATTTTGTATAGAGGGTTGTTCATGCTAAACCGCATAGTTTTAGAAATATTGGCGAAAAACTTAAAAAATACGAATTTATCGATTTCTCCCCCCTCTCCCCCCCAAACCCGACGCTCAAAATGGTGTCACTTTTTTCTGGACATTGTGTGGACCATATAGAACAATGTGGTGTTGAAGGATAACTTTCACTTTGGATGTCTGGGTTATGCCATATTTTGGATCAACTATACTATACTAATAGTACGTTCGTTAACGGTAAAATATTGCAAGACCTCTAAATTCTAAAGAACCGCTCCGATTTAGAAGAAATTTTGCAAATAAGCTCATCTTATCCTTCTCTTCAAAAGTGCTATGACTACAATGTGTGCTTTTTATTTTTAAGGGGTGAAAACTACCCTCTTTTACCAAAAATTAAAAACAGCGGGTATAAGATTTATTTAAATCTAAATTATGTGTAGGTACGTTAAATAGTATGTTAAATATAGGAATTTTATTGCTGCTCATACTGAAATGTATTTTATAGTTTATAACTATTTTTAAACCCTTAAAAACTACTCTCTAAATAAGAATTTGTATAAAAAATATTTTGTAACTTTAAATTAGGTAATGACGCATTTTGTAGTGATCTAAACTTTATTTTATGTTTGCAATTTAGTTTATTAAGTATTTAATATGTTCAACCCTTATAAATTACCCCTACAAATAGATTTATTAGATCATTCACTCACGGTAAAATATTGCAAAACCTGTGAATTTTAAACAAACGCTTGGGTTGACATGAAATTTGGCATTCACATAGCTAATAAGTTAAGGAAAAAAAGTGATATAGTACCGACGTGTACTTTTGCCCTGGGGGTGACTTTCACCCCTTCTCAGGGGTGAAAAAATATAGGTCCAAAATAAGTCCGAAAATGGATAAAGTGACTAATTCTAAGCAACTTTTGTTCTATAAAGTTTTTTCACTAAGTCAATACTTTTCGAGTTATTTGCGAGTGAATATGTTCATTTTTCAACAAAAGAACCACGTTGTTAGACGGTTTTTCGCAAATAACTCAAAAAGTAAGTATTTTTTCGAAAAAATATTCGAAAAAAAGCAGAAATATAGATTATGAAAAACTGAAAAAATCTGTGTATGTATGAAATTTGGAGACCTAGTAGAACCAGAGTCGTAGCTAGTGAAGTTCCAAGATACGGGGTGTTGAGATTTCTCTTACAAAGTGAAGATTTATTGATTGCTCTAAAACCGGTTGAGATATGCAAATGAAATTTGCATATCTATTGGTGGGTTTTAAGAGGTAGTTATTATGCATTTATTGACAGACTTATTATTAAGAATTTTATATTCACCATTGGCGCGCATACGGGTACTAATCTGAATTAGAAAAAATAGTACGCCACTGAGGTATTTCAAATTAAAAAGCATTTTTTAGTTACTTTTTTAATTTATGACAGAAAATATTCTTCCTTTTTTTCATACGATGCGCCTTTTTCATGAAAAGAAAATAAAATACTTATATCAACGCTTAAAAAGTATTCAACATAAGTTTCAATATGGTTTTTTAACGATAACTTCTGTAATTTTTAAGATATTTCATTGTTCCAAAGCTTATTTTGTGGGGAATTGTAGGTGCTAAAAGTATTCAGATGATAGAGACATTGGCCCACTGAATAAGTTTTAGTATAAAAATACTACATTTTAGTATTGATATATATTTTTCAGATTTCTTTTAGTTTTCAAGTAATTTTGGAAAAATGGAAAACATTTATAAAATATCAAAAAATAATTTAATACTAAATTGAAATTTTTTTCAAACCTAAGCACTTTAAACTGGTTAAAATTACAGAACGCGTAGTCAGGCTATAAATAAAACTAATTGGGTATGGAATAATGTTAATTTTTATTTTTGTGGAAAATTCACCAATTTAAGTAATTATTATTTTGATTTTTCAACGACATAATCGTTTTGTTTTTGTAATAACTCAATTTTTTTGTCCAAATCACTTTTATCATAGCACCTTTTAAAGGTATCAGTAAAATATTTAAAAGATGTCTCCATAATTTTTCTCTAAAAATCTTTATTTCTTGCGTTATTTAATGATAAAATGTTTGATTCAAGGTTAATTCGAAAAAACCCCGATTTTAAGTAGGTTGTAACTTAGGTTGTGTTATTGCTATAATAATTTAAAGAACACCACTCCATTCACTAATTTAATAGGTTTCTTTTTGATTATAATGACTTTTTCGTAAAAATGCATAATTTTAGAAATATTTTTGAAAATACACTCAAAAATATGCATTTTTCATGTAGGAAATCATCAATTTCGATCGTGAATAACTTGCTAAATATCAATTTACTGAAAAATCCGTATATAAGATTTTTTACTCAGAATTGAAATATCTATCAATTTCCGAGGTTATTTTGAGGTTAAATATTTCCACCCCCGAGAAGGGGTGGTACCCACCTCCAGAGCAAAAGCACACATCGGCACAATATCACTTTTTTTCTTTGACATATTATCTATATGTATCCCAAATTTCAAGTCAATCCAGGCCGTTCTTTAAAATTTACCGCAAAAACCGTCAAAGAATGGACTACTACGTTGGTCGCGCGGTTATTGCTGACCATGTTATAGACCAATAGTTTTTTGTCGTGTAATACCGGATTTTGACAAAATTAACAAATTAGTTGTTAATAAGATGTTTATTTGTGTCTGTACTTTGATATTAGATATGTTTTGTTCCTTGGCTTTCGTTATTTTGACAGTGGTAAAATTAAAAACGTAGTCATGATTTTTTGGGTCTTTATTCGCAAGTAACTGAAAATGGTCAAAAAAATAAATTCAATTTAGTAAAAAAGACAAATCTTTTTTATCTTTGAACTTATAAAGTAACCGATAGTCATGAATAATAAAAGAAAAAGAATAGGACGAAAAAAGTAAACAAACAACAAAATTATTAAATGGTAAAAGTGGCACAATTTTAGTCCGTGAAACATTCAGTGCGAATATCCTGAGATGATCCTTGCATGCAAATTTGTCACATCTTTGGCATTATGTTCTTGTTAACTTATGGCGAATTCTTGGACAAATACAACATAGTCCTACGTAATTTGTTGAAATATTAGGGGGAGGGGGTACGACTTCTTGAACTCCGAGAAGTATGCGAGCTCGTCGTCTAAATTCTCTTAGCAGGGAAGGTATAGTTGATCCATATTCAATTTGGGGTTTGATTAGTTCCCATGCTGTTTTCAATGAAGTCGCTTCTTGAAACTTTTTCATTTATATTATTACCTTTATATATACAACTAAAAACAGATCGGCGACGTTTAGCAAACTGAAGAGTAAGTTGGAAGTGTTAATGACAGCTAGGTACTAAGCGGGAAGGGGACTTATGTGCAGTTTTCTGCAATTGGCGACCACATAAAGGAGAGTGGTCTACGATCGTAGACCGCGCGACTAACGGAGGGTTAATACCCCGTCTTTCTCTGCTCTTCCCACATGACCTACCCATATTATCCGGTTACCTGTTACATATAATCTGACGATATTTTCAGGACTATACAGAGTCTCCAATTCAGCATTGCGGCGTCTTCTCCACTCTCCTGTCAATTCACCTCTTTGCGGGCCAAACATAATTCTAAAATATTCCTTTCAAATACCAGCAATTTATTTCCCACTCATCTAGGGTACATGTTTCACTTCCACAGATAACAACTGGGCGAATAATTCACATGTCTTAATCTAGGTTGTACTTTTAGAAGCTTTGATCTTAATAATGCTAGTAAGGAGCAAAATGCTCTATTCTTCTCAGATATCCTTGCTGAGGCCTCTTTCTCTATGTATGTGGTCATCTGTGATTACCGCTCCTAGATATTATTTGAACTTTTTATTACTTTAAAGTTGCGATCCTGAATAGCTAATGTCCTGCCTAACTCTTGAACCTGGATTTTGGTTACTAGCATGTATTACAACTTCTCTTCATTTATTCGAAAACCCAGACTACCTGTTTCCTCCTCGAGTTGTGAAAACACCTCTCTCACGTCTCTTGTAAAATGATAAATAGCATCTAGATCATTGGCAAAGGCAAACAAGAGTTTTGATCCTAGATTCGCAAATCCCCAGCTCAGAGGATATTTTAAGTCTGTTGTCAATCTAATGGTATGAGAACGATATTTATTGTTGTTTTTATTTACTGCTGGATTGAGAACTAAGTTTGTTTCTTAGCAGAAGTCGATACGATATGCGTGACATTTTTTTTTGCAATCTGGGACGGCAGAGATCGAGGAACCTGGTTAAATTGGAGAGAAGAGGATATGGAACTACTCATGAGGGGAAGAAGATCCCCGAAACCGGTATAGACTCTTCCTGCAACTCTCCGATTTAACTAGAGTATAATGCTGCTGTATTTTCAGGTTGCAAAGAAATTGAAAATGGTTACACATTTTTGATATTTTAAGTCCCTATTGCATATTCTCAGGTCAAATTGAATAGCAACGGTGATCAAGTGTGTCCTTGTCTGATGTTATACCTACTAAATGGCATCGATGTTATCTTTCCTATCTTTACCTGTGCATATTTGAGTCTGTCAGGAATATTTGAGTTAGTTCCATTAGTTTTCTTGGTATTTATTGCAAACAATTCCAATTATTTGTCTTTTTGTAATCGTTTTATTTTTTTATGGTTTAACAGCATAAATAATGGATTTACACACAGCCAAAATTATATGGGATCACCTGATATTTTTTATTATTTCGTGCGAATTTAAAAAACAAACACACGAAGTCAAACATAATTTTTTTTTAAAGCAAATTAATAACAAATACGTAACAATTAAGTAAAATAATAAAGTATTTAACAATCAAATTGAAACTAGTTGTTTTAAAGTTAATAGAATAAAAAATTTCAATGGAAAACAAATAATGTTTAAACTGATTTTATTAATTTTTTTTATTTTTTTTGGTAGTCAGTGTTATCACCTGTAGTCCTATGCAAGCTTTAGTTTGCGTGGGCACGCTCCTAATCAAATTTCAACATTTTGTTGTGGTAGCAACAAGCAAAAGGATTTCCATCTTTTAAGAGCAGCTTATACTAGCCGTGCGGTGTTTTGTGGACTATCCCAGAGAGCTCTATTTTTTCTTTTAAGCAAATCCCACAAATACTCTATAGCGTTAAGCTCAGGTGAGCAAGCAGTTCACTCCAAACAAGGGATACCTTATGCTTCAATGATGTCTCTAGTCACTCTGATGGTATGTGGAGGTCCATTATCATGCATGAAAATTAAATTTTCACCTGTTGCATCACTCCAGAGCCTAACTACAGATTATCAACATACATGTGAGCAGTTAAAGTTGATTGGATGAAAATTAAAAGAGTTTTTTTACGGATCACAATTCCTCTCCAGAACACTATACTTCTCCTTGTATATTTGTGAACAGATCTGACAGTTTTCGTTCTTGATTGTCTTCTTCGACCTTAAGTACACGATTTCGTGGGTCATCTGATCTTACACCAATCCTGACTATTTCTGAAAATAGCACATTTTGTCAATTCCCAATATTCAAGTTTTGGTGGTAAAGATATCAATTTAGGCGATCAATCTTATGCTATCTAAATAACTCGGGAACTCATAACTGTCTCCTTCTGTATACTTCTTGGCCCAAACTCTTCTTCTTATCATTTCAACTGAAAAAGTTACATCTGTAGCTTCCAAAAGCTGCCTTTGGAGCTGCAGGTGAGAAATGGTTGGGTGTTTTCCATCTGATTAGAAAATTAAACGATCATGGCGAGCCGTTATTACTTTGTGGCGACTTTTCTTTGCTTTATGTTTAAGCTTTCCTAGTTCCTGTTAGCTAGCATAGGTTTTGGACAGAACGCCCTGTGGGACGCATAGCTCTACAGCTATGTCCCTCTGAGAACATTACTTTCTCTACAAAACCAATATCTATCCCCGTTGTAAGTTCTATAACCCCACATGAGGCATATTTTCGTTTTTGGACGCAAAAGTTAGTTTATTTATTTTCGTTCAATTTGCAACTCAAGAAAATAACCTATACCGTACCGCGCTGTACTATCTGATTGTCTTATCGATTTGTTTATTGTCAATAAAAACCTTTATTCTTTGCAACAATAACAAATTTTTTCAAAAGAAATAAATATTTCTTTGAAATACATGGTGATTCCATATAAGTTTGGTTGTGTATATGTGTATTTAGATATTTTATATGATGTTAAAAGCAGTTTTATATTTTCCAAAGTTAAAAAAATTACAAGAAATTGCCTTTCCCGTGTTGTTAAATTTTCACCCAAAGTTTATGTGTTTCGACATTTTTTTCTAACATGTAACATTTCAGAAATAGTAAAAAGTCCTTTTACCTGTGAAAGAAATAATTATTATAAAGCTTTATATAATTTTGAAACCGCAGTCAAAATTATACTTCAAAGAATGAGTAATGTTTGTCACACTAATTTATATTTTACTGAATGAAAACTGCTGAAAACACACAGTGTTTTATTTTTAATAACAATTAAATAATTGATAAACGGTCATTAATTAAAACTCGGTCTCCTATCTGTGCTACACTTCGCTAATTATTCATAACCTATAGTTTAAATTTTGCACCGGACATTGACTGTTTTTCATGAATAACGCAGATAAAAAATTGAGATGTAAAAAGGTTATTCCAATTTGAACATGTAAACCCATCAGTCTTTTTCAAATTCACTGATTGGATATAAAAAATTAATGCAGCGTCACACAATCCCCGTAAAATAGAGCCGAACAAAATACAAAGCGGATAAATCATTATAGTTAATTATTCACAAGCTTTTATTTCTATTCAGTTGAAAAATGTTAGATTCCAAACTAATAAAGAATTGTTTTCCGGTTTTTTGTTTTTTGGCATGCTCCCGATTGGGGACTTTTTGTTCGGAAAATCAAATGGTATCTTTTTTTGTCGTATAAACCTTTTTGGAAATAAGTTATTGGCTTTATTATATTTTTATAACACTAGTTATATGCTATATTTATTTTGATTTTTATTTTTTTTTATTTAAATTAAAAGTAAAAATAAAAAAGGTTTTTTGTATCTACCGCGGATAAACCGTTATAGTTAATTTTGACAGTAGATATTGACATATATGAAATTTTGACACTATTGGTATTTCATAGGTCAATTAAGTTATATGGGCAATTTCTTTTGTTTTCTTAGTTATTCTTTTAATTTTTAGATTTCTAGTCGGGTTTTAAATAAAAAGCAGTTAATTTTAGAACTCGTTAGCGACGTATTGGTATATATGTAATATAATATTTTTGGATTACCGTCCGACATGATCAACCAAAAAAAGAAGATGCATTTGGCGATTTTTCTGGTGACATTATTGGATGTGAATCTGCCATTTGGGTTAACTCCTCCTGGTTTAAAAACAGAATATAATAAAGAATTTTTTTCCGGTATTTTGTTTTCTGGCGTGGCCCCGATTGTGGACTTTTTGTTCGGAATATTAAATGGTATCTCTGTTGGTGTATAAACCTTTTTGGAAATAGGTAATTGGCTTTATTACATTTTTATAACAACTGTTATGTGCTATATTTTGTTTTTATTATTTTTTTTTATTTAAATTAGAAGAAAAAATAAAAAGGTTATTTGTCGGATATACTTCGGACAAATCATTAAAGTTAATTATTGACAAGCTTTCATTTTTATTCAGTTAAAAAAAGATTCTTTAATATTAAAGAATTTTTTTTCCGGTTTTTTGTTTTTTGGCATGCCCCTAAGTGGGGACGACTTTTTGTTCCATGTGGAAAATAAAATGGTATCTTTGTTGTTGTATAATCCTTTTTTGAAATAAGTATAAATAAGTTTGAAAAAATATAAGAAGAGTATTTGTATATGCTTCAAAATGTTTAAAATACATTAATTTTAAATATATACATATTTTTTAATAAACAATATAGATGCCATTTTTTGTAAAACGTTAATATTCGTTTTTTTTTCACAATTCCATATTTATTAGAAAAACGCGTTTTTCATACATATTTTTTAGGAACAATATATTCAATATTTCCTATCTACCAGGCGTTTCAGGGCGGTTTATTTCTTCTTGCAAAAAATACAATATACATATTAATATTGCTAGACTTACGTGTTATAAAAATCTATGATTTGCTTACCTGAAAAAAATAAATAAAATAAATTAGTTAAAATAAAAAAAAACTTACGTAATTTTAAATTGAAGTTTATGTTAAAATGGTGGATTTATTATAATACAAAGCAAATAAGCCAGATGACAGATGACAGAAACAGATTTTGGCATGAAAACCACAAGAGAGAAGGAAAAGGGAAAGGTCGAGAAGAAGCTGGAGGGAGGAAATTGTAAACGAACTAGAAGAAAGAGAAATCCTTCCAGGTCTATGGTTAAACAGAGAAGAATGGCGGTTAGGAGTCGGAAGGCGTCTGACAACGCTATAAACCGATAGTTGTAGTATAGTCGGGAAAATGAAACTGAAAAATGGCAAAACCTCGCAATTTTTTTGTCCAGCATCGATCTGAACAAAAATTTGGGATTAGACTCATTTCACCTTCTAGTTCACTTTCTATATTAAGCCGTTGTACGCTTTTGGTTTTTTAAGAGTAAAAACTACCCCTAATTGTAAAAAATTATAAAATAATATTTTAAACTTAATATTGTCAAAATTTGGTTCTTATTAGGTATATAATGATTGTTTCATGTCTGAAAAAATAATATCATAATATTTCAACCCTTACAACCACCCTTGTTGGAGCAATATATAAAAAATTGACTTATCCTAAAGTAATAATTTCGGCTTGCATCGATTTATATAAAAATTTGGGATTAGGATCATCCCACCCTGTACTTTATATTCTATATCATGCTCAAGGGCGTTTATTATTTTTTGGTGTGTAAACTACACCTTATTGTCAAAAATTATATAAAAACATTGTAAACTTTAATATGGGTAAAATTTTGTTTTGATTGGTTAAATAATGATTGTTTTATGCTAAAGGAGATAATATCATAATATTTCAACCCTTAAAATTACCCTTAAGAGGATCGGAACGTATTTTCGGCTGCAATGCTATTCAACTGGGGATTCATTTTTTTCAAATCCTGAGAAAACTAATAAGTATTTTGGAAAAATTTAAACGCAGAATGAAAGATTACGTTATTAGCGAGGGCCGAAAGTCCCTGAGAACTTCTACAATGTTTATTTTAATAAGTTACAGGGGTGAAAAAACTAAGAGAAAATTTAGTGTGATTTTTAAATTCAAATATCTCATTCAAAATAAACTTTTTATTTATTCTAAGGGACTTTCGGCCCTCGGTAATAATTTAGTCTTTCATTCTGCGTTTAAATTTTTCAAAAATATTTATTGGTTTTTTCAGGATTTGAAAAAAATGAACACAATGCCGTGGTAATATTTTCCAAATCTGTCTTTGTCTTACAACGCACTCAACCGAATATAATATTGTCAGCATATATTGTCAGTCAGACACTGACAATCAGTGACAATTTTAAATATTTGACATTGCATCGGGAATATTTTGAGAAATTGATTAAATATTATTGATATATAGTGTATTTGATAAATAATTGATTTAAGACGTGAACTTAATAAAAAGTTATTTATTGTGTATTATTTGTGAAAGATCCAAGCAGAGAATACATCAGATATATCCTGTGATCCAAGTATTTTGTTGTTAGAGATGTTCAAAATTGTAAGCGTTCCATAATAACAATATATTATTAAAAAATCACTTTAACACTTTTCCTCTTTTCTCGATTGATTATTAGTTTTTGTTGTACAAATAAATTATTACAATCACTGAAAACATAGTTAGTGAAAAAATTATTACATTTATTAACTGAATTAATAATTTGCAATTATAAAAATAACAGTTATCCAAGAACATTCAAAAGCCATCTCTTTAAATTAATTATGACATTTTCAAGTAGAATGACATTCTAGTAATGTTTACATATCCACACCAGTGTGAATTTTACTACACGTAATTTGCCGTGTAAAGACAGAAAAAGTAGGGATACACGTAAAATATTTGCGAATTATGTACCCATAGCCTTAATGACAATGCAATTTTTATAAATAGATAATATAATAAATTTATATAGAAAAAAAGTAGAAATAAAGAATTACAAAAACAATTATTTACACAAAAATACGAATTAGTCTCTTAGTCAACTTCCAGTATACGAACCGGTTCCGTGGTATTATATACTATATACATTGAAAATGCTATATAAGCGGACTATTCAAATTTTTCGAAAACAAAAATTCGTTTTATTAACCTAGCTCCTTCATTTTGGCGGTAAAAAGTTTTTTCAAAAATGATTTTGTAAGATTTTTGAAAGCTATATAAGCCTATGTAAATTAAATTCCATAAGATCCCTTAGTTATTAATTGGGGTGGGTTTAAAAGGCTCGAATAAGGTGTGTGGCATGTTTTTTTGGCACTGGTTTAAGCAACCAACTGGCCAGTCAATGTGTTTTGAATTCTCTCTTTTACAAAATATATGCTTAGTATCTAAATTTAAAATTATTACTACTACTAAGTTTTTTTTACTCTGTTTTTTTTTTAAATTTTTTTAATATATATTTTTTTAACAATGTTCTTTTATTATATTTTTTATTCTATTTTTTATTTTTTTATTTAGTTTTTTTTTCTTTTGTTTTTTATGTATTTTTTTGTATATTTTTTTTACTACGCTAAGACCTAAACCCGATTCAACCTCTCGGAGGTTTAGATCGTCTTAGTAACTTTTTATTTTATTTTATTATTATTTTTTTATATTTTTTTTTATTCTTTTTTTTTCAGAGCTTTAATTTTAAACAGTTAACATGGTTGTATAAAATTTTATAAACATCTAGATTGTTTGATTGTAAAAGGTTTATAAGATTAAAAGGTACATTATAAGGTATATAAAAAGTACATTAACTTGAACTAGATTGGCATAGAAATTTGATATTTCAATAAAATTAAAAAAGGACATTCTAAGAGCATATGTTGCAGATCAGCTATCTCTCCACATAAACATTTATCATTATCTACAAATCCTATTTCTCTTTTGTAGACTGGAGTCAGACAGTGATTACTTCTTATTCGACAAATAGTTTTGATAAAGCCTCTGTTGGAAACTTGATTAAACCATGTCTTGATGGGAAGTGTAGGCTGGATTTTTTTGTAATAATTTCCTTTGTCTGAATTATTGTACTGTTCCTGCCGTTTCGTCCGTTTGATAGATCTGATAATAGAAATTATGTCTCCCATAGGAAGTTGATAGGTTTGCAGAGCGGTTTCCTTCATTGTTGATTTTTTTAGCCAGATTATCCACTATTTCGTTGTTTTTTATACCAATGTGTGCTTTTATCCAGCACAATATTATATTTTTGCCCGATTTTAAAGCTTCACTGTTCATTGCTATGATGTCAGTTATGATATAATTTTCTGCAAAATTATGTATATTATATTTCAATTTCTTTACAATCCTTTGGCAGTCTGTAAATATAACATAGTTGAGTTATTTTTGATGCTTCTTTAATTGCAATAAGGGGGTGTTTTCTTTTTGATTAATACATATTTTGTATGCCTCTTTGATTGCAATAAGGCTCGAATAAGGGGGTGTTTGCTCGCAAATAGAAGTTTTAAACAGCTATATCTTGCTACATATTCACTGTAATAAAAATCTATGTACAACAAAATTTTAGTTATTAAAAAAGTTACAATTTAGTAGTATATCATTTTTTTGCCTCTTTGATTGCAATAAGGCTCGAATAAGGGGGTGTTTGCTCGCAAATAGAAGTTTTAAACAGCTATATCTTGCTACATATTCACTGTAATAAAAATCTATGTACAACAAAATTTTAGTTATTAAAAAGTTACAATTTAGTAGTATATCATTTTTTTCGTATCTCCAGTATTTTCATAGATATTTTGAAGAAAATGGTGAAAAATACGAATTTGCAAAAAATCTATTTTTCTTTAAACTCCATTGCTTCTAAAATTAGACCTTTAAAATAGGTCAAACTTCTTGGGTGTATTTATAATAGTGCAGTCACTGAAGGTTTTCACCTCCGATTTCGTTGAACCTCCATCGATTTTCATGAAAATTGGTGAGTAATTAGAGGATAACTCAAGGAACAAAGGTGACAAGATGCCAACTTGCGCTTTTACCCTAGGGGTGGATGCCACCCCTTCTCGGGGGTGAAAATTATTTTATTAAAAATAATACCATAAGTCGATAGAGGGACAAATTATAAGCAAAATTTGTTATATAAAGTTATTAAAATAAATCAAAACTTTTTGAGTTATTTAAACACCAAAAATTTTATTTTTTCGTAAAAAATGCATGTTTTAAATCGGTTTTTCACGTATAAATCAAAAACTATAAGCTTTTACAAAAAAGTTATTATTACTGAAATTGAAGATAATAAAAAATTGAATACATTTCTCATATAATGAACTAAACTGATGTTAGTTCAAAGTGAGTTATTGGCAATTGAATGTGTATTTTTTTCGACGAGTACTCAAATCTAAGTATTCAAGCTTAAATATCGGGAAAAAGATGCAATGTATAAAATATTCCTGCTGAACATTTGCCAAAGTACTTCGGAATAAGTATCAAATGAGCTTCAGAACAAGGTAATAGCGTCAAAATTAAGCAAGTTATAATGAAAATAAAAGAACCGCTTCGAATTTTTTAGGAAAAATTGAAAAATAAAACATACGGCATTTCCACAAATATTAAAATTTATAGTAATCCTTACAAGAACTTCTTTATATTAGCATAAGTAATGTGTTCGATAATTTTGACCGGTTTAGAATGCATATTTTTGAAAAAAAGATATAATTTAAAAAAATCATAATTTTTAACATTATTCTAATTCTCATATTCTTTTGATAACACCTCCAAAAATACTCAATAGACGTAAAAAATTATTTCTAACTAATTTTTAATTTTTTCAGTGCCAAATTATTTACCTGTTTTACTATTTCTATAGGGTAAAAAATAACCGATATAGAAACGTTTAAATCTTAAAATTTCCTGTGGGAAGCATGCAACCGGGGTCATTTAACCTTTTATTTTTAAAAAAGTAAGGGGTTTAAAAGATTAGGTTTAACGTGCTTAAATAGCACTTAGAATTAACTTTTAAACAGTTTTTAAATGAATCTGATATCGTAAACAAGAATGGAGTTATTAAAAAATAATAATAACATTTTTTGGAAAAATTTTTAAAAGATAAATTTTGAAAAAAATTTGGAGCATAAATGTTAACGCTATCAACATATTCGGGGGCTCATTTAATAGATATTTTTAAGTACTTTGACAAACGTTTAATGTGTTTATGTTATAAAATGCATCAATTTCCTTTTATTTCAGCTTGAATACTTAGAGTTTTTTACTCGCCGAAAAGAATATACTGTAGCGTGATTAGTGTAATTACTTCTAATTACAATAAAACTAGCGGTTCGTAATTTATATACGACTTTATTTATATAAGTTACAGACGAATTTATCTTATACACTAAACTTACTTACAAAATATGCCCGTATTTATACCCAGTTGTTATTCTGGAACAATCGACTCCCATCTCGAGCTATCGGCTTGTTCCGCCTACGTGACGTACCTTCCAGAATTCTCCGGCGAGGCCTAGCACATCCGATTACGTCATTCTCGAGGTGTTTACTGTTATACGGGGATCGGCCAAGATTTCTCTTCCGCTACACTGCTCCCCTCTTAAGATCTGAGCGTCTCGATCAGCAACTCTAAATGAAGGCCCAGGATGGCGGAATCTACACGACTCTCCAGCTCTGCATACACCCTTCAAGAAGAAATAACAGTCTACTGTCTTTGAAGGGTACGACATCTTCGGGTTCATGCAACACACAGTGATTTGTACACCAGTTCCTCTGAAGACCACTTCAAGCATGCTTCTCACAATCTTCCATTCCAGATTTTCTACTGCATGGCCTATTTTTGGTAAAGCCAAATTTTTGATGTCATAATTACACATGATTTTCTTCAAATTAGTTAGAGCACGCCATATGTTCTCGTAGCTTGGCGTGTCCGTTTAAGACTTTCTGGTCACCATATACAGCAAAGATCGAGGACCATCTTCCAATCGCAGTACTCTTCCAATTTTAGGCTGCTGATTTCTTAACTCGTCCAGGCGGCCGAACTTTCTATTGAATACGGACGATATTCCTTTAGTCATCTCGAGGTCTTGGGCAACACAGTGGGCCAGAGAGACGTTTTCTGGAACACCAAACAGATCTTGCTGAACTTCTGTGGTCACGCCGAATCTAGCACTCTTTCTCGCTGCGTAATTTGACATAAATTGATTAAAATTTGGCTGTGCGACATCTTTCATCTCCTGTTGGAGGACTCGTGCTTCTTCTGTTTCATTTGAGCTAGCATATGGTGCAAGACGATTTATGTGAATAACTTTTGGTTTACCGTTTGGGAACTTCTTAATTCTATATATTACGTCATTTATTTTCTTCTTAACTTCATATGGACCTTCCCATTGTCTTTGCAGTTTAGGACATAAGCCTCGACGACGTTGCGGATTATAAAGCCAGACAAGATCACCTACTTCGAAGCTTTCATTCTTGCATCGAGAATCATATTGATCTTTCATTCTGTCACTGGCTATCTGGATGTGTTTTCGGGCAAGTTCATGAATGTTGTTCATTCGTAATTTCAGGCGGTCAACGTAGTCTTCGCCTGCAACATGTTCCTCGGAAGGTCCGCAGCCAAACTCTAGGTCGCAGGGCAACCGAACTTCACGACCCAACATCAGTCAGGTTGGTGTTTGACCTGTAGTTTCATTTACGGCCGAGCGGTAGGCCATCAGGAATAAATGAATGTGTTGGTCCCAATCTCGCTGATTTTCAGATACAACTTTGGACAAGTGTTTACCCATCGTTCGGTTCATCCTCTCGACCATCCCATCTGATTGAGGATGCAGGGGTGTTGTTCTGGTCTTATTGACACCAATCAATTTACAAACGTTTTGGAAAAGAGCTGACTCAAAGTTTCGCCCTTGGTCGGAGTGGATCTCCAAGGGAACACCAAATCGGCTGAAGAATTCTTTAACAAGTACCTCTGCAACGGTAGCAGCTTCTTGATTTGGTAATGCATAGGCCTCGGTCCATTTCGTAAAATAATCCATGGCTACCAGGATGTATTTATTTCCAGCATCAGTTTCTGGAAATGGACCTGCAATGTCGATTGCTACTCTTTCCATAGGACTGCCAACATTGTACTGTCTCATGGGTGCTCTCTTTTTACCAACTGGACCATTACCGGATGCACACAGTTCACATTTCTGGCACCATCTTCTTACATCATCTTTACAGTTCACCCAATAGAACCGTTCTCGAACCTTTTGCAGAGTCTTCGTAATACCAAAGTGTCCACCTGATGTACCGTCATACAACTGACGCAATACTTCTGACACTTTACTTTTAGGTATAATCAACTGAAGCTTAGATTCTGTACCATCATCGTTCTCAAAGGTTTTGTACAGAAGATCATCTTTTAGTATCAGGCAATTCCATTGGCTCCAGTAGGCCTTGACTTCCGGACTACATGCACTAATGTTTTGCCAACTAGGTCTCTCACCTCGACGCATCCAATCCAATACTCTTTTTATACACGGATCGTCTTCTTGGGCTTCTTGTAACTGTTGTGGCTGCCATTGCTCCTTAACGACGGTAGTTCGTCTCACAGGGCAAAGCTGTTCATCTACTTTAAGCCGGTGATTACAACTTTCACTGCATGGCCGTATCGAGGAAGCATCTGTATTTGAACCAACTCTTCCAGCCCTCTTCATGCGTCTCTTCGGCATCGTGTCACGAATCACCCTCCGTACCATTTCCACCAAACGTTCATCTTTTCTCTTATCGCCTTTTTCCACGGTTATTACTCGATTGTTTCGTGAAGCTTGGCTAGCTGCTTCGTGTTCCAAGGCAATAGCAAGTGCTTCATCTAAAACTTTCGGTCTTGCTAGTCGTAAAGCTTTCTGTAGTTCACTATCTTTCAGCCCATTGACAAAGGTATCTACCGCAATTTCTTCTAAAACGCTGTCTGGCACCTCCGGATAAGCCAACCGCACTACACGAGCCACATCTGCTTCAAATTCTTGCAGATTCTCACTTGCTCGTTGACTTCTATTTCTCAGTTGTGCTTTGTATACTTGTTGTAGATGGGCATCTCCATAGCGTTTTTCTAGACGAGTGAACAAGGTCTGGTAACATTTTTCTTGACCCTTAGGAATTGATCTTAATATATCTGCAGCATCACCTCGCAAAGCAGCAGTCAAGGAAACAGCCTTTTCTTGTTCGGTCCAATGGTTGGCGGTCGCAATAGCTTCGAATTGTCTAAGGTATATGGACCAAGAGGACTTCCCATCGAATGGTGGTAATTTAAATCTCATATGATGCGATGTTTCGTCTCTCGGTGTTTCATCCTTCACTACAAGATCTAAAGCTACTGCATTAACTGATGGTTGTACTTTTGTATCAGTTATCATGCTCTCTAGTTGTTTGATCTTCTCTTCTAGCATTTCTTTATTGTCGCCTACACTTTTCTGTATCTTATCGAATGTTCTGGAAACTTCTTCAAATTTCTCGTCGGTCTGTCTACAAGCGTCTTTTATTACTTGAGAAACACTTTCAAATTTCTCATCGCTTTTTCTAGAAGTTTCATCGATCTTTTGAGAAATGGTTTCGAATTTCTCATTGTTTTTTTTACTAACTTCTTCAAGTTTTTCGTTGTTCTGTTTACAAACTTCTTCAAGTTTCTCGTCGCTTTTTCTAGAAGTTTCATCGATCTTTTGAGAAACACTTTCAAATTTCTCGTTGTTCTGTCTAGAAGTTTCATCGATCTTTTGAGAAACACTTTCAAATTTCTCGTTGCTTATCTTAGAAGTATCATCAATCGTTTCAGAAACAGTTTTTAATTTCGATAAGATTGCTTGTTCTGCTGACTGGAAGTGGAACGTCTCTGGATCATCTCCGTTCTTCGTTAGGACTTCCTCGAGTCGTGCTTGTAGGACTATCTTGAGCCCACTGCTGTCCAGATCCCGTTCCTCTAGCTGTTCACGGAGCTGTTTTACTGTAAGTTCTCGTAGCAACATCTTTGGTCGGCACACACGTACTTTCCAAAATGTCTTTTAAAAGTCTTTCCGAATACCGAACAATCAACGCACTTTAAGTATTCCCGACGAATAAAGTCCAAAAGTCTTTTAAAGTCTTTCCGAATACCGAACAATTAACGCACTCCGGTTATTCCCGACGAATAAAGTTCAAAAGTCTTTTAAAGTCTCTCTGTAATTCACTTATTTATATCGCACTAAGTTTACCGAACACCGACACCAACTGTAGCGTGACTAGTGTAATTACTTCTAATTACAATAAAACTAGCGGTTCGTAATTTATATACGACTTTATTTATATAAGTTACAGACGAATTTATCTTATACACTAAACTTACTTACAAAATATGCCCGTATTTATACCCAGTTGTTATTCTGGAACAATCGACTCCCATCTCGAGCTATCGGCTTGTTCCGCCTACGTGACGTACCTTCCAGAATTCTCCGGCGAGGCCTAGCACATCCGATTACGTCATTCTCGAGGTGTTTACTGTTATACGGGGATCGGCCAAGATTTCTCTTCCGCTACAATACGTTCAATTACCTATAACTCACTTTTAGTTAACATTAAACGGTTTTTGTGGTAATTGGTTTATGTCATTTTTTATTAGCTTCAGTTCTGGTAATAATAACTTTTTTGTAAAAACTTACACTTTTTGAGTTATTGATGAAAAATTGGTTAAAAACGTGAATATTCTCAAGAAAAATTAAAATCTTTGATCTTTAAGAACTCAAAAAGTTTTGATTTATTTTAATAACTTTATATAACAAATTTTGCTTGAAATTTGTCCCTCTATCGAATTATGGGGTTATTTTTAATAGAATAATTTTCACCCCCGAGAAGGGGTGGCATCCACCCCTAGGGTAAAAGCGCAAGTTTGCACCATGTCACCTTTGTTCCTTGAGATATCGTCTAACGACTTACCAATTTTCATGCAAATCGATGGAGGTTCAACGAAATCGGAGGTAATAGCTCATATCCACCTTCAGTGACTCCACTATAATGCAAATATAAATGGAATTACAGGAAGGTGAATACCAATTTTTAATTACGAGGGTAGTTAGGGGGTTGTTTTCACTGATTTTTTCGTAGAGAAAAGCAGGTACCGATCTTTTTTTTTATCATGTTGCTCAATTTTTATGCTAGAAACTTTTTATTATTTTTTTTTGAAAGATCCAATTGTATGCTTGAAAAAATATTATCTGTTTTCCTCGAAAAATGCAAATTTATCCCGTTATTTGGCTTTGAATATTTAAAATTATGTATTTGACGAAACCTTTAGCATGCCGTATCCCGGTTCGTATGGGTCGTAAAAATATTAGAGAAAAAGAATTTGGTTTATGTTTCTAAAAGATACAATTTTGATATTATACAGATTTTTGATTAAATGCATAATTTTCGAGTTATTCTCAAGAAACCCCCAAATAATTTGGATTTTTTCGTCAAAAAACTGTTACTTTCAACCGCGAATAACTCGAAAAATATTAGTTTTACGAAGAAAATGTAAAAAATATTTTTTGCTTATAATTACTTTTTACATCAATTTGCATGGTTATAATGTAATAAAAAAGTCCCACCCGCGGGATGGGGTGGCAACCACCCCCAAGGTGTTAGCGTACAGCGGCATGATAATAGAAAATGATCCTTGGACTATTTCCTACCTTCTGTGAACATTTCAAGAAAATACATGCTGGACGAAAAATTTGCGAGCCAAAATGCTTCATTTGCTGGCCTCGTAGTAAAGAATCTTGATTATATCCACTTCGAAGACTACAAAATTCGGAAAATCCCCAAAAACCCCAATATTTCAAAAATGGATTAAGCAATATTTCAATTGGTATTTGGAGCAATACTGATATGGTCGGATACAATTTGTTTAATTTTAATATGACCTAATTGCCAAACACTCTTAGCACCTTATCCTATTAGGGATGCAACGAACTAAACGCATTTAATTTATGCCTCCATAAACTTAAGTAGTGCACCTTTTCGACTTTGGTATTCATTGTTGTCAGTTACAAAATAAAATTACTATGCATGCATGTGTTTCAAAATCTGAGCTTTATGTTCCGCTGAAATTGCCACTACATTGTAGGCTAACTAATTTGTGATTTCAATGTTTGGGGACACATAAAATTACACTTTTTTAATCGCGGAAATGTTACATTAAAAATTACCATTTTTGGTTTAATAAACTTGAATTCTATTTGATTATAGTTGATTTGACAATGCATGGTAACCACAGATATAATAACCTGTAGATTAGGCTAGCTATGGGCCGCTCTGTGAATTGAGGTGTATAGCCGATATCAAGGACGCCATTGGTCAATATTCATTTTGAGTGGTCTAGTCATCTTTGTCCGTCATAAGAGTGGTATCGCTTAGTAAAAGGAGATAGATAGACCACCGATCGACTGCCGCGTGTTACGCTTTTTTGCTCAGTATGCCTTGTCTACGGTTAACATGTCTCTGATGATAACACGGTTTATATGATAGAAAATTACTACATTATTGAAAGCATTAAATTATAACTATACAGGGTGTTAGTAAATAAGTATGACAAACTTTAAGGTGTGATTCTACTTGAAAAAATAATAACGGTTTGTTATATTAATATATGTCCGCAAATGCTTCGTTTCCGAGATACGGGGTGTTGAAAATTTTATTTCACACTGCTAATTTATGTGTTGCGCTAAGACCGGTTGAGCTATGAAAATGAAATTTGGTGGGTTTGAAGAGATAGTTATTACACATTTTTTAACATACAATCAAGAATTTTGTATTCATCATTGGCGCGCATACGGGTAATGGTCTGAATTTTTTTAACGAAAAATATAGCACGCCATTGAGGTATGTCAGATTTAAAATCATTTTTAAATTCGACGTTTAATTTATGATAAAAACCTTTCTTTCCTTTTTCCTTTTTTTCATATGGTGCATCATTTTTATGCAAAAAAATAAAACATCTGGGCGCGTATTTTTCATTTCTTAATACATTATCAAGAACTATCTAATACAATAATATTAAACTAGAACAATAACAGAAAATATCACTAATAAGATTTTAACTAGGTTTAAATCTGCAAGAAATGTTCAAAATGGCCTGCTTTAAAGGTGACCGAAGAATTTTATATTCATCATTGGCGCACGTACGGGTAATGGTCTGAATTTTTTTAAAGAAAAAAGAGTACGCCACTGAGATATTTCAAATTAAAAATCATTTTTGAATCCCTCGTTCAATCTACGACTAAAAATCTTTTTTGCCTTTTTTCATGTGAGGCGTCTTTTTATGCAAAAAAAAAATATCTTAACGTTTACAAAGTATTTGAAGTAATTTTCTATGCGTATGGAAACTACCTCTAATATTTGGTAAGAGTTAAGATGTTTTATTTTTTTTTTGTATAAAAACGGCGTCTCAAAGGAAAACATGCAGGATATATATTTTGTCACAAATTATACGAGGAATTTAAAAATGACTTTGAAGTGAAAAAATTCAGACCATTACCAGTAAGCGCCAATGACGAATACAAAATTCTTAATTGTATGGTAAAAAATGCGCAATTACTATCTCTTAAAACCCACCAAATTTCATTTTCATAGCTCAACGGGTCTTAGAGCAATACATAAAATGGTAGTTTGAAATAAAAATTTCAATACCCCGTATCTCGGCAACGAAGCATTTGCGGACATATGTTTATAGAGCAAACTCTAATTACACTAGTCAACAAATAAACAAAAAAAAGTTGCGACTCATGTTAAAATGGCTGCACCGGAGAATTTAAAGCGTCCTGAGCACGAATTCAAACACCAAAATTTTCCACCACGTGGAAGTGCCGCGCATTTCTGCGTAGGCGTGCGCCGTACATTGTCTGATCAGGTAAAATGTCGATTTGGAGTTATAGAATGCATCAAATATTGCTGTTTATTATAAAAATTCTTATATACTATATATACATAAGTTCAGAACTAGAAACAAAAACTATATTGTCTTTTTTACACAATTTTGTGCGTATCCAAATTTTACCATAACACTGTTTTGGATTAACACAAACCCATTTTATCCTGCATAGTAAAAAACGAGGATACGTCCTGGTTACGGTTCCTAAATATTATAAGTTGTACTGGCTAGTAATTTCCATTTAAAAAAATCGATTATTGTAATCTAGAACCTAAGGGTTAAGCATGTCGTGTGGACAAGTGTAGGTCTCGAACTAAATCATGTAATTCGGCTTGTTGGATACAATAAGGTGCTTTTTCGTCGTTTTCGGGAAAATAAGAATAATTATTTTCTGATACATCAGCAGGTTCACTTTTATCATCATACATTAACAAATCTTTCTCCCAATTTGCCGAGGTCCTGGAACTGGTGAATCGTCTCCATGAAAAATCGGTTTTATTGCCGAGGTAATATCGGGATATTCAATTTTATGCTTGCTCTTCCTTGAAAACCCAGACACTTTTGTCATGCAGGAGTAACAGTTGTTGTTAAAATGGTTTAGAACTATCTAAGTTTAAATGGGTAGATTTACTGATTAAGGACTACCTTTGATTTATTCTTTATGTAGACATTAGATATCCCCGTGTTGCTAAAGTATGCACAATTTTTAGGAAAAACGTTAATTTGATAAGATCACGCCCCAATATATTACAAATGACTGTTTTAAAAAAATAGTACAATACTCATAACTTAAAAATTATAACTCATTTTTTTTTAATCATAACTCAAAAATCTTACGTGTTAGGAACTCTTTTTCCATCATAATCATATTCGGAGAGCAAAAATTAACAAAAAACACCATTTTGCATTCGAGTCGCAAATTAGTTGTAAACTAGTGTTATTTTTTAGTATAAAATTAAAGTTAGTCATACTTATTTACTAACACTCTGTATACATACAGCTCTAGAGATGTGCCAAAGTGAGTAACATCGAAATGATACAGGTTTCGGATTAAACTACCGAGGGATATTGCAAATGCTCGCTGGTACATAGGAAGTAGCGACCTACACAGACCCCTAGTATTCACAAAGAAGCATGAAAACAGACTCCCTGGTTTTGATAAAAATAACCATGGTTTGATCTGGAAAATTTACAGATTTTGGAAAAAGAGCAGAATTATAACAAAATATGTATATCTGGGATGATTCACATAAAGAAAGACCAAAATTGCGTCAATAAAAACACTGATATTAATGATCTCTCCAAATAAATATTCCAATTTGATAAATTGATTATATTTGCAAACATACCATTGGTAGCGGTGGCGCCCAAAATCCCGACAGCCAAAATCCCGACAGCCAAAATCCCGACAGCCAAAATCCCGACAGCCAAAATCCCGACGGCCAAAACACCGACACGCCAGAATCCCGACAGGCCAAAATCCCGACATGCAACAATCCTCGCATAAGTAAAAATTCCGACCACTACATTTTGAATATTTATTGTTTCCTTTTCAAATGCAATACCAAATCATATTATAGAGTCTTGAAATTGAAAAATTATTACTTATTAATAAGTACGGGTACTAATTACACTGTTCTACAAAAAAAAACTTTTTCTTTTTTTCTGACTATCTGGCACTTTATTATCAATGATTTTGGTCTCCTAAATTCAGATTTACTTTCAAAATTTCTCTATCAGGCACCGTTTTTGAGTAATTTGAATTTTTGTTTGATCCATTATTTTACAAAATACGCCAGTGGAATGAAAGACTTTTTAAGGCAGGACCAACTATACGTGGGTTAACTGATGCCAGCTATTATATATTACGAAAATATATTTAAAAAAAAAAATAAAAAAAATATTTGTGTCCCCTACACCTTTCCTCCTTAGATACCCCACGTGAGAATAATACACATTTTACGTATGTTTTTAACTGCTGTATATTTAACATGAAAACTAAAAAGTTTTTACAAAATATATTTTTTTAATACTAATAGAATATATACACAGATCTAAAAATATAATTTCACAACAGTTTATTTTTTTCTTTTGTATTTATCGTCGCAGTCTCTTTTAAGATTCCAGCAGTAGTCTGCAAGCATTGACGGTTGCCATTTTCCCTCATACCTTTTTTCCATTGCCGCTATCTCTTGATGAAAGCGTTCTCCATGCTCATCTGATACTTTGCTGCAATCATCTGGAAAGTAGTCTAAATGGGAATGCATGAAATGAACTTTCAAAGACATATTACATCCCATATCTTTATATGCATTTAACATTTCCTTAACTACATCTTTATAGTCTTCAGAACGATGTCTTCCCAAAAACTGCTTACATACTTTCTTGAACGCAATCCAGGAACGCTTTTCTTTTCTAGACAAAAGTGTGTCGAAACTATCGTCTTTCATCAGATACCTTATTTGTGGTCCCACAAATACACCCTCTTTAATTTTTGCATCAGACAGGCGGGGAAACTTGGTAATGAGGTAAGCAAATCCTTGGCCATTTCTATCCATTGCTTTCACAAATTGTTTCATTAAACCCAGTTTAATGTGAAGCGGTGGTAAAATTACATCTTTAGGGGCAACAAGAGATTCATTCGTCACATTTTTCTCTCCAACTATTAATTTTCTGGTTGACCATACTGTTCTTACAAAATGTTCTTTTCGAGCACGACTATCCCACTCACATAAAAAACAACAGTACTTCGTATATCCTCCTTGCATGCCAAGTATCATTGCGATTATTTTAAAGTCTCCGCAAATTTTCCATTTGTGATCTTGATATTTAATTCTCGTTAATACATGTTGAAGCACACCATATGATTCTTTCGTCAAACTTGCATAACTAACGGGAACCGAAGATATTAAGTTACCGTTATGAAGTAAAACAGCTTTTAAGCTTGTTTTAGATGCATCTATGAATAGGCGCCAATCAGAAGCTTTATATGGTCTATCCAGGGCTGTCATTAGGCCTCTGATGTCCTTACAAAAGGTCATGATGTCATCTTTCTCAAAAAACTTGACAAAATCAAGATCTCTGTCTCTATAAACTGTTACACGTGTGTTTGGCTGTAAAAGCTTCCATTCTTGCAAACGTGAACTCAGAAGCTCTGCCTTACTCTTACTTAGACCTAAATCTCTGACTGTCATTAAATTCACCCTGAGACAAAAGATGCGGTACTACGTGTTTAGAAGGCTCATATGTTGGGTCTGTTGCAGACAAGGGCTCTTCATTCTTTGAGTTATTTCCCCCCGCAGAAGTGTCCAAAGGTGTTTCTTCTTCTGTTTCTGGCATATTCTCAATTACACCACGGATTTTATCTTTATCACGGGGAACTGGTGGTACAGGAATTTCTGCATTATGAGGTACTGGTCGTATGGCAGAAGGTACGTTTATGGGTTATCCTATGTGTTGTTTAGACTTCCTGCTAGTAAAACCCCGTACATTTGTTAGACAAAAGTAGAAATCTGTAACATGATCCTTGGGCTCGCGCCATACCATTGGAACACCAAAGCCCATCAAAACAGGTTTTCCATTCCACCACTGTATCAACTTCACATAACAGTTCGCACAACAAAAATGTGGCGCCCATTTTTTATCCTGATCACCAATGGCACAACCAAAATATAGTTTGCAGGCTTTATGTACAACTGGAGACATTTGTTTTCTGTGTCTTTCAAAAATGTATTCACCACAAGTATAGCAGAAACTGTCTGGGTTATTGCGGCACTTATAACGTGACGGCATTTTCTCGGACACTTAACACACTTCACAACTTTATATAAGAACGAATTAGATGAAACTAACCCCACCCATATTGTTACATTAGGTTTTATAAACTGCCATGCGCTCATGAGCACTGGGTTAGAGATACCGCCTCCGCCTTGTCGAAAGTTCGTGCTATTATTATTAGATCCCTCTCTTTTGTTTTTCCTATTGTGTTGTGAGGATTATAATAATCCCGAAAATATAGTTTTAGGTATATTTTTGCCCTTGGTTACTAATTTGGTAGAAATTACCAAGTAGATATTATTCTACATAATTGTATTTTAATTAGGGTAATTTTTACCTGAATTTTACCATAAAATACTAAATATCTCAAAATCTGTGCCTGATAGAGCAATTTAAATTACAGATTCTGATTTAGAACGAAAAGGCCATTTAGGATCAATCATCAGTACCCCAGAAAAAAATATTTTGTAGAACAGTGTTATTATGTATTTTAAAAGAAAAAATTATTTAAACACTTCATTTTATAATATAAAAGCTATACTTCCTGAAATGAAAGGTTGTAAGTGACATAATAATATCTATTATATGAAAGTAAACTTGAATTCAGGATTTGATTATACATATCGCACACCTAGTTCAATAGTGCCACAAGTGCAAAACACAATATTCTCGAGAAATGAGCAAAACGTTCTGTAGTAAACGCGTTTTGCCCTGTAAATAATTTATTTTGAGAATGACTGGCTTCAAAATTACAATTTAGGTAGCAAAACACTTATTGGCTGGATCTTATTACAATTTATTAAAAATAAAACGCTATTATTATTTTGATAGTTATGGCGATATTGAATTGTGAAGAAAGTCATTTATAAAACGATTCCTAGGAGATACGGCGGCAATATAATGAAAAAATCAATAGATTTTAGCAGTTGTGGCCGTATTGAATTATATCGGTTGTATTGTGGCAGTGTATATTATCGCCACATCTCCCTTGATTTTTGCAGTTGTGGCCGTATTGAACGTATTGAATTACATCGGTTGTATTGTGGCAGTGTATATTATCGCCACATCTCCCAGTTATGGCCATATTGCATTTTCAAAACCTCCAAAAACCCTAGAGTGAAATACCGAAGTAACTTACTTTATACTTATCCAAAACAATATTTTAGTTCAGGCTGTATTGCATTAGATGGGCCATTATATAGGCAATATTTTAGAGCCTTAACCCAAAATTCGAATTTTTTGCAGTTGTGGCACAATTGAACTAGGTGTGCGATATATTATTGGATTATATATTGCCAAAAAAAATAATTTAATTCATATAAGTACCCATGTTAGAAATTTTATTTAGTAAATTAGTTAATATTAAATGGTAAATACTTTTGTTTAGTGACAAAAAATAAAAAACAGATGACCATAAACAAAAAACAAGAAATAAATGTAATTAAATGTTAAAAATAAACTTAACAAACCTGTCGGGATTGTGGCCTGTCGGGATTTTGGCCGTCGCGATTGTGGCTGTCGGAATTTTGGTGGTCGGGATTTTGGGGTAGACCCCATTCGTAGATCCTTTAAATACATACCTTCTTATTCTTCAAGTGCCGTCTCCCTTAAGAAGGTTGGCTGTTATCACGGCTATTTTCACCTTTGGTACTACTGCCCTAAACAGTTCAACAGAGTTACAATTGACAACCTTTCATGATATGACCCAGATACTGCAAGTTTCTTATTTTAATTGCAATTAATACCTCCTTCCCCTCGTTCATTCCTTTTAAAAAACGTCGTTGTTCATAAACTTATCAACCTAATTTCTTCTAAAAAGTCTTCTATAAGCCAACTCCTCAAATGCTTCTATTCTATTATTTATATCCTTTTTAGGGTCCAAACCTCCGTTTTTCACAACCTATGAAATGGAGAAAATGCACAACACCTCAGTATTCATATTATGAGTTGCGAAAACAAAGACATATTTTTAAAAACTAACTCCTAACTAGAAAAGAGCTAGTATTAAAGTCATACCTATTATCTTTTAATTTTAGTTCAAACTCAGCGCAAACTTACCTCGTACCCTCAGCATATTCATATAGCACATAAGAATATCGATTTAAAATTCTAGCTGTCGAAAGTTAAAGCTCTTGAACTTTTCTATAAGGAAAGTGAGAGTACATATTTTAAACTTTTGCTGCAGAAAACAGTCGATATTAAAAAATACGAGGTAAAAAAGTTTTGGAATTCAAATTTACTCGGTAATGCCGAATGTGCCAACAAATTTTCCCGCAACGTTAACTTAAATTGAAGTTTATTATGAAAATGGTTTTTAGAAAAAGTTTTGGTAGTAAAAAGGAAGCGTTTTTTCCCTTTCCTGGATGATTCGTATTCTTTTTTGCCATGGAGTAATATTGTCTAATTGAAATATGGCGTTTCTTTAAAAGGACTTTTATATCGGGCATATTGTTGGTATACCAGGATTTCCAAAATGTTTAGAATTTGTAAAGTTACTTATTTTTATTTTTATATTATGCGAAAATATACTAGTCTAAGATACGATATAAGGTCGATTTGCACCGATTTGTTTAATGGATAAAAATTATTGGATATATAATTTAGCATGGTAACAATTACAAAAAAAAAGGATTGCCCGATTAAAAAAAAATTCGACCCGGGCAGATATTATTTCAGATTTTTTAGTTCATTCTAAACAAAACAAAAAAGGTCTTTTGTAATTTTTCCCTAAAGTTGATCGTTTTCTAGTTATAAACAATTTAAAACTGAAAAAAAAAACGAAAGATGACGATTTTCCAGGCTCAAAAACGTAAATATAAAATATATCATTTTTGAAATTACGAAGTCCCTAAACTCAAGTTCTAACCTTATTATATCAGTTGTTGATAAGTGTTTTAGACTGATTTCATTCTGAAACATTGTTTTTTAGTTGTTAATGCCCGTCTCCCCCATAAGAAACCTTCCTCATTGACAATTAAAAAAATATATTTTAGAATAAAACATGGCTAAGATTCTTATCGAGACCTGGTAGAAAAAGGTTTGAACTTTAATTTATGTACTTGATGATTAAAAAATTATATTTTTTACTTGTGTTTTTGAGCCTTGAAAATCGTCATCTTTCGTTCATTTTTCAGTTTTAAATTATTGTTTATAACTCGAAAACGATCAACTTTAGAGAAAAATTACAAAATACCAAAAATGTTAATTTTTAATTATTAATTATAGTTAGAACAAGATTAGATCGGGCAACCCTTGTTTTTTGTAATTGTCAACATGCTAAATTACATATCCAATAATTTTTATTCATTAAACAGATCGGTGCAAATCGACCTTATATCAGAACCTCTACTATACGCTGTGAGCTCGTAGGTAGAGGGGATAATTAAAAATTCGCGAGCGCCAGTAGTGACAAGTTTGTAAACCCTTACTGGAAATTTACTTTTTGACGTTCTGCATTAAGAGTTGCATATTATAGCTTTTTAATATCTCACGAAAGTTATTGTATTAAAGAGTGTCGAAATACTGGTTACAATAGTAACTGTGTATTCTACAACTTTCCTGTCGCTAAGCATAAGGTGATTCAACGACAAAAATGGATTGATGCAATTAGAAAAAAGTAAGTAAACAAAATTTTAATTTAAAAACGGTAGAACAATTTGAGCTAAAGGATCAGTTAGCACACTCTCGAATTTTGACGGTTTCAATTTTACAATCCAATCCTGAAACAAAATTTGAATGCGTGAAGATAACGACCAATCACAGCAAACGTAGGATATCGTTAACTGTCATTCATAAGTTAATATTTAAGAAGTATTATACTATAATTATATTAAATTATTATACTTTTTTGCAGAATAAATTTTTTCTAATATTACTTGTCAACATAAACGTCAAAACGATAAGCAAAATCATAAAAATAATCATAACGAATAATAAATTCTGTACTTACTGCTATTAATTATCGATTACAATCCAATTACTTCTTTACGTTGTAAATATTACACGATAAGAATTAAATAATAAATTTGAAACAACTATTATTTGTTTTTCTACTGTCCTCTTTAAAATTCCGGCCGAAATAGGAACTCTAGTCAACCGTTTGATGGCGATAGCAGCCATACCAGCGAAACTCACAGAGTATAGGCAACACTTTTTTCTTTCCAGAAAATTTCCGGTAAAAGTTATACTAGTAATCCTGTAAGTAGGTGCCGATACCAGCGAAGCTCGGAGCGGATTCGCGGTGTGCAAGTACTTGGAAGGGATACGTGAAACGATCGTGCGAGAATAGCGGAGAAATATTGTAACTTTCTTAAATAATTCATTGTCAATTGAAATTGTCAAATTGACGTACATTTCATATCTACTGTCATTGAAGGAGTAAAATTATATGTTGCTCCACAATATTGATATGATATGCAATTATTATATAAAGGTAAATTTAATTAATTGTATTTTGCTTGCAGTACTGCATTTTAATAACTAATTTTATTTACTACATACAATTGTTTACGTTTTCATCACATAACCCGAATCTTATTTTTTCTTCTTATTATTTTTTTGGGCTATGGCCTTGACAATTATCCAGCAACCAGGACTAACGTAATTGGTCAATACAATTAAAAGCGCGAATAAAAGTGCAGAGCGTAGAAATAGGTGTCGCTTTGCGCAACTTGCACGGTCCCAATACTGTAAGAGAAATCAGGACAATGAGAAAATATAAATTCAAGAAATTGTAAAAGTGTAGCTACCCATCAACAACGCTGCGCTGGGCGCCAATGTGTAACAATAACACTCCAACTAACGTTGGAAGCCAATTGCTTTAGACTTGACTAGCACTTAAGTGTAGGTATGTAGGTATTGGCTTCAGATGCTTGATTGAATGTAGGCTGAATATGTGAAAGTATGTATGTAACTTCAGGCAGGTGTTGAGTTCTTGCCAACTGCGTGTGCCAACTGAGTGTCTTGGAGTGACAAATTGGTAGGACATACACTGACATGAAAGGAGCTATTCACTGAATAACTACCTACAAACGGCAGAACAGAGCCCCTGACATATAGTGCAGATACAAGAAATTACTCAAAGATCTTCTACAGTATATTGTCCCGCTGCAACTTAAAATTATCCATGCAACCCCTTGATTGAAATATTTTCGATCTTCTGGAAAATAACGAGCACAATCAAAGAATTTCTATAGAATAGAATTTATAGTATAATCAAAAGAAAAACTTTGGAAAGAGAGGACCAGAGAGAAGAAAAATATCTCGGCTTCAAAATCTGAGACAGTGGTTAGTCCAGTCGGGTTAGACGAATAACAGGCCTAACCTTGCATTAGGAGCTGCCCCAAATTTTATTTTTCTAATCTTTAGGAAGGGTCAATATTAGTATAAATTTAAAATCTCGACTGAATTCCACCGTTGCGTTAGCCGCCATCTTGATTTTAAACGAGAACTGTTTTTGCTCAATATCCCCGCCATTTTAAATTTTTTGACAAAAAGTGTAAAACTGAAATTGTTGAAAATACGATTTTGTATAATTTCATGTATTATAATTTTTTTCGTGCGGTCGATATTTTCCGAGTTATGAGGGGAGAATAGTGACAGTTGGAGCATAATTATTGAATTATTGAATTATCTCGTTTATTATTAGCTTTACAACAAATATGTACCTGTACAAAAATGAAGAGAATTAAATTCTACACAATTTTGATTTCTTTATTTTTTTTGCTAAAATTAATATTTAAGGTAGTACGTATGCGGTAATGGCGCGAGCGTAAGACCGGATTTATTTTGTAGCAATTGTTTTTGTTCAATATCTACGCCATTTTCAACTACAATTGTTCAAAATATAATTTCCTACAATTTCTTTTTAACAATTTTTTTCATGCGGTTGATATTTTCCGACTTACATGGGAAAATAGTAAAAAGTGGTGGGGGGAGCATAATTATTTAATTGAATTTTGTATCCGAGCTGCCCCAAATTTTATAATTATATCCTTTAGGATATAATTAATTATAATAGTACTGTAAATTTTTATAATTATATCCTTTAGGAGAGATCAATAGTAGTGTAAATTTAAAATCTCGACTGAATTCCGCGGTTGCATTAGCCGCCATATTGATTTTAAATGAGAACTGTTGTTGCTTAATATCTCCGCCATTTTCAACTTTTCGACATAAATGGTGGGAAAGAAAGTTGTTGGAAATGCAATTTCCTACAATTTCTTTGGCACAATTTTTTATACGATTAATATTCTCCGAGTTAAGGGGGAAAATAATGGAAGCGGAGGGGAAGCATAATTATTGAATTGTCTCATTTATTATTAACTTTACGACATAATTGTACATAAACAAAAATAAAGAGAATTATATTTTATATAATTGTTGAAACTTCCAATGAAACATCAACCAAACTAAGTATATAAAAGACATAAAAAGACATTATATACATTAAGTTCACTTAATTTTATTAACTAGCGGGTTTCATTGGTTGAATTTGTCTGTCGATATTTTAAGTATTATGTCAGCTAATATATCGTGATGTTCCAACAATTTTTTTTTAAATTTTGGACCCTGTTGGGGGGAATTTTCCCATTTCCCCCCCCCCCCCCCTTGTAGACCCGCCACTGGTTCTCTCGAAAAATTGTAGTAAATCGTAATTGCAACAATTTCAGTTCCTACACTTTTGTCGAAAAGTTGAAAATGGCGGAGATATTGAACAAAAATAATTGCTACAAAATCAATCAGGTCTTACGCTCGCACTTTTACCACATACGTACTACCTTAAATATTGATTTTATCAAAAAAATGAACGGAATCAAAATTGTACAAAATTTAATTCTCTTCATTTTTGTATAGGTAAATATTAGTTGTAAAACTAATAATAAACGAGATAATTCAATAATTCAATAGTTATGCTACAACTGTCACTATTTTCCCCTCATAACTCGGAAAATATCGACCGCACGAAAAAAATTATAATAAATGAAATTATAGAAAATCGCATTTTAAACAATTTCAGTTTCTAGACTTTTGTCGAAAAATTGAAAATGGCGGAGATATTGAGCAAAAACGAGTCTCGTTTAAAATCAAGATGGCGGCTAACGCAACCGTGGAATTCAGTCGGGATTTTAAATTTATACTAATATTGACCCTCCCTAAAGATTAGAAAAATAAAATTTGGGGCCGCTCCTAATGCAAGGTCAAATGCTATCCCGACTGGGCTAGGTTGAATACACCCAAAACCGGACTAGTCCGAAAAGCTGCAAGCAAAGTTAGCATAGTTATGTTGATTGCCAAGATCCAGACCAGATAGGCATCGTAAGAAGAAGAACAAGAGGTTGTTATTTTTTTTTTAATAACAAAGTAGACTTCTTGGCAAATGGATGCTTCTTTTTGAGTTTCAAGAATTTTTGAAATGATATTTCGTAAGAGTTTAATAATTTTTAATAATTTTAAGTTTCGATAGACTATCAAGTTTGGAATTGTGGCAGTTATCATTTTTATCAAGTTTTATCAGTTCAAATATAACTTAATCACTACATTCCTAATATCAAGGTGGTTTATTGACCTACAGCCTTGGTTTCCTTTATCAAACCATATCTGGCGTGATTTCTTTATCAATTATCAATGGAAAGATGTGTAATGTATGACAGTAATGAAAATATAAAAGGAACGAAATAAGATTGCAAAATTATCTGTATTTCTTCAGATTAGATATTAATGTAACATGTATCTAAATATGGCACTAAAACAATGGAGAGAGTAAAATAATATTTAGAGTATCACCGCGCTTTAAAAAGGGCTCAAAAAATAAGAAGGAGGAATAACTAAATGCATCAATGCAGTTTTACCATAGATTATTTTAATAAACTAACCGATTCTTTGTTAGTTTTTTTTTTCGAAAACAACTTTACTACAAACATGCCAAAAATCAGTCATTTTTCTACCCATATACCTTTATGGATAGAATAACTTTTGTTTTTCTACCCATATAGAACCTAAAACTATTATTAAATTTGATAGTAGTACAGCGACTGTCTTGATTCCCTTTTCAGCAAAATTCTCATTTTTCTTGGCAATTTAGAGACTGAAAGTATTCCGTCAGAGAGAAACTATTTTTAATGTTATTATACAGGGTGTCCCGAAAAGATTGGTCATAAATTATACCACACATTCTGGGGTGAAAAATAGTTCGATTGAACTTAACTTACCTTAGTACAAATGTGCTCGTAAAAAAAGTTACAGCCCTTCGAAGTTACAAAATGAAAATCGATTTTTTTCAGTATATTGAAAACTATTAGAGATTTTTTATTGAAAATGGACATGTATCATTCTTATGTCAGGAACATCTTAAAACAAAATTATAATGAAATTGGCCCACCCCATAAAAATTTTATGGGGGTTTTGTTCCCTTAAACCCCCCAAACTTTTGTGTAGGTTCCAATTAATTAATTATTGTGGTCTTCTTCTTCACGTGACATCTCCGCGACGGAGGTTGGCAATCGTCATGGCTATTCTGATCTTAGATGCTGCTGCTCTGAATAGTTTGGTTGATGTGCATCCGTACCATTCCCTCAAGTTACGCAACCACGAGACTCGTCTCCCCCCCACACTTCCCTTGTCCAGAATTTTCCACTGTATAATCAACTGAAGTACCATTATTGTGGTACCATTAGTTAAACACAACGTTTTTAAAACTTTTTTGCCTCCTAGTATTTTTTCGATAAGTCAGTTTTTATCGAGATGCGGCTTCTCTTTTAATATATTTACATAAAAATTGTATGGGGATTTTGTTCTTTTAAACCCCACCAAAATGTTTGTGTACGTTCCAATTAAACTATTATTGTGGTACCATTAGTTAAACACAGTGTTTTTAAAAATGTTTGCCTCTTAATCTTTTTTTTTTTGATAAGTCACCTTTTATCGAGATGTGGCTTCTTTTTCAAAATGTACCTATTAATGTAAATTATAAATAAATTTTCACATTATATTAACAGACCTCTATAAGCGAATTTAACCATATACAAATATGTGGTGGATTCTAGAAATATTCAAAATATCTCGATAAACACTGTCTTATCGAAAAGTACTAAGAGACAAAACAGTTTTAGAAACATTGTGTTTAACTAAAGGTGCCACATAATAGTTTAATTGGGACGTACACAAAAGTTTGGGGAGGTTTAAGGAAACAAAACCCTTATAAAATTTTTGTCATCATCATCACTGGCTCGACAGCCCTTTCTGGGTCTTGGCCTGTTCCAGGATTCTTCTCCACTCTGATCTATTTCGTGCTTTTTTTCTCCAGTTTTTTATTTTTAAGGTTATTATATCATTTTCTATTTGTTCCAAATATCTCAGCTTCGGTCTTCCTCTTGTTCTTTTTCCTACTGGTATCTGTTGTAGTATTTTGTTTGGTATTTCGCCTTCTTCCATTCTTTCTACATGCCCCATCCAACGCAGTCGTCCTATTTTAATGAATGTTATGATATCCGGATCCTGGTTCAAAGTTGTACCTTCTTCGCCAAATTTCGTTTTCTTTTGTGCCCTTATATATCTGTCGCAAGATTTTCTTTCAAAGGTGGCTAGCAATGTTTCCTCTCTTTTAGTGAGTGTCCAGGTTTGTGCGCCGTATGTGAGTACCGGTCTTATTAAGGTTTTGTATATTTGGCATTTTGTTTTCCTTGCGACGTTATCTGATCTTAGTTGCCGAATTAAGCCATGGTAACTTTTATTGGCAATAAATATTCGCCTCTTCACTTCCTCTGCTACGTTATTATCAGACGTGACTAGGGATCCCAAGTATGTAAAGTTTTTTACCCACTCAATGTTTTATTCTCCTATTGTTATATTTTGTGGCTGCCTTATTTCTGTGTTTTTACTTACCTGCATGTATTTTGTTTTGTTCTGGTTGATTTTAAGGCCACTATTTTGTGCAGCTCGTTCTATTTGATTGAATGCCTCTATCTATCATGCCATACAATTTTTGTGGGGTGCACAAATTTCACTTTAATATTTTTTAAGATTTTACTGAAATAAAAATGCCACATTTTTTGAATAAAATCCATTTTCAATAAAAAATCTCTAAGAGTTTTCGATATATGAAAAAAAATCGGTTTTCATTTTTTAAATTCAAAGAGCTGTAATTTTTTTGTGTGCACTATTGTATATAGGTAAGTGAGGTTTAATCAACCTATTTTTGACCCCAGAATCTGTGGTATAATTTATGACCAATCTTTTCGGGACACCCTGTATAACAAATTCCTTAAAAACGAAGTTAGCAACTGCATAGGTATTGCTGCGATTAAAATTGTATTCTAAAGCTTTTTACTAGAATTTTGCAGGAATGTTAGGCTGAATTTCGAATCGAATCGATAGAGAATATGTAGAAAATATTTGCACTTTGAACAAAATAGTTCACATTCATTTAAGATTAATGCGCAGAATGCGCTTTTTGCCATATTTAAATAATTTACATAATTACATCAATAAAATGAAACTTTTCCACTTCTTTCGCTGACATGCTGCCCTAGACCATGATAAACGTAGGAAATTTGACATTTCTGTTAAGACAGTAAGGCTAAAAAGCTTTATTTTTCCTGCGAATAACTCGACTCCTACTGTCTCCAAATCGACTCCAACACAAACTTCAAATATGGATTCCTCACTCCATTGTATTGTATCCCATAGTGAATTTGTCCACCATCAATGCTCTTTTGACCATTTTAACCTATCTTTCTTGTGTTGTAATGTTAAGACTGGATTTTCATTAGTTTGAGATAGAATGAAAATTTACAAAAACAATTCCTATTGGTTTTTTCAACTTTATCAATTACTTTGTAAATAGCAAATCTTAACTTGTGGGCCTTTCGGTGACATTTTGATCTAGAAACGTGTCTTCTAACCAGCTTACTCCACACAACACTTAAATCTAGATAAATTGCACGTCGTTTTTTCACTATAATGCGTCTTAATACCCTTCGATCTGATTCGTTTATTTTACTTTTTTTACATTTACAGGTTTTCTGATGACAAAACCTGAGGTTTTGTATCTTCCAATTATGTTTCTTACCCTATACTGTGACAATTGAAACTATTCGCGATTTCCGAACTGGATTTTCCAGAATTAAAAAATCTATTGTAGATGGAACAAATAATGTTCTCATCCATAACTTTACCTCCACTCATTCCCATCGATAACTTTATCTCGACAAACGGCAATAAGTTTAATAATGTCACAAAATATTTTTGACAATTGTTTTGAAATAATTTTCCAGCTCTGATTTTAAAATAATTATGAATAAATCAATGTGTGTTAATGTAAGTAAGTGTTATGTATCAAAAGCCACGATTTAGCGATTTTTTATTATTGTTTAAAATAAATAAAAAAAAACCATAAGGGTAATGTTTTCAATAAATGTTAATAAAAAATGGAATAATAATTAACATGGAAACTTATAAAAATTTGTAGATTACCATTTGTCGATGGTAATCGCCAGAAACTGCAAATTCCAAAGGTTGGCCAAATGAAATGGGAAGGGGCTCGTAAAGATGATTTTTATTAAATGCCTTATTTAGAATGCCTATACCACAAAACGTTTACTAAACTTTATAATGACGAGAACTTAAAAATACGTATTCTCGCTTTGACAGTTATTATTTCAAAGTCTAATTATCATCTACATCTTACAGTGTGTATCTCATTGTCATTACCCTTACAGTAGGAAAAATGAAAGAATACCCATGAACGAACATATAAAACACGCTGTATTTTCCTGGGCAAGTACATGTAATAATTATTGTTACATGTAGTTGCATTGGACAATTTTCTTTGTGACACGGTGACAGGAAAATACAGCATGTTTTATATGTTCGTTCATGGGTATTCTTTCATTTTTCCGACTGTAGTTATTGTTGCAAGTATATTTTTATAAATAAAAAAAATTATAAGGTTAAATTTTAACATTGTAGAGATGATAGCAATTTGAAATCTGTAACATATATATTTTAAAAGAATAGATATTCAGTATTAAAAATCTATAAAAGTGTTTTTTATGATATCTTCTATACCTACACAAAATTATTATTAATATAATTCTAATTAGACCACTTATTATTTAATGAATGTTAAGGTAGATAAGGCTATCAACCAGCCCAATATCTTTGGAACCATGCCTTGAACTCGGATGTCGATTAAAACAAAAGGATAACACATTAATTAGCTATTTTTAATTAATATCCGACAAACATAAATAGACTGCAGACCAGTTTACTGAATTACTCCCGAGTACGATCTTGTAACGGTAGGAAATACAACATGTCATACACCAAGGTTCTCTTTGCTTTGACGCTGTGCGTACTGTTGTACACAGGTGCAGATGCTGTTAGATGCGAATGTTCAGACGCTGTGTGTTCCTGCCTGGATAAGTGTCCAAGGAACTATGGAGTACCTGCATAGTAAGTACTAACGTTTTTTATTAACCTTTTTATTTTTAATTTTTTTAATATGCTATACATATTGGTCTAGATTTTTTTCGTAATAATTGTCCTGCTGCATTTTTTATTATCTTTATTTCCTAATTATCTATTGTTTCCTTCTTCGTCTTATTCGGCTTTTTCCCATTATGATGCTTTTTGTCGTCTTTTCTTGTATATGGATTTCCCGAGTATTAATCGGTGGTTTGGATTCTTGCATATTCTCCTTGTCTGCATACTCTTACATCTTGAATTATTGATTTCAGGGTTTTCGTACTTATTATCAATAATTCATCTTTGGTTTCCCCTAGGTTTCTTCCATCTGTATTAATTATTCTAAAATCTTGTGTTGGTTAGGGCCAAATCGTATTCTCGGCATATTTTAATTAGCCGACTTCTATTTTCGTTTCTAATTTCGTCTTCTCCGAATTGTCCCTCAATATTTCATCTTCCTTTCCTACGTGACTGTTAAAATTTCCAAATAATACAATACCTTCATTCTCCTTTGCTTTATCTAGTATGTCTGTTAGTGCGTTGAAAAATTTTCCTTTTCCATTAAGGTAGAATTTTTCATGTAATATGTGTTAAGTAGTAGAATTTTATAGGATTTTTTTGTCTACTTTTTAATTCTATTAATATAGTTCTCGACTATTTTTTACCCATTTTCTACTCATGTTCTTGCCAGATTTCCCAACAAGCAGAATAGACAAGACGAAACGGCGGGTTCGTTGGAAAAGATATTCCCATGAGATTTTTTTTGCATAATCACATTCGTGAGACACCCCAGAATAAGGTTTAAGAAGTCGCCCACGCGAAAAGTGGTCCAATTTTTTTTAAGAATTTTTTTTATTTAAATCGTGAAAATTAATATTCTCGGCCCGAAGAATTTTTTTTTAGATTTTTCGGACCATTCTGGACAGAAAAGGTCTCTTATAATTTTTCGCTAAAGTTGATAGTGTTCCAGTTATAAGCAATTTAAAATTTGAAAAACGCGGAAATGGCCATTTTTAAGACTTAATAACTCGGTTAAAAATGATTATTATGAAAATCAGAAAGTGACTAAATCAAATTTAAAGCCCCCCTTCATGATCCTGAAGAAATTTGTGTCAATAATTTATTACTAAGCTGTTATTTTTAATTATTAATAATGAGTGGTAAGATCGTATTGACGCGGCTGTAAATGTGAGTGCGAGTGAGATGCGCCTTTGGACTGCCTGAACGGCATCTCTTTCGCACTCATCATGGACGGCCGCCTAATACGTGCATGCCGCTCCTTATTTTTACTTAAAAATAACAGCTTAATAATCAAATAATGACAAAAATTTTTTCAGGATCTTGTAGGGGGGGGGAGCTTTAAACTTTGACTTTGATTTAGTTATTTTCTGACTTTCATAGTAATAACGTTTAACCGAGTTATTAAGCCTTGAAAATCCATTTTTCGTTTTTTTCAATTTTAAAATGCTTTTACCTCGAAAATGATCAAATTTAGAGAAAAATTATAGGAGAAATTTTTTATCCAGAATGGCCCAAAAAACCTAAAAAAAATTTGTTTGGGTCAAAAATATTGATTTTTACAATTTGATGAAAAAAAATTGTTAAAAAAAATTTGGACCACTTTTCGCGTGGGCGACTTCTTCAATCTTTTTCTGGAATAACTCCACGAATGTGATTATACAAAAAAATCTCATGGGAATATTTTCTCCAAAGAACCCGCCGTTTTCGCCTTGTCTAGAATGTTTGTACGTAAACCGTTTTTGTACAGCAAGAATACAGAGTTCTTCAATATACTATGAAAGTCTAAATACTTTTCTAGTAAACGTATGTACTTTCTTGTATATTCTTAGTTCTTCTGGTTGATATACTACGTTACTTTTATAATCTATTAAGTACACTTTGAATATCAGTTTGGCCTAACTGAGTTTTGCCTGTCTTAAAATGATATTTGATTTCAAATTAACAGATTATTATATTTTTTTTTAGCTTTGTCTGCTATCTTTTTTTCCTCTCTTTTATGCTGAATGTTTTCACTCGAGTTTGCAATTTCCATCTTTGATGTATCGTCTAGTAGTTGGCCTTCCATTTTATTTTTGGTCTTTCTTTTTTTTTTTTTTTTTATTTACAATTTGCTTCAACCACAAGGGTTATTAGCAATGAACTGTATTTACATCAAATTACAAAATTTAGGTATATTAAATTTGGTTAATGAGTCCTATAGTACGTAAAAAATTAAGAGTCTTACATGAATTACTTTCACTTAAACAATCTTTAATTGTGGTTGGTAACTGTTGATGTTGCCGTTCTATAACGTAGAGGGGACAGTCTATTATTATATGTTGCACTGTTAGTTCACTATCACACACATAACACATCGGAGGGGCTTCCTTCTTTAATAAAAAGTCGTGGGTGATCTTCGTATGACCAAGTCGCAATCTGGACATGAGCACTTGGTCTCTTCTCTTTGTAGGATGTTTCGACGGTGATATACTTTGTTTGATTGTTCTTAATGTAGAGTTTGATTCGTTCCAATTTGTTTGCCATTTTGTCATGATCTTGTTTTTAAAATATTGCTTTAGATCAGTATGAACGCAAGTAGTTATGATGTCTGTTAAGGGATTCTCACTCGCATTTTTTGCTAATGTGTCAGCTTTATCATTTCCACTTATCTCGCAATGTGATGGTACCCAGAGGAACTGAACTAATCTTTGATTTTGTTGGCATATCAAGAGTTCCGCCTTAATTAAGAGGAGGATAGGATGTTTGGGGTATACCCGCCTCAAGGCCGTTAATGCACTTAGGGAATCGCTAATGATTATTGAGAATTTGATGTCATGTGTGTTAACAAACTTTAATGACTGGAGGATAGCAAAGAGTTCAGCTGAGAATATGGAGGTTTGGGGAGGGAGCTGGTAGGAACTGTTATAGTTATCTGTTGTGAAAGCCGCTCCTACTCCATTTGCAGATCTGGATGCATCGGTATAAATATGGATGTGATCATTAAAACCATTTAATATCTCTAATAATCTCTGATTGAAGATTTTTGCTGGTGTGTCACCTTTCTTGAATGCAGATAGGTTTGTATTACAAGCAGGGAGAGCAATTGTCCATGGTAATATGTGTTGGCTGACTTTAAAAGTATTGTAAGTGTGTGGAATTATTGTGTCTAAGCTCTGTAACGTTGCTCTCACTCGATGATAAAACGGAGGATCCAATCTTTTCCCACAATTAAATGTCGATGGAAATCTATCTGTAAATGTGTTTTTATAAACAGGTACATGTGGGTTAGTTGATACTCTTAAGGCATACATGAGGCTAAGGTATTCTCTCCTGAGTTGAAGGGATGGTTCGCCTGATTCAACATACATACATTCAACTGAGCTTGTGTAGTGTGCTCCCAGTGCAATTCTAATTGCTGAATTATGAACTGTGTCTAGCACTTTCAATAGTGAACCTTTGGCTGAGTTGTAGGCAACAGCAGCATAATCTAGTTTTGAACGAATTAGGGTTTTGTATACAGTCATAAGAGTTTGGAAATCGGCACCCCATTGTTTATGAGAGATACTTTTCATTAAGTTAAGGCCGTTTTGAACTGACAGACGGAGAGAGTGGATGTGGTGTTGCCAAGATAGTCGGCTATCCAGTTTTACTCCCAAGAAGTTGATCGATTCTGAATACTTTATTGGTAAATTTTTTAGGAAGAGTTTCGGTGGATTTACTTGTTTCTTTGGAGTTTTACTGAAGATCATTGCTTTCGTTTTAGTGGGTGAAAATTCTAGGCCAGTAGTATTCGACCAATTCTCTAGTTTGTAAATGGCTTGCTGTATATGGGTCGTCATTGTTGATATATTTTTACCACGACAGAATATAACAAGATCATCAGCAAATAGACGGGCTTTGACTAATGGGCTAAGTGACTTAGCGATGTCATTGATGGCAATAAGGAAAAGTGCAACACTAAGAGTAGACCCTTGAGGAATACCGTTTAATTGGATTTTAGAGTCTGAAAGAAAGTTGTCTATTCGAACTTTGAAGTTTCGCCTATATAAAAAATTATTAATAAACTTGATAATATTTCCTTTAATCGACCAACTTGACAGGATTCTTATGATATCTGATCTCCAGATTGTATCATATGCACGCGTTATATCAAAAAATACAGCCAGACATTCTTGACCACATCCAAATGACTCATGAATTACAGATTCAATATCCACTATGTTGTCTAATGTAGATCTGGACTTTCTAAATCCACTTTGTATAGGGCTAAGTAGCTGTCGATCTTCTAGGTACCACATTAGTCGGTTGCTTGCCATTTTTTCAAGTACTTTGCACATATTAGATGTTAGGGAGATTGGTCGGTAAGACTCTGGGTCCGATTTATTCTTGCCCTGTTTAAGAACTGGTACAATAATGGAATCGTACCAATCAATGGGGAAAACATTATTTGTCCAAATGAAATTATAAAGATCCAAAAGATATTGTTTTCCTTCCGTTGGCATAGCTTTTAAAAATGTCGTAGGGATGTTGTCAGGCCCTGGGCTAGTGTCTTTAACTTTGTTTAAAGTTTCTAACAGTTCATCCATCGTAAATATGGCATTTAGAGGTAAATTATTGTGGTCATCAAGATTTATACATGCATTATTAAATTTATTTTTATGGGCTAGGAAACTTGTAGATAGATTTTCGTCACTGCTATGTTGTTGGTATACGTTTGCTAGTACGGAGGCTATTTCTTGCTTAGTTGAATAAATATGGTTATGATGTTCTAGGTAATGAATGGTGTTAAATGATTTTTTCCCGTACATTCTGCTTATCATTTGCCAAACCTCAGAAGTCGGGGTAGATGAATTTAAAGATGATACATAATTTTTCCAGGCTTCTCTCTTACTCTTCTTTAAGGTGTATCTACAATACGCCCTTAATCTTTTGAATTCTAGCTGGTTATTTAAAGTTGGGTGCCTTCTTAATTTATAAAACGCCTTTTTTGACTCTTTAATTGCTGCTTCGCAGTGGGAATTCCACCACGGGACTGGAGCACGTTTTTTTGGAAATTTTGAATAACCTATGGACTCGTGAGCTATTGACGTTAAAAACTGTACGAGATGGAGTACTTTGGAGTTAATATCAATGTCTGTATCAAAGGGCTGAACCAACTGAGAAATTTTTTGTGAAATTAAAGAGGAATATAGAGACCAATCTGCATTTTTCAGACACCATTTATTGGATGGAATTGATGAGGAGATATGGTTATTGTTCGTAATTAGGATAGGAAAATGATCGCTTCCATGCAAATGGGATGTCACATCCCACGACAGAGTTGGTTGTAAGACAGGGTCACAGAGGGATAAATCTATTGGGGATCCATTGCCGGTGGAAATATTGAACCTTGTGATTCTTCCATCGTTAAGGATATTCATATTAGAATCTGTAACAATTTGTTCGATTTTACGTCCCAAGGAATCTGTTTTTTTACCTCCCCAAAGTATATTGTGGGCATTAAAATCGCCTAATACAATACGCGGTTCTGGAATTTGATTGAAGAGTTCAGTTATTTCTTTTATGGACGGGTCTAAGTTCGGAGGAAAATAAATATTACATATATTGACTTTGTGGGGGCCTCTTATAGATACTGCTGTTGCCTCCAACTCAGTTCTTAAACGTATTACTTCGGTATTAAATGAGTTATGGACATATATTACTACTCCCCCACTAGCATGGCTAGCAGTTATTCTGTTCTTATAGTACGGAGTATAGTTTCTTAAATTATGACAGTTATCTTCTTTGAAGTGGGTTTCTTGTAGGCATATTACAGATGGTTTAAACTTAGCTATAATTAATTTAAGTTCTTCTAAATGGGTGTAATACCCATTTAGGTTCCATTGCAGTATACAGTTGAATGTTGTATTAAATTTCAGCAGAGGCGTCGCTGCTGTATTCACTGTGATCAGTAGAGAAAGCGGATAATAATAGCTGTTTATTAATCTTAGTTTTTAATCTTGTACAGCGACTTTTCAGATACTTGGGAGTTAATGCTGGATGGATTTTAGTTAAAAAATTGAGTAGTCCTTCGATATCTTCTGTATACGTTTTTGCAATGCTGAGAGGATCTGCAGAGCCGTATGCATTTTCAAAGAAATCAATTAGTTCTTCCTGGGTTAAATATCCGTTGTCAGAATTATCTTGGAAAAAAGAACTAGTGCATTTAATAAGATCTTCTGCTAAAGTCTTATTATCTTCAGGAATAGTTTTTGCTTTCTTAGATTTACGCAGAGGTTCTTTAAATGGGTTCTGGTCTACTGATGTTGAAGGAGACGTTATTTCTGACACCGCTCGTTTAGACGATTGAGTGTCAGAGGGTGTAGGAGGTTGATTTTGGCTGTGATTATTCATTTCAACATTATCTGGCTGGATAGGTGTTTGAATGGGATTTGAATCAAATAGAGAAGTATTGGTTGTTTCTTTTGATTGTGGACTGGTGGATTGTTGCGAAGATTGTGAAGGATGGATAGTTGGCTGAGCATCTGTTATGATAGGGTGGCAATTTTGGATATAATTTGGTTGAGCAGTAGGTGATGAATTTTCGATAGATGCTTGAGTGTTTGTATTTTTTTTGCACTGAGAGGCTAGATGACCTTGTTCTTTACAAATGTAACAAGACTGTTTTTCAAGTGAAAAATAAATTCGATAATTGATTTGTTCATAGTTAATTAATATAGACTCAGGAATATTTTCCAGATTTTTAGGAGAAATGTAAGTATAGCGTCGGAAACTCAAGATATGCTTAAATAAAGAGTTAGTTGTACCTATTCTTAGAAAATCCAATGGAGTTATTTGATGAATTGCAAAATTTTGTAGTTGAGTCTCTATAATACTGTGAGGTATTGATGGGGGGACATTAGAAATTATCAGTTTTTCGCTTGGTGTGACTAACTTCCTGGCTTGGATACGTTCCTGATTGATTACTATTGTTCCATTATCTGTTCTTAAAAATTCGGTGACTGTTTCTTCAGTAGTAAAATATACGCAAATACGATCGTTTACAATCCTGGAAATGGCGAGAATTTTATTGGGATCGACTTTAGTTGCTATGGCATTTAAATAATCTTCAATTTTTGTATTTGGAAGTGAATTGAATAAAATGGCTTGGTTTTTGCTTGCGAATTTTTTGTTAGGTTGAGTCAGAGCGGTTGAATATAATTTTGATTGATTGGATGGATTAATGACATCTTGAGAATTTTGAAGTTCAGAAGATCTCTCCTCTGAAATTTCCTGCATATTGGGCCTATGTTGCCTGATTACGGCCCTTGTGCTTGGACAGGTTCATTAGTAATTAAGCTACTTAATTACCTCGTTACTGGTATTTATAACCGTTGTTTACTGTTTGTTGATTAAAAAATAGTAATAAAGATGATCTAACTTACAGTTTGATCCCAAAATCGGATTAAGCACTATATAATACACTATTATACCAACTTTGATAATTTTCTAACAAGTAAAACCACCTTAATTTTGATAAAAAACTAAGAGCTAATCGGAAACACTGTTTACTAGTTAAGAAACCAGTTTCGAATCATTTTTTTTGGTCTTTCTCTTGGTCTGTTTATTACTAGTTTTAAGTTTGTTATCTTCTTAATTAATGTGCCTTCTTCTCTTCTCTCTATGTGTCCAAACCATCTCAGTCTTTATGATTTAATAAATTTTACTATATCGTCACCTTCGGTTATATTTGATATTTAATATTTATATCTTCTTCAGTTGATTTCTCTTGATGATTAGTCCTTCAATGTTATTCCAGTCAGTCTTATTAGCTTTGAGCTGATATTTCCATCTTTATCGTTTCTTTTAATAACCGTTATCGGTATATTCTGTTGGAGGCCTGTTGAAAATCGATGAACAATATAATATATAATTCTGTCATGATCGTAGCTTTTTTCGATGATTTGCATTAATATGTGTACTTCGGCTATTGTTTATCTCCCTTTTCTAAATTCCTGTTGATAGTGTACTATGCTGTTTCTATGTAATACCTTAGTAGGTTTCTTATGATTTTGGTGAGGATCTTTTGCATTGTGATACATACATAATACCTCTATAGTTGTTGTTGCACTTAGTTAAATTCTCTTGCTTAGAAATTGGTGTAATGCATCCGTTTTTATATTCTACATGCATGTTTCCGTATATAGTCCAAGGCTCTAAATAGTTTTTTCTTCTTCTCAAAATAGTAGTCTTATTTTTCTTTCTAGGATGTGCTAGATTTTTCCAATCCTGTAACGTAAAAATACCATATTTTATTTTACTGAGCCCACCCATTTTCTTAAAAGGCATCCTCTTTTCTTCTGGAACAGCTTCAGTATTTTTTATTAATTCTTTATAAGTTCTCTCTTCGCTCGAGACTCTCCTCTTTTAAACTTCCGTATGTTCTTCAAAGTATTTTCTTCTTCTGCAAAGTATATTTCTTTAACCTCAATATGTTTACTCTTACTACTTTAATACCTTAAGTAATCATTCTTACTACCTTAAGTCATTATTTTTACGAATTCTTTGTTCCCCTTATTTCTATTTGTTAATAGCGTTGCTCCTAATTAATCAAGTTTTTCAACAATTGCGAACTTATGATCCTTTAGACGAGCGGTTCTCAAACTTTTTTAGTCGCGGCACCCTTGTAGGGCTAAAAATATTTCGAGGCACACCAACCCTTGAAGCGATTTGGGAAACGACAAAAATGAAAAAAAATACAATTCTGAGACTCATTTGATTTCAATATAGCTAAACTGTATTTCAGATCAATAAAATACAGTACATTTGACATTAAAATATCCTTACTTAATGCAATGAATGAATGAAACTGTTTCGATGATGTTTTCATTATATCCTTTATAATTATGGGAATCTTTGTAAGCTTGACCCTCAAATCCCTTGATGCTTGAAGTTTGCATCTGTATTTTTTGTTTTTGATGTAAGCATATGCGGAGAAAGAAGACTCACAAAAATAAGTCGATGTGAAACATACAAGTTTTTTCACAGCAACCTTGCCAACAACATTATTTTCTGAATATACCTGCATCCAGAACTCTTCTTGACTTCCTTCACGGTATTTGAGTTTTAAACTGCTATCTTCGCTGATCTTAAGTAGATTTTGAAAAACTTCATTTGTCATTCTGACAGGTCTATTTTTTTGGGTCGAACGAAAACGAGTCCATCATCAGCTATACAGGGTGTCCAGAAACTCTACCGACAAACAAAGACAGGAGATTCCTCAGTTAATTTTAAGACAATTTAACCCAATTCATCTAGTTCGAAAATGCTTCCTAAAGGAGCTAGAGCTATCTGAAGATGGCTCCTGGTAATTAGTTTTTCTTAAATATCTCCAGAATTCTTCTATTTAGAAAATCGAAAATCGGTTCACATATGTATCTTCCAGAGATAGATCGATTTCATCCATTGCAAATTTCTAGTATTAGTCATAGGCGTCCGTTTTGGGTAGGGCGACAGTTATATTATCGCATAACCTTTTTGTTTTTAATTTTTAAGCATTTTTGAGTCTGGATTATTAAAATGTAAGGTATTATAGTACTAAAACGTACTCTCACTTTAAGTCGGTAGGATACACCGTTTTCTAGAAAAATCGATTTGAAAATTTTTCGTTTTTTGAATATAAAAAAAATTATTTTGAAAAACGAAAACTGGTACGTTTATTTATATTCCGGAGACGAATCGATTTCAATAATTTCGAATTTCTAGTACCGGTGATATGCGTCCGTTTTGGGTAGGCCAAGGGTTATTTTATCGCATAATATTTGGTCTTTAATTTTTAAGATTTTTTGATACTAAATTATTCAATTATGAGGTATCCTAGTACTAAAAGTTACTCTTGCTTTAAGTTGGTAAAATACACCGTTTTTTGTGAATTTTTTTTCATTTTTTTTAAATTCAGGTAACAAAAAATTTTTAAATCGATTTTTCTAGAAAACGGTGTGTTCTACCCACTTAAAGCAAAAATACCTTTTAGTACTGGAATACCTCACAATTAATAATCCAGTATCAAAAATGCTTAAAAGTTAAAGATAAATAAGTTATGCGATAAAATAACCGTCGCCCCACCCAAAACGGACGCCTATGACTGGTACTAGAAATTCACAATGGATGGAATCAATTTATCTCTGGAAGAGAAATATGTGTACCAATTTTCGTTTTTCTAACTAGAAGCGTTCTGGAGGTATTTAAGAAAAACTAATTACAAGACGCTATCTTCAAAGAGCTCTAGTTCCCTTAGGAAGCATTTTCGGACTAGGTGAATTTGGTTAAATTACCTTAAAGTTATCTGAGGAATCTCCTGTGTTCGTTTGTCGGTAGAGTTTCTGGACACCCTGTATAAGTCATCTGAGTCAATGTCAGGAAAATAGTTTACAATACTTTCTTCCAAACCTTGCAAATGAGCAATAACAATTTCAAAGAAGTTCGTTTGAGGATTGATTTCATTTGTTATAACAAATTCCTGTAATCGAGACAAACTATAGTCAAAATGTTTCGATTGGATAGTGGCGCAGCGGCCGGTTGTTCGACTTTTCTTAAATGTTCAATGTCACCCTCGGCAATTGCTTGAGGCACCCCAGGGTGCCGCGTCACCCACTTTGAGAAACTCTGCTTTAGACGAAGCAACGAAGCAATAAAAAGCCCAAAACCTGGAAATTTTGTGCAGTAGGATGAATCGTCATGCAACTTTTTGCATTCAATTCGAGAGAGTGTCGCAATTTTGTGAACTAAATTGATCTCCGGCAAAAAAATTTGTGCATGAGAAAATGCATTTTCAAAGTGCAAATTTCAAAATTTAGTACTCAGGAAATATGGACGGAAATGAGTTTAATTTTTATATTTGGGGTTTTGGAGGTCAGTGAACACAAATTTCATGACGGCGATGGTTTCCGAGGTACCTGGTGCCCAGGATGGAGCCCGTCCCTGGGACGATCGAATAATTCGCGGGACGATCGAATAATTCGCGAAATGAAGATTGGATAAAAAAACTGAAAAATACGCGTTTAATGTTTTTCAAAAATCTATCGATTTACACTAAAGACTACCCCCCCACTCCATCCCCTGGAGGTGGGGTGGGGGTAACTTTAAAATCTTAAATGGGAATCCCCATATTTTATGGCAGATTTGGATTCCTCATGAAAAAATTAGTAATATTTATTTGAAACATTTTTTAGAATTGTTAATAGATGGCGCTAAAAAATAGTGTTTCTTCGATTATAGCGCCATCTATCCATAATTCTAAAATATGTCTCGAATAAAAGTTAATTATTTTTACCTAAGGAATCCAAATCTGCAATAGCAAGCAAGCAAGCATATTGATTAAACCCGATCCGTGAGACTTGTTCACCCTTTTTAAATTACGTTCGGGTGTAAAAATTCATTGGAGCAAAGTGTTTTAACCCGTGCCTATGGCAGGAGTCACTCCACCCCGCTCCAATGCTCCAGGCCATCCCTTTCCCCCCCATAGCACGCTGATGCGCGATGGGGGCACAACTATCAGCCAAATGCTCTTCACATGGGAATCCTGGGTAATAAGATTCCAATGTGGTGTCCTAATCGGTATTGAAAATTAGGCCAGCGTGAAGCGCTTTTAGCCTGTGACTACTAGTGATTTGTCCGTGGTATTGTTTTTGCTTGCTTGGGTCCCAGGCTTAAGGCCTGGTCCCAATTTGAAATTATTCTGAAATGTATCTTATCTTACCTTTATTTTTATCTCTTTTACGCTGTCGTTGTTGTATAGAGCTAGGAACTGTCCACTTTTATTCCAGTATTTGTTGTTTCGGTCGTCTGTGTTTCCATCGGTGAAAAGCGTCGTACCCTAGTATCTCTCGCAGTATAGGACTTGGATGATTTTTTAATTCTGGGAATTTTATCCTGGCTCTTTCTTTCATGGTGTCGATGGCTCTTATTTGTTTTAGATCTCTGAATAGATGTCTCTCTGCTACGTATTTAGTTACGTTTATTGCTTCCCTTAGGCTGTTGTTGTGTGCCGCTTGGATTTTCTTTTTTGTTGTATTGCATACTTGCTCCATGCGAGAGATGCGTATGTCAGTATCGGGATTATTATGCTGTTTATAAGTTTTATCTTTGTTTTTGTTTTTAATTTGCTTTTTCTTCCCGTTAAACCTCTTATTGACGCTTTAGCAGCATTTGCTTTTTGTACTGTGGCCTCTGCGTGTTTTTGGAATGTGAGGCCTTTATCCATTATTACACCCAGGTATTTTGCGTTGTCTTTCCACTCGATGGGGTTATTTAATATCGTCAGTTGTTCTTCTGGCCGTTCTCTTCTTTTCTTAAACATTACCGCTTGTGTTTTCTCTGAGTTGATGGCGATTTTTCATTTAATGCACCATTCTTCGATGTCTTCTAGTGCTGTTTGTAGGTTGTTGTTATGTCGATATTTCTGTGTTTGGCCGCTATTGCTGTGTCGTCTGCATAAATGCTTAAAATTGTACCAGGTGTTCTTGGTATGACTGCAGTGTATATTGAATACAGTAAAGGCGACAATACTGCTCCCTGTGGCACCCCTGCTTCAGGGGTTCCGAGCTCTGACAGGACTTGTCCTATCCGAACTCTGAACCTTCGTCCGCGTAGGTACGAATGAATCAGTCTCGTCATTACCTCACTGTATCCATACTCTCTCATTTTGTATATTAGGCCTTTATGCCACACTCTATCGAAAGCTTTGCTCACGTCCAGGAATGCTGCACCTGTGTATTGTTTGTCTTTAAATCCAGCTGCTATATACTCTGTTAGTCTGAGTACTTGTAACTCGCTGGAGTGTTCTGCTCTAAAGCCGAACTGTGCTTCTGGGATGATTTCTAGCCTGTTCGTCTCAGCAATTTCCAAGAATCGTTTTTTAGATCATAGCGCCATCTTGCCATAATTTGAAAAAATATCTCGAATAAAATTTACTTATTTTTTACGTAAGAAATCCAAACCTGCAATAAAAAATGGGGCTCCTATTTAAGATTTTAAAGTTATAATCCACCCCACATCCAGGGGGTGGAGTGGAGGGTCGTGTTTTATATTATTTGATATGTTTTTAAAAAAGATAAAAGACGTATTTTTTGGTTTTCTATTTGGAAGTGTATTTCTCGATATATTAAACCGTTTCTATAATTTACCTATGGTATCACGAAAAAATCGTTTTTTCCGATTATAGCGCCATCTATACACAATTCTAAAAAATGTGTCGAATAAGAGTTGCTTACTTTTACGTAAGCAATCCAAATCTGCAATAACAAATGGGGTTTCTATTTAAGATTTTAAAGTTACCCCCACCCCATCTCCGGGGGTGGAGTGGCGTGGTCGTGTTTAGTGTCATTCGATAGATTTTTGAAAAATATTAAACACGTATTTTTCAATTTTTCGATCCAATCTTCATTTCGCGAATTATTCGATCGTCGCAGGAGATGAGTTCCACCCTGAGCACCAGGTACCTCGGAGACCATCGCCGTCATGAAATTCGTATTCAGTGACCTACAAAACTCCCAAGTATAAAAATTGAATTCATTTCCGGCAATAGTTCCTAAGTTAGTTAAAAATTTCCTAAATTTTTTATTTTCCATCTCTTCGAGATGCACTTTAAAGATGCTTTTTCTCATGCACAAAAATTTTTGCCGGAGATCAATTTAGTTCACAAAATTGCCTGACACTCTCACAAATCGAATGCAAAAGTTGCATGACGATTCATCATACTGCACAAAATTCCTAGGTTTAATGCTTGGTTGCCTCGTCTACTTAAAAAACCTTCTTAAATGATTTGAATATCTTCTAATCAATATACATTTTGTTTTTGCGAATTTATTTCTTAGCCATACTTTCTGGTTTCCCTCTCTAATCTTTAAAAAAATATTTTTCAATGGATCTTCTTTTGATTAAGACAAGATTATTTACATATCCTATATATATTGATGCCTGTGATAATATATTGAACCTCTAGTGTTGCTTTGGTTATTCCTTTTTCGAAAAAATTTCTGTAAAATTAAATTTTAAAATATTGTCGATAAAGATTGTCATATTTGGTTATCTGGTTGTATGCCACATAGTATTAGGCCAGTGTTGATATTAAAACAACCTGAGACAGGTACCTCTATCATAATTTTACTTTTAGTGTCACTGAGTATGCCTTTAGTTAACCTTATTATTTTTTTGTGAAAATTTAAAATATTTTAGTGCTTTAGAAATTTTCTTGTGCTAATTATATCATACATCTATCGCCAATCGATAAAAAATATGTTTAGTGCTAAAATAAGATCGTACGAGCTAGATAAGATGTTCAAATATGGTTTGTTATCGCCTAGATTATCTGCAACCTTGGTTTAAATTTGTTTCTTATCGATTTAACCAAAGATTTATAATATAGTATATCTTTTTATAATATTACCTATAATTTTTACATTGTGCAAGTCCCCTGTTTTGTGTATTTTGCAAAGGATTTCCTCTTATTGCTGTACCGATTGCCAGTTTATATCTGTCATATACTTATAGGAAAAATTTACACACAGAGAATTTTTTGTCACAATTTTTGTTCTCGGAATTCTTTTACTTCGCTATTGTTGGTATATTCTTGTTGTTGACTTCTTGTTGTTAGTATTGGTAGCCAAAGCCTGCTACATTGTGCTGATGGAGTTGCCACAATTTTTTTTCTTTGAGTAAGATAAGGACTCCTTCTTTGATGTTTTTATTTTTCATGTCTGTTTCTTTTATAGAAAAAAGCGGTCAGAAATGCACGAATAGACAACAGCGGAAATAGTTTTAATAAATCATCCCCAATTTTGGCATATGTAGATGGTGTGGATCTAGTTGCCCCCACAGCAAGCTAGAAGAAACCTATACCACCTTCTCAAGTGCCTCAAAAAATATTGGCCTGCAAGTAAACGAGGAGAAAACTAAGATTATGGCATCAACACCGAACAATAGAGCCAGAAACATCGGTCACCAATTCACGGTTATTAACTCTACCTTTAAAGTGGTGGACAAATTCACATACTTAGGCTCCCTGATCACCAAGGAGAACGTTATGACGGAAGAAATCACGAAAGATAATCCTAGCAAACAAATGCTATTTTGGACTAAGTAGACATATGAGAAGCATAAACTTAAGTGAAAAGACAAAAATAGCCATATATAAAACCCTTACACAACCAGTGTTAACATATATGGATCGGAGACATGGACCATCTCCAAGGAAGATGAAAACCTCCTGCTTATATTTGAACGAAGGATCCTGAGAGTAATATTCGGTGGCATTTGTGAAAATGGTGTTTGGAGGAGGAGGTACAACTAGAGGTATACCACAGATATAAACATCTATTTGGTGGTAAATAGGTAGTACCTCTTATAAGAATAGGAAGACTAAGATGGGCAGGACATCTAGCAAGATCACAGCAGAACAACCCTCCTAGAAGAATCCTTATGTCACAACCTGTGGGAAGTAGAAATAGGAGTAGGCCAAAACTCAGATGGAAGGATGGTGTGGGGTGTGGGTGCGGATGGGAGAAAAATAGGCGCAGCAAACTGGCAACGGTTGGCAATGGATAGGACTGACTCCCGTAATAAACTTGGAAAGGTCGAGGCTCTTTCATAGGCCTATAGCACCATTGATGGTGATGATTTTTCTTTTATGACTATCGATGCATTTTTCCATTTTACTCGGTGCTCGTTGTCCCACGCATGTTTGGATATCTACATGGTATTTTCTAGATGCAGTCTTTGGATCTTTCTTGTGTGCTGTGTTGTTTTGAACGTTTTTGTGATGTTGAACTTGTTTCCTATTCTTTTCATTTTTTTGATAAGCCCTTTACATATGGTATTGTGATATTTGAGTCCCTTGTAGTAAGTGCATACCACAAGTGTTATGTTGTTTATTTTTTATCAATCATGTGGAATTCCTTATTTGTAAATGATAATGGGTAGTCATTTTTAGTTAAAACCTTTGTTAGCAGGTTTTTTCTTCCTGAAATGCATTTTCATTGGAGTATATCGTGGGCGTACTGGGAAAATCCACTAACTCCACTTTTTTTCAATTTTGACATTTTAATACCATTAAATCCACAAACATCAATATGTTAGCAGGAAAAACCGTATATCTCCAAATTCGTCATCCACCGTGCTTAAATCGGTACATTCCATGAAAGAAAATCAACTAACTCCATCTTTTTCTAAGTTTTCGTGAATAAAATAATGTTTTTCCAAATAATTATTTGTACATATATTATGTGCATACCACCTATGGTTAATATCCTTCAAAATCATATCCAGGTACCAAAACTTGAACAGCCAGTGTACCCGATTTTTAAGAGGTAAGCCATAAGATCCACCGAAATACAAAGATAAGAATCTATAAAACCTTAATTCGACCAACAGCATGCCATGGCAGTGAAACATGGGTCATAAAAGAAACATTCAAAAGCAAACTCAACACATTCGGAAGGAGATATACTAGGGCCTGTGAGGAGAATACTAGGACCTGTGAGGGTAAACGGAATCTTCAGAAGTCGATACAACAACGAGCTTTATCAACTTTACAAGGAAAAACCCCTGTCAGACTTCATTAGAATACAAAAATTGCAATGGGCCGGACATGTGATAAGAATGGGAGAGGATAGGCTACTGAAAAAAGCACTGAATGCTAGAATGCAGGGAAAGAGACCGGTTGGAAAGCCAAGAAAGCGCTGGGAAGACACAGTAAACAGCGACGCACACGCCCTTTTAGGACTCCGTGTATGGAGAAGAGCAGCCACAGACAAGCAAGGGTGGAGGCAAAAAATAAAGGAGGCCAAGGCTCAATTTGAGCTGTAGTGTCGTAGAAGAAGAAGAATAAGAAGACATAAGGTATAATAATGTTTAAATGCATTTTTCTCAAAACTATACTTTTGTGAGTTAGTGGATTTTCCCAGAAGGCCTACGATATGCTTGTAACTCTATCATATAGGGATAATAATCCATTTTTTGAAGTTAACGTTGTGGTTGGAATCGTAATATAATTATCTGTTGGTATGAATGGTTTTCTGGAGGCTTACTTTCTTTGGTTGTATATCCACTGTCTTCTTTTAAATTATACTGAATAGACCGTATAATCTCGGCTCGAAAAGCTTTTATGAAAACAATATCCTATTTCCCTTTTGCATTTGATTGACGAACTAATTTGAAATTACTTTTTTAGTGACATCGACTGCCCATCAGCCTCTCAGACTTGCTGTATTAAGAATCCCGAAAACCCTGCGTCTGGAGAACTAGAAGATATTATGTCACTATACAGATTTTACGAAAGACAAGAAGAGCTTGCACAAGAAATTGCAAACAGAAACTTTTAAATATATGTATTATTAGATGTTTTAAAACAGTCATTAATTAAGCCAGTTTATTAAATTGATTATTTCTTAATAAATAGTATTTTTATTGATATCTTTTTCCCCATAAATATTCATTATATAAATCAACAGTTGGACAGAATATATAGAATTACTTGTTATTTTTAACCACCATAAACATTTTGATCGCAGTACTTGGAATTCTATTTTCTTGATATATTTTTGAACCCGTCCTTAGAGCCCGTTCACATGACAGACGCTTAACGCGCGTTTTGATAGCGCGCGATTACAACTACATACATCTCACAATAAAACACTGAAAAACGTTTGTTTTCTATACTTCCACAAAATTTATTACAACTATGTTATTACTACAGCTGTTTCGGCAAAGTGCCTTTCTCAAGTGATATATTTTACAATGTGTTTGCCTTTTTAAGTCTTTAACTGAAGAGGTTGAGGAGTGGGGAACTGTTTGTCTCGAGTTGGTCATTCAGAATTATATCTGTATTTTTCAATTTATTAATTTCCATTGATTCTAAAAGTGATAGCTTAAGGCCTTTATTTTGAATATGTAGAATTTGAAACTCTTCATTGAAAGAATGATTATGACCTAGAAGGTAAAGTGCGTATGTAGAAGTGTCTGTTTTTCTATTGTTGAAAGCCCTTTTGTGTTCTGCTATCCGTTTATCAAAAGTTCTGCCAGTTTGACCGATGTAAGTTTTCGGACAGTCACCACAAGTTAGTTTGTACACACCACTCTGTAGTTGCTTTCTCTTTCGGCTTTTATTGTTTTTAATATGTTTGCTTAAGTAATTGATGGATTCGACCGTTACTTGATGGAACTTCATTTTATCTCACAATAAAACACTGAAAAACGTTTGTTTTCTATACTTCCACAAAATTTATTACAACTATGTTATTACTACAGCTGTTTCGGCAAAGTGCCTTTCTCAAGTGATATATTTTACAATGTGTTTGTCTTTTTAAGTCTTTAACTGAAGAGGTTGAGGAGTGGGGAGCTGTTTGTCTCGAGTTGGTCATTCAGAATTATATCTGTATTTTTCAATTTATTAATTTCCATTGATTCTAAAAGTGATAGCTTAAGGCCTTTATTTTGAATATGTAGAATTTGAAACTCTTCATTGAAAGAATGATTATGATCTAGAAGGTGAAGTGCGTATGTAGAAGTGTCTGTTTTTCTATTGTTGAAAGCCCTTTTTTGTTCTGCTATCCGTTTGTTTCTGCTAACTGGCAGAACTTTTGACTTCTTTTGGCATGTTTGAATCCTTTCTCTAAAAGTTCTATCTCACTATTATTGAATTTGGTATCTGTTAAGTTTATAAATCTACTGAAAAAAGTATGATTTGAAAAAATTTTTGTATAATGAGTATTGAGTTTTTTACTATTGCATATTATATTATTTAGTTTTTTACATTGTGTATTATATTTTTTGTCTATTATATTATCTACTTCTGTTCTTACGTTAGAGTCTAGGATGTCAAATTCTATATTATCTAATCTATAATGTAATTCTGAATGACATACCTTAAGATAAACAACTATAATATCTCGTTTCCTGTATTGGGTGCTTCTATCCCGTTTCAGCCATCTGGTCTGGCCCTGTTGGATACCTGCTATCGCGGCGGCACTGCGGTTGTTGGTTTTTAACTTTATGTATTTCGGGAAAACGTATTTCACGCACATGTTAAGAAACCAGATATGTTGTGTTGTTAATCTACGCTTTAAAAGCAATCTTGAAAACAATATAGTCAATAGCCCTGTATTGGTTTCCTTTAAATAATTGATGGATTCGACCGTTACTTGATGGAAGTTCATTTTATCTCACAATAAAACACTGAAAAACGATTGTTTTCTATACTTCCACAAAATTTATTACAACTATGTTATTACTACAGCCGTTTAGGTTCCATCAAGTAACGGTCGAATCCATCAATTAACTACATACACATGTTATTTAAGACCCTTCTTATGCCAGCGGGCGTTTTAATTACTCAAAACGCGCGTTAAGCGTCTATGATGTGAACGGGCTCTTAGTTTTTGACATCTATGTTTCCTCCATTCTAATCACGTGTAGCAGGTACTTTCATCGTCATCGTTAATCAGCCCTGATTTGTCTATTATTGAACAAAGGACCCCTCCAAATATCTCGATCCATTTCTGTTCTGTGCCTCGTCTATCCAATTGTTCACAATTATTTTGAGGTCGTCAGTTCATCGCGTGTTTACCGGATTCGCTCTTCACGCAAGCAATTTTTTGTCCATCTCTCGTGTTTCATTCTTTCAATATGTCGCGCCCATCTCCATTGATAAGCGAGTAATAAACAGATCAACAGGAAAGCCAAAAATAAGATGCAAAAACCAACTATAGAGGATATATTATTATATCGGAGATAAAAATCGCAAACTAGAGAGAAAAAATTCAGGGCAATGTAAAAAAAACAATAATTTTTGAAAAATGGGCTATACAGGGTGTCCCGAAAAGATTGGTCATAAGTTATACCACACATTCTACGGTCAAAAATAGTTCGATTGAACCTAACTTACCTTAGTACAAATGTGCTCATAAAAAAAGTTACAGCCCTTTGAAGTTACAAAATGAAAATCGATTTTTTTCAATATATCGAAAACTATTAGAGATTTTTTATTGAAAATTGACATATATCATTCTTATGGCAGTAGCATCTTACAACAAAATTATAGTGAAGTTTGTCCACCCCATAAAAATTTTATGGGGGTTTTGCTCCCTTAAACCCCCCCGTACTTTTGTATACGTTCCAGTTAATTCATTATTGTGGTATCATTAGTTAAACACAACCTTTTTAAAACTTTTTTGCCTCTTAGTATTTTTTCAATAAGCAAGTTGTTATCGAGATGCGGCTTCTTTTTTAATATATTTACATACAAATTTTATGGGGGTTTTGTTCCTTTAAACCCCCCAAATGTTTGTGTACGTTCCAATTACACTATTATTGTGATACCATTAGTTAAACACAGTGTTTTTAAAACTTGTTTGCCTCTTAGTCTTTTTTGACAAATCACCTTTTATCGAGATATGGCTTCTTTTTCAAAATATACCTAAAAATGTAAATTATAAATACATTTTCAGATTATTAAAACAGGTCTCTATATTCGTACTTAACCATGTACAAATATATGGTGGATTCGACAAATATTCAAAATAGCTCGATAAACACTGGATTATCAAAAAAGTACTAAGAGGTAAAAAAGTTTTAAAAATATTTTGTTTAACTAATGGTGTCACAATAATAATTTAATTGGAACGTACACAAAAGTTTGGGGGGTTTAAAGGAACAAAACCCCCTTAAAAATTTTAAGGGGTGCACAAATTTCACTTTAATTTTTTTTTAAGATGTTGCTGCCATAAGAATGCCACATGTCCATTTTCAATGAAAAATCTCGAAGTGTTTTCGATATATGAAAAAAAAAATCGATTTTCATTTTGTAACTTCAAAGGGCTGTAACTTTTTTTGTGTGCACTATTGTATATAGGTAAGTGAGGTTCAATCAACATATTTTTGACCCCAGAATCTGTGGTATAATTTATGACCATTCTTTTCGGGACACCCTGTATAGCAGTGTAGTGTTATAGTACGGGATCTGAATCTAGGTCGACCTCCACCCATCTGTTTACTAGATGAAACATTTTTTTATTAAATTTCATACACAGAAAAATACGACTTGCATGGGTTGCCTATCAAAATATATTCATAGCTAAGCATAGCACTCCATAAGCGGGGGCGTAAGGTTTGAAATCAACATATTAACCATATTTTTTGATATGGTAAAGTTATATTCAAAAAACATTCCGGGGTACATCACTTTACGATTTGAAAACATAAAAGAAATTTAAACTGAATATGCTTATTTAATTTGAAAATAAAATAATTCTATCATGCTTCAAAAAACATTCACAAAAATGTGCTTGAAATGTTTATTTCAATCACTACGCCCCCTACGCTATGAACATTAGGATGGCCAACCCATGCAATTCGTATTTGTCTATGTATGTATGTAAAAATTATTCATCCGGTAATAGTCTAGGGCGCATCTGTTTTGAGATGGACGTTGAGAGGTGACTCAAATTTTTTTGCAGAAATTGCTTGAAAATAACTCAAATAATAATATTTGAGTTATCCTCCCACTCAAAATGGTCCGGAACATTGTTTAAATAATCAAAATGTCAAAATATGAAGGAAAAATTCGATTTTTTTATTGGTTTTTTGATTATAACTTTAAAACTATTTATTTCTGAGAAAAGTTGTACTGCTGTAAAAGTTGCGTAATTCAATTTGCTACAATATAGAATTGGTTAAAAATTTAAAAAATAGTCACCCTTGTTGCAAAATAACAATAATTGCGAAAAAACCATACAAAAACAAGTATTTGCATTTTACGTTTTTCAACCATTTATTCTACATTTAGGACCTTCATGTTTTATCTAGAAAAACTGTATGATATAGTAAAACAACACTGTAAATTTCATTAGGATCGGTTCAACAGATTTTGCAAAAAAAATTTTGCAATCCAGCTTTCGCAAAAAAAATTCATTTTTTTAAAATGTTGCAGGACTGAAAATAAAGCAGATACCAAGTTAAATTTTTTTTTACTTATAGAAGTTTACTGTATAGGTCTGGATCCCGCGTATGAAATAAAAGTTGATTAATAGCAAGCGGAAAATTTGTTAATAGTTTAAGGGTGTCTATTCGGATAAACTTTGATATATGGGAACACTGGAACAGGGGCAGTTTTAATTGTGGAACAGGTTAAAAATTTGGAACGGTCAGACCACGAAAACGGCACATTTATTTTGTCCGACAGAACAGACTTAAACTCTCCGAACAGAGATTAAACTCTCGTGCAAAAATGAGGCTGCTATTTATCACCTGTCATAATTCCTGTCATTTGACATATTCTACATGTTCCACTCATTAAAACGCCCATTTGGTGATAAATAGCAGTCTGATTTTTGCATGAGAGTTTAATCTCTGTTCGGAGAGTTTAAGTCTGTTCTGTCGGACAAAATACATGTGCCGTTTTCGTGGTCTGACCGTTCCAAATTTTTAACCTGTTCCACAATTAAAACTTCCCCTGTTCCAGTGTTCCCATATATCAAAGTTTGTCCGACTAGACACCCTTAAGCTATTAACAAATTTTCAGCTTGCTATTAATCAACTTTTTTTTCATACGCGGGATCCAGACCTAGTACCTTTCATTTGCAATTTGCAAAATTAAAATCTATTAATTACCACGGCGTCAGGAAATTTTTTAAATAAACATTAATTTTTGGTGCTACGTGCAGGACAGCGCTGTTTGATTCACACAAGTTGATTTCCACCAAAATTTCTTCGAATCTGTATCTAACATATTATTTTCTTACTCTATATTTTGTTGTATTTTAATATTTTAATTCCACAAAAATCAAAATCATTTTATTATTCTTTGTGAAATATTGTTTAAACAATTGCATATGTTTAAAAATAATAAACTTTTATTCTCTAAGTTAAAATATATGAACAAAGAAAGTCTTTGCTAAAAAAGTGTTATTTCAAAGGATAGAGTATGTGTTTTTATTTTGCAATAATTAATTTTATTTATTTATGCCGAAATGTAATAAAAATTAAAATGTATCAATCATTATCAAAGGTCATTGGAATGATCAATCAGAGAAAACTATCCGCTGTCCTGCGCGTAGCACCAATAATTAATGTTTATTTAAAAAAATTCCTGACGCCGTGGTCGTTAATCGGTTTTAGTTTTGCAAATTGCAGATGAAAGGTACAGTACACTTTTATAAGCAAAAAAAATTTCAACTTGCTATCTGCTTTATTTTCAGTCCTGTAACATTTTGAAAAAACGATTTTTTTTTGCGAAAGCTGGATTGCAAAATTTATTTTGCAAAATTTATTGAACCGATCTTAATGAAATTTACAGTGTTGTTTTACTGTATCATATAGTTTTTCTGGGTGAAATATGAAGGTCCTAAGTTTAGCATAAATGTTTGAAAAACGTAAAATGCGAATACTTGTTTTTGTATGTTTTTTTCGCAATTATTGCTATTTTGCAACAAGGGTGACTATTTTTTAAATTTTTAACTAATTTTATATTGTAGGAAATTTAATTACGCAACTTTTATGTCAGTACAACTTTTCTCGGAAATGAATACTTTTAAAGTTATAATCAAAAAAACGAAGAAAAAAATCGAATTTTTCCTTAATTTTTTGACATTTTGATTATTTAAACAATGTTCCGGACCTTTTTGAGAGGGAGGATAACTCAAATATTATTATTTGATTCATTTTCAAGCAATTTCTGCAAAAAAATTTGAGTCACCTCTCAACGTCCAAATGTACTAATATTTTTACAGATGCGCCCTGGTCTATAAATAGATGGGTGAAAGTCGACTTGAGTAGGATCTCTTACTATTTAGTCTAGGCGCCAAATAGAGGTCACCGTGTCCTTTTCAATTCTGATAGACAAACTTAACGGTTTCTTATTATTTTTGGCTGATTATTACGAATTTCGAGGGTGGACTTCAATCCGAGTGGTCAAAAAAAATGTTATAAACAATTTAATTGTTTATAAGGCTCTGGCTCATAAACTAAAAGAGATAAAAAAATGTTTCAAATAAAATTTGTTCTTTAATAAAAATCGACGAAAAACTTAATTCCATAAATCCATCCATACCAACTTTAATCCATTAAACTTAAAATCATAAAACTTAAATAAGTTTACTAAACTTAAATCCAACAATTCGAACTCAAGATATAAAATTAGTGCATAATGCAAATTGCAAAATAAGTATTTTTCGAAGCTTTATCGATAGTAACTCGGTTTCTGCGCATGAAAATGAGCCTCAGAGTGTCTCATTTTAAATCTTCATTAGTAGGTTTTCAAACAACGTTTGTTAAATTATTTTCTCTTAATTCATTTTAAAGTTATACCCGTTTGAAGTTATAATTTTCTTAAAAAAATTGTACATTAATTTGTTTATAAGGGTTTCAAGCAAATTTGAGCTATAAACATTTATACTTTAATTAACAATAATGATAGAAGAACTCAAAATGAACATTTTAAGCATAAGAAAATTTTCGTAAATTTATTTTTTGCCACGATATCGATATTTTAATAGCGCGCTGTGAGGCCCAAGATCGGCTCACAGCGTAAGGGTTCACGCAGTAACTTCTCGATGCGAATTATAATTTCTATATATTTCATACGTTTACCTTAAGTCTATTAACTAAACTCTAAAATGAGACCTTGAAAAGCTAATTTGCATGCCTAGAAGCCTAGTTACGATCGATAAAGTGTCGAAAAATATTTACTTGATGTTATCCGATCTTGCGCCTCATAGCGCGACATTAAAATATCGATATTTTGGCCAAAAATAAACTTATGAACATTTCCTTAAGCTCAAATTGTTCCTTTTGGGTTCTCCTCAAAATCATAAATCATTATTGTTAATTACAATATAAATGTTTATAGCTCAAATTTGCTTGAAACCCTTATAAACAAATTAATGTACAAAACTTTATTTGGAAGCCTATTAATTAAGCTTTAAAATGAGACCTTCTAAGGCTCATTTGCATGCGTAAAAATCGAGTTACAATCGATAAAGCTTCGAAAAATACTTATTTTGCAATTTGCAATTTGCATTGTGCACTAATTTTACAATATCTTGTGTTCTAATTGTTGGATTTAAGTTTAGTAAACATTTTTTTCTTCATTATTTATTATGGAACAAATATTATTTGAAAATTTTTTTTTGTTTTTTTTAGTTTATGAGCCAGAGCCTGATAAACAATTATATTGTTTATAACAATTTTTTGACCACTAGGATCGAAATCCACCCTCGAAATTCGTAATCAGCAGCCAAAAATCCATTAAGAATCCGTTGAGGCTGTCCAGAATTGAAAAGGACACGGTGGCCCCTCTGGCGCCTAGGCTAATTAGGGTGCAACATTATTTTTGATTTTCGAAGAAAGGAACGCCATCATTAGAAATCAACGAAAGTATTCTTAACTGGCTTGTTTCTTATTTTTCTCATCGCTGTTATAGGGTGAATTTGAGAGGTACTACGTCTGACTAATATCTGGCTTTATCCGGTGTGCCACAGGGTTTCCACATGGGACCTTTACCCTTCATCTTATTTATAAATAATGTAGTACAATGTATTAAAACCTGTGAAATACTAATTTATGCTAATGATATTAAATTATTTCGAATAATTAAGAAGACATCTGACTGTGTTCGATTGCAGGATGCATGTTTGCAGCAACATGTTTGCAGGACTATTGTTATTATCACAAATTAAAATTGAATCCCTGTGAATGTAAGGTAATATCTTTTTACAAAAGTTTTCATAAAGTTGATTTGTCTTATATTTATGTTCGCTGTCTTCTCGTAGAGAGATATTAAATATTCTGTTTGTATTTAAATTTTTAAAATCTTAATGGATTGTCCTGAATTCCTTCAAGGTTTTACGATTTATTTTCCACCTAGATCTCTTAGAGCTCAGTCCATTTTTTCTTTACAAGCACAACGAACTAATTATGGATCTGGTGTTGGCTTTGTCAGATTACTTAGGAACACTAACAGCTTACTAGCGAGGTGTATTGTAGATATAGTCGGTTCATTAAACTCAGACACAACTGGCTAGTGATTTTAGTAGGTATTTTTTTTTGCCAATTTTGCCAAATTTTGCCAAAATTGGCAAAATTATCAACTATTTAGTAATTATTAACTATTTAGTAATTTTTTTGCACATTTTACCAAATTGGCAAAATTACTTAAGAAAATCACTAGCCAGTTGTGTCTGAGTTTAGCGAACCGACTATATTTTCAATTCTTCCTTAGATTAAGTAATCCTTAGATTAAGTCTTTATTGTAATTGATATTTTAATGTATTGATTTTTTTGTAAATGTTTGTAACCGCTAATAAATAAATCAATAAATAATAATTAAAAAAAAACATACGTACTGGATAGACCACTAATCACATCATTTTATTTCAAAAATTTAGAAGTTTTAAAAATTTTCCTTTGGAAAATAAAGTAATAAAAGGATAGAAATATTCTGATAAAAATTTCTAGTGAGCAGACCTAATTAGCTCTATGCTGTCTCATATTTTACGATACAATATGAGCTCTCCAATTGCTTGTTAAACGATGTTTGTCTGCTGAAACGGCACAATATAAAGTTTATTTTGGTTCATTACACCATTAGCTGCGTTTATTTGGTTTTAAAAGTACCATTAGCTGTTTGATTAGTAGTTCTTCTTCTTTCTCTGTAGTTAATTGTGTGCAAACAAATACATGTTTATTGTATGAAGCCATAATGGAAAAATAATTGTTGTTTATTTAGGGAAACGGGTGTTAGAAATTTATGTTTACTCATGGAAGTAATTTAAACTGGTAATAATTGTTGAGGGAATACTTATATTCCAGTAAAATAATTATTTCAATAATTTCGTTCAAATACACACAAAAAAACTTGTATGGAAATACCATGTATTTCAAAACTTGTTCTTTTGAAAGAACCTGCTATGGTTGCGAAGAATGAAGGTTTTTATAGAAAATAAACAAACCGATAAAACAATCAGATAACACATCTCTGTACGTTAGAGATTATTTGCTGTAGTAGTAAATTAATCGAAAATAAATAATAATTATGTATGTACCAAGTCAGTAAAGTTACTCTTTATCGAACGAGTCTGATATTATGAGCAGAGCGAGCCTAGCGAGCGAGGCGAATAACAGACGAGTTCGATAAAGAGTTTTTACTGACGTGGTGCATACAACATTTTATCGCCAACAATTTGATATTGGTTTTAACACTTACTTACAATTTACAATTTAAGAATTTTTTAAATTTTAGACGTCATAATAATTTCATGACAGTGATGACAGATGACTGTTGCATTATGGCCGCTTTCAATTTTTAATAGATAGTTATCAATATTGAATAATTCCTAAATCGGTAAACTTTTGATTTATTTTATACGAATATAATTACAAAATACAACAGAATTTCACTTTTTCGCATAAATTTTATTAACAGTGTCGTAAATTTTGTACAATATTTTTTATAATTAAAGTAAATAAATTGTAAGTTAACTCAAATAAATAATCGATTACTGATATCGACCACTTACAATCTCGGTTAATTTGGTTCTAAAAGCTAAGGTAGGTTCAGGAGAGGAGAAATGGGAGAAAATTTAATTTTTTTCATGACAATGCACCTACATTATACCAGAAGAGTGACTACAGATTTTCTTGAAGCAGAAGATATCACTCTTCTGCAGTGGCCTGCTTGCTCACACGACCTTAACCCTATAGAAAACTTGTGGGATATGCTTAAAAGAAAAATTAGAGACCGCCGGGATAATTTACAAAATACTGCACTGCAAGTACAAACTTCTCTTGAAGAATGGAACAACCTACCAAAACAAAATGTTGCCAATTTGATTAGGAGCGTGTTCATGTAAATTGAAGCTTGCATAAGGTTTAGCGGTGGTATGACTGACTACTAGCAGGAACATAAATAAATAAAAACAGTTTAAACATTATTTGTTTTACATTGAAATTTTTCATGCTATTGACATTAAATCAAAAATTGTTTAATAATGCATAATTTCAGTGTAATACGATTTCTCTGTGATCAAACAATCAAACAAAAGTTAAGAAGTGCACCAATTTAATGGAAATTTTTAACATAACAGTCAATATAGAACAATATACCCCAGTTAATCTGGAAAAAAATCATCGATTTCACGTAAAAATGATCTACAGGGTTGTGACTGATCTAAATGGTAGATGAGGGATAACTGATGATAATTTCGTGAAGACGTACACCTAATTTTGCTTTGTTTTTTTAACCTTTAACCACCCGCGCATCAAGTTAGAACATAACTACACGCGTGGCGTACTTTATACGCCACAAGGAAATACCGTTATAAACAGCGGATTTGTTTTTTTTTTTTTTAAATACACTTAGTTGTTTGTTATAAATCTTATTCGGTATCAGTGAGTACTAGAAGTTCCTTCTCAGTGAGCCAATTGGGAATTATAACTGGAATCATGGAATAACTGGATTCCATGATAAATAAAATTACTAATAAAAAATTTTTTAAAATGTGATTTTTTACAGAAGAAAAAGTATTGTTTATAAAGAAAACTATATTTTGTGCCATAATGACTAAAAAACAATTGAAATATGCACTTATGTTACTACTTATATTAATATAATCGTGGCGTATATTGTCCACCATCCGAAACAACAAATAATAAACTGTAAATTACGATCTTCCCAGAACGCCGATTATAACGAAATTAAAAGCAAATTGTAAAGCACATTCCAGTGATAGGTTATAGAGATAAACAAGGTCAAAAATTAAATTTTTAAATATATTTGCAGTAGAATTCTTATCTCGCGTACAAGATACGCCAGCGCGTGTAGTTAAAGGTTAATATAAAAAATGAAAAAATCAGTTTTTTTACTATAAAACGATTTTTGTGTATTTTAAAGAAAAATGTTTCAAATAAATGTTGTACTGAGATATTTATTTGTTTATAAGCCAAATTGTTTATAATTTTAAAACATTCCTGATGCCGTCAAAATAGTCCGACTCTGTAAATTACGTTAGATAGATGAAGTGCTTTCTTATATGTAAACAAATTAGCAAACCTCAATATCATCTAGTTTTTTTTATGAAGGGCTTTAAACATTAAATTTTTTTTTAATGTCCGACTGGTATAATATTTGATAAATAATGACATGACGTCAAAGTCAATTAAAAATATGATATATTTCCCTAGGGCGTTAATTTTAAAAATATTACCCTAGGGCCTATTAAATTTAACCCACCTTTAGTCGCACACGGTGTATGAGACCTGCCCTCTAACTAACTTCCTATAACTCTGATTGCAGTGGAGATTTTGAATTGTTGCTGCATATACCTCTTCAGTCATCAGTCAAGTGTGGGTGAACTACTCCACGTACAATGTAAAAAGAGTATTGTACTTTTATTATTAGGCAACACGGTGCGGTACACCCGGTGTGAGTATTTGTGCACAAAATTTTGTGTTTAAATCGGACATCGATAGTTTAAATTAGTAAGGCAATTTAAGATCTATTTCTTATTATTAAATGTTTACGTATTTGTTTATTTATATTTAGATATGCATTACGAGAAGGAGAAGCAAAGATTATTAAAATTATTTAAGGAAGTATCGACTGACGAAGAAACGTATGAAGATGATGATGAACAAAGTTACTTTTGATTAAAGAAATATAATGTTGACACAAATGCATATCTAGAAAATTATATGATCATATATTCAATAAATAATATAATTGTATACAATTTTGAAACTTGTTTTTTAATATTGCTGACCTATATTTTTGGACCCGGTCTTCTAAAACGTGCTGGAGTATTCGATCACAAAAAATTGGCGCGAGTAACGGAGGGCTAAATAACTAGTTAAATACTGTAAAGTTGACAAATAACAACCTTAATGTACCAAATAAGTAAAACTAGATACACACCATTGACGTTAGCATTATTATCCTTATAATACCCTTGGTACCTTAATAACTATAAATTCGGATTTCAAAATTATTATGCGAAATCTATTAAATCGATTTTAATGAAATGTTCTGTAGTTTTATTATGTGCAATAGTGATTGAAAAACAATGACTAATAAAAGGCTTGTCGTATCTTTTATACTCACATCATAATGACTTGACTAACGACAGATGCCTACATACATGGACAAAACATATTAATAGTTAATTATATTTTATTTAAAGGCAGTATCAAATTAAAAAAAAATTATGTAGGAAGGTACTATATTAATTTATAATTATTATATGTTTATATGTAATTGTAAAATCTAATAACTTTTATAGAGAAATCAATTAGTTTTTCGGCATTTTTATCGTTTTAAAGGGTTATAAGTTTTTATTATTGCACTGCATATGTAGTCCATATAAATTGGATCATAAAATGTAGACTTCATATACGATCTGTTTAATTCTTAGCTCTTAAAGACGTGTTATTGTTCATAATATTTAGTTACAACGTATGACTAAAAAATGATTGAAATAAATCCGATAGCATAGATTAGATGACGTGAAAGAGTTCTGAAAGTATTATATTATATAATATGACTTTTCATTGTATATCTTGTATATTTCAGTACAAATAAAATCAAACTTCCCTGATAACTTAATTCAGTTGCCAATATTTCCATCGGATTCCTTCTCCTCCATCCTTTTAAAGAGTGCTTTGTTTGTCTTTTCTCGAGCACATCGCGTCTTTACAAATCCCTGCGCGAATTCTTGTACATGTGGCGTCAACCACAAGAGTGACAGCCGAGAAATTCCTGGGGAATTCTTTTCATTTTGTTTTTGGTTGTTAAAGTGGATCATTCTGTCGCCTAACGATCTTTTAATGGAATAAAATAAAGGAACAACGCAATCGAAAAATATTGTTTACTTGAGAAGTTTTGAGTTACAAATCTTGTGAATATTTATATAGAATATATTATTATTTTCCGTGAAATTTTTAAATTTCAATATGAATATGTATATCACAGAATTACATAATCACAGCCTATATAGGAAAACACATTTTTAAACAAAGTTTAAAAAATACCTGGCGTTTTATATTTAAAAAGAATTAATTTGTCACCACTGTTTTATGAACATTACATCATGGATTTAAATGAATTTTCATGAGTTATTTAGAAATTTACATAAAACAAACAGTTTAAAATTTGAAAAAACCAGGAAATACTTAAGCATAGTAAATCATTTACATATTATTATGCTCGGTATTTTCTCTCTGTTATAAGATTGATCACTATCTTATTAATTCGATTAATTAACTAATTATTTTAATTGCTACTCATGAAAACGAAACCACAATTTAATAAAAATTTCCAATAATAGTTATTTATGTACCAAGTCAGTAAAGTTACTCTTTATCGAACGAGTCTGATATTATGAGCCGAGCGAGCGTAGCGAGCAAGGCGAATAACAGACGAGTTCGATAATAGTTATTTATGTACCAAGTCAGTAAAGTGACTCTTTATCGAACGAGTATGATATTATGAGCCGAGCGAGCGTAGCGAGCAAGGCGAATAACAGACGAGTTCGATAAAGAGTCTTTACTGACGTGGTGCATACAAAATTTTATCGCCAATCATATAAAACATTAACACTTACTTAATTATATCCTTCTAATGAAAAAAGAGTGTGTGTACTTAGTCCTTATAATAGTCTAGGTAGGTATGTCAATAACCATTAATATTAAACAAAAAAGGTTTCCTTACGGGGGATTCGAACCAAGTACTGACACGTCCGTAACTAGATACACATACCGCTAGCCTACGCAACCACTTGCTAGACACGGCCGATATTGGGTATAAAAAGAACAAATAGGCAAGTAAAAAATGTAAAGAAAATAATTGACATCAAATGAAAAGACATTATACATAAATCATGGTAGATTCAAGGATATGAAAAAGAACTTTACGTACAATATACAATGTAGTAGTAATTTTATTTTTGTTGAATTACCTTCGTCATTAAAAATAATCGTTATCAGGTGCATTTAATAAGAAATTTAGCACTTCTTCTTGCGGCAGGGTTTTTGACTTTTTGGGAATGTAATTCCTTCTTTTTGTTTCAAAAAAGCTGTAAGTTTTTTATAATTGCTTATATCTATATCTTTATTTTGGTCAAAGTTGCTTTTAACATTGAATAATAGGACCACATAGTCGATGGAGAATATTCTTTAGGCAATTCAGAGAAATATGCTAGTAAAACACTTTCACTATAATTTGTAATACAATTTTTTTCACGCCATGCTTCAAATATGTCATACTGCCTATTGTATTTTTCGATGGATTTTGCTGGAAGAAGCTCTGAAACTTCCTCTAACGATTTCTTGCGTATTTCAGGCGTTCATGTAATTTCTTCCATTTCCAAAGCAGCACTACTGTACTATAATTTGATATTCGTTTTAACACTTTTATTACAATAAATATAATTTTCAATTTAAATTTTTTAAATATGACAGTGATGACAGGTGACTTCTGCATGCCTCTTTCGATTTTTAGTCGATAGATAGTTATAAATATTGAATAATTACTAAATCGGTAAAATTTTGACTAATTTTATATGAATATAATTGCAAAATACTACAGAATTTCACTTTTTGGCATAAAAGGCTCATTTACATGCGTAGAAGCCAAGTTACGATCGATAAAGCTTAGAAAAATACTTATTTTGCAATTTGCAATTTGCATTGTGCACTAATTTTACAATATCGTTAGTTATAATTGTCGGATTTAAGTTTAGTAAACGGTTAGTTCTTCGTTTTTTATTAAGGGACAAATTTTATTTGAAACACTTTTTGGTATCTTTTTTAGTTTATGAGCCAGAGCCTTATAAACAATTTATAAACAATTAAATTGTTTATAACAATTTTTTGACCACTCGGATCGAAATCCCCCCTCGAAATTCGTAATCAGCAGCCAAAAATCCATAAGAAACCGTTGAGTTTGTCCATCATAATTGAAAATGACACGGTGACCTTTATTTGGCGCCTAGACTATATATACCTTTCCTCTAAAACATTGAATTTTACTAGTTGGCCCTAATAATATGATCACCCACTGTAAAACAACTCTCTCTTTTCACAAATACTCTGACTAACCTTTTCTATCTTCTTTACTTCTTCTCATGGATTGTGTTATCCTCGGTTCTCCCACAACGTGCTCCTCCGATGCTGCGACTGTCCTTCTCCTTCAAACTATTTCACAAACAAAAACAGGACTCGCTCGAATTCTCTCCTCAATTAAATCTCTGACTCGATACAAACAATATCAATCTTTATAATTTCAAGATTTCTTCTCTCAGCCCGATATCTCGTGCAAGTTTATATAAACCGGCTACTCGTTCCAGACAGAAACTGGAATCTATTCGGACACAAGGAGTTTGTACTTCTCGACTTGATCACGACTTCGTCTCTACACGAATCTGCTTCCACGGCCACCAATTAACCACTTTACACAAAAATACTACTTTCGAACTGGACTGGTTACTACTGATCTCAATTACACAGTGAATTTTTTTCCCTCGTCAATCCGAAAATCAACCACTCTATTCTCCCTCCATCGGTCTCCTCGCCAATCAGAAGCATTCTCCATACATCATATCCCTACTTTTTTTCTTAAGAACAAATAGTATTGTATACAAATTTTATATCCTGTCAATTTCCAGGAGATATTAAAATTAAATTTTACTTACATTCTAGAAAAAACCCTCTATTCTAAACTAAACAAAATTGTTTACAATCGTTTCTTTCTACGAAACCATTTATAAACATGGTCTATTTTCCATTCCAAAGCGACACATTCACTTTCTAAAACGACCGTATTCTAGTTCATTGTTTTGAAGCGTATTAATCTGTTCGTAGAAACTTTACCACTAAACTTTTACTATTTCACGAAACACTGCTTACGGCTAAATTATTTTATTTACAAATTTTGGTCATATACATGGCGATGAAAATTTACGATCTCGTGGTTTTTTAAACACAATTAATTCTCTAAATTTTTCCCATAAAAATTATTTAACAATATAAATAAGTAATTTTCACAAAATAGATACTTACACTAGCCCAAGATCAAAACCTGTCTTGTTAAGATCTCGCAAATACACTGTCTACACACGCCATGACAAAATCTCCTGACGCGACATAATTCCCCGACTATTTTTGTCGGGGTCAGCTCTACACACCTTCTGACAAAACTATCTGATAAAACGTATAATTTATTATTTTATTTAGAAATTTGATGGCTCTGAATTTTGCCGAACTATTTTAAAAGGAAAAACCTTTCTTCACAACTGTTGAAATACCTTACGAAATTAAAGAAACTTACCACAGCGAAATACGAATTCAGAACAAAAAACTGTATAATGAACATAGTGTTTTTGGTGCTAGTTTTACATACTTGTTCTTAATCGATTAAAGTATACAGTTTTTTGAGCCAACTTCGTATTTCATTGTGGTAAGTTTATTTAATTTTCTAATTTATTTCACTAGTAATAAAGAATGATATTTATTTCCTTTCAAAATAGTACTTTTGGTATGGCGAAATTCTCATAAATTTTGTAAAAAACTGCACTACGCCTCTCTCACCTCATACGTTTGCCCACCTTAATAGTCCAGGGTAATAATGTTTTTTCCATGACATTTCAATAGCCAGGGTACTGAAGCGTTTTTTCGACAGGTAATACCTATAAGAACAAATTGTAACTATTTCCTGCGTAGGCTCTGGCGGCCATTTCTATTTATAAACAATTTAGTGTCAAAAACGGTATTTTTCCTTTTTTTTGAAAATTAATGGAAAACAGTAAGACATGGTTTTCTTAGTACAAACATCTTCGAGAGAATGGAAAACCCTTATAAATGGAGTATTACAAAGTTTAATACACTCATTTATTGTTAATATATCTGCAAAAAAAGTCGAAATTTCAAAAAAATTAATTTTGCAATAACAATTGTAAAAATAAGTATAGAGCTTCGAAATTTGTATCAAATGAGGATTATTTGGTGCTTAATATGCGACAAAAATATCAAAGAGATTCATTCAATTGTTTACATTTTATTCAAATTGTTTATATAATAATAATAATCTAATAATAAATTGCCTTTATTTAGTCTGTAAAAATTTACAAACACGAGATACATGAGGCGAAGTCTACCTAGAGCTACTCCACTTAACCTCAAGTTTACAATGTTAGTTTGAAATAATTAGAATGTAAGGTAATTTATAATTCGACATAAAAATAATAATATAATACTGAAATGATAGAAATAGTCATGTGGCAACTAGAAAAATAATATAAATAAAATAATTTGTGATGTTATGTGATAAATGATAAGAATGATAAATAAAAACAAAAATAATGGTAACAATAACGACAACAATATACTATATAATAATAATAACGTTACTGCGATTGTAGTAAAAATTTCTTATAATGCTGCTTCATGAATTCAAGAGATTTACCTCTTAAATTTATTGTTAAACTGTTAAACACTAAAACAGCATTGTAAGTAAACGATCTCTGGAAAATAGCTAGTCTATATCTTGGCAGCATAAGACTATGAGGATATCTCAGATCCAGATTATGAGCCTCTCCACGAAATACTAATTTGTTTGACGACGAAATAATTCGATATATTAAAGAGGCGAGGTGATATTTGTATAAATTATCTAAGGTTAACCATTTAAGTTCTTTTATTTTGCATGATACACGATCGTATTTTCTTATGCCAAAGACAAATCTGCAACAATTATTTTGAATTTTTTGCAACCTTAGTTTCGTAACTTGATCTAAGCAAGGATAAAATACCAAGAGCCCATAATTAAGAATTGACATTACCATAGTTTCACAAAGTAACTTACGCAATTTAAAGTTTAAAATACCTTTACTTCTATACAGTTGACGCATAACTAAATAGCACTTTTTTACTAAAAGGGTGACATGCTCTTGAAATCGTAGAGTACAGTCATATATGACTCCTAAGTTCCTGCAACTATTAACATGTTTTAGAGGTTCATTTTTTATAAATAGTTTTAAGTTATCCTGAACAGTGGCTTTATAATTTTTTGAACAATATAACAAAGAGTTACATTTTTTTGCATTTAGTTTAAGATTATGTCTAGTGGAATAAGTACAAATAGATTCCAAATCCTGATTTATTTTTTGTGACGCTTGATTAACAGAGTTAGGTTCAAAAGAGAAATAAAGTTGTGTGTCGTCTGCAAAAGAGTGCAACTTCAAATTATTTAAAGATTTATACAGGTCGGAAATATATATTGAAAAAAGAAGAGGACCAAGAACCGAACCTTGTGGCACCCCTGAAGTGACAGATGCAAATTCTGATGAATTATTATCGATTATGACCTTTTGATAACGATTTACCAAATAAAATTTGAAAAACTGTAAGGAGGTATCATCAAATCCAAAATATTTCAATTTAGCACACAGAAGAGCGTGATCAATAGTGTCAAAGGCTTTAGAAAAATCAAGCAAGATGAGTGAGGTTGCTTTTCCTTCATCAAATGATCGAAGTATATTATCTGTTAAGTCAAGAAGCAGGGTCGTTGTACTAAACTCTTTTCTAAAGCCTGATTGTATACACGTAACTACATTATTTTTAAAAATATAATCGTATATCTGTTTATAAATAACCTTTTCTAAAATTTTTGACAGTCCCGGTAGAATGCTTATTGGGCGAAGATCATTAAGTGATTCAGGTTTATTTAATTTGGGTAGTGGTTTTACCAAAGCGTATTTCCAAATGTCTGGAAAATAACCTACCTCCAAACAACAGTTTATAATGTGCGTAATATAAGGAGCAGTAATGGAAAGGGAGAGTTGTAGCATTTTTGCAGAAATATTATCACATCCAACAGCGTCCGATTTTAACCCTAATATTAGTGATTTAATTTCATCAATAGTGGCCATTTTAAACGAGAAAATAATATCTGGGTTGAAAATATTTGACTGATACCATTGGGTTGTCTCAGGACAACAATTTACAGGGCTAAAAACAGATGTAAAATAATTATTTATAGAGATAGGGTCTTTAAGTTCCTGAGGGATCTCTATAACTGGTTTATTCACAATTTTGAATATCCTCATCGTTTTCCAAAGATCTTTTTTATTCGAAGAAGAAGACCGATAATTTAAATAACCACTCTTCTCCAGACGGACTGCGTTAGTAACCGCGTTTCGAAGGTATTTATAGTAACTATAGTCTAAGACGTTTCTAGTTTTCTTATATTTGGCTAAAGCAGCATTACGAGTTTTCATCATATTCTGTATTGTGGGTGTTAGCCACGGAGCAGGTGGTTTTGTAATTCTTGATTCAACATAGGGAGCATGTTTGTCAAACAGCGAAACTAACATGTCATTGAAAATTCGAACTTTATTATCTATAAAATTTTCGTACAGTATATTATCCCATGACATTTTTTCCAGATCTGCGTTAAAAGAAGATATTGAAAAGTTTTTGTAATTTCTATATATCTTTAAAAAGTTCGTTTTGTAATTAATATCTAAATCAAATTCACAGTACACTGCTCTATGGTCAGATAGTTCATGATCTAAAACGCCTGAATGTCTAATGAGTTCACTTTTATTTGTATAAATAACATCAAGCAATGTTTGTGAACTGTTAGTTATGCGCGTAGGTTCCGCTACTAATTGAACAAAATTATAAGACTGAAAACAGTAATTTATTTGATTATCTACTAGCTGATCCCACAGAGATTTTTTTTGCAATAATATAAGTCAGAAAAAATAAAAATAGTGTTAAAGTAATGAACTATTCTACAGGTGACTAATGAAAGAGCATGAGCTACACTTGGTTTAAAAAAGTGAATAAAAACTGCATTTATCAGTAATAAATAATTATGCAAAAGTATGTTCAATTTTTACTTTTAATTTTTTTATATAATAAATTATAGATATTTGTTACAATTTTTTATCAATTATCATATAATATTTATTTTCCTAACAAGTGCAGAAAGTCATTCTTTTCAGTGCAGAGACTTTCTGCAAGAGTTAGGAACAATATTTTTTCTAAGAGTCTTTAAAAAATTAACAAATTTTAATCAATTTATTTAATTAATATGAAAATACATACACAAATTAATTCTTTGACAAGGTTGTCAAAACCAAACTTTCAATATAATTAGTTAGCATGACGACGATCTTGGTTTCCATGACGATGATTCAAAACGACTGTTACTGTCTACCGATTTGACTTTTGAATATTCTTTGAAAAAAAATTTTCAAAAAAATTAAAGGATTCAAAAAAAGAAAAATTGACGATATTTTTGCATAATTATTTATTTCTAATAAATGCATTTTAATTGACGTTTTTTAAACTAATTTAAACTAATTTAAAAGTTTAGTTTATGGTCTTTTATTTGACACCTGTAAAATGGTTCTAACATTATTTTTTTCTGACTTATGTTATTGCAAAAAAAAGCTCTCTGCAAATCGTTTTGCAATCAAATCGCTTTGCAATTTTTGTCACATATTAAGCACCAAAGAGCCCTCATTTGACAAAAATTTCAAAGCTACACACTAATTTTTACAATAGTTATTGCGAAATTAATTTTTTTGCAATTTCGACGTTTTTTCGCAATTATATTAACAATAGGTGAGTACCTATATCAAACTTTCAAATACGCCATTTTAAAGCTTTTTCCATGCTCTCGAAGATGTCTGTAATAAAAAAACCATAAGTTTCACTGTTTTCCATTGATTTGGAAAAAAAAGGAAAAATGCCGTTTTTTGATACTAAATTGTCTATAAATAAAAATGGCCGCCAGATCCTATGCAGGAAATAGTTACAATTTGTTCTTATAGGTATTACCTGTCGAAAAAACGCTTCCGTACCCTGGCTGTTGAAGCGTCACGAACAGGGTATATTTTTGTCTTATTACCCTGGCCTATAACGATATCATCAGCGAATGTGAATATTTATCAAGATTTATTAATATATTATCAATCAAGGACTGTTGATTGATTGTTTATTGATAAATTCGTCTTCGTTTCGGATTATTTACTTCCCTACACTTTTTTATTCTTTAGATGATATTCCATCATATCGTTTAAAAATGTTATGCTCTTTATCCCACGTCGTTTTTAATGCAGCCCAAACTACGTAAATTGGATTGAGATTAAGATGATAAAATGGCCATATAGTCTTTATACCAATGGCCATATTGTCTTCCGATAGAACCAATAAAATAAAATATTTCGACCTCTTAACCGTGTTTTGATATCTTTTCTTTTGTCTTAGTAAGTAGGAAGCTTCGTCCACCTGTTTCTTGCGATATGGTGCGTTATCAACCACGACAACATTATTGGGTGGTAAATTTACAACTAATTTTTCTATCAATCACTTCGTAACATTTTCAGAATTTATTTCATAGTCTTCACTGTTTGTTTGTATTTTTCACGTATTATTTTGCCATTTAAAACAATGAAAATAATAAATGCTAAAAAAGTTGTCAGTGATAATATCATAATTAGGCTATTGATAAATTTCTATTTAAAAAACTGAATTTTTGTTTTCCTCATTTTCATATTCATTTAACTGCATCTGTATTCAAAATTGCTAATACAATGTAAACACGTTTTACCAATTAAAAACAAAAAAATGTTATGAAAACAAACAAAAATTATTACAACAACAGACCATCGATTAAAAAATGCGGGGGAGTAAAAACACCAATAAAGCATATTGTTTATTTGTTCCTAAAAGTAATTAAAACATCAAAGTTTTATTGGTAATATTAACGATGCTATCAACTAAATTTAAATATAAACATTATGTTTTTATTCTTAAAAAATCGAGAAAAATGTAAATAAAACAATAAATTATTTTTTATATTAATTTGGGTAAGCGTTGTTTATGTAAAAATATCAAAACTGTAAGTGGAAGTAATCAAACATGTGAATACACAATAATCTATCATATTGTTTTATTTTGCTCTAACGTGTCTTCAAGAATCGGTCATTTTTAAAAGAGGTCACCTGTACTTTTTTAAATTTTACAGGAGAGGTAAAAAACATTTTATATTTTTTAACACTGTTAGCAATAATATTTTATCTGTATTTTGGTTTTAAAATTTATTATATTCTTCTTCTTTTTTAGTATAAACATGACTATGTCTATTCCTTCAATGTGCCTTTAGTAAGTGGTCGTTCCATCGTTTTCGTGGTCTTCCCACTAATCGTCTTCCTATTGGGGGAACAGTCCATCGCCGTCCTTACTACTCTCTTTGTTGGCATACGGCTTATGTGGTCATTCCATTCTATTATTCTGGTTCTTACCCAGTTATTAATGTTGTCCACCTTGCATCTCCGTCGTATATCTGTACTTCTAGCTCTGTCCCATAGAGTCCTGCCATCGATTTTTCGGAGGGTTCTCATCTCCGCTGTTCTAACAATCTGTTTGCCCTCTCTGTGTCGGGTCCTGTTTCTGCCGCGTATGTCATTATTGGTCTGACTACTGTTGAAAATTCTGCCTTTCATTTCTTTTCCGATATTTTTATTTTTCCATATTGTATCATTCAGGTAACGTACGGCTCTGTTTGCTCTATTCACTTGATCTTCCACTTCTGTTTCGAGCCTTCCGTAGCTAGATAGTGTGATGCCTAGGTATTTAAACTCCATCACTTGTTTTATTACCTGACCCTCCAGCTCCAATTTAAATCTTACTGGATTTGTTATCATAACCATGCATTTTGTTTTTTTTTTTGGGGGGAGGGGCAAATAATTATCATCTTAAATTTTCTGGCGGTTATGCTAGATTGGTGCAGCATACGTTGCAAATCATCTTCACTTTGAGAAATTAGTATTGCATCGTCTGCATAGCAGATTATTTAAAGTTGTTTTTCTCCCATTTGGTAACTTTTTTAGTTCTTATTTTTTATTGTTTCATCCATGATTAAGTTGAACAATGAAGGACTCAAGGAATTCCCCTGTCTTATCCCATTTCCGGCTTCAATTGGGTCAGTTAGTTTATCTTCTACTTTTACTTTGGTTGTGTTGTTCTAGTAGATGTTTTCTAGTAGATGTGAAAAGTATTGGGAATATAATCAGGACGTTCATCAGATCTTTATAGACTTCAAACAGGCGTATGAGTCAATTAATAGTGCAACATTATGGAAGGCAATGACAGGGAGACAGGGAGATCCGTTGTCCCCATTGTTGTTTAACCTGGCCTTAGAATATGTCATGCGCAAAATGTGTCCAAAACTCAAACCAGACATAACTGCTCGGGGAGTAAAAATCATACTCGCCTTTGCCGATGACGTAGACCCAGTAGCACAATCAACATTAGAAATTATGGATATTTTCTCGAGCTTTGAAGAAGCTGCATTGAACATCGGTCTAATAATAAATGAAGACAAAACAAAATATATCGTCGTCTCAAAACAAGAACGACGGCGAATAAGGCAAAATATTACTATCATAATTTCGAAGTGGTTAAAGAATTTAAATATCTAAACTGCGCGTCATAGAAAACGGGCACCCTAAAAAATGGTTGATTTTTCAGGTCGCGTATCTCCTAAACCTGTTGTCCTATTTAAGTGATTTTTTGAATAAGTTATAGCCATATTCTTTGTCAATATCCCTGTAATAATATTTTTGCTAAGCAGGTAAATTTTCATTGTATACCGGGTGTACGAATCAAACTGTGTTTTTTTCTCAAAGTTCGCAACACCCTGTGGAATAACCTAGCATTTATAAAATACTGAAATTAAAACCCAACTATAGCCTTAGGTTTTCTTAACATTCTGTTTTTTGATTCATTCGCTTACGTTCGATAATACAAAAGTTAGGTACTTTAAAAACTAGCCATGCTCTTTTTCAGTACAGGGTGTTTCTAAACAAGTGCAAGAAACTTTAAAGGGTAGTTCTGCATTAAAAAATAATGACAGTTTGCTTTATAATTGCATGTCCGCAAATGCTTCTTTTCCTAGATACGGGATGTTAAATAATTTTTTACAAACTGACGATTTACTTTATTGCCCAAAAACCGGTTGAGATATGCAAATGAAATTTGGTAGGTTTTAACAGATAGTTATTGCGAATTTTTTGACATACAATTAAAAATTTTATATTTACCATTGGCGTGCATACAGATAATATGATCGATCATATTAACAGTATGCACGCCAATAGTGAATATGAAATTCTTAGTAGCAAGTCAAAAAATTCGCAATAACTATCTCTTAAAACCTACCAAATTTCATTTGCATATCTCAACCGGTTTTAGGGCAATAAAATAAATCGTCAGTTTGTAAAAAAAGGTCAACATTCTGTATCTCATAAAGGAAGCATTTGCGGATATAAGTTTATAAAGCAAACGGTCATTATTCTATCATGCAAAATTGCCCCTTAAAGTTTGTCGCACTTATTTACAAACAACCTATACTGATGAAGAACATGACTAGTTGTTAAAGTACATAACTTTTGCATTATCCAACACAAGCGAATGAATCAAAAAAGAGAATGTTAAGAAAACCTGAGGCTATAGTTAAGTTTTAATTTCAGTATTTTATAAGTGCTAGATTATTCCACAGGATGTTGCGAACTTTGAGAAAAAAACACAGTTTGATTTGTACACCCGGTATACAATGAAAATTTACATGTTTAGCAAAAATATTATTACATGGATATTGACAAAGAATAAGTTTATAACATATTCAAAAAATCACTTAAATCGGACAAGAGGTTTTGGAGATACGCGACCTCAAAAATTACCCATTTTTTAGGGTGCCCGTTTTCTATGACGCAGTGTAGATCTAGAAGCAACAATCACAAATGACAACAAATTAGAGCGAGAAGTTGAAACGCGAATAATGGCAGGAAACAGATCTTTCTTTGCAATGCAACATCTAATGAAGTCAAAACTTCTTTCACGAGGTGCAAAAATCCAGATATATAAGACCATAATACGACCAGCAGTCGCGTATGGAAGCGAATCATGGACGCTAACAAAAAGAGAAGTAAATAAATTGCTGGTGTGGGAACGTAAAATCCTTCGAATGATATAATATGGCCCTTGCAGCGACAGCGTGACAAACGAATGGAGGCGCAGATACAATAACGAGCTAGAGTCTCTATTCGGAAAAGAAAATCTAGTCAGATATATAAAGGCTAATAGACTCAGATGGGCAGGGCATGTGATACGCAGTAACGACAGTCGCCTTATAAACAATGTGTTCTGGGAAAGGCCAGATGGAAGAAGGTCTGTAGGGCGGTCAAGAAAAAGGTGGAAAGATGCAGTCAAAGAAGATCTAGAGAAAATGGGAGTGCGACAATGGGAATTAGTGGCACATGACCGACAAACATGGAAGGCAATAGTAAACGCGGCAAAGACTCACGAAGAGTTGTAGCGCCATTGATGATGATGATGAGTAGATGTTTTCGATCGTTTTAGTTATTCCTAGAAGCTCTCTTTAATATAATAAATGGATAACGTCCTTTAATTTGATTGTGTGAAATGCTTTCTTAAGGTACACGAAATATAAATATGCCGTTTTGTTGTATTCCAACGATGTCTCTGGAACTTGCCTCATTATAAATATAGGGCCAGTGCATGACCTTCTCGACCTTGTGGTTCTTCTGCTAATGTAATAATTTCATTCAGTTTGTTTGGTATCACTTTAGTTGTTAATTTTAATGTTATGTTTAGTAAGTTATTTCCTCTGAAATTCTCCGGGTCTGATTTGTCTCCTTTTTAATGAGATGTATTAGGATGCTTGATCTCCATTCTTGTGGTATTCTGTTTTGTTCTATTATTTTTCGTATTAGTCTTAATAGTTGTTTAGTCAGATCTTGTCCTCCATACTTTATGAGTCCGTTCGATATTCTGTCCTCTCCAGGAGATTTTCTATTTTTTTAATTTTCTTAATGCTTCCTTTGCCTCTCCTTCCTCGATGTTTATTTCTTCGTTTGTCGTTACTTTAAGTGTTGGTGGTTCATTCTCGTCGGCTTTAGCAAATAGAGATAGGAAGTAGTCTGCCCATGTTCTTTCTGAATGTGTTTTGTTTTTATTAATTCGATCATCTCCTTTCTGCCTGGGGTAATTGCGGGGTGGATCGAGTAGCTCTGCGGTTACCACAGCCGGTCCCAAGCCCGGATAAAATGTGTAGGGTTGATTGGCAAGGTTAGCAACCTACCAATCGGAAAAACAAATACTGATCAAAGAAACAATGTGAAGCCTCGGAACCGGATTGATCATATGAAGACGACCATGGCAAAAAATAAGGACAGAATTTATTGTATAAAATGATGAATATATCTGAATATATATGAATATATCGATGGCTTTTTGACAAAACATCGTAACCGACAAAACGCAAATTTTGCAGGAGGCGACTTTTTCTTCTACCGACTTTTCGGTTAATATAATTAAAATTCTGAAATTGTGATAAATTAGTACATAAAAAAGATAATAATTAAACAAAAAAAAAACTGTAATATAACATTCTTTAATTAAATTATATAGCATACGATACTTTGTGAGACCTTGTCTGTGTAAATTTTAGTTGAAGCTTGTCGCTTAAGATAAACATCGATAGTTTTATGGTATCAATTTATAAATGAATATTCATAAATAACGTAAGTATCTTAAGAGCAAAAATATTATTCATGACTCATGACAAAAATCGACAAAGAAAAATAAAATTTAGTACATATATTAATATGTGACACTCTGAACTTCTTCATCAGTTTCTGCCAATGTGTCAGGAATTTCACTTTTGTAACTTAACTCTTCATATTCTTGCACAAACTCCTGTGGTATGACATGTTTCCGACATAGGTTTATGTGTTTTTTAAAGATTAAGATGTAATCTTTATACTGCACTAAATTATTTTGCGTTAGACATGAAATAAACAACATCTTTTTGAGAAAATTAAGAAAGATAAAACAAATGTAGGTAATAAAATAACCGAAAAATATCAGTTAAAGAAATGTTTGTACAAAGTCATCAAAACCTTTTTCTGTACCTACAACTTACTTAAATAATAACAAGCTTAAAAATGTATAAATGTAATTGTTTTTGAGCTCTTACACAGCATGTCTGCATAACTTGGAACCTATTGATTACTTTTTATTATTAGTTTAAAAAAACTACTTATCAGATATTAAATTTCATTAATTTCATACGAGGTATGTCAAAAAATGTGAATATTGTTCAAGAGTAAAGTAGCTTTATATTTCACAATATCGAAAATTGTTAATAAAAAAAGTTGTTTGGAATTAAAAACTATGTTTTAATGTTCGTTCTATATTGACTTCCCTACATTTGTTTCAGGTTTCAGTGAACTTACTACGTTGATATATTTACTACTAAGTTGATATATTTTTTTTGCAAATATAATATTTATGATATGTGCACAAGAACAACTAAAAACCATAGCCCAGGCAATCAAGTGACGTCATGTAACGTTGAGGAAACGTCAGTTTTTGGTTGAATATAACACGTGTTTGAACATTACGTCATATAGACGTCTTTTGTAGGTGATTTTAAATACGTAAGATTAATGACGTTAAAATTACGTTTAAAAAACGTTTTAATTTCAGGCAGCCTAAGTCTGACGTCACAAAATTGGGAGGAGCTTGCTGGTTTGTATTGACTCCAAACAATTTCGTTTAGGTATAACGCTAAATGTTCATAAGAAATTTCTCATCATTTATTTTTTACGCGGTTTGTGTCTTGTGTGATAAAATAAGACTTTTCATTTAGATATTTAGTTGAAGAAACGTGTTAATTAAGAGATTTTTATGCGTTTTTGCTCAGTGAGTTAGTTTATTGCAGTAATTCTTCTTGACTATTTGAGGTTATGTTTATTTGTTTTTAGTTAAGCGTTAAATTAAGATATTAAGTATGCTGGATAATTTGTTACTAAATTATTTATTAGTTTCATATATATGTTGTTTCAGTTTTGACACAGTACCTAAGTAGGTATATATAACTAGTGAAAATTCTATAATGTGAGAGCTGGTACAATCATGCAGAATCAATGTTGCTTCTAGCGCACAAGCGATCTTAAACAAGTGGTAGTATATCTTCGACACATGGGGCGTAGGCCTATAGGTTTCATGTTACCTATTTTTTATACTATTTTGAAACATCTGAAAGAGGTCACTTTTTGAAAGTACATATTAAAGACGTGATTTAACCGACGTATAAAGGTCGTCATCTTTTTGACGTATGAAAATCGTCACAATCTCGACGTGAATAAAACGTAGATACGATTACGTTTTAAAATCGTTACAATTATGACGTCAAATCGATGACACAAATACACGTGATTTTCAACGTCAGTACTACGTCATAGAAACACGTTAATTGGTCATTTTTATGACGTGTTATCTACGTTATGAAAACGTCGTTTGGTTGCCTGGGAGATTACGTCATTACCAAATTAGTAAATTAGACTTCAAATTCTATGAAAAAGACAATAAACCATAAAAACAAGTATTAAAAACTTACCGCATCTATTGAATAAAAGGATTTATAAAAACTACCACTATTTTCGTTTTAAATTGTTGGAGCGAAATAAAATTTCCACTGAATTCTAACACATTTAAGTTAACACTGAGTAATCCTAACGGTCATTTTGGTCATTGAATCTTATCGTAAGCGGCAAAATATCCAAACGTAAACGACAAGATTGATGGCGTTTACCATCAACTGTCGGTACTACCTTGGCGTTTACGATACCATAGGCACAAAATGAGTTTGAAATGCGGTGGTTACGATAAACATTAAATTCAATTTTAGACAATTCGGATGTTATTAGGAAAAAAATAATTTTTAATTAGCTGTATACTATCGTAAGGAACTATTTAAGATAAAAATCCCATTTTCGGAAAAATGATGCTTACGATGTTTTGTCAAAAACCCGTCGATATACGAATAAAAAATGATGACGGTGAAATAAGTTTTTTAATTTTAAAGGACCTAGAAACAATAAGGAAATTGGCGAGTCACAACTTTGTGACTCTCACATTTCTCCAAATAGTCAGATTATTGAAATATATGTACACTTTTCTTATGGGGGCGAGTTGAGTTCACTCCCAAAATATGAATATTACCTGGCTCCGTAAAAGGTAATGTTTGAATTCACTCCCAGGCGATATTTAGCCGTCATTAGTATAAGTAATTATAATACTTTAAAATCTGGAAACTGTTGACAAATCATTCGTTTAAAAGTATATTTCTTATTGGACGTTCAGATCTACATCTAATTGGGATGATGTTTAAAAATGCAGCTTTATGTTAATTCAAGAAAAAAAGTTTCATTGTGATGTTTTTGTTAATATTTGGTCACTAAGTTTCATTGAATACATACATTAAAGTAAAGATGAAATTGCTATAACCGATTGTTGCTTTACAACATATTTGATATTATTTTTCATGAAATAGGTTTATCTTAATTTCTAAAATAAAACAGTAGTTACTCTTGAATATTGTTCTGAAGCTATTTCTTTGTGGCATTTATGTAATTTATTATTCTAACGGAAAAATAAGCCGCAATTTAACTTAAAAAATGGTTTTATTGACGTTTCGACCTCCACCTCGGATGTCATTATCAAAATACAAAATATTACTCAGTCCGAGGTGGAAGTCGAAACGTCAATAAAATCATCTTTTTAAGATAAATTGTGGCTTATTTCCCAGTTAGAATAATAAATTACTCTTGAATATTTTAATTTTAAGAAATTCTGAAAAAATCGTAAATAAAAATTTAAATAAATGATAAAAACGTGATATAAAAATTAAAAAAATATAATTTAAAATGAAATAGACTTATGAAAATTACATTTATACCTACAATTATTATTTAACAATTAAATTCTACATCTATTAGAAATTTTTTTACAGACAATAGTATATTACTTTATGAGGCGGAGAAGCATGACTTTTCTTGACGCGCCCAATATTACGCGCCGAACGAAGTGGGGCGCGTAATAGAGGGCAAGTCAAGAAAAGTCGCTTCTTTGCCGAATAAAGTATACTATTTTTTCTTCAAACGTAGCAATTTTCAACCATAAATAGTTCAATTCCAACACTTTTAATTGATGGAGGCGGAAATCTAGAATGCCTCAAACGACATGGGGGCTGGAAATCAAGCACGGTTGCCGAAGGATATATAGAGGATTCAATAAGAAATAAGAACGATAATGCTCAAAAAATTTTAAACCCTCATGATTCGCCAACATCGGGAATGATTGCTGAAAGTTGTGCTCGACCATCAGTATCATCAACAATTACCAATGCGTATCAAGAGTCGGGAACATTTTTGCACGGTTTCAATTTTGAAAATGCCTCATTAACTAATTTTACTTTTAATATTACTATAAATAAAAATGATGTTTAATTGTTGTTAATGACATTTGTATTGTTGCTTTGTGACATGTTTCATATTGTTGCCATGACAACATTTTTCCCTCCGCCGTAAAGAAATGGGAAAAAAACTGCTGCCGGCGGAGACATCAAACTTTGACAGGATCAAGTTAGATAAGTAATGTCATCATTATTTGACGTTTGAAGAAAAAAATTTTTTTAGGCAAATTATAGTGCAAAGACTTAAAATATTGATATAATGTACCCCTAGTTGCTAATAGTAATAAAATAACCGGAAACTCAACTTTCTAAGTTTTTTTATGGATAAAAGTACCTACAATTTGGCAAATATTTTTAAATTTCAGAAAATTAATATCCGTTAATCATTCTTTATTGTGAAATCGCTCGGGAGTGAATTCGAATAGTGTCAGGAGTGAACTTGACTAATAAAATAACTACCTGCTCAAGACGGGAGTGAACTCAAAGGTGCCCTTCTTTTGGACACAGGGACACCTTTTCTACATAAGGATAGATTTTGTTTAATAATCTGACACACTGCCCTCAACGTACGCCCCTGTACTAAGAGTGAAATGAATATATGGTAGGGATACATTACAGAGTACAAGGCTTCTCCCCATTTGATTTTCTGACGCGCTCAAGTAACTCACATACTAAAAAGGTATAAAAACTAAACTAGAGCAAGACAGCAGTCAAGAAAGGACAGTATTGTCACTTGGTCATCGTTTTGATTACAATTTTTTTTTAACTTCTCATACAGCAGCAAAACCACGGGATTAATAAATTTCATAAAATAATATTGAAACAACGCTTTTCATTAGAATAAATATATTTTTAAGATTCGTGTTTCCCGATATAAGAATTTTCTAAGTTAACAAAATGAATATTCATAATCAAATACTCTTATATTAATAGAAATTAGGTATGTATCTGTCGACATTATCGACATTCTATTTATAAACTTTAAGTTAGTTAACTTTTAATTTTGAAAGAAAATTGGGATGGAAGAAAATTGGAAGAACTTTTAACAAGATGAAATTTGAAACTGAATTTTTTAATACTAATCCCTTACTAACTACAAGAGATAATTATCTCCGATAAAAAGTTTGTTTGTAGATAAAGAATTACAGATTGTAAATAAATATGAAAACAAGCTGAAAATGCGAGCATTCTCATAACGAAAACTTTTGTTTATTTACGTATTTTAATTCATAATATATGGAAAATTACTATTATGAAAAGTAGTTCAGAATTAATAATTATGTTTTAATGTGCAATTATATCAGTCTAATTTAAATGTTATGAATTACAAAGGTAGTTTATTCTTGATCGAAATTTATATTTTTTATATACCTCGTATAAAATTAATAAAATAAAACTTTACATATCATGGTTGCATCATAAATCTTAGAACATGAAGAGCTTTTTATGAAGAATGACTTTTCTTCGTCAAATTAAAAATAAAAGAGTTATAAATGAAAATGTTGGTATCCATAATTTGAGAAAAATCTTCATATATTTTTTCCATTAGAAGGATGTAATTGCACATATCAGACCATAATTTTTTTTACCAAACAATACTATTTCATATACTGTCGGTTCGCTAAACTCAGACACAACTGGTTAGTGATTTTAGTCAATAATTTTGTAAATTTGGGAAAAAAATAATTACTAATTAGTTAATAATTACTAAATAATTAGTAATTTTGTCAAGTTTGGCAAAACTCGCAAAAAAAACTACCTACTAAAATCACTAGCCAGTTGTGTCGAGTTTATTGAACCGACTATATTTTAATTTCATAGCAAATAGTCCATTTATCATAAAGGGGAGGCCGTATACTCGAATAAACCTTTTTAAAGCTGTTAATAAATTATTGCTTTCAAAATATACTTAAATTGTATTTTTGAACATCTTATTTATTTTATATAATATCGTAGTCGGACCGGTATTCCACGAGTGTTCGGTATCAGTACAGTTAACTAAATTTTTATCTATGAAGGGCGAAAGCTATGAAGAGTTTTATACGATTACAAGGCGCTGAGAAGTAGTTGAAATAGAGGGAGGTATATCATTTAACAAAGCATGCACCCAGAAACAGATGTCTATACGATTTGTCGAGGTATATAATTCACAGAATTTCACAGATGTTAGTTCTTTTGAAAATAAAAATGCAACACATCAGATTTTAATAATAAATACACACTATTCTTATCAGGCCTAGTAACAAATAGCTTAGATTGACCGGAAAATATGTAGAAATGATAATATTTCTAGACTATGATCATCAACTGTAATTTTACATGTATGTAGGTATGGCATTGTTTTTATTAGACCAGAGCATTTAACACTAAAAACACAGGAATAAATATATTTTTAAATATAGGAGGTACATAGAGACTTGCAACTTTTTGCATTGCATTTAGGATTAGGATGACGTCTGGAAAAAAGTCTACAATACAAAATTGGTGGAAATGCATTATTATATTTTAAAGTGTATAAAACACATCGAAAAATGCATAAACATATTAAAATAAGTATATTAAGGACCAGATTTTCTTATTTCAGGGTATTCGGGTTCACTGAACACGAATTTGCAATCAGAACCGACCTCCGAAGCACCTGGGTGCCCAGTGTTACTGCTAAGGTACGTCATCAAGAGTTTCGAGGGTTTGTTTTTGGCACTTAATTGATGCAAACAGATTACTCGAGATTACTGATATTGTGGAGCAGCAATGACAGAACAATTACATATCATTTAATTTCTATCCATTAAATAGATCGGTGAAGGTCGTTATACCGGATCTTATACTTACACGAAATACTGAGAAATGTGATTCTCAATATGATTACCGGAACTCAAATACAAGAGTAATGATAGTAATCAAAGTATCCTACTAATACTAATACAAAATATGTACTGAGAAATGCGATTCTCGTTATGATTACCGGTACTCAAATACAAAAGTAAGAAAAGTAATCAAAGTAATCAAAGTCACGACTACTTTAAATGATTACTTTATACAAAAGTAACGATTTGTAACGAATACTCAAAAGTAACTATAATCAACATCACTAATAGGAAGATGATCAGTGTGAAGACCACGAAAACGATGAGACTACAACTTACTGGAGGCACATTAAAAAACAGACATAGTTATGTCTATACAAAAAGAAGAAGACGAAGAATATTTATCTTAACAAGAAGTTATATTCTAAATTTACATACATTATTGTCACATTACGAAAAAATTCATACAATAACTAACAAAACCATTATTTAACGCAATAGGTGTACACGTTCCATTAACCGCTACAATGGACCTCAATACCAATCTGATAATTGAGATATTATTGTATTTTCGCTCGGTGGTCGCTGCTAATGGAATATATTTGCCAAGAACAAAAGCAGACCAAGCTGAAATTGTGGCCAACATATTCCCCAACAAACAACTTCTATATATTAAAGTTGTATGGACGTACAAACTTTTAGATTTGTAGCGAACAACCTACAAGCAGAAAAAATAATAATCTATTAGTGTAGTAACGAAAGTTTTTTCAGAAATTGAACTTTGTGTTAAATTTATTGTACAACTATCATAAATCATCATTTTTTATGAATAAAGAAACTTTAGATCTCCTAGTCGTTATTCATTTATTATTAGGCCAGGCAAATTAGCTCAATAAAAATAAATTTTGTTTTTGACATTAGTTCCAATTTATAAATAAAATAGTTCAGAAAGCCACTGCGCATCCGCTAGGAAAAATATTCTGATTCGGATTTTTTAGACAATCTTACTCAAAAAGGACTCCTTTTAACAAATTTGCATGTTGCCAGGACCAAAAGGTGGTCGAAAATTTTTTAAAGGCTTTTTTTTGTTTTTTTCCTAAAATTATTTTTTTTTGCAAGGAAAAATTTTTTTTAGGTATTTTGGACCATTCCAAACAGAAAAGGTCTTTAGTGACTTTTCTCTAAAAATGATAGTTTTTGACATATAAGCGATTAAAAATTGAAAAATTGCGAAATAGGCCATTTTTAACTCTCAAAAACTATGTGAAAAACTGAAAATTTGAATGTTACCAAGGTAGGTAGATATTCATTAAATATCGGTTGATGAAATTCCGAAGAGTTTTTTGCAATACAATATTCAAAACTCCTTTGTTTTTTAATTGATAATCAAGCGTGCGCGACACTATTTTCCACCGACAGTATGGTGCAAATGAAAGAAATAAATTCGTTATTTCGTAAACCAGCGACTTTAAGGAAAAATGCCGAAATAGGTCGATTTTTATTTTTAAGTTATGATATTGTGGCATATATGGTATACTAGTGACGTCATTTATTTGGACGTGATGACGTAATCGATGATTTTTTTAAATGAGAATAGGGGTCGTGTGGTAGCTCATTTGAAAGACTCTTCAATTCTCTATTCAGTAATGTAAACATTTTCATAATTATTTATACAGGGTGTCCTTCTACCTCTTTTTGGTCAAATAATTTAATTTAATAAAAATTTTTTGGACACCCTGTATAAATAATTATGTAAATGTTTATATTACTGAATAGAGAATTGAAGAACCTTTCAAAAGAGGTAGCACACGATCCCTATTCTCATTTAAAAAAATCATCGATTACGTCATCACGTCCAAATAGATGAAGTCACTAGTATACCATATATGCCACAATATCATAACTTAAAAAAAAATTCGACCTGTTTCGGGATTTTTGCTTAAAGTCGCCGGTTTACGAAATAACGAATTTATTCCTTTCATTTGCACCATACTGTCGGTGGAAAATAGTGTCGCGCAAGCTTGATTAGCAAGTAAAAAGCAAAGGAGTTTTGAATATTGTATTGCAAAAAACTCTTCGGATTTCTTCAATCGATGTTTAAAGAATATCTATCTACCTTGGCAACATTCAAATTTTCAGTTTTTCACATAGTTTTTGAGGGTTAAAAATGGCCGATTTCGCAATTTTTCACTTTTTAATCGCTTATAAATATGTCAAAATCTATCATTTTTAGAGAAAAGTCACTAAAGACCTTTTCTGTTTGGAATGATGCAAAAAAACCTAAAAAAACTTTTTTCCATGCAAAAAAAATAATTTTAGGAAAAAAACAAAAAAACCTTTAAAAAATTTTTGACCACCTTTTGGTCCTGGCAACATGCAAATTTGTTAAAAGGAGTCCTTTTTGAGTAAGAGTGTGCAAAAATCCGAATCAGAATATTTTTCCTAGCGGATGCGCAGTGGCTTTCTGGACTAAAATAGATTCACTCATCGTTTAGTTTATCTGTAGATTTATACACTCTTTATAAACAAATAGGAGGTTTACACACATAACGAAACTAAGGCCCTGGCTTCAGTCTGGTATCTTAGTCGGGGCGTAACAGGGCTATTCTACAAATGTTAAGCGAGTGAGATAAAGAAGAGAACATAAAAAATAATAGAATTTTGGGCATTACCCTATTTTTGAAAGGAATAGAGAAACCTAATAAGTACATTAATTTAAAACGTTAAATAATTGTCGCGAAAGTGCTAAAATCGGTCAGGAAATTATTAATAACATTACATACGCAGATGACACCGCCATAATGGTAGAGAGTCTAGAAGACGTTCAAACCCTGTTGAACACTGCAAACAACGATTGTATAATGCAATCAATCAACGCAAACAAAATAAAATGGATGGTAGTCGGTAAAATTAATACCGAAGCCTCAGTACTAAAATTAGATAGCAAAATCCTGAAAACGGTGAAATACTTTAGATATCTGGTTAGCTGGATTGACCACAGGGTTAAAAGTGATGAGGAAATTTCGAATAAAATAGAACTTGCACCAAACAGATTTATTAGCTGGCGTTCTGTATTGTGCAGCAGAAGCCTGTCGTTAAGCAAACGTCTAAGAGTATTGAAGCGTTACGTCTAATCCGTTTTGGTCTATGGTTGTGAAATCTGGTTAACAAAAATAAAAAATATTAACAAATTAGAAGCATTCGGGTTGTGGTGTTACCGTCGCATGCTCAGAATCTCGTGGACAGCGACAGCACACATATCCAACGAACGTGTGCTGGAGACCATGCACAAAGAGCGAGAATTGAGCAACATCATAAAAATGAGAAAGGTTCAATACTTCGGTCATATAATGAGAGGACCTAAATATCGCTTACTCCAGTTGATCATTAAGGACAAAATCGAAGGAAACCCTGGATCGGAACAAAACAACTGTCCTGGCTAGGTAACATTAGACAATGGACTGCCGACCGAGAAACATTTCATCAGCTTGTTACGATAACCAACCGACTACCATACGACGATAACCAACGCTTGAAAACAAGCACGGCATACAATCAAGAAGAATAAGTAACAGAACGGAAAGAAAAGATAACAAGAAGGATGACGAGAAAGATCAGGTAACTCAGGTATGATTATTAACTGTAATAAAATAAGTCTAGAGAGAGGAGTAATTATGTCCCGCAGTAATTACTTATTATTACGACACATATATGTACTGTATATTCTGGGCTAATTAGCAAAATACAAGGAAAAGTTATTTACCAGCAATTTTATTGCTGGAATCAAATCTTATTATTGTATGTATTAATAATATAGGTATGCAAAGTCCGCAGATAGTGTGCTACTTTTTTTATAAACAAAATGGCGCCCGAAAATCGTGTTTTTTTCAATTTTTGCTCAATAACTCCAAAGATTTTAACTTTACACCAAAAACACCCAAATAAAAATTCACCGCAATTAAATTCTGCATAGAGACGTGTTTTTCCCGATTCACTTCGACGAAAACTTTCCCCGTAAAAAGCGGGTTTTTCCAACAAAATCTTTAATTTTCAACTAAAATTTTAGATAAGTAATTGTTAATCAATAATTAAATAACTTGGTAATATAAAAGCCCTTTTTATATAGATTATAATTCCAGAAGCCAATGGAAACTGAATGAACAGTTTAGCAACAATTGAATTGTCAATTAAAAATTTACGGTCGCTATAATAACGACAATAATTATGATACATAAGAATAACTATGATTTTTTCAAAAAAAGACACTATACATTTTCTCCAACCTAATTTTTGATTGGAATTTTGCTATTTTTGGCAATTTTCACACGTATTATCGATAGTTTTTATTATAATAATATATGTTATGAGAATTTTAAGGATATGAAAATTGGTGTGGAGAAAGAGGAAAAAATAAAAAGGTGATGGTTTAAAAATTATGATCCTATTGTGTATATATTTGCCGTAAATTCCGGTCAAATTTGACTGGTTGTATCTCAGGAACTACTCAACATAATTAAACATTTTTTCTTTTAAAAGAAGCTCCCTGTCGCTGTTTTTCGAATGCCGTTTTTATAATTTAATTTAGTTTAAAATTTCCCGAGATATTCTATTTGTTTTTAGGCCAAAAAATTGTTTATAATTTTAAAATATTCCTGAGGCCGCTTAAATAGTCCAATTTCAATTCTGTAAAGTACATTAGATAGCTATAGTGTCTTTTTATAAAAAAATAATAGTTATTCTTATGCATCATAATTATTGTCGTTATTATAGCGACCGTAAATTTTTAATTTACAATTCAATTGTTGCTAAACTGTTCATTTAATTTCCATCGGGTTCTGGAATTATAATCTATACAAAAATGTCTTTTACATTACCAAGTTATTTAATTATTGATTAACAATTACTTACCTAAAATTTTAGTTGAAAATTAAAGATTTTGTTAGAAAAACCCGCGTTTTACGGGGAAAGTTTTCGTCGAAGTGAATCGTGAAAAACACTTCTCTATGCAGAATTTAATTGCGATGAATTTTTATTTGGGTGTTTTTGGTGTAAAGTTAAAATCTTTGGAGTTATAGAGCAAAAATTGAAAAAAACACGATTTTCGGGCGCCATTTTGTTTATAAAAAAAGTAGCACACTATCTGCGGACTTTGCATACCTATATGATTAATACATACAATAATAAGATTCGATTCCAGTAATAAAATTGCTGGTAAATAACTTTTCCCAAAAATGGCCTATTCTCCGATAATCAGCGCAGACTATGTAGTAAATATACAGTTGAGTTCATGAATCTTTACCCGTGCGTCATCATTTAAAGCATACGAAATAAGTCGATGATAAGTCGGAAATTGAAATTGACTAAACGCAACATCAAGTCACTTAAGGCTGCTTATCACTATCATACAAGGCAAGTGCTCGGCATGGGCAAGGCATCGGCTGGGAAAGATACATTTTACATAAAATCTTATGAACTTCACGGGATTTAATTCACACTATGCGTGCCAGGCACCGGCAAGCGACGGGCTTTGCATGCGACGATCTTTTCGAAACAACCTTTGCCTAGCATGTGCCGTGAAGGTCACGACAGTGTGAATACCTTACCGTCAAGCAATCTGCAATCTTGGTTGTTTAAAAGCAGTTTTATAAAGACGATAGAGAAAAGAAGTATTTTGTTTTTGAAGAGGTCACTCAATATGCGCCAATTTTTGTTCTTCTTTTGACATCATAACTCTGGATGGGTCTTTGCCTGTCTGGCTATGTCTTTCCATTCGGATTTCTCTTGTGTACTTTTTGTCCATTGTCTTATGTTCATGGTTTTCATGTCATCTTCCAGGTCATCCATCCCTCTCGTTCTGGCCCTTTCTTTTTTTCGCCTTCCTATCGACTTCCATTGTAATATTTTCTTTGTTGTTTATTGATTGTCTTTTCTTTGCACATGTCCCAGCCATAACAGTCTGACTTTTCACAAATTGTACAATATCGTAACCTTCATTCAATTCATTAACCTCGTCGTTTCTCCTGATTATCCATGTGCTGATTTCCTCTTGCACCGGACCATATACTTTCTCAGTATTCTTACTCTTGTACTCTTGAATGTACTAAGTTGGGCCTTTCGTCATTGCTCAGGTTTCACAACCATACGGGTCTAATCAATGTTCTGTAGATAGTCATTTTGGTTCTTTGGTCCAATAATCTCGATGTCATCAATCTTTTAATAGCATAGTATTTACGATTGGCCTCTGGAAATACGTGCATTAATTTCGATCCTTACGGAATTCTTCTGATTTCTGTGCTGATTTAAAGCTCCCCTTTTCGTGCTTCAGGATCAATGTTTTTGAACGCTTCAGTTAGTCGTGTTAAAATGTAGAACTACATCGTCTGCATATGCAGTAATTTGTACTGTCTTGGTGTTTCATTGGTTTTTCTGATGAGTGACTCAAGAACTAGGTTGAATATTATGATTCAATATGCAGCAATAAGTTGTTAAATTCATCCACTGTCATTAGGTTATATTTAAAAAATTTTGTCTGATCGTATATAATTTCGGTGTGTAAGGTTGCAAATTCTCCTCCTTTTGTGCGTTACTTTAGCATTTTAAGCACCCAACAACGTCTTTTTCTATTTCTGCAATATTTGTTTCCATTTTCTGTTTCTTCGTCTAATATTAGAGCAATTTTTATTAACGTTCAATTTCAACACTGTTCACTACACAAAGCAACCAACTCGTGGCAAGCCTTTCGCAGTGTGAATTGGCTCCGAAAACCTTGCCCGTGCCTTGCCGTTGCCGGTCCGGTTCCTTGCGCGTCTAATGAGAATCAGGCTTTACTCTCACTTGCTGTTGCGTTTAGTAAATTTCAATTTCCTCCTTATCATCGACTTATTTCGTATGCTTTAAATGATGACTCAAGTGTAAAGATTCAGGGACTCAACTGTAAAATAAACTCGTAATATAAACTACTAAAATGCGAAAGAGATAGGTTAGTTAAAAATAAATAATTTTCAAGAAATTTTCTTTGAAAACATTGTCTCTCTGTCGAAATTTTTGGAAAAAACATGAATATCTAACAAAATATAAGGTTTTAACCTACGGTACCTCATATAAATTTTGTCTTACAGAATCTAAAAATAGAGTAATATAGGGTATTCTATTTAAAATAACAATAAGTTCCTATTCCATTCCAGTATTACCGGTAATGGCATGTCTGACAAAATAGTTTCAACCAACTTTCAAATAAACCGTGTAAGTAGTTTCAGTTATACAATATAGATGGCGAAAAGTCGTAGTGAAACACCCTGTATAATTAACTAGGTTTGATGGGAAATAAGCCACAATTTTACTAAAAAGAATGATTTTCTTAACGTTTTCGACCCCCAAATCGTATCGTTATCATGAATATTTTTTATATTTTGACAACGACACCCAATTTGGGCGCCGAAACGTTAATAAAATCATTTTTTTTTAGTGAAATTGTGGCTTATTTCCCATCAAAACTAGTTAATTGCAAAAATGCCACAAGAAAAAGCTTCAGAACAACATTAAAAAACCGGTATGGGCCTAGCGTGAGTCAAAATTTTAGGAGATTGGAAACCTTGTACGAGAAACTGGCACACTGTCAAAATTCCATCAAATTTTTAAGACGATGTAGAAATAACAACCTAATACCAAAGGGCTTGAGGTTACGGCCAGCATACTCAAGCAGAAGACTTCAAAATATACTACATAGAGCCAGTTTGTCAATGATCCGGGAAAGGATACAATTTCACAGGTCAAATTTATTTTTTATCGAACAAGACATCGTAGGTATTGAAGATTTACTTTTCGAAATGTTATCAAATTCTGATTTTGATCGAATTATTTTTAATTTAAACATAATTATTTATGGAAATTCATATCAGAAACAAAGAAATATACATTTAAATAAATTTAAAATTCTTTTAGAACAAAATATTGTACACACTTTTGATAAACTAAATAGAAATAATGACATATTAGCAACAGTAGTCAATCTATCAAATAGACATTTTTAAGTGCAACAGAAAATTTAGTATTGTCAAAATGTTTAAACTATGTTGTTACTCATCCATTTATTCCAAAATTAAACATAATTATCTCAGTGGAGAAAATATCCCAGTGTTTATCAACTCAAGAAAAAGAACAACATAGTATATAACTATGTAAACTTGAATTGGAAAAGTCTAACCAAATTGAACAAAATATCAGCAAAGAGGAAATTAAAGCTTTAAAAACTTTAAATAATGATGACTCCATGACAATCCTACCAGCGGATAAAGGAAATGCAAACAATATGAGAACAAAATTACAGATCTAATAACAAATGGACCTTATACCAAATTAAAGAAGGATCCAACGAAGACACTGGAAAACACGATATATAGAACTTTATTCAAATTTAAAAATGATTTAACATACTATCATAGAAAATTAATGACACCTCATTAAAATAAGACACCGCATTTCTATGGCGTGCCGAAAATATACCATCAATAAATTATTCCCCTTGTAGTGAACTACCAAATATTTACTAAACATTATAAAACCATTTGCTAATAAGTAATAATAATGACAAATTTATAAAAAATAAACAAATTATCAAATATTGAATTTAATCCAAATAATTTTTTAGTAAGTTTTGACATAAACATTAATATTTTTTGTATTTTGACAACGACACCCGATTTGGGCGTTGAAACGTTAATACGATTATTTTTTTAGTAAAACTGTGGCTTATTTCCAATCAAAACTATAATTACTAAAACTATAAAACTAAAATTAAGAAAAGACAAATAGCAATTTATGACATTTATAATTCAATATCCTTTACTGTCCAATATTTATACATTGAGATCTAATTGATATTTTTTTGTTTCAATCTTATTATATACACCATATTTTTCTAGCTGTCTAAAACGTTCAGAAGACTCTTCTACCGAAACACACAGTAGGAAAGTTCTGTAGTCACCCAATAAAAGGGACATTTTTTTTCCAATATATTAAATCTTCACTTGCTCATATTTCAGTCGGGGGCAAATATTGGTTGTTTTATCAGTTTTTACGTCATAAGTAAGACAAACATTATTGGATTGGTGGTTAAAAAATTTCTATTAAGAATTTGTTGATTTATTTGTTTCCTTTATGTTCTGTTTTTAACCAGGAGAAGTAATTCAAATTCATTGCGCCGTAATGCTTGTTTGTAATTGGTCCAACCTCAGGCAAGTTTACTTCACTGTTATGAAATTTTGAAACTAATGATATTTATGAATTTTGAAACTATTTAAATTTATGAAATTTGACACTATTGGCATTTCACAGGTTAATTCATTTATATCGACAATTTTTTATGTTTTCTGTGTTATTACTTTAATTTTTGGATTGTTAGTGTGCTTTTTAATAAAACGCAGTTGTTTTAAGAATTCGTTAGTGACGTATTATATTCCTTACCTTACTCCTTCTAGTGACTCCTTGAACTCTGCGTAGATACCTCATTTCTGCTGCCTGTATCTTATTTTTTTGTTGTCTATTTAGTACCCAGGATTCACATCCGTATGTAAGTAATGGTCTGTATATAGTCTTAAATACCTTAATTTTCGTAAGTTTAGATACTTCTTTCTTGTTAATATAGTCTGGGCTGATTATCGGAGAATAGGCCATTTTTGGGAAAAGTTATTTACCAGCAATTTTATTGCTGGAATCGAATTATAAGATCCTATATATTAATAATATAGGTATGCAAAGTCCTCAGATACTGTGCTACTTTTTTTATAAACAAAATGGCGCACGAAAATCGTGTTTTTTCAATTATTGCTCTATAACTCCGAAGATTTTAACTTTACAACAAAAAACACTCAAATAAAAATTCACCGTGATTAAATTCTGCATAGAGACGTGTTTTCTCCGATCTGCTCCGACGAAAATTTTCCTCGGAAAATGCGGGTTTTCCCAACAAAATTTTCAAATAAAGTTTTAGATAAGTAATTATCTACCAATAATTAAATAATTTGGTGATTTAAAAGCCTTCTTGATTTAGATTGTAGTTCCAGAAGCTGGCGAAAATTAAACGAATATTTTAGCCACAATTCAATTGTTAATTAATAATTTATGGTCGCAATAATAACCAAAATAATTATGATACACTGATTAAACTTTGAAATCTTATAAAGATGAGATGCTTATTTAACATTTTGTTGACAAAATATAATTTTTTTATTTTTTTGCATAATCTTTAAATGTTTAAAAAAAATAGTTATAAACAAATTAACGTTTCTCAGAAAGTTTTTATTATATTATAATTTTAAAAAATAGCTAAAATGCGCATTTCAGATATCTTGAAAATGAATGCTTTAAAACTTTTTTGCAACCATTTGCATAAAAGTTATGAAACAGCAAAATAAACGTACGATTACTACGGTGTTTATATAATATTTTTTAATTCTTTTAAAGCGTAGAAGTGAGTTTAAAGTACAAGCTAATTATTTACAAAAAAAATATCGATTATAAGGTTAATGGTTATATTTTAATTAAAGATTATAAATATATTTTTTTTGTAAATTACACGCGCGAAAGTAGAATAATACAGCACTGTAGCTAAAATTTTCAGTAGGAGCGACGACCGGCGGCCGCGCGACGCGACGTACACTTTTAATAAATAATGCATGCTGCGTGTCAGTCGCTTCGAGTGAACATTTTAGCTCCGACTCTGTATCAGGCCTACTTTTGCGCTAAAAATTACAAAAAAAAAGTATTTTTAACCTTTGATTAAAATATAACCATTGAACTAATGTTTGGTATTTTTTGAGAGTAATTAGTTTGTACCATAAACTCACTTTTAAGCTTTGAAACAATTAAAACAAATTTTAAACAACAGAGTAATCGTATGTTTACTTTGCTGTTTCATAACTTTTTTGCAAATGGTTGGAAATTTTTTTAAAACATTCATTTTCAAGACCTATGAGATATGCATTTTAAGTATTTTTAAAATTAGAATATAATAAACAATTTCTGAGAAATGTTAATTTGTTTATAACAGTTTTCTTTAAGTGGGGGATTTACCTTATCAAGAGCAAGACCTGCGGGGATTCGGTAAAGGCGGAGGTATATATTTTGCTACTGATGGGCGGAGCGTAAATACTATAAATTACGTTTCATACAATAAAATAATCTCCCTTATCTGTAAGTATAATAAATACGAGGGGATTTGAAATCTTTGAAATAAGTTTAAAGACTTATTTTACACAGTCTACAATAATAAGGAAATAAGGATTACCTTGTCATGTACTTTCCAATCGGCGGAGCCACTTTATAGAAGCAAAATATTGGATTGCAAAGAGTTCGTAGTCCCCCATTTTTAAAGCTTATTTTTGATTTTAGGCTCACGAAAAAATTATGTAATGTAGGTAAAGGTCCAATCTGTGTTCCTGTGGAGAGAGTTTTTAAAAATTTTATTTAGGTTTCCTTAAAAAAAATTGAGAAAAATGGGTAAAAAACCGACATTTTACCAATTTTTTTAGAAAAAACCAAATAAAATTTTTAAAAAATCAATCCATAGGTACACAGATTGGGCTTTTACCTACATTACATATTTTTTTCGTCATCCTAAAGTTAAACATAAGTTTTAAAAGTGGGGGACTACGAAAGCGTTTCAAATACTGATATTTACAAGGTAAATCCCCTCTTAAATGATTTTATATTGAGATATTGTTTCGGATTATTGCCTTTTATAAAAAATCTTACAGGAAAAATATACACAGTAACCTATCTATGACAAAATTTAAAATCAGTCAGAGATAAAAGTTGAATTATTTTGAAAATTACAGGACGTACCAATATGTAATGGCAAGACAAAGTTATTTTTTTTTTAATTATTAGGTACTATCAATAAGACAGAATTTAGAAAATCACATTCTTTTAAAGTTTTTTGTTTTTATGTCCTAAAAATTCAAAATTAGAAAGCACGACTTACATGTCCGTTTTGACCATCTTGGGTATAAAAATAAAAAATCATTCAGTAAAAATAACACTTTATTTAATATTATCTTTATCTCTAATTGCCATTCCCCTGTTAACCCTGCTGTCAACAATTTCAGGAAAAACATACTCCAAATAAAATATTTTTATTTTTTCTTCCATTTTTTGGGTCCATTTAGCCCAAACACCATCACAAACGACTGTAACTAAAGGGATACCGTCTTTACTTAGTTCCCGCATTCTATTGCTAATCTTTTTTCTTCGTTGGCAGCTTCTGCCATTTCTTCTAGGACCGCTTCTTCCCAAAGGTCCGATAAGTTATCCTGTATCTTGTTATGTGTTTTAGAGGATAATGTTGGTATATTTAAAGAAGAATTGAATTCATTTAAATGTGCATATCCTGACCCAACGTTAGTAATGCCAAGGACAGCACTTTTATTGATTTCTTCGAAATCTTCAACTGTTGTCACAGTCTCAGTAGAAAGACACATATTACATTTAAATGTTATTTTAGATGCTAATCCAAATCTTGTTTCTTTTGTTACCTTTAAATTTTGAAGAGAACATCCAAAGTGAGGCGCATGGTTTAATATTAAAACAGGGAATCTAAAAAATATTGAATATCAACTATTCTGCCTCCTTCGAGGTTTATTTTTGAGTCAGAGTCTACTTTTTCATTTTTATTTACATTTTTAGAAACTGTAAGTTGACTAAGTTCGGAATTAAAAGTATCACTATCGTCCATATTTCCACTAACATTAGAAACTACTACTTGTTTGAGTTGTTTGTTTACATAATTTGAAATGTCACAAAGGTTTGTTCCATTATTTGAATTGTCACAAAGGTCTGTTCCACTATTTGAATTCTCAAAAAGGTTTGCTCCGCTATTTGAATTTTCTTCACGTCGGAGTTAAGAATTATCAAAATCAACTTTATTTTCACTCAGAGATTGTACACCACGTAAAACTGCTTCTACCATATAATTGTCTACTGAACTATTATAAATATTGTCTACATTATCTACATCAATAAAATTATTGCTTTCTTCGGTATAATTCTCAATAGCAGGAGTAGAACTTGCCATATTATTATGTTGCAAATTCAAATCGTCCTCAACTTCTAGAAGTTGTAATTGTCCAGATGTTGAAGCTCTATCCTGAAATAACCTTATTTTGTATCAATAATTTCTCCATTTTACTTTGATAGAATTCATTTTCATAGACAATAAGATTTTTACAATCGCATAAATTTTATATAGGGCGTTTCATTGTGTCCATTTTGTTTTATATGGTACTTTGTAAAGACCTGACTAACTCTGCAAAGCTAAACCTGGGTATAATTTCTATTTTTAAAACTACAACGAAAAATTAAATGAATGTATTGTACCTACCAATTACTTTTTGTCTAATAATAAAACTTTGGGTTTCCTTTAAATTTTGCAATAAATAAGCAATTCAACTGTGATTATTAATAATTACTTATATTAATTAAAATAGTCCCATCGAAAACCAATAAAATCTGAAATATCTCACTAGATATCCATTGTCACCACTGTTATATGCAGTGTGACCTGAAAGTGTGGAATAACTTCATTATTTCATAAACTGAAGATATTTTCAAAAAACCTGAAACAGGTTGATTTCAATTCTTAAAATTACGCTTCCTGGCACAGTTGCGAAGAAGATTACTTTACCTCGTTTGAAGGGTATTTTAATTATCTACTAAATTGTTATAGGTATAAAATGTTTCCCGAAAATATTTATAGTTTAGAAAATAATGAATTTATTTCACACTTTTGGGACACACTGTATACATATAGTTACGTTGCTAATAGCTCTAAAGTCAACTCTTTATGAAACAACCTGAGTAATATAATATGAATTTATTCGCTACTTTCTTTTTTCTTACTTACTTTTAATATCTTCTGACGCTTGCGATTTAGGGATCGCGTTGATACTCTTTTAGACGACATCCATAATCGTTTTTGGCACTTTTTCGAAGAGGCATCGTAAAAATATCAAAATAACACTCGAAAACACAAAAATACAAAGATAAGTCCGAAAAATACTACTGCTCAAATACAGGAAAGATAATGATATAATTGTAATAAAAAAATACCACTGTCAGACACTAAACCTAATAGATGCAAATATTTTATTCTACAGGGAAAAATAATAGTTACTTACAAAATTCAAAGTGTGATTCCTCATTTGAAGCTATTTTTATTGCCAATTTAATGCAATAAAAAATAATCTTGAAATCAACACCAGAAAAACAACAATTTTAGTTTTTAGTTAATTTGATTTATTAAAATGTGATTCCTAATAATTATTTTATTTTTTGCATTGAATTACTAATTCTTTTTTATATATTAGAATATTTGCTAATATTTTTACTTGAAAACTAATGTCAGATTTTAATAACTAAATAAGATACAAATATACGTAGCGATACAAATATTTTATATAAAGAGAACACAAAAATTACTTATGAAGGTACCAAAGATATATAGAAATAAAGGCAAAAATTAAAAAGTATTTTTCATCGTTCCCCGGTAAAATGCAAACATCTGTGAATGAGTTTATTATCTTTAAAAAATATTAGTTCCTTTACTTTCCAATCGGCGGAGCCACTTTATAGAAGCAAAGTATTGGATTGCAAAGAGTTCGTAGTCCCCCATTTTTAAAGCTTATTTTTGATTTTAGGATCACAAAAAAATTATGTGATGTAGGTAAAAGTCCAATCTGTGTTCTTGTGGAGAGAGTTTTTAAAAATTGTATTTAGGTTTCCTTAAAAAAAATTGAGAAAAATGGGTAAAAAACCTACATTTTACCAATTTTTTTAGAAAAAACTAAATAAAATTTTTAAAAAACCTCTCCATAGGAACACAGATTGGGCTTTTACCTACATTACATATTTTTTTCGTCATCCTAAAGTTAAAAATAAGTTTTAAAACTGGGGGACTACGAAAGCGTCTCAAATACTGATATTTACAAGGTAAATCCCCCTCTTAAACATTTAAAGATTATGCAAAAAATGACAAATTTATATTTTGTCGACAAAATATTAAATAGGCATCACACCTTTATAATCTTTCTAAGTTTGATCAATGTCTCATGATTATTTTGGTAGTTATTGCGACTGTAAACTGTTAATTAACAATTGAATTGTTGCTAAAGTATTCGTTTTATTTTCACCGGCTTCCGAATTTATAATTTATACCAAGAAAGCTTTTATTTCACCAAGCTATATAATTATTGATAAATAATTACTGGCCCAAAAAAATTATTTGAAAATGCGAGATTTTGTTGGGAAAACCCACATTTTCCCAGGAAAATTTTCGTCGGAGCAAATCGGGAAAAACATGCCTCTATGTAGAATTAAATTGGGGTGAATTTTTATTTGAGTGTTTTTGGTGTAAAGTTAAAATCTTCATAGTTATAGAGCAATAATTGAAAAAAATACGATTTGTCGGCGCCATTTTGTTTATAAAAAAAATAGCACACTATCTGCGGACTTTGCATACCTACATTAATAATATATAGGATCTTATAATTCGATTCCAGCAATAAAATTGCTGGTAGATAAACTTTCTTTGTACTTTACTAATTAGACCAGCGTATTATAACTAATTTTTTTTTTCAAAATTTAAAGATTATGCAAAAAAAAGAAAAATTTATATTTTGTCGATAAAATATTAAATAAGCATCTCATCTTTATAATCTTTATAAGTTTGATCAATGTCTCATGATTATTTTGGTTGTTATTGCGACTGTAAATTATTAATTTACAATTGAATTGTTGCTAAAATATTCGTTTAATTTTCACCGGCTTCTGGAATTACAATCTATACCAAGAAAACTTTGATGTCACTAAGTTATTTAATTATTGATTAATAATTACTTACCTAAAACTTTATTTGAAAATTAGAGTTTTTGTTAAGAAAACCTGCATTTTCCGAGGAAAATTTTCTTCGGAGCAAATCGTGAAAAACACATCTCTATGCAGAATTTAATTGCGGTGAATTTTTATTTGGGTGTTTTTGTTGTAAAGTTAAAATCTTCGGAGTTATAGAGCAATAATCGAAAAAGATACGATTTATCGGCGCCATTTTGTTTATAAAAAAAGTAGCACACTATCTGCGGACTTTGCTTACCTATATTATTAATATATAGGATCTTATAATTCGATTCCAGCAATAAAATTGCTGGTAAATAACTTTTCCATGAATTTTGCTAATTAGCCCAGAGTAATAATTGTTTTTCCTATTGCGTGGTACAGTCTATCGACTTTATCAATTCTTTTATTGATCTCAGCTCCCTGTCTACCTGTTTCTTCAATGGTTGCTCCCATGTACTCAAATGATTGTACCTGTCTAATCTCTGTAACATCTAACTGGACATGTACATCCTCTATTTCTTTAGCTATTACCATTACCTTCGATTTTTCTTTGTTCATAGTCATACCATACTTTTTTAAAACTGTGTTTCATGTTTTTACGATTCTTTGTGGCTCGTCTTCTGTCGCTGCTAAAATTACTAGGTACATCGTCGGCAAATGTACAATCTGCTATCTATGTTCAGATTTCTATACCCTATGTGTAGTGGTCTGACTTTGGTTTCTGTTTTTTTTTATTATTTCGTCCATAAAAGTAATAAATAGTAACGGGCTCAAGTTCCCTATTGTCTTACACCTTCAGTTGTTCTAAACTCAGATATCATATTTTTACTTATCACACGGTTTTTAGTGTCTTTGTATATTGATTTAGTTACCCGTATAAGTTTCTCTGGTATGTTTCTGTTCTTTAGACTTTTCCATACTTTTGATCTAGGTACTTTATCGAATGCTTTTTCCAAATCAAGGAAACTGAGGTACGTTTTTTTCTTCCTAGATAATCTTTTATTTATTATATCGTTTAACGTGAAAATGTGATCTTGTGTATATCTACCAGGTCTAAAACCACTTTAAGATTCTTCTAAAGTTAGTTCTATTATTTTTCTGAGTCTATTCTCTACTATTATCTCATATACATTCATCACTGTACTAACAGAGTTATTCCTCTATAGTTGTTGCAATTCTTGTTGTCACCCTTTTTATGTATATGTACAATCAGACCAATTTCCCAGTATGTAGGTATTTGTTCGTCTCTCCAAATCATCTAAAGTAGTTCTAATACCTTTTGTAGTCCCATATCACCATTGTGATATCATTGTGAGTTAATTCATCCATTGTAATGTTTGGTATAAATTCAAGTTCTTGTTCGCTCGTTCTTTCTTCATCTTCTTCACTTGTGCTGTGTGGTTCGTGTTGTAGTAATCTCTGGAAATATTCTCTCTATCTTTTCATAATGCTCACTTCATCAGTCAAAAGATCCTCATTCTGATTTTTTATTTATGTTACTTCTTTATGTTTATTACCTCTTGTTCCTTTTATGACCTTATAAAATAATTTCTGATTGCTTCTGCTATCGTGTTCTAATTTGTCTCCAAAATCTTTTTAGGACTTTTGTTTTGCTGCTATTACTATATTTTTAACTCTTTTTCGCTGTTCTCTATATTGTTTATAATTTTCTTCTGTTCGATTACCTACCTAGATATTTTCTCCACATCTCCTTTTCCTTGACCGCGTATCTTCTGATTTCCTCTGTCCACCTTGCTGTTAATTTCTGTTTATTGTTGCTTTTGTGTATTCCACAAACTCTCTCTGCTCTTTTTATAATTGTGTCTTTGAATGTTTGCCACATTTGTTCCACTTGTAAATTTTCCCAATTTTTCCTTCCTAATTCTTCGTTTAGTATAATATAATATTTATGGATAACCGTCGAAGGCCGACACGATCAACTAAAAAAGAAGATGTATTTGGTGATTTTTCTACTGACGCTATTTGGCGCCTAGTCTATTGTATAAAATGCTCAAAAACTAAAAAAGTCATTTCTATTATGAAAAATCTTTGAAGGTATTTCGGCTTTGATTATTATCGCCAATAAACTTGTGGAATTTTTGGACGTTATCCTGTTTTCCAAAGAACAATAACTCCCGCTTCCTTAACAATATCAGCCATATCTAAAATTGGAATTACGACTTTTCCCGTTAAACTTTGAGCAAGGCAATAAAAAACAGGCTTTTCATATATATATTTTACAGTTTATTTTCTATTATTTGCAGTAAACACGGAACAGGAAAAATATGTAATAAAAATAATATTGTTTGTTTCAAAAGTTTTGATTTTGATAAGAAATAAAAATAAAATATCGTTATTGAAATATGTATTATTTTCGCTAATTCATAAAATGCTGTATACTATTTACCTGTTAACATAAGCTATGAATAAATGATCATATAATTCTTCTCTTTTAAGGTTTTTTTGGTGTACTATATTCCAAGAGTTCGGGATAACTGATTCAAGAGCATAAAAAATATTGTTTATCTACTCTATGTCATATTATGTATAAGTTTTTAGTTTGTGAAAACTGTCATTATATATAGCAGTGCGTGAAGTGTTTAAAGTGTGCATGAAGTAACAATGTATTTTAAATGGGACTTACTTTTTCGCACTGTTTTTGACACACTTTTATATACATAATCAAATATCCTTAACTTTCGCGTTGTCATGGTGATGACATAATGAGCAATAAATTACGACAAAAGTTTTGACAGTTTTGTGGTTTGAAAGAAATTAGAATTTTTAAATGTCAAAGTTCTAAAAATTGTAGAATAGAAATAAATTCCAGTGACGAAGAGTTACAGTTTTTTTTTGTGCATCATAGATAAAATATTGTATGAAATTGTGCGTGAAGTACTTTTTGCGAACTTACGCGATGTATAGCACTCGCTCCGTTGTCGCTGGTGCTCTAAACATCGCGCGCGTTCGCAAAAAGCATACTTCACGAACTGTTTCATAAATAACTATTCTTGTTTACCTTTGTACATTAGGGAACGGTGACCTAAAAAAGAAGGCATAGTAGCAATACGAGGCTTTTTCTTAAAAGGAAGTTCCCTATACTGGTAAGAAAGAGTGCGATGCCCCGCTGTTTTAATTTCGCCTCGCTGTTTTACTTAGCGTCAGCCCAGCAGCCTTTGAATATGGATATCCTGGTTGCTGTTACAGCCAATGTAAAATTCATGCCTTGCCCCCCTCCTCCAAGAAAAATGTTGTAATGGAGCGCCTTCAGAAAACTGGGGAACAACCATAACAAGTGCTGCTAGAGCCATACAAGTCTCGTTGGTATATCTAATGTTTTTAAGACATATTCTATCTATTCGTCGGCATAACGAAAACGTAAGATATCTTTTGCTTACTCCCTAAGTTTTCTGAAGACGTTTCAATAGCATAGGCGGAACAGTTGACCCTTGGGGGGGGGGGTAAGCTTCCAATAAAACGCCAACCAAAAGACACAAAATAGATAAACCAAAACTGCATAAATTTTATTCTATAAATTTACTAAAAAAATTGTAAACCTTTTAATTGTACCGCGCCAATGAGGTTGAGGCATAAATAAATAAAAAAAGGCTGCATAAAAGACATAGAAAATAACTTATTATGCAATAAGTTCTCTTAATATTGCTAAATATAGAGTTTATTGGGGATTGAATTTGTGTGTCTCTAGTTTAAGTTTCATGTCAGCTAATACACTAAGCGTCAAAATTAACACACCACCTTAAAAATGGGACATTTTTGATATCTCGTAATTCCTAAACCTGTTGTCCGATTTTAGTGATGATTTTTTTAGTATGAGATAGCTTTATTCTTCGAAAATATCGTTGTAATAATATTGTTGCTAAACAGGTAAGTGTCATTGTATACCGGGTGTAAAAATGATAGTATGCTTATTTGTCAAAGTTCGGAACACCCTGTGGAATATTCTAGCGTATATAAACTATTGAAATTAAAACTCAACTATAGCCTCAGGCTTGCTTAACATTTTGCTTTTTGACTCATTCGCTTATGTTGCATAACAAAAAACTTAGGTACTTTAACAACTAGCAAAGTTCTTCATCAATACAGGGTGTTTCTAAATAAGTGCGACAAACTTAAAGGGGTAATTCTGCATGAAAAATAATGACCGTTTGATTTATAAGCATATGTCTGCAAATGCTTCGTATCCGAGATACGGGATGTTGAATTCTTTCTTACAAACTGACGATTTATTTACTGCTCTAAAACCGGTTGAGATATGCAAATGAAATTTGGTAGGTTTTAAGAGGTAGTTATTGCGCATTTTTTGGCTACAATTATGAATTTTATATTCACCATTGGCGTGTATACGGGTCATATTACCCGGTCATAATCGCCGTATGCACGCCAATACTGAATATAAAATTCTTAATTGTATGTCAAAAATTCGCAATAACTACCTCTTAAAACCTACCAGATTTAATTTGCATATCTCAACCAGTTTTAGAGCATTAAATAAATCGTCAGTTTGTAAGAAAAAATTCAACATCCCGTACCTCGGAAACTTATTTTTCATGCAGAATTACCCCTTAAAGTTTGTCGCACTTATTTAGAAATACCCTGTATTGATGAAGAACGTTGCTAGTTGTTAAAGTACCTAACTTTTTTATTATGCAACATAAGCGAATGAATCAAAATATAAAATATTAAGAAAGCCCAAGGCTATAGTTGAGTTTTAATTTCAATATTTTATATAAGCTAGAATATTCCACAGGGTGTTCCGAACTTTGAGGACAAAACACACTATCATTTTTACACCCGGTATACAATGACACTTAGCTGTTTAGCAACAATATTACTACAACGATATTCTTGAAGAATAAAGCTATAACATACTAAAAAAATCACTAAAATCGGATAACAGGTTTAGGAAATACGAGACATCAAAAATGTCCCATTTTTAAGGTGGTGCGTTAATTTTGACGCTTAGTGTATATTTGTATATTTATGTTTCAACAATTTTTTCTTTAGTTCTGGATCGTGTTACGGGGAAATTTCCCACAATCAAAACAGGCGGAGGAACTTAAACTTCGCAACAAGTTGTCTGTATCTCCTTTCAGGAGAAGATTTTTGGTCTATAGTAGATCTGTTCTTTCTAAAGCCGGCCTGGTACTAATGCAGGATTCTTTCCGTATATCAATTTAGTCTTTTTCTCAATATTCTTGGCAATATTTTTTATACAGTATCTAGTAAGGCTATACCTCTGTAGTTGTCATAATTCAGCTTGTCTCCGTTATTTTTGCAACGAGCATAATATGCGGAATTTATACCCATCAGTTGGCATTATTTAATTTTCCCATACTTGTACTGTTATTTGACATATCCTTCTCTGCACTTGATCTCCACCAAACTTGATCATTTCTATGTATATTTCTGTTTACAATCTATTTATAGTTATTTTAAATCTAAATTAAATTGGTTTTATGTAATGCCTGTATTAGTCCTGTCGCCAGGGGGGTACAACGGCCTTCTTAATTCAGATGGACTTACCCAAGTTTTTTATGTATTCTGACCCGTAGAACACGATTTTTTTGGGTAACAGTTGATCCGGATGTCGATAAGATTGTTGTAAACAAAGAACTTGAGGAATTACATAACAGCGATTTTTCGCAAACCAAAACATTTTTTTGTATTTTGTGTTTGATTCTATGCAAAAAATGTTCTTGCAAGTTTTTTCGTAGGATGCATAGTTTTCGAGATAAGCGCGGTCGAACTTAGAAAAAATCGAAAAATTGCAATTTTTAACTCGAATAACTTTTGATTTAAAAATAAAATAGCAATTCTGCTTACTGCATTGGAAAGATCAAGTCAAATTCTATCGGTTTTGATTATTCGCACTGCTAAAAATTAATTTTTTTATTGTTAAACAAACCTATAAACACATAGTGTTTCCCGTGCCCAATGCATGCGTTTTGTACGTAATCTACCTAGAAATTGTCTGTATGAGCGCCTACCCTTTCGATTTTAAATGAGAAATGTATTGAAAATATCATTCAAGCACTATGTGTTTATAGCTTTGTTTAACAATAAAAAAATAATTTTTAGCAATGAGAAGAATCAAAACCGATAGAATTTGATTTGAACTTTTAAATGCGGTAAGCAGAATTGCTATTTTATTTTTTAATCAAAAGGAGTTCAAAAAGAGTTCAAAAATTGCAATTTTCGATTTTTTGGAAGTTTAACCGCGTTTATGTCGAAAACTATGCATCCTACAAAAAACGTGTAAAAACATTTTTTGCTTAGAATGACCCAAAAAATACAAAAAAATGTTTTGTTTTGCGAAAAATCGCTGTTATATGATTCCTTAAGTTCTTTGTTTATAACAAACTTATCGATATCCGGATAAACTGTTATCCAAAAAATTCGTGTTCAACGGGTCAAAATACATAAAAAAACTTGGGTAAGTCCATCTGAATAAAGGAGGCCGTTGTACCCCCTCTGGCGACAGGACTATATCCTTTCACGATAAAATCTTTTTTTATAAATTCTTGTAGGTTATTTTATTTTTCTGCGCTAGCATTCAAACACAACTAAAAACAGGAAGAAAATTAAAAATACCCAAAACAAAAGAACTTTTCTCGCTCGAGAAACGAAAGTCGCGCAACGTAATAAAAATTACCATTCGGAAGTACGTTTTCTACTTTTCGTAATTCGTTAATAACAATTTTTATACAAACTTGCTGACGGTGAACACGTTTATAAACGCTTTTATGAAGCAGGTGAATACGATGTGGCTGCAAAGAAATTCACTCAAAAAATAAATAAGATATCCATTCTAAATAAGAATAGCAGCATTTTGCCTTAAACAAGCTGAAACCAGGAAGTATTTTAACCACACAGAAATTTGTTACACTAAAAGCTTTTCTGGAGTTTTTAATTAACTAGTTTTTCAGCGGTTCACTTAGTTTTAAATTAAATGCAGAGGAAAAATTTGTTTCTTGGTTCTTTTGTTCTCGTAGGCGCTTTAAATTTAAGTAAAATGAATCTGCTGTTAAACATTCTAAAACCAACACAAAAATTAATTTGGATTTTTAATTTAGTATAAATAGTTTATTTTTTGAACTAAATTAATTTTACAGTAGGTATTTAACATACAAAGAGCGGAAAAGAAGAAAAATAGATTAGAAATTTTGGAAACCTGGAAATGTGAAGAATACCGACAACCCCGTGACTAAGACATATAAGAGAAAAAAGGACGTGTTAAAACGTCATTACTAATAGTCCAGGGCGCATCTGTTTTGAGATGGACTCTCAAAAATAACTCAAATAATGTTGTTCTGAAGCTGTTTCCTTGTGGCATTTTTATAATCAAGTATTTTCTATGGGAAATAAGCCACAATTTTACTAAAAAATGAATTTATTAACGTTTCGAAGCCCAAATCGGGTTTCGTTGTCAAAATAAAAAATACTATTAAAATAAACAAAAATGTTGTTGCTAAGTAAAAAAATTCTTCTAATAATTTATTTAATTTGACTCATTTATATTGACAATTCAGACGTATATTATACATTTTAAAGTAGAAGCCTTTAAAACGATATCGCCAATATTTATGAGTTGCGTTCCTGGGACGACTTTACTAAAAGATAGTTCATCCGATTACATGAAATCAATCCCAACTCAAGAACATCCGTCGCAAAAAAATCATAGCATGTGATCTGTCTTTAAAAAGACAACCAAATGCAACGATGACAGTAAAATTCTCGCGTTAGAGATTCCATAGTAAATCACGAGGGAAAACCAGGAAAAAACCTCGTGATACTATCCCGACATCGTAAGTATTTGGTCTTACATTTAATTTACCTTCAAAAAACTAATACCAAATTCTGACTTTAATATGTTTAAATTATAAATAATATTAATAATCCATAGATATACAATAAGTAATACTAAAATATAAAATTTGTACTAACTCGATATGTTATTGACTTACTAATCGTGGTATTTTCTTTTTATTGACTTCCTCTTTCAATATGGGTAACCACATCCTACTGCATTCTACCGAGGAATTTGCGACACAATTGGTTTCATTTAGCATAATTAGAGCCGCTTCTTTGATTTTTCTCTTTTTACTATCTGATTCTTTCAGGACTATACTTGAATCTCTCCACTGAACTCTATATTCATTATCCCATGCGTGTTGACAAATTTGAGATCTATCAAATTCTCTATTTTAATATAAGACTGATGTTCACTTATTCTAACGTTTAATGGTCTTGACGTTTAAACATCTCGATGTTTAAACATAACCATCAAGACCATTAAACGTTAGAATAAGTGAACATCAGTCTTATATTAAAAATAGAGAATTTGATAGATCTCAAATATGTCAACACGCATGGGATAATGAACATAGAGTTCAGTGGAGAGATTCAAGTATAGTCCTGAAAGAATCAGATAGTAAAAAGAGAAAAATCAAAGAAGCGGCTCTAATTATGCTAAATGAAACCAATTGTCTCGCAAATTCCTCGGTAGAATGCAGTAGGATGTGGTTACCCATACTGAAAGAGGAAGTCAATAAAAAGAAAATACCACGATTAGTAAGTCAATAACATATCGAGTTAGTACAAATTTTATATTTTAGTATTACTTATTGTATATCTATGGACTATTAATATTATTTATAATTTAAACATATTAAAGTCAGAATTTGGTATTAGTTTTTTGAAGGTAAATTAAATGTAAGACCAAATACTTACGATGTCGGGATAGTATCACGAGGTTTTTTCCTGGTTTTCCCTCGTGATTTACTATGGAATCTCTAACGCGAGAATTTTACTGTTATCGTTGCATTTGGTTGTCTTTTTAAAGACAGATCACATGCTATGATTTTTTTGCGACGGATATTCTTGAGTTGGGATTGATTTCATGTAATCGGATGAACTATCTTTTAGTAAAATCGTCCCAGGAACGCAACTCATAAATATTGGCGATATCATTTTAAAGTCTTCTACTTTAAAATGTATAATATACGTCTGAATTTCCAATATAAATGAGGCAAATTAAATAAATTATTAGAAGAATTTTTTTACTTAGCAACAACATTTTTGTTTATTTTAATAGTATTTTGTATTTTGACAACGAAACCCGATTTGGGCTTCGAAACGTTAATAAATTCATTTTTTAGTAAAATTGTGGCTTATTTCCCATAGAAAATACTTGATTAACTCAAATAATAATATTTGAGTTATCCTCCCACTCAAAATCGTGCGGAACATTGTTTAAATAATCAAAATGTCAAAATATGAAGGAAAAATTCGATTTTTTTATTGGCTTTTGATTATAATTTTAAAACTATTTATTTCTGAGAAAAGTTGTACTGACATAAAAGTTGCGTAATTAATTTTCCTACAATGTAGAATTGGTTAAAAATTTAAAAAATAGTCACCCTTGTTGCAAAATAGCAATAATTGCAAAAAAAAAACATACAAAAACAAGTATTCGCATTTTACGTTTTTCAACCATTTATGCTACACTTAGGACCTTCATATTTTACTCAGAAAAACTTTATGATATAGTAAAACAACAATGTAAATTTCATTACGATTGGTTCGATAGATTTTGTAAAATATATTTTGAAATCCAGCTTTCGCAAAAAAATTTTTTTTAATGTTGCAGGACTGAAAATAAAGCAGATAGCAAGTTGAATTTTTTTTGCTTATAGAATCGTACCGTACCTTTCATTTGCTAATTGCAAAATTAAAATCGATTAATTACCGCGGCGTCAGGAAATTGTTTAAACCAACATTAATTTTTGGTGCTACGCGCAGGACAGCGGTGTTCGATTCACACAAGTTGATTTCCACCCAAATTTCTTCCAATCTTTATCTAATATATTATTTTCTTACTCTATATTTTGTTGTATTTTAATATTTCAATTTCACAAAAATCAAACTAATTTTATTATTGTTTGTGAAATATTGTTTAAAAAATTGCATATGTTTAAAAATAATAAACTTTTATTCTCTAAGTTAAAATATATGAAAAAAGAAAGTTTTTGCTAAAAAAATTGTTAATTCAAAGGATAGAGTATGTGTTTTTATTTTGCACTAAACAAATTTATTTATAAAAAGACTTTATTTATGAAAATGGTTATTCATTTTTAAATTTATTTATTTATATTGAAATGTAATAAAAATTAAAATATATCAATCATTATCAAAGGTCATTGGAATGCCCAATCAGAGCAAACTCTCCGCTGTCCTGGGCGTAGCACCAATAATTAATGTTTATTTAAAAAAAATCCTGGCGACGTGGTAGTTAATCGATTTTAATTTTGCAAATTGGAAATGAAAGATACGGTACACTTCTATACGCAAAAAAAAATCAACATGCTATCTGCTTTATTTTCAGTCCTGTAACATTTTGAAAAAATTAATTTTTTTTTTCCAAAGCTGGATTGCAAAATTTATTTTGCAAAATATATTAAACCGATCTTAATGAAATTTACAGTATAGTTTAAATGTATCATGAAGTTTCTTTTTCTGAGTGAAATATGAAGGCCCTAAGTGTAGCATAAATGGTTGAAAAACGTAAAATGCCAATAATTGTTTTTGTATATTTTTTTCGCAATTATTGCTATTATGCAACAAGGGCGAATATTTTTTAAATTTTTAAGCAATCCTATATTGTAGTAAATTTAATTACGCAACTTTTATGTTAGTACAACTTTTCTCGAAAATGAAAACTTTTAAAGTTATAATTTTTTTTTTTTTTTTATATGGCTTTGGCAGTTTGCCATACAGCCAGTTACATGTTTTTTTTTAATCTCATTAGGAGCAGTAAAAAGTTTATGAATTATTTTCAATTAAATATAGACTAGAATAGATAAATTTAAAGTTGGAAATCAATACAACAATTAGTGAAAAGAAGAGAAAATTTTATATATATACATACACATTAACAAGGGTCACACGCTTCACGTCCAGGGGCCCATAAAGTTATAATCAAAAACCCAAGAAAAAAAAATCTAATTTTTCCTTCATTTTTTTGACATTTTTATTATTTAAACAATGTTCCGGACCTTTTTGAGAGGGAGAATAACTCAAATATTATTATTTGATAACTCAAATATTATTATTTGAGTTATTTTCAAGCAATTTCTGCAGAAAAATTTGAGTCACCTCTCAACGTCCAAATGTACTAATATTTTTACAGATGCGCCCTAGTCTATAATTGAGATTAAAAAAAATAACTAACCATTGGACAAAAACCCCTATGAGTAATAACATGATTGTAGAACTCTTAAACATGTAAAGTAGTAGCAGCAACACGAGGAGACACAACCCTGACAGAAAATCTATGGGAATCAGAAACACTGCAAAAGGAATGTAACGAATTTAAAATAGGTTTGTTCTAGCATCAATTTTGTTCAGAAGCTGCCGCCAGGTACAGCAGAAAGGGAAGAAAAATCCACCCGAGTGGTGTTGGAAGAGGATTAACGAACACCTGACACACTGAACCAAAAAAGTACGTAAATTTAATGAAAAAAACATTGATTCAAAAAAGGGGAGCATTAATTTTGGTCCAAAGATCAGTAGCATTGGTCCAATGTAAGTAGATACATTAACTAATGCTCAAAAACATTAATTTTTATGAATTAGTACGTTCATTCAATGTACTTTCTAGTTAAGAATCAATGTATCGGTACATTAATTCTTAACTAAAAAGTACGTTGAATGAACGTACTAATTCATGGAAGTTAATGTTTTTGAGCATTAGTTAACGTATCTACTTACATTGGACCAACGATACTGATCTTTGGACGAAAATTAATGCTCCCCGTTTTTGAATGAATGTTTTTTTCATTATATTTACGTACTTTTTTCGTTCAGTGAATGTCATCTTCATGTATATTTGTATAACATACAAATAGTTAATAAGTAAACAAAATGACGACTTAATATCTACATAAATATTACAAATATAGGTTGAAGCAACGATTTTTTGCCGATTCTCAAACTAATGTTAAGTATCTATAAGTTTAAAGAAAAAAAACATATTTTTAATTAACACAAACAACTTTTTATAATGTAATTTTGAAAAAACTGAATAACTAAATATAACAGAAATTGATTCTTCTTATAAAATATATAAAAATATTATATATATTTATATTATATAAAAAATGTATAGGTACCTGATATCGTGAAAATAAATACATCTACAATAACATCTCCATAAATACAACATCTCTCTGGGATTAATTATCAACACCCATACAAAAATCAAATAATTGAATGGCATTTTTCTTTATTTCAAAAATCCCATATGATCTTCCACTTATTTCTGGGTCTTCCCGATGTAAGAATGATTACTGGATATCTCTGATGGTATATTTTATTATATATATTTGGTTGTCCATTAAGATATTTTTTAACCATTTTATTAGTTCGTACAAAATATCGATGTAGAACCCAAAGAACTGCATGTTAGCCATCTACAATTTACATATATTAATAATTATTATAAAAAAATAAATCTAAATAGTAAACATAGTTGTATTTTGGGTATAACTTTTTTTATAGAAATATTTTAATTTATCCTGAAAAAAATTGATAGATGTTGAGATGTTTATTTTTACTTTGATAGATACTACCGACTGCAAGAGTTAATAATATTTTTCAATTATTTACAGTTTAATCACCTAAAGATATAATTTACTAATCTTTTATAAGATTATACCATTTAGAAATATTTTCAAATGGTTCCTATTTTCTTTTACCTATGTGTCGAATTAGCTTCTGAAAAAATTTACACAGAACAAAAATTAATTAATACTAGATATGCAGGATTGAATAATGAAATAGGTACTTACATTCCGTAATGTCTTCATGAGTAATCTTTTCAAATAAAAATTTATTTGTTTTATCCTTGATATGACTTTCACACCGAAGAAAGGAGATAATTCTTTCGAAATTGCTGTCCCATCCATCAATAAGTCCATTTCCATTTCCAAATGCCACTCCAAAGTTCATATTAATCTGCAAAAGTTGAAATAGAAGAAAAAATTTTTTTAAAGAAATCCAACAAAATAATAATTTATAAATAGTTAAAAATATATGTAAATACATACCTTAGAAAAATCAACCAAATCACTAGTGCCAAACACCGCTCCTCAGAGTCTGCAGGGTGACTGTTTTCTAGGAGGCTGCAACTGTTGCCACGTGATTTTTTTTTCACCAATAAAAACACTTATATAGGGATTAAAGAAATGTATCGGTTTATGTACAAGATTATTGCTACGATGTATTGATCATTGATTCAGGTATATTACATTAATACAATGATTACGTTAAGTCAAAACAATGTATCAATTTATTAATCAAAGTCGAAAACATTGATTTAATGTTATGAAAACATTGATTCAATAAACAAGTTCGTAATTTAAAAAACACTGTACATTAGTGCAACGTTTTATATTCATTAATTTACCCGCATAATCCTTATGTATAGTTTCATATATACAATGAAAAAAAATTAGTATTATGAAAAAAGTCATTGGATAGATAAAACGTTTCATTGGATTAATGATTATATTCATTATTTTTTAATGAATAGAATTATATATTAATAATGAATATGGTCATTAATAAATGACTACGTGTTTATAGTATTAACGAAATTTTCATTGAATCAATGTAAAAAAAGTCAATGATTGGCGTTCATTGGTACTATGTACAATAATTTTTTCAGTGCACCAATTACAATAGTCCGTGCTGCAGCTCCCGTGGAATAATTTTTCCATCTAGCATGTTCTTCTTCTTCTTCCTCTTCTTCTTCTTCCTTTTTATAAGCAATTCTGCTTGTTCATTGGCGGATTGATACCTCTATGGAAGGTTGTCACTCCATCTTTTGTGCAGTCGGCCGATACTTCTTCTACCGGTTGGTATTTTACTCTTGCTATTTTGACTACACGTGTCTACACCATTCTGGTTATTAGTATGGTATAACTAGACCCAAACCCAGACATCCAAAGTGAAAGTTATTCTTCAACATCAATTTGTTCTTTATGGTCCAAATATTGTTCAGTCAAAAGTTACACCATTTAAGCGTCGGGTTTGGGGGCGGAGAGGGGGAAGAAATCGGTAAATTCGTAGACTTTTAGGTTTTTAGTCAATATTTCTAAAACTATACGGTTTAGCATGAACAACCTTCTATACAAAAATGTTCTACATTGAATTTGAAACACAATTGGTCCAAATTCTACAATTGGTCCAAAGGAAGGCCTAACCCAGACATCCAAAGTAAAAGTTTTCCTCCAACACCAAATTGTTCTATATGGTTCACATATTGTTCAGCAAAAAGTTACACCATTTTGAGCGTCCGGTTTGGGGGAAGATGGGGGAGAAGTCGGAAAATTAGTTGTTTTTACGTTTTTCGTCAATATTCCTACAACTATGCGGTTTAGTGTGAACAATGTTATAAACAAAAATGTTCTACATTGAATTTTAAACAAAAAAAAAAGTTCTGCGTATGATCCTCCTAAAACTAACGGTTCCAAAGTTACGGAGGTAGAGGTAGTATAGTATAATTGGTCCAAAAAAGGCCTTATCACATCATCCAAAATAAAAGTTTTCCTCCAACACCAAATTGGTCTATACTTAATTACTTTACTCCTCTTGATTTCTTTTGGAACAATGGGCCTCTGCAGTCCCCCTCCATTCATCTCTGTTTCTGGCCAGGGCTTTCAAGTATTTCCATGTTAACCCGTTGTCTTCTAGCTCTCTGGTATTATTTCTTTTCCAGGATGTCATTGGTCCGCCTAGTTTTCTTTTTCCAGTTGGTTGGTGATCCAGGGCTTGTTTGGTAATATCATCTTCATTTTTCCTTAATAAGTGTCCAATAAACTTCCATTTGCGTCTATTTATCGTTTTGGCTATTGACTCTTGATTAGATTTTCTCCAAAGTTCTTTGTTACTTATCCGATTTGGCCAATATATTTGCAATATTCTTCTAAGGCATCTATTTACAAATGTTTGAACCTTTTGTATAATCTTTTTCTCTATTATCCAAGTTGCATATAGCAAAATACTCTTTACATAGTTTGTGTTGGAATATACTTCCACCTCTGACTAAACTGTTTTGGGTGCAGAAATCTATAAACATGTTACCATTCTCATTAATTGGTTCCAATCCTTATTTCCCCCTTACAGTTTCTCTGCCACTATTATTCGTTCCTATTTTGGCATTCATATCTCCGATTATCATCACAATACAGTTTTTATATTTATTTTGTGTTTTATCGTATACCGTCTGTAGTTGTTGGTAAGACTCATATTTTATGTCCTAGTATTTTTCATTTGTTGGTGTATATACATTAATAATTATTAGATTTTTATACCTAGCTTTGAATCTAGCCATTATTATTCTATCCGAGATGGCTTCCCATTCTATTAGGGCATTTGTTGCTTCTTTTGAAATCATGAATGCAACACCACTCTCGTGTCGGTCTCTTTCGCCACATTTTCCCGAGTATATAACTGTTTTGTCATGTTCAATTCTTGTTTTTCCACATCCCTTCCATCTAATTTCAGATAATCCTAATAAACTAATGTTATTTTTATCCATTTCTTTTGCCACTTGATGTGTTTTACTTATTTCAAACATTGTTCGGACATTCCAGCATCCTATGTACGTTGTTTTTCTCAAATCCATTTCCGTGGCCATTTTCGTCATCGCGTTATCCGTCCTATTTCCGAAGCTTGTAGAGGTTTCTTTAGCAATAGTATTTTTTATGTGGTGAGGTCGCTAACCTCACGCACAATCCTCCTCCTGTCTCATGCTGGGATTGGGACCAGGCAATGGTGGAGTTAATTGGTATATATGATCCACATATTGTTCCGTAAAAGGTTACATCATATTTAGCATCGGGTTGGGGTGAGGGGGAGGGGAGAAATCGGTAAATTAGTAGTTTTTTACGTTTTTCGTCAATATTTTTAAACCTAAGTGGTTTAACGTGAACAATATTCTATACAAAAATGTTCTACATTAAATTTGAAACGAAAATTTTACCTTGTTTTACAAATTGTAAATAAATTGGGAGGTTAAAAAAAATTTACTGTTGGAAAGATATTCATGTGACATTGTCCGTAGAAAGTTCAGAGTGGGTTGCTTCGTACCAGGGATTTATATAGCCTAGGCCTGTAGAAGCTGGTGAAGTTGACGTTCCTTCTGGGGCTTATTAGTAACACACCACCGGCCATTGAAATAGCAACAATCCTGTTAAAAGAATTAGTTTCCTCAGTAATAATACTATAATTTGCCCAAAGATTTAAAAAAAACCACCACATTACACCCTCCTTAACTCCGGATCCATTGATTTTCGAACAATTATGCATAGTATCTTTTTCGTTTCAAATTTAATGTAGAACATATTTGTATACAATATTTTTCACGCTAAACTTTAGGTTTAGAAATATTGACGAAAAATTAAAAAAAAAACTACTAATTTACCGACTTTTCCCCTCCCCTCCACCCCAAACCAAATGCTCAAAATAGTGTAACTTTTTACTGGACAATATGTGGACCATACAGAACAATTTGGTGTTGGAGGAAAACTTTAATTTGGGATGTCTGGGTTAGGCCTTTTTTGGACCAGTTATAATATACTACCTCCGTAACTTTGGAACCGTTCATTTTAGAAGGATTATGCATAGGATCGTTTTTCTTTCGAATTTAATGTAGAACATTTTTGTATAAAATATTGTTCACGATAAACCGCTTACGTTTAGAAATATTGACGAAAAAACCAAAAAACTACTAATTAACCGATTTCTTCCCCACCTTGTAGACCTAATTTAGTTTTTAGTATTAGTGAGAATTGGTCCATAAATTTTCCTGACCGTTCTTCTTTGGATATGGTCTTATATAAATCTGGTGTCCATTGATAGTCCGATTTTGGATTTAGTGTCTGATTTCTCACTTATTTTGTTTATTTGGTTGTATAGGCTCGTATTACCGGATGTGAGTGTACGTAGACTTAATTTGTTTATGTAGTTTAGTATTGGTGTGAATAGGTCCATAAATAATCCTGGTTGTTCTTCTTTGGATATGCTTTTATGGATCTGGTGTTCATTGATAGTCCGACTTTGGATTAAGTGTCCAATTCCACATTTACTTTCGTTAATGAGTTTTTGGATTCCTTTGGTATGTTTACTATTTGTAATATTTGGTATTGGTGAATATTGTTCCATAAATCTTCCAGATTGTTCTTCTCTGGATATGCTATTATGAATCTGGTGTCCATTGTTAGTTTAATTTTGGATTAACTGTTCGATTCTTCACTTATTTTAGTTACTGATTTCTTTGGTCTTATTTTGTTATATTTACTTGTGATATTGTGCGAATTGGCTCACACCTCTGCCTGGTTGTTCGTCCTTGGATATACCCTTTATAAATCTGATGTCCATGAATAGTTCAAGTTTGGTTTTAGTGCCCAATTCGACACTTATTTGTTATTATAATTTTAGTGCAATATTTAGTTTTTGTTTTGGCTTTTAAGCAATATTATGTCAATATTTGGTAGCACAGAGTAACATTTTAATACGACTTTGAGTCATAATAGTAATCTTGCGAATCAACGTGGAATGTTAGACTAGTACAAATTAAGTTAATATTTTAAAATTTGGAAAAAAAAATTGTGATAATTTTTTTCTCCGAGTAGAAGGGGATTGTAAAGGTTCGCACGACTCCCACGGAGGTGGGGTAGGGGATTACTTTAAAATATTAAATGGGAGGATGTATTTTTTATTGTAGATTTGGATTACTTAGGTAAAAATAAGTAATTTTTATTTGAGAAATTTTTTTGAATAATGGATTGGTAGGGTTTTGATTTTTAAAAGTGATTGTTGGAAATGGAAAATTAAAATAAAAATGGAAAGTTCTCACTAAAATGGAAAACTGTACTTAACTTTGTTTGGTTTTAGGACCTACTCTTTACAACCAAATAGTTCCCCATAACGCTCGGGTGACTGCAAATTTAGCATACTTTGCTCCTCTACCATAATAATAAATTATTATAAGATATAGTATATTAATGTAAAAAGGCAGGATTAATAACTTTTGGTTAAAAAACCATGAATCTTGTTTCCAGTTACTGCAGATTCGTAATATCTTTATCGTCTTTTTCCATCCATAAAGAAATTATTTATTAGGTACTTTCAAGGATGGGCATCTTCGAGCCCTTCGGACATAAAGTATGCATGAAAAATTGCCTTCACGATCTGAAAACCCTAAAAAAGCTCCGAAATTTGGAGGAATTCACCTTCGACGGTGCGGTTTTATTAGAAGAACATAAAATTTGTGTTTTCTGACTTAAGTGAGTTAACTATGCACGATAAATAGATTGAAATACTTTCAAATATGTAAATTATACGACATTATCGTATGTAAAAGTAATACGAGAAAGTGGCTCAAGCGCTTCAAAAAATAAAGAAAGGAAAAGCAGTCGGACCAGATGATATTCCTGGGGAAATATGGAGAGCATTGAGAGAGACAGAAAGAGGTTGTATAGCAGGTTTATTTAATAGAATTATGGAAGTTGGACAAATGCCAAACGAATGGAGAAGCAGTATTCTAATACCTGTTACAAAAACAAGGGAGAAGGTACAAACTACAGGGCTATAAAACTGCTTAGTCACTCAATGAAAATATGGGAGAGAGTAGTTGATAGACGGATACGTGAAGAAACCGAAATATCCGATAATCAATTTGGGTTTATGCAGGGCAGGTCCACAACAGATGCAATTTTGATTATAACACAGTTGATAGAAAAGTACAGGAGTAAAGAATCAAACACTCATATGATATCCATTTATCTTGAGAAAGCATATGATTGAGTTTGCCGAGAGATTCTGTGGTGGGCACTAAATTAGAAAGGAGTCCCTGGTGAATATGTAAAGATTTTGAGAGAAATGTATGAGAGAGTAACGACTAGTGTTAGGCCAGGTGTGGGAGAGACTGATAAATTTCATGTGAAAATAGGATTGCACCAAGGCTCGGTGTTTAGTCCTTCTTTATCCTCATTAATTTTGGACCAGATAATAGCGAAACTACAAGGTAACATTCCATGGTGCTTAATGTATGCTGATGATGTCCTGTTAGTAGGAAATAGTGAAAGATACTTAGAACAAAATCTGGAACAGTGGAGAAAAGCTCTGGAGGAAAAAGGTTTAAAATTTAGTAGGACAAAAACAGAGTATTTGGAATGTTCATTTAAAGATGGAGTTACTACAAATAAAATGGTCTCTTTGCATGGTAAAATGATTGTGAAAAGCAATAGTTTTAAGTACCTGGGATGGGTATTACAGAGTAATGGAGAAATAAATGAACATGCATGCAGTAGAATTGGGGCTGGATGGACGAAGTGGAAGGAAGCGAATGATGTGTTGTGTGACAGAAAAATTCTAATGAAGCTGAAGGGAAAATTCTATAAAACAAACATAAGACCGGCTATGATGTACGGCTGTGTACAGTACTGAATGTTGGACAGTGGAAAATAAAGGGGAACAACGAATGCATGTGGCAGAAATGAGAATGATTACATGAATGGGTGTAGTGACAAAAAAGGATAAAATTAAAAATGAGTATATTGAGGGAAGTCCAGGTGTGACACCAATTGATGCCAAAATGAGAGTATAGGTTGAGATGGTTTGGTCATGTTCAACGTCGAGACGTTATTCATCCAATACGAAGATTTGCTGAAGTCCAGATTTCTGGAAGACGTAGGAGAAGAATACCAAAAAAGACCTGTGGGAGACGATTAGGCAGGGCATGTTGGTAAAGGAGATTAATATTGATATGACCCAAGATAGAATTGTGTGGAGAAATACAATTAGGGAAGCCGATTATAATCTTTTCATAGTTTCGTGGTATGCCTTACAATAGAAAGTTCAACGTCAAATGTTTACAAGTGTCTTATCTAACTATACGGTAGAAAAACCAATATATTGTTTCATTCTCTTCGGGTAATGTCTTTGAACCGAATACGATTCACTAATTCCGAAAAACACTTTCTAAATCTAATGCTTAAATAGTATAATATACAGGGTGTTGCGATTTCTATTGATCGGTGATTTGATTTTTGTCTTAATATTTTCTGTTTTATTTTTGAAAAATATGGAAACCTCAACAATACATGTGAGCGACTACAATTAAAATAAGTTAAGAGAATGGATACGTATTTTCGGCTGCAATGCTATTCAAATGGGGATTCATTTTTTTCGAATCCTGAGAAAACTAATAAGTATTGTTGAAAAATTTAAACGCCGAATGAAAGATTACGTTATTGGCGAGGGCCGAAAGTCCCTGAGAACTTCTGTAATGTTTATTTTAATAAGTTACAGGGGTGAAAAACTAAGAGAAAATTTAGTGTGATATTTAATTTAAAATATCTCATTCAAAATAGACTTTTTATTTATTTTAAGGGACTTTCGGCCCTCGGTCTTTCATTCTGCGTTTAAATTTTTCAAAAATATTTATTGGTTTTTTCAGGATTCAAAAAAATGAACAAAATGTCCGTGGTAATATTTCCAAATCTATCTTTTTCATACAACGCACTTAGTCGAATGGAATATTGTTAGCATACTATCAGTCAGACAGTAACAATCAGTGACAATTTTAAATATTTGGCATCGCATCGGGAACATTTTGAGTTGTTGATTAAATAATACTGATATATAGCGTATTTGATAAATAATTGATTTAAGACGTGAACTTAATAAAAAATGATTTATTGTGTATTATTTGTGGAAGATCCAAGAAGAGAATACATCAGGATAATATATTCTGTGATCCAAGTATTTTATTGTTAAAGACGTTCAAAAATTGTAAGCGTTCCATAGTAACAATTAAAAAATCACTTTAACGCTTTTACATATAATTTACAAATAAATTATTACAATCACTGAATACATAGTTAGTGAAAAGATTATCATATTTATTAATTGAGTTAATAATTTTCAATTATAAAAATAACAGTTATCCAAGAACATTCAAAAGCCATCTCTTTAAATTAATGATGACATTTTCAAGTAGAATGAAATTCTAGTAATGTTTACATACAGTACGTAAATCATTCAGCTGGACATAGGGAACATACATTGTATATATTTAGATATATAAATACATTATCATCCAACCAATTCACGTCCACTGCTGGACATAGGTCTCCCCCAATTGTTTCCACACTTGACGGTTTTGTGCTGATTGTTGCCAGTTTTTACTAATCCGCCTGATATCATCTGTCCATCGTGAAGGCGGCCTTCCTCTACTGCGTTTATCCTCTCTTGGTCTCATTCGATCAGCTTTCGTGTCCATCTTGAATCTTTCAGCCTGGCGACGTGTACTGCCCAGTTCCATTTAAGCCTGGTGATACGTTCTATAGCATCTCTGATACCGGTTCTTTGTCTGAGATCTTCATTTCTTATTTTATCCCGTAGGGTTACACCCAGCATGGATCTTTCCATACGTCTTTGAGTAATCCGCATTTTCGACGCTGTTGCCTTGGTTAGAGTCAGTGTCTCTGCTCCATATGTCATTACCGGCAGCACACATTGATCAAACACTTGTCTTTTTAAGCCGATCGGTATATTGCTCCTAAATTTGTCTCTCAGGGCTCCGTAGGCTGCCCAAGCAAGAGTTAATCTTCTTTATATTTCGCATGTTTGGTTATCTCTGACAATTCTAATTTCATGACCCAAGTAAATGTACTTTTCCACTAGTTCTACTTTTTGTTCCCGTATAATCAGCTGTCCATTAGGAATCAGATTAGTCATAATATATATAGTTTTAGAAAAGTTTATTTTCAGGCCTATTTTCCAGCAGATAGCATCTAACTCATTTAGCATTTCCTTTACTTTTCCTATGTCATCAGTTATAAGGACTATGTCATCTGCAAAACGAAGATGATTTAACTTTTCTCCGTCTATTGTAATCCCTTTATTGTCCCAGTTGAGCATCTTAAAAGCATATTACAAAACAGTTATGGGTAGTTTAGGCGAGAGTATGTCGACTTGTCTTACACCGCGTTCTATGCTTATTTGTTTGGTTTTATCATGTAACTTAACACTCATTGTTGCCTCTTTATAAATATTATAGATGAGTGTACTGTAACGATAGTCAATGCGGCATTCAGTTTGATCGAAATCCAGCTTGTTCTTTTGGCTGATAAAAATCTAGTTTCTTTTCTACTCTTGATGTCACTACTTTTGTAAATAGTTTGTATAAGTGGTTTAGCAGGCTAACGGGTCTGTAACGTTCTAAGTCTGTCTTATCTCCCTTCTTATGCAAAAGTATTGTTACTGCATTTTTCCATTTTTCAGGTGTCGACTTTTGATGAAGGCATAAGTTGAAGAGATTTTTTATTTTACCTATACGAATGTGGCCTCCGTTTTTAATGGCCTCTATTACGACTCTATCTTCGCCTGATGCTTTTCCATTTTTCATTTTTCTCAGTGCTTGATGGATTTCACTAGTGGTTATCTCTGCTAGTATTTCGGAGCCTTGGTTTATTATTTTCTTTGAAACCGCTTCCCTCAGTAGGATGTATCTGTAAATACACTATAGATGGATCTATAAATACATACATTTTATTATATTGAGATCATTGTGGCAACTGAGCTCTCTCGATGACAATATGGTTGTCAGCATTAAGGGGAATTAACCTCAAAATTTACAACTCATTTCGACTGATACAAATAAACGTCACAATATGACAATATAGTAGCTAAATATTTTTGGCCTAAGGGAATGGGAAAAGTGTTTAGTTTTAAAATTAGTTTTTAAAAAAATATATTTTAAAAATTAGCTAAAGTAAACTTTGTTTTTGATTTATTTATGGACAGCCTTGCTTCAAAACCAACTCATCCTATTCGTTCTAACAGCTCTATCGCACCAAAAACTCATACTCGAACAGAAGCTTCAACTAACACAGGTTAGCCCAGTTGCCACAATTCTCTCAATGTATATTTCCTATATCCAGCTGAACGATTTACGTACTGTATCCATACCAGTGTGAATTTTACTACACATAATTTGTCGTGTAAAGACAGAAAAATAGGGATACCGGTAAAATATTTGCGAATTATCTACCGATGGCCTTAATTGGATAATATAAATTTGTTCAGTGAAGTAAATAAATGTTATAAATTCATTGTGCTTTTACTGTTACTGTAAATTAAAATAATCATAACAGTACACCAAACGTATTGTAATAAGTTTCATCTTGGATACCATGAAGATAAAGAAAAGCTTGACAACCATTACTTCTTCAACATACTGTTTGCCATTTTTTCATAGAACACCCTGTACAATAGTGACTTATTGTAAAGGTATAATCATGTATTTGTGGTCTAAATGTTCAAATCTGTATTTTAGGCTTTAACGCTCACTAATTGTTCTGTTTAAGTTATACCCAAATTCCCGAACAATTGCTTTGTCACAAAGCTGATCGAATATACCGGAGCGGCGATGCCAAAATCCGTTAAATAAAATAGTTTCTCTAGTGGGTTTGGTGATTCATGAACTTTCGATAATGAAGATTTGATCGCAGTAATGACAAACGGCCATGTGTGTGCAGATAACACTCCGTGTTTGAGTTCATCTATTGGTTTATTGTTTTCTGATATAGGTATATAAATTATCCATAGGTACGTCCATGAGATTTTTTATTGCCTGGTTTTAATCAGCTCCAATTAGTCCAGATAGTTTTAAAACATTTAGTCACGAAGGTCTTAAATAAATAACAATTTTCCGTGCCAAATAGTTTTGAAGTATTTCGGTAAATATATTATAATACTGCGATTTTGAGATTAATTCTCAAAACTAACAATAGCTTCACGCTTATTGAAAAGTATTCTTCTTCATGTGCCGTGCTCCGTTATCGAACGTTGGCTATCAAATTGGGTATAGCAATTTTGTTAACGGTAGCTCGGAAAGGGATGCAGAGGGTATGTTATACCATTCACTCAGGTTTTTAAGCCATGACGTTCTTCTTCGACCTGGCCCTCTTCTTCCGTCTACCTTGCCTTGTATTATTAAATTGAGTATATTATATCTCTCTGGGTGTCGCATAACATGGCCAAAATATTCAAGTTTTCGATTTTTAACTGTTCTGATGACTTCCGTGACTTTTCCCATCCGGTGCAAAACAACTTCGTTACGAACTCTATCCACCCAACTTATTCGTAGGATTCTTGGGTATACCCAGATTTCAAAGGCTTCCAATTTCTTGAGAAGAGTATCTGTTAAAGTCCAACCTTATACACCGTACAAAAGAGTAGAGAACACATAACATCCCACTAATCTAATTTTAAGATTCAAAGTAATGTTGTTTCCACATAAAAGTTTCTTTATCTTAAAGAATGCAGCTCTGGCCTTCTCTATACGTATTTAAATTTCTTTGCTCATGTCCCAGTTCTCATTTAAATTACAACCAAGGTACGTGATACTGTTAGTTCTCTCTAATTGTTCACCATAAGCTGTTACTACTTCCGGTTGTATTGGCGTCTTACTGACAAACATCACCTTGGTCTTTGCGGTGTTTAGCTTGAGTCCATATTCATCACACGTTGTGGTAATCCTATTAATCAGATGTTAAAGTTCTTCATAATTGCTCGCAATTAACACCGTGTCACCCGCGTATTTCAAATTATTAATATTGATGCCATTCATTTTGATACCACATTAAGCATTATCCACTGCTTTATTGAAAACAAACTCAGAATAGATGTTAAATATTAGTGGGGACAAAATGCAGCCCTGCCTTACTCCTCTTCGTATTTGAAGTTCTTCAGACGTGTCCCGGCCAATCCTGATGTTTTCACGTTGATGCCAGTAAAGATTTTTAATAATGGTTAGGTATTTATCATTAATACCCACTTTCTAAAGAGTAGCAATCATTTCAGTATATTTTACCCGATCAAAGGTCTTCTCAAAGTCAATGAAACACATATAAATCGGATGTCCGACATCTCTGCATCTCTGTACCATAACCTGAATAATAAACAGTGCTTCTTTGGTCCCAAGGTTATTGCGGAATCCAAACTGAATATCACCAAGCTGTTCTTCTATTTTTGGTACATCCTAGAGTGCAAAATTCGTAGAAATATCTTTAAAACATGACTCATCAAGCTAATGGTTCGGTAGTCACTACATCTTTTCGCGTTTGCTTTTTTAGGTATCGTCACAAAAGTCGACAGCAGCCAATTCGTTGATATATAGCCAGTTTGATAAACTTTATTAAAAAGATGAAGGAGAGATCTTGTGTGTGTGTGTGTGTGTGTGTGTGTGGAAAGAGATGGCATTAGACAAAGCGTCTTTTTGCCACAGAATTTTGTTATAGATATGTTTAAATTTTTATCTTAGAATCATTTATAAACTTGATTAAGATATTAAACATAGATTTGTCAGAATAAGATAAAAGATTGCTGATGCTAACTGGAAGGCTAATGTTAAGGTTAATTAAACCTAAATATAAGTTTTGAGTCTGATCCCTATGATTAAGACAATCCAAGAATACATGGTTCAGATCCCCGATGGACTCATAGTTACACGGACAGAAGGGAGTTTCATAGATTCCAATCCTATGTAGATGCTCTGGAAAAAGGCCATGGTTAAGTTTTAGCCGGGTTATTAATGAGGAATGTACTTTGTTATAATTGTAGTTAAAATGAGGTATACATTTGAGTAATAATGGGTGAATAGAAAAGTAATGATTTCTTGATGTTTGTTAAACTTTATTAAAAAGATGAAGGAGAGATCTTTTACCTGAAGTTTCGAAGAGCTTTATTATTTCACTCGGTATTTCGTCTAGTCCCGTCGCTTTTCTGGTCTTTGTTAATCTTATCGCTTGTTCAATTTCGTCCATAGTTATGTCAGGTCTTGTAACTACTTCGTTAATTTCAAGCTCGGACCTTTCATCATTAAACAGTTCCTCAATGTAGTCTTTGCAACTGTCTATTTTATCCAAATCAGTGATAGTCAGTTTTCCGTCTCTATCAACGGTGTTATTTGCATGTTTTTTGTTCTGACCGGTGAGTTCTTTTATTTTTTTATACAAATCACTGATTTTATCCAAATCAGTGATAGTCAGTTTTCCGTCTCTATCAACGGTGTTATTTGCATGTTTTTTGTTCTGACCGGTGAGTTCTTTTATTTTTTTATACATAGTAAATGAGTCATGTTTTCTCTGCAACTCTTCAATTTCTAAACATTTGTTTTCAAGTATGTTTCTTTTGCCGCTTGTATTTTAGTCCTTATCTCCTTATTAATGCGTTTATACATTTCGAAGTTTTTGGTTCTTAAATTTGCGTCTTTCTTCGATCAAATTCAAAATCTTATCGTTCATCCACTGTTGCCTCTTTTGATTTTTCTCTTTGAAGTTTGGAGTTGAGTTGCTTATAATCGTTTTGATTTGGTTCCAACGATCCTCGATGGATTCTTGCTGTTCGCTATTCTCCAAATTTCTCTGTAAATTGTTTGCAATCCCTTGATTGTTGTTTCTAATAAAATCGGTATCCAGTTTGTTAGAGGATCGTTGTTGTTTTATCCGTTTAATTTTAATTTTATTGTAAGTATTGTAAAATAATATTAGTAACTAAAGCTGACAGTTGTCGTTCTTTGTGTTTTTAAAACCTCTACAATAAAGATGGTTTTTATTGAAAAAGAGAGAGTTACTCATTTAATGATAAGGGGCTACGGCAATAGAATAAGATTTTAAAGTGAAGTAGCCAACTTATTCAACGATACTTTTCCAAACCATTTTCTTATCTATAAAACGACGGTACAAAAAATGTATAGAATATAGAATAGAAAATGGCATTCGAACAGGTGAACTTACTGTTTACCTGTTGTTTTTTGTTTACTGGTTACTGTTGTTTTAACTTCATCAAGTTTTATATTGTTGGCTATAGAAACACTAGGTTTAAATTGGTACTTCCGGTTGCACTGACAGTTTAGTTCTGAGATCTTACAAAAATTTCCGTTACCATCAGTTGCCATCGACCGTTTAAGATATGAAGTAGCTGAACCTCAGGACCTGTCCAACTCATGTGAGGGTCAAATGGTGCCCGATGCTGAATATTATATTTTTATAATATCTATGTTATCTAAAACAATTTTTGTCAATGTTTCCATGACTATATCATTTTAAAGGGTCTTTACCCATATATTTTCAATTTTGGTGGTTTAGCATGTGAACATCCTGTAAGTATAGCCTAAACTTTTTTCAACCTTAGTCAATATTAAAAATTTTTACATTAAATTCGTACTTTACTTAATCCAGAACTCGTCTACCTTTCGATGTGAGTTATTACGTCGTTTTCTTCCACATTTCCTTCCATTTCCTTCTATTCATGGCCAATGCTTTTGTTTCCTCCCATTTTATTCCTCTCTTGTCGGCCGCTCCCCTCACTTCTTCCGTTCACGTCTTTCTTGGTATTCCACTTTTCTTCCTTCCCAGTACATGTCCGAGCCATCTAAGTTGTCCTTGTTCGATTGTTGTTGTAACTGGGTGTATTTTTAGATTTTCTCTAAAGGTTTGATTTCTAATTTTATCTTTCCTTGTTTTCCTCTCTATTTTTCTCAAAAATCTCATTTCTGTGCTTACTAGTCTACTTTTTTGACTTTCTGTTAATGCCCAAGATTCACAGGCATAGGTTAGAGTGGGTTTCACAATCTTTTTTACTATTTCCGTTTTAACACTCTTGGGTAATTCTTTCTTTTTTAAAAAGTTAGTATTAGTTATATTGTACATTTTACCAGTCTTTGCAATTATGTCATTTATCTCATTTTCTAATTTTCCATCCCGGCTTATGATTACCCCCAAATACTTATATCTGTCTACCTGTTCAAGTTGCTTGCCATCTAATTATATTCCATGTTTTCCTTTTTGTCTTCCAATTATCAATGTTTTTGATTTTTCTTTGTTTATTTTCATGTTTCAGATTTTTAGCTCTTCATACAATATTTTGTTTATATTTTCTTGTAATTGTTTTTCTGACTCCCGAATGATCACCAGGTCGTCTACGTAGCATAGTTCTGTTATTTGTATCATTCTCAACTTCCAATATCCTACATTATATTTTCTCCATTTGTGTTTGCATTCTTTTATTACGTCATCTAGTACTAGCTTAAAGAGTAGTGGGCTTAGGACACAACCCTGTTTTAATCCAATGTTGCTCTCGAATACTTTTGATTTTTAATTTGTCCTTACATAGCTTTTCGTTTTTTCGTATAAACTATGGATGCATCCAATTAGATCTTGTTAAAATTTTCTCTTCTCTAGTATTGTCCAAATATCTTCTCTTTAAATTCTGTCGAAAGCTTTTTCCATATCTATGAAACATACATGTATTTATTTTTCTGTTTTAAGAGATTTTTCTATTATTTGTCTTATTATGAAAATCTGATCGTTCGTCCCTCTTTCTTTTCTGAAACCACTCTAGCTCTCTTCAAAGGTATTTTCTAGTTTTTCTCTTAGCCTGTTTTCTAGTATACTAGCATAAAGTTTTACTACTCTGCTTCCAAGTGTTATTCCTCTTTAGTTTGAGCATTCTTTGCTATCTCCTTTTTTAAACAATGGTGTTATAATGCCTATCTGCCAGTCTAGTGGTACCTTCTTTTCATTTTTAGCTTGGTTCATGATGTTTAGTAATTCTTGTTGTCTTTCTTCATTCATATATTTGACCATTTCTGCAGTTATATCGTCATGTCCTGCTGCTTTTCTCATCTTAATTTTGTTGATTGCATTTGTTAATTTTTTGTTCCACTTCCAAGAGTTCTTCAAAGTATTCTCTCCACCTCTCCATAATCTCATTCTCTTCTGTAAGTATGGCTCCATTCTTATCCTTCACGTTTTTCAATGTATTTTGTTTTGGTTTTCTCATGCTCTTAAATGTGTTATAGAACAATTTCTGGTTTTTATCGAATGCTTCTGTTAATTTATTTCCAAATTCTACCCACGTTCTGTCTTTGTTATTTTTAACCATCTGTTTAACTTCTGTTCTTTTTTCTTTGTACTTGTCATAGCTTTCTTGTCCGTTAGGTATTTTTTCCACAGTTGTTTCTTTTCTTGTACTATTTTTTCTAAGTCTTTTGTCCACCATGTAGTGCGTTTTTTTGAAATATTACTTATTTTTGTTACTTCACAACTCTCTTTTGCAGCTACTAATAGACTATGTTTGTAATCTCTCCATCGTTCTTCTATATTTTGGTACTTATTATCTCTTTTCCTATGTTCCTCTAGGCATTTCTGGTATCTCTTCTTAACTTCTATTTCTATCAGTTTGTAACTTCTGATTTTCTCTTTTATTATTTTTCTCTTTTGGTATTGCGTATGTCTTTTATTATTCTAAAATTCATTTTGACTATATAATGGTCAAAAAAAAAAAATAAAAAATCAATGGGAAAATCCCAATAGTTGGCTGTATACCATAGTTTAAAAATCCAATACAGAAGTAAAAACTTCGAGATGTATTTTGGTATAAAATCGTTTATTTAAAACTATAAAATGTCATCGATTGCAGAACATTTTCGTTCTAAACAGAACATCTTCAGTGCATCCTGCCGAGTATTTTGAAACTAGCACACTGTAAATAGTGTTAACATCATCATATATGGTTTACATAATGTAATATGTTAAAATGTTATGACTACAAGTCGATGTTAATAGATAAAGTGGAACAGATGCTAAAAGGGTGCCATGGTTCCCTGCTCGAAGATGCTAGGTACTTGCCAATTCAATGGGCACAGACCAACTGTCCAGTTTTTTATCCTCTCGTTTGTGAATTGGACATCGATGATGTGCTTCATGTAGGACAGAGTAACCATTACTGCTACTGTGCTAATTTGGTCCACTCCCGATCACCATATATTGTATCCGTCTTTTATTTCTTTCATTCCTGTTCCCTTCTTCTTTGTTTCTGTGACCCCAATATGTCAATTTCCAGTTTTTTCATTTCGTCGGCTATTTCCTCTTCTTTGCCATTTATTCCTCTTGTGTTCCAAATACCTATTTCTGTAGTTTCGTTATTAATTAGTTCACGTCCTTGCTGTTTTCCGTTATTATTTTTTATTATTTTATTATCGTTCTCTTGTTTCTTTGTCCTTATTCCTGCCATTGTCGTCTCCATTATTTCCGTCTTATTTTCGTACATTAGTTTTTTGAGTTTTTCATATTTGTGACTTCGAGTTCTCGTTTTTCTTTATTCCATATCCATTCTTCATTTTCTATTATAATTTTTTGGTATTTAATCTGTATTTGTTTGCCCCTATTCTTCTCTGTTTGTGCCTGTTTTCTTATGTGGTAATCTATTTCCCTTTCTTTTACGGTGACTGTTAATATAGACTGGATTGTTAATATAGACTGGATTTCTCTTTTTCTTTAATTTATGTTTATTTTCCATTACTTTCGTTTTTCCTTCTGGATCTGACAATTCCACTAGGCATTTGTTTTCGCTGATTTTCTTAACTTCTTTTATGTCTGATTCCACTTCTAGTTAATTTCTTATGAAATTCTTTATTTCAGTTTTCATGTCTTTTTGATTTGAGCTTTGCAAATTTAACCCTGTGATGAAATTCATAAATTATACTTATTTTAGGTTCAGCACTGATGATGATCTGTATTAAGATCGAAAACGTTCTGCATGTGTAACGTAGCCCTTTAAGGAAATTTTAATGAATTATATACCTTAAAAAAAACGTAGTCCGAAACCGGTAGAGGTGCTTGCTGCACTCTCTGATTGGACTAGAATATGGTTCGGCTGTATTTTCGTTTTGCAACGAAATTGAAAATGGTTATTCATTTTGATTTACATTTACTCTGATCGGAGTACGAAGGGAACCATTCTCGTTGGAACTTTACCGCGCTGAGCAGATGGGACGTGAATTGTAAATTGTAGAATTCCCTCATCTTCCTTAGTCTCAGCATCCGTATGGCTTGCATATTGTAGAAGCCTCGGAGGTGTAACCAGAGAAGGTTCCCATTGTTTTCATTCTGGTGGGGTGTAGAATAGCATTATGTTGTTTTATATGCCATTAGAGTGAAAACTTAGTCTTCTTATATACCTTTTATAAAGAATTTTAATTATTTTTTTGTGACATATGGTATACAGCTAACTACAGAAAAACTTTTCCCTTGTGTATTTGTAAAATTTAAAATAAATTTTGTTTAAATATCCTCAATTCAAGCACCAATTATCTTGTACCTCTAAAACAAATTACGCAACCCACAACCTAAGCCTAATTTAATGGACATTCCACGGCACATATTATCCTATCCATTGTAAGAAAGGTCTCAACACCAACAAAAAGCCCCATTCAAACAATTAGGTTAAACGTTGCCAGCAAACTCAGCAAAGAGTTTTTGTTTTCGACACTAAGAGATCTTACAACCAGTCTCTGTCCCATCGTGATGGAATCGGCTAAAAAACTTTAATCATTTCCTTTTTTAATCAATAGTCGACTCCCGTCTCTTTGTTCTGTTAGTAAAGTGCCTTCTTCCAGTAAATAGCGTTTTTAACTTTGAAGTTTTGAGAGGAATATCTATATTGATTAAAATTGTACCTCTATGAATAATATAGAGTAGAGGATAATACTTAGGAAAAACTATTTAAACGATGTATTTAAAATCTTTCCTGATTTCTAAGTAGACCAGAGCTGATTTGTGAAAAAACGTATATTTTTGGATGTGCGAGGTGGCATTCGGATTTTTGCAGGTAAAGTTAGGTGACAACTTCAATAATAATAATTGACTAATGCTCCTTTTCAAATATGCCCGGAACGTTATTAAAAAAATTAAAATATTTAAAAATTTCGAAAAACATCGATTTTTTTCTACTTTATTTGCTTATAACTTTAAAACGATTCATTTTGAAACAAAGTCGTAGGAAAATAAAATAAAGATAATTGAATTTTGTATGATATACTACTGGTTAAAAATGTCTTAAGTTATTACCCTTTCTGCGAAATAGCAATAAATACAAAATAAGGGGGCAAAATAAGCCTGTTTTATTCAATGTTTTTCAACCACGTTGGTTGCACTTAAAACCTTCATAATTCGCTTAGAAAATTCTTACAACATACTTAAACCGTCCACCAAATTTCATTAATCGACCTAATAGATTCTGCATAATAATTTTGCAATATAATTTTTTTTTAAAGTTCAAATTTTTAAAAACTTTCTGAACAAAAAGCAGACAATTTAAAAGTTTTCTAATTTTTTTACATATAAAGAGTCTCTCTACCTCTCTGTTACACTTTACAGAATTAAAATCGGATTATATAAGCTGCCTCAGCACTGTTTTTAAAGTTATAAACAATTTTTTGGCTTATAAACAAATACAGTGAGGAAGTTTGAGTTGGAATAAATTTATTTTCTCGAAAATGTGCATCTCTGGAGATAAATGACGAAAAAGGTCGATTTTTATTTTTAAATTCAAATTTTTTTGGTATATTTGTCTAGTGACGTCATCCATCTGGGCGTGATGACGTAATCGATGATTTATTTAAATGAGAATAGGGGCCGTGTGATAGCTCATTCGAAAGGCTATTCAATTTTGTATTCACTAATATAAACATTAACATAATTATTTATACAGGGTGCCCAAAAATGTTTTTGAATTAAATTAATTGAGACAAAAAGGAAAAATGTAGGTAATTTATTTAATGCAAAATACATTTTACTGGAGTCAGAACACAGAAAAAATGTTAATTCGAAAAATGAACATTGCTTTTCGCTTAAATTAAATGTTCAAACTGCTAAGAGGCTGGTGGTTGGCAACTTTAATATTAAATTTAAGCGAAAAACAATAGCTATTTTTCAAATAAACATTCTTTCCTGTTTTAGGACAACAGTAGAATGTATTTCGATTTAAATAAATTATACAAATTTTTCTTTTTGTCTCAATTAATTTAATTAATTTTTTTTTAATAGCAAGCTGAAAATTTGTTAATAGCTTAACGGTATCTAGTCAGATACATCTTGATGTATGGGAACACTGGATAAGGGGAAAATTTAATTGTGGAACAGGTTAAAAATTTGGAACGTCATAGTACGAAAACGTCCCATGTATTTTGTCGGGAAGAACTTCCAATAGATTTGTTGCTCTTTCATTAAACTCTCATCCAAAATCAGACTGGGATTTATCACCAACTGGGCATTTTAATAAATCCGACACGTGGAACATGTCAAATGACAGGAATTATGTTGGTGATAAATAGCAGCCTGATTTTTGACTGACAGTTTACTGAAATAGCTTCAGAACAAGTTTAATGAAAGGGTAACAAATCAATTGGAGTTCTGTCTCACAAGATACACGCGACGTTTTCGTATTCTGACGATGCAATTTTTTAACCTGTTTTACAATTAATACTTTCCCTGTTCCAGTGTTCCCGTACATCAAAGTTTGTCAGACTAGACACCGTTAAGCTACTAACAAAATTTCAGCTTGCTATTAATCAACTTTTTTTGGTACGCGGGATCCAGGCGTATATGGCCAATGACAACGACAGTACGAAATAAAATAAAAACAGTAGTTGAATTGGACTTTATGATATGTATACAAATCACTAGAGAAGATAAAATAACAACAGAGGAAATATGGAACAGAATGGAAGTAAAATGCCCAATTACCAAAAAGTTGGAAAACAGAGCCCTGCGGTGGTAGGGGAATATAATATAAACAATGCAGATCACAGGCGGTCGAAAAGAATACTGGACTGGGGCCCGCTGGGAAGAAGACGAAGACCTGATATGAGATTGTTCGAATCTAATCCAACACTCAACGAAAAAGGTACTATTAATAATTATATTAATAGTAGTATATAAAAGGAACTATGGTAATACTAATAAAAATATTAATTGAGACAACAAAAGCAATATGTACTTAAAATTTTTCCAATTCTTCGTTTTATTGGAACAACAAAGCGATGTTCATCAATTCATTATTTTCGTTAATTGATTCAATGTATTACGTTTATTGAATGGAAGAACGTCCATTTATTAATATTACGAACACTTCATGGATCCAACGAACACTATTCATTGAAACAACAACGTCGTTAATTGACCGACGAAGCCTATTCGTTGTGTCAATAACAGTGTTATATCTCCTAACGTATTTCGTTTATTTCTAAAATTATTTCCGTTTATTCTTACAATTAATTCCGTTGATTTCCACAATAAATACGGTTATTCTTACAAGCTATTCTATTCATCGCTACAATCAGTTTCGTTCATTCCTACTGTGAACGTATTTTATATTGATAATTACTGAATGCAATAGCCCAATGTATGATATTAATTGATTAATAATAATTTTGCAAATCTCCCTTTTTTGTCCTAAACTTATTTGACTTTACACTGTGTGATTTCTCATATGATTTCACTTATACAGTGCGCTGGAAAAAGTGTTGCACCCCTATTAACTTATTTATTTTTAGCACATAAGCAAAACGCTCGGACAGGTCGATTTTTAAAATAATCAAAGTATATTATAACATCAATGTTTCACACTTTACGGGATCCCTCTTCAGGTGACAGCCACAAGTTTGTTTTTTTTTTTAATGGGAAAGTACATCATGTGACAGCTCATTTAAAAGCATTTGAAATAGTGATTCCAAAATATATATCACTTTAATCCTTTTGGAGAGAGCAGGTGCAAAGTTTCGATCGAATTCTTTTTAATAATGCATTCAATTTTTTTTGGAATCCTGAGAAAACTAATAATTATTTTTGAAAAATTTATGTGTGTGTGTGAAAAAATGGCTTGGATGCGAGTCCGTTAGCCACAGATTTTTATTTTATTTTTACCTCAATTTATTAGTTTTGTTATATTTATACGTATTTCACTTAAATGATTATATTTGTTTCTTTCTTTTTTATTTCTTTTTATTTGTTTCTTTCTTTTTATTACATAAATTTTATGTAATATAAAAATAATTTGTCTAAAGTGGAAGTAGTATTTATATGGGCAAAAGGGCATGCCGGTATACTGGGTAATGAGAAAGTGGATGAGTTGGCCAAAGATGCAATAAAAAAAGGTGAGATACTAACGCTGGCCACTCACTTACGGATATCGAAGAGGCCATGGCATGCAGACCCGGAATGAAGGCCGTTATTTGAGTAGTTAAGTTAATGAACTGCAGTTGAGACGCCACACACATGCAGTTTTGTGATCGAACGTGCCAACACCTTTACGAAAACTGCGTGTATGTGGTGATTTTGGCTTCAATTAACTGCCTGTCAGTCACCCGGCCTCTTCGATATCCGTAAGTGAGTGGCCAGCATTACTCACATCTTATCGACAGATGCAATAAATGACGTCAAAGTTAGAATAAATAAAATATGGAAAAAAGAATGGAAAAATATTACAAGCATGTCAAAAAATTTATATTTTTCTTTACATCAAGAACTTCCTCCGCCACCTGAATACATATTTAAATATAACCTGCCAAAGCAAGATATTTCTACTATCGTCAGATTAAAAACTCGACACGGGAAATATGAGACACATCTGCACAAATTAGGAATAATTAATTCATCAGTCTGTTTTTGTGATAATGTTTCGATTAGAGATTTAAACCATATTTTCTTGGAATGCAAAATTAACGAGAGATATATAAATCAATTATATTACAATTTACGACAAACACAAGTTCATTTTCCAATTAGTATAAAATATCTATTAAGTTGTCATAAAATGGAAATATTTAAATTACTCATAAACTACTTGAAAGAAAACTTTGAAAAATTTAAACGCAGAATAAAATATTACATTATTACCGAGGGCTGAAAGTTCCTTAGAATAAACTGAAATTATAGAATTTATAATTATAATAAATATTTAAACATATTTGAAATTAAAAATCATACTAAATTTTCTCTTTTTCACTCCTGCGACTTATTAAAATAATCATTATTGAACTTCTCAGGGACTTCAGACCCTCGATAATATCGTAATATTTTATTCTGCGTTTAAATTTTTCAAAAATACTAATTAGTTTTCTCAGGATTCGAAAAAAATTAATACGATAATAGACACACCAAAACTTCTTTCCAGAACGGACTACACTTGGAAACGAAGTGAAATTATTCGGCACTTCGGCAGAGGTAACAGCATTGTTTAACAAAGGACGATAAGGAGAAGCCGTTACATTTCAAATGGTCAAGCAAAACATTTATTGTTCCAACAACTTCATTTATTGTTACCATGAACGCGTTGATTGTGGTTATTAAGCGCAGTAGTAGATTAATTAATGCATTCGTCACAACAATCAGTTTACATCTATGGAATAATCAAATATTACTCTATATTAACAACATTTGTACATTGTTTTAATGAAATATGTACGTCGTCACGATAAACCAAGGTAATTACTTATAATCTACGAAATCAAGAAAGTGCTTTGCTGTCAGAATTACCATTATTTGTTAAATAGACGAAACTAACTTATTGTCTGAATAAATTGAGTGTTATTGATTAATGTACTCTAGTTATTTTCACAATTATTATTCAATCATTGTACCAATAACCAAATACATTGATCAATGTCAAAAGTTCGTTGAAACAAAAAATTTAATTGTTGTTACAACGAAATACTGTTCAATAATCACTGTTAATCAATATTACGAACTAAATTTTTTTGAGTGAATCGAGGCAACCACGCTCATTCTACTTTTCCCTCGCTGCAACACCGCGCTGTCAAATTTGATTCTACTTAAGAGATTGCACAATGAAGCTCGTTCTCTTATGTCTCCAACTGTTCCAGCAACTAAGCAGTCACAAGCACCACGAGCCGGGAATAAATCCGGTTTTCGAACTTGTAAGTTGTAATATATTTAAAGGGGAGGGGGTTTTGGTTTTTATTTGATTCAGAGAGTGGACCAGCATCTCCAGATAGCTATTTCTACCTCTCAGTCGTCATCGGTGAAGCTATGCAGTCCCAACTCTGAATCAAACATCAACAAGCCTGCCTTATTTAAGGGAAATTACCGCGATGCAATAATTCTACCTTTGAGATGCAAATCAGCGACATCTTTCGTAAAACGAGGAAGAGGAAAAGTCTCAGATACAAAGTTTACTGTAATAAAATCATATCTCTGAATAAAAGAAAAACAAAAACTGCCTTCCCCCTTGTTCATCGTTACCCAGATTTGTGAGTACTCGAAACTGTTTTTCGGCTCTGTGCCTAGACGAAAAGGGAGTAGATACGTGACCGTTGTCCTTTCTGCTGTCTTCTATATTCGTCGTCTCAGAGCTTATAAATTGTTAAAGCCGGAGATTCAGGATGCAACCAGAAAGCAGTTTCTTTTGACGAAAAGTCTTAGTTTCAAAACATTGTTGATTATTTTATTTCAATTGTTTTTAATTGTTTTATTACAGTAAACTTTGTATCTGAGATTTTTCGTCTTCCTCGTTTTGTAATATATTTATTTTATAAAACCCACAAATCAAATAAATGGACAACTATTTACCATCAACATACTATTTAGTAATGTTTTAGTAGCTGTATTTAAATATATAAAATAAAAAGAACCACCACCTATTGGATAATTACGCCACTTCTAAGGAATAAATTTCAGAGGCAATTGTACCGGTTATTTGTACCCAGCTGAGGAATAAATACAGCCCACTTGCACGCTTAAGAAACCTACCCGTTCAGAGATGGAAAACTTACGTCGGAAATGCTATGATAGACAGATACCACAGAAATGGCGACTGGAAGAATAGAGTGTAGAAGAAGATGGTTGTATGGTTTTTTCTTTAGATGATAGTACATTCAATCATTCCTTAATTCTCATACTGATCAAGAATGCCTTGAATTTGATTTACCGACGTACACTTAATTTTCAAAAGGCTTTTGAAGCATAACAACAGAGAATGTTACAAATATTGGAAACAATTAGATTTACAATTCTATGCTGGGATCAAGTGGTAAGAATTAAGTTTGAACAACTTGCATTCAGAAAAATATTTCTTCATCTTCTTCTTCAGCCTTTTTGCATCCACTCGTGGACAAAGGCGTCCCCCTGAGTTCTATATTCTTTGGTGCCCGTTTCTCCCTATTTTTGCTTTGATGTCGTCTACGCATCGTCCTTGTGGTCTTACTCTACTACGACTGTGCTCACGTGGTCTCTAATGTACAATGTTTCTCGTCTACATTTCAATGTTTTATCGTGCCACTTGCCCTACCCAGTCTTCCACCTTTGAAAAATGTTTAAAGAGACCTAAATGGAGAGACCATTTGGGATTCATTACCCAGATGATGGTCGCCTCTGAAACGGAATGAAATATAAACTAACTCTCATTTTTATTTTATAATATATTTGTAACAGAAATTAATGTTGTAGATTAGATTAACGGGATGGGTACGCAGTTTCGGCTCTAATGATATTTAAATGGGATTCATTTTTCTTCAAATACTGAGAAAACTAATAAGTATTTTTGAAAAATTTAAACGAAGAATGAAAGACTACGTTTTTACCGAGGGCGTAACTCACTGAAAACTTCTGTAATGTTTATTTTAATAAGTTACAGGGGTGAAAAACTAAGAAAATATAGTGTGATTTATAATTTCAAATATCTCGTTCGAAAGAAACTTTTTATTTATTATAAGGGACTTTCCGGCCTCGGTAATAATTTAGTTTTTCATTATGCGTTTAAATTTTTTAAAAATATTTATTAGTTTTTTCAGGATTTGAAAAAAATTGACACCATGTCCGTGGTGATATTTTCCAAATCGAACATTCGCTACCTTTGTCATACAACGCACTGAGTCAAATAGAATATGATGACAAGACAGTGACAATTTTAAATATTTTACTTGGCATCGAGAATATTTTTAGTTGTTGATTAAATAATATTGATAGTGTATTTGATAAATCTCCAGCAGATACCCCCCATAATATCGTAAGAAACCAAATTGACTACATAACCATATCAGTGAGCGTTACAGAAATGCAGTAAAGTCTGTAAAAACCTATCCTAGCACCGATGTCCATCTGATCACAATCTATTTTTAGCCGAAATAAAATTAAAACTTAAACGGATAAAACAACAACCATCCTCTAACAAACTGGATACCGATTTTATTAGAAACAACAATCAAGGGATTGCAAACAACTTAGAGAGCAATTTTGAGAATAGCGAACAACAAAAATCCATCGAGGATCATTGGAACCAAATCAAAACGATTATAAGCAACTCAACTCCAAACTTCAAAGAGAAAAATCAAAAGAAGCAACAGTGGGTGAACGATGAGATTTTGAATTGAATGGAAAAAAGACGCAAATTGAAGAACCAAAACATCGAAATGTATAAACGCATTAATAAAGAGATAAGGACTAAAATACGAGCGGCAAAAGAAACATACTTTGAAAACAAATGTTTAGAAATTGAAGAGTTGCAGAGAAAACATGATTCATTTAATATGCATAAAAAAACCTGTTCACCTACTTTGTTTGTAATCTAAATGAGAACTGATACATGAGCAAAGAAATTAGAATACGTATAGGGAAGGCCAGAGCTGCATTCTTTAAGATAAAGAAACTTTTATGTGGAAACAACATTACTTTGAATCTTAAAATTAGATTAGTGAGATGTTATGTGTTCTCTACTCGTGTGTACGGTGTCGAAGGTTGGACTTTAACAAATACTCTTCTCAAGAAATTAGAACCCCTTGAAATTTGGGTATACCGAAGAATCCTACGAATAATTTTTGTGGATAAAGTTCGTAACGAAGTTGTTTTGCACCGGATGGGAAAAGTCACGGAAGTCGTCAGAACAGTTAAAAATCGAAAACTTGAATATTTTGGCCATGTTATGCGACAGCCAGAGAGATATAATATACTCAATTTAATAATACAAGGCAAGGTAGACGGAAGAAGCGGGCCAGGTCGAAGAAGAACGTCATGGCTTAAAAACCTGAGAAAATGGTATAACAGATCCTCTGCATCCCTTTTCCGAGCTGCCGTTAACAAAATTGCTATAGCCAATTTGATAGCCAACGTTCGATAATCGAGCACGGCACATGAAGAAGAAGAATTTGATAAATAATTGATTTAATACGTGAACTTAATAAAAAGTTAATTGTTTGTTACTTATGGACGATCCAAACAGAGAATTGACTAGAATATATTCTGTGATTCAAGTATTTTGTTGTTAAAGATGTTCAAAATTGTAAGCGTTCCATAGTAACAATATATTAATAAAAAATCACTTTAACACTTTTCTTTTTTTTTCGATTGAGTATTAGTTTTTGTTGTACAGTATATAAATTATTACAATCACTGAATACATAATTAGTGAAAAATTATCATATTTATTAACTAAATTAATAATTTGCAATTATACAAGTAACAGTTATCTAAGAACATTCAAAATCCATCTGTTTAAAGTTGATGATGGCATTGTCAAGTAGTAGTGTTTACATATCCATACCAGTGAGAATTTTACTACACGTAATTTGCCGTGTAAAGACAGAAAAAGTAGGGATAGCCGTAAAATATTTGCGAATTATTTACCGATGGCCTTAAAAAGAAAATGTTGGTTAATCTTACGATTAGGTGCATTGTTTTCGTCTAATACAAAAATATATTCAGTTTATCAAGTTAACATGTCCTTAATGTAAAATAAAAACGGGTGCCAACATAAAAATAATATTTTCATTTCTGGTAATGTCATCTTAGACTTGCTCTAAAACTTTTCTCGTTGTTTTCCTAGTTTCCTCGATTTTAATATGACTTTAAACGACGTAAATAGCTATTTAACTTAGCGTGCACGCAATTAACTGTTATACCATTTCGAGATCTTCCAAGATTTTTAAAGCTTCACCTTAATAATAGTTTCCTCTCCTTTGAAAAGCTCACTGAATAAGCTGCGCTACTATACAAACTCACCTTGACACCTTTTATATATATACATTTCGTCTTTTGCTAGCAACAAAGGTGTGCTGATTATCACTTCTCGACTTCATTTAGATGAAGAGCAAGAGCAGAAAACTCGCTTGAACACAACGTCTTTTCAATTAAACAAAAGTGCGAGAACTTGAAAGTTTCTTCCAACTACTGTGACTGCTGTTTAATTTTACTTCTTTGCCAGACAGACGGCGTGTTTATTAGGCTTAGAAACAGTCTATATTTGAAACAAAAGTTTTTTTTATATTATTCCAATAGACAGAATCAAATTTTATTGTATATTTGATTTGACTTTTATGTTACCTTGTTATAGTTCGTCCACTATAACTTTTCCCATGCGTTACGATTCATTTTCAAACATATTAAGTCAAAACATAAGGGGAAACGTATGCTGATGTGTGTAGTATATAGTATACAGCATACAGCATCCAAAATGTATATTTATACATATCGGCGTTTGTTTCACTTTATGTTTTGATTTAATTTCTTTGAAAATGAAAACGCATGGGAAAAGTTATAGCGGACAAACAATATGCCGTATATATAATTAACAAATAATAATTAAAATATAGTGGAAATTTAAAAGCAAACAAATATGGGAATATTTTTTTAAAAATATTAAAACTGAATATTTCACAGCATTCAACTACAAGTTGAATGCTGCGAAATGTCAATGGATATAAGACGAAAAAAACTTGGCATCAGCCTCTTAGTTAGATTGAATGAAAAAAAGGCAAGTTTAATTTCCAAAATACACCAACTGTATGAAATTTTTCTACTGAATAATATGGTCTTTTAGATAGATAGACTTTTGTCATGTCACAAGGAGATGGTTGTGTAGTTTTTTTGCGGAATATAAAATAGATTTCTTTACTAACTCAGAGGACGGGATCGGTAAATAGACATCAAAAGTTGAATTTCTGGTAGAGAAGACAGGATTAGGCCTTGCTGGGAAGACGTGTATATGATTACGAATTAAGCAAACAGTTTCTAAAATATATAAAGATGGTAGTGTTAAAATTACGTGATCTCTGAACTAACTTCTGCAATGTGCTGTTCTTCTGAGGCCAAACAGATATCTTATTGCTCTTTTTGCAACTTATAAATAACATCCGATTGAGCAGCTGTACTAGAACCCCAAAAAGGAAGGCCATATCGAAGATGAGACTAGAACAATAAAAAATATGTTATTTTAGAAGATGTTAAATTGATTTCCCTTGAAGCAGATCTCATTGCATAGCAAGATGAGGCGAGTTTCTTACTAAACAAATCGATATGAAGCGACCATTTAAGGTTGCTGTCTAAAAAATAAGAAATTTTACAGAATCAACAGAAGTTATTAAGAAGCAAGGGTTGAAGAACTCCTTTATATGATAATGGTATTTATACGCAATAAAAGGGAGTAAATTTGAGTCAGACCTGGTTTTTGTCGTAAGTAGATAAGAAGTTGTAGTTGCATAAAGAGTTGCCATGGTTGAGTTGCTCCAAGTAATACTGGTATCATCAGCAAAAAGAAAAATTTTTCCATCGACTTTTAAATTAGTGACGTCATTTATAAAAATAAGGAAAAGTAGAGGATCCAATACTGAAACTTGTGGTACTCCACATACAATGTTTTTGGGACTAGAGTCAGTATTATTTGCGTTAACCAGCTAATTCCTATTAATTATCCAAGTAGGATTGGAACCAATTTACAGAAATACCTCGAATTTCGTAGAAATTTAGTTTTTTTTTTATTAAAATGTAGAGCTTCACGATAAGATGCAATATCGATACTTTTTAAGTATTGAGTATTGTTTGTATTGGTTATGCCAATGAAGTATCGTATCGAGTATCGATATCGACAATACTTTCTTATAAAAATATCGTATTGCTATTGATTTCGATACGATATCGATACAATACTCGATAAAATATCAATATAAAAAGGAATATTAAAATAATAATCCTTGACATAAATAAAAAGACATTAAATTAAAAAAAATCTATTCTTTATTCATGTATCTTTATTAAACAAAGCTCTTAAAATATACATAGTGCAGTCACTGAAGGTGGATTTGAGCTACTACCTCTGATTTCGTTGAACCTCAATACATTCTTTTGAATTGGTGAGTGGTTAGAGAATACCTTAAGGAACAAAGGTAGCATGGTGCGGATTTGTTCTCTTTGCATTTTAGAGGTGAAATCCACCCTTGATTTAAAATTATTTTTTATATTTCTGAGAGTGCAGTCACCGAAGGTTTTCACCTCCGATTTCGTTGAACCTCCATTGATTCTCGTAAAAATTGGTGAGTAATTAGGAGATACCTCAGGAAACAAAAATGATATGGTGCCATTTTGCGCTTCTTGCATTTTAGGGGTGAAATCCACCCTTTTTAAATGGAAAAAATGCAGATTTAATCATTACGGCGTAAGTAAAATTTATGATTGTAATTTATTTTTCAACCCTCTTAGCAACCTTAGCTTAAATAAAATTTCACGTAATTGTTGTAGCAATTAATGTTGGGCAACAATAACTCACAAATAATGAAGTATCATAAATAGAAATAGGAAATAATGAAGTATCATAAAATAGCATTTCATTACAATGCGAAAATACAAGGTGCTCCATTTGAGAAAACTCAAGAAATACTCATTTAGTTTCGACCAATCCTGTATAATAAAATTAAAACATTTAGCTATATTAATAATTTTTAGCAGTACACTATATTAAAAATAATTTGAACATAAATATATTTTTTTTAATTTAATATATACCTTTTACAAGAAACTTGTTATTTTTGTGATTTATGGTATACAGCCAGCTACAGGAAGTTTATTTTCCTCGTGGATTATATAAATATATTTCTTATACAGGGTGAGTCATGAGGAACTGTACATACTCCTACCTCGTATAGAGGCTCCTATGGGGAATAACAAATGACCATTAAAAAGTGTCTGCTCCCCTTGTTTAATAATATACAGGGCGAGTTTCGTATTTTGACAGAAATTTATATTCGTCATAATTTTTGAGCAGTCAGATCGACATGTCTCTTATTTTGGTCAATCGTTACACTATTACCACCTAATCAACTGATTTATTCTTAGAAAAGTCTTAGATTTAAAATATTGTTTATTGTATTTTTATTTCAATTATTCTAATTGTTTAAAAAGTGGTAAACTTTGTATCTGGGGCTTTTCGTTGTTTTCCTCGTAATACGAGAGGTGTCGCTAGATTGCGTCTCAAAAGGTGGGTTCATTGCATCGCGATGGTTTGCCTTAAAAGAGGCAGAATGTTTATATTCCCTTCAGAGTTGTGACTACATAGACTTCACTGATGATGCATAAGGATGCTGAAATAGTTGCTATATGGAGATGGTAGTCCAACTCTGAATCGAATATAAACAAAACCTGCCTTGAACCCTTTTTTATCTTTTTCATTTTACTCCGTTTTTGAGTATTTAGAAACTGTCTTTCGGTCCTTTTCCTAGACGAAGAGAAGGTAAATGCGTGGCCTAAGTGTCCTCTATTTGCTTTCTCCTATTTTCGTCGTCTCTACGTGATTATATATTGTAAAACCCGGAGATATGGGATGCAGTCAGAAAGCAGTTTATTAACGAAAAGTCTTAGATTTAAAATATTGTTTATTGTATTTTTATTTCAATTATTCTAATTGTTTAAAAAGTGGTAAACTTTGTATCTGGGGCTTTTCGTTGTTTTCCTCGTAATACGAGAGATGTCGCTAGATTGCGTCTCAAAAGGTGGGTTCATTGCATCGCGATGGTTTGCCTTAAAAGAGGCAGAATGTTTATATTCCCTTCAGAGTTGTGACTGCATAAACTTCACTGATGATGCATAAGGATGCTGAAATAGTTGCTATATGGAGATGGTAGTCCAACTCTGAATCGAATATAAACAAAACCTGCCTTGAACTCTTTTTTATATGATTTATTCAAACTAGAAAAAAATCAGGTCCGCCTTTAAAAAATTAGTTCGTTTGGGTCTTAGAAAAAATTTCACCCTGTATACGCTTTTTGAAAACTCTAATATGAATTTTACAAATGAGACAAATGGGCAATTAAAATGGTCTATTTATTTTGTTTCCCACACGATTACTTAATTTTTTATAAAAAAATCAAATTTGACTATGAATTAAGCGGAGAACACATCTAAGCGACCACGATCGCGATCGTGTCCACGATGGCGATGGCGATCTCGGTTTCTATAGAAAGCGAACACATTGAAGCGATAGCGACCTGCAATTTTATTAGTGTAAATAATACATCTGGAAATATTGTGTACAAAATGTGCGATTTACAAGGAGAAGAAGCATTGTTTGTTGAAATATTGTTGGATGAAAAAAGGCAATTCAATCTAATTTGAAGACACGTAACCTTCATTATTCGAAATTAATGCGGATAAAGAAAGACATTTAATAAAAGGTAAGCGTGAGTGTTCTATTTTTTTCATTTACAAATGAAGACATTTATGCAGTTTATTTTGCAGAAAAAGAAGGGACGTTTAGGTAGGTACATGACAATAACCTGAGGTACAAGCAATAAGAAGAATTTTCTAAATTGTTCCCAAAACTTCGCAGATATTTGTAGACCGTTTCTATGCATATTTTAGAATGAATTTAGAAAATTTTGATGAAACATTTATTTTTAATACGTATGTTCTTTTAATCTGGGTGGGACAGGTCGAAAGATATATCATATATTTTTTTAAACTTCAACAAATTTTTAGATATCTATTTTTATTTGCATCGTCGCGACCAGTGATAAATGTAACCTGCTGAGTTCTGAACACTAAGCTAATTATATCGCCGGCGCCGCGATCGCAGTCAGAACGTTGCACAAATTCCTTTGATCGCCAGCAGATCGCGACAAGTGTGTGCTGATCGACTTGTTTGCTTCAGACGAGTTGAATCGCGATCGCCATCGTGAACACCATCGCGTCGAGATCGCGTTGGTATGTTCTCCGCTTTAAAAGTTTGGTAAAGTAAACCATAGATTTAAAAAAAGTAACTGTTATTACAAAAATTAATTTTTTTAACAAATATTTGATTTATATTACCACCCAATTAACTGATTTATTCAAACTAGAAAAAAATCAGGTCCGGCTTTAAAAAATTAGTTCGTTTGGGTCTTAGAAAAAATTTCACCTTGTATAAGCTTTTTGAAAACTCTAATATGAATTTTACAAATTAAACAAATAGGCAATTAAAATGGCATATTTATATTTTTCCCCACATGATTACTTATTTTTTACAAAAAAAAATCAAATTTGACTATGAATAATAATTAAAAGTTTGGTAAAGTGAACAATAGATTTAAAAAAATTTACTTTTATTACAAAAATTAATTTTTTTTGAACAAATATTTAATTTATGTTACCACCCAATCAGCTGATTTATTCAAACTAGAAAAAAAGTAGGCCCGGATTTAAAAAATTATTTCGTTTGGGTCTTAGAAAAAATTTCACCCTGTATACGCTTTTTGAAAACTATTATGAATTTTAAAAATTAGACAAATAGGCAATTAAAATGGCATATTTATTTTTTCCCCACACGATTACTTAATTTTTTATTAAAAAATCAAATTTGTCAAAATCGGAATTTTAACCTAAAAATGAAAAAAAAAAGATGAAATCACGGTTTAACTCGCTATAGCGTTCCATTTAAAATGTTTTTCTCTGAAATTTTTACAGTACATATCTCTTGCCATTGTGAAGACTATGACAATTGTTGTAGACTTTCAGTCTTCTTCTCGTAAAAGTTATGAATTTAAAAAAATAAAAGGTGCAGCTTCGTGAATTGCAAAGTTAGATCGCAAAAATTAAGTGAAAAAATTTAAAATTTATCTATTTATACCTAGAGGTGTTATGGGAAAAAAATGGTAAAACTTTTAATTATAAGAAAAACGTTGTTTACTTTTTTTTTATTTTTATGGTAAAATTGCGATTTTGACAAATTTGATTTTTTAATAAAAAATTAAGTAATCGTGTGAGGAAAAAAATAAAAAAAAATAAATATGCCATTTTAATTGCCTATTTGTCTAATTTGTAAAATTCATATTAGAGTTTTCCAGACCCAAACGAACTAATTTTTTAAAGCCGGACCTGATTTTTTTCTAGTTTGAATAAATCAGTGGATTGGGTGGTAACATAAATCAAATATTTGTTAAAAAAAATAATTTTTGTAATAAAAGTTAATTTTTTTTAAATTTATGGTTCACTTTACCAAATTTTTAATTCATAGTCAAATTTGATTTTTTTATAAAAAATTAAGTACTCGTGTGGGGAAAAAAATAAATATATCATTTTAATTGCCTATTTGTCTAATTTATAAAATTAATATAAGAGTTTTCAAAAAGCGTATACAGGGTGAAATTTTTTCTAAGACACAAACGAACTAATTTTTTACAGCCGGACCTGATTTTTTTCTAGTTTGAATAAATCAGTTGATTAGGTGGTAATAGTGGAACGATTTACCAAAATAAGAGACACATCGATTTGACCGTTCAAAAATTATGACGAATATAAATTTCTGTCAAAATGCGAAACTCGCCCTGTATATTATTAAACAATGGGAGCAGACACTTTTTAATGGTCATTTTTTATTCCCCATAGGGGCCTCTATACGAGGTAGGAGTATGTACAGTTCCTCATGACTCACCCTGTATAGATTCTTATAAAAATTGAATATAGCTGAATGCTTCTTTGAAAGTCGACTAAAACTTACTAATTCTGTATTGTTTAAAAACTACTTTTGAGAAGATAGAGAAGTCCCCGGAGATTCGGAATAAACCGCAATTCAGTATTTTTGTTGAAAATTATTTTTGCGTCATCATTACTCACTTTCATAATATTGCCTCAAATTTCACTTGATAAACAGTGTAATTCTAACAGTCATTTACTCACTCTCAAGAGTTTCAAGTTCAGACACTAAAGTGTAAAATAACAGCTGATGCTTGGGTTGCAGATCACTTAATACTTTTATGTAAATAATTATGATTTAATAAATACCTATTCCACAAAATATAATCAAACAACTGTAGCGTTTTTTTTTTTAATCAAACAACTGTAATTTTTTTCTCGATATCGATATTTTCAATAATATCGAGGCAAGCGTATTGACAATACAAAAGAGTATTGTATTGATTTCAGATAATGAGTATCGTATCGACATTAATATTGCTAAGGTATGTATTGTATGGCTATCGTATTGGTTTTCGATACGATATCAATACAATATCCATATTTTTATCGAATATCGTGAAGCTCTATCAAAATGTCGTGATTGAAAAAATAAAAAGCTTTGGAATAGTCACAGAAAACAGTGGCAGTATAAACATTATTGTTTAGTGCTTGGTAAACCTCATGTAGTAGAGAAAATATGGCATCAGTGGTACATTTATTTATTTAGTTAAAAAGCCGAACTGATTTTGTGATAAAATATGTTGTTATCAACAAGAAAGGACATAAGTCGAGTTCTTATGAGTCTCTCAATAATTTTGGAGAGTACCGGTAGTAAGGCAATAGATCTATAGTTGCAGGCATTCGATTTTTCACTACCCTTGTGAAGAGGAATTAACAATGGCTGTCTTTAGGCACTCTGGAAATTTACCTTTTTCAAAAGAATCATTAATTAGTGAGACGGGGAGTTCCAACAAATTTTCTGAAAGATTGGAGAACATTTTTGTAGACAGTCCATCAGTAGTACAGGATGATTTGCTTTTGATACTATTGATTGTTTGGATCAGTTCAGAGTTATCGAATGAATTCGAGACCTTCATTGAATTAGGGAGATAATAAATGGGAATATTGTTGCGGCGAAATAGTTTATGTTACATTATTACTCACATTAACGAAGTATTCGCTTAGAATTTCAGGGTTTGGAAGGGGAAATGATTAAGCTGTGTAAGTTTTTCAACTGATTGTATAATAAAAACCATTGATTAATAAATGGTGTTAAACAAAGACAGAAAACACGCTGATAGACCGAATAAGGACTGAAGAGATGAAAACAAAATAAACAAGTTGACAATAAAGAGAAAAAAATGGAATAATCACATTTGTAGAATGGCACACAAAAGAATGATTAAAACAGCAAAGGACAAATCACAAAGTAGTAAAAGAAGTATTGTCAGTTCGCGCAAGAGATGAATGACAATCTTAGAGGCAACAACCCACCAATGAACAAGCAAAGTTTTATACAAAGGAAGAAGAACAAGAAGAACCTATGATTCGAGTGTTCTAATATTTATAGAATATAGCATTAGAATAATTTGAATAATGTTTACTTAAAACTAAAAATAATATTAATTCTGTTTTGCCACAGATGTGTCACAAAGATCGCAAAGTATACCCTGGTTTTTGTTATTTCCGCCAAAAACTTTCTGCTGAAATATTTATTTCAAAATTTTTTTATCCGAATCTAGGCCGCCGTAAGAGCTCCGAATTTCTTTATTAAATCCTTTAATATAAATGGTTTATAACAATAAGAGCCAGGATGAATCTTCTCTTGAAAAATAGCAATTTCCGCATATTTTACGGAAGAATCCTCATTATATTTCGCAACACTTAAATCTCTGGAAAGCTCAATTTCTTTGAAAAATTGGATTTATAAGGCCGACCGTTTACTAAATCAAGTCAAGAAAAAAGAAACTAGAACTAGCATAGGCGTCCCTTACACAAAAATATAAAGTACGCAGCAAACAAGGGGTGATTTATTTAGAGGTATTTCTTTCGAAAAGGAAAAACCAATAAAAAAATTAATTTTATTTAAAAATATTTATAATCATACAAAAGAACCATTCTTTACAATTACTTCTCAATTTTTTTTTAAATGTTGGCTGAGACTGCGCTTAAAATTGTCCATTCTCAATGGTCAGTTGCAATTCTCGACGACGAGTTCGAGCATTTCGATTGGTATTTGACCAATGACTTCGTAATATTTACCTTCAATGCGTTAATTGTAGCCGGTTAAACATGCCCGGATAAATATTTAAAAATTTCAAAAAATTTGTTTTTTTTTTCTAATTTCTTTGCTTGTAACTTTAAAACGACTCATTTTGGAACAAAGTCTAAAAGAATAAAACAAAGATAATTAAATTTTCTATCAGATACGATTGGTTAAAAATATCTGAATTTATCACCCTTGCTGCAAAATAGCAATAAATATAAAATAAGGAGGCAAAACAAGCCTGTCCCTATTCAATGTTTCTCCATCACTTGGCTACACTTGGAACCTTCCTAATTCGCTTAGAAAATTTTTGTAATGTGCTAAAACCGTCTACCAAATTTCATTAAAATTGACATACTAGATTTTGCATAATAATTTTGTAATCTAAATTTTTTTTGTTTAAATTAAATTATTTTTAAAATTTTGCACAACAAAAACTGGCACATACAAAGATTTGTCAATTTTTTTACATATAAATAAGCACTCCACCTATCTAATGCACTTTACATAATTAAAATCGGAGTATTAAAGCAGCCTCAGAAATGTTTTAAATTTATAAACAATTTTTTGGCTTATAAACAAATTAGTGCTGTGGCCAGGAGGGGGTGCTACGGGCTCCTTTATTTAGATGGACTTACCCAAGTTTTTTTATGTATTTTGACCCGTAGAACACGAATTTTTTGGGTAACAGTTGATCCGGATATCGATAAGATTGTTATAAACAAAGAATTTGAGGAATTACATAACATCTATTTTTCGTAAAATAATTTTTTTTGTATTTCTTGTGTAATTCTGAGCAAAAAATTTTCTTACAAGTTTTTTCGTAGGATGCATAGTTTTCGAGATAAACGCGGTGGAACTTTCAAAAAATCGAAAAATTGCAATTTTTGAACGCGAATAACTTTTGATTAAAAAATAAATTAGCAATTCGGCTGAAAGCATTTGAAAGTTTAAGTCAAATTATACCGGTTTCAATTATTCGCATTGCTGAAAATTAATTATTTTATTATTAAATAAAGCTATTTGTTTATAAGCCAAAAAATTGTTTATAATTTTAAAACACTGCTGAGGCCCCTTAAATAATCCGATTTTAATTCTGTAAAGTGTATTAGATAGGTTGAGCACTTCTTTATATGAAAAAAAAATTATCTTAATTAAAAAATTATATTAATTGTTCAGAAAGATTTTAAAACAATTTGAACTTTCTTAAAAACATTTAGAGTGCAAATTTATTATGCACTATTAAGTAGATTTTAATGAAATTTTGTAGACTGTTTAAGTAGGTTATAAGAATTTTCTAAGCGAATTCCGGTTCACAAAAGTTCCTAAATTTGTTGGGGAATATCACTAAAAAACTATATTTCACAGAAATGTTATACCGAATTATGGTAGTATTACCTTAAAAAACACTATACTGAAGCAAAAAAGCAGCAGAGGAAGAAAAATTTCAGCTTTATAGGAATTAGAAAGGCTTGAGATTGGGCAAATATTGGTCTTTCAACCTTTGTTTACAAAATGAAGTGCCAGAGGGGAAAACGATGAATGTCAAATTTTGGTCATTTTTGCGATTGTTGTGCAATCTGTTAGTTTAGAAAGAGTACTATCAAGCTGTGAATGGCCAAAGGGAAATAAAGATGATAATCATCTTAAAATCACGTCACAAGATTGGAAGCAAAGGGGGAAAACCAATGAATGTGTAACGTTGTTTCTCATTTTACCAAAAATGCTTGCAGATAGACATCCATCGTTCTTCCCCCTGACCCTTCAAACGATAATAAAAATATGACAGTCTTGACGTCACACTTCGGCTGGCAGCCTTAAAATCTGTTCGTATTTATCTTTATTTAAACTATATTAATGTTTTAGTACAGGGCTTCCCAAACTGTGCGTCGCGGCGCCCTGGGGCGTCGCCGAGTTGTCCCAGGGGCGTCGCGTGTCAGAGCGGATTTTAACACAGAAAATATAGTTATTACAATACTCATATCCTGCAATTGGCAGATAAAATTACTGGGTTTCAGAATAAGTTGCTCTTATGGAAGAGAAAATTAGAAGATCAAGAAATTGACTGTTTCCCTGCTTTACAAGGTATTCTACAAGAAAACTGGATAGAAATCCTAGATCCCTCTTTAAAAAATATGTTTACACAACACTTGTTATCATTGAGCGAACACTTTGAGAAATATGACTGGGTGAGAAACCCTTTCCAGTTATCCACATTATCGACACTTTCAACAGAGGAAGAAGAACAACTGCCAGAATTGTCCTGTGATTCCAGCGTAAAGCTTTAATACGACAAGGACACACTGTTTAAATTTTGGAGCTCAGTTTCTCATGAATATCATGCCATCAGCACTGCAACATTAAAGGTTTTATTACCATTTGCGACTTCGTACTTATGCGAAACGGAATTTTCTGCAGTGACAGTAATTAAAAACAAGTACAGGTCAAACATAAACTTAGAAAAAGAAATGAGAGTGGCAATTTCCAAATTGGAGCCCCGGTTTCATAAGCTGTGTTTAAAATGGCAAGCACATCCGTCACGTTAACCAGCCAGTTACATAAAAAATATCCCTTTTTATTTTTGGGCTTATTTTTTGATTTCGTTCTTAATTTCTAATAAAAATATAAATGTTCAAATAGTTTTTATTTGTTATAACTATAACCTGTTACTAGGCTAGTACTTACTAAAATTAGTAAATTTTATTGGGGGTTGGCTTGAGGGGCGTCGCAAAAAATTCCAAAGTCTCAAGGGCGCCACAGTACGACTAAGTTTGGGAAGCTCTGTATTAGTATGTCAGATATTTTCTACCATATAAAGACTTTATAGCAAATGTATCCTCTTGTTATTGTAAATCACTGATAAAGCATAGGTACATATAAGTTTGTCCCCCACGTCGACTTATGTACCATGTGAATATACCTAATCATAATTACCGCTCCCAGCTGATAGTGTTATGGTTTAAATTATAATTTTTATGTTTGTTAAGTTTATTTTTTATTTCCAAAACTTTCAGTCGCATTAATCGCTTGATTATAGACCCAAAGTATTTAAAAGTGGTAAAAACTAAAAAAAAAAAAGAATGTGTGTGTACTTTGTACGCACGTAAGAAGTTATATTTCTATTATATGATTTCTTAAAAATAAATATACTTTAAACAGTTTGTTTTAATTTTTTTAAACACCAAACTAATTTTGTGCTTACCGCTTTCAAAAAAATAAAAAAAAGTATAGGATTGCTCCGGACTCGAACTCAAGACCTCTCGATTTCTGGCCGAATGTTATACCAAATACGCTACGAGGACTGTGTCTGTATCGGTTCGGACGTACTTAATGACAATTCACGGTAACAAACAGACTGGAAGGTGAAGTATAATAAATATACAATAAAATGTTTTAATAATACTCATCTTACTCCTGAGGAAGACAAATCCAAAGACACAAAAATTATAATAAATATATTTACTAAAAACACTTTTCACACCTTTTATTGCACTGATATATTTATACATAACTAGAAAGATTTAGCAACTAAACGCCATACCGTCTGTGTGCGCATGCGCGCAGTATTATGAAATTTTACTCTCAATCGCGCCTAAAGAAGTTTAACTTCCAAAATTAACACGGTGGAAGATGGAACTTATCGTAATGGTAAAAAATATAACAAAAATTAAAGGAACAATAACACACGCCGCGGCGCGCCGGTGTGTTATCCTCTAGTTTCTCAGATATCCTAACTTAAAAATGCAAAATCGATTTTTAGCCATTTTTGAGGTTATGTAGTTTCGATAATATTTTGTATGCTAAAATAATATACCTATAATCGGTTCGCTAAACTCAAACACAACTGGCTAGTGATTTTATTACGTAATTTTGCCAATTTGGTAAAATTGGCAAAAAAAATATTTACTAAATAGTTAATAATTACTAAATAGTTAGTAATTTTGCTAACTTTGGCAAAATTGGCCAAAAACAAAAAAATTACCTACTTAAATCACTAGGCAGTTGTATTTGAGTTCAGCGAACTGACTACCTACATAACATCTTAAAATATATGAGTCTTTCTCTTTCAAATACGGTTTTCCTGCTTTTGGATTAAAAAGGGTGAGTTGTAGGGGTTGATTGGATTAGAAGTGTTTTGTTTCGATTAGTGAACACAATTATTACTGTTATGTATGTTATTTTATTCTGATTTTATACAATAAGCAATTAATCCTAGTGATTCCAGGGTAAGGTGAGTTGGTTGGGTTTTAGGGTATTTTTTTTTAAAGTAAATTTGTCACGATACTATTCAAGAAGCTCAGCTGGCACGTGTACTTTTATGAACGATGTACGAATTGTAACTATGATAATTGTAACACTGTGTTACTGAAAATTTCTCCAGTCTGCTTAAGATAATTTCTTTTTAAATATGCTATTAATGAATGTATCCAACATAATTCGATCCAAAAATATAAAACTTCCATTGGTGGAACCAACATTCATGTGGCAAGCTGAATCCGTGCTTTCTTCAATTTTCAAAGCAAACGGACGATCAATGAAGCAGACAAGAAGGAATATACAATATGCATTCAACTCCCGTCAATAATTTATCTAGCTAAAATTCCATCAAATGTTGATTCCGAGACGGAGGATTCCAATCTCCGCTACGGAGGTTGGCAATCATCATAGCTATTTTAATTTTTAAGGAAGTAGCTCTAAATGGTTGTTTTGAGCTGCATCCAAATCATCCTCTCAGGTTCTTCAGCCATGAAATTAATCTTCTTCCAATGCTTCTTTTGCCACCTATCTTTCCTTGCATTATCAGTCACAGGATGCCATACTCTTCCCGCCCCGCATCACATGTCCGAGATACTGCAGCTTTCTTTCTTTAATTTTAAGTTCAACTTCCTTCTCTTTACCTATTCTTCTTAGTTCTTAATTGTTCGTAACTGTATCTACCCAGGAAACCCTCATAATGCTTATATAGGTCCACATTCCAAAGACGTTAAGTCGTCTCATTGTCTCTAGATTTAACTTCCATGATTCCACTCCATAATATAGTACACTGTATACGTAACATTTTGTTAGGCGTACTTTAAGAGCTAAGGTTAAATCTTTGCTACATAAAACCTTTTTCAATTTCATAAAATTAGAACGTGCTTTTATATAAATTTTTATAATAAATTTCTACTTTTATTGCTTGCATATACTCTGGGCTAATTAGCAAAATACAAGGAAAAGTTATTTACCAGCAATTTTATTGCTGGAATCGAATCTTATGATTGTATATATTAATAATATAGCTATGCAAAGTCCGCAGATAGTGTGCTACTTTTTTTAAAACAAAATGGCGCCGGAAAATCGTGTTTTTTCAATTTTTTCTCTATAACTCCAAAGATTTTAACTTTACCCCAAAAACATTCACGCAAAAATTAATCGTAATTAAATTTTGCATAGAGACTTGTTTTTCCGATTTACATCGACGAAAATTTTCCTCGGAAAATGCGGGGTTTTCCAACAAAATTTTTAATTTTCTACTAAAATTTTAGGTTAGTATTTATTTATTAATAATTAAATAACTTGGTGATATAAAAGCTCTTTTACTATAGCCTCTATTTTCAGAAGCAGATGGAAACTAAATGAACAGTATAGCAGCAATTAAATTGTTAATGAAAAATTTCCGGTCGCTATAATAACCACAATAATTATGATGCATAAGAATAACTAAAATTTTTATATAAAAGGGCACTATGCTTATCTAGTGTACTTTACAGAATTGAAATTGAACTATTTAGGCGGCCTCAGGAATATTTTAAAATTATAAACAATTTTTTGGCTTAAAAACAAATAGAATATCTCGGTAAATTTTAAGGTAAATTAAATTATGAAAACGGTATTGGAAAGAACGCAGGGGGATACTTCGTTTAAAAGAAAAAACGTATAATTGTGATGAGTGATTTCTAAGACACAATCGGTCAAATTTGACCGGCATGTACGGCGAAGATATAAATAATAGGATGGTAATTTTCAAACCATCCCCTTTTTATTTTAGTCCTCTTTCTGCACACAAATTTTCATATCTTTATAAGACTCGTCACATATATTATGATAATAATAAAAACTATCGGTATTACGCGTGAAAAATACCAAAAATACCAAAATTTCAACCAAAAATCAGGTTGGAAAAAATGGAATCTCAAAGTTCAAAATCGGTATAAGTTAAAAAAAATGCATTTTCTCGGCTTCCCATGAAGCAAGTTTCTTCATCTTTTTTTTGTGTCCAAGTAACTCGAATAGAGCCATCTAACTAACGTATTAATAAATGTCAAATATCCTTTGTTGTGTTAAAATAAATTAATTTATTTATTTTAACAAAAATTTTTAATTTCTTTAAACAAAGACTGTTTAAATAATTATACAGCTTTCAAATGAGAATATTTGTATTTAAATGTTAAAAGGTACACTTGTGGTAAGTTTATTTAAAAAATGTTTACAACTGGAAAAATATGTAGTTTTATTTCCGTATAAAAAAATTAATTTATTATAACAAAACAAAAGCAACTTTGACATTCAATAATGTTTATAGTTAGATTGCTCTACTCAAGTTACTTAAGAACAAAAAAAAGATGAAGAAAATTGCTCCATGAGAAGCCGACAAAATGCATTTTTTTAACGTATACCGATTTAGAACTTTGAGATTAAATTTTCTCCAACCTGATTTTTGGTTGCAATTTTGGTATTATTGGTATTTTTCACTCGTAATACCGATAGTTTTTAATATTATAATATATGTTATGAATCTTATAAAGATATGAAAAATTTGTGTGCAGAAAGAGGACTGAAATAAAAAGGTGATGGTTCGAAAATTATCATCCTATTAATTATATCTTCGCCATACCATGGTCAAATTTGACCAATTGTATCTCATGAACCACTCACCACAATTAAACGTTTTGCATTTTAAAAGAAGCGTCCTGTTGCGTTATTTAGAAATACAGTTTTCACAAATTAATTTAATTTAAAATTAACCGAGATATTCTATTTGTTTATAAGCCAAAAAATTATTTATAATTTTAAAATATTCCCCAGGCCGCCTAAATAGTCCAATTTCAATTCCATAAAGTACATTAGATAGGTATAGTGCCTTTTTATACAAAAATCTTTGTTATTCTTGTGCATCATAATTATTGTGGTCATATAGCGACCGTTAATTTTTAATTAACAATTTAATTGTTGCTAAACTGTTCATTAAATTTCTATGTGCTTCTGGAAATATTGTCTATACCAAAAGGGCTTTTATATCACCAAGTTCTTTAATTATTGGTAAGTAAATACTAACCTAAAATATTAGTTGAAAATTAAAGATTTTGTTAGAAAAACCCGCATTTTCCGAGTAAAATTTTCGTCGAAATAAATCGAGAAATACATGTCTCTATGCAGAATTTAATTACGGTGATATTTTATTTGGGTGTTGTTGGTGTAAAGTAAAACACCTTTGGAGTTATAGAGAAAAAATTGAAAAAAAACCACGATTTTCATGCGCCATTTTGTTTATAAAAAAGTAGCACACTATCTGCGGATTTTGCATACCTATATTATTAATATATATACATTCATAAGATTCGATTCCAGCAATAAAATTGCTGGTAAATAACTTTTCCCAAAAATGGCCTATTCTCCGATATAATCTGCCCAGACTATTAATATTATGCATATTTAAGAATATATATTATCGTTATAATATCACAAGAGAGAAAATTTTGCCGGCAATATTTTCGACTGGTATGAAAGTTTGTTGCCTGGCAATTTTCGCGAATTAAATTTTTACTTAAGGTGATACAGTAGCGGTCAACAGGTAGCCAAAACGCGTTCCAAGATTGCGGCTGTAATTTTGAATATTTTTGCGGGATATTTGGCACACGTATTCGTAATATAATAAAGAATGGCGGTACAGAGGCTAATTTGAAAAATATATTAATATGTGGAAATTACTCTGTAAATAAATACAATATTAAAAAAACGAGCCTGTACCGCCATTAAGAAGAACAAAAAAATACACTTTCTTCAAATAAACTTTTTTATCCGATGCCTAGATTTTGTGTCATTTTGGAACTACTAATGAAATAAAAAATTTAAGTAGTTCCAAAATGACACAAAATCTAGGCATCGGATAAAAAAGTTTATTTGAAGAAAGTGTATTTTTTTGTTCTTCTTAATGGCGGTACAGGCTCGTTTTTTTAATATTGTATTTAATTACAGAGTAATTTCCACATACTCATATATTTTTCAAATTGGGCTCTGTACCGCCATTCTTTATTATATTACGAATACGTGTGCCAAATATCTCGAAAAAATATTCAAAGTTACAGGCACAATCTTGGAACGCGTTTTCGCTACCTGTTGATCGCTGCTGTTTCCTCTTAAATCACGAGACGTCAGTCGAGTGATTTTGTCAAAATTTCATAAGCGAAAATTACCAAAAGGCAACGAACTTGAATGAAACCAGGTGAAAATTTTGCCGGTAAATAATTTTCTCTCGAATGATATTCGACAAGACTATTTCACGAGACAATTAATGCACCATATCAACGAAATATAATCTTTATTTATTTGTTATTACCAGACACTTTCGTGACGGATCTGTCATAATTTTGTCGCTGAGAAATCACGTCGCTAAGGAGTTTTGTCAGTAGGAAACGATGCGTTGCTATGACGTTTTATCAGTTAAAAACAGTCTAGTGAAATAGTCAACGTAATTATTAGATAACGTATGTGTATACGAATATATTATGTAAGATTTAATACATATATGAATTTTTCTTGAAGACAAATTAATAACGTATCCGCCACTGCACAAAACACATTGCTATTTGCCAGAAATTTCTCATCGCTCACATTATTTGTCTTTCATTGCTAACCATGGGTGATAAATGAATGAACATTTCATATAGAAACGCGGGATATCAGATATGCCCACACAATAACTATGGGAAAGATGGATCATTAATTGTTTTTCTTAGTTTTTAGGGACATGCTTCATTGTTTAAATGCTTCCTATAATGGTAAGTAGTGAAAAGGATATCTTATTGGTGATTCTATATTATTTAAAGATAATTGTTGGCTATAAAAGAAAACATATAAGTATCCCTATAAGATCGTCTAAGAAATACTCTGCCCAATAACGAAAACATAAAATTTTTGGGCAAAATGTATTTATTTTTCAATATTATCTCCTGTCAGGTCTATATACTTTTCCTATCGATGTTTAATAAGTTCGATACCCTTTTTTACTAAGACATTTCTTGCTCCGCAAGATAGCCATTTACTGCAGAAATATTTTTTTTACGATTGGAAAATTTTTGACCACTGGGCCATTTTTTAAGTATGCATTTTGTCACCACTGCTACCTAATGTATATAGTGAAAGCATCTGTCAGGAAGCCCCTTTGCAAGCCAATGAAGGAATCGTAATCAATGGAGAGGTTGTAAATAATATTCGATACGCAGACGACACTGTACTAGTTGCAAGAACAGTAGAAGAATTACAACAATTACTTACAAACAAATATTTCTTGCAACAATTATGGCATAAACATTAATATCAAAAAAAAAACAAGTATATGGTCTTCAGTAAAATCATGACACAACCAGCACATTAGTATAAACGGCATTCAAATTGAAAAAGTATCAAGTTACAAATACTTGGGAACTTTAATAAACGAAACTGGAGACCAAAACAATCAAATAAAAAGACGTATCGAAATTGCCAGGGCCACCTTCATAAAGATGAGAAAATTCTTCTGCAACAGAGATATAAGCATCCTTCTACGATTAAGAATGCTAAGAGGCTACGTATTTAACACGCTATTATACGGTGTAGAGGCCTGGACCTTCAAACAGAACAACATAAAAAATATTGAAAGTTTCGAGATGTGGTGCTACCGTCGAATAATGAAGATAAGTTGGGTTGAAAGAATCTCAAATCTTGAAGTAATACGAAGGATAGGAAGAGACCCAGAAATTTTGTTAACGATAAAACGAAGAAAACTCGAGTATTTGGGTCACCTAATGAGAGGTCATAAATACGCATTACTTCAAAATATAATGCAAGGAAAAATATAAGGAAAACGGAATCCAGGCCGCAGAAGAATGTCATGGTTGCGGAATTTGAGAGAGTGGTTTGGCTGCACCACTAATGAACTTTTTAGGTCAGCTGTAAACCAAGTCAGGGTAGCCTTGATGATTTCCAATCTCCGATAGGAGTGACACAAGAAGAAGAAGACAACAACATAGTCTACAAACTCCAAGTAACTAAGAGAGCTATGGACAGGAGAATGATCAACATTAAGCCCAGCGCTCGCAAATCCAATGAAGAAATAAGATGATTAAAATAACAGATTAGTGCAGTCACTGAAGGTGGATATGAGCTATTACCTCCAATTTCGTTCAACCTCCATCAATCTGCATGAAAATTGGTGAGTGGTTAGAGGATATCTCAAGGAACAAAACTGACATGGTGTTAACTTGCGCTTTTACCCTGGGGGTGGATGCCACCCCTTCTCGTGGGGTGAAAATTATTTTCTTAAACATAATCCATGATTAGATAGGGGTATCAATTCTAAGTAAAATTTGTGATATAAAGTTATTAAAATAAATCAAAACTTTTTGAGTTATTGTTATTAAAGATCAAAAATTTTAATTTTTCGTGAGAAAAATGCATGGTTTTAACCGATTGTTCATAAATAACATAAAAACAATAAGTTTTAATAAAAAAGGTATTATTGCCAAAATGGAAGCTAATAAGAAATGTAATAAACTCCTTATTAAAAAAAAACTAGTACTTTAGTGTTAACTAAAAGTAAGTTATAGATAATTGAATGTATATGTTTTTCGGCGAATACGCAAATCTAAGTATTCAAGTTCACATAACGGGAAAATGATGCATTTTATAACATAAATTTATTAAACATTTGTGAAAGTACTTAGAAATATCTATCAAATCAGATCCCGAAAAAGTTTAGCATAGCATTAAAATTTATGCTCCAAAAATTTTTCAAACTTAATCTTTAAAAATTTTTCCAATAAATGTTATTGTTTCTTTTAAATAACTCCGTTAATTTTTACGATATCAGATTTTCGCCTAAAAACGATTTTAAAGAAAATTCCAAAGGCCATTAAAACCCGTTAAACTTAATGTTTTGAACCCCTCACTTTTTTTAGAATCAAAGGTTAAGTGGCCACGGTTACATGGTCCTCGCAGCAAAATTTAACCTTTAAACGTTTCTACCTCCGTTATATTTCATTCTACAGAAATAGTAAAAAAAAGAAAATATTTCGTATAGAAAAAACTAAAATTTTGTTATGTATCATTTTTTACGTATATTGAGTATTTTTGGAGTTATTATCAAAAAAAAAATGAAAATGACGAAAATTTTAAAAATTCAGATTTTTTTAAATTACATCTTTTTTTTTTCAAAAATATGCATTATAATCTGGTGAAAATTGTTGAAATCATTAGTTATGCTAATAAAAAGAAATTATTGTAAGGATTAGGTACTATAAATTTTAATTTTTGTGGAGATGGCGTATGTTTTATTTTTCACTATTTACTAAAAAATTCGAAAGGGTTCTCTTATTTTCATCATAACTTGCTTGATTTTGACGCTATTAACTTCTGGAGTTCAATATATTCCGAAGTACTTTGACAAATATTTAGCAAGGTATACTTTAAAAAATGCATCGTTTTCCCATTATTTAAGCTTGAATACTTAGATTTGAGTACCCGTCGAAAAAAAATATACATTTTTAGTTACTCATAACACACTTTGAATTAACATTAGTTTAGTTCTTTAAGTGAATAGTATATTAAATTTTTTATTATCTTAAATTTTAGTAATAGTAACTTTTTTGTAAAAGCTCATATTTTTTTATTTATACGTGAAAAATAGCTTTAAAACATGCATTTTTTTACGAAAAAATAAAATCTATGATCTCGAATAACTCAAAACGGATTGAGCTATGTTAATTATTTTATATAACAAATTTTGCTTAGAATTTGTCCCTCTAACGATTCGTGGTATTATTTTTAATAAAATAATTTTCACACCCGAAAATGGGTGGCATCCACTCCCAGGGTAAAAGCGCAAGTTAGCCATATCACCTCTGTTCCTTCAGGTATCCTCTAACTGCCCACCAATTTTCATGAAAATCGATGGAGGTTCAACGAAATCGGAGGTGAAAACCTTCAGTGACTGCACTAGATGTAAATCAAAAGATTGCTATATCAAAGTGCAACTGGGCAGGATACGTAGAAAGAGTGAAAGACAGCCGTTGAACAAAGCAAACTGTTGAATGGAGGCCAAGAACAAATAAGAGAAGTAGAGGTAGACCTCAAACCAGATGCACTGATGACATCAAGCGAATTAATGGTCTCGAATGGACGAAAAAAAAAAAATAACGAACAAAGATGAATATACATACCTACGGGAGGCGTATTAGTCCAGAAACCGAAGCTTTTCACCTCGCAATTTTTACAGAATCGATCGATTTGCTTGAAAATTTGAGAATAAGTAGTAGATAGTCCAAGGATAAAAATCTATATCATGCCGAAAGGCGCTTTTAGCATGGGGTGTTTGCCACCCCATCTCGGGGGTGGAAATTTTTTATTAAATTTTGACCGCAAAAGTTGATAAACACATTCATTCTAAAAGCAAATGTTCTATTAACTTTTCGATTTATTCGCTATCGAAAATGTTAGTTTTATATCGAAAAAATCAATTTTTTTCGATATATACTCATTTACCATTCACTTAAATTTTGCCGTAGAAAAATTTTTTTCAAAACAAGTTTTTGGGAATTAAATAACCTACAATTTCGTATTAAAACATTTTTTCGTATATCTGAGAATAATCTTTCTATTCTGAAGAAAATGGCATTTTTTACCAAAGTACAAAAAGTCGTTATTCGCTTTTAACTCCAGTTTTTTTTTTAACTAATCATTCTAAGCCAGTCAAACTTCTAGAATTTAATATTAATACATCAATAAAGAAGAATAGATAAGGCCAATGACTAAAAACACCGCTTACATTATTATGCTTCCCATTGTATTTCTCCTTTTTTTTTTCAAAAAAATATATTAATTTTTTAACCGTAACTTTTTTAATTTTTATCTTAGAAAGTTTGTTAAAAAATAATTTTGTAGGTTATTTTAAAGATCTATAAGGCTGTTAACATTAAATCCTTTTAAAATCCTCAGTCGCAAAAAGTGGTGACTTTGAAAGGGTTGGTAAAGGCAGTTTTCGCATGTTATTATAAGTTTTAATTGTCAATAGCTCACTTCTTAATTTTTGCCGTAGAAAAAATTTTTGCAAACCAAGTTCTTGGGAATTAAGTAAGCTACAATTTCATGTTAAAATATTTTTTCGTATCTCTGATGCCAATCTTCCTATTCTGAAAAAAAAGCATTTTTTACCAAACTCCAAAAATTCATTATTCGCTTTTTACTCCATTTTTTTAAAAACTAACCATTCTAAGCCGGTCAAACTTCTAGAACCTATTAGTAATACATAAATAAAGAAGACCAAATAAGGTCAATGACTAATTTTAATTAGGGTGGTGATTAGGGGTTGCTTCCAATCACTTTTTCGCTGAAAAAAATAGGGACACTCTTTTCATTATAAGCCACTTAATTTTTGAGCTAGAGACTTTTTTCATTTCTTGAGAAATATATTTTTAAATAGGTACTTTAAATTATTTTAAACAAGTTACCTTTGAAAAGTGCATAATTTTCCCCTCTTTTGACTTTGAAACTACAATATTTAGCATTTGACGAAGAAGAGCTAACATATAATAAAGAATAGCTCGATTTCTATTGGTCTTAAAGAAAATTAAAAAACGGTTTTGTTGATTTTTTCAAAAGGTACATTTCTGTTAAGCAAAGTTGTTCTGATAAAACGAAAACTTTTTGAGTTATTAGCAGAAAACCTATTAAAAACATTGATTTTTCGATATAAGACTTTCGATAGCGAATAAAACGAAAATTATTAATTTTATCAAAAAATGTATAGAACATTTTTTTCTTAGAATTTGTTTTTTATTTATGAAACCCCAATAAGATGCTTAAGGCTATGGGTACACAATTCGCAAATATTTTACGTGTATCCCTACTTTTTCTGTCTTTAAACGGCAAATTACGCGTAGTCAAATTCACACTGGTATGGATATGTAAACATTTCTAGAATGTCATTCTACTTGAAAATGTCATTATTAATTTCAAGAGATGGGTTTTGAATGTTCTTCGTTAACTGTTATTTTTATAATTGCAAATTATTATTTCAGTTAATAAATGTGATAATTTTTTCACTAACTATGTATTCAGTGATTGTAATAATTTATTTGTACAACAAAAACTAATACTCAATCGAGAAAAGAGAAAAAGTGTTAAAGTGATTTTTTAATAATATATTGTTATGGAACGCTTACAATTTTGAACATCTTTAACAACAAAATACTTGGATCACAGAATATATTATCATGATGTATTCTCTGCTTGGATCTTCCACAAATAATACACAATAAATAACTTTTTATTACAAAGTAACAAGACACTTACTCAACACACACATTACACATTACTCCCCTGACTTAGTGATAAGTTATACAATTACGTGGCTTAAGGTTCTAGTTCAAAACAAAAGCCAGAATCAGAGAAAAAAAAATTTTTATTAAGTTCACGTCTTAAATCAATTATTTATCAAATACACTATATTTCAATAATATTTAATCAATAACTCAACATATCCCCGATGCAATGTCAAATATTTAAAATTGTCACTGATTGTCAGTGTTTGACTGACAATATATGCTGACAATATTATATTCGGCTGAGTGCGTTGTAAGACAAAGATAGATTTGGAAAATATTACCACGGCATTGTGTTTATTTTTTTCGAATCCTGAAAAAACCAATAAATATTTTTGAAAAATTTAAACGCAGAATGGAAGACTAAATTATTACCGAGGGCCGAAAGTCCCTTAGAATAAGCAAAAAGTTTATTTTGAATGATATATTTGAAATTAAAAATCACACTAAATTTTTCTTAGATTTTCACCCCTGTAACTTATTAAAATAAACATTATAGAAGTTCTCATGGACTTTCGGCCCTCGCTAATAACGTGATCTTTCGTTCTGCTTTTAAATTTTTCAAAAATACTTATTACTTTTCTCAGGATTCGAAAAAAATGAATCCCCATTTGAATTGCATTGCAGCCGAAAATACGTACCGATCCTCTTAAGACAATCTGATCAAATAATGTGATTAATGAGCAACTTATTGCTTACCTAAATTACTACTAAAAATTTGAGACGAAGGACAAACTCAACAGTACCCCTTAGGTTCTGTTAATATATTGCACAAATGTTAACTTGATTAATTATTTATATGGGAAATAAGCCACAATTAAAATGAAAAAAATAATTTTATTAACGTTTCGACGCCCAAATCGGGTGCCGTTGTCAAAATACAAAATATTACTAAAATAAACTAAAGTGTTGTTGCTAAGCAAAAAAATTCTTCTAATAATTTATTTAATCTCACTCATTTATATTGGCAATTCAGACATATATTATACATTTTAAAGTAGAAGACTTTAAAATGATATTGCCAATATTTATGAGTTGCGTTCCTGGGACGACTTACTGAAAGATAGTTCATTCGATTACATGAAATTAACCCCAACTCAAGAATATCCGTCATAAAAAATTATAGCATGTGATATGTCTTTAAAAAGACAACCAAATGCAACGACAGTAAAATTCTCGCGTTAGAATGCAGTAGGATGTGGTTACCCATACTGAAAGAGGAAGTCAATAGAAAGAAAATACCAAGATTAGTAAGTCAATAATATGGAGCTAGTACATATTTTATATTTTAGTATTACTTATATATCTAGTATTATTAATATTATTTATAATTTAAACATGTTACAAGTCAGAATTTGGTATTATTTTTTGAGAGTAAATTAATGTAAGACCAAATACTTACGATGTCGGGATAGTATCACAGGGTTTTTTCCTGGTTTTCCCTTGTGATTTACTATGAAGTCTCTAACGCGAGAATTTTACTGTCGTTGCATTTGGTTGTCTTTTTAAAGACATATCACATGCTATAATTTTTTATGACGGATATTCTTGAGTTGGGGTTAATTTCATGTAATCGAATGAACTATCTTTCAGTAAGTCGTCCCAGGAACGCAACTCATAAATATTGGCAATATCATTTTAAAGTCTTCTACTTTAAAATGTATAATATATGTCTGAATTGCCAATATAAATGAGTGAGATTAAATAAATTATTAGAAGAATTTTTTTGCTTAGCAACAACACTTTAGTTTATTTTAGTAATATTTTGTATTTTGACAACGGCACCCGATTTGGGCGTCGAAACGTTAATAAAATTATTTTTTTCATTTTAATTGTGGCTTATTTCCCATATAAATAATTAATCATAAAAATGCCACAAGGAAATAGCTTCAGAACAACATTAAATGTTAACTTGTACCATCACTTGCATCGTGCACTATTTTTCACTTAACTAACTCGAAGGGTTTCTTCGTCTTGAGTCTTCTAGCTAGATCCGTGTTGTCGAGGAGCTGGATGGCCTCAACAATGACGTGTTGAACAAGTCGTTGTTCGTGACTCTTGGCAAATTTTTCTATGGTCTTGTTAACAGTATCCATGTCTAGGTCCCTATAGAGGTCACTGTTCTTATAGTACTATGGAGCGTTGACAATGTTCCTTAGTACTTTGTTTTGGAATCGTTGAATGATGTTTAAATTGGTATTACTAGCGCAGCCCCATAGCTGGATGCCATATGTCCATATGGGTTTTATAATCTGTTTATACAAAAGTATTTTATTGTAGATCAATAGAGTAGATTGTCTTCCCAATAGCCAATACATTTTTTTATACTTCATGTTAAGCTGTTCTCGTTTCGTTTTAATATGGGCCTTCCAGCGTAGCCTAGCGCCTAGTTTAATACCCAAATATTTTGCGGTATCGGCGTATGGTATCTGAGTATTATTTACGTTAACAGGAATGTATTGTTTATTCTTGTTTGTAAAATTTATATGCACTGACTTCATTTCGTTTAATTTCATTCGCCAGCGTTTAGTCCACTTGTTAAATCTGTTAGCAGAGATTTGTAGTTTTCTTGCTGCTTCTTCATGGTTTTCACCTACGGGTAAAACGGCAGTGTCATCAGTAAAGGTAGCTATTGTGTTATGATCTACTTCAGGGATGTCACTAGTGTATAATAGGTATAGGACAGGTCCTATCACACTACCTTGTGGTACACCTGCATTGATTTCCTTTAGTTCGAGTAGGCTTCTTCTTGCTTAACCCTAAAAACTCTCTCTGATATATAAGATTTCAATAATTCTGCGTATTGCCTTGGCAAAATCCTGCTTAATTTGTATTTAAGTCCTTCGTGCAATGCCTTATCAAAAGCTTGCATCACGTCGAGGAAGACAGAGGAGCAAACTTTCTTTCCTTCCAGCGACCTCTCTATTATATCCGTTATTCTATGGACTTTTTTTTTTTTTTTCTATGGACTTGGTCGATAGTTGAATGACTTTTCGAAACCCAAACTGGTGTGAAGGAATTAAAGCCTTAGCATCTATAAGAGGTTTCAACCTTTTCAGCAAAAGCTTCTCGTACAGCTTTGAAATTACGAGTAGTAATGAAATCGGTATGTACGATGATACTGTATTTGGCTGTTTTCCAGGTTTAAGGATCATTACGACCTCAGCCACTTTCCATAATTTGGGAATATACCTACCTTAATCTGAACGAGGCATTTATAAGATATGTCAGGTAATTTTATCAAAAAAATGTATAGAATATTTTTTTCTTACAATGAATATTTTTATCAACTCTTGTCGTCAAAATATAATAAAAAATTTCCACCCCCGAGAAGGGGTGGCAACCACCCCCATGGTAAAAGCGCCTTTCGGCATCATCTAGATTTTGATCCTTGGACTATCCCCTACTTATTCTCAAATTTTCAAGCAAATCGATCCATTCAGTAAAAATTGCGAGTTTTTGTCCTATTTTAAGCTTCATTACTTGGACTAATAGTAATTTATATTGTGTATAATGTATATCTGACGATAGATGGAATAGCTGTTGAGGATGATGACAACGTCTCAAGCACAAATAGAGATAAGAGCTGAAGGACGCCTATGTTTTTGTGTAATTGTTTTGGTTATACAGTGAGCACGTAAAGGTTGGAATAAATTCATTTTCCCGAGAGTGGACGATTTTGGAAAAAAATCACGAAACAGGTCAATTTTTATTTTTAAATTAAGACTTTTTGGCATATATATCATACTAGTGAAGTCACTTATCTGGGTGTGATGACGTCATCGGTGATTTTTTTAAATGAGAATAGGGGTCGTGTGATAGCTCATCTGAAAGGCAATTCAATTATCTATTCAGTAGTATAAACATTAACAGAATTATTTATACAGGGCGTCCAAAAATTTTTTTTGAATTAAATTTATTGACATAAAAAGAAGAATGTACCTATGTAATTTATTTAATTCAAAATAGATTTTACTGCTCTCATAAAACAGAAAAAATGTTTATTTAACAAATAAATATTGTTCTTTGCTTAAATTCAATATTAATGCAGCCACCCACCTGCCTCTTGACAGTTTGAACATTTAATGTAAGCGAAAAGCGATGATTATTTTTCAAATAAACATTTTTTTCTGTTTTCTGAGAGTAGTAAAATGTATTTTGAATTAAATAAAGTACATACATTCTTCTTTTTATGTCAATAAATTTAATCCATAAAAAAAATTTTTGGACGCCATGTATAAATGATTGTGTTAATGTTTATACTACTGAATAAAGAATTGAATTACCTTTCAAATGAGCTATCACACGACACCTATTCTCGTTTAAAAAAATCATCAATTATGTCATCACGCCCGAATGGGTGACGTTACTAGTATGATATATATGCCAAAAAGTCGTAATTTAAAAATAATAATTGACCTGTTTAGGATTTTTTCCAAAATCGTCCATTCTCGAGAAAATTAATTAATTCCAACCTTTACGTGCTCACTGTATATATATTTGATTTAACTATTTTATATTTGTGATATTTCGACTAAGTTGTAGTGTTATTATGCTAATCTCAAGTCTGCCAATTACAAAATACACATTAAGGCTTTTATTGAATACAATCACTCTGTATGTATTGATTAGTTTGCGTTTTTCAAATCTCTCGAATTTAATGCACCAAAAGATTTATAGGTCAATATTAAAAGCATATTAATATTCAACTAAAAGCAGAACTAAAACCCAATAAATCATTAAATATTTTACGAGTACCAACAACGTGGTGACATTAACCGTCAAATTAACGTTATTTGTTATAAATTTAATATTGCCCCTTACAACCCTCACCACTTAACAACGTTAAAAGAGTTTTTCTAAGCTATTAACAGATTTACTGGCCTCTACGCAGACAAATATCCTTCGTTAATTTTCATTTTCCGGATACACGTTTTTTCCGATACTTCTTGTCCCAAGAGAAGGGTTGATCCCTCGAGGACGACCCTTTATGAAGTCATTAATCGGTCTTTTGTCAGGGCCGGCAAATTTTTTCCTACAAGACATTTCAAAATTTTTTTTCAAGAATACATGGGCACATACAGGGTATTTCAAAAAGTTTCAAACTGTTTCTAGGGTATGTAAAAAATGAAAAATATTTGGGATTTGTCTAAAAAAATTTAGTAACGCCATCCGTTTTCAAGATAAAAGGGCATTGAAAAAAAATTACACATTCTTTACGGTTTTGCTGAAACTACTGACAACATTGTAATGAAATTGAATACGATAATGTTTTAGAAGCTAATATATCCTAAGAATTTATTTTTATATCTGGCTCCCATATAGGGCGATAGTTACAAGGTTCGTTTCAAGTATTATTCAACATAATTTTCAACAAAACCTTCTCGTTTATAAATTCGCAAAGTCTGTTCGTTCGTGGATCGCCGCTCCTACAACACCTAGAGCTGATCTAGCGATGGATTCCTATGTAGTTTGTCTCCTGAATCCAAATCTGAAAACGGCCATTCGGTATCTCTAACCGTCTTTGAGATAAACGATCTCAAAGTTAACATTGTGACGTCACAATCCTTATTAAAATATTTCTTTTCTGCCGACACACTGTGGTTTCAAATGCCGAAAAGGTGGTCATGAACATTTAAAAGCATATAAATATTGTTTGTACACTTTAGAATTAGTTTCGTACAAAATGGTTTTTGTTATCGCTGATTACGAATCTGACATTCTTTTTTTTTAACAAAATGGCGGATCCAACATGACGGAAAGAAATTGAAAATATAAAACAAAACGCAATTTTTTTTCAAATTTGCGAATTTAAGGTCGCTGATTAAAAATCTGATATTATCTTTTGAAAAACAAAACGGCGGATCCCATATGACAGAAAAAAATTCGAAAATCATATTTGAAATGCATGTTTTTTTGAAATTATATATTATAAATAAATATATTATTAAAGATACCTACTTTTGAAATTGCTGAATACAAATACAATTTTTTGTGTAAGTACAATATTCATAATCAATAACGTATATACAACCGCCAATACCTACTCAACAACCACCAGAATCATCTAATATGCGTCATTTCACACTTTTGCATCTAAACAACTGCCAGAAATGGATGGGCAGATATAGGCAGCTAAACAATGTTACAAAGCTCTTCATGGTCTAAGATTTAAGACGCAACCATCATATATCAATTTTTATTAATTTTATACGAGGTACATAAAAAATATTAATTTCGATCAAGAGTAAACTCTATTTTTCTATTCTCATACTATAATATATTTTTTCTACAACCGTGTTAAAAATGCAATTTTTAGCACTCCATAGAAGCGTTAAAAATGCTACTTTAAAGCACTACTGCTTTAAAAATTTTAAGAGCACACAATAGCGATCAACAGGTAGCAAAAAACGCGGTCCAAGTTTGCGAAAGTTCTGCGAACTTTCAAAAGTGTTGTGCGTCGGTAATTCGACACTGACAGTGACGTTTATACTATCAAAAACAATAATTTTTATACATATACGCGCGAAATGTTGCCAAGTCAGTGACGTTCGATTTCTTGTTATAAAAAAATCGATTCTTAGTAGTTCCAATGTGACACAAAATCTAGGCACGGGATAAAAAAGTTTATTTAAAGAAAGTGTATTTTTGTCTTTCTTAATGGCGGTACAGGCTCCTTTTTTCAATATTTTATATACTAACATATTTCTGAAATTGGGCTCTGTACCGCCATTCTTTATTATATTACGAGTATGTGTGCCAAATATCTCGACAAAATATTCACAATTAGAGCCGCAATCTTGGAACGCGTTTGTTGCTACCTGTTGATCGCTACTCTTTGCTTTTAAAGTAGACTTAAAATGTATCAAAATCCGACACATGTGCTCTAGTTTTCTACTGAAAACAAATATTTATTGCCATATAATATCTTCGATACTTCTAATATTTTTGACTCCTTTACTACACCAATATCGAACATAATTAATATTTATTACCTATAGTTTGCAAAAACCTCTTTTTCATAATATAGGCAACGTTGATTTTTAAATCTTTAAATTTAAAATTTATATCCTAAAGTCGACCCTGCCTTTAGATTTTCAGTGTTCAGATGATAGGCTCTATACAAAAACGCTGGCGTAACATATTTAGGATGTCTTCTAAAGCCATTAATTTGATTTTCATGGAAGAATGCGGTGAGTGATAATACCAATTTTAATTAACGTTTTTTCCAGTATTTTACGCCGCTATTAGCTGTTGACGTTGTTATTGTACTGCAAAACTTTAATTGATGGCAGCCATCATAAAAAAGTTACGGGGTAATTAAACCGGAAAAACATTTGCTCTACTAATAGCATTTGTCAGTTTCTTGTCTAACTTTAATTTGAAGATTAGTGTTTAATTTAATTTAGAAAAAAAAGAATTTTTACATTAAATAGAGTGTTTTCAGCATTATAGTACTATTTAAGTCAAATAGTACAATAGAATGTTATCCAAGTTATCTGGTTCTCTACCTATCTTAGAGAGTTGTCTTATTGATAAGTTACCAAAAATTCCAACATTTCCAGCTTTTTCCAACAATAGTTAGCCATCATATTATGTATAAATGTTACCGGCCAAACCCGATTTCAGGACAAACTAGTTTGGCCTAGGCCAAATGTAATTGGATGTAATATAATTATTTTTAATAAAACTATAATGATTCGACGGTAAAACTAATGGACAATTGGTAATACCAAAGAATACACACCCAAGTTGGTTGGGGTATTCTTTGGTGATACGAACAATCATATTATAAACAACCTCTATTACAAAAATTATTATTTATTTTTCTATCGAGTGCTTTGGTGATACTTATAAATGCCTTCTTGCACTTGCATCTGTTTGTGGAGCAGTTTTTGTTGCAGCTGCAATTGACAAGATCTTGTGCTGACCCAACTGAATTTCTCGTAGCTTTAACACATTCGTGAACACGACTGCATATGCAGACACTTCCAAAAGGACCTGACTGTCTGCAATATGAAGTAGTATTCTTGAATGTGTTAAGTAAGAAAAATAAACTCAGAATATAGTTTCTGAAGGACAACAAGTTTGGTGCCAACTTTGTAAAATCCTTCGTCATTTGTCTGAAGAATAATTCCAATGATGTTTCTGAGATCACCTTTGCCTGTGAGCATCACTGTCTTCTCTTAGATTAACATTGCAATTATTATCTATCTATTATCTTCCTTAAGTTATCTTCATCCTGAATGTCATTTATGATTTCTTGCTGCAAAGATGAAGTCGAAATTTCTAAACCAAGGCTCTAAAATATCGTTCATGTTTGCATCCACCAGAGATTCAGTTGAATCAGAACATGGTTATTTTTCAAATACACCTTCAACAAAAACTGTTCCATAAACAGATGCAAGTCAAAGAAGACAATGATATTCCGCAATTTTAAATGACATCAAAGCACTTTATGAAAAAACATTATATATAATAATTTTTATAATTGAGGTAAAATTATTATTGTTTTTATAAAAAAAGCACTGAATATTTTTTATATGATTATTTGTATTTCCAATTGTCTATTAGTTTATGCCAAATCATTATTTGTTTTAATAAAATTATTGTCTTACATCAAATTACAGAGTATTTTATTTAGTGCAGTCACTGGAGGTGGATATGAGCTATTAACTCCGATTTCGTTCAACCTCCATCGATTTGTATGAAAATTGGTGAGTGGTTAGACGATATCTCAAGGAACAAAGGTGACATGGTGCCAACTTGCGCTTTTACCCTGGGGGTGGATGCCACCCCTCCTCGGGGGGTGAAAATTATTTTATTAAAAATAACCACTCAGTTCGATAGAGAGACAAATTATAAGAAAAATTTGTTATAGAGGGTGTCTGCGTAACTTGGAACTATATGGGAAACTTTTTTAATATCAATTTTACGAAAAAAAGTCATTCTTTATAAAGTGCTCTGCATAGTCTAAAACCTAAGATGCAATCATCAGATATCAAATTTTGTCGACAGTATACGAGGTATATCAAAAAATATGAATTTCGCTCAAGAGCAAACTACCTTTATATTTCAAAATATCAAAAAATTTTATTAGGAAAAGTTATTTGTAATTAAAAACCCTATTCAAATATGCAATAACAGCCTTCTACTTGAAAAAAAAATTACTGAAATTTTCCTAAATTACCGATTCCGAACATCATTTTTATTTATTAGACATGTAATACCTCTTTTATTAATAATTTTAGGAAAAAAAATATTCTTCATAAAAATCTGTGCATAGTCTAAACCTCAAGATGCAATCATAAGGTTATCCAATTTTGTTAATTTTATACGAGGTGTGTCAAATAATAAGAATTTAGAAAGAATTTAGAAATTCATATTATTTGACGCACCTCGTATAAAATTAACAAACTTGGATAACTGATGGTTGCATCTTAAGGTTTAGACCATGCACAGATTTTTATGAAGAATAATTTTTTTTTCTAAAATTATTAATAAAAGAGTTATTAGGTACATGTCTAATAAATAAAAATGATGTTCGAAATCGGTAATTTACGAAAATTCCAGAAATTTTTTTTTTTCAAGTAGAAGGCTGTTATTGCATATTTGAATATGGTTTTTAATTGCAAATAACTTTTCATAATAAATTTTTTTGATATTTTGAAATACAAAGGTAGTTTGCTCTTGAGCGAAATTCATATTTTTTGACATACCTCGTATACTGTTGACAAAATTTGATATCTGATAATTGCATCTTAGGTTTTAGACTATGCAGAGCACTTTATAAAGAATGACTTTTTTTCGTAAAATTGATATTAAAAAAGTTTCCCATATGGTTCCAAGTTACGCAGACACCCTGTATAATGTTATTAAAATAAATCAAAACTTTTTGAGTTATTAAAGATCAAAGATTTTAATTTTTCATGAGAAAAATGCATGTTTTTAACCGATTTTTCATAAATAACTCAAAAACTAAGTTTTTACAAAAAAGTTATTATTATCAAAATTGAGGCTAATAAAAAATCAAATAAACTGCTTACTAGAAAAACTTTTCTATGTTAATTAAAAGTAAGTTATAGGTAATTGAATGTATATTTCTTTCGTCGAGTACCCAAATCTAAGTATTCAAGCTTAAATACCGGCAAAATGATGCATTTATAACATAAACTTATTAAACATTTGTCAAAGTTCATAGAAATATCTATCAAATAAGCCCTCGAACAAGTTGATAGCATTAAAATTTAAGCACCAAAAATGTTTCAAAATGTATCTTTTAAAAATTTTTCCAAAAATTGTTATTGTTTATTTTGTAAATAACTCCGTTAATTTTTAAGATATCAGGTTCACCTAAAAACTAGTTAAAAGATAATTCTAAGAGCTATTAAAAATATCGAAATTAGTCTTTTAAACCTCTCACTTTTTTAACAATATAAGGTTAAATGGCCCCGGTTACATGGTTCTCGCAGCAAAATAAAAATTTTAAACGTTTCTATTTCGGTTATTTTTTACTTTACGGAAATAGTAAAAGAGGTAGAGTATTTGGAACAGAAAAACCTAAAATTAAGTTATATATTATTTTTTACGTATATTGAGTATTTTTGGAGTTATTATCAAAAGAAAATGAAAATTACGATAATTTTAAAAATTCTGATTTTTTTAAATTGTACCTTTTTTCAAAAATATGCATTCTAAACCGGTGAAAATTGTTGAAATCATTAACTATGTTAACCTAAAGAAATTTTTGTGAGGATTACTACAAATTTTAATTTTTGTGGAAATGGCGTATGTTTTATTTTTCACTTTTTCCTAAAAAAAAATCGAAAGGGTTCTTTATTTTCATCATAACTTGCTTAATTTTGATGCTATTAACTTCTACTTGAGCTCATTTGATAGGTACTTCGAAGTACTTTGACAAGTGGTTTACAAGTATATTCTCTAAAATGCATCGTTTTCCCGGTATGTAAGCTTGAGTACTTAGATTTGAGTACTCGTAGAAAAAAATATACATTCAATTACCCATAACTCATTTTTAAATAACATTAGTTTAGTTCTTTAAGTGGGGAGTGTATTAAATTTTTTATTATCTTTAATTCTGGTAATAATAGTTTTTTTTTAAAAGCTTATAGTAGTAATGCGTGAAAAACAGCTTCAAAATATGCATTTTTTTAAGAAAAAATAAAATTTTTGACATATAATAACTCAAGAAGTATTGATTTATGTTAATAACTTTATATAACAAATTTTGGTTATAAGTTGCCCCTATATCAATTTCTGGTATTTTTTTTATTAAAAAAAAATTCACCCACGAGAAGGGGTGGCATCCACTCCCAGGGTAAAAGCGCAAGTTGGCATCATGTCACCTTTGTTCCTTGAAGTATTTTCTAACTACTCACCAATTTCCATGAAAATCGATGAAGGTTCAACGAAATCGGAGGTGAAAAGCTTCAGTGACTCCACTAATTGAGCTTGTCTATTTATCTTGCTTTGCAGGTATACTGTAAAGTTAATACTAGGCCGTACTAATTTATCCTGCAGTATCCGTATTAAGCAAGGCTAAACTAGTTTATCCTCACGGTTTCAGGACAAACTAGTTTGGCCTAGGCCAAACTAGTTTATCCTGAAATCGGCTTTGGCCGGTAACATATACATCCCATGATGATCTTGATACGGTACCTCCATGATGGAAGATGCTATTCATCATCATGCACCAATATTTTTCCGGAAATCAGCAAGGTCACTACGTCAAAAATGCAGTGTAATGCTCTTGTAGGAGCCACAAATGGCGAAGCTCCATGCAGAAATTTCATGCTTTAAAATTGATTAGAACAAAAATATTTAGCGATAATATAACAAAAAAACAAAATAACAAAAAAAAAGAAAGCCGTTGGTCCTGACAACATACCTACAGAAATGTTAAAGCTCATAAATGAGGAAAACATTGGAATACTAGTTAAACTTTTCAATAATGATATTCGACTGGTCATTTCCCTGAAGATTGGTAAAAGTCCGAATTCATAACACTATCAAAAAAACAACGTCCGAAAAACTGTAGCGATTATAGAATGATAAGCCTTATGAGCCACACTTTGAAAATCTTTCTACGTATCATCCACAGTAGAATCAGAGATAAATGTGAAGAAGACCAGGATGAAATACAATTTGGCTTCAGAAATGGACTGGGAACCCGGGTCGCACTCTTTGCACTAAATGTATTATTGCAGAAATGCCGAGATCAAAGAAAATATGTCTTTGTTGTATTTATTGACTATGAGAAGGCCTTTGATCGAGTACATCACAAATTAATTAAAATATTAAAGGATAAAGGAGTTGATAGTCAAGATATGTACGAATCATAGAAAAATTATACTGGCGTCAAACAGCGACAGCTTGCATAAATGGAAAATTAACAGAAATATGCAAAATACAAAGAGGTGTCAGACAGGATTGTATACTGTCCCCACTGTTATTCAATTTATATTCAGATATAATATTTAAAGAAGCGCTGCATAATTTGGAATGGGGTGTGAAAATTAATAGAATTCTGATAAATACAATCAGATATGCAGAATATACAGTTATTTTAAGTGATCATATGAATGGATTATAACACCTTTTAAATGCCATTGACACAGTGGGAAGAGAGTTTGGCCTAAATATAAACTGCTTAAAAACAAAACACATGGTATTTAGCCGTTTGGCGCATCAAGATTCACGGTTATATGTTGATGGTCATATAATTCAAAGAGTACACAGTTTTAAATATCTTGGTTGCCATATTACTGAACAACTAGATCCAGATAAAGAGATAAAATGTAGAATCGAGATAGCCCGCACGACATTTTTAAAAATGAGGTCATTCTTCTGTAATGATAACTTGCAACTTCAACTTCGAAAGCGCATGATTAAATGCTACATATGGTCAGTCATCTTGTACGGTGTCGAAGCATGGACATTAAAAATTTCCACCATTAACCGTTTGAAGGCCTTTGAAATGTGGCTGCACAAACGTATACTGAAAATACCATGGACATGCTGACAAATGTGGCAGTCCTTAAGAGAGCAAATGCTACCCGCGAGCTACTTGATAACATCAAATATAGAAAGATGGCCTAATTTGGACACGTAATTAGGGGAGACCGGTATAATATTCTTTAACTTATTATGATGGAAATAATATTATTTATTATAATAAATATTTATTATATATTTATTTATTTATTTGCAATAAATATTATTATTAAATAATAAATCGAAGGGCGCAGAGGAATTGGTAGAAAGCAGGCCTCTTGGTTGAAGAATATCCGGGAGTGGACAGGAATAAAGAAAGCAGAACACCTATTTAGAATAGCTCGAGACAGAAACAGTTTCGCCATGTTAATCGCCAACGTCAAGGGGACTTTATAAGGCACGTTAAGAAGAAGAATAACAAATATTTTTTGTCCTAAATTGCTATATTTTGTACCAAATGTAGAAGATCAAAAAGCGAACTGAAAATATTTATTCAATAATTGCATTACAATATCAAACCTGATCAAAAATTTGTTGACCATGTTTTTCGAAACACATCTAATCAAACAACAGACTTACACAATTGCGGCATAGAGCTTTTATTTTCATTATTCAGTGTGTTTTTTGAAATTTCCATATTGCGAGTCCAGTATTAACACCTAAAATAAACACAATATTTGATGAAACCACCAGAACCACTTTACCACTTTAATTCGGCAGTAGCTATTAGCGTTTGCTGTTTTAATGTATTGATAATTTTTGCGTGTTGCCCAAAATATCAAGGCAGCTGTGATTAAATATTATATTTGTTTATCTTAAATGGAAATTCGGGAAATAACGCGAACAATTTAATAATGCAACTAGGCTGGCGGCAAAACAGGAAAAATACATATTCAAATATTTGGCAATAATTATTATGTGTTAAATAATTCTGATGGATAAAGGCAAATTTCTTAATAAACTGACAGTGATTATTAATCATGGTACTTTTTATTCTAACATTTTGTTTTCACCCAAATTTGAAAAGATGTGAAAACTTTGTATTATCCACGTCCGTCTGTCCGTCTGTCTGTAATCACAACTCCTCCGTCAATATATCAGCTAGAATGACAAATGAGGTGTCAACTGAAAGCTGATAATCCAAGGATGGTACTAAAGGTGAGATATTTGACCTTGGCGGTCTGTCCATCGGTCTGTCCGACCGCGAATATAACTCCTCCGTCATTATACCAGGTAGAATGACAAATGAGGTGTCAAATGAAAGCTGATAATCCAAGGATGGTACTAAAGGTGAGATATTTGACCCAGGCTGTCTTTCCGTCGGTCCGTACGACCGGGAATATAACTCCTCCATCATTATACCAGCTTGAATGATAAATGAGGTGTCAAATGAAAGCTTATGATCCAAGGATGGTACTAAAGGTGAGATATTTGACCTAGGCTGTCTTTCCGTCGGTCCGTACGACCGCGAATATAACTTCTCCGTCATTATACCAGGTAGAATGACAAATGAGGTGTCAAATGAAAGCTGATAATTCAAGGATGGTACTAAAGGTGAGATATTTGACCTAGGCGGTCTGTCCGTCGGTCCGTCCGACCGCGAATATAACTCCTCCATCATTATACCAGGTAGAATGACAAATGAGGTGTCAAATGAAAGCTTATAATCCAAGGATGGTACTAAAGGTGAGATATTTGACCTAGGCTGTCTTTCCTTCAGTCCGTACGACCTCGAATATAACTCCTCCATCATTATACCAGCTTGAATGATAAATGAGGTGTCAAATGAAAGCTTATGATCCAAGGATGGTACTAAAGGTGAGATATTTGACCCAGGCTGTCTTTCCGTCGGTCCGTACGACCGCGAATATAACTTCTCCGTCATTATACCAGGTAGAATGACAAATGAGGTGTCAAATGAAAGCTGATAATCCAAGGATGGTACTAAAGGTGAGATATTTGAACATGGCGGTCTGTCCGTCGGTCTGTCCGACCGCGAATATAACTCCTCCGTCATTATACCAGGTAGAATGACAAGTGAGGTGTCAAATGAAAGCTTATAATCCAAGGATGGTACTAAAGGTGAGATATTTGACCTAGGCTGTCTTTCCATCGGTCCGTACGACCTCGAATATAACTCCTCCATCATTATACCAGCTTGAATGATAAATGAGGTGTCAAATGAAAGCTTATGTTCCAAGGATGGTACTAAAGGTGAGATATTTGACCTAGGCTGTCTTTCCGTCGGTCCGTACTACCGCGAACATAACTTCTTCGTCATTATACCAGGTAGAATGACAAATGAGGTGTCAAATGAAAGCTGATAATTCAAGGATGGTACTAAAGGTGAGATATTTGACCTAGGCGGTCTGTCCGTCGGTCCGTCCGACCGCGAATATTACTCCTCCGTCATTATACCAGCTAGAATGATAAATGAGGTGTCAAATGAAAGCTTATAATCCAAGGATGGTACTAAAGGTGAGATATTTGACCTAGGCAATCTTTCTGTCGGTCCGTACGACCGCCAATATAACTCCTCCGCCATTATACCGCGTAGAATTACAAATGAGGTGACAAATGTCAAAGTTTAGTAAAAATGACTCAAAATTAGTAAATTCGTATATCAATCCACGCAAAGTTACACGTAAAATTCAAATATCGTCTTCCAGTTCTACTTTCGATTACTTTGGGTGAAAACCTAGGACTTACGAAGTCCAATTACTTGTCTTATGTATTTCTTCTTCTCCTTCATTTAAGCACCTAAACAACAGCATTTAGTTGTTACAAGTGATTCTGCAGGGAAAATTTGGAGGTAAGAAGCATAGCAAGAAGAAGAATGTCCTGGTTGAGAAAACTCAGGGAATGCATGGTCGTAATCAGATAACCACTTCAATTAAGTGGTCGATGTTGAAATATGAGAAAGGAACAAAATATGGTAGAAAACATATGTTGGAACATGAAAGCAATTCATAATATAATTTGTAGTAAAATGTCTAGTATCAAAATCAATGGGAAAGTACCAGTAGCTGGCTGGATACCATAATTAAAAATCATACAGAACAAGTAAAAACCCCGTTTGTATAACGGTATAAAAATTTTATTGAAAAACTATTAAAAAGTCATCCAAAATGATTCACAAAACGTTTTCGATCTAGATCAGATCATCTTCAGTGCCTAGAACGAAGTAATTCCACGTTAAAATGAATGCAAAAGGTTAAAATTATGATTAGTTAAAGAAAAATGTGGATAATACTTACGTTCTGCTTAGTACATGAAACTAGCAACCTTATAGAATAGGTGACATCGAGAAATATGATTTACATTTTTAAAAACTGATGTTAGTAACGACTCTAAGTCGATGTTAAAAGAAATATATAAGAGTGCTCAAAGGGCAACATGATTCACTGCTCGATGATAACGTGTGGTACTTGCCAGTTCGATGGACACAGACCAACAAGAATATAGGAGATGACAATATATTTATCAGACTGAAGTGACATGACAAGACAATTCAAGTCAAGTTAATTTTTGGTTATGAATTTAAATTTAAATTATCAGTTACGCTGAATGGATGTTAATAACTGTATTATCAAAGTGGAATTTAAATTATAATAAATTAGATTCCATTGTAAAAGTCTAAAAGGCAACTCTTTATTACAGAAAGAACTTTTGTTATTGTTATGTTAATAAAAATGTTATTCATAGTAAAGTCAATGACGTCATTGATGACAGTTTAAAAAAGAAGACGAAAGTTTAATTTAGTTTTGAAATAAAAAGAGAAATGAAAAGAACTTGAATGTAAACAGCTAATAGACGGAAAATATAAGATACCTAGCAATATTGTAAAGATGAAAGGAGTAATGTTGGTTGCCTATGATTAAGGTTGTAATGGCTAACAAAGAAAGAGAAAATTAATAAATTTAGCTGATTATTTGAATTAGTTAACTAATAATCTGAAATCTACAGATGGTACTGGAGTGAACAGACTGATATGGGCGAAAAATATGTTACTGTAAAAAAATATATTACCCGAGAAAAAAACTTTTACAGTTTACTTTTACTTAATTTTTAAATACTGCCTATCAGCCCTGATACCAAGTAAAAAAAATATGAGGTCCATTTCCCCGATTTAAGTTGATATCTTTTTCTTGTGGTGCTTTCTCCTTTAGTGGAGGTTAGCAACTACACTGGAAAATCTGTTTTTGTCCAATGCGGCTCTAAACAAAGATGTTGAATCAAGGCCGGTCCAGTCTATGATATTTCTAGGCCACGAAATCTGGCGCCTACCTGGACCCCGTTTTCCTTCAATCAGTTGCGCGAGGCGGTACTTTTCGTTTCTCATTATGTGTCCTAGGTAGCTAAATTTTCTGACTTTAATGATTTTTAGCAGTTCCCATTCTGTACCTATTCTCCTCAGAACATCTTCGTTGGTGGTGTGGGTTGTCCAAGGTATTTTCAAGATTCTTCTATAAAGCTAGAGTTCAAAGCTTCTAACTTGTTCATCAGTGTTGTGTTGAGTGTCCAGGCCTCCGTTCCATACAAAAGTATTGACCACACATAGCAATGCAGAAAACGACATCTAAGGCTGATATTGATGCTACTGTTACAAAATAAGCTTTTCATTTTGACAAACCCCTGTCGGGCTACCTCTATTCTCGCCCTTGCTTCTTGTTTATAATCAAGTTGATTGTTGAAGGAGCAACCAAGATATGGGTATTGGCTTATGTATTCAAGCTGTTGGTGTTACACATATATTGGAAGGGGTAAATTTTTGTTCCTTGATATTTTTATAATTTTGGTTTTCGCAGTATCGATTTTCATCCCCATTTTTTCACACCTCTCAGTAACTCTATCCAACAGTATCTGCAGACTATGGTCCGAATCAGTCATTAATACCGTGTCATCTGCATAGCGGATGTTATTTACTCTCTGACCGTTTATCCTGCTTCCTTCTAAAAAGTACGATAAAGCGTTCGCAAATATTACCTCAGAGTAGACGTTAAACAGTATGGGTGATAGCACATAACAATGTCTAACACCTCATTGTATTTCAATTTAATATAGGCAACTCAAATTACACGGCCTGTCAAATTTTACCTGATCCTTTTCTGTCTCTCTCAGGACATCTCTCTTGTATGTTGGGGTCAATCTCGCTTCACTATTTGAATGGAACGGGGCCATTCCATCTGTACTGACAGTTCAATGGATAATACACATTTTATGACATTTATTCTAACATGACATTTTAGTTGAATCTGACAGTTGTCACATTTTATTTGCAATTTGGCATAAAAAGAAATCAATTGATTTTCATAGTCTTATAAATTGTACAGATTATATTCGTAGATATATTATATAATTCGTAAATAGTTTTTTCTTCGATTATAGCGCCATCTATCGACAACTAGAATAACTAGAATAAATGTTATAAATGTCTGTAATCACAGACGTGCTTTTTTCTGTCACATACAATTTAATGCGCTAGAAAGGAATCGAAAAATTGTGACGCAGTGAAAAATGCTGTAAATTTTAAAGAACTACTTGGATTGACATGAAATTTGGCATACACATAGCTAACAAGTCAAAGAAAAAAAGTGATATTGTGCCGATATGTGCTTTTGCCCCGGGGGTAGTTTTCACCCCCTCTTGGTGGTGAAAAAATATTCGTCCAAAGTAAGTCCGGAAATGGATGAACTGACTATTTCTAAGTAACTTTTGTTCTATAGAGTTTTTCACGAAGTCAATATTTTTCAAGTTAATTGCCAGTGAATATGTTCATTTTTTCAACAAAATAACCACGCTTTTAGACGGTTTTTTGCAAATAACTCAAATAGTAAGTATTTTGTCGAAAAAAGATTCTTAGCAAAAATATAGCCTGTAAAATATTTAAAAAAAATGGTGTATATATCACGACTGTATACCTAGTAGAAGCAGAGTTATAGCTAATTAACAATACGTTCATATTCGTAAAATTTAAAATGGAATACTTTAACGTGAAATAACCAAAAATGAAGCACATTTCGGGGAAAACTTATTAGAACTTATTTAAAGTGTTTAAAAAAGCTTCGTTTTTGATTTATAAAAAAAATTTCTAGCATAAAAGTAAACAAGTTACGCTCAAAAGAAAGTTAGTCCCTTTTTTTTTGGTAAAAAAATCGGGAAAATCACCCCCTAATTAGTAACTCAAATGAACTTAATCGTTACGACTTCACAAGTTTGTTGACTCACGTATTAGGCTATTGATTATATTCAAAATAAGATAGCTAAAAGGAACTACAACGTTAACGGGGTTTTATTATTTCATATGGTCAGTGGACATCTATGTATGAAAAAACCGCGGAGTGCTACCATTTAAAGGGGTGCGTTTTTGAGAAATGGGTGAATTAGTCCCTGGGCACATGTTACATTAGGGTGAGTTCTATGCACTTTTGGTACAAACATATCTACATAAAAATTGTTCCTGGTTAAATTTCCTATCTAAATATCACTTTTTAAAGTCAAAGATACTTTTTTTTACAAAAATATATTCAAAAAGAAAAAGCACAAAAACCCAAAATAAAGAAATTTTGTTTTTTGTCCCATAACCTTTGTCCACGAGGATATAGGTATAGACATTGCTTTACAGAAAAAAAACCTACATATTTCTTCTTTAAAATGTTGTCTAGTAGAGGTAATTAAGATTTATAGTTTTCGAAATATGATTTTTCAAAATTCGCCACTCACAGGAATTTTGGGAAATATTCCTTGTTATTTCGCAAATTATGTTCTGTAACTTTTTTCTACGTAACTTTAAGTATATGCAATGGTACACGTAATAGGAATATAAATCAATTACCTTTAAAATGGTCTACTGTATAACGTTGTACATAAACATTAGTCTTAGAAAACATCGCTTTAGTTAAAATTATTTAAACGTTGACATTTAAAAAATTGTCAAAAGCAAAGTCTATCTCTTCGTTAGCATTAGCTTCAATATCTTCCTCTGACACCTCAGTTATCTTAGAGTTCCCACAATTAGTACCCATGCACAGGCACCCTTTGCAGCATATTGAACAACTAATTCCTATCTTCCTACAACCGCAATTTTTTGTGCATCTTTTGGTACATTTACATGCTATTTTTTCAATCAAAGCTTGGGTGCAGGAGCTTTGACAGTAAATATTGGAATTAATCCCTATTTTGAAGTTTGCCCGGCCGAGTCAAGTGGATTAAAAGTATTACCTATAAAAAATAAGATTCAATCATAACACACAATCACATAAAAAAGTTATAATGAGGAATTTAAAAAATAATCCTTATATCAAAAATCGTTGCAAGTACTTATAACATTTTGAAAAAGCATACCTTATTCAAAAATAATCCTAGAGTTTTTTATAGTACACCATTTTAAAGTAAACAAAATAAGCTTTCTTTTTTATTATATAATGTATACCTAAATGTAGAAAAAAAAGTTATAATGAGTAATTAAAAAATAATCGTAAAAAATATAAAAACTCGTTAAAAGTATAAAGTCTTGAAAAAGATAAATTCTTTAAAAGAAGTCATACAACATTATACAGTAGAACATTTTAAAGGTAATTGATTTCCATTCCTCTTACATGTACCATTAGTCCTGTCGCCAGGGGGTGTACAACGGCCTCCTTTATTCAGATGGACATTTTTTTCATGTATTTTGACCCGTAGAATACGAATTTTTTGGGTAACAGTTGATTCGGATGTCGATAAGATTGTTATTGACCAAGAACTTGAGGAATTACATAACAGAGGTTTCTCACAAAACAAAACTTTTTTTTGTATTTTCTTGGGTAAAATGTTCTAACAAGTTTTCCCGTAGGATGCTCAGTTTTCGAGATAAACGCGGTTGAACTTTCAAAAAATCGAAAAACTGCAATTTTTAAACCCGAATAACTTTCGATTAAAAAATAAAATAGCAATTCTGCTTAGCGCCTTTGAAAGTTCAAGTCAAATTATATCGGTTTTGATTATTTGCATTGATAAAAATTTAATGTGTTATTGTTAAACAAAGCTACAAATACCTAGTGCCTGAGTGATGTTTTCTATGTTGTTCTGAAGCTATTTTCTTGTGGCATTTTTATAATCAAGTATATTCAAATGAGAAATAAGCCACAATTTTACCTAAAAATGATTTTATTAACGTTTCGACGCCCAAGTCGGGTGTCGTTGTCAAAATACATTTTTGTATATTTGTAATATGTATTTTGACAACGACACCCGACTTGAGCGTCGAAACGTTAATAAAATCATTTTTAGGTAAAATTGTGGCTTATTTCCCATTTGAATATACTTGATTATGTTTTCTATGATTTCTCATTTAAAATCGAACGAGTAGGTAGAATAGGTACTAGTGCAATCGAGGCTATTTCTACGTAGCATGCGTTAAAATGCATGTAAAGGCACGGGAAACACTATGTGTTTATAGCTTTGTTAAACAATAAAAAAATAAATTTTTAGCAATGCAAATAATTAAAACCGATATAATTTGACTTAAGCTTTCAAATGCGATAAGCAGACTGGCTATTTTATTTTTTAATCAAAAGTTATTCGGGTTCAAAAATTGCAATTTTTCGATTTTTTGGAAGTTCAACCGCGGTTCTCTCGAAAACTAGCCATCCTACGAAAAAAATTGTAAAAACGTGTTTTGCTTAGAATGACCCAAAAAATACCAAAAAATGTTTTGTTTTGCGAGAGATCGCGGTTATGTAATTCCTCAAGTTCTTGGTCAATAACAATCTTATCGACATCCGGATCAACTGTAACCCAAAAAATTCGTATTCTACGGGTCAAAATACATGAAAAAAACTTGGGTAAGTCCATCTGAATAAAGGAGGCCGTTGTACCCCCCCTGGCGACAGGACTACATTGCATATGCCTAAAGCTACGTAGAAAAAAGTTACAGAACAATATTTGCGAAATAACAAAGAAAATTGCCCAAAATTGCTGTAAGTGGCGAACTTTGAAAAGTCATATTTCGAAAACTGTAAATTCTAATGACCTCTGCCAAACATCATTTTAAAGAGAAAATATGTATTTTTTTTCTGTAAAGCAATGTCTATACCTTTATTCCCGTGGACAAAAGTTATGGGACAAAAAATAAAATTTATTTTTTTGGGTTCCTTTGTGCTTTTTCTTTTGAATATATTTTTGTAAAAAAAAGTATCTTTAACTTTAAAAAGTTATATTTAGAAAGGAAATTTAACCAGGAACAATTTTTATGTAGACGTGTTTGTACCAAAAGTGCATAGAACTCACCCTAATGTAACCTGTGTCCAAGGACTAATTCACCAATTTCTCAAAAACTCACCCCTTTAAATGGTAGCACTTCGCGGTTTTTTCATATATAGAGATTCATTGACCATATAAAATAATAAAACCCCGTTAACGTTGTAGTTCCTTTCTATAGTACATAATCAATAGCCTATATGTATTGTTTATACGATCTGTAAGTTTCATCGGTTCAAAGTCCTTATTTTTGAAAGGGCTGTAGTTAAAAAGAGTTGAACGAGTCACTGATCACGAATGTATGCAAATTTAGAAACACCAAATCTTAATCAATTTTTGTCTAACAGAAAAATAAAAAAATACATGATATTCAGAAAAGCAATGCTGACTTTTTTGTTTTTCGAGATTTTTGGTATCTCTTTAAAATTTTTAAAAATTTCACTTTAAAACCAAATTTTTAAAAAAATAATCACTTTGAATCGATGAAACTTACAGATCATATAAACACAAGGTAAGTAAAATAATTTATGGAGCGGTAACGATTTATTTCATTTAAGTTGATAATTAGGGGGTGGTCTTCCCGATTTATTTTTGCCGAAACAAAAGTGACCAACTTTATTTTGAGCGTAACTTGCTTAAATTTAATGATAAAAACTTTTTATAAAAACAGAAATAAAGATCTTTTTAAACGCTTTAAAAAATTTATAATGGATTCTCCCCAAAAAGTGCTTAATTTTTTGGATATTTCACTTCAAACTATTCTATTTGAAATTTGGTGAATATGAATCTATTTTTCATTGGCTATAACTCTGGCTTTACGAGGTCCAGAGACCTAACGCGTACACCATTTTTTTTACTTTTCTACAGGCCATATTTTTGCTAAGAATGTTTTTTTCGACAAAATACTTACTTCCGAGTTATTTGAAAAAAATCGTCAAAAAATGTAGTTATTTTGTTGAAAAATGAACATATTCACTCGCAAATAACACGAGAAGTGTCGACTTGGCGAAAAAGATCTATAGAACAAAAGTTACTTAAAATTAGTCAGTCTATCCATTTCCGGACTTATTTTAAACTTATATTTTTTCACCCCCAAGAGGGGGTGAAAGTCACCCCCAGGGCAAAAGCACACATCGGCACAATATCATTTTTTTTCTCTGACATGTAAGCTATGCGTATGCCAAATTTCATGTCCATCCAAGAGGTTCTTTAAAATTTAGAGCAAAAACCGTGAATGAATGTACTATTAACTGAAATAATAATTTGCAATTATGCAAATAACAGTTATCCAAGAACATTTAAAAGCCATCTCTTTAAAGTTAATAATGACATTGTCAAGTAGAATGACATTCTAGTAATGTTTACATATCCATACCAGTGTGAATTTTACTACACGTAATTTGCCGTGTAAAGACAGAAAAAGTAGAGATACACGTAAAATATTTTCGAATTATGTAACGATGGCCTTAAGTATTTGCTACCAACCTTTTATGTTTGATACGTCTAATAAAAAAAAGATATTCCAGAAAATTAATTACTTTTTCTGGTTCCACGCCATTAGCGATTTTTTATAGATCTTAACATTTTTTTAATTTTTAAATAGCGGAATATTTAAGCTTATTTCACAATTTTTCTTTAAATAATTAAATTTCCTGAAATAAGGTCAATGAAAACTTTCTTTGCGACTAAACACTTTTCCTGAACCTCGCCACTATCTAAAGTTTTTAATTTTAGTTATAAAGCCGAGAAATCTGCGAAACTTTCTTCATAGCTTTTTTTTCATCTCCTTTAAAATGCCATTTATTTTCGCAATAATTTACTAAAGGAAATCTCCGAGTACAAACATGAACAAAACGAATAGAAGAGGAGATCTGAAGATGTTCGGTGTGTTTAATGGGATTTAAATGAGGCAATCTCAAGTTTGGTCTACACCATATTCTTCCATATAAAACTTATGATACATATACGATAATATGATCCTTCTGATAATCGAATATTTAGTTAATTATATTACGTAATATTAATAATTAAATTACGTAATATATTATAACATTATTGAATCGAATCTATAGAAGCAATCATCAGAGACGATCAGTTTGGATTCAGAGGCGGTAGTTCTCGCCTAAAAATGCTACGACCAACAGAAAGATATATTTATATGCTTTATAGACTTTGAAAAGGCATCTGATAAAGTAAGACACGACTTACTACTGGAACGTTTGCAAGAAGTCGGTTTAGACGGAAAAAACATCAGTTTTTGACGACGGAAAAGTTTTCAATCTAACAGCACATAAAATAATACCAAAAATATTAACCTACATCCCACTATACCGAAATCAATGGGAAGCTTCTCTGGTTACACCTCCGAGGCTTCTAAAATTTGCAAGCATAACGGATGCTGAGACTAAAGAAGATGAGGGAATTTTACAATTTATAATTCACGTCCCATCTGCTCAGCGCGGTAAAGTTCCAACAAGAACGGTTCCCTTTGTACTTCAATCAGAGTAAACATGTAAATAAAAAATGGAATAACCATTTTCAATTTCGTTGCAACACGAAACTACATCCGCACCATATTCTAGTTCAATCAGAAATTGCAGCAAGCACCTCTAGGAGGCACATATGCTGCTCTCTCTGACCCAACCAGGACAAACCCCGGCGTGCAGTTACGAATTGCAACGAAAGAAATGGCAGGGATGCCCTAGCGGCAACTGCTAGCAAAAGATTAAGTTGTCAATCTAGTAGCACATAAAATAATACTAAAAATATTACTCTACATCCCATCAGACTGAAAACAATGGGAACCTTCTCTGGTTACACCTCCGAGGCTTCTAAAATTTGCAAGCCATAACGGATGCTGAGACTAAAAAAGATGAGACCTTCTCTGGTTACACCTCCTAGGCTTCTAAAAATTTGCAAGTCATAACGGATACTGCGACTAAAGGAGATGAGGGAATATTACAATTTATAATTCACGTCAGGTGCTTGCTGCACTCTCTAGTTGAACTAGAATATAGTGCGGCTGTAGCACAGTGTAAAGAGGGACAGTAAAACCTCTTCCATGTCGGCACTTTGATCTCAAGAAGTAATACCGGCAGTACGCAATTGGTAATTCACCAGTGGTGGATGCGGATTTTCCCTGTTGAAACCCGTACGTTTCTATGCGACTAGCAATGCGAGAGTGGGGCAAAAGCGACTGGAAACATTGCGCGGTCGCTATGCGCGACTACAGATTTTACTTCTAATTTTTTGGAGAGTGGTTCTACTGTCCCTCTTTATACTGTTACTGTAGTTTCGTGTTGCAACGAAATTGAAAATGGTTATTTTTGACAGCAGTTTCTATTGAAAGAGGTACTGGAGGATTCCAAGAATGGAGTCAAGATGAATGGCGTAAATCAGATCGACAAGACCAACTCGACCTGTAAGCAATTTGGTATGAAAATAAACATTAAAAAAACCAAAGTGATATAAATTCAAAAAAGCCAGAATGTACCTCAACCTCGCAAAATAAATGGGCACATTTTAAAACAGGTCAATAGATTTAAGTACCTGGGATGTTGGATCGATAGCAGCCTATATTCTGATCTAGAAATAAGACCAAGAATAGAACAGGCCAGAAAATCTTTCTAAAAAATCAAAAAATACTTTGAGATTCTCGAATAAAATTTGAAATTCGACTACGTTTATCAAAAATAAAACTAATATAATAATATAAATAACTCCTATCTGATTATGCGGGACCATTTTTCGTTGGAATTTTACAGCGCTGAACAGGCGAGAAGTGAAATGCAACTTTTAGATCTCCCTCGTTGAATTTCAAATTTTAAAAACCACAGAGATGTTACCAGAAAATTGGTCCCAATAGAGTTTTGTTTTTAATATTCTTCTTCTTGTAGTGCCTATCCGTTTCGGATGTTGGCGACCATCATGGCAATCTGTACTTTGCACACTGCTGCTCTGAAAAGATTTGTAGTGGTCGTGTTGAACCACGTACGTAGATTTTTCAGCCACGAAATCCTTCGCCTTCCTGGTCCTCGCTTTCCCTCTACTTTTCCCTGTAAGACCAGTTGCAGCAGTCCATATCTTTCACTATTCCTCATGATGTGACCGAGGTATTCGATTTTGCCTGTTTTTATTTTGATTAACAGCTCTTTTTCTTTTTGCATTCTCAGCAAAACACCCTCATTAGTAATGTGGTCGGTATAAGATATCTTCAGGATTCGACGATAAAGCCACATCTCAAAAGCCTCAATTTTCTTGCAGGTGGCGTCTGTGAGAGTCCACGACTCAACTCCGTACAACAGTATAGGGAAAATATAACATCGTAGTAATCTGACTTTTATGGGTAATAATAATAAATAATAAAATTTATTACACTTAAATACATAAAGTTTACAACAAAAGAAATGTAAAAAGCCAGTCGAAGATACAAGTTTCAAATTATGACATACATAAAAGTAAAAAACAATAATTAGCAAGTGCACTACTTACATAAGTTTATATAGGTACATTTAGATATGTTAGTTCCATGTACTATTCATAAAATCGTTTGTTGTATACGGTTCTAATTTGCACAAAAAGCTTACAATTTCCCTTTTTATCATGGAGATATCATCAGATATCTTCAAGTGTAGAGGCAGGTGGTTGTAGAATTGTATACCTGCATATAAAGCTCCTTTTTCCAGTAATGTGAGCCTATGGTAAGGAATATTGTAGTTGAACTTGTTTCTGGTATCAAAGTTGTGAGATATGTTAAATGGCTGAAAGTACTGCTTGTTGGTATATACAAGTTTGAGACACTCGTATATATATATATAGAGCTGGTATAGTTAGTAACTTTAGCGATTTGAAATGGCTCCTACATGATTCAGAGTATTTTAACTGCTTCATGACGCGTACTGCTTTTTTTTGTATTATAAAAACTTCGTTAAAAGAACTACTACCTCCCCATACTATGATATTATATCGAGCTCTCGAATAAAAATTAGAAAAATAAAATGACTTTACTACATTGATGTTAACATTTTTTACAAGAATTCTCAAACCATAGCAAGCTCGGCTTAGTTCTTTGCATAGATTCTCGATATGATATGTGAAATCTAAGTTTTGGTCAATCCAAACCCCTAAGCATTTGACATACTCAGAAAAGGGTATCAAATGTTGATTTAGGTTAATATTGTCAGGTGTGTCTGGACCTCGGTTTGTTTTAAAGAATACAGCTTTAGTCTTATCAGGATTTAAAACTAGTCTTGAATTCAAAAACCAGTTTTCTACTTCTGACATCAAATAGTTACCTGCCAGAACTAGTTCAGGTAAATTTCGGGCAGAAACCAACAGTGTACTGTCATCTGCATAGTTAATAATTAATTGCTTAGTTTTAGCAACTGATGCCAAATCATTTAAGTAGATAATAAATATTAGCGGTCCCAAAACACTTCCCTGTGGAACACCCCTAGACACTGCCAGAGCTCTGACCGCACATATTGCATTGTTTTGTCCTTAATTTTTAGTGCATGTGCACGTCCAGTAATGTAGCTCTTTAACCAATTTAACTCCACACCTCTAACCCCGTAGTGTTCAAGCTTCACAAATAAAACATCAAAATTAACGCAGTCAAAGGCCCTGCTTAAATCCAGAAAAATCCCACATGAGACATTCCCAGCATCCAAACAATTATATATCTCATTAGTTAATTCAAATAGAGCAGTCTCGGTGCACCTACCTTTAAAGAAACCGTGCTGGCTATGGCTGAATAATTCTTCTTTAAGGAAAAACTGAAACAGTTGATCATGGACAACCAATTCAAAAAATTTTGAAAATGAGCTAAGCAGACTAATTGGTCTATAATTATCAAAAGAATCGATATCACCCTTTTTTAGGCAGGGTTTAATAATCGCAAATTTTAGGTTGGTAGGAAAGCTCCCAGTTTGAAGCGAAAAATTTATTATATGTCTAAGAGGTTTACAAATATGAGGAATAGCTATTTGTATAACAAGGGAGGAAAGTGCTTCTTTTCCTCCCGAGAATGAAGTTTACTGCCCGACGCGTAGCGGAGGGCAGTAATCATTCAAGGGAGGAAAAGGCACTTTACTCCCATGTTATACATATGGTTTTTCCACCTTCCTCAAATAACAAGTCATTTTATCATTTTTACTTAATTTATTTATGTAACTAACCAACAAAATTTATTAGAACTAAAACTAGCAAGTAGGTACAATATAACTGTCAACTGTCAAATATAAGTCAAATTATTAATGTAAACATTGTTAAATCAGAATAACAATTTACTGTTTTTTACCATTCTGCAAAATACAGAGTGTTTTTAAATAAACGTTAAAATGTATAGATACTTACGTAATAGAAAATAGATATTGTACAGGACGTCAATAAGTTATATTTCATGAATGAAATACCATGACGTCACTTTTACTTTTCCTCCCTAGGGAGGAAAAATATTTTCCTCCCTAGGGAGGAAAAGTACAACTTTGCTCCCTACAATCAGGTCCGGAAAAGTATACTTTCGGTAGAGGTAGGTGGAAAAATATTTTTTTAACAAGTACATGGATACTTCATCATATCCTGAACTCTTTTTCGATTCAATTTTTTGCATTATTTCTGAAAGTAATTCATAAGTTATTTGCTTAAAAATAAAGGTGTTTTTATTGTGCGGAATGTCGCATTTATACGTATCTTGATGTGGAAGTTCATTAGCTATTAATGTACAAGCTTTTTCATTAAAGTAACGATAAAATAAATTTGCACCTATAAGAGTATTCTCAAAATATGGCTGATCATTCTTTGTTTTTTTATGTTGAGTAAGTTCCTTTATGATTTGCCAAGAAGTTTTACTTTTATTTTTTGAATTAGCTAATCTATGCTCATAGTGTTTATTCTTCTCTTTTTGTAATAACTGATTATATATTTGTTGAGAATTTTTAAACAGTTGTTTGAATTCTAACGACTGAGCCGATAAGCACTGAAAATTAATCATTTCATTTTTGGCAGCTATTAGTTCAGGTGTTTTAAATGTAAACTTAGGCTTTTTATTATTTGTGATTTTAAGAGGAAAATGTTTGTTAAAGTACAACAAGAAGGTGTTGATGAATGCATTGTATTTAGCATCTACTGATTGAGCACAGTAAACATTTTCAAAAAGTTCGTTACAAATGTCACAACAGAAATCTTCAATAGCTTCGTTCGACATAAATCGAATTTTATGTTTTGTTTCACTTTTTAGATTGTGCAGATCTAAAAACAGTACCTGGCAATAATGATCAGAAAAATGAGTTTTTAAATTTTTTGAAGAGAAGTCTTCCATTTTACTTATTATGAAGTTATCGAGACAGGAACCGCCACTCTTATTTTCACGTGTGATTTCTTTAAAAACAAGTTTAAGATCAAACGATTCTAATAGGTTAGAAAAATATCGAGAATATTTTGACGTAACTAACATATCTATATTGAAGTCACCTGATATATAAGTCTTTATGTTTTTTTGAAAAACTATAGTAAGTAGTGCATTCAGTTGTGTTAAGAATATATCATTATCACTACCTGATGCATGGTATATACATATGACAATAAAATTTAACTTACAGCTAGTAATCTTCACAGCACAACACTCAAAAATATTACTAATAATTAGATCATCAAACCAATGTATAGCACTAGCCACTATATTTTCATCACAATAAATTGCGACGCCTCCATGTAGATTCGGTGGACGACAAAAACTGGATATCAACTTAAAGTTAGCAATTTTTAATATTTGTATTCGAGGTATCGACAAATCATGACATTTGAACAACTTTGCCATTTTTTGAAATGCAGATCTTGCTTTCTCTATCCTACATTTGATTTCTATAGAATGGTCCCAATTTTCATTGACGTTCGTACCAAGGTAGGTATATGTCTTTACTCTTTCTATTTGTTGACCATTTACACTGAGTCGTCCAAATTGCTGTTTGTTCTTAGAGATAATCATACATTTTGTTTTCTTAGTGTTAAGTGAAAGTCCGTATCTCTGACTGACCTCCGAGATTCTGTTCATTAACTCCTGTAGGGCTTCAGAACTGTCAGCGAATACCACAGTGTCGTCTGCGTATCTTATGTTATTGATACATTCTCCGTTAATTCGAATTCCGGCTTCAACATCATCCACTGCTTCTTGAAAGATTTCCTCAGAGTAGATGTTAAACAGCAGGGGGGATAGTATACATCCCTGACGGACCCCACGTTTGATTTTGATATCGTCGGATTCTCCTGCCTCTGTCCGGATAGAGGATGTTTGATTCCAGTACAGATTGCTGATAATCCTTAAATCACAGGTGTTAATTTTAATATTACTTTTTTAGGTGTTTTTAATATTATTTAATACTAATTTTATTAAAGCATACTTTTGCTTGTTTATCATAAATAAAATATAAAAACAAGGCAAACATGTTATAAACAAATTGACCAGCAATCGCCAAACTTGATATAAACGTACCTGTGTCACATACAAATTATATTCATCGGTGTATAATTTAAATTGTTTTGATGCCGCTGATGTCGGTGGTGCGTCGGATGGTCCATTGGCATACCGTGATGAGTTTTCATCGATTAGAGACCATAGCGGCTGCCCGCGGCTAGCTCACTAGCAATTGTTTTTTAGAGCAGAGGTACCCTAAGCGAATTGGTGCATATAATCAACGATACTAGATTGATTGCGGAATAACTAGATTTTGTGTGTTGTGTTATTTATTTACTGCGATCACGGTGACACTGTGAACGGGTAAAAAACGAGGTGAAAAGAATGGAAAATTAGTTGGTGCTATAAAAGTACAACGAGAGCAATCTAGAAATTCTCGCCGGGTTAATTGCATGATATATTTTCGTGGTTATATAACTATATACTTTATTAGTGTTGTAGATATTTATAAGGGTTTACTTATTTAGATCGATAGGTCTTTAGGTTTTATAGCTAAAGAGTAGCTATATGTAACGCCAATTCGGATGACTGTAATTTGCATATTTTGGCGCATCCAGCATTTGCATAAAAACCGCCTTTAACGTAAGTGATGGATCTGCGTAACTGATAGTGGTATAAACTATTTTCTAGATATAGCTAAAACATGTAGGGTGGAAACCTCTTACAGAATAAAATTATTTCTGTTCTTGTTTTAAAACAGTATAAAAAACGATGAGAACCACCGATTTTTATGTATACATGTTCGTTTTTTAGACATGAATATAAATTTACAGGGTAATTCATGTAACCCTAGTATAGTCCATAAGCTTTTTTTAATGGAACACCCTGTTTATTTTTATGTCTTTAAAAGCACTTTAACCACCTGATCTCAAGTTCTTAACTATATCATCTATCTGAATTTAAATGTGCGCTTTTTAATTATAAAAATATACAGTATTTCTTAAAATTAGGCAAATAAGAATTTTTATCTATTTAACGTCTTGACGAAAATTATATTATAATTTCAAAAGTTTAGCTTTTATTTATAAAAGACAAGACATAATATACTTTTTCAGATGAGGTAGCTTCTAAAGGTTTTACATAATGTAGGTACTTTTTTGAGATAAGGTTGTTACTTCTAAAAATATAAAAATTCTTATTTATAGTAGCACATTCTTGTTACACTCTCCTAGCACAAAAACCAAATTATTCAGTTCTTCATTAGAACAGCTCATATTAGTAATGGTAACTGACAACAAAGTAACTGGAACTATAAAAATAGTATAATGTCAATGTTTAAGCAAGTTTAGTGTCATAGCCAACTAGGTAGAATATTGTATGTTCTTATTAATATTTTACGCACCAACAAGATTAACTACGTAGGTATTTTGATATATCAACCAATATTGATTAATAAAAGATCAGTCTAGATTAATATGTTTGTATTTTTTTTCGAAAAATTATTTTTAATTGAAGATTTTCACGGCCATCTAATAAAATTTCAAGTAATTTTTGTTGCAATTAATGTTTGCCTTAAAGAATAACGAATAACTCACAAATTAAAGCACTTAAGTATTCGCGGTGTGCAAGTTCTTGGAAGGGGAAACGAGAAACGACCGTGCGCGAGTCGCGGAGAACTATTGCAACTATCTTAAATAATTCATATTGTCAATTGAAATTGTCAAATTGACGTATATTTCATACCTTCTGTCATTGAAGCAGAAAAATTATATATTGCTCCACAATATTGATATGATATGCAATTATTATATAAAGGTAAATTTAATTAATTGTATTTTGCTTGCAGTACTGCATTTTAATAACTAATTTTATTTACTACATACAATTGTTTTCGTTTGCATAACATAACCTGCATCTTATTTTTTCTTCTTATTATTTTTTTGGACTATGGCCTTGACAATTATCCAATAACCAGGACTAATATAATTGGCCAATATAATTAACAGTGCGAATAAAAGTACAGAGCGTAGAAATAGGGGTCGCTTTGCCGAACTTACACGGTTCCAATAGGGAATTCTTAAGAAATAAAAAAAGTACCATAAAATATATTTTCTTTACACTACTAACAAACACGGTGTTCCATTTAAGAAAATACTCATTCCTAGTTTCGACAAACCTTGTATAATAAAATTAACCATTTCGCTATATTAATGTTTAACAATAGTAAACTATATTAAAATTTGTTTGAACATAAATAGAAATTTTGATGTTAAATCACTACAATTCTACAGGGAGTGAAATTTGCTACGAAATTAACAAAAAAACGTAATTGTCTTTTAAACTACCTCGTATAATATTACAAAACCCTATATTTTACGAAAGAAGCCATCGAGTAAAATCCAAAAAGGTATAAATATACAGGGTGTTCCATTTAAGAAAACAAAAGTTTATGTCACCCTGTCAATACGGGCGGCCCTGTATATTTAACAATATTTTTAAATTATGGTTCTATTTATGCTCTAACTTTTACCTAAATAATTTTTTTCGTAACTCTTACGCCAAACGAGTAATTGTACTTTGTCACACTAATGCCCCACCCTGTATAGAAATTGGCGGATCGCAGCGTGTTTTTATTTATAATTTTTTAAAACAAGGACAGAAATAATTTTATTTCATAAGTTTTTCTCACCCTATATATTAAATAAAGGTGATTTTTTACTATTCAATGAGTTCTTAACATATAGTAAAATTTTGAAAAACATTAACACCATTCAGTAACTAAAAACTAAAACAAACTATTTGATGGGATACAGAAAATACCTACGTAATCCGTTTTATATGAACAGACAAACAGTTTTGATTGGACAAAAAGATTATTCATTATTCATAAATGCAACTATTCCATTATTAGAATAGTTAGAATGACAAATTATATATCGAATGAACGCTTGTAATCCAAAGATGCTATTAAAGATGAGAAATTTGACCTCGAACTTCCGGTTCCAGAGTTGCCACCGGAAGTACTGTTTTGAAGTCGCCGGAATAGTTCATCATCATCAGTGGCGTTACAGCTCTCTATGAGCCAATATAGGAAGGAGACGAATCTCGTGGTTGCGTAACTTGGGGGAATGGTACGGATGCACATCAACATAACTATTCAGAGCAGCAGCATCTAAGATCAGAATAGCCATGATGATTGCCAACCTCCGTCGCGGAGATGGCACGTGAAGAAGAAGATGAGCCAAAGCCTTCTTCAGAACAATCCTCCATTCGCCCCTGTACTGTCTCTGGCAACTCTTTTCCATGCTCTAATTCCAATAGATTCCAAATCACTTTCTAGGTCGTTTTGGTACCCAAGTCTCGGTCTTCCTCTTGTTTGTTGTCCTATCGGCCCTCTTAGGTCAAAAACTTTTCTGACTATGGCATCCCAAGTAGCACAATAAAAACATTTTAGTTTTATTTAACGTTTATAAAGGTTTTATTGTGGTAAATAAGAAGATAAGGGTTTTAAAGTTACCTTGTAGATATACTGCCATAACTTTAAAACGGTTAAGGATTTGTCACTAGTTTTAAAGTATCTAATAAGAGTATCAAATAAAACTAATTATTATTCATAGATAATGTGTCTTATTATAGTTTTAAAATGGTTTATTCTCAGTTCGCTTTAAAACTAATCAGTTTTATGAAGAACTTCCGGACTATTTGGTTTTATTAGATTCTAGTTTGTGACCTTTTAGTTTTATTGCAGTTTTAAAGATTCTCCTAATATGGCTAATAAAACCTATTATTAAAACTACTTGATCTGAAGACTGTTATGTCAGTAAATCATATGCCATAAAACTATTTTTTTAGTTTTCTTTAAAGTTGCTTTCTTAAAAGCCATTATTAGGCTATATTAAAACCAAACGCTCTTAACTGAATTAATTTGGTTATCGTAAAGACTAAACTATGCTTCTAGTTAGAAAAAATAAAACTAAACTCATCCGCTCTTCTTTCATGTCCAAAATGGTCGGCTATTTGTTTTGGAGCGAAACAGTGGTGTTGTTTGTTGTAAAAAGTGGAAGTACAGTTAGTATGGAAAAAATAAGTCGCAACTACTTAAAATATAAACTAACTGGTCAATACGGCTTATTTTTCAAAAAATACAACACACACAGCACTACGACGCCTCGATTTTAAGGTTAGATTGACATTAAAACCGAGTGGCATTATTGACAGCAGCATTAAAACTAAACGGTTTTAATTCCAAGGCAACCTTGCTTTTATGTAGGATATATGCTCTTGGAAAGGTATAAAATAAAACCATTTGATCTTAAGAATTCTTTGTCGATAGACTAAATAGTTTTATTTGGTTTTCGGCCATATTGCTTTCTGGAGATGCTGAAAGCTCTGATAAATTACAATATAAGGCTTATATAAAAATTATAAATAAGCGAATTGAAGACATAAATTCGATTGATTTTAACATTAAAACATTAAAATTGTAGATACAATTATTTTTCTTTCAAATTAATATTTTTCGGATTTCAATTGTTTTATTATTATTATGTTTTAATCGCCAAAAGTCAGAAATTTTAGTTCGCGTGAGGTATTTAGATCTATTTTTGCTAACATTTTCAATAAAGTTGGGTGCGCAAGTGTTTTTCTACCTTGACAGTCCGAAATAACCAAGTACCTACTTTTTATTATTTTATGGTTACAAATACGTATCTACCTACCATAACACATGTAAAATTTTGTTGGCCTATTTGGAGTATATGGGTTTAAAGAATCATTTAATATGGTAAATTGTCTTTAAAAGTATCCATTTAAGAAACCTTTTAAATTTTGCTATAAAACTGCCTGCACTTAAAGTGTACTTTAACATGGTTTTAAAAGCACCTTCACAGCAGCTTTAAAACCAGTTGCTTAAGAAAACAAAGTTTTAAAAAGGTTTTTATTTTTGGTTTTATTGACCTCTTTCAGTGTGGGCCCTTTTATGCTGAAAGCGGTTTTATTGCAACCTTAAGGTTTACTTAAAAACCAATTGGTTTTAATTGTGCTTTTATTCTACGGTTTTAAAGCATCCTTAAAATACTTAATAAACCCGTTCGGTGCTACTTGGGATCTTCCTCTCGTTTGATTACATGACCTATCCATCTAAGGCGTGCTACCATAATGAATTTTACGTCAGGTTCTCCAAAACTTCTATACAACTCAAAGTTGTAACGCCTGCGCCACAAACCATGTTCTTTTATGGCATTTTTGAGGCCATCTGTCTTCTTAAGCCATACTAACACTTATTGGAGCACTATCCTTCTTTTAATTTCTTCACTGACATTGTTATCTTTAGTTAGCAGCGAGCCTAAGTATATGAAGGTGTCGACACCTTCTAGTTCTAGGTCATCAATTATTATTCTTGTAGGTGTCGGGTTCCTTGACCTAGTGTAACACATATATTTGGTCTTTTGAACATTTATATTTAGTCCCATTCTCTGTGCAGATGCTCTTAACACCGAAATGCTTCAGTCAGAGATTCTGTGGACCTACCTATGATGTCTATGTCATCTGCGTATCCGACAATTTGTATTGATTTGTTAAAGATAGTACCATTCCTAGTAATCTGGGACTCTCGAATTATTTTTTTAATGCCAGACAAGAAACACGATAGTCCATCACCCTGTCTTAGTCCATTTTTGCAATGGAAGGGTCTTGAGAGATCGCTTTGGATATTTACCATGCTCTCTGCACCTGTGAGTGACAGAATAGTTAAAATGATATATTATTCGACTCGCCTTAGAAATACTGGAACGAATATTTACTTCCGGTTTCATGCGTGTCTGTCCGTCCGTCTGTTTGTCCGTGATCACAACTCCTCCGTTATTAGAACGGATAAAATAATAAATGAAGTGTCGAATGAAAGCTAATAACTTAGAGTTGGTTATAAAGGTGTTAAATTTATCTTGCCATCATTATTGCCGTTTTCAGAGTTGTAACCGAAAGTACTGGATTAAAGTCGCCGAAATAGTATAAGCGACATATTATTCGAAGCGCTTTAGCAAGGTGGGGACAAATATATACTTCCGGTTTTATATCAGTTCTGGTTAAAATGTTGTAACTGGAAGTGTCATATTTTAGTAACAGAAAAATACAAAAAAGTCAAGCTAGAATATTTTTAATTATTGTTTTGATCTAAATTCCGGTTAAAAATTTATGACCGGAAGTTGGGCAAAAATTACTAAAAATTAGTGATCTCCTATATCAATTCACACAAAGTTAAACAAAGAGTTCAAATATCGACCTCTACTTTAATTTCCGGTCACGTTGGGTGAAAACCTAGGACCTACAAAGTCCAATTGCTTGTTTAAATTAGCAATTGTAAAATGTATTTTCCAAAAACAATACCAAAATATAGTTAGTCTATGTGGTGAGACCGCTCCCGTCTGAAAAAAAATTTTGATTCGGATTCTTTGTGGATTCCTATTCAAAAATGTCCCCTTTAAACAAATCTGAAGGGTTTCGGGCGGAATTTTTGGGCAGAAATTGTTTAAACAATTTTTTTAAACAAATACAAAAGATTATGTTTTTTTGCTCTGGAACATGTATTTTTAGATTTGTTGGGTCAATCTAAACAAGAAAGGTATCTTATAATTTTTCTCAGAAATTGGTAGTTTTGGAGTTATAGGCGATTTAAAATCTGAAAAATGCGAAAATACGCATTTTCGAGGCTTAAAAACTCAAATTTAAATTAGTATTTTTGAGGTTGCCAGATACTTAGATTGAAGACTGAACATTCAGCTTTAATATTCTGAAGAGTTATCGCGTTTAGCTTTAATTTATACCGTTGTTTTTAATTGTTAAATATGCGTGTTTATCCGATTTTTTTGCCGGTGTGGCGCGCTCCATTTCAAAAATCTCCTATTTTCCTCCGAAAAATATTTTTCCTAGATTCTTTGGGACATTTTAAATAAAATAAGTTTCTTGACATTTTTCCCAAAAATTAATAGTTTTTAAGTTATAAGCGATTTAAAATCCGAAAAATGACAAAAAACGCATTTTCGGATTTTAAATCGCTTATAACTTTAAAACTATTAACTTTTGAGAAAAATGTCAAGATACTTATTTTATTTAGAATGTCCCAAAGAATCTAGAAAAAATATTTTTCGGAGGAAAATAGGAGATTTTTGAAACGGAGCGCGCCGCACCGGCAAAAAAATCGGATAAACAAGCATATTTAACAATTAAAAAACAACGGTATAAATTAAAGTTAGACGCGATCACTCTTCAGAATCTGGAAGCTGAATATTTAGTCTTCGATTTAAGTAACTGGCAACCTGAAAAATACTAATTTGAATGAGTTTTTAAGCCTCGAAAATGCGTATTTTCGCATTTTTCAGATTATAAATCGCCTATAACTCGAAAACTATCAATTTTTGAAAAAATTTACAAAATACCTTTCTTATTCAGAATGACCAACAAAACTTAACAATATATATTCTGGAGCAAAAAAACGTGACCTTTGTATGTTTAAAAAAATTGTTTAAACAATTTCTGCACAAAAATTCCGCCCGGCACCCTTCAGATTTGTTTAAAGGGGACATTTTTGAATAGGAATCCAGAATGAAACCGAATCAGAAATTTTTCCAGACGGGAGCGGTCTCACCACATGGACTAAGTAAATAAATAAGTATGATAAACAGGCCTAATCTCATGTACGTACCTAGCTGTATCCCTTCTTTTTTTACTTTGAGTAAATTAACAGTTACTTTAAAATGCAAATTTTATTTTGTTAGTACAAATTCAGCCAATATTTATTTTGATGTCAAAAGTAATAACAAGAATACCAGGTCTTGCATTAGATTTTGCACATAAATAACAAACGTTTCAGCAGGATTGAGCTGCAGGCATAAATAACTATTATGCCGTTTTTCGGTGCGTCGCTCATTTCGCAAAATTACGTATTCCTGTCCGTTTGAACAGCGTAGGCAATCAGGCATCAAACAAACCGGAAGTTAAACAATTACAGTTGTACCGGAAATCCGATCTGCCGGCATCGCGACACGCGGATCCGTCAAACCGGACACGTTCGCGAACGCTGATTCGCTCCAGCGATGCGCCACGGCCAACCACGATCATTCCGATACATTAATTTTTATATAGAGATGGACCTCCGAGAAACGGAAGTTGAGGTCGAAAAGCCGGACTGGCGATTATGCTTCTTTTGGGATTAGTTGTTCTTTTAGCGTTCTTTCGTTATCTGTAAGTTCGTTTTTACGGCAATTGAGTGTAACAAACTTGATTAAGAGGGATGAGAGACTTTTTTCTTTTAAATTAGTGTCAATCTAGATATTGATAAAAATAATAATTTTTTCTCAAATACCCAAGTTTTAATACATCTCATTTAAATATTATACTGATATGGGATTAAGCCACAATTTATTGTAATGAAAATTACACAAATTACACTGCAGAAGTCATTCTCAAAAAAGATCATTTTAAAAAAGATCGCTGAACTTATTATAATCCTCAAGCAAGGAATAGAGCCCAAAAACGTTACATTTTCTAGACCAGGGCTTCCCAAACTGTGCGTCGCGGCGCCCTGGGGCGTCGCCGAGTTGTCCCAGGGGCGTCGCGTGTCAGAGCGGATTTTAATACAGAAAATATAGTTATTACAATACTCATATCCTGCAATTGGCAGATAAAATTACTGGGTTTCAGAATAAGTTGCTCTTATGGAAGAGAAAATTAGAAGATCAAGAAATTGACTGTTTCCCTGCTTTACAAGGTATTCTACAAGAAAACTGGATAGAAATCCTAGATCCCTCTTTAAAAAATACGTTTACACAACACTTGTTATCATTGAGCGAACACTTTGAGAAATATGACTGGGTGAGAAACCCTTTCCAGTTATCCACATTATCGACACTTTCAACAGAGGAAGAAGAACAACTGCCAGAATTGTCCTGTGATTCCAGCGTAAAGCTTTAATACGACAAGGACACACTGTTTGAATTTTGGAGCTCAGTTTCTCATGAATATCATGCCATCAGCACTGCAACATTAAAGGTTTTATTACCATTTGCGACTGCGTACTTATGCGAAACGGAATTTTCTGCAGTGACAGTAATTAAAAACAAGTACAGGTCAAACATAAACTTAGAAAAAGAAATGAGAGTGGCAATTTCCAAATTGGAGCCCCGGTTTCATAAGCTGTGTTTAAAATGGCAAGCACATCCGTCACGTTAACCAGCCAGTTACATAAAAAATATCCCTTTTTATTTTTGGGCTTATTTTTTTATTTCGTTCTTAATTTCTAATAAAAATATAAATGTTCAAATAGTTTTTATTTGTTATAACTATAACCTGTTACTAGGCTAGTACTTACTAAAATTAGTAAATTTTATTGGGGGTTGGCTTGAGGGGCGTCGCAAAAATTCCAAAGTCTCAAGGGCGCCACAGTACGAATAGGTTTGGGAAGCTCTGTTCTAGACCCATCAGTCTACACCCAACCGTAAGGCGGTGGTTTTCAATATACCCTGTAGGCTGCCTAAGGAGTCAAGCCTTAAAAAATTGTTTATTTTCGGTACTTTTAATAAAATTTGAAGGAAAAAACTCTCTTACAACCGAAAATAGTTAAAAAAGAGTGGTTCTAAAAGTAATTCAAATTACGGGATAAATTGCAGTGACCACCGATTTACCCGTTTGTCTCCAATAGACGCCGTAACAATAACTTCTATTTGTTTTACCAGTTTTCTTCGTTAAAAACTCGTTGGCGCCCTCTTTTATTATCCACTTTTATTGTCTTCTATTTAATATATCTCTTTTCATCTAACATCTAATTCATCATACTGAACGTACCCCGTATATTCTTACTCTGTAAATATGTCTTAATACGGAACATGCCTACCTTTCTACAGTTCACGCTGTGATTTCAATTCTCAAAATGGTGGTTGCAATATTATAAAAGGCAATTGCAGAGCTGATAATAGCTATCTATTTCCAAATCAAATCTTCTCTTGGGGTAAGAATATTCATTATTATTTTTCTTGTAATCACAGTTCAACATCTAACAGTTTTTTCTAATATTTTTTATATCTAACCTCCCATCTAAGAGCATGTGTTCTGATATTTTAGTTTTAAATATATCTTTTTAATTTACATATATGCACGTTTAGTAATCAAGTTTTAACTATTCTCCTCATCTTAATTCCATTTAATTTACCCCTTGCCATCTGCTACTCTTTGAATACTTTTTGGCAAATGGTACCTTTTCTTCTTGATATCAAATCTTATATACGCATTATTCTTCTAGTTTTTGGGATAAAAGATCACCGTTCTCCCTCCGGGAATTTCAACAACCCTCAATCGCCGGCGATAGAACAACGAGGACAAAATCATCTAAACTGCAACAATGAACTTCATCTAAACTGCAACACCTGTAGGGTCCTGAACACCTACAACCCCACAGGCCGTTGCAGAACCAACAGCAGTACCATTCGACATCAAGAAGTTACCATCAGATACCAAAAGTCATAAGTATAATCCATATAACCATATAAGAATTGTTAGTTTTTGGCAAGAATTTGAATATATCTGTTAATGCATTTAATAAGTCATATTTTTATTATATCTTTATGAACAATAAACATGATTAGTTAAAAATACTGTTTTGTTTGCTTCATTCCGAATTTCTATAATTCATTTCTAAGATTAGGACAATATTTCTAAGATTAATACAAGACGAACACACACCTATGTGACTGAGCTAAGCTAAGGGTGTAGCGATGGCTATCTTGAATTATTGAGGTAATATTTTCGAATATTATTTCAATTAGCTCGGGTAGTCCATCGCCCCCTTTTTTCGTTTCACTGGCATTACTACCAACTGGACTCAAAATAAATCCATCAAATGATAAATGAATTATAAAAAAATCTTGAAGAAAAGAAATACTGTAACGCTATATTTCTAGACAGAGGCGTACTATTATATTCACCGGTTTATTAGGCATCAACGCCCTTCCGGCAGGGATCTATGGAGGACTATTACTGAGCTGCAAGCCCTTATCTCTTGTCGTACTTCTCCCCCATAGGCCGATCAGACACCAGCGTATTCCAGTCTTAACTGTAGATTCGTATCTACAATTTTAAACTACTGCGTTAGCCTTTTTATTTTTCTGTCTTCGATACTGTATACATCAGCATCCAAGCAAAAGAAGAAAGGAAAGAACAAAGTAAAAAAGAATGTGTGTGTACTTTGTACGCAGGTAAGAAGTTATACTTCTATTATATGATTTCTTAAAAATAAATATACTTTAAACAGTTTGTTTTAATTTTTTTAAACACCAAACTAATTTTGTGCTTACCGCTTACAAAAAAATAAAAAACAGTATAGGATTGCTCCGGATTCGAACTCAAGACCTCTCGATCTCTAGCCTAATGCTATGCCAAATACGCTACGAGGACTGTGTCTGTATCGGTTCGGACGTACCTAGTGACAATTCACGGTAACAAACAGACAAGGTGAAGTAAATATACAATAAAATGTTTTAATAATACTCATATTACTCCTGAGGAAGACAAATCCAAAGACACAAAAATTAAAATAAATATATTTACTAAAAACACTAATATATTCTTTTCACACCTTTTCTTGCACTGATATATTTATACATAACTTGAAAGATTTAGCAACTAAACGCCATACTGTCTGTGTGCGCATGCGCGCAGTATTATGAAATTTTACTCTCAATCGCGCCTAAAGAAGTATAACTTCAAAAATTGAACTACCCAGCAACTATTTCCTCCTACTGAAATTCTACATATCAAAAATAGATATTTATCGATAAAATTCAAATACCAATAATCCAAGATCTGTCCTATCAACTTCGGGGTCCTACAGGATAGTGTTCTCGGCTGCTTTTCTCACTCTGCACAGCCGATATATCAGACATTAATAATACTAGGAACAATCTCTTCCTTCACGGACGACGTAGCAATACTAGTTGTAAACAAAGATCACATACAAAACCTGCAACATCATCTTAAAATACTCGGTGTAGGTATTTTTTGTCCAAATTTTTGTTAGCAGGTTTTCTTCTTTCTTGATTTAATTTTCATTCATGTAGGTGCTTCAAACGGGTCCACCATCATATAATGATTTGGTATTTCCTTGTTTGATGTTATGTTGTTTGAGTGTTAGTTTAACTATCTGTTGGTGTGTGTTGGTTTTCCATGGTTACAGAATGGACCGTACAAGGGTATTCCTGGAGCTTTTAAGTCCAGCATAGATGGAAGACTGCCTGAGATGATTTTATGAGTAAAAGAAGACAGGAGCTGATGATTTGTCAGGTTGTGCATAAAAATTGTTGTTCCAGTTAATAAAACTAAACGATATATTGTAATGGTAGGGGAGCCCAAGCGGGGATTTTTGCAGTTACTCGGACGCGTCAGATTATCATATGGGGAGAAACCTGGCACCCTGCAGATGTACCTCTACCATATATTGGCTCTTAACACAGGGGAGTTCGTTAAGGGGGGCCCGAAAAAAAAATCTATCCTTAAAAATACTCGAAATTGTCAGATTAAGATAAGGTAAGTTAAGTACATGCAAAAGAGTGTATATTTCAAAAATCTGATTTATGCGGGGCGTAAGGAAATGGGTGTCAAAAAGTTTCACAAAAAAAGCGAATATTTCACGAAATAAACGTCAGATCGAAAAACTAAAAAATACGTCTTCAATATTTTTCAAAAATCTATCGAATGGTACTAAACATTACCCCAACGGAGACGGGTGGGGGTAAATTTAAAATTTTAAATACAAATCCCGCGATATTTCGCAAAATGAACATCAGATCGAAATCTGCAAAATACACTTTTAAAAATTTTTGAAAAATCTATCGAATGGTATCAAACGCGAACCCCCACGGTGGCGGGGTGAAGGGGTTACTTTAAAATCTTAAATGAGACCCCCAAAATTTTATTGCAGATTCGGATTTTTTACGTAAAATAAGCAACTTTTATTTGAGACATTTTTCGAACTATGAATAGATGGAGCTATAATCGGAAAAAACGATTGTTGTAAATGAAAAATTAAATTAAAAAATGGAAAGCGCCCACTAAAATGGAAAATTTAACTTAACTTTTTTGATTTTAGGACCTAATAAACACAACCCAATAACGCCAGAGTGACTGCAAATTTAGCATAATTTGCTCCCTTACCATAAAATCCTGTTAGTAGATTTTTCTTGGTAGCAAACAGCATCGATTTGTGGGTTCCTTTAAGCTAATCGTGATACTTACAACACTTAAAGAATAGAGCAAAAACGTAAATTATTTTTAAAAATCCACAAGGAAAATGTTTCCTGTAGTCGGCTGTATACCATATAATACAAAAAACGATTAAGATCCTTTATATCTTGTAAAACTAAAGTGGTTGCTAAAAGTTCTTTTCAATGTTAAGTAGTTAAGGGAGAATAAAACATCTTCACTCGACGAACACCAAGTTTATTCTGATTTATCATTGTATTATTTTTGACAATCAAACTATGTTCTTGCAATCATCCACGGGTTGCTTATTCAGCACCCATGGCTCAATATTTAGAACACCTAATATTTAAACCAACAATGAAGGTAAATTTTAGTCGATATTACACAATCTTAACCCAGTTCAATATGGGATATTATTTTACATCTATTAATTTATCTTGTAATACTTATGAAAATCTTTATCTCTCTTATTCCAGGACAAAAGGTATATATTTAAAAATCCCTAAAAAGGGCTACATCACAGAACTTGTTTTCGATCGGATGACCAATCATCATCAGTGCTTACGTGATCTAATATGTAACCAAAATACAATATTATAAAAATATATGTGTAAAAACCCTTTAATAGTGATCCGTCAAGGAAACAGGTGAAATATGTGATCTTAAACATGGATGTTCAAAATATTCCATGAAGTATGCTCTAGGTACCATCTGAGCTCTAAATCGACCGTTTTTACATATTGACTGTCTGGTGGCAAGTCAATGTGTTATTGTGTGTGAACATAATACTTTACACTGTGTAATGTATTAGTAATTTACGTAACAAGTTCCGAAAATGATATTTTACGAGACGAGTAGGAAGTTTCCAGGGCGAGCCGTAGGCGAGTCCTGGAATACTGCGAGTCTCGTAAAATCACTTTTGGATCGTGTTACGTACAATATTTTTTCTGCAGCCGTTTTGTATGTTAAAAAGAATATATGGATAAACTTTACTTATGAACTTTTATTACACATTTTAAAGTTACTCTCGTGAATCCATCATTAGAAAAATCTACTTATGAATGTTAATAACACAATTATAACAATTATTTATATTGATATTTTTAGGAATATTAACAGAAGTGGCAGTATTGAAATTAGTTTTAGACGTGTCAGTACTTTTACTATTTTTTGAGATATTAATTTGGTTGCGGCCATTTTCAATCTGTGAAGCTATGTAAATTTTATTTCTTAAAGAAATTTCTACGTATCCCTCTGCTACATTAGTTCATTTCCATCCTCCGTGTCTTTTTAAGTTGGTTATAGTACACTTCGCGTCATATAAAACTGGTACACTTTTTTTTCCAATGTAAACCTGTGTTCAGACTGACAATTCTTGTTCGTGAATGGGTTGCCATATTACACGAATTATCGTGTAATTACACGATTTGTTCCTATTTTACACGATTACACGAATCAAGTACGAAATCTTACGATTTTTACCATTAAAAATTTTCAGTAGTGTTTTTAATACATTTTTATTAAAATTCACTTAATACTTCCCTGTATTGTTTAAAAATTACTTTGCAAAGAAAGAGAAATCCTCGGATATTTGTAATCTATACTTTCATACCTAATTATAACATACCATAATGATAACATAAACATCATTGGAAGAGTCTCAAGTTAAGTACTCATTTACACTAAAGTAAAATATAGGGGAATCCCCTGAAAATATTAGGAAGGTATAAATATTAGCCAGTCACCAACCGTTCTTGAATGGTTACGCGCATGCGCGATAGCGAATAATTATGCACAGTAACACAGTTTTCGTTACTGCGCAGACTCGTAACCATTCAAGGACGGTTTATTAAGCATTTTCCGACTTACACGATTTTCAGTAGTCGAGTTTCACGATTTTTGCTTCACTTCATCTGGCAACCCTGTTCGTGAATCAGTTCGTTGTTGCCATCATAGATAAAGGAATTGCCCTAAATCTAAATACAAAAAAATAACATTTAAAATGTATATTTCGAATTGTAATACATATATTTTAAATTACACACTTGCTCACTGTAAAAGTTATTCATTTTGTATTAATTTCAAATTAAATTTTTAATTTTTCCAGTGTGTTTTATTGATTCTAGACAACGTAATGCAGTTTTGTCCTACAATTTACGAGAAACCAATCACAGCTCTCGATTTGACATTAAACATAATAATTTAAAGTCATGTCAAGATTTATTATCTATCATTATTTTTGAATTGAAATATTTTCATAAATTATAATAAAACACGAATCAATGTATGGATACTTAATTGAGATGACGGAAAATTACAATTGTTTTAGTTTTTAGTATATTAAAAAATGCGGTCTGTCGCACAGCCCCGTTTTTACCTAGTTTGATATAATATTTTCTTGAACTGGCAACGTTGCCCTAGAAATTGGAATGACACTTGTGACAAGATCAACTTACACAACTTGAAAAACACGATTTTTGGTTATAAGAGTTGTACCAGTTTTTTTTTTGACGCGTAGTGTACCATCACTATCAGCGAGAAAACAGACACGAATCTTAAATGACAAGCGTTGTCAAAATAAAATACAAAATTGATGTTATTGTCACAGCCGTTACCTAGCTACCCAAAATTGTCCCGAAAGTAAAAAAAGCGTCCCGAAAGTGAAAAAATTAGTCCCGAAAATAGCTACTTTCGGTACGGGTTGTGTAAAATGGTACTTTTGATTTAATAAATCATACCGAAAGTTTTATTTTCGGAACGGCTGCAGAAAAATTATTTTTGTGTTTTCCTCATTAAAACTTCACAAATCAACTAATTGGAGAATAAAACACATTGGAGAGTATGTACTGCACTGTTACAGTGTTATTGGTCTATCGATTCGTTGGTTTATCATCTGTGGGTTTGTAATACTTAGAGATTTCACTAGTAAGTCATGAAAAAGTCCGTTGACATCCAAAAGAAATACTTACATGAAACTGAGTAATTCATTGTCCAAGATGTACTTACCTAAAACAAAAATAATATATTAATTACTAGCTAAAGAGAGCTCTAGCTCGTATTGACATAATTTATGCCTAGTTGCACCAACAGATCTTAAGCTTAAGAAGTGCCTTAAGCTCAGCTTATGAAACATACGCATTACACCATTGAACCTTGGATCAATTTTCAGCTTGCCACAATGGACTACCAAGTGGATCACATCTTAAACTTCGTCTCAGTTAAGAAGTGCTTGGATAAGAATCGGAAATTATGGTGCAACGTAAGTGAGACTTCGCGGTCCTATCTATAAGCTGAGCTGGGCTAAGCTGAAGCTTAAAATTTGTGGTGCAACCAGGCATTAGAAGTTTTTACAAACAATCATATACCATATCTTAGAACAACTAACATAACTATTGATGAATGAATTTATGGGCCGTTATTTCCAACCGCACATAAGCCAAAGCTACTTTAAGCCTGAGCTTAAGCTTAGATGCCTGTATTTTCACTTCAATTTGAGGCATATGTGGGAGTTGGTTTAAGCCTTTGCTTAGAGTTTGTTTTCTATTTTTTGTGGTTATTTCTATAGATTAATAATTCTAGAAATATTTTGAAAATCAAGTTTTGCGTAATAACGTTATTATTGGATTATTAACGATTATTAAAATAAAATTCTTACTCCATTTGGTGTAGGCACATGAAAATTATTTATTTCTACATTGGTTGGTAAATTTATTTTACAAAAGTAAACTTACACTTTAATTTGACATTTTACGGAATATACAGGGTGTCCCGAAAAGATTGGTCATAAATTATACCAGACACCCTTGAGTCAAAAATAGTTCGATTGAACCTAACTTACCTTAGTACAAATGTGCTCATAAAAAAAGTTACAGCCCTTTGAAGTTACAAAATGAAAATCGATTATTTTCAATATATCGGAAACTATCAGAGATTTTTTATTGAAAATGGACATGTATTATTCTCATGGGAGGAGCATTTTAAAACAAAATTATAGTGAGATTTGTCCACCCCATAAAAATTTTATGGGGGTTTTGTTCCCTTAAAGCCCCCCAAACTTTTGTGTTCGTTCCAATTAATTCATTATTGTGGTACCATTAGTTAAACACAACGTTTTTAAAACTTTTTGCCTCTTCGTATTTTTTCTATAAGTGAGTTTTTATCGAAATGCGCCTTCTTTTTTATTATATTTACATACAAATTTTATGGGGGTTTTGTTCCGTTAAACCCCCCAAATGTTTGTGTACGTTCCAATTAAACTATTATTGTGGTACCATTAGTTAAACACAGTGACTTTAAAACTTTTTTGCCTCTTAGTCTTTTTTAGATAAGTCACCTTTTATCGAGATGTGGCTTCTTTTTCAAAATATACCCAAAAATGTACATGCTAAATAAATTTTCAGATTATAACAGGTCTCTATAATCGTACTTAACCATATACAAATATGTGGTGGATTCGACAAATATTCAAAATATCTCGATAAACACTGGCTTATCGAAAAAGTAATAAGAGGCAAAAAGGTTTTAAAAATACTGTGTTTAACTAATGGTGCCACAATAATAATTTAATTGGAACGTACACAAAAGTTTGGGGGGGGGGGTTTAAGGGAACAAAACCCCCATAGAATTTTATGGGGTGCACAAATTTCACTTAATATTTTTTTAATTTTGCTACCATAAGAATGCCACGTGTCTATTTTCAATGAAAAGTCTCTAAGACTTTTCGATATATGAAAAAAAATCGATTTTCATTTTGTAACTTCAAAGGGCTGTAAATTTTTTTGTGTGCACTATTGTATATAGGTAAGTGAGGTTCAATCAACCTACTTTGACCCCAGAATCTGTGGTATAATTTTTATGACCAATCATTTCGGGACACCCTGTATATCCAATAAACAATATTACAAAGACGGATATTCTATTGCTTATGCAAAATAACAATAAAACAGCTAACCAGAAAAAATGTAGACAATTATTATTATACTACATAACAAAAAATTAGTTTTTGTTAATCGAATTTTCAATGTATTGTTAATTTTAGCTGTTTATAAGTACAATAAGTTACTGTTTGATGTTTATAATCTAATAGGCCTTGGGCCCGCATATACAATTATTATTTATGACCACACCGTTGAAACTTTTTGTACTTGTTATTTGGGTGGAGTCGGACAAATTTTGAGCTTGGCGCATTATGGTAGTGGGGCGTTTGTCTGTCAAGCGGTGACGAAGTTGTCAATTTTATGCAAGAAAAAAATTTATTACCACATTGGTCATTCTATTTTAATCAATGGATTTTATCATATAAACAACGAAAACAATTTTGTCGGACAAAAATATTGGGGCATATGACGCGTCGGACACGCTAAATATGTCAAATTTATGAAAATAATAAATTTATTACCACATCGGTAATTTTAACGGTATCTATCATAAAACCTTTTTACAATAATGTGGTAACCTTGTCGGACAATTTTCACGGGGCATATGCGCAGTCGGACGCACCGAAGATGTCAATTTCCTGAAAATTTTTTATTTATTACCACAGATGTCATTTTTATTTTGTACTGTTCTTTTACATGTGTAATGCATATTGGATCACTTGTCGGACAAAAATAATGGGGCGTTTTGGTACAATTAAAAGAAGAAGTAATTTTTATGCATACAGGGTGTTTGGTAAAGAATGGGCCATAGCTTAACCTCAGGTTCCTGAGGTTAAAATAGGCCGATTTAAGCTAACTTACCTTAGTACAAAGTTTATAATAGCCGAGATACAGGGTGTCAAAGTTAAACTTTTTTTTTATTTATTATTTAATATTTCCTGATAGGTATGAGATAACAACATGAAATTTTATGTTTGGGGGTTTCTTGGGTCGAGAAATCTAAATTCCTTACCAAAAATTATGCATTGCCCAGAGGGCGCCACATATGCCTTTCAGCACTCATTTATTACGTTCAATTTTTTTTATCCCTCACTCTGTATAATTTTGACATTAAAATTTTTATTTTCCTATTAGTTTTACTTAATAAAGGTATACTTCTTTCATCTTCCTAAACTCAACCGTTTTCGAGATAAACGCATTTTAAATATGCGATACACCATCATTTTTAGCATAATATCATTGAAGTTACACCCGAAAAATAACTTAAAATTTATGAAAATAATAAATTTATTACCACATGGATAATTTTAACGGTATCTACCATAAAACCTTTTTACAATAATGTGGTAACCTTGTCGGACAATTTTCACGGGGCATATGCGCAGTCGGACCCGCCGAAAATGTCAATCTCCTGAAATTTTTTTATTTATTACCACAGATGTTATTTTTATTTTGTACTGTTTTTTTACATGTGTAATGCATATTGGATCACTTGTCGGACAAAAATAATGGGGCGTTTTGGTACAATTTAAAAAAAATTAATTTTTATACATTTTTGACTTCATATTAAATTACGTATTTTTCGGCTCATATTACCCGTATGCGCGCCAATGGTGAATATTAAATTCTTAACTGTAGTTAAAAATGTGCAATAACTACCTCTTAAAACCCACCAAATTTCATTTGCATATCTCAACTGGTTTTAAAGCAATAAATAAATCGTCAATTTGTCAGAAAAACTTCAACACCCCCTATCTCGGAAACGATGCATTTGTGGACATACGTTTTTCTCGTAAAGCAAACTGACTTTATTTTGTCATGCACAATTACTCCTTAAAGTTTGCCATTTAAAAACACACTTTGTCTATGAAAAACATGGCTAGTTATTAAAGTCCTTAACTTTTTTATTATCCAACATAAACGAATGAATGAAAAAACTGAATGTTGAGAAGGAATGAGGCTATAGTTAGGTTTTAATTTTAGTATTTTATAGATGCTAGAATATTCCACGGGGTGATGCGAACTTTGAGAAAAAACATTTTTCCCTTTTTAAATAGAAATTGAATAAAATTTCTGAGATCGGTAACTTTTGAATGGTATATACAATTTTCAAAATTACAATGGGATAAGACAGGGAGATTCCCTGAGTCCTCTGTTGTTCAACCTGATCATGGACGAAATAATAAAAAAAGTAAGAACAAAAAAAGAATACCAAATGGGAGAAAAACCACTTAAAATAATCTGCTATGCAGACGACGCAATACTAATCTCTCAAAGTGAAGATGATTTACAACGTATGCTGCACGAATTTAATATAACCGCTAGAAAATTTAACATGTAAATTTCCCTAAAAAAGACTAAATGCATGGTTATAACAGCAGATCTAATAAGGTGTAAATTAGAGCTGGAGGGTCAAATAATAGAACAAGTCATATATATATATATATATATATATATATATATATATATATATATATATATATATATATATATATATATATAATCAAATTCCCTTCTACCTATTGGTGTCGGGATTACAATATTAACTTAGATATTGTGTACAAATTTACGCCACTGTCTTCTATTTTGTGCCAATACTTTTGCTTCTTTCCAGGATTTGCCTCTCTTTTGTAGAACTTTTTCAATAGCTTGGTCCCATGTTTCTCTTGGTCTTCCTCTCTTCCTCTTGATATTTACTTTCGCTTCCCAAATCATTTTTACCGGTCTTCTATCGTCTAGTCTTTGTAAATGTCCCCACCAGCTGATTTGTCTTTTTTCTATGAATTCTAAGATTGATTCCACCTCCAGATCCTCCCTTATCTGCTCATTTCTTACCCTGTCAAGTCTTGTAACTCCTCTCGCTCTTCTTAGGTACTTCATTTCTGTCGCTTGTATTCTGCTCTTCTGCCTCTCTGTTAATGTCCACGATTCACAACCGAAGGTGAGTATGGGTCTATATATTGCCTTAAAAACTTTCAGTTTTGTACTTTGCGCTATTTCCTTTTTTCCTATAAAAGTTGTGTTCATTGCATAATATGAATTTATTGCTTTCTCTATACGTTTATCGATTTCTAAACCTTGTTGACCTGAATCTTCAATTTTTACACCCAGGTATTCGAAGCATTCAACTTGTTGTATATGTATACCATTGATCTGTATACTCACGTTTTCTTTAGTTTCTGCTACTACCATCACTTTTGTTTTTGTTAGGTTTAGTTTCATGCCACTTTCTTCTAATATTTCACTCCACGTTTGTAAGTTTTCTTGTAGGTCCTTTTCTTTTGTTGCCATTATAACGATGTCATCTGCAAAAGCACACTCTGATATTTCGATCGGTTGTAAGTTTTTGTATCCTACAAATAGGTGTTTTGTTCTCTGACTACATTTTTTAATTATTTCGTCCATAAACAACGTAAACAATGTTGGACTTAGTCCTCCTCCCTGTCTTAGACCATCTTTTGTTATAAAATTTTCTGACTTGAGGTTTCTAGTTATAACACAATTCGTCGTATTTTTATATAGACATTCAATATTTTTCCTTAGTTTGGTTGCTATTCCTCTTTGTTCTAGGAGCGACCATGCTTTTTGCCTAGGAACAAGATCAAACGCTTTTTGTAAGTCGATAAACGCAAAATATGCTTTTCCTCTTCTGAGTTTCGTTTTCTCAATGATCTGTTTAATAGTGAAGATGTGATCTTGCACACTTCTTCCTTTTCTAAAGCCACTTTGAGTTTCTGCTAATGTTGTATCGATTATCTTTGTCAACTTTTCTTGTAATATTTGTTCGTACAGTTTCATCGCCGAGCATAAGAGCATTATGCCTCTATAGTTTTTGCATTCTTTTTTATCTCCAGATTTAAATATGGGTAGTATCAACGAGATCTTCCATTCTTCTGGTATTCTTTCAGCTTTCCATATCTTGTTTATTAATTGTAATAATATGTGTTGTCCTTGTACTCCCATATATTTGAGCATCTCAGTTGTTATTTTATCATGCCCTGGTGACTTTCCATTTTTCATTTTTGCCAATCCTTGTGTAAATTCTTCCCATGTTATTGCAGTGTCTTGCGTTTCTTCTATGGTTTCTCCGGTATTTGTCACGTTAATGGTATAATGTGGTGTTTCGTTTTCAGTTGATAATAGTTCTTGAAAATACCTTTTCCATCTTTCCATTATTTCTTCTTCCTGTGTCAAAATGTTTCCTGTTTCGTCTCTAATTGTCAATTGAACTGTATTTTTTCCCCTTCTTAATGTTTTCATGGTCTTATAAAACAGCTTTTGGTTACTTTTACTATCTGATTCTAGTTTTTCCCCGAATTGTTTCCAACTTTCTTCTTTTGCATCTTTTATCATATTTTTTACTATTTTTCGTTGTTCTTTATATTTTTCATACGTTTCAGTTGTTTTGTTTGATAGGTATATTTTCCATCGTCTTTTCTTTTCCTTTGTTTCTGATTTAATTTGTTCATTCCACCACGATGTCTGTTTCCTGTTGCTAGTTGTTCTACTTACGCCGCATGCCTCCTTGGATGCCTCAATAATAATTTCTTTTATACTATTCCATAACTGATCCACATCTGCATCTCTCATTATTAATAGCCTTTTTTCAATTTCTCGATTTATTATTTCTTCATATTTAGTTCTCACATTTTCTTCTGTCAACTTGTAAGATCTTATTGATTCAAATTCTACTTTTCTTTCTTTATTTATTTTCCGCTCCTCGTTCTTCATAATTTGGTGTTTAATTTTTGTTACCACCAGATAGTGATCACTATTGATTTCTGCACCTCTTCGTACTTTGGTGTCGGTAATGTTTGCCCTATAGTCTTTTTCCACTATTACATAATCGATTATTGATTTTTCTCCTCTGCTTATAACTTCCCGTGTGTATTTGTGGATATTTTTATGTTCGAAGAGTGTGTTTGTTATTATTAGATTATGTAGTTGACAGTATTCAAGCAATCTCTTGCCGTTATTGTTCCTCGTATCTTCCCCATGTGTACCTATTACTGTGTTATATTTGTGATCTTGTTTACCAACTCTGCTGTTGAAGTCTCCAGCAATTAATATTCTTCCTTTGCATTCTTCTGTAATTCTCGTCAGTTCATCCCAAAATTTATCTTTTATTGCTGAATTCTCGTCTTCGCTTGGTCCGTATACGGCTAATATTATCCAGTTTTCTCCGTTTATGCCTGTTAGTTCTACTTTTAATATTCTTTCGTTAATTGCCTCCCACGTGTTTACACTATTTATTAGCTTTTCATGTATTATGCATCCTATTCCGGCTGCAGCTCTTTGTTTATTGTCCACTCCGCTATATATCATCAAATGACCTTTATTAAGTTTAATTTCGCCTTTGCCTTTTTTCTTTGTTTCCGATACTGTTAGTATATCTAGTTGTGCTTGTTCAAATTCCTCTATTAAATCCTGTTCTTTTCCGTAAATACTTCGAATATTCCATGTTCCAATTTTCCATGTGCTCGCTCTTCCTTTTATCATATTTCGTTTTCCTTTTCTTATGCTGGTCGTCTCCATGTTTCCGTCCTGTATATGTTCCACTAGTTTTTTGAATTATCATGAAGAGTATTCGTACTTTCAATCGTATTTTTCTTTTTATTTCATATAAATTTTTCGCCATTTATAATTAATTTCTGGTACCCAATTACTACCTTTTTGTTCTGGTTTCTTTTATCTTTTGCTATTTCTTGTAGGCTTTTCTGGATTTTGTTCTCTTGTTCTGTTAAATCATGGCGTATAAATATTTTTTGGCCTTTGACGTGTCTTAGTTTGTGTTTATTTTTCATTACATCTGCTTTTTCTCGATTGTTCAGTTTTAGTACGCACATTGTTTCGTTTATTTTTGTCAATTTTTTCGCTTTAATAACAACTTGTAGCTTGTTTTCGACAAATTTTTCTATTTCTTCTTGCGCTTCTTCTTCATTGTCCCGTATTTTAAATCCACTTATAATTATGTTATTTTTCTTCTTGTATTTTTCGATGTTTTCGACTTTTTCTTCCAATTTTTCCAAATTTTCAACTTTCATCTTCAGTTCGTTAATTTCTTTCTTTAATTCTATATTTTCTTCTCTGAAAATTTTCAGTGTTTTTTTATATTCTTGAAAATCATTTTTAATTTCTTTCAGATCTTTACGCATTTCCGACGTCAAATTTGTTATTAAATTTTTGATTTCGTCCCAGTCGCTCATCCTTATGTGGTTTGTATCACTCTGTATAAATATATCTGTGTGTGTATAACAATGTATTGTTGTTGTAAATAATAGAACGCTGACAGAGCGCAAAGCTACCCAACCCAATTCAACCTTGCGAAGGTCAAGAAGCTTATCCCTGTTAGCTTTTTCTGTTGTTTGTTTAACTTTCTTTATAACACTGTTTCACACAAATACGTATAAAGAATTATCTATTTATTTTATGCTAATTACAATCTAATGTTACCTGTAATTGTCTCAGTGAATGTAGTGTGGATGACTAAACTCGTACCGGCCCAATGTATGAACTTTGATACGGAGCGATCACACACACATGTACACACTATCACGGTTCAACCTAGACTCCATAGAACAAGTCATGGAGTTTAAATATCTAGGCATCACACTATGCAGCTACGGAAAGCTCGAAACAAAAGTGGAAGATCAGGTGAATAAAGCAAACAGAGCCGCAGGTTGCCTGAATGAAACAATATAGAGAAATAAAAACATCAGAAAAGAAGTGAAAGGCAGAATTTACAAAAGAGTCATCAGACCAATAATGACATACGCGGCAGAAACACAACCTGATACAGAAAGGACAAAAAGAATGCTATAGAAACAGCAGAGATGAAAACATTGCGAAAAATCGATGGTAAGACGCTGTGGGATAGAGCTAGAAGTGCAGATATATGAAGGAGATGCAAGGTGGACAACATTAATAACTGGGTGAAACAGAGGTGTAACCAGGATGATCCTAAGGGGGAGTTACGTCTACTTGAAGGTCTCTGGGGGTATGGAATAATAATTGTGTTAAGCGTATAGAGCTCAAAGTACACCCAAAAGGGGGGGTTATAACCCCCAAAACCACCCCCTGGTTACGCCTATGGGGTGAAAAGCAGAAGAGTAGAATGGAACGACCACATAAGCCGAATGACAACAAATAGAGTAGTAAGGACGGTCAGAGACGGTTCCCCAATAGGAAGACGATCAGTGGGAAGACCACGAAAAAGGTGGAATGACAACTTACTGGAGGCACATTGAAAAACAGACAGAGTAATGTCTATATAAAAGGAAGAAGAAGAAGAAGAAGAAGAAGAAGAAGAAGAAGAAGAAGAAGAAGAGAAGAATTTTCAAAATTAAACATGCTTTGGAAAGGTAATGTTCAGTACTAAAGGAAGCTGTAAAGTCGGACTTAAATTTTCTAAATTTTTGGGAGTTTTGGGGACGAGAACGAAAAACAGACTCTAAATGGGACGTAAAATCCACACCCTTGGACCAAAATGGATGGTTGACATATATCTCTTTTCCTATATTTTAAGATTGGATTTGGCCCAATTTTTTCAATTCAGTCACATTTAGAAAATCGAAAATTTCTTGTATAATATAGTGTCGCATGTACGGGAACAGCCGTTCTCTGGGATATAAAAAAATAATAAGCATCAAGGAGACCAAAGCGAACTATAAACAATTTTTCTCGGTTAGATCTACATAGATCAAACTGAAAATTTGTAGAAATACACCTTATAATATTTATAAGGACGTAACGTAGAGAACATTCCTTCTTCTTCTTCTTTCTCATAATCCTTAGTGCCCTTCAGGGCGTCGGATTCGGGTTCCGCCTTGTAGAGAACATTCTAAAATTTTTAAAAAAATTTCCGAAATTTTCCCTCTTGTCGGAAAATCTTTTTGGAAAATTTTGTGTACAATTCTTTGTCATGCCCTTTTAAGTGTAGTACTTAGCGTGTGTACCAATTTTTAGCTAAATCGATTCAAAAGTAACCGAGAAACACTGTTTTAAATTTTTTTTTGATAATACCTCTTCGTCGATAGCCTAAAAGAATTAAGATTTCTGTTAGTTTGCCCCAACATTTTTGTCAGACAATTATATTTTTTGTTTAAGAATATAATTACTTGTAACCTACTACTTTTGTCGGAAAAATGGTTGTAAAGATAAGGGATGCACAAACCCAGCATAATTTGAAAGTATACTTTACTAATAAAAATAAATTTTTTGTCCGACTGTCGAGTTGCCCCAATATTTTTGTCCGACACTTCGATTTTTTGATTAAGAATATAATTACTTATAACCTACTAATGTTGTCGGAAAAATGGTTTTAAAGGTAAGGGTTGCACGAACCCAGTAAGGTTCAAAAGACAGTTTATTAATAAAAATTAAATTTTTTGTCCTACTTTGGATTTGACCCAATATTTTTGTCGGACACTTAGATTTTTTGATATGGAATATAACTACTTATAACCTGATACTTGTGTCGGAAATTCTTTTTTATTTCGAGAAAAAAAAATACAGAACGATGTTTGTCGTTGTTCAAGGAGTATGTACACAAATTATCAGATCACAATTTTTCTAAAATTTTCCCTCTTGTCGGAAAATTTTTTAAGAAAATTTTGGGTTCCGATCTACGTCATACCCTTTTAAATGCTTTACTAAGTGTGTGTACCAATTTTCAGCTAAATCGATTCAAAAGTAACCGAGAAACACTGTTTTAAAATTTTTTTTTGATAATACCTCCTCGTCGATAGCCTAAAACAATTAAGTTTTCTGTTCGTTTGCCCCAACATTTTTGTCAGACAATTATATTTTTTGTTTAAGAATATAATTACTTGTAACCTACTACTTTTGTCGGAAAAATGGTTGTAAAGGTAAGGGATGCACGAACCCAGCATAATTTGAAAGTATACTTTACTAATAAAAATAAATTTTTTGTCCGACTGTCGAATTGCCCCAATATTTTTGTCCGACACTTTGATTTTTTGATTAAGAATATAATTACTTATAACCTACTAATGTTGTCGGAAAAATGGTTTTAAAGGTAAGGGTTGCACGAACCGAGAAAGGTTTAAAAGACAGTTTATTAATAAAAATTAAATTTTTTGTCCGACTTTGGATTTGACCCAATATTTTTGTCGGACACTTAGATTTTTTGATTTGGAATATAACTACTTATAACCTGATACTTGTGTCGGAAATTTTTTTTTATTTCGAGAAAAAAACTACAGAACGATGTTTGTCGTTGTTCAAGGAGTATGTACGCAAATATCAGATCACAATTTTTCTAAAATTTTCCCTCTTGTCCGAAATTTTTTTGGGAAAATTTTGGGTACAGCTCTACGTCATACCCTTTTAAATGTTTTACTTAGTGTGTGTACCAATTTTCAGCTAAATCGATTCAAAAATAACCGAAAAAATCTGTGTTAAAATATTTTTGGATAATACCTCCTCGTCCATAGCCTAAAAGAATTAAGTTTCCTGTTCGTTTGCCCCAACATTTTTGTCAGAAAATTACATTTTTTGTTTAAGAGTATAATTACTTTTATCCTACTGCTATTGTCGGAAAAATGGTTGTAAAGATAAGGGATGCACGAATCCAGAATAGTTTAAAAGTATAGTTTATTAATAAAAATTAAATTTTTTGTCCGACTTTGGATGTGCCCCACTATTTATGTCGGGCACTTAGATTTTTTGATTTGGAATATAACTACTTATAACCTGATACATGTGCTGAAAATTTTTTTTTTAATTCGAGAAAAAAATACAGAACGATGTTTGTCGTTGTTCAAGGAGTATGTACACAAATTATCAGATCACAATTTTTCTAAAATTTTCCCTCTTGTCGGAAAATTTTTTAAGAAAATTTTTGGTTCCGATCTACGTCATACCCTTTTAAATGCTTTACTTAGTGTGTGTACCAATTTTCAGCTAAATCGATTCAAAAGTAACCGAGAAACACTGTTTTAAAAATTTTTTTTGATAATACCTCCTCGTCGATAGCCTAAAAGAATTAAGTTTTCTGTTCGTTTGCCCCAACATTTTTGTCAGACAATTATATTTTTTGTTTAAGAATATAATTACTTGTAACCTACTACTTTTGTCGGAAAAATGGGGGTACAGATAAGGGATGCACGAAGCCAGCATAATTTGAAAGTATACTTTACTAATAAAAATAAATTTTTTGTCCGACTGTCGAGTTGCCCCAATATTTTTGTCCGACACTTTGATTTTTTGATTGAGAATATAATTACTTATGACCTACTAATATTGTCGGAAAAATGGTTTTAAAGGTAAGGGTTGCACGAACCCAGTAAGGTTTAAAAGACAGTTTATTAATAAAAATTAAATTTTTTGTCCGACTTTGGATTTGACCCAATATTTTTGTCGGACACTTAGATTTTTTGATATAGAATATCACTACTTATAACCTGATACTTGTGCCAGAAATTTTTTTTAATTGGAAAAAAAAACTACAGAACGATGTTTGTCGTTGTTCAAGGAGTATGTAAGCAAATATCAGATCACAATTTTTCAAAAATTTTCCCTCTTGTCGGAAAATTTTTTAAGAAAATTTTGGGTACAGCTCTACGTCATACCCTTTTAAATGTTTTACTTAGTGTGTGCCAATTTTGAGCTAAATCGATTCAAAAATAACCGAGAAAACTCTTTTAAAATTTTTTAATATTACTTTCTCGTCGATAGCCTAAATGAATTAAGTTTTCTGTTCGTTTGCCCCAAGATTTTTGTCAAAAAATTACATTTTTTGTTTAAGAATATAATTACTTGTAACTTACTAACTTTGTCGGAAAAATGGTTGTAAAGATAAGGGATACACGAACCCAGCATATTTTAAAAGTATAGTTTATCAATAAAAATTAAATTTTTTGTCTGACTTTGGATTTGCCCCAATATTTTTGTCGGACACTTAGATTTTTTGATTTGGAATATAACTACTTATAACCTGATACTTGTGTCGGAAATTTTTTTTATTTCGAGAAAAAAAACTACAGAACGATGTTTGTCGTTGTTCAAGGAGTATGTACGCAAGTATCAGATCACAATTTTTCTAAAATTTTCCCTCTTGTCCGAAATTTTTTTGGGAAAATTTTGGGTACAGCGCTACGTCATACCCTTTTAAATGTTTTACTTAGTGTGTGTACCAATTTTCAGCTAAATCGATTCAAAAATAACCGAAAAAATCTGTTTTAAAATATTTTTGGATAATACCTCCTCGTCCATAGCCTAAAAGAATTAAGTTTCCTGTTCGTTTGCCCCAATATTTTTGTCAGACAATTACATTTTTTGTTTAAGAGTATAATTACTTGTATCCGACTACTTTTGTCGGAAAAATGTTTGTAAAGATAAGGGATGCACGAACCCAGAATAGTTTAAAAGTATAGTTTATTAATAAAAATTAAATTTTTTGTCCGACTTTGGATTTGCCCCACGATTTATGTCGGGCACTTAGATTTTTTGATTTGAAATATAACTACTTATATCCTGATACATGTGCTGAAAATTTTTTTTTAATTCGAGAAAAAAAATACAGAACGATGTTTGTCGTTGTTCAAGGAGTATGTACACAAATTATCAGATCACAATTTTTCTAAAATTTTCCCTCTTGTCGGAAAATTTTTTAAGAAAATTTTGGGTTCCGATCTGCGTCATACCCTTTTAAATGCTTTACTTAGTGAGTGTACCAATTTTCAGCTAAATCGATTCAAAAGTAACCGAGAAACACTGTTTTAAATTTTTTTTTGATAATACCTCCTCGTCGATAGCCTAAAAGAATTAAGTTTTCTGTTCGTTTGCCCCAACATTTTTGTCAGACAATTACATTTTTTGTTTAAGAATATAATTACTTGTAACCTACTACTTTTGTCGGAAAAATGGTTGTAAAGATAAGGGATGCACGAACCCAGCATAATTTGAAAGTATACTTTACTAATAAAAATAAATTTTTTGTCCGACTGTCGAGTTGCCCCAATATTTTTGTCCGACACTTTGATTTTTTGATTAAGAATATAATTACTTATAACCTACTAATGTTGTCGGAAAAATGGTTTTAAAGGTAAAGGTTGCACGAACCCAGAAAGGTTTAAAAGACAGTTTATTAATAAAAATTAAATTTTTTGTCCGACTTTGGATTTGAACCAATATTTTTGTCGGACACTTAGATTTTTTGATTTGGAATATAACTACTTATAACCTGATACTTGTATCGGAAATTTTTTTTTATTTCCAGAAAAAAAACTACAGAACGATATTTGTCGTTGTTCAAGGAGTATGTACACAAATTATCAGATCACAATTTTTCTAAAATTTTCCCTCTTGTCGGAAAATTTTTTAAGAAAATTTTGGGTTCCGATCTGCGTCATACCCTTTTAAATGCTTTACTTAGTGTGTGTACCAATTTTCAGCTAAATCGATTCAAAAGTAACCGAGAAACACTGTTTTAAATTTTTTTTTTGATAATACCTCCTCGTCGATAGCCTAAAAGAATTAAGTTTTCTGTTCGTTTGCCCCAACATTTTTGTCAGACAATTACATTTTTTGTTTAAGAATATAATTATTTGTAACCTACTACTTTTGTCGGAAAAATGGTTGTAAAGATAAGGGATGCACGAACCCAGCATAATTTGAAAGTATACTTTACTAATAAAAATAAATTTTTTGTCCGACTGTCGAATTTCCCCAATATTTTTGTCCGACACTTTGATTTTTTGATTAAGAATATAATTACTTATAACCTACTAATGTTGTCGGAAAAATGGTTTTAAAGGTAAGGGTTGCACGAACCGAGAAAGGTTTAAAAGACAGTTTATTAATAAAAATTAAATTTTTTGTCCGACTTTGGATTTGACCCAATATTTTTGTCGGACACTTAGATTTTTTGATTTGGAATATAACTACTTATAACCTGATACTTGTGTCGGAAATTTTTTTTTATTTCGAGAAAAAAACTACAGAACGATGTTTGTCGTTGTTCAAGGAGTATGTACGCAAATATCAGATCACAATTTTTCTAAAATTTTCCCTCTTGTCCGAAATTTTTTTGGGAAAATTTTGGGTACAGCTCTACGTCATACCCTTTTAAATGTTTTACTTAGTGTGTGTACCAATTTTCAGCTAAATCGATTCAAAAATAACCGAAAAAATCTGTGTTAAAATATTTTTGGATAATACCTCCTCGTCCATAGCCTAAAAGAATTAAGTTTCCTGTTCGTTTGCCCCAACATTTTTGTCAGAAAATTACATTTTTTGTTTAAGAGTATAATTACTTTTATCCTACTGCCCTTGTCGGAAAAATGGTTGTAAAGATAAGGGATGCACGAACCCAGAATTGTTTAAAAGTATAGTTTATTAATAAAAATTAAATTTTTTGTCCGACTTTGGATGTGCCCCACTATTTATGTCGGGCACTTAGATTTTTTGATTTGGAATATAACTACTTATAACCTGATACATGTGCTGAAAATTTTTTTTTTAATTCGAGAAAAAAATACAGAACGATGTTTGTCGTTGTTCAAGGAGTATGTACACAAATTATCAGATCACAATTTTTCTAAAATTTTCCCTCTTGTCGGAAAATTTTTTAAGAAAATTTTTGGTTCCGATCTACGTCATACCCTTTTAAATGCTTTACTTAGTGTGTGTACCAATTTTCAGCTAAATCGATTCAAAAGTAACCGAGAAACACTGTTTTAAAAATTTTTTTTGATAATACCTCCTCGTCGATAGCCTAAAAGAATTAAGTTTTCTGTTCGTTTGCCCCAACATTTTTGTCAGACAATTATATTTTTTGTTTAAGAATATAATTACTTGTAACCTACTACTTTTGTCGGAAAAATGGTTGTAAAGATAAGGGATGCACGAAGCCAGCATAATTTGAAAGTATACTTTACTAATAAAAATAAATTTTTTGTCCGACTGTCGAGTTGCCCCAATATTTTTGTCCGACACTTTGATTTTTTGATTAAGAATATAATTACTTATGACCTACTAATGTTGTCGGAAAAAATGGTTTTAAAGGTAAGGGTTGCACGAACCCAGTAAGGTTTAAAAGACAGTTTATTAATAAAAATTAAATTTTTTGTCCGACTTTGGATTTGACCCAATATTTTTGTCGGACACTTAGATTTTTTGATATAGAATATAACTACTTATAACCTGATACTTGTGTCAGAAATTTTTTTTAATTGGAAAAAAAAACTACAGAACGATGTTTGTCGTTGTTCAAGGAGTATGTAAGCAAATATCAGATCACAATTTTTCAAAAATTTTCCCCCTTGTCGGAAAATTTTTTAAGAAAATTTTGGGTACAGCTCTACGTCATACCCTTTTAAATGTTTAACTTAGTGTGTGCCAATTTTGAGCTAAATCGATTCAAAAATAACCGAGAAAACTCTTTTAAAATTTTTTAATATTACTTTCTCGTCGATAGCCTAAATGAATTAAGTTTTCTGTTCGTTTGCCCCAAGATTTTTGTCAAAAAATTACATTTTTTGTTTAAGAATATAATTACTTGTAACTTACTAACTTTGTCGGAAAAATGGTTGTAAAGATAAGGGATACACGAACCCAGCATATTTTAAAAGTATAGTTTATCAATAAAAATTAAATGTCTTGTCTGACTTTGGATTTGCCCCAATATTTTTGTCGGACACTTAGATTTTTTGATTTGGAATATAACTACTTATAACCTGATACTTGTGTCGGAAGTTTTTTTTATTTCGAGAAAAAAAACTACAGAACGATGTTTGTCGTTGTTCAAGGAGTATGTACGCAAATATCAGATCACAATTTTTCTAAAATTTTCCCTCTTGTCCGAAATTTTTTTGGGAAAATTTTGGGTACAGCGCTACGTCATACCCTTTTAAATGTTTTACTTAGTGTGTGTACCAATTTTCAGCTAAATCGATTCAAAAATAACCGAAAAAATCTGTTTTAAAATATTTTTGGATAATACCTCCTCGTCCATAGCCTAAAAGAATTAAGTTTCCTGTTCGTTTGCCCCAATATTTTTGTCAGACAATTACATTTTTTGTTTAAGAGTATAATTACTTGTATCCTACTACTTTTGTCGGAAAAATGGTTGTAAAGATAAGGGATGTACGAACCCAGAATAATTTAAAAGTATAGTTTATTAATAAAAATTAAATTTTTTGTCCGACTTTGTATGTGCCCCATTATTTATGTCGGGCACTTAGATTTTTTGATTTGAAATATAACTACTTATAACCTGATACATGTGCTGAAAATTTTTTTTTAATTCGAGAAAAAAAATACAGAACGATATATGTCGTTGTTCAAGGAGTATGTACACAAATTATCAGATCACAATTTTTCTAAAATTTTCCCTCTTGTCGGAAAATTTTTTAAGAAAATTTTGGGTTCCGATCTGCGTCATACCCTTTTAAATGCTTTACTTAGTGTGTGTACCAATTTTCAGCTAAATCGATTCAAAACTAACCGAGAAACACTGTTTTAAATTTTTTTTTTGATAATACCTCCTCGTCGATAGCCTAAAAGAATTAAGTTTTCTGTTCGTTTGCCCCAACATTTTTGTCAGACAATTACATTTTTTGTTTAAGAATATAATTACTTTTAGCCTACTACTTTTGTCGGAAAAATGGTTGTAAAGATAAGGGATGCACGAACCCAGCATAATTTGAAAGTATACTTTACTAATAAAAATTAAATTTTTTGTCCGACTGTCGAGTTGCCCCAATATTTTTGTCCGACGCTTTGATTTTTTGGTTAAGAATATAATTACTCATAACCTACTAATGCTGTCGGAAAAATGGTCGTAAATAAAAAAATTTCAGGAAATTGACATCTTCGGCGCGTCCGACTGCGCATATGCCCCGTGAAAATTGTCCGACAAGGTTACCACATTATTGTAAAAAGGTTTTATGATAGATACCGTTAAAATTATCGATGTGGTAATAAATTTATTATTTTCATAAATTTGACATATTTAGCGTGTCCGACGCGTCATATGCCCCAATATTTTTGTCCGACAAAATTGTTTTCGTTGTTTATATGATAAAATCTATTGATTAAAATAGAATGACCAATGTGGTAATAAATTTTTTTCTTGCATAAAATTGACAATTTCGTCACCGCTTGACAGACAAACGCCCCACTACCATAATGCGCCAAGCTCAAAATTTGTCCGACTCCATCCAAATAACAAGTACAAAAAGTTTCAACGGTGTGGTCATAAATAATAATTGTATATGCGGGCCCAAGGCTTATAAGTTTGATTTCCAATAAAAACCTTGCTTTACTGAACGTATTTTAATACAATTTTTAAACTTTGCTATGTAATACATAACGACAATTTATATTTTTCGTATTACTAGAAAAAATTTCAGCATATGACAGAAAAGACAATTTATTACTTGCAGATTTGAAGAGGAGGTATAATAAAGTTATTATGAAAAAGTATGGGAATATGTCAGAAGCAAATATACCAACTTTTTTATCACATAAGTATTTGGGTACAATTTGGAAGTTGTCGCAGTAGATATAACTTAGTTTTAAAAGCACAAACAGTAGCAAATTCTGTTGATTTTACTAAACGTATAGGAAAAGTAAAATTAAAACTTAAAGATTTCTTTTAAAAAGGATGTATACAGTTTATCTTTCAAAAATTTTTAAGTAAATTGGGATTAACGAGTTTATCTACATTGGACTAGCCCCTGGGTAAAGTGTTGTATTGGTTTTTTTAAATACCAACAAAATGAGATTTGTTTACATTTTATTCTTTTTGACATAATATCATAATATCTTTTTTGGCATATTTCTTTACTGAAGACCTTAGCTCCAAAATTCAATATTCGTAATACATTTTGCATAACTGATATTTATTTTAAAAAACTCTAAGATGAATTAAAAAACCACCTCTATATAATTGGTATATTTATTAAATTTTAAAAATCCCAATGGATTGAATAAAATGTGTCCAATTCAGAACGTTTTCGGACTTATCAGTCTATCATCAGTGAATCTATAATAAAATAAGTAATCCCACTATTAAAATTGAAAGATAGTTGAAATTTTGAAAGTTAAAAAAAATGTGGGTATGATTACTTACTTGAATACTTGCTAAATAGCCCCAGAACCAAACAATGGTTGAATTTATAATTCGATCTACATTATGTCAAAGTAATATTGAACAGTCTAAACGCCGATGTTAAAAGATATAACCTCCGGGAACATGGTGAAACTCTACCAGGAAACTTAAACAACTATCTTAGGCCAAAGTTGACTACCAAGTGTCAAATTTATAGTATAGTCAAATTAAAATAATTTTATATTCAAAAATTTTGTAAAATACAATTTTCTTTTAAAAAACAATAGATTTAAATGTTAGACATTTTCAGATACTAAAATCCTCATCATATTATCAATGTTTTGGATCATGACCTTTTGTTAAAAACCTTTGAAAATCGACCTTTTTCTCTACTGTCAATGTCACTCCAAATAGTTCCTTACAAACTTTTGACACTTAATAGTCAACGTTGGCCTAAGATGGCTGTTTAAGTTTCCTGGAGGGTTTCACCATGTTCCCGGAGGTTATATATTTTAACATCGGCGTTTAGCCTGTTCAATATTATTTTGACATAATGTAGATCGAATTATAAATTCAACCATTGTTTGGTTCTGGGGCTATTTAGCAAGTATTCAAGTAAGTAATCATAACCACATTTTTTTAACTTTTAAAATTTCAACCATCTTTCAATTTTAATAGTGGGATTACTTATTTTATTGTAGATTTACTGATGATGGACTGATAGGTCCGAAAACGTTCTGAGTTGGACACATTTTATTCAATCCATTGGGATTTTTAAATTTTAATAAATATACCAATTACATAGAAGTGGTTTTTACTTCATGTTAGAGTTTTTTAACTATATGGTATACAGCCAATCTAGGGAACTTTCCCTTTTTAGTTTAGGATATTTATTTTAGCCCTGAAAAAGGAAATAACCTTTCACGAAAACGTTAGGCCGTACAATTGATATACACTGATATTTGGATTCTAGATTTCCCCCGTATTTATAACTCTTTCATAGTACAAGCCAGAGAAAATAATGGTGCAGGAGTTAATTATATTACAGCATATTTAAAATAAAAACACACTAAATGGTTTCGATAAAATATTTTAGCTCATTTGAGAAATGTGCCTGACTTAGTCGCGGTAAAAGCGTATTATCTAGTTATACAATGGTATTATCATATTGCCTGCATCCCTCATTTTTATAAGAAAAGAACTGAAAGAAAAAGGGTTCGCTCAGCTTGTGAAACAACTAAGAATTTTATTAATTATCTTATTACTATATATATTTTATACGAGACTTCCGAAACCTCACAAACAGTTTGTATACTTGACTGAGCAACGATATAGGTCTATAGATCTGTAGGCTGTAGGTCACATGTATCCCCTCTTTTGTGTAGGGTATTACTAGACCCTCTTTCCAGTCTTTAGGTATTTTGATATAATGGAGATATCTATTAAATAGCTCTGTTATTACAGGTTTAGTACCGTCTGGCTTATTTTCAAAAGCTTGGTAAATATACCGTCGCGTCCTGGACCTTTATTATTTTTTAGTTCTTTTAAAGCTGTTTTTATTTCGACTCCCTCTATATTGGGTAGTACCTCAGCTCTCACGTTACATTCTTTCACTCTCTTTCTTAGTATTGTTGCCTTTAAATAATTTTCTGGACACTCTATCTTGATTTTATATATTTTAAACCTCTGTTGTTTTCTTTAACTTGGTCTATAAGTTCTCATTGCATTTTTTGATATCATTTTTTAGTTCTTTTTTTGAAGTTATACTTCTTTACGGGCGTAATGACGGTGAAATTTTATATGGGAAAACCTAGCGACCGGGCGCATGCGCATTATAACTTTGTTCTGATTGGATGTTCAAATTACATGACAAAAATTATCCAATATGGCAGCTGTGGCACAGCTGTGGGACTGTGTTTGGTTATAATGTATGCTTGTTGCGTTTTAAAATTTGTAGGAAGAGAAACAACAAACAAAAAGTTAGTTAATGGTTATACTGCCTTTTTAAATAGTTTTCATATTATATTTTTGGACTTATTTACATAGAAGAGATGATTGTTGCATGTCAATGTGAAAGCTCATCAAACTGTGCCTAGTATGAGTGCCGCAGATCTCGCTTATTCAAAGCTAAATAATCTTTCACTGGTAAGTGTTTTATAAATAGTTGATCAAATTTTGTTATGATATTTGAACATAGCCACTTTGCACGACGCAAATGATTGCGAAATTTATTAGTCGTTATACTGGCTCCGATACCTACCTTGAACCTACCAAAATACATAGGTAAGTAGTATGTAATACTTTTATTTACATAATTTGATTCTTCTTACTGTATGTTTTGTTGTATTTTTTCAATTCTAAATCATTTCAATTCAAAATCAAAATAATTTGATTTACATAAGTTAAAAATGTCAAAAGGTTAATCTGTTTAGTTAGACGATCTTCGCACGTAATGACAAGCTGTCTCTGTGGCGAAGTTTTAATGCGAGTGAAAACGCAAATACCAGCCGCGTGGTAAGTTGGTTCGAATCCCAATAGAAACTTTTATTTTTTTATTTTTTTTTATATATTTTATGATTGTAAGTATATTTATTATATAATTTTATTTTCAGAAAATACGTATTTAGTTAAAAATTTTTCCGACAATTAATGTTCAGAAATCATTTGTGGCATTTTTAATGTGTTTGTGTGTGTTTTATTTTTTTATTATTTTAATTTTTGGCACTGTTTTAATAAAAATGTTTGAGAAGTAGTAAGTATAAATTAATTTAATATTTAAATAAAATATAAATAAAAAGTATATTAATTTCGTTTATAATCATATAATCATATAATAGAAGTATAACTTCTTACGTGCGTACAAAGTACACACACATTCTTTTTTTTTAATGTTTTATTTAGTTCTGATCATTCTTGAATAAATATGGCGATTGATTTCCGTTAGTAGTTATCTTCTTTTGCACATTAGTTGTTTAGTTTCGTTGCTTATTTTGTCTTCTTTAGTTTTTATTTTTTTTGCTACCTATAGTCCAGCTTCTAAAAGGTTTTTATTAATGTTTTTGTTAAAGTTCGGTCAAATGAATTTAATCCTGCTTGTGAGGGGATCTAATTCGAACTTATTCGTTAGGGTTAAGATCTTTCGGAATGCTTCTCCATTTGCTTCTACTCTGAATGCATCTATCCTCGTTGTTTTTGTAAAGAATAATTATTTTAAATATTATGTAGATCATTATTCCATATGTGAAAGAGTAACAAATTCAAAATCTAACCGTGGATTACCTACCAATGTTTACCTAAGCGTTAACTTAAAAATCCTTTCAAATTAATTTATTCAAAAGCTTCAACATGAAGCCGTAAACAGAGATGCTTTATATGAATTGGAGTTAATAAAAAGTAGATAGAGTACAGCCAAATGAACACAATATATCAACACCGACCGTGTCCCTAGTGTGAAATTAAAAAAATAATTATTTTAAGCGATTTACAGCTGTCCGTCAGTATGAGGCGTCGTCGTCGTCGGCGTCGGTAGAGCACTGTCCGCAGAAAAACGAATGCATTAAATTGAAAAAAAAAACTGATTAAATTTCTTTATGATGTGCCACGCAATATAGACTGATATCCATCCGCATAAAAAATTTTTAGTCGAGTCAATGTAGATCGAAATAGTTATTTTGCTAACAAATGCAGAAAGTCATTCTTTTCCGCACGCGACTGCAGTTTGCCGAACGACGCGAAGCGGGAGTTCGGCAAGCAGTCGAGTGCGGAAAAGAGACTTTCTGCAAGAGTTAGGAACAATATTTTTTCTAAGAGTCTTTAAAAAATTACCAAATTTTAATCAATTAATTTAATTAATATGATTATTTCATTCATAGGAGATTCTGGCCAATAGAAAGCTACAGAAATGCAAATTAAGGTGATAATTTTTGATAATATCCCGTCGTTAAGCATATTACGTCAGATTCCCTTCGTTGCTGCGAAAAAATACATTCAGTGACATTAATGACAATTAATGTTTTAAAATTTATAAAAGTGATGACTTTCAATCGTCATATTATATTTATAAAAACTGTGTGTTTAATGGTACTTTGTACTTACATAAATAAATTACAATTAAATTTTGGTTTTGAACAGTTTTATTCATGAAATAATCGCAACAAATTGCACACGATCTCTGAAATTAATATAGAACTTTTGCTCTTGTGACACTTTGACATAATTTCACTCGCCTTTGGCTCGTGAAATTAAAACTGTCAAGGTGTCACTCGGGAAAAATTCAATAATTTCAGAGCTCTTGTGCAATTACTACTGAAAATACATACAAAAATTAATTCTTTGACAAGGTTGTCAAAACCAAACTTTCAATTTAATTAGTTAGCATGACGACGATCTTGGTTTCCATGACGATGATTCAAAACGACTGTTATTGTCTACCGATTGGACTTTCGAATATTATGTCAAAATAATTTTATTTCATCGAATTGTCGCGTTAATTTCATTAAAACAGGAACACAATAAGATATATTTGAAATAAATTAGTAAATAATATCTAAATATTAGTTTATTGCATATATTGTAATAACTTTAAGGCCATATTAACATATCTAAATTAACACGCGTGCGAAAAAGTAAAAACCGCGTGCGGAAAAGTAACACGCGTGCGGAAAAGTAACACGCGTGCGGAAAAGTGAAACTTTCTAAACTAAAATGCGTGCGCGAAAGTAGACATTTTTGCACGCTCGTAGAAAAACATTTTTTCGGAAATCATTAAACAATCTCATATTTTTCCAAAGCCTCTTTTAATTTATAAATATTCAAATAGTCCAGAAAGCCACTGCGCATCCGCTAGGAAAAATATTCTGATTCGGATTTATTGCACAATCTTACTCAAAAAGGACCCCTTTTAACAAATTTGCATGTTGCCAGATCGAAAGTGGGTCAAAAATTTTTTAAACGTTTTTTTTTGTTTCTTCCTAATACTAATTTTTTTACATCGGACAAATTTTTTTAGGTTTCTTGGGTCATTCCAAGTAAAAAATATTTTTAGTGACTTTTCTCTAAATATAACAGTTTTCGAAATACAAGCGATTGAAACTTTAAAAATTGCGAAATCTGTCATTTTAAACCCTCAAAAACTATGTGAAAAACTGAAAATTTCGATGTTGCCAAGGTAGATAGATATATATATCCTTTAAACATCGGTTTATGAAATTCCGAAGAGTTTTTTGCAATAAAATATCGATAACCCCTTTATTTTTTAATTGCTAATCAAGCGGCCGTTACACTATTTTCAACCGTTACATGACGATGACGTATTCAACATTGTATGTAATATGCGTAAATAAATATAAATATCTGCGGAAAAATATTCTGATTCAATTTTTCCCCATCTTACTTGAAAGGGTACTCTATTAACAACTTTGCATGTTGCCAGGGTCAAAAATGGGTCAAAAAATTTTTAAACAATTTTTTTTAAACTTAGAATGTTTTCCGGTTACATATACATGCAAAGGCTGAAAATATTGTCGCGCCCGCTTGATTAGCAACCCCACAATTGGGTTTTCGATATGATATTGCAAAACACTCTTCGGGATTTCATCAAGAATATTTTTACCTATCTTCGCAACATTGAAATTTTCGGCTTTTCAGATTTCGGATTTTGCAATTTTTAAATCGCTTATATCTCGGAAACTGTTATATTTAGAGAAAAGTCACTTAAGATCTTTTCTATTTGGAATGATCCAAAAAAACCTAAAAAAATTTGTCCAATGCAAAAAAATAAGTTTTGGGAAAAAACAAAAAAAAAAACGTTTAAAAAAATTTATGACTCCTTTTTGATTCTGCCAACATATAAATTTGTTAAAATGGGACCTTTTTAAGCAAGATGGTGAAAAAGAAAACTAATCAGAATATTTTCCCGCACATATATTGTTATGATCTGCTTTTTATTAATTTTTATTTAATTATTATTTATTTGATTAATTATTTAATTGTCGCCAATCATACATAAAAAATTAATAAAAAATCTCAGGGTGCCTTTTTATAATATCAAGAAAATGTCTAAATTATCTTACGTTATACTTATCTTCTCTCGTGGGTTCAGTATCTCTTAGTTGATCCTAATCGGGATAAAATAGGGAAAAGAAATAAAGCAAAATATAAAATAAACATACAGAATTGTCTTTTATTTATCAAAATCGATATTCTAAAAATCTATCAAATCTAAAACCTGTGGACACAGATGTCCGAATGAAATTTCTACCATTTAAATTTATTCTAGTTAAAAAAAAACAATTTATCGGTTTGTTCCCGATGACTTTGGTACAACAAAATAAACAAAACCAAATTATGTATTCGCAAGATTTGCTATACTCCCTATTTACTTTCTGAAATATTGGAATTTTAATTCTTACGCTTTTTACTCAAAATTTTAGTTTCCGAACATAAAAATATCTTTCACATAAGTTGACTGACCTTTTGCTTCACTCTCTCTGATGTCTTCTCGTGACCCAAAACAGCTCTCCCTCGTTGACTATGTTAAAAGCTACTCATCAAAGCCCTCTCCGTTCTCCAGCTTCAAAACTGTCAGCATACCAGCACCAATTCTCCAACAAGCCGGGTCTCTTTTGACACGTACTCGATTCAAACAAAACTCCAAAAATTCTCTGCTCTCCTTCTCACAATAATACAGAATCAAAGAGGTATTTTGTCTCAATTTGATCTGTCTCTCGTTCCACTTTTCAACACTATTCTCCACTATCAAACAGCCACTGGTACTTGCTAACTATCTATCCACGAAAACGTCGAACTGCTCCTCAGCGAAGCCAATAACATAATGCCTTCTTTTTCAAATTCACTCAATCATTCAAACCAATTTTCCCCTTCCAAATTGCCAAGAATCCCAAAAATTTCTCTTTTCCATTCGACAAACAAACAGTCATTTTCAAAATTATTCCGACCATCCTAATTACTTTCGGGGAACCCTACAACATTTACTCGGGTTGAAACAAAGATATTAAAATTCCAAACTTTCTTTTAAACCATTTTTCTAGAAAATGATAATTACCTCTACCTGTAGATTCTATAGTTCCCGTTATAAACAATCTTTTAACATTTTAAAACTAAATACATCGTCCTTTTCACTTTAATTATTCACAAAAGTCTTTAATGGTTCATCGGAAAGCTCATTAAAAGAGAAATCTACTTACATCCAAACTAAATTCTAATAAATATTTACAGATCAATATACAGGGTGTATCAAATTTATGTGCCCGCGTTATTTAAAAAAAAATTAATTTAATTTTCATTTTGCCTTTGATTGATAAATTGAAAACACAATAATATTTACGCATATTACCTATACATGCAACGGCTGAAAATAGTGTCGCGCCCGCTTGAGTAGCAATTAAAAAACAAAGTGGTTTTTGATATTGTATTGCAAAAAACTCTTCCGGATTTCATCAATCGATGTATAGCGAATATCCACTTACCTCGACAACATTGAAATTTTCAGTTTTTCACATAGGATTTGGGGGTTAAAAATGGCCGATTTCGCAATTTTTAAATTTTTAATCGCTTATATGTCAAAAACTGTCAACTTTAGAGGAAAGTCACTAAAGACCTGATCTGTTTGGAATGATCCAAAAAACCTAAAAAAAACTTTGTTTGTTGCAAAAAAAAATAATTTTAGGAAAAAAACATAAAAAAAACGTTTAAAGAATTTTTGACCCACTCTTGGACCTGGCAACATGCAAATTTGTTAAAAGGGGTCCTTTTCGAGTAAGATTGTGCAATATATCCGAATCAGAATATTTTTCCTAGCGGATAAGCAGTGGCATTCTGGACTAACAGTAAAAATTTAGACTCACACTTTAGCCGCTAATTGTTTAATAACTGTTTAAACAACAAAAGCTCTTTTCGTATTAGTAATATATCTTTCTTTATTGTTAATATTAGGAAGGAAGTTATCCTGAGTTGTATTAAGCTTCATGTCTTTTTCAAAAATAATTTCAGTTGATGAATGCTTTAAAGATCTTCGATACTTTCATCAAAAATAACAATCATATATCTATCAAAGTTTCTTTGTAATTAGTATTCAATGTATTTTATTAAAGTAGAGCTAAATTTTTCATTCAGTTTCCATAATATACGACGTATTACCATTTCTACATCGACACGACAACATGCACTATGTTACTTTTTTCAATAATTGAGACATCTAATTGAGAGAAGATTTTATACAGTCCACACTTTTTACTTTTCCTTAAACCTGCTTCATTACATAATGACAAAGGGTATGGAGCCACAATTGGACTTAAAGAAAATTTAATTTTGACTAATATTATTCTACTCATGAATACGATTATATTTCCCCCAATTATTAAAAAATAGCGACATTTCAGAAAATGGGTTCATTTAGCTCAAAAAAATTATTTTTTAACTCTATTTTTGTAACATTTATTACTTTTTAAGTTTGTTACTACCGAAATGTTTTTTAGGTTAAGTTGTACAAAAAAAAATTGGTACAACTTTTTATAAACATTTTTTAATGGATATTTCATGGTTTCCGCGTTTACTTTTTTATTTTTCTTAATTTCTCCAAAAAAAGTTGTTTATTTCATTTTCAAAGTTATAGAAGTTAGTGCATTTTAGAGACTATTGTCCTTTTCATGATCATTTTTCAGTGCGTAACAAATGATAGGAAAAAGGGTAAGTCCGTGATAATACACATTTATGACATTTATTCTAACATTGTCACATTTTATTTTCAATTTGGAATAAAAACAAATCAAATGTGTTTCTTGCATTTATAAAATGGTATTTTCTTTGATTTGTATAGTCCTATAAATTATACAGATTATAATTGTAATATTATTATCTAATTAAAAAAAAATTATTTTTTTATTATGGCGCCATCTATCGACAACTAGAATAACTAGAAGAAATGTTATAAAAATGTCACCGAAGAAATGTAATCACCGACGTGCCTTTTTTTCGGTCACATACAATTTAATGCGTTAGAAAGAAATCGAAAAACTGTGACGCACTGAAAGATGATCATGAGAAATACTGTACATCTTAAGCCCTTTAAACTTGATTGTTAGTAATTTTGTGAAACTACGAAGTTTTAATTTTTGAGAATTTTATTTTTAATAAATCATCGTTTAGTGTGATATTTGAAAAGTAATTAGTGTAAGTTTAACATTTTTATAAGTAAAATTGTATAAGTAACATATATTTTTAAATAAAAAAAAATTATGTTAGTCTGTCCCTACTGGACTTATGGACATATTTTTGCAATTTGTAAAATTTAATTTGATCACTTTATTAATTTTATTAAATTAAATTTAGTCAAACACGCGCTCGGTCGCACGCTGCCAAACAGTGCGCCAGTGCCAGTGAGAGGGGTGGCACTATGTATATTTAGTTTTAGAAAAATCTATAATGTATGGGTTTTTGTGTAAAATTTTCTGAATTTTTCAATGGTCGGGTCAGTCTTTTTATAAAATTTATATTTTCATAGGTATTTTAAAAACAACTAATTTTGCAGTTTATACTATGAAATTAAAAAAATAATTATTTTAAGCGATTTAGTCAGTATGAAGCCTCGTCGGCGTCGGGGCGGGTAGAGCACTGTCCGCAGAAAAACGAATGCATTAAATTAAAAAAAAAAATGATTAAATTTCTTTATGACGTGCCACGCAATATAGACTGAAATCCATCCGCATAAAAATTTTTACTGAAAATACAATTTATCATTCCAGCTGACAGAAAGTTCAGTAATTGATATTGTTAACGCATAATCAATCATAAATTATAGGGATATGTACTAAAAAGTATTTTTATACAGGGTGTCCCGAAAAGAATGGTCATAAATTATACCACACATTCTGGGGTCAAAAATAGTTCGATATAACCTAACTTACCTTAGTACAAATGTGCTCATAAAAAAAGTTATAGCCCTTTGAAGTTACAAAATGAAAATCGATTTTTTTCAATATATCGAAAACTATTAGAGATTTTTTATTGAAAATGGACATGTATCACTCTTATTGCAGAAACATCTTGAAACAAAATTTTAGTGAAATTTGTCCACCTCATAAAAAATTTATGGGGATTTTGTTCCCTTAAACCCCCCCAAACTTTTTTGTACGTTCCAATTAATTCATTATTGTGGTACCATTAGTTAAACACAACGTTTTTAAAACTTTTTTGCCTCTTAGTATTTTTTCGATAAGTCAGTTTTTATTGAGATGCGGCTTCTTTTTCAATATATTTACGTAAAAATTGTATGGGGGGTTTGTTCCTTTAAACCCCCCAAATGATTGTGTACGTTCCAATTAAAGTATTATTGTGGTACCATTAGTTAAACACAGTATTTTTAAAACTTTTGCCTCTTAGTCTTTTGTTCATAAGTCACCTTTTATCGAGATGTAGCTTCTTTTTCAAAATATACCTAAAAATGTAAATTATAAATAAATTTTCAGATTATTAACAGGTCTCTATAATCGTACTTAACCATATACAAATATGTGGTGGATTCGACAAATATTCAAAATATCTCGATAAACACTGGCTTATCGAAAAAGTACTAAGAGGCAAAAAAGTTTTAAAAATAATATGTTTAACTAATGGTGCCACAATAATAATTTAATTGGAACGTACACAAAAGTTTGGGGGGGTTTAAGGGAACAAAACCCCCATAAAATTTTTATGGGGTGCACAAATTTTACTAAAATTTTTTTTTAAGATTTTGCTGCCATATAAATGCCACATGTCCATTTTCAATAAAAAATCTTTGAGAGTTTTCGATATATGAAAAAAAATCGATTTTCATTTTGTAACTTCAAAGGGCTGTAACTTTTTTTGTGTGCACTATTGTATATAGGTAAGTGAGGTTCAATCAACCTATTTTTGGCCCCAGAATCTGTGGTATAATTTATGACCAATCTTTTCGGGACACCCTGTATACGGTGTATCAAACTTTCCGCATTTCCGAAAAGTTCACAATGTTTTTATCGACGCCACACACGTGTGTACTGAGGTTTGCCGAAAAATCGTTTTTTTTTTTTTTGTAGGTATAATCCAATAATCTGAATAATAATAACTTGCTTGGTTTATTAATCAATACACACCCTATTCAGAATATATAGTGAAATTCGTAAAAAGAATACAGGGATGGGTATTGATTTCTTAATTTAAATTTGGCATATCAAAGCGGACTTAGTGAATAGAATCTTAGACCAGGGCACATCTGTAAAAATATTAGTACATTTGGATGTTGAGAGGTGACTCAAATTTTTTTGCAGAAATTGCTTGAAAATTAATTATATAATAATAATTGAGTTATCCTCCCACTAAAAGAGGTCCGGAACATTGTTTAAATAATCAAAATGACAAAAATGAAGAAAAAAATTTTTTATTATACACTTACCGGCAGAGAAAACGAGCACCCCAAAAAATGGGTCATTTTTAATGTCTTGTATTTCCTAAACCTGATATCCGATTTAAGTAATTTTTTTAATATGTTATAGCCTTATTCTTTATCCATATCGCTGTAATAATATTGTTGCTAGACAGGTACATTGTCATTGTATACAGGGTGTACGAATCAAACTATGTTTTTTTCTCAAATTTTGGAACACCCTGTGGAATGTTCTAGCTTTTATAAAATACTGAAATTGTAACCAAACTATAGCCTCAGGTTTTCTTAACATTATGCTTTTTGATTCATTCGCTTATGTTGGATAATAAAAAAGTTAATCACTTTAACAACTACCCCTGTTTTTCGTTAATACAGGGTGTTTTTAAATAAGTACGGTAAACTTTAAGGGGTAATTCTGCATGATAAAATAATGAGTTTGCTTTATAAACGTATGCCCGCAAATGCTTCGTTTCCGAGATAGGGGGTGTTGAAATTGTTCTTACAAACTGGCGATTTATTTATTTCTCTAAAACGGTTTGTGATATGCAAACGAAATTTGGTAGATTTTAAGAGGTAGTTATTGCGCATTTTTTGGCATACAACTAAGAATTTTATATTCACCATTGGCGTGCATACGGGTATAAATATTTTAGATATATCCCGTATGCACGCCAATGGTGAATATAAAATTCTCAATTGTATGCCAAAAAATGCGCAATAACCAGCTCTTAAAATCTACCAAACTTCATTTGCATATCACAAACCGTTTTAGAGCAATAAATAAATTGTCAGTTTGTAAGAACAATTTCAACACCCCCTATCTCAGAAACGAAGTATTTGCGGGCATAAGTTTATAAAGCAAACTGTCATTATTTTATCATGCAGAATTACCCCTTAAAGCTTGCCGTACTTATTGAAAAACACCCTGTATTGACGAAAAACAGGGGTAGTTGTTAAAGTGCCTAACTTTTTTATTATCCAACATAAGCGAATGAATAAAAAAAACAGAATATTAAGAAAATCTGTGGCTATAGTTGGGTTTTAATTTTAGTATTTTATAAAAGCTAGAACATTCCACAGGGTGCTCCAAAGTTTGAGAAAAAACACAGTTTGATTCGTACACCCTGTATACAATGACAATGTACCTGTCTAGCAACAATATTATTAAAACTATATTGATAAGGAATAAGGCTATAACATATTAAAAAAATTACTTAAATCGGACATCAGGTTTAGGAAATACAAGACATTAAAATGACCCATTTTTTGGGGTGCCCGTTTTCTCTGCCGGTGAGTGTATTTTTAAAAGTGTTCATTTCCGAGAAAAGGTTCGCTGACATAAAAGTTGCGTAATTAAATTTCCTATAAGATAGCACTGGTTAAGAATTTTAAACATTGTCACCCTTGTTGCAAAATAGCAATAATTGCGAAAAATCATAAAAAACAAGTATCCGTATTTTACTTTTTTCAACCATTTATGCTAGACTTGGGACCTTCATATTTCTCACAAAAAACTTTATAACACAACAAAATAATAGTGCAAAAATTAAGATCGGTTTAATAGTTTTTGCAAAATAAATTGTGAAATATGGCTTTCACACAAAAAGTGCAATTTTTCAAAATTTTGCAGGACTGAAAATAAAGCAGACAGCAAGTTGAATTTTTTTTACTTGTAGAAGAATACTGTACCTTTCAGTTGTGATTTTCAAAATTAAAATCGGTTAATTACCACCGCGTCAGGAATTTTTTTAAATAAACATTAATTTTTGGTGCTACGCGCAGGACAGCGGATACGTTTGCTCTGATTGGGCATTCCAATGACCTTTGATAATGATTGATAAATTTTAATATTTAGTACATTTCGATATAAATAAATAAATTTGTTTATTCCAAAATAAAAACACATACTAGTCCTTTGAAATAATACTTTTTTAGCAAAACTTTCTTTGTCCATATAATATTTTAATTTAGAGAATAAAAGTTTATTATTTTTAAACATATGCAATTGTTTAAACAATATTTCACAAACAATACTCAAATTAGTTTGATTTTTGTGGAATTAAAATATTAAAATACAACAAAATATAGAGTAAGAAAATAATATATTAGATAAAGATTCGAAGAAATTTTGGTGGAAATCAACTTGTGTGAATCAAACACCGCTGTCATGCGCGTAGCACCAAAAATTAATGTTTATTTAAAAACATTTTTGACGCCGTGATAGTTAACCGATTTTAATTTTGAGAATTGCAAATAAAAGGTTCAGTATTCTTCTATATACAAAAAAATTCAACTTGCTATCTGCTTTATTTTCAGTCCTGAAACATTTTGAAAATATGAATTTTTTTTGCGGAAGCTGTATTGCAAAATTTATTTTGCAAAATATATTAAACCGATCTTAATTAAATTTACAGTATTGTTTTACTATGTCATATAGTTTTTCTGGAAAAACGTAAAATGCGAATACTTGTTTTTTATGTTTTTTTTCGCAATTATGGCTATTTTGCAACAAGGGTGACAATTTATAAAAATTATAACCAATCCTAACCATGTCACTGAAACTTTTTTCGGAAGTGAATACTTTTAAAATAATCGAATTTTTCCTTCATTTTTTTGACATTTTGATTGTTTAAACAATGTTCCGGACCTATTTGAGTGGGAGGATAGCTCAATTATTATAGTCTGGGCTGATTATCGGAGAATAGACCATTTTTGGGAAAAGTTATTTACCAGCAATTTTATTACTGGAATCGAATCTTACGATTGTATACAGGGTGTCCAGAAACTCTACCGACAAACGAAGACAGGAGATTCTTCAGATAATTTTAAGATAATTTAACCCAATTCACTTAGTCCGAAAATGCTTCCTAAGGGAGCTAGAGCTCGTTGAAGATGGCGTCTTGTAATTAGTTTTTCTTAAATACCTCCAGAACGCTTCTATTTCGAAAAACAAAAATTGGTACGCGTATTTATTTTCAAGATATAAATCTAATCCATACATTGCAAATTTCTAGTACCGATCATAGGTGTCCGTTTTGGGTCGGGCAACGGTTATTTTATCGCATAACTTTTTTATCTTTAACTTTTATGCATTTCTGACACTGTATTATTAAATTGTGAAGTATTCTAGTGCTAAAAGTTACTCTTGTTTTAAATCGGTAGGACACACCGTTTTCTAGAAAAATCGATTTGAAAATTTTTCGCTTTGTGAATTAAAAAAAAAATTAAAAAAAAAACTGTTTAGAAAGACGAAAACTGGTACAATTATTTATATTCCAGAGATAAATCGATTTCATTAATTGCGAATTTCTAGTACTGGTCATAGGCGTCCGTTTTGGGTAGGTCAACAGTTATTTTATAGCATAACTTTTTTGTCTTGAATTTTTGAGCATTTTTGACACTAGATTATTAAATTATGAGGTACTCGAGTACTAAAAGTTACTCTTACTTTATGTTGGTAAAATACTTCGTTTTTTGTTGAAAAGTTCTTTCATTTTTTTTTCAAATTCCAAAAACGAAAAACTTTCAAATCGATTTTTCTAGAAAACGGGGTGTCCTACCGACTTAAAGCAAGAGTACCTTTTAGTACTAGAATACCTCACAATTTAATAATCCGGTGTCAAAAATGCATAAAAGTTAAGGACAAAAAATTATGCGATAAAACACCCGTTGCTCTACCCAAAACGGACGCCTATGACCGGTACTAGAAATTTGCAATGGATGGAATCGATTCAACTCTGAAAAGTAAATAAGCATACCAATTTTCGTTTTTCTAAATAGAAGCGTGCTGGAGGTATTTAAGAAAAACTAATTTCATGACGCCATCTTTAAAGAGCTCTAACTCCCTTAAGAAGCATCTTCGGATTAGGTGAATTGGGTTAAATTGTCTTAAAATTATCTGAGGAATCTCCTGTCTTCGTTTGTCGGTAGAGTTTCTGGACACCCTGTATATTAATAATATAGGTATGCAAAGTCTGCAGATAGTGTGCTAATTTTTATAAACAAAATGGCGCCCGAAAATCGTGCTTTTTTTTCAATTTTTGCTCTATAACTCCAAATATTTTAAATTTACACCAAAAACACCCAAATAAAAATTCACAGCAATTAAATTCTGCATAGAGACGTGTTTTTCCCGATTCACGTTGACGAAAACTTTCCCCGAAAAAAGCGGGTTTTCCAACAAAATCTTTAATTTTCAACTAAAATTTTACATAAGTATTTGTTAATAAATAATTAAATAACTTGGTAATGTAAAGGCAATTTTCGTAAAGATTATAATTCCAGAAGCCCATGGAAATTGAATAAACAGTTTAGCAACAATTGAATTGTTAATTAAAAATTTACGGTCACTTTAATAACGACAATAATTATGATGCATAAGAATAACTATGATTTTTTCATAAAAATACACTATACCTATCTAATGTATTTTACAGAATTGAAATTGGACTATTTAAGCGGCCTCAGGAATATTTTAAAATTATAAACAATTTTTTGGCTTATAAAAAAATAAAATATCTCGGGAAATATAAAACTAAATTAAATTATGAAAACGGTATTCGAAAAACAGCGACAGGGCGCTTCTTTTAAAAGAAAAAACGTTTAATATAATTATGACGAGTGGTTCCTGAGATACAATCGGTCAAAGTTGACCGAAATTTACGGCAAAGATATAAATAAAAGGATCATAATTTTCAAACCATCACCTTTTTATTTTTGTCCTCTTTCTCCACACCAATTTTCATATCTTTAAAATACTCATAACATATATTATTATAATAAAAACTATCGATAATACGTGTGAAAGTTGCCAAAAATAGCAAAATTCCAATCAAAAATTAGGTTCGAGAAAATGTAACCCTCAAAGTTCAAAATCAGTATACGTTAAAAAAATGCATTTTCTCGGCTTCCCATGGAGAAATTTCCTCCATTCTTTTTTTGTTCCCAAGTAACTCGAGTAGAGCCATCGAACTAACTCATTATTAAATGTCAAAATTGCTTTTGTTTTGTTATAATAAATTTATTTATTTATTATAACACAAAATTTTAATTTGCTTAAATAAAATTGTTTAAATAACTATACAGCTTTCAAATGAGAATATTTATGTTTTTAACTTTAAAAGGTACACTTGTAGTAAGATTATCTAAAAAAAAAGCCTACAACTGGAAAAAATATGTAGTTTTCTGTTCTTATAAATAAATTAATCTATTATAACAAAACAAAAGCAAGTTTGACATTTAATAATACGTTAGTTTGATGGCTCTACTCGAGTTATTAGCGAACAAAAAAAGAATGAAGGAAATTGCTCCATGGGAAGCCGAGAAAATGCATTTTTTTAACGTATACCGATTTTGAACTTTGAGGGTTACATTGCCTCCAACCTAATTTTTGATTGGAATTTTGCTATTTTTGGCAATTTTCGCACGTATTATCGATAGTTTTTATTATAATAATATATGTTATGAGTATTTTAAAGATATGAAAATTAGTGTGGAGAAAGAGGACAAAAATAAAAAGGTCATGGCTTAAAAATTATGATCCTATTGTTCATATCTTTGCCGTAAATTTCGGTCAACTTTAACCGCTTGTATCTCAGGAACCACTCGTCATAATTAAACGTTTTTTCTTTTAAAAGAAAACCCTGTCGCTGTTTTTCGAATATTGTTTTCATAATTTAATTTAGTTTAATATTTCCCGAGATATTTGATTTGTTTATAAGCCAAAAAATTGTTTATAACTTTAAAATATTCCTGAGGCCGCTTAAATCGTCCAATTTCAATTCTGTAAAGTACATTAGATAGGTATAGTACATTTTTATAAAAAAATCATAGTTATTCTTATGCATCATAATTATTGTTGTTATTATAGCGACCGTAAATTTTAAATTAACAATTTAATTGTTGCTAAACTGTTCATTCAATTTCCATCGGCTTCTGGAATTATAATCTTTATAAAAAGCGCTTTCACATTACCAAGTTATTTAATTACGGATTAACAATTGCTTATCTAAAATTTTAGTTGAAAATTAAAGATTTTGTTGGAAAAACCCGCTTTTTTCCGGGGAAAGTTTTCATCGAAGTGAATCGGGAAAAACAGGTCTCTATGCAGAATTTGATTGCGGTGAATTTTTATTTGGGTATTTTTGGTGTAAAGTTAAAATCTTTGGAGTTATAGAGCAAAAATTGAAAAAAACACGATTTTTGGGCGCCATTTTGTTTATAAAAAAAGTAGCACACTATCTGCGGACTTTGCATACCTATATTATTAATACATACAATAATAAGATTCGATTTCAGCAGTAAAATTGCTGGTAAATAACTTTTCCTTGTATTTTGCTAATTAGCCCAGAGTATTATTACATGAGTTGTTTTCAAGCAATTTCTGCAAATAATATGAGTCACCTCTCAACCTCCATCTCAAAGCATATGCGTCCTGTACCATCTCTGATCAAGAGCATATGTAATTCTAGTTATACAGGGGAACGAAATGAAGTTCTGGATGTAAATAAATCCACCAATTGGTGCATGTGAACCTTTTGCTTGACGAATTCTATCTGCTCCCTCTTATCTGTTATGTGTTTTTATAAATGAGTTACGAGTTCAAACTTCATTTAAAAGGGCAGTCTCTTTAAAGGCTCCAGTAGTAATCGACCATTATGTGAGTGTGCCATCTCCCCTGATACCTCTGTTCCACCGTTTTGATATCTTTGTGAAATCATTCCTCTTGTTTCTTACTAAGGTCACTAAGATTCTCTGGGAAGCGGTCAAGTGGATGTGGAGGTAATGCATTTTAGTGCTCACGCTTTTAATGGACGTAATGAAGTTTAGGTTCACCATCTTGAAATCAACATAGATCAGCCACTGATGTTGGTTATAGTTGAAGTTTTTAACACCAGAAATATTGTTTTATATTCTTCCTTCATTTCAGTAGGAATCTAAATTGGTATATTTTATATTTGTTGCCATTATCTAGGACACATTTTAACCCTAAGTACTAACATCTTAAATCAATGACGTAATCACTATCTAACCGCCTGACAGACGGGTTTAACATTTTAGTGGTAATTTTTGTTTTTGTTAATTATTTTAATGCAAAAAATATCTCGATGACATACTGAAGTATTCGTTATCTAAAAAACACAGTAATTAATCTACAATAGAACAAGAATGGAAGGATTGTTTGTGTATCTTTTTACTCCTGAAAAAAAGTGTGACAAAAATTAAACAAATTAAAGAATCTTAATAGAAACTTATAATCCAGTTAAACAAAGAGTAAGAAAAATGAAAATAAAAAGGTTTTAAAAAAATGTTAAAACAAAAAAAACTGACAGGTACTATATTTAGTACAGTGTAGCAACGGTAGTCAGTGGCAACGTTTTCATCCCAAATTGATTCCACTTCGCTTATGTCGTCTTCTGCCTCATCAAGCCATATCAAAAGATTTTCCTCATGGTCTTTATCCCCTTATTTGATCATTTTTGACGAACTAGGCACATTATGTTTAATGACGAACTGGGCACAAACACTAACACCCCGTCCATTAGACGGAAATCACACTTTGAGCCTAAATATCTTTCGAATAACAACCTGCCGCAAATTGCCGAATTCAATGCTACTAATGAACAACCCAACTTGAAAAGTCATAGACGGGTGACCTTCAAAATTTTCTAGGAAGGGAAATATCCCACTTTCGACAAGCGATGCCGTCTGAGAGACGGGATGTTAGTACTTAAGGGTTAAAGTTCGTTTGGAACTGTCGATAAACAACACGCCAGTGATCAGGTATATACGTTGGTATACCATTTTTTTCTAAATAGTCCTGTAATATTATCGAATTATTCTGTCCTCTAATATAGTCCTATAATGCAGGAGCGGAAAAAGTGAGGGAGCAGTTCCTGATGGAGCGGTAACAGTTGTGTTTCGTCTTGTAAACGCTCCTCTTCCTAAATTCGTGACAGCCTATCGCTTTCTGTTATGTGTGAGGTTATGTAGGTACTTGCCTCTGCACAATAAATTGTTTTTTACTTCATAATCGTTGTCAAATACCATGGATTGTTTACCCTTTGTGCTATTTTCCAATTGATAGTTAGTACTTCACGTCATCTTTTAACAAGTCTATTGACAAATTCACAAAAGTAGCATACGTTAGACGAAGGTAGCGGAATTAAAATGAGCTCACTGTCATGGCGACCGTTCCGTAACAAACATCCGCAAGCATTGCTACATTCAGAGAAAGAATTCCCAGCAGTTGCCTCCGTCAGATTCCGTCATTTTTCGTCTCCTTAATGCGATAATTTTTATAAAAAACCATATAATATTGCTGAGCAAAAACCGGCATATATTTTTCTTTGTTACGGTAGAATGTAGTTTTGGTTCCCATATAAAGAAGATTCTTTGCCTTTAGTCTGGAGTGGACTAATATTTGAGTGGAATTGTTACGGTAGAATGTAGTTTTGGTGCCCATATAAAGAAGATTCTTTGCTTTTACTCTGGAGGCAAACAACTCTGAAGATTCCTTTGAAAGGTTTAAGTCTCTAATAAGATCATTTATCTCATCCTGAGTAAAATGTTCAGGACCTGTTGAGCCTCTCCAAAATCAGTGTCGCTTTCCTCAAATGTATTAGTCTGTAGTTCGTCAGATGACGTTTCGACATTGTCCTCTACCTTATGTATTTCATGTGTGAAATATATATTATACTTCTAAGTGTTTAAATCGTAAAATTTATTCTAAAAATGGATAAAACACAATCAAAGTCATGATAATTCTCATAGAAAACCAAGTCCCGCCAGAGGAGTCCCATCACAAATTATTCGCAATCCTTTTTTTAAAATTTTATGAGATTTTCGTAGGTCCGATAAACAAAATTTAACAGTAACTTAATTAGTGAGAAGAGGAGCCCAAATTTGAAGACAGATGAGCAAAAAGACTATTTTTGATTCCTTTTTGTAAATTTTAAAATTATTTAGTGTTGTTTTATAATCAAAATTTAACCCTCACGCACAAGTTGTACATACAACTTCAGTGAGGAACTGAGTTTATTTTATATGTACAATTTATTTGCTAAAAATAAACTCCATTATTATTATCCAGATTTAGCCATACGGCTCACACTCCCTCTAAGGGGAAAATTGACTCATCCCAGATACCTACGGTATCAAAAGGACTAAGCTCTGGTGGGACTCTTTCCGTGTTATCGAGCCCTAGGTGACTTGGAATGCAGGTGTATCTCCCAGAAATGTTCGTACGCATCTGGCCGTCGCGAGTAGTACAGCTTTCTGCATGGTCTTATAAAGATGTTCATTCAGACCCAGCTTTTTTATGCTTTCGAGGAGGGTCTTCGGAATGACTCCAGTAGTAGACATAATAATCGGTATCGTCTGGGTACTTTGCATTCTCCATTGCCTCCGTATTTGAATTTCTAGATCTCTGTACTTGGCGATCTTTTCAGTAAATTTACTACGTAGATTATTGTTGTTAGGTATCGCCACATCAATTAGTGTTGTTTGTCTTGTTAATTTATTAACTAGTACGAGATCTGGTCTATTATGTGCCACTGTTTGGTCTGTGAGCACAGTGCGGTCCCAGTATAGCTTGTAGTTGCCATCCTCAAGCATACTCTCAGGGACGTATTGATAATACGGGAGATGCTCTGTTTGGAGAAGTCCCAGCTTGATAGCTATCTCTTGATGAAGGATTTTTCCCACTGCGTCATGCCGTTCCTTGTATTCAGTTGCAGCAAATGCCTGGCAGCCCCCTGTAAGATGTTGGATGGTTTCTTGGGCTTGACATCCATATCGGCATCTGTCGTTTTGAACCTGAGGGTCTTTGATGATATATTTCAGGTAATTTCTGGTTGGTATAACCTGATCCTGAATGGTCAGTAATGAACCCTCCGTCTCAGGGAACATCTTTCCTGATGTCAACCAGTAGTTCGACGCTATATTGTCGACATAATCTTGGCTGACTTCATTGGGATGTCGCCCGTGCAGAGGTTTACCCATCCAGGCGCGCACTTTTTCGTCCTTAGTAAGGTGGTTTATGCGCATTTCTGGTTCCCTCAGTTTGATCGGTGTTGTGTCATCTACTGCGCAGATAGCGCGATGTAGAGTAGATGTCTCAGCCTGCATCTGAAAATAAGTTCTTAAATTAGCAATTTGTTTATCTAATTGCTCACCTATATCCATAAGTCCTCTTCCTCCTAGATTCCGTGGTAATGTTGTTCTTTCTACTGCACTTTTAGGATGGTGTTTTTGTGCCTTTGTGAGGTGTGTTCGTACTTTTCGCTGGAGAGCTTCTATATCTGTTTTTGTCCACTTTACAATACCAAATGAGTAGCTAAGCGCGGAACATGCGTAGGTGTTTAGTGCCTTAAACAAATTTCTACTGTTAAGGTGTGAGCGAAGCAGCTGTTTTACCCTTCGTATAAACTCAGTAGTTATCTCTGTTTTCATTTGTTTATGGTCAATTTTCCGCGCTTGCTTTACTCCAAGATATTTATACATATCGTTTTCACCCATGGCCTCGATGTTCTGGCCACTTTGCATATCGAATCCTCCGGGCTGTACTTTTCCTCTGACTATATTTAAAATACGACACTTATCTAGTCCGAAGTGCATATTAATATCATTAGAAAAAGTTTCTACAGTTTTTAGCATCTCGTCGAGTTGGTTTCGAGTGGAAGCCATTAATTTCAAATCATCCATGTACAATAAATGATTAAGCTTCGCCACCACATTGTTGTTATTTTTGATGCTAAAACCTGCATCTGAGGAGTTCAATAGCTGAGATAATGGGTTCATAGCTAGACAGAACCACAGAGGACTCAACGAATCTCCTTGAAACAGGCCCCGGCTGATTACGATATTTTCAGTTTCGATGTTACTTTCACCAGGTATTTGTAGGTGAATTCTAGTTTTCCACTCTGTCATTATATGTTGTAAAAAGGTCACTATATTATCATCGACTTTATATATTCTCAATATATCTATAAGCCATTCATGCGGCACTGAATCAAAGGCCTTCTTGTAATCAATAAAAGCAGTAAATAGATTCCTCTTTTTGGAATATGCTTGATTAGAAATGACTGAGTCGATGATAAGTTGTTCTTTGCAACCCATGGAACCCTTAGCGCATCCTTTCTGTTGAGGCTCTATGATATTGTTCAGAGCACAGTGTTGGTAGATACGCCGGGCTACACAGGATGTGACCAATTTAATATTAATTTTAATTAATAATTTAATAATTATTATTATTATCCAGATTTAGCCATACGGCTCACACTCCCTCTAAGGGGAAAATTGACTCATCCCAGATACCTACGGTATCAAAAGGATTGAGCTCTGGTGGGACTCTTTCCGTGTTATCGAGCCCTAGGTGACTTGGTATGCAGGTGTATCTCCCAAAAATTTCCGTACACATCTGGCTGTTGCGAGTAGTACTGCTTTCTGCATGGTCTTATAAAGATGTTCATTCAGACCCAGCTTTTTTATGCTTTCGAGGAGGGTCTTCGGAATGACTCCAGTAGTAGACATGATAATCGGTATCGTCTGGGTACTTTGCATTCTCCATTGCCTTCGTATTTGAATTTCTAGATCTCTGTACTTGGCGATCTTTTCAGTGAATTTACTACGTAGATTATTGTTGTTAGGTATCGCCACATCAATTAGTGTTGTTTGTCTTGTTAATTTATTAACTAGTACGAGATCTGGTCTATTGTGTGCCACTGTTTGGTCTGTGAGCACAGTGCGGTCCCAGTATAGCTTGTAGTTGCCATCCTCAAGCATACTCTCAGGGACGTATTGATAATACGGGAGATGGTCCGTTTGGAGAAGTCCCAGCTTGATAGCTATCTCTTGATGAAGGATTTTTCCCACTGCGTCATGCCGTTCCTTGTATTCAGTTGCAGCAAATGCCTGGCAGCCCCCTGTAAGATGTTGGATGGTTTCTTGGGCTTGACATCCATATCGGCATCTGTCGTTTTGAACCTGAGGGTCTTTGATGATATATTTCAGGTAATTTCTCGTTGGTATAACCTGATCCTGAATGGCCAGTAATGAACCTTCCGTTTCAGGGAACATCTTTCCTGATGTCAACCAGTAGTTCGACGCTATATTGTCGACGTAATCTTGGCTGACCTCATTGGGATGCCGCCCGTGCAGAGGTTTACCCATCCAGGCGCGCACTTTTTCGTCCTTGGTAAGGTGGTTTATGCGCATTTCTGGTTCCCTCAGTTTGATCGGTGTTGTGTCATCTACTGCGCAGATAGCGCGATGAAGAGTAGATGTCTCAGCCTGCATCTGAAAATAAGTTCTTAAATTAGCAATTTGTTTATCTAATTGCTCACCTATATCCATAAGTCCTCTTCCTCCTAGATTCCGTGGTAATGTTGTTCTTTCTACTGCACTTTTAGGATGGTGTTTTTGTGCCTTTGTGAGGTGTGTTCGCACTTTTCGCTGAAGAGCATCTATATCTGTTTTTGTCCACTTAACAATACCAAATGAGTAGCTAAGCGCGGAACATGCGTAGGTGTTTAGTGCCTTAAACAAATTTCTACTGTTAAGGTGTGAGCGAAGCAGCTGTTTTACCCTTCGTATAAACTCAGTAGTTATCTCTGTTTTCATTTGTTTATGGTCAATTTTCCGCGCCTGCTTTACTCCAAGATATTTATACATATCGTTTTCACCCATGGCCTCGATGTTCTGGCCATTTTGCATATCGAATCCTCCGGGCTGTACTTTTTTTTTTTATTATTATTATCCAGATTTAGCCATACGGCTCACACTCCCTCTGAGGGGAAAATTGACTCATCCCAGATACCTACGGTATCAAAAGGATTGAGCTCTGGTGGGACTCTTTCCGTGTTATCGAGCCCTAGGTGACTTGGAATGCAGGTGTATCTCCCAAAAATTTTCTTACACTTCTGGCCGTCGCAAGTAGTACAGCTTTCTGCATGGTCTTATAAATATGTTCATTGAGACCCAGCTTTTTTATGCTCTCGAGGAGGGTCTTCGGAATGACTCCAGTAGTAGACATAACAATAGGTATCGTCTGCGTACTTTGCATTCTCCATTGTCTCCGTATTTGAATTTCCAGATCTCTATACTTGGCGATCTTTTCAGTAAATTTACTACGTAAATTATTGTTGTTAGGTATCGCCACATCAATTAGTGTTGTTTGTCTTGTTAATTTATTAATTAGTACGAGATCTGGTCTATTATGTGCCACTGTTTGGTCTGTGAGCACACTGCGGTCCCAGTATAGCTTGTAGTTGCCATCCTCAAGCATACTCTCAGGAACGTATTGATAATATGGGAGATGGTCCGTTTGGAGAAGTCCCAGCTTGTTAGCTATCTCTTGATGAAGGATTTTTCCCACTGCGTCATGCCGTTCCTTGTATTCAGTTGCAGCAAATGCCTGGCAGCCCCCTGTAATATGTTGGATGGTTTCTTGGGCTTGACATCCATATCGGCATCTGTCGTTTTGAACCTGAGGGTCTTTGACGATATATTTCAGGTAATTTCTGGTTGGTATAACCTGATCCTGAATGGCCAGTAATGAACCCTCCGTTTCAGGGAACATCTTTCCTGATGTCAACCAATAGTTCGACGCTATATTGTCGACATAGTCTTGGCTAACTTCATTGGGATGTCGCCCGTGCAGAGGTTTACCCATCCAGGTGCGCAGTTTTTCGTCCTTAGTAAGGTGGTTTATGCGCATTTCTGGTTCCCTCAATTTGACCGGTGTTGTGTCATCTACTGCGCAAATTGCGCGGTGTAGAGTAGATGTCTCAGCCTGCATCTGAAAATAAGTTCTTAAATTAGCAATCTGTGTATCTAATTGCTCACCTATATCCATAAGTCCTCTTCCTCCTAAATACCGGGGTAATGTCGTTCGTTCTACTGCACTTTTAGGGTGGTGTTTTTGTGCCTTTGTGAGGTGTGTTCGTACTTTTCGCTGAAGATTTTCTATATCCGTTTTTGTCCACTTAACAATACCAAATGAGCGCGGAACAAGCGTAGGTGTTCAGTGCCTTAAACAAATTTTTACTGTTAAGCTGTGAACGAAGTAGCTGTTTTACCCTTCTTATAAACTCAGTAGTTATCTCAGTTTTCATTTGCTTATGGTCAATTTTCCGCGCCTGCTTTACTCCAAGATATTTGTACATATCGTTTTCGCCCATGGCCTCGATGTTCTGGCCATTTTGCATATCGAATCCACCGGGCTGTACCTTTCCTCTGACTATATTCAAAACACGGCACTTGTCTAGACCGAACTGCATACTAATATCATTAGAGAATGTTTCTACAGTTTTTAGCGTCTCTTCTAGGTGTTCTCGAGTGGAAGCCATTAATTTCAAATCATCCATATACAACAGATGATTGAGCTTCGCTACTACAGTATTATTGCTTTTAATGCTAAAACCTGAGTCAGTGGAGTTTAATAGCTGGGAAAGGGGGTTCAAAGCTAAACAGAACCACAGTGGACTCAACGAGTCTCCTTGAAACAGGCCCCGGTTGATTGTGATATTTTCGGTTTCAATATTTTTTTCACCAGGTATTTGGAGGTGAATTTTAGTCTTCCAATCTCTCATTATATGCCTTAAAAAGGTCACTATGTTATCATCGACTTTGTATATTTTATCCAGATTTAGCCATACGGCTCACACTCCCTCTAAGGGGAAAATTGACTCATCCCAGATACCTACGGTATCAAAAGGATTGAGCTCTGGTGGGACTCTTTCCGTGTTATCGAGCCCTAGGTGACTTGGAATGCAGGTGTATCTCCCAGAAATTTTCGTACGCATCTGGCCGTCGCGAGTAGTATAGCTTTCTGCATGGTCTTATAAAGATGTTCATTCAGACCCAGCTTTTTTATGCTTTCGAGGAGGGTCTTCGGAATGACTCCAGTAGTAGAAATAATAATCGGTATCGTCTGGGTACTTTGCATTCTCCATTGTCTTCGTATTTGAATTTCTAGATCTCTGTATTTGGCGATCTTTTCAGTAAATTTACTACGTAGATTATTGTTGTTAGGTATCGCCACATCAATTAGTGTTGTTTGTCTTGTTAATTTATTAACTAGTACGAGATCTGGTCTATTATGTGCCACTGTTTGGTCTGTGAGCACAGTGCGGTCCCAGTATAGCTTGTAGTTGCCATCCTCAAGCATACTCTCAGGGACGTATTGATAATACGGGAGATGGTCTGTTTGGAGAAGTCCCAGCTTGATAGCTATCTCTTGATGAAGGATTTTTCCCACTGCATCATGCCGTTCCTTGTATTCAGTTGCAGCAAATGCCTGGCAGCCCCCTGTAAGATGTTGGATGGTTTCTTGGGCTTGACATCCATATCGGCATCTGTCGTTTTGAACCTGAGGGTCTTTGATGATATATTTCAGGTAATTTCTGGTTGGTATAACCTGATCCTGAATGGCCAGTAATGACCCCTCCGTTTCAGGGAACATCTTTCCTGATGTCAACCAGTAGTTCGACGCTATATTGTCGACATAATCTTGGCTGACCTCATTGGGATGTCGCCCGTGCAGAGGTTTACCCATCCAGGCGCGCACTTTTTCGTCTTTAGTAAGGTGATTTATGCGCATTTCTGGTTCCCTCAGTTTGACCGGTGTTGTGTCATCTACTGCGCAGATAGCGCGATGTAGAGTAGATGTCTCAGCCTGCATCTGAAAATAAGTTCTTAAATTAGCAATTTGTTTATCTAATTGCTCACCTATATCCATAAGTCCTCTTCCTCCTAGATTCCGTGGTAATGTTGTTCTTTCTACTGCACTTTTAGGATGGTGTTTTTGTGCTTTTGTGAGGTGTGTTCGTACTTTTCGCTGTAGAGCTTCTATATCTGTTTTTGTCCACTTAACAATACCAAATGAGTAGCTAAGCGCAGAACATGCGTAGGTGTTTAGTGCCTTAAACAAATTTCTACTGTTAAGGTGTGAGCGAAGCAGCTGTTTTACCCTTCGTATAAACTCAGTAGTTATCTCTGTTTTCATTTGTTTATGGTCAATTTTCCGCGCTTGCTTTACTCCAAGATATTTATACATATCGTTTTCACCCATGGCCTCGATGTTCTGGCCATTTTGCATATCGAATCCTCCGGGTTGTACTTTTCCTCTGACTATATTTAAAATACGGCACTTGTCTAGTCCGAAGTGCATACTAATATCATTAGAAAAAGTTTCTACAGTTTTTAGCATCTCGTGGAGTTGGTTTCGAGTGGAAGCCATTAATTTCAAATCATCCATGTACAATAAATGATTAAGCTTCGCCACCACATTGTTGTTATTTTTAATGCTAAAACCTGCATCTGTGGAGTTCAATAGCTGAGATAGTGGGTTCATAGCTAGACAGAACCACAGAGGACTCAACGAATCTCCTTGAAACAGGCCCCGGCTGATTGCGATATTTTCAGTTTCGATGTTATTTTCACCAGGTATTTGAAGGTGAATTCTAGTTTTCCACTCCGTAATTATATGTTGTAAAAAGGTCACTATATTATCATCGACTTTATATATTCTTAATATATCTATAAGCCATTCATGCGGTACTGAATCAAAGGCCTTCTTGTAATCAATAAAAGCAGTAAATAGGTTCCTCTTTTTGGAATATGCTTGATTAGAAATGACTGAGTCGATGATAAGTTGTTCTTTGCAACCCATGGAACCCTTAGCGCATCCTTTCTGTTGAGGCTCTATGATATTGTTCAAAGCACAGTGTTGGTAGATACGCCGGGCTACACAGGATGTGACCAATTTATACAAAGTTGGAAGACAAGTAATTGGGCGGTATTTTGCTGGATCTTGGGTGTTATTTTGATCCTTCGGTATTAAATAAGTGGTTCCCTGAGTTAGGAATGATGGTATATCCTGCGGATTAGAAATAACATAATTAATTAGTGTCGATAAGCATTCATGAGCACTCCAAAACTTCTTGAGCCAAAAGTTTTGAACTCCGTCTGGTCCAGGAGATTTCCAGTTATGAAGCTCTTTGATGATATTTGAGACTTCTTCAGTGGTGAAGGGTTCGTAGAGAGTAGTGGTGTAGTGTTGGCAGTTCTGTGCCGTATCTTCTATCCATCCAGCATTGTTGTTAAGAGCTGCTGGTGTGGAAAGTTGATTTCCCCAGAACTCATGAATTTCTTCTTGGCTTGGATAAGACTTATCGAGATTTTCTACGGTGGAATTGAGTTTTCGATAGAACGCCTTCTCAGCAGTCTCAAAAAGGGCATTGTCGGATTTTCGGTTGTTACTCACTTTGTACCTTCTTAGTCGTCCTGAATAAACTGAGAGTCTTTGTTTTAATGTATCCAGGCACTGTTGGGCTGTGTTGTTTTCTGGATCGTATCTTGAGTGTCTTGCAGTATTCCGTATTATTTCTTCAGCTCTCCTGATGACTCTTGTACTTCTTACACCTCGTATATATTCTGTGACTTGACCAATATCCCTACGCAGTAATTCAATCTTTCCGAGCAGTCTTTTTTCCCAGGGTGCAATTCTGCTACCAGTCCTTCCGTTATTAGTACCCTGTCGTGTTCTGATCTTAATGCCCATTACATTAGCAATTGCTGTTGCTGCACAGTAGATTAGCATGTGCAGATACTCTAATGTGTGGGCTTCTACGACATAATTGGGTAGGATTTCAGTGTTCACAATTTGTAACAGCACACCTAGTCTCTTACAAGAGTTTATTCGTGGTAGCGGTGGTCTGCTAAGTGGGTTTGTTCCATTAAACTCTTGTACAGCACGTGCCATTTCGCTTACTAGGTTATCATGTAGCTCGTTATTTTCCTGCTCTGTATTGTCAGGTTGAGTTTCTTGTATGGCAAGCTCAGGAATCTGCTCATGCACTTCATTTGGGACTTGATCTTCCATTACAACATCGTTATGAATCTCCCGTTCGACTTCGCTTCTGATGATATTGCGTCTAGTCTCTGGGATAAGGTTGTTTCTTATAATTACCCGGTATTGGTCTGATACTCGTTGCTCCGATACTTGAATATCTGGGTACGTCCTGCAAAATTCGGCATACAGCTGTTGTCGGTAGCCGATTGTTTCTTGACCGAGGTTTGTCACCTTGTAGTAGAAGCGCAAAATGTTCTCATTGATGGACACAGTCCATTTCATGCGCTGCCTCGGTCGTCCCGCTTGAGTGAGCGCCGGCTGATGATCCAGCGCAGCACCTTCGGCGGGTGGAGCTCTTGTTGTTGTTTGGCTCGCTTGTGGTTGTGGTTGTGGTTGGGCTGTAGCTGATTGTATGACAGGGGCCCGCCTCCTCAACACCCTGCCACCGACGTCCCGCATGCTGTCACGTCCAGCGCCGGCTCCAGACGTGCCCTGGCGATCCCCAGGCAGCGATCCTAAACATAAACGATAATTCTCCATATTAATGGGTGTGCATTTTATACCTACTGCCAGGTGTCAGTTTTTGTTCCACGGCAAGTATCCCTGCTACTCTCTAGGTATTGGCGCTACGAATACCCAGAAAGCATCCCCCATTCGCAGGGGGCCGCGCCTGATAGAAGAACTGACAAAAAACTCCCACAGGGTATATTTTATTATTATTATTATTATTATTATTATTATCTCGAAAACTGGAGCTGATACTAAGAAAAACTTTGTATGTTTGGAATTAGCACGATTAAATTAATCAAAATCCGTTGTTTTTTTTCGGCAAGACAAAATATTTTTTTATTTTGCTGTGATTTATATTTTGATAAAGCATCACTTATGGTTTTGTTATTAACACTAAAAAATTTGACCTTAAAGTTTTGGCTATAGAGACGTGTTTGGTACATATTATTGATTTATAACTTTAGTGGCGGTTTTGCAAACTACCACATACCGTTGTTTGCTCCAACTGAAAAGACAAACAATGAACGAACATCGTAATCATACGGTGCTATAAGCTCGTAAAAGTGTAATATGTGCCGATATCTTTTAGGTATCTATTAAATCAATAACATATGTATGTGATTACGACTTTGAAAATTAGAGGCTTTTAATTTTTAATAAATCTTACACTACTATCTTTATCTGTGAATAATAAATGAAGTAGCTAAATTTTTGCTACCCCTTATATAACCTACACCCTACAGCCTTCAAAATTCGACTTAGAGGCAATATACACTCACCGGCACAAAATTTCGCCACCCAAAATTTTAGATTAAGGTTTGAAAATTTATAATTTTTTTATTTGTTTTTCGATGTTCAATATTCTTACATCAGTCTATAGGCACATGTTTTGATGTCATATGCTATTATTTCGGTAACAAAAATTGTTTGCGATTCTCATTCTGACCTCCGTCAAGCAAACATCGTATCGATAGCATAGCTATAATTACGGTGATAATTAAAAACCAATTTTGATAAAGTTTAAAGTTTTTACCGCAAAAGTAAAACTTACTGTACTGAATAAAAACAGTGATTTAATCAAGTTCATCCATATCAACGTTTGAATCTACAAAAGCTGTAAGTAAACAAAGTTTGTTTACATATATTTAAACAATTATTGTCGAAACTATTATTTTTCAACCTTGATAAGTTAAGATATTAAGTTCTTCAAGGGACAGGACCGTACTTGCCCAATACACATATTATAAATGTGGATTTTAAATAATGGATAACGAAAAACAAGGGGACTATGTCCCTAATTCCCATCTGAGTCTCTCCATACCACACCCAACCCAACAAAATTCCCAATCATATGCATCAATTACAACAAAAAATCAAACATCTTCAAAATTCCCTGATAAACAACAAGCCGTCTTATTTACTTCCATTGACGACGTAAAAATCGAAGACTATCTAATAGCCTTGGGCAGTATTGTAAATCCTAAAGATATCATTTTCGCTTCACGAATTTCACAAAATAGAGTATGCATTTATTTCTCCTCAAAAGAACTTGTAGATAACTTTTTAAAAAATTATGGTTCAATTAAAATCAACAATCAAATCCTCACTGCCCGCAAACTAATCACTCCAAGTCAGAGAATTGTTTTATCCAATGTGTGCCCTAGCATACCACATTCTTTTTTAGAAGCCGAGCTTATAAAGCTAGGTCTAAATCTGTTATGTCCTATCAACTTTCTTAAAATAAATGCCTCTCGTCCAGAATTTAGTCATATTCTTAGTTTTCGCCGACAAACATATATTACTCCATTGGAAAATATTGCAACATTACCAGCTTCTTTTCTCATAAATTTTGACAATACATCATACAGAATTTTCCTAGCAACCGACAATCTCGAATGTTTCTCTTGTAAACAATCAGGTCACTTGGCCGCAGTATGCCCAATTCTACCACATAACGAGCCAACGTCATCAGATATTCTCACCCAATGCACAGAAGCCACCAACACTATAGGGTCTAATGATGAATCTCACCAAAACATTAGCACAACTCCAGTCAATCAAGATGTCAGTGTACATTCCAAAGAGCAAAACGAAGAGAATACTGAATCCACGAAAACATCTGAAACGGTACCCCAAGAAACTTCAACGGTTTCCGTTAAACGACAAATGTCAGAATCCACACCGCCGCACGAAGACCTCGAAAAACAACCCACATTTCAAAAACCCAAAGCTAAGAAAATAAAACCGGACAAATCCATTCACGATGAAATGCAACCATTACAACGAATGTTTGAAGAAAATAAAAACAATTTTACACTTAACTTTAACCAGACTTTAAATTTCTTCGAAGCAGCTCAACAAAATGCGAACATACTGGATCTTCTTAAAACATATACAGACAATGTACCAGGTTTCCTTAATGATCTTGACGCTATATACCCTCAATGCTCAAAAAAGTTAAAAACAAAAATCACAAACATTAAAAAGAAATTACACCATCAAATTTATCAACCCGATAAACCGACACCAATGGACAACGAACTCTCATCTTCACAAGAATCCTTAAATACTTAACATTCACATCTATAATACAATGGAACCTTAACGGGTACCACACCCGTTGCGAAATGTTACAAAAGCTAATTGCTCAACAAAAACCGTCAGTTATTTGCCTCCAAGAAACTCATTTCAAAGATTCTTACCATGCTAGGTTAAAAGGTTTTAAATGCTTTTACAAAAACAGGACTAATAGAGATAAAGCAAGTGGTGGAGTAGCAATCTATATCAACCAAATTTACGAAGCAGAACCAATACATTTAAATACATCTTTAGAAGCCGTTGCAGTCACTATTAATAGTGATATAAAAATCTCAATATGCAACATTTATATCCCACCAAGTGAAAATTTTTCAACGGCCGTAATTGAGGAACTACTTCAGCAGATCCCATCTCCCCGTATACTCTTAGGAGATTTTAATAGTCACAGTCCGTACTGGGGGTCCAAATTTCGATCATCAAAAGGGAAAACACTAGAACAATTACTTGACAGTAAGAACCTAAACATCTTGAATACAGGGGAACCCACAAGATTCAATATACAAACAGGAGAACATTCAGTTATCGACCTGAGCATGTGCGATCCTATCCTACAAATATCTTTAAATTGGGAAGTCCACCCCTACTTGTACGGTAGTGATCACTTTCCTCTTATTATAACCCGTCCTTTCCAAACTGCATCAACAACCCCTCTCTCAAAATGGAAATTAAACCAGGCCAATTGGACACTCTTCTCAGATGAAGTAGACCAAAAACTGTCATACCTTCCTGACCCCAATACCTCAGATATAGCTTCAACTTATGTACAGTTTTCCGAGATACTATTGGAAGCAGGGTACAAAGCAGTGGGAAAAACCAAAACTCTAAAAACTCACACACCAGTACCGTGGTGGAATAATGAGTGTGACGAAGCGATCAAAAAATACAAGCGGGCTTTTAACAAATTCAGACGATGCCCAACTACACAAAATCAAATAGAATATAAAAAACTAAGAGCTGAATCGCGGTATAAGATTAAGCAAACCAAAAAACAAAACTGGAAATCTTTTGTGGCATCCATCAATAACTCCACCCCCCTTTCTACATTTTGGGGAAAAATTCGTCAACTATCTGGAAAACAGCAAAACGCTCAAATTAGTTTTTTAAAACATGATGACAAATTAATTACCTCAACTGAAGAAATCACAGAAACGTTTGCTGATCTTTACGAACAAAATTCCAGCACCAGCAACTACTCTCCGAGATTTCTTCAATACAAATTTAGAAATGAAATGGAGCTAATCGTCACAGAGAACACGGATGACTACATGAACTCTCCAATTTCACCAGAAGAACTGGACGATGCATTGTTCGGCATGAAAAACTCTTCTCCAGGATCGGACGATATACCAATAATTTTTCTCCAAAAACTAAGTACAAACGCTAGATCATACCTCCTTAATGTTTTAAATCAAATGTGGATACAACACTACTTTCCAAAATCTTGGTCAGAATCATATATTATACCAATCCCCAAACCTCAAAAACCTAAAACAGATCCCCAATCCTATAGACCAATATCCCTAACCTCATCAACTTGTAAGCTACTGGAAAAGGTTATAAACCGGCGCCTTTCGTGGTTCTTAGAAAACAAAAAACTGCTAATCCCGGAGCAGAATGGCTTTCGTCAAAATAGATCAACCACCGATAACCTAGTTGATCTTGAATCCGAAGTTCACGAAGCACTCATTAACAAACAACACTGCCTAGCTCTTTTCTGCGATATAACAAAAGCCTACGATTGCACATGGAGATATGGTATAATAAAAAAGCTTAACTCCTGGGGTATTAATGGACAATTTCTAAAATTTATTCAAAATTTTCTTCAACTCAGAACATTTAAGGTAAGAGTAAATGGAACACTCTCATCAACTCGAATCCAGGAAAACGGAATCCCTCAGGGCTCGGTGTTGAGTGTAACTTTATTTCTTGTTGCAATCAACGATATTTTGGAACAATGTCAACAGCCAGTTAAAGGAAGACTGTATGCCGACGACCTAGTTCTCCTACTAAGAGGAACAAATATAGAATCCACCCAAAGAATCCTTCAAAGCACATTAAATAATCTACAGAAATGGTCCGATAAAACAGGACTCAACTTCTCTAGCGAAAAAACAAAATGCCTACTTTTCTCAAAAAAGCGAAAAGAGGATAATCCAGTTTTAACGTTGAATGGCAAGAATCTTATCTTTGTAAAAGAAATAAAATTTCTCGGTCTTACATTTGACAAAACATTGGTTTGGAAAAATCACATTAAAAATTTGAAAGGTACTTGCCAACAAAGTATTAATATTTTGAAGACACTATCGAGCATCTCCTGAGGCAGCGATACGTCAACTCTTCTACGAATTTTTTCATCCTTAGTTCGATCAAAAATTGACTACGGCTCAGTGGTATATAACTCAGCTAAGAAATATGTTCTTAAAGAGCTAGATGTCATTCAAAATACGGGATTGCGAGTCGCTTTGGGCGCTTTTCGAACAAGTCCCATACTAAGTATATGTAGCGAGTCAGGGCAATCCCCCCTAGAATTTAGACGAGATTTTTTGAGTTTGTCGTTTGCTTGTAAAGTTCTATCCTCTCCAGATAACCCAGTTTACCATAATGTACATACAAATCGTTTTAATCAGTACTTCTCATCTCACCCTCAATGCGATCCGCCTTTCTATGAACGAATCAACCGATTACTGCAAAAATATCATATAACATTCCCGACCATATACCATCCTACCGAAAACCCTCCTCCTCCATGGACTGTAAATAAACCACGAATTATTACTGATCTATCAAGATTTAATAAACATGAATCTCATCCAACCATAATATTAAATCATTTCAAAGAGATTATGGATAGATTTAGCAACTACCAACAGATATACACAGATGCATCAAAAACAGCGGACGGAGTGGGAGCAGCCATTTTCTCCAATACCCATAATGCTAAATTTAAGCTGCATAACAACTGGACTATTTCCAATGCAGAGCTGTATGCAATTCTTGAAGCTTTAAAATTCATTAACAAATCGAACCAGAGAAATTACACAATCATAACGGACTCAATGAACGCCCTTTGTGACATTCAAAACATATATTCCTGCAACCCTATTCATAAAGACATTTATCAAGAACTTCAGCATGCTGCAAAGGGAAACAAACATGTGGTATTAATCTGGGTTCCATCCCATATTGGAGTACACGGTAACGAGGTTGTGGACCGCCTAGCTCACGAAGCAGCAACAAGTGATCAAGTTCATCTAAATAAAATTGTGCCAAGTGATGTGAAATTGTGTCTTAAAAACGTAGTTAGTTGTGCGTGGCAAAACAAGTGGTCGCAGTGTTCCGAAAAACTAAAACAAATTAAAGGCAACGCTATACAAAAACAGGCCTTTTCTTTACCTAGGAAAAAACAAGTTATCTTCACTCGGCTCCGACTTGGTCACACCCGTCATACACATCTCTACAAAATAACTAGAGTCAATCCTCCATTCTGCCAGCAGTGTCAAACAAACGTAACAGTTAAACATATATTATCCGACTGTCAAAAATACCAGCAAACGAGAAGTAAACTTAACCTTCCCAGAGACATATCGGAGCTTCTTGGAGACGATAAAAATATCAATAATATTATCCAGTTTTTAACGGATATAGGAATAAAAGACATTTAATTGTACCACAAATTTTCCAGATTTCCTTTTTGTTAGTTCATATGTATGCACTTAATATTGTAATCACTGTTTATTTTTAATAATGTATTTCCGATTGTTGTCGTTTATAACCCCAGTGGTTCGGACGACATTAAATAAAAATAAATAAAAAAAAATAAAAAAAAATTGTTTGCGTAGATGGCATTCTACGGGGTGAATGAAAGCACTGCGTACACAAGCGCTCCCAAAATTTTCTACTACTATTGCCAACAAAGCCTAGGAGATGGATCGTCGGAATGATATAAAAGTAGCTTGGCCGAAACAGGAAGGCAGTTAAAGAAATTTTTTATTCATTGTCATATTCAAATTCATGTCATTTAAAGAAGCTCTCTGAAGAACTCTGAGATAAGAGATATTTTCTAATGAGGGAAGATGTGTAGGAATTCTCGATTAATATTTTTCTGAGCAACAGAATTATATCTATATAATTATATTTACAATGGCATCATGATTATGCAGTACGGAGAATTGATCAGAGGACTCGACTGGCTGAAAGATATTACCTGGGGCCAACCGGGCTTTTAACGTATTGAGCTAAAAGCCAAACAAACCCTCCAGCCATTAAGTACTGATCAATCGCTAAGCCGTTCCTTACCGGCCGCGTATTGAGTGGCATGTCCTCCCTTATTTTCACACCAACTATCTTGCCTTTTTGGACGTGTATATGTACTAATATAGCGTCGTGTTTGTCACATCAATTACCTGCATTTCTATTTGTTTTTAGCTAACCACAAGTAGGTATTGGCTCCTAATATTTGTTTTTATTTTATTGTTTAGTTACAAGAATATATTTTTATTTAAATTAAATTTGTATGCTGTCTAACCGAGCTTTTAACATTACTTTATTCTTGTATGCAGTCGGAAAAATGAAAGAATACCCATGAACGAACATATAAAACACGCTGTATTTTCCTGACACCGTGTCACAAAGAAAATTGTCCAGTACAAGTAAATGTAACAATAATTATTACATGTACTTGAGCTGGCCAATTTTTTGTGTGACACGGTGACAGGAAAATACAGCGTGTTTTATATGTTCGTTCATGGGTATTCTTTCATTTTTCCTACTGTATGTAAATATCATACAAGTCAATACTAAATAATTGATTTATTTTCACGTCTACAGTCTACATCTGTGTTGTTTTCGGTAAGTTCGTTGTGGGAAACAAGCTTCTGTTTTTTATTTAAACTTTTTTTTATAGATGAGTGGAAACTGAAATTTTATTTCACACAAGAAAACGGTATATAGGACACATATGTGACCGCCACGATCTCAATTCCCAACAATGATAAACAGTTACAACTTTTTCGTATATCAGCAAAACTTTGGCATACTCGGAGTTTTTATTTTGACATAAAATGCGGACGAAGCAACTTAAAAAGTAAACGAATAATGAGACGATAAAACGGAGTTTTTTATTCGGTTGTGTTTTCGAATAGATAAATAAATATTCTTTTATTGCAATTTTATAAACTAGTTACAAAAAATTATTTGTACGAGGGGCGCTGCAAAAATTTGACGGACTAAAAATGTTAAAACTGATATGGAGTCGAGGCGGCTGAAGAATGGTAGGTTTTTATACTACATCATGCTCAAATTTCTTAATTGTCTTTTTGTCAAGACCCAATGTGCAGATTCTAGATTCATGTTTTTTTTTTAATTTTACGTAAAAACTTTTTTCAAACATCCTTCATCCAAGTTTTTTTAACTTAATAAGGAATGTTTCTATACTTTAACTTTACAGGTAAGGAACAAATAAAAAAGGACATAAGAGACATTAACGAGAGCACATCGGACATAATAGAGAGATGGGACAAATCGAGGGAGCAATACAAATAACATGCACAACTTCACTAGAGCTTGACAAACAGAAGAAGAAAGAATAGATATTTAATGAGATAATGGATATGATGGACGAGAGACGTAAATTCAAGAATAAAAATGCAGAGAAATACCTGCAGATTGAAAAAACCATAAAAATAAAAAGACAAGAAAATAGGACAGTGCGAAAAATAGGATAGTTACAATATACACAAAAAAAATGAAAACAATGACAAACAAAAGCAAATTTAATAAATCACCCAACAACATAAAAAATAACGATGGAAATTATATTTCGGAGCCATAAAGTATCTTATGATATGTATGCAAAAGGATAAGCAGAACCTTCAACCTTAAATAAGACATGAAAGATGCTATTTCATCACTAAATAACTACAAGGCATCAAGTTCAGACAATGTACACTACAAAATACTAAAGATTCTATGTAAATAAGACAAACAATTCCTTTACTATGTATTTAAACATCAAAGAAACTAAATACCCAGCTCTGTGATAACTATCGACTTGCAAATCAGTTTGACTACCTATGGTACGGTATCCGAATAGGAGGTCGAAATGTACCCATCTGTTTGGCGGATGAAACATTTTTTTTTAATTTCATACATAGACAAACACGACCAGCATGGATTGCCCATCAAAATCGTGTCATAACTATTTTTAAGAGGTAGTCCTGTCGCCAGGGGGGGTACAACGGCCTCCTTAATTCAGATGGACTTACCCAAGTTTTTTTTATATATTTTGACCCGCAGAATACGAATTTTTTGGGTAACAGTTGATCCGGATGTCGATAAGATTGTTATAGACAAAGAACTTGAGGAATTACATAACAGCGATTTCTCGCAAAACAAAACATCTTTTTGTATTTTTTGGGTCATTTTAAGCAAAAAATATTCCTACAAGTTTTTTCGTAGAATGCATAGTTTTCGAGATAACCGCGGTTGAACTTTCAAAAAATCGAAAAATTGTAAATTTTAAACCCGAATAACTTTTGATTAAAAAATAAAGTAGCAATTCTGCTTACCGCATTTGAAAGTTTAAGTCAAATTATATCGGTTTTGATTATTTGCATTGCTAAAAATTTATTATTTTATTGTTAAACAAAGCTGTAAACTGTAGTAAACACCTAGTATGTGAGTGATGTTTTCTATGATTTCTCATTTAAAATCGAGCGAGTAGGTAGAGTAGCTACAAGTACAAACGAGGCAATTTCTACGTAGCATGCGGTAAAACGCATGTATTAGGCACGGGAAACCTATGTGTTTATAGATTAGTTTAACAATAAAAAAATTAATTTTTAGCAATGCAAATAATCAAAACCGATATAATTTGACTTAAACTTTCAAATGCGGCAAGCAGAATTGCTACTTTATTTTTTAATCAAAAGTTATTCGGGTTCAAAAATTGCAATTTTTCGATTTTTTGAAAGTTCAACCGCGGTTATCTCGAAAACTATGCATTCTACGAAAAAACTTGTAGGAATATTTTTTGCTTAAAATGACCCAAAAAATACAAAAATATGTTTTGTTTTGCGAGAAATCACTGTTACGTAATTCCTCAAGTTCTTTGTCTATAACAATCTTATCGACATCCGGATCAACTGTTACCCAAAAAATTCGTATTCTACGGGTCAAAATATATAAAAAAAACTTGGGTAAGTCCATCTGAATTAAGGAGGCCGTTGTACCCCCCCTGGCGACAGGACTAAGGGGCCGTAGGGGTTGAAATCAATATTTTAAGCATAATTTGGGATTTTTTTTGAAAATACGAGAGAATAATTTTACTTTTAAATGAAATAAGCATATTAAGTATAATTCAAAGAATATTCAAAAAAAAATCAAGAAAAAATATTAAAAAATAAACCAACGGTGGCAAATTTTTAAAGACACCTCAAAAAAACAATGAATTTTGCGGTGTACATCAGAATTTATCATTGGATCACGGTAGACAAAAAATTAAAAAAGATTTTATTAGATTATGAGTTTCTCGAGGAAAGGCTGTCAAGTTTCTTTTAGTTTTAATGATCTTTGACTTTTTAGTATCACTCAGAAATAAAAACAAAAAAATTTTTTACTGAGAAAATGGTGAAAATCAACATATTTATTATTGCTAAAACAAAATATACGAATAAAACAAAAAATATCTCGACAGTGTTACCTCAAGGAATGTCGTAAAGAAAATATGTACAAAATTCCAAATGAGCTGGTCAAGTAGTTTTTGAGTTACAATGTCTACAGGCTTTGAAAAAAGCAGTTTTGACAAAAACGCTTTTAAAGTATTGTAAACTGTTATTTTCAATTTCTTTTTGTCTGTCAAATTGTAAAGTGATGCATACCGAAATATGTTTTTAAACCGCGAGGTAATTTACAAAAGAAAATGAGAACAGCTGTTGACCGTTTCTCACTACGCTCAAGCGCACTGGCGCGAAGATATTGCAAAGCAAGTCAAAGGTAGGGAGATAGTGTTGAATATCCCTATGTTCGACTCACTTTGCAGCAGGTTCGCGTCAGCACGCTTGAACGTAATGAACAACGGTCAACAGCTGTTCTCATTTTCTTTTGTAAATTACTCCGCGATTCAAAAAGATATTCCGGTGTGCATCATTTTACGATTTGACAGACAGAAAATAAATTGAAAATAAAAGTTGACAATACTTTAAAAGCGTCTCAAAACTGCTTTTTGCAAAGGCTGTAGACATTGTAATTCAAAAACTACTTGACCGACCCACCTGGAATTTTGTATATATTTTCTTTAGATTTTCCTTGAGGTAACGCTGTCGATATATTTTTTGTTTTATGCTTATTTTTTATTTATCAATAATAAATATGTTGATTTTTGCCTTTTTTTTGTGCAAAAAATTTCTATTATCTAGTTGTTTTGATTTCTGAGTGATACCTAAAGGTCAAAAATCGTTATAACTAAAAAAACTCGACAGAGTTATCTCGATAAACATATAAGCTAATGAAATCTTTTTGAATTTTTTGTTTACCATGATCCAATGATAAGTTCGGATGTCCACCGCAAAATCCATTTTTTTTGAGGCGTCTTTAAAAATTTGCCAGCGTTGGCTTATTTTTCAATGTTTTTCGTTGAATTTTGTTTTGAGTATTCTTTGAATTATACTAAATACGATTATTTAATTTAAAAATAAAATAATTTTATCATACTTTCAAAAAAAAATTCACAAAAATGTGCTTGAAATGTTGATTTCAACCCCTACGCCCTCCCTTAAGGATAGCTAAGACACGATTTTGATAGGCAACCCATGCTGGTCGTGTTTGTTTATGCATGAAATTTAATAAAAAATGTTTTATCCGGCAAGCAGATGGGTACCTTTCGACCTTCTATTCGGATATTAGACTACTATGAATATAGTCATAGACATTACATAATATATAGATTTTCTTAAGGCCCAGTTCCATTGAGACAACATGAGGCATGCGTCATTGTCGCATGCTACACAAAGTCTTTCCATTCAAGAGGCAGAAAGCGACACGAATCAAGTCGCCTTCCCGCATGCCACATGTTGACTGGTTGTTGCTGTTGGGCAAATTTCAACTTGTTGAACAGTGTCGCCGCTATCCAGCAGTCAACGGATCGGTGCGGCTTTTATCGTGCGACATGGAGGGGAATATTGAAAAAACAATGTTATTTTATTTAAGACTCCCATAATTAACCTGAGTTATGGAATAAGAAAATTAGTTTTTATAAAGACAATAAGATAAAGATTGATAAGTTGAAGCAGATATCAGATAAATATGAGTGTACTGTATAGTATGATATAATTGATCCAAAAGATGGCATAACCCAGACAACCAAAGTGAAAGTTATCCTCCAACACCAAATTGTTCTATATGGTCCCCATAATGTTCAGAAAAAAGTCACACCATTTTGAGCGTTGGGTTGGGGGGGGGGGGGGTGAGAGGGAGAAATCGGTTAATTCGTATTTTTTTACGTTTTTCGTCAATATTTCTAAAACTATGCGGTTTAGCATGAACAATCTTTTATCCAAAAATGTTCTACATTAAATTTGAAATAAAAAAGGTTCTATGCATAATCCTACTAAAATAAACGGTTCCAAAGTTACGGAGGTAGTATAGTGTAATTGGTCCAAAAAAGTGCCTACCACAGACATCCAAAGTAAAAGTTTCCCTCTAACAACAAATTGTTCTAGATGGTCCACATATTGTTCAATAAAAAGTTACACCATTTTGAGAGTCCGGTTTGGGGGGAGATGTACCCCCGTAACTTTGGAACCGTTGATTTTTTAACAATTACGTATAGGATATTTTTTGTTTTAAATTTTATGTAGAACATTTTTGTATAGAACATTGTTTACGCTAAAGCATAGTTTTCCCTTAGGACCTTCATATTTCACCCAGGAAAACTTTATAATATAGTAAAACAATACTGTAAATTTCGGTAAGATCAGTTTAATAGATTTTGCAAAATAAATTTTGAAATCCAGCTTTCGCAAAAAAATGCATTTTTTCAAAATATTGCAAGACTGAAAATGAAGCACATAGAAAGTTAATTTTTTTTTTACATGTAGAAGAACACTGTTCTTTTCATTTGCAATCTGCTAAATTAAAATCGGTTAACTACCACGGCGTCAGGAATTTTTTTAAATAAACACTAATTTTGGGTGCTACGCGCAGGACAGCGGATACGTTTGCTCTGATTGAGCATTTCAATGACCTGTCAAAAATTATCGAATATTGCGGCTACCAATGTTTATCTAATATATTATTTTCTTACTCTATATTTTGTTGTATTTTAATATTTTAATTCCATAAAAATCAAACTAATTTGATTATTGTTTGTAAAATATTGTTTAAACAATTGCATGTGTTTAAAAATAATAAACGTTTATTCTCTAAAGTTAAAATATATGAACAAAGAAAGTTTTTGCTAAAAAAAAGTATTATTTCAAAGGACATAGTATGTGTTTTTATTTTGCAATAAACAAATGTATTTATTTATATCGAAATGTACTAAAAATTAAATTTTATCAATCATTATCAAAGGTCATTGGAATGCCCAATCAGAGCAAACGTATCCGCTGTCGTGCACGTAGCACCAAAAACTAGTGTTTATTTAAAAAAAATCCTGACGCCGTGGTGGTTAACCGATTTTAATTTTGAAAATTGGAAATGAAAGGTACATATTCTTCTATAAGCAAAAAAATCAACTTGCTGTCTCCTTTATTTTCAGTCCTGCACATTTTGAAAAAATGCATTTTTTGCGAAAGCTCAATTGCAAAATTAATGTTGCAAAATCTATTAAACTGATCTTACCGAAATTTACAGTATTGTTTTACTATATCATAAAGTTTTTCTGGGTCAAATACGAAGGTCCTAAGTGTAGAATAAATAATTGAAAAACGTAAAATGCCAATACTTCTTTTTTATGGTTTTTTCGCAATTATTGTTATTTTGCAACAAGGGTGACAATTTTAAAAAATTTTAACCAACGGTATATTGTAGGAAATTTAACCACTCAACTTTTATATCGGTACAAGTTTTCTCGAAAATGAATACTTTTAAAGTTATAATCAAAAAATAAAGAAAAACATCGAATTTTTCCTTAATTCTTTGACATTTTGATTATTTAAACAATGTTCCGTGCCTTTTTGACTGAGAGGATAACTCAATTATTATTGTATGAGTTATTTCCAAACAATTTCTGCAAAAAAATATGAGTCACCTCTCAACGTCCAAATGTACTATTATTTTTACAGATGCGTCCTGGTCTATTATATAAACCATTTTTTGATAATAATTGTGTCATGTCACATAAATATCGGATGTTTTAATAAATATGATGATCTTTATGTCTTCTTATCTAACTGTAAAACACATACTTTTGGTTTTATTACAAGCACCAATGCATGGTGTTTTTATCCTAATCTGTTCTATCGAGTTTTATGTTATACGGTACAGCTGTATACAGCTGAACATTTAACGACAGGTATATATTTTGCATACGTTACCGTCCAACTAGGGTACAAATATGCCCTAGATAAATAAAATGACGTGGATTCGCCGTATCTCCGCATCAACGCTCACGTGGATGCTGAAATTATTTTACAGCGGCTATGTGTAGTACGTGTATATCATTTTATTTAATGTTTTAGACGTGCGCAAACTTATTGTCGAACGAGGGATTAAGAATAAATGAACTACTGCAATTTCTATAACGGAGAAAGCTACATTCCGTCTCAAATTTATTGATAGCCCAGATTATACGACACTGCTGGTAATCCCCAACGTAACGCCATAAACCAGTGTTGACGATTTTAAAAACTATTTGAAATTTTGTTTTGTTCCATTTAAAAATGGGACATGTTTAGCACATTGCCTAAACCAGTTGTCTTATAAGTCAGGAAATAAAATTTAAAATTATTTATCCTCTGAGCTTTTTAAGTTAATAATGCATAACAGAGTGGCGAAATACTCGACAAGGGAAATCTAAAATTGCATTTCGCGTCCTGTCATTCACCGTGATAATAATTTTAGCGAACTATTTCCTTTAATATCCACCAAAGGTGAATAAAGTATAAACTAAAAGAAAAGAAAAGATGGTTCAGATTTGATTACAAAACAGAGCCTCTACTATGTGCTTATACGTATTTCGGAATAACCGTTTCCTCATCGGAGCACCTGGGTAGAGGCACTGAACTGAAATCAAATCCTTTCATCCTTTCCGGGTAATTATCAAAATAAGTACCGTAGATGCTACTATCACCATCTATGAATCAAAAGTCAAATAAGGCAGGAAATAAAATTCTAAATTATTTATCCTCTAAGCTTTTTAAGTTGGAAAAATAAAGCATAACAGAGTGGCGAAATACTCGACAAGGGAAATCTATCAAACTTACTATGGAAGTAAAACTTCGCTTGTAGTCCATTGAAATGTTACATTTAGTGTGCATTTCTTAGAGGAGTCAATTTTATTTTTTTAATGTGTAGGGGGGTTCAGTAGAAGCTTAAGTTCAAGTTTTTGGGGTTGAGACCCTTGTCCCCCGGCCGCCATCTTGGAAAAAGTGGTTCAAAGGGCTCTCGCGCTGTATCTCCCAAACTAGCATTCCTACAGAAAAGTTAATCACACATGAAATGGAGCAAATTAAATTTCCTATTATAATTTTATATTTATTACTTTTTATCGTCAAGTGACCAACAAAAAAGTTATAAACAAAAATAAGAGAAAATTTTGTAAGCAGTTTTCTTTTGGAGGTTATAACTTTTTTTCCGTTCATTTCACAATAAAATAACATCATAGCGATTTTGTAGAGGATTTTTCAATGAACAATTTTCACTATAAAGTTGTTTAATTTTATTTATAATCTAGGTTTTACAGCGCTCCAAACTTGACCAGATTCTCGAATTCTCATAGGAATACAATACTTTTCTATCTATATATTAGGCGAGCGGCATCAACCGTTATGCCGACCACGAAAATCAAGTTTAAGGTGAATGACCAATTTTAGTCTATTTTTTTGTTTTCGAGGTCGCTGAATCCGAATATAAAGTTTATTTTTATGTAGAGTTGGTGGAACATGTTCAAAAATCAAATTTTATACAAAAATGCAAAAAATCAATTTTGATGATTTTTCAAATTTACCTCGCTGTATCTTTGATCGCTGTATATATTTCCTTTTGAAAATTTTACTGTGTCATCTTTGAAGTAGGTAGATAACAATGAAATTTGTCAGAAATGTTTAAACACATAAAAAAAGGAGTTTTAAACATTTTGTCATCATATTTCGTTAGTTTCATGTTTACTTAAAAAAGTTGAATGACAAACTTTATAGTTTATAAGTTTAACCAACACAACAATAAAATATAATTCATGAAGAAGTTTTTTGGAAAATTTTAAGTCAGAATATAAAATAGGAAAAAAGTTATGCTAGTTCATAAACAATCGGCACACCCCAAAAAATGCTTATATCTCGAGATCCTGACCACGGTGTATGAATGGCTAATTTTGATAATACTTTATGATTTTGATATCAAAAATCGTTTTTTTGCTTTTTTTAAGAATTTTGCATTTTGCGGTTGCGTCATTTTTCTTCTGAACCGGCGAATTTGCCCTCAAACAACTTCTTGGGCCTTTTCTATATATGCTTAGGGTTATAAGTTTTATAATGGGGAGAAAGGTCATAAACAGATTAATAATAGCATAGGAATGTTAAAATCATAATAAATTGTACAAATAAAAAATATATATAGATAGAAAATTAAGCCTAACTTTTGTTTTTATTGTATCCCTATGAGCATTCAAGAATCTGGTCAAGTTTGGAGCGCTGTAAAACCTATATAAATAAATAGAATTAAACAACTTTATAGTGGAAATTGTTCGCTGAAAAACCCTCTACAAAATTGATAAAATGTTATTTTATTTTAAAATGGACTGAAAAAAAGTTATAATCTCCACACGGAAACTTTTTAAAAAATTTTTACATATTTTTGTTTATATCTTTTTTGTTGGTCACTTGACGATAAAAAGTAATAGAAACAACATTGTCGAACATTTAATTTGCTACATTTTATGTTTAATTTTATTTTCCGTAGGGTTGGTAGTTTACGAGGTATACCGCGAAACTCCTTTGCACCCCATTTCCAAGATGGCGGCCGGGGGACAAGGGTGGCGACCCCAAAAACTTGAACTTAAGCTTCTACTGATCCCACCTATACATTAAAGTAATAAAATTGACTCCTCTAACAAATGCAAGGTACGGCTTAAAAAATGTAACATTTTAATGGAGTATTGTAGGTAAATGGTATATAAATTTTTATTAAAATTTTATCTAAAATGATCCAAATTGGATAAAAGTGGGTACATCTATAGTACAAAATCACACAAACGTTTTCGGACCAATCAGTCCATCATCAGGTGGTAGAAACCTAAAATAAGCAAACCACTGCATTAAAAAAGGCCAAGATGAAATTTTGACTGTTTGAAAGTTAGGAAAATTAGAACATGTGGTTACTTACTTTAGATCCAAAGTAGTTGGAACTAGCTACATAGATAGGTCAAAAGACCTTTATTTTACAATAATTATGCCATTTCGGCTACAACAATGTCGACAATAAGTCCATGTTAAAAGGATTTAAAAATGCAGCGTTAATATAATGTGGTCTTTATCTTGGCTTCAAACTGACATACTGAAATATGACATTAAACGAAAATCTATCAGATTTCCCTTGTCAAGTATTTCGCCACTCTGTTATGCTTTATTTTTCCAACTTAAAAAGCTCAGGTGCGGGAGCACGCCATATAGAATTCTATTTTAGTGACGTCACGTTGCCTAGCAACTGTCGATTCTCCCATTATGAAATTCTATTTTGTGACGTCACTAAAATAGAATTCTATTTGGCGTGCTCCCCCACCAGAGGATAAATAATTTCCGTCCCTGTTTGAGACGACAATGACAGTACTTTAAAAGACTTCCAGTTTAGAAAAGAAGAGATTGTATCTATATAAGTAAGTCTCCTGGTAACCACAGTTAAACAGAAGAAAGTAATGATCAGATTTCCCTGGAAACCTTATGAAGCTATAAGAGACTGGCTTAGAAATGGACTACTAAGACCTATTTGACAGGAAAGAACCAAAAACATTGGAAACGATAAAGGCGTACTGTGCTCAATGGAAATCTTAGTATTTTTTCAATTGTATATTATACTGGAGATTTGAAAGTCCTAAAGGAGTACTATAGTTAGTTCAACAAGAGGTGTTGTCAAAATCACACATTAAAGTTGTGTTGCAAGAAGTTCATAGCAACTTTCCTGGAGGACATTTTGGAACATTTGGACAGTTTTTTGATATTTTAAAACTATAAGCTTTCCACCTTATTTCATCCAAAAATCTTCTAGGTTTCGCTAGGTTCGCTAAGAAATGGCAAAATAATGCAAAAGATGGAGATCATAATATATTGTGAAATAAAAAGAGTAAAAAGTTAAAACTAGTAAAGGTGTAAAATTATCCACAGGAAGCTATAAATTTACATTACATTACATAGTTTTCCACCTTTAGACGCATAGGAAGAGCATAACAACTGTAAATTTATAGGCTCCTATCGATAATTTTACACTTCTACTAGTTTCATCTCTTTATATTTTACAACGTATTATGTTTTCAATCTTTTGCGTTATTTTGCTGGTTTTTAGCGCGATCATCACTGTATTTTGTTCTCTGTCTAATTTTTAATGTAAAGAATTTTTCAACATAACATTATCACACGAAAAAATGATGTTACAGTAAGAGCTATTGGCAAGAGCTAAGAAAAGGCTTGGCAACAAGAAATAATGCCGAAAGAATGGTGCGGTAGTATTATCGTACCCATACACAAGAAAGAAAAAAGGAATCATGCACGAATTACAGAGGAATCTCACTAATCAACACTACGTATAAAAAATTGGCTTCGATATTATTAAAAAGATTAGCACCATACGCTGAAGAAATAGTTGGTGACTACCAGTGTGGTTTCAGGCCTGGCAGATCGACTATTGATCAAATATTTACAATAAGACAATAAATGCTTGAGAAGTATTGGTAATATAATCAGGACGTGCATCAAATCTTTATAGACTTAAAACAGGCTTACGATTCAATTAATCGTGCAACATTATGGAAGGCAATGATCGAGCTCGGCGTACCCAAGAAACTAGCTGCGGTAACACAAATGTGTGTAAGTAACTCCTTTGCACAAGTTAGAATAGGGGGGAAAATATCAAACGCTTTCTGCGTAAATTCTGGATTGAGACAGGGAGATCCGTTGTCCCCATTGTTGTTTAACCTGGCCTTAGAGTATGTCATGCGGAAAATATATCACAAAATCAAACCAGACATAACTGCTCGGGGAGCAAAAATCATACTTGCCTTTGCCGATGACGTAGACGCAGTAGCAAAATCAACATTAGAAATTGAGGATATGTTCTCGAGCTTTGAAGAAGCTTCATTAAACATTGGTCTCAAAATAAATGAAGACAAAACAAAATACATGGTCGTCTCAAAACAAGAACGACGGCGAATAAAGCACAACATTACTATAAACGATCACAACTTCGAAGTGGTTAAAGAATTTAAATATCTAGGAGCAACAATCAAAAATGACAACAAATTTGCAATGCAACATCTAATGAAGTCAAAACTTCTTTCACGAGGTGCAAAAATCCAGATATATAAGACCATAATACGACCAGCAGTCGTGTATGGAAGCGAAATATGGACGCTAACAGAGAGAGAGAGAAGTTAATTAATTGCTGGTATGGGAACGTAAAATCCTTCAAATGATATATGGCTCTTGCAGAGACAGCGTGACAAACGAATGGAGGCGCAGATACAATAACGAGCTAGAGTCTCTATTCGGAAAAGAAAATCTAGTCAGATATATAAAGGCCAATAGACTCAGATGGGCAGGGCATGTGATACGCAGTAACGACAATCGCCTTATAAACAATGTGTTCTGGGAAAGGCCAGATGGAAGAAGATCTGTAGGGCGACCTAGAAAAAGGTGGAAAGATGCAGTCAAAGAAGATCTAGACAAAATGGGAGTGCGACAATGGAAATTAGTGGCACAGGACTGACAAAAAATATGGAAGGCAAAAGTAAACGCGGCAAAGACTCACGAAGAGTTGTAGCGCCATTGATGATGATGAGTAAGAGCTTCTGAGAGATAGAGATTTGAGTGATGCCATTTTTATTAAAAAAAGATTTCCAAAAATTGCATAATCGTACCCCTATTTCACTAACGCAAAGTTAATATTCTATTCCAAAATATCGGCCACCTTATAAAATCCCTGCATTAAGCCGTCATTCTCTATTCGGTTCTAGGAAATCAAGACAGCCAATAAAAAGGGCGTGAGTAGCAGAAGCTCCAACCGAACAAGAAATATTATGATTTCTCAATAAGTATACACGTTTCGAGGAAAACCTGTATTAGCGTGTTAGTGCACAGATGTTTTCACAGGGATTGATGTTATAGACATGTGCTAAAGTAGGAAAATAGAACTTTTATCGGTTTTTCGGAGAACTTTCCAAACTAGGACTCCAATGAATATTTTAGGCCATTCGATAAATAGACCAGGCGATGGGAATTTCATGTGAATGACATTTTCTCTTTTGAATGGTTTAGTAACTCACGGACGCGTTTTAAAAAAATCAAAATAAAAATAGGGCACAGAAACATAAAAAAAGCAAAAAACTAAAATTAATCTATAATAAGAAACTATACCTAGAAATAGTTTGATAATTTGTAGATTTTACTCATTTTGCCTATTCTTAAGGCTACAGACGTCAGATGTTACAGCAAATCTTAATCCCTTCAGCTCTTTCCCATAATTTTTTTCATTCTTCTATGTTTTTTATTACACTCAAGTGAAATTAAGCTCTTGTCAGGGCCTGGTTACACTTTAAATATTGTGAGCTTGCTGCTTCCATTGACTGCGACTCTGTGCCAGATGGACCCACCAGAGGTCTACCCATCTTGTTGTAGAACTTCTTGCCCTTTGTCCTTTTACCTTTCCTGTTACCAATAATAGTCGTTTATATAAAAACCTCTAAATTAACAATGCCTTTGTTCGAAAAAATATTAAAATTACTGTTAGCAGTATCCTATTATACACATACACAATTTTTTTACCATCGTTGAAGGAATGTCAGATATATACAGATTGAAGGAGATTGGAACACGTATCGGTCCTTGAGGGAGCCTACTTTGCAATTTCCTTAACCTGCTCTTTCGTCTTTGTAAAACAAACATGATATTCAACGATCAATAATGGTCAAGGAATTACAAGAAGCACTAACTTCCTTCGTATAGTATTGATAAAATTAAAGATAAGTCCGTTCCTTCATATGGTGCCGTAAGCAGCAATTAGATCAATGTAAGCTACCGTAGTTTTGAACGTCGTTCAAAACCAGCTTCTATATGTGAGGAAAGACTGATCACTTTCTGATCAGCTGAGTTTGCTCATGAGTAGCCCCTTAACCTTTCGGTGCTCGCGTCCAGTTTTAAGACATAAATGCTGCCGTGCGGACTACTAGTCCGCAGTCCGTACAAAATGCCTGTTTTTTGTTCCATATTTTCTCATAGTTTATTCGGCTAGATTTGAAAACTTCTGCTAAACAAATAATCCAATCAAAGCATTGATTTCTACTAAATCTGTGTTTTTGGCATATCTTTCACTTTGATAATGTTCCCTTTTTACTTTGTATTTATTTGTAAACTCGACAATTCTATTCAACATGGTAACAGAAAAAAAGTAGTGCCAAATTTATAACTTCTTTTCAAATCTTTTAGCGACATTATTACACTAGTCATATGTTTTACTAAGTTATCTACCATAGTTCTGCCATGCTTGGGTATAGCATGTTTGGCCCATAGTGTGTTGTCTTTGCAAAAAATGTAGGAGTAGGAATTTCAGGCATATTATTTTCTTGATTTCAGAAATTACCTGCTTCGTATCATCAGAAATGTCGACTTCAATGTCATCAACTTCATTCAAATATTCTTCTTCAAAATCAATTGGTTCCTGAATGTCATCTTTATCCACGACTTCCAACATTAGCTTTTCTAAATATTCTTGTTCCTTTTTTTTTCTTCTTCTTGTAGTTCCCTCTCCTATCGGAGGTTGGCTATCATCACAGCTATCCGTACCTTATTGGCGGCGGCTCTGAAAAGATCTACTGAGCTGCAACTATACCACTCTCGTAAGTTTCTCAGCCAGGAAATTCTTCTTCTACCTATGGATCTTTTCCCCTTAATTTTACCCTGCATTATGAGCCGTAATATCTCATATTTCGCACCTCTAGTAATGTGGCCCAAATGTTCCAGGTCTCTTGTTTTGCTGTTCTTTATCACCTCGCAATCCTTTTGTAGCCTTCTTAGCACCTCTGCATTCGTAATTCGTTGGATCCATGGTATTTTCAAAATCCTTCTATAGCACCACATCTAAAATGCTTCTAACTTCTTTGTGTTGTCTACTTTCAGTGTCCAGCTTTCCATTCTATACAACAAAGTCGAGAATACATAGCATCTTAACACTCTTCTCAGCTCCAGAGGAAGGGCTCGATTAACAAGCAATTCGTTTTTCCAAAAATACATAATTTTTTTACAAACTATTTCTAAATAAAAATACTACAATTACCTCATAAAATATTATAAAACGCGAATATAAAAGAAATCTTCATCCCACAAGCTTGGCGCAGAAATGTTCGCACGCGGACTGTCAGTCGACATAAACGAATACTGTCCGAACAAGCGAACGTGTCGAGGGCAAACTTTATACTAATGCAAATCAACACAATCTAGGAGACTATTAACCCTCGTAAGGCAGTGTGGGGAGCAGCTGCACCCCAGACCTCGGTTTTTCTCGCCTATCTTTTTTAATAATTTTTTTAAATTTTTGTCCATTTTTTTATTCGTATTAAATTCAATTCTAAACGTATTCCACCCATTAAAGCATTTAAAAATCTTTGCATTTATGTGCTTTAAAAAAAATGACTTTTGGGTGCAAAGGATGAAAATTTCGTATCCTGAATTGGACGCTTCTGATGTTCCACCTGGAGCTAACAGAGCTACGGGACAAGGTTGGTGTTACTTATGTCAGAGAAAAAAGACCGAAAGTCCCGGCATAACTGTATTGTATGTAAAAACTTTGTGTTGCTCATTCTGTGAATAATTCCATGTGTTTGTCTTGCGACGATAATAATTTTGTTTAAGAAGAAATGGGTACTTTTTTTTGTAAAATTATGTTTCGTACTATAATAAATAAGTCCTAATTATCTTTCAAATTAATTTCCACGACGTTCACATATAAAAAAATGGATATACAGATGGGATGCGCATGCACCCCGCACCGTTGTTTACGTAAGAATCTAAGCACCGCCTTACGAGGGTTAACACGCACTTAGTCGTTTGACTGCGCATTAGGGGGTTATGGTCAAAGTTTTAAAGGTCCTACCTCTGGAAGGTTAAGTAATTTGTAACAACAAACTGCAATTATTTTTGTTTTTTTTTTAATCCGTTGTAAGAATATTATAGTAGAATTGCAGGTCTCCCATAATGTTTTAGAAATTCTGCGTGGATTCTGTCAAATCCATGTACTTTTCCAGATCTGTTCAATACCTTTTTTGTATGTGTTCGGTGTTAGTTGGTGGTGTCTTGAAAATCAACCGTAGGTGGAAATGGTCATAGTTTTAAATAAACAAGATTCCTTCTTAAATGATAAATTAAGTCCCATTTGTAACTGCAATTTGAAATTTTTATTCAATTTTATTTGCATCAATAGAATAATTTAGCCTGAAATACGCCGCAGTTTAATTTTTCTCAAAATTTAGAATAGAGTTTTCGCTCTATATTAAAATGTCAATACTTAACAATTTAAACATATTGCAGAGGAAGATTTATTTAAAGCACTGAATTACCGTCATGTAAGGGCCAAACGACCCTGTAACTTTTCGTAATAAGAATTGGTTAAAGGTCATAAATTTTGTAGAAAAGTCAATATTGGCAGAGAGCAAGCCATTCAGCATCAATAATTTAATATTACACAGATTCTCCACTCGAAAATTCGGCAAATGTAGAAAAATCAAGAAGTTGTGGATATGACTTCCCGATATTGGAATTTGCCACATATCCGCAACTGTTGAGTATCCAATGCCTTATTACTTCTCTTTCTTTGTAAAATTTCCTTCTCTCGATTCGACGATGAAACTCGATGTTTGCTTTGTATTTATTACTTCATTTTCTAAACTTTTAATTTTATCGATGTTGTCGGAAATTGAAATTTAAAAAAATGAGAAGACACATAACAGAATTTAGAGAGGAAGTCAAATTATTAAGACTAAAAGACATACCCATTAGCGCCCACTGTACTCATTTAAGTACAGCTGCTATTTTGACATACTATTGCCATACACAATAAAAAAATAGTGACAATTATTCTTAGTAATTATAGGAAACTAAATACCCTTAAGACGACAACCTTAACAGATTTCGTTGAATGATTCAGCTGGTTTGTTAGTTTTGATTTATTGTTTATGTTCGGGAATCCTTATTTCTTTATTTTAATATTGCTATGATTCTACTATTTATTTATTTTCGGGTAGAATAAGCTTTAGACAATTTAATTATATTTAGTTATTTTGGTATCCCCCTGTAAAATGACGCGGAATAACCTTCTTAATGTCAATTTTTAAAATTATCCACAAGCTCAAAGCTTATCGCTTTCGGTACGCATGTATAAAACTGGACATGCGTTAAGTACTTTAAGGACAAGGTACCACTACTGTGATTTCACTTCAAGCTTTCAACGAAAAAGGTACTCCCTTTCGTGATTTTGACGGTACCGTCCCGCGTTCCACGTGCATCGCGAATTCCATGGAAGGAGTCCAGAATTGAGTCACCCATTGGATCTACAAGTTTACCATATCCTAAACATCACCGATTTCCAGGTAAGCGATATTGTGCAAAGCTTGTGGAAACATAATTTTTAAATTCTATTTTTTTACAACTCAGTTTTCATATTTCCGGCAGTTTTCATAACATTTTGAAACATTTCGGTCCTTCGCAGCCATATTTTGAGCCTTTTTTCTATTTATTTTACATAATATAAGCTTATTTTGCGTCATTTTTAAACCTTGTAAGCTTCTATAAACGACAAACGTTATAGGCTTTTTATTAACAGTCACTTTTTTGTAACTTTTAAAAACTTTACAATACGATACCTAAAGTAAATTCTCGCACGTATTTTTGAATCGAGAAATTGTACGGTACATCGCTTTCTAGTTTTTGCTTTTCTAAACCTGTCGCTAATTATTATTATCGGTTTATTTGATGGGTTCACGTTAATTAGGTTTTCTTGTTTATTTTTATGTCGATTTTGATAAATAAAGTTACTTGCTGTTGTTCGCTTATTTATAACAAAACAATTATTATTTGAATTACGTTTATTATTTAAACCACTTTTGTCTTTGATTAATAAATTTTTTATTCGCTATTTAGAATACAAATCAATCACATTTAAGTAAATTTTATTAGAATATTAATTTGTTAAATTAACTTTCTAACATGTCTGATAAATTAACAAAAGCCAATTTAAAGCGAACTACTGCTTTTAAACGATTACAAGAAACTTACGAGTGTGGTCTTAAAGTTTCGAACGATGAGTCTTTAAAGCCTGAATTTCTTGCTAGAGCCAATGCTATTGATGGCACTTATAATGAATTTCAAAGTAATAACACTGTTATTTCATTAATCAATGATGATGAATTTTCTTCCTATGATGAGATAAGATTAAATGCTGATAAAGCCTTTTATGGAGTTTTATCACTAAAACATGATTTTTTGTTGAATGATTCATCTTCTCAAGCGGCAAACAGGTCTACTGTAGATAATTCTAATTCTTCTAACCGTAGAAGTGTCGTAAACCTTCCAAAGCTTTCCTTGATGCGTTTCGAAGGTTCTTATAAAGATTTTCCTACTTATTTTGATGTCTTTAACAGTCTAATCCACAATAATCCTGACATATCTAATGTTGAAAAGTTTCAGTATCTGCTTACTTCTTTGGGTAATGAACCCCTAGCTTTAATCAAAGGCATTCCTCTTCATCATCATCATCGGTGACCGCTGACAGCCCATGGAGGGCCATGGTCGCCCGTTGGGGTTTCTAGGCTCTAAAGTTTTACATGGTGTGGAGGCCAGCCACACGCACAACTCCTCAAAAGTTCTAAACGATATTTATCTAAAATATTACTTTTTTTTTTTTTTTTTTTTTTGAGGAGGTCTTTTCGGCGTTATGTGTGTTTTGCTTGTTTGACTATAGCTGCCCATGCTTTTCTTTCCTTTGCTTGTTTTTCCCATTCTCGTATTCCTAGGTCTTTCAAATCCTGGTTAATACCATCAATCCATCTCTTTCTAGGCCTACCTCTCGGTCTCTTCCCATTTAATTCTTTTCTAAGTACTTTTTTTGTATTTCTCTTATCATCCATCCTTTCTACGTGTCCTAACCAACTTAGTCGTTTACTTCGTATTTCTTTTGTGATAGTCGGTCTGTTAAACACTCTATTTATTTCGTGGTTCATTCTTATACGCCATTCTCCATTCTCCTGTATAGGTCCATATATTTTCCTTAAGATTTTTCTTTCCCATCTAAGAAGTTGTTCCTCTTGTTCACTAGTCAAGGTCCATGTTTCTGATGCATACATTACTACAGGTCTCATTATTGTTGTGTATATTTTTACTTTTGAATTAATAGATAGTGATTTTGACTTTATGATATTTTGTAGGCTGTAGAAGCATTTGTTTCCAAGAGAAATTCTTGCTGTTACCTCATCACTGTTTTTATTTCCTTCTGTTATTGTTGATCCTAAATATTTGAAACGGTCCACTCTTTCAAATATTTGCCCGCTCAGAGATATGTTGCTTTTCGTTTGTACTTTTTCCCGAGTTGTTATCATGTACTTTGTCTTTGAGACATTAACTTCTAGACCCATAGTCTGTGCCGCTTCTTTAAAATATGTATAAATTTTTTCTAGGTCTTTTAATGTCCAGCTGATTATGTCTATATCATCTGCGTAGGCAACGACCTGATTGAGCTTTGTAAATATTGTACCATCCCTATCTATAGGAGTTTTCCTGATTACTTGTTCCAACGCAAGGTTAAAAAGTGTTGTTGACAGTGCATCCCCTTGTGTTAGACCTTCATTAATGTTAAACTCATCGGACAGTTGATTTTGGATCCTTACTTTTGCTTTGGTGTTGGTTAGGCATAGTTTTACTAATCTGATTAGTTTTTTTGGTACATTTAACTTTTGCATTGCGCTATATAATTCCTTTCTAATTATTGAGTCATACGCTTGTTTGAAATCTACAAATAGATGATGTAGTTCGGTATTCCGCTCGTAGAATTTTTCCAGCGTTTGCCTTACTGTAAATATTTGGTCTATAGTTGACCTGCCTTTCCTGAATCCTCCTTGATAATCCCCTGTTGTTTGTTCCATTATATTATTTAGTCTTCCTTCCAATATTTTACTAAATATTTTGTATCCAACATTTAGTAGTGATATTCCTCGGTGATTATTGCAATCTAGCTTATCTCCCTTCTTATGTATAGGGCATATCACTGCAATTTTCCATTGTTCCGGCATTATTTCTGTGGTCCATATTTCTAGTATTAAGTTTGATATTTCACTCTGTATTCTATGTCCTCCATATTTTAACATTTCTACAGTTATTGTGTCGCATCCTGGGGCTTTGTTATTTTTCATTTTTTTTATTACCTCTTTTATTTCTGCTTCTGTTGGTGCATATTGGTCTATTTCAGTCTCTCCTACTAATCTTGGCTCTTCTATTTCGTAACGTTGATTTTGTTTATTCAACAGTTCATTAAAATGTTCTCTCCACCGTTTTAGCACTCCTTTTTCGTCTGCTATTAAGACCCCATTTTTGTCTTTGCATAATTTTGTTCTTGGTTGGAAACCTTTTTTTTCAAGATTTATTTCCTTATAAAATAGTTTTATTTCACGTTTTTGTTCATGTTCTTCTAGCCTTTCAATCTTATCTTTATTGTGTTTCCTCTTTTTAAATCTTAGATGTTTTTTTAATTGTCGTCTTCTTGTAGTATATTCCTCTTTGGTTTCTTCCGTACTGTTGTTCAGCATTTTAAGCCTAGCTTGGTTTTTTTGTTCCATTAGTCTCTGGCAGTCTTTGTCATACCATATTTTTTGGCTAGGTTCTTTGCTTTCCCCCACTACTTCTTTTGCAGCTGCTATCACTGCTTCTTTTAAGACATTCCATTTATCTTCGATATTTCTGACCTGATTTTCATTTACTTGATCATATTGTTCAATTATGTTCTCTATTTTCGTTTAATATCTTGCTCTCTTTTCTTCATTAGAGGCCAATATATCTGAAGCGTATTTGATCTTTTTTTCACTTTTCTCTGTTTCTTTGGCGGTAATTTTTTGTTTATATTTAATTAGCACAAGGTGGTGATCGGAGCTGCTGTTTGCCCCTCTATGACTTCTCACATCTGAAATGTCTGAAGCATGTCTTGCGTCTATTAAGACGTGGTCGATCTGGTTTCTTGTTTTCATGTCGGGAGAAACCCATGTTTCTTTGTGGATATTTTTATGTGGAAATTTTGTACTGCTTATCACCATTTTTTTGTCTGTTGCAAAATCTATGATTCTTTGCCCGTTGTCATTACTTATTTCGTGCAGGCTATGTGCACCTATTGTTCCCTGATATAATTCCTCTCTTCCTATTTTTGCGTTTAAATCTCCTAAAAGTATTTTAACGCTATAATTGTTTATATTTGACACTTCTTGGTCTAATCTGGCATAAAAATTTTCTTTTTCTTCTGCTTCTTTGTCCTCTGTAGGTGCGTGCACATTAATGAAATTAATATCAAAGAACTTGCCTTTCATTTTCAGAATAGCTATCCTTTCATTTATATTAGTAAAGCTTTTTACCGCATGTTTGTATCTTTCACTTATTATGAAGCCCATCCCACCTTGTCCACCTCTTGAATTACCATGACATATTAGATATTTTCCATATTCCCAGATATCTTCGGTCTTCCATCTCATTTCCTGCAACGCTAAACTATCTATTTTGTAGGTTTTTATTTGTTCAATAAGGTTTTGTAGTTCTCCTATTTCTCCCAATGTTCTTATATTCCAAGTTCCAATTAAAACTTTTCCCTTTTTCTTATTTTTCTTTTTCCTGTTGTACTTATTCACCTTTTTGTTTGTTTTATCCTGTTTTCTAGTCTCTTCCGTACATTCAATCTCTATGTCGCCATCGTGGCCACTTTTTATTTCAGCCTTACTTGTTGAATTTTGATTTTTTGCCTTAATTTGACTAGAGCTGGGAAAATCCCCCGATGTGCCCCCAGCGGTCACCCGATGATGACGCTCCTGTCCAATACTCTTTGCTCTATTATTGCCCTGACTTTCCCTAACATTACAAGTATGAGGAGTTATATCTTGGTTTATTATTGCAGTTTGCTCGTTTTTCTGACCTACCTTTACAATTCTGTTATCTTTACCCCTATTCTTAAAATTAAAGTCTACATCACTATTAAAAACAAAATCAAAATTATCAAATGTTCTCATAAAAAAATCATCATTTTTCTTATTGTACCTATAACTATTACTATTTTCACCCTCAATGCGGACGCCGTCGCCATAATAATGATTAACCACCTTAACATTACTGTTACTACTATTAAGTACGCTGCAGGCGTCCGCACCGACAGTGAGTATTTCTTTCTCTCTTCGGTTTTCGGTAGTGTCTTCTTCCATTGCTGTTTTCGTCCTATTTTCTTTTTTCTTTGACTCCGTCCAACTTGCTTTAGTTACTTGTTTTTTGAGTACGCTGTTTTCGTTATTTTCGTTGATCTTTCTGTAGTAGAGCCCATTGATAACTCTTCCTCGGAGAGGGATCTATCACCATATTTTCTAGCTCCATTCTTCTTCTGATCTTCTATAACTATAGCTTCATTCTCTTGCGATAGGGTTTGCAATTGACTCAAAGTGAATAATTCGCCATTTAGGAGCAATTTGTTATAACGAATGCCTGCATTTTGACCTTTCTCTCTTGCTTCTTTTTGATATTTGCGAAGTTCATTTCTTTGAATTTGTATGTGTTTTGGATAGTCTTCATTTATGAATATGTCTGTACCTTTTAATTTCTTTGTTTCTTTAAGGACCTCGTTTTTTTTGCTCCAATTTTTGAATTCTATGAGGATCGGTCTTTTCTTATTAACAGTTTTGATACCAAGTCTTCATATCTCTATAATGTCCTGATCTGTATTTAGTTCTACTTGCAATTTTCTTGATATTTCTGAAATCTTATGCTTGATTTGCGTTTCGTCTTCATTTTCGATCTCTTCTATTCCTTGGATGATCAGATTCTTTTTTCTTACTTCTCTTTCTAATACTTCTACCCTTCTTTCTTGAATTTGCAATATTGTTTGAAGTTCTTGATTCTTTTCTTTTAACTCTGTATTTTCTTCTGTTAGTTCTGCCAATTCTTTAGTGATTGTGTCGATTTTGTCTTCCATTCTCATGTTTTGTTTTTCCAGTAGGTCTAACTTTAATAGTTTTTCAAGGATCGCATCAATTTTCTGTTCCATATTTTTACTACGGTGGATTTTAGTGTATGGTCACCTTTATTATAGCAGACCGTAATTACTGTTTTAAACAAAAACGTTACTTACAATGCAAAAAGTTAATGTATTAAAATTGGTTATACTAAAAACTTTTACTTTAATTTTAAGGAATAATTTACTAATTTTGAACTTTTCCTTTTATTAGAAGAATAGAATGATATTTTTGAAATCTTTCTTCTCAAACTCTTCTTTGCATCTATTCGTATATGGTAGACAGTTCTTCAGTTTAAATAAAAAGTGTACATACCCAAATTCACAATTTTTCTGAGAGAGCACTTTCAAACCAACTTGCTTGTAACAGGCGGCCACACACATCCAGGCATTCCTCTTACTGAGGGCAATTATACTGTAGCATACGAAAAGCTGGAAAAAAGATATAAAAATACACGTATCTTAGCTAGCCACTATTATAATGAAATTTTTAATGCTCCCTCAATTTCAAAGGCAAATTCTTTTGAACTAAGAAAATTATTAAGTGTCTTTTCAGAAAATGTTGCTGCTCTCAGGGTAATGAAGTTGCCTGTAGATCATTGGGATTTTTTGCTATTTAACATGCTTCTTAATAAATTAGATTCAAAAACCAGAACCAATTTTGAACTGGAACATAGCCTTAGCCAGGAATTGCCAACTTATAGGCAATTAATGTCGTTTTTAGATAGACAATGCATCGCACTGGAGTCTGTTCAGTATATTGCTTCGTCATCTCACAAGCCAAAGGTGAACAATAAAAAACACGTATCTAGTTTTCTGGTGGAATCCAGCCCTAATTCAGTTGAGCAGTCTAAGTGCATCTTATGTTCTTCGCCTCATGCCTTATATAAGTGCGGAATATTTCTTTCTAAATCCCCTCAAGAGAGGTTTTCTATTGCTAAACAACACAAACTTTGCGTTAATTGTTTAGTTTCGCCACACTCTATGAGGAATTGTGTGTCATCTCATAAATGTCGTGTTTGCAAATTCCCCCATCATACAACATTGCACTTTGATAAAAAATCAAACGATACAGCTTCTGAGCAGAATTCAAACGTTCAGGTTACTTCTTCCAACCCCTCTGTTGGTCCGTCAGTGGGTTGCAACCCGTCTGCTAGTTCTTCGATTACCAATACCCTTGTAAATACTTACATCAATTCTGACTGTATTACAAGCACCTTATCACTTCCTCAATCAACTATTTTATTGTCAACCTGTGAAGCGGAAGTAAAGGATATTCGAGGTAACTTTACCACAATACGAATTCTTCTTGATACAGGTTCTATGGCGAATTTTATTTCTGAATCTTGTGTTCAACGTCTTGGCCTTTCAAAAAGAAATTTTTCGATTCCTGTTGAAGGTCTCAATGGAATATCATTGGCTGCAAACAGTGGTATAGTGCAGTGCACAATGAAACCGTGTGGACAAATCGATCCAACATTTTCATTTAAAGCCATTGTTCTTCCTAAAGTATGTTCAAATCAGCCAAAATTCCTAATTAATCCTTCTGAGTTGACACATCTTCAAACTTTAAAATTGGCAGATCCTAAGTTCCACATACCTGGTCCTATAGACATGTTAGTTGGTGCAGAACTCACTCCGTTTGTTTTAAAATCGGGTAGAATTTTTGGAAATCCAAATCAACCAGTGGCATTAGAAACTGTTTTTGGATACGTTCTTCAAGGTAAAGTAAATTGCCTCCCTAATGATTCTTCTATAAATACTCTTGTTAATTGTCATATGTCTCTTGAAACAAATATCGACACGCAATCAAGAAAATTTTGGGAGCTTGAGGAGATTTCTAAATCCTTACCTTTATCCTCTGAAGATAAAAAATGTGAAGAAATATATAAGTCTTTAACTCTTAGAGATTCTACAGGTCGATTTTTTGTCCCGTTACCTTTTCGTCAAGAAAAACCTAAATTTCTTGATACTTATTCTCAAGCCCATCGACGTTTTTCGATGCTTGAAAATCGTTTTAGAAAAAATCCTGATTTACGCACAAAATATTGTGATTTTATGCAAGATTATTTAAATAAGGGTCACATGTCTCTCGTTCCTACAGAGCATAACCATTCTCATTCGGCCTATTATATCGCCCATCATGCTATATTTAAGGAACAAATTTCCGAATTCGAGATTGTATCTAAAATAAGGGTAGTTTTTGATGCAAGTTGGCGTGACATAAACGGTGTATCTCTAAATGACACCTTACTTGTAGGTCCAAAGCTTCAGAAGGACATTGCTAGTCTTTTACTTAGATTTCGATTTTATGCCTATGTCTTTGTTTGCGACATTAAGCAAATGTACAGACAAATTAATGTGATTGCCGACTATTGGGACTATCAACGTATTCTATGGCGTTTCTCCCTATCCGAACCTCTTCAGGAGTATCATTTACGCACTGTGACATATGGTATATCTTCTTCACCATATTTGGCATTACGTACCCTGTATGAACTCGCAGCTTCTGAAGAAAATAATTATCCTCATGTAGCTAAAGCTTTAAGAACTCAATTTTATATGGACGATGGTTTACTGGGAGCTAATGATATTCCCTCAGCATTGACTCTTCAATTTGACTTAATGGCAGTTATGAAAAGAGGAGGTTTTGAACTTGGAAAATGGGCTAGTAATCACCCTGATCTAATTACTCATCTTTCTGCTTCCGATTGTCAGAACTCATCTTATAGTTTTGATAAGGACGAACCTTCATTCATCAAACTGTTGGGATTAAAATGGGATCCGTCATCAGACATATTTTCCTATTCCTATGTCCCTTTTGATCGCTCTTGTACAAAGAGACACATTTTGTCTGAAATTAGTAGGATTTTTGATCCTCTCGGATTTATTTCACCCTGTCTTCTGTTTGCAAAACGTCTGCTACAAAGATTGTGGGAGCTCAATGTCCCTTGGGATGAAATCTTATCCGACGAGATTACCGAAATTTGGACAAAATTCAAAACGGAATTACCAAATCTCGCTGATATTAAAATTGCTCGTTATTTGGGTTCTGAAGCCATATCTCGCGTCGAGTTACATGGCTTTTGTGACGCCTCTCAAGTAGGTGATGCTAGTGTTGTTTACTTTCGAATTGAAGAAACCACTGGTAATATCAAAACCTTTTTGGTTAGCGCTAAGTGCAAGGTTGCTCCATTAAAGACCCAGTCTATTGCTCGTTTGGAGCTTTTGGCAGCAGTTCTTCTGGCTAACTTAATTAATTTTGTTCAAAGAAGTTATGAGGGCTTCATAATGTTTGACGCTGTATATGCGTGGTCAGATTCTATGATAACTTTGGCTTGGTTGTCTTCTTCACCAAGTCGATGGAAGACTTTTATAGCTAACAGAGTAAGTCATATACAAGAAACTGTCCCTAATTCTAGTTGGCATCATGTGGCGTCTTCACAGAATCCTGCCGATAATGCAAGTCGTGGTCAAAGTCCGCTTCAACTTCTAAATACTTCTATGTGGTGGTCAGGCCCTCCTTTTCTTTCTATGCCTAGAACCACTTGGCCCTGTCAGCCTGCAACTGAATCTTACTCTGATTTATCAATAGAGATCCAAAAGGAGGAAAAACAAGTTGCACTTGCGGTGACAGTTAATAGTGACAATTTTCTATTTAATTTACTTAACCGATTGTCTTCTTTGCTTAAAATTCAAAGAATTTTAGCTTATGTTATAAGGTTTATAAAAAATTCTAGGTCTAAACAAAGACTCAACGAAAACAAAATCCTTACTCCTCAGGAAATAAATTCTTCACTTATACCGATCATTCGATATGTTCAGCTGGATGTTTTTTCTGATATTTTTCTTAAGATTAATCAAAATCAGTTACTGTCAAAACCTTTTCGTAAATTGGCCCCATTTGTGGACCCAGATGGTTTACTTAGAGTTGGTGGTCGGCTTAAAAGATCTTCTTTTAGTTATGACATTAAACATCCTATCCTTTTGCCCAAAACACACAGACTGACAGAATTGATAATAGAATCAGTTCACAGCTCATATTTTCATCCTGGTTTAAAGACTTTGCAATACTTGTTGCTTCAAAAATATTGGATCTTATCCCCTAAAGCAGCAATTTATAAATGTTTATCTAGATGTATTACATGTTTTCGTTCTAAACCCAAGTCATATAATCCGTATATGGCTGATTTACCCTCGTTCCGCGTTTCTCAGTTAAAGGCATTCTCATCAGTTTGCATTGATTTCGCTGGTCCATTTTCGCTTTTGATGAGCAAACACAGAGGAGCAAAAACTTTTAAGGGTTATGTCTGTTTATTTGTTTGTACCGCTACTAAGGCCATTCATTTGGAGGCCATATCTGATCTTAGTTCAGAGTCATTCTTAGCAGCTTTTAGACGTTTCATTGCCCGAAGGGGTAGGTGCAATCATATTGTAAGTGATCAGGGCACTAATTTTAAGGGTGCTAATAATCAATTAATAGAACTTGCTCAAATTACAGCACAAAAATTAGACATTTCTTGGAATTTTAATCCTCCCGCTTCTCCGCATTTGAATGGATTGGCCGAGGCTGGCGTCAAGTCATTTAAATCATATTTTTACCGAGTTATGGGAAATCAAATTTTAACCTTTGAAGAATTCTATACAGTTCTAACACAAGTCGAGGCTATTCTAAATTCTCGTCCCTTGTGTCCCATTAGCTCAGATCCTAATGATCTGCAGCCACTTACGCCTGGACATTTTCTGATTTTCGAATCGTTAAATAATCCGATTCCTGAACCCAATTTAGAGCATTTAAGTCTTAACAAACTAAGTCGTTGGCAGCTACTGCAACGTATCCAAAGCGATTTCTGGAAACGTTGGTCTTTAGAGTATATTAACACTCTTCAACAAAGACACAAGTGGACTAAACAGTCTCCTCCGGTTTCTAAAGGAGATCTGGTAGTTATTAAGAATGAGCAGCAAGCTCCTTTGCAATGGGAACTTGGTCGTATTGTTAACGTATTTCCGGGACAGGATGATGTAATTCGCGTTGTCGAAGTCAAAACTTCTCGCGGCACGATGAAACGACCGGTGGTCAAGATTTGTCCTCTTCCAGGCAATTAGGCAATGTAACTGCCTTTTTTAATTAAGTTTAATTGAGTTTAACTTTAGTTTTATTTTTTTTTCTTTCTCTCTTACTTTGAAAACATTCGTTTTGGCGGGGTGAATGTTCGGGAATCCTTATTTCTTTATTTTAATATTGCTATGATTCTACTATTTATTTATTTTCGGGTAGAATAAGCTTTAGACAATTTAATTATATTTAGTTATTTTGGTATGCCCCCTGTAAAATGACGCGGAATAACCTTCTTAATGTCAATTTTTAAAATTATCCACAAGCTTAAAGCTTATCGCTTTCGGTACGCATGTATAAAACTGGACATGCGTTAAGTACTTTAAGGACAAGGTACCACTACTGTGATTTCGCTTCAAGCTTTCAACGAAAAAGGTACTCCCTTTCGTGATTTTGACGGTACCGTCCCGCGTTCCACGTGCATCGCGAATTCCATGGAAGGAGTCCAGAATTGAGTCACCCATTGGATCTACAAGTTTACCATATCCTAAACATCACCGATTTCCAGGTAAGCGATATTGTGCAAAGCTTGTGGAAACATAATTTTTAAATTCTATTTTTTTACAACTCAGTTTTCATATTTCCGGCAGTTTTCATAACATTTTGAAACAGTTTATGAAGTTAACACGTGCGTTTTTTTATTTTCTGGACATCGACTTTGCAAATTTACAGAAATTTTCTCTCATTTATTTTTTTTTACTATGAAATGGTTTACGTTAGTTTATAATAGGTTTAGTAAAGGGCTTAATTGATTATTTTTTCAGAATTTTAATTATAACGTGGTTTATTTGTTGTTAAAATTAAGTGTACTCATATGAGTACAATTGGCGTACGGGTGTATGTTTGATATTTTGGCATATGGCATCTGTACATGATTTTGAGAGTATTAGTGTTCGAAATTTCTATACAAAGAAATACGAAGGTTTAACTTCAGCTTTAGAATATATTTTTGTGCTTCTAATTCGCGGTGTGATGTGGATACTGTTATTATTTCTTCAGACCCAAATAAACCAATTAATGAGAAAAACATTGAGGATGATATCCTTATAGAAGGATATTTGAAGAAACTACCTAAAGACGTTGTAGAAGAAATTGAAGTTCATGGCTCCAGTGGTGTTATGGCAAAATTAGCAGTGCCGCAACGCACTGCTAATTTTTGTTTACAAAACCTAAATTCTCTATTTATTTTTTTTTCTTTTCTTAACCAATGCTAGAACGGCGTTTCCGCGCGTTCCCGCACCATGACACCACTGCATGGCTCTTCAGATCAAAAGGAAGTCTAAAGAAGCCTTAACCTTTAACTACCCGCGCATAAAGTTATAACATACCTACACGCGTGGCGTACTTTATACGCCACAAGAAAATGCACTTAAAAACAGCGGATTTGTTTTTTTTTTTGAAAAAAATACACTTAATTGTTTGTTATAAACCTTATTTGGCATCAGTGAATAATTGGAGTTCTCTCAGTAAGCCAATTGGGATTTATAACTGGAATCATGGAATAACAGGATTCCATGATAAATAAAATTACTAATAAATTTTTTTTGAAATGTGAGTTTTTACAGGAGAAAAAGTATTGTTTATAAAGAAAAATATATTTTGTGCCATAGTGACTAAAAAACGATTGAAATATGTACTTATATTACTACTTAGATTAATATAATTGTGGTGCATATTGTCCACCACCGGAAAAAGAAAATAATAAACTGTAAATTACGATCTTCCCAGAACGCCGATTATAACGAAACTAAAACCAAATTGTAAAGCACATTCCAGTGATAGGTTAGAAAGATAAACACTGTCAAAAATTAAATTTTTAAATATATTTGCAGTAGAATTCTTATATCTGGCGTACAAAATACGCCAGCGCGTGTAGTTAAAGGTTAAAAGATGTACCTTTGAGACTGCCGTTAAAAATATTATTTTTTTTTTATATAACCCCTAATGGATTCTGCAATCTGCCGGAAGGGCAATAAGCGTTTGCTTTGACAAATGTGAGATTGACATAAAGAGTATCACTTCAGTGAGTGATCTCCTTTAAAGAACTAGCTAAATTTAAATTTAGTTTTTTTTGACAATGAGAGTACTTAATGGTGTCTATATGTCCTTAAAAGCTAAAACTTATCTGTGTCCTGCAGACTGGTCGGCAGGCAGCAGGCGTCCAAGTCTACGCACTTCGTTGACATCGGGCACGTTTAGGCGGTTGGCCAACACGTTAGGATGCACTGACACTCTTTCACTGTAACGAACACTGAACTGGTAGATAGATTTCATAGAAGATTCACTTCCTTGATAGATTCCAACTTGACGTCGTGTAGAATGACCCTGTTGGTAGAAAGGTGCATCGACGATGGTTCGCAACACTTTGTTTTGGAATCTTTGAAGGATGTCAATGTTGGAATTACTGGCGGTTCCCCAAAGTTGTATACCATATGTCCACACAGGTTTGAGAATGGCCTTATACAACAGTATTTTGTTGTCCAATGATAATTTAGATTTGCGTCCAATCAGCCAATACATTTTGCTAAATTTAAGGCCTAGCTGTTTTCTTTTGGTGAATATATGTTTCTTCCAAGTCATCCGTCGGTCCAAATGCATGCCAAGATATTTAGCATCGTCAGCTTGTGGGAGGTAGCAGTCGTTGATTTTTACTGGTGGACATGTTTCTCTGCGTAAAGTGAATGTCACTTGTGTAGATTTAGTTTCATTAACTCTGATACGCCATGTTTTTAGCCACTTTTGGATTTTATCAAGGTTTGTCTGAAGGTTCTTTGAGGCTGAGGCCGGATTGGTGTGGGATGCCAAGACCGCTGTGTCATCAGCGAATGTTGCTACAGTGGTGGATCTTGTTCTTGGCAGATCAGCTGTATAAAGGAGAAACAATATAGGTCCCAAGACGCTGCCTTGAGGAACGCCAGAATATATTGGATGTAATGCAGTAAGTTCACTCCCTTGTTTCACGAAGAAATGTCTGTCTGAAAGGTAGGATTTTAGTAGTAGATAGTGGGGATAGGGTAAGAGTTCTCTCAATTTAAATTGTAAGCCACTATGCCATACTTTGTCAAATGCCTGTGATATATCCAAGAAGGCTGCTGAGCAATATCTTTACCGTTCAGATCCCTGTAGCTTTGGTTAGCTAATCTGTGCACCTGCTCAATTGTTCCGTGCTTTTTTCGAAATCCAAACTGATGATCTGGAATAAATTTTTTTGAATTTATTATTATTTCGAGCCTAGTGGCGTAGAGCTTTTCGAAAATTTTGGAAAACGTTGGGAGCAGGCTTATTGGCCTATATGAGGAGACGACTTCTGGTTTTTTTCCGGGCTTAGGGATCATGATGATTTGTGCAACCTTCCAGGTGCAGGGGAAGTAACTCGTCCGTAGCATTGCGTTGAATATGAAGGTTTGTAACATTTTTCAGTTAACTCTTGTAGAATTTTTCCAAAAATTAGATCGAATCCAGGTGCCTTTTTTATGTTGATTTCAGGCTTTACAATGTGTTTGACTTCTTTTACAGTAAATTTATGTAGAGGCAAGTCCATTTGAAATGGGGCATCTAGGTAGTCCATTATTTCTTTTTCTTCTGCGGTGGATACCTCGGAAGGAAATGGTTTAAGTACATTTTTTAGGTGCTCCGCGAAGACTTCAGCTTTTTCTTTATTGCTTCTGGCCCATGTATTGTTGAAGTTTTTGATTGGTGGATTTGGAAGTTGTTGCGTTTTGAGTTTTCTTGTTGCTTTCCATAATGAATATTCCGTTGCTTCTGTAGGTGTAAGACTTTCTAGATAGTCTTGAATGCCTTGGTTTAGCTCTTCTTGAATTAGTTGTTTCAATTATTTGGTTACTTTATTAAGTTTCTTCTTGTTTTCACCAGTCCTTGCCTGTTGCCATTGTTTCCGTAATTGTCTTTTGACAGCAATTTTTTCTTTAATTGTAGGGGATGTTTCACTTTTGCCTAGAGGTGTTTCATAGTTTGTAGTGGCTAACCAAGATGCTTCTTGTATATTCTTTGTTAGTTTTTCGACTGCTGTTTCGATGTCTAGTACAGTTTTTAACGGTAAGTCTAGGAAAATTAAATTATCTAGTTTGTCCCGGAATATGTTCCAGTTCGTGTTACTGTTATACAGAGAAGGCTGTTTTCCTTTATTTCTAATCCATGACACCAGTGGTGTCATGGCAAAATTAGCAGTGCCGCAACGCGCTGCTAATTTTTGTTTACAAAACCTAAATTCTCTATTTATTTTTTTTCTTTTCTTAACCAATGCCAGAACGGCGTTTCCGCGCGTTCACGCACCATGACACCACTGCATGGCTCTTCAGATCAAAAGGAAGACTAAAGAAGTCTTAAAAGATGTAGCTTTGAGATTGCCGTTAAAAAGATTATGAGAACAAAAGTGTTTAGGCAGACAAAAACTTGTACAAATAATAATATGATAAGAACATTCGGGTCTAATGAGACACTGTGCGGTGTGAAATCAATAAATATGAACTACAAGACTTAAATGAACTTTATTTATACCCCGATCAAAGAACAATCTGACCCCAAAAAAAATAAAGGAAGGATGAAAATTTAGAAATATGTAGTTAAAATTGTCTATTATTATATAAGAAAAAGTTTACAATTCTACATCCCCTCCATTTTTCAACAATGGAGGGGAATACCCCCCTCTCGAAGGTGAAAAATATACATTCAAAATAAGTCCGGAATTGAATAAAATGAATAATTCTAAGCAACTTTTTTTCTATAAAGTTTTTTTCCTAAGTCAATACTTTTTGAGTTATTTGCAAGTGAATATGGTCATTTTTAACAGAAAAAAACATGTTTTGGGACGGTTTTTCGGAGATAACTCAAAAAGTAAGTATTCTAACGAAAAAATATATGATATATTATAAATATATATTATAAAAACTGAAATGAAATGGTGTATGATTGAGGTCTGTAGACCCAGTAGAAGCAGAGTTGTAGCTAATGAAAAGTGGGTTCTTCTTCAACAAGTTCCAAATCGAATATTTCAATGTGAAATAACCCAAAAACGGAGCACTTTTCGGGGAAAATTCATTTTAACTTTTTTAAAGTGATTAAAAAAAGGTTTATTTTTGCTTTCTAAAAGAACTTGTAACATTAATAGTAAGTGACACGCTCAAAATATTGTTGGTCCCTTTTATTTTTTGATAAAAAATCGCGAAAATCACCCCCTAATTAGCATCACAAATAAATTTTATCATTACCACTTCACAAGTTATTTTGCATATGTATTATTTATATGATCTGTAAGTTTCATCGGTTCAAAGTGCTTATTTTTGAAAAAGCTGTAGTTAAAATGGCTTGAACGAGTAACTAATCACGAGTTTAGGCAAATTTTGAACATCCATAGCATAACCAATTTTTGTCTAACAAGAAAACAAAAAAGAAAAAATATTCAGAAAAGCAAAACGTATATTTTATTCCTCTTTAAAATTTTTGGTATTACTAATAATTTTTAAGTTAATTCCATGAAAAATTCCCTTTTTTTTCAAAATAAAAAAAAACGTTTTATTCTAAACCCAATTTTTTTCAAAAATGAGCACTTTGAACCAATGAAACTTATAGATAATATAAATAATACATAAGTTAAGTAACTTGTGAAGCGGTAACGATTAATTTTATTTGGGGAGCTAAATATGGGGTGATTTTGGTGATTTTTGTAACAAAAAATAAGAGTAACTAACAATATTTTGAGCGTAACTCACTTATTTTTAATGTTAGAAGTTTTTTAAACAACAAAAATTAACCTTTTTTTAAACACTTTAAAAAAGTTATAATGAGTTTTCCCCGAAAAGTGCTCTTTTGTTTTGGTTATTTCACATTGAAATATTCGATTTGGAATTTGACGAAGAAGAACCTACTTTTCATTAGCTACAACTCTGCTTCTACTGGGTCTGCAGACCTCACGCGTACACCATTTTTTTTTTATATTTTTTATAAGCTATATTTTCACTAAGAATATTTTTTCCGCTAGAGTACTTACTTTTTGAGTTATCTGCGAAAAACTGTCCAAAAACATGTTTTTCTTTTGTTAAAAATAAACATATTCACTCGCAAATAACTCGAAAAGTATTGACTTAGTGAAAAAAACTCTATAGAACAAAAGTTGCTTAGAATTAGTCATTTTATCCAAATCCGGGCCTATTTTGAACGTATATTTTTTCACTCCCGAGAAAATATTTTTCATCCCGTATTTCCCAATTTTTCTAAAATGGAGGGGATGTATAATTGTAAATTTGTTATTATATAATAATAGACAATTTCAACTACCTATTCCCAAATTTTCATCCTTCGTTTATTTTTTTGGAGGTTTTCGTAAAATTTTGTGTTCCCTAATCAGGCTATTAGGTTATAATTATTCCAAATCAATGTTTATGAAATCTAGGCCTTCTGGAAATATTCTGCCTACCGTTAAGAAACTTGAATACGGACACTTAAAAAAAATTAACGTGTGCTCAGTGTCATCAAAGAGCCAGATGGAGTTGTGAAAAGTGTAATATAACTCTTTGAATTTAAACATACTGTTTTAAACTGTTCATAAATTAATTTTTTCTGTTACATTATTTACTGAGGCGCTGCTATAGAGCCCAGTATACCCATTTAGGTACATATCTATATCTAAGTAATTATATTTTTTTCAGATATACATAGTTACATTTGAAGTTTTGTTACAAATAATACCTAACCCAAAAGTTCTTAAAATTAGATATCGTGGGCGCTAATGGGTTGATAAGAAATAATTATAAGATGATAGTTAAAGAAAATATAGAGATGTGAAAAAAATTGAATGAGATACAAAGGCAGCTTGAACGGTTGGAAAAAGATAAAATATCTATAACTAAAAATAGTTTAAGCGGGTAAACGATGAATACCAATGGTACAAATACTTTAAAAGAAGCAATGTGGAATTTTGTTGGCAAATCCAGATAAATACAAGGGGTATAAGAAAAATGTTGCTTATTTTATCTTCTTTAGTTCTTCAATATTGTTCGTATAACCTAAATTGATGGATTTAATATGTATCAAGGGCTTGCATCTAGCTAAAGGTCCCGTCATTTGCGAAGGCACTAATTAAAATTTGAACTTTCTTGCTATGCCACGCCTTCATCATCATCATCATCATCATCATCATCATTTGGCTCTACAACTCTATGTGAGTCTTGGCTGCGTTTACTATTTCCCTCCATTGTTGTCGGTCCTGAGCAGCTATTTCCCATTGCTGTACTCCCATTTTGGGTAGATCACTGGCTACTGCGTCCTTCCATCATTTTCTTGGGCGACCAACTGACCTTCTGCCATCGGGCCTTTCCCAGAATATGGCGTTTAGAAATCTTTCGTCACTCGATTTTAGCACGTGACCCGCCCATCTTATTCGGTTTGCTTTGATGTAGCGTACTATGTTTTCATCTCCATATATTGTCTGGAGTTCATCATTGTGTCTTCTTCTCCATTCTCCTGTTGTCTCTTCTTTGCAAGGCCCATAGATAGTCCGCAGTAACTTTCTTTCAAGTACCAGTAATTTTGTTGTTTCCCGCTGGTTCAGAGTCCATGTCTTGCTTCCATACGTTATTGTGGGACGAATTATTGTCACGCCTTAGCATTAAAAATAATTTCAGTACTCAGTAATAAAATTTCAATGTCAGTAACCAATCACCAACTTTAAAAGAGGTTCTTACACCATGTTTAGATGCGTCATAATATGCAAATTAGTGCCTTCCCAAATTACGGGACCACTTTTTATTATTGGATTAGTCAGCTAGTGTCAGTATTTTTTCAAATGAGCATTTATACATGCCACATCACATAAGTATCATCTAAATTTTTTATTCGCTCTTTAATTCTGTATATTCTTTCATCAACTACTGAGATACGTAATTAATGCAATAAATATTAGTATGTGGTCTGCAATTATATGGTATATATAAGTCGGTTTTTGAAAGTTATCCGATCTCACAGACCAGCTGTTTTCTTTCTCGTATACTCCTCACAGGAACCCAGAGATTGGCGATTATTCGTATTGAGTTATTAAAAGTTGAAGATGACCAAAGCATCTTCATTCTCTCTGGATCTGGAACACGCATAACATTGGCCTCGTTTGCTTAATTTGAACTCGGATTATACTTGTTTTCCTTGGATTTTGGTTGGACTTCTCATTGATATTATCCAATATTCAGCTTATTTCTTTATTTGTGTTTCAAGTCAGCCTAGAACATATGGCATTATTACTGATCTTTTATCCTCGTCATTATATGAGGATCTATTAGTTCTTTCTTCAATTTCAAAAGGATCAATCATCTTTTGTGACAGCATTCTGATTTCCAATCTGGGTGCAGCTGTTTCCATAAAACAAAATCACTGCCACAATACTCATGAAATTCATAAAGAACTTTCTATTCTGCTGTATTCTGCAACCATTTTTAACCATTCACACACTGTAAAATCTGGATCGAGTTTTTCTTCAGCTAACTTCAAAGACGTAAAAAAGTGGTCTCTCGTGAATAGGTACTTGTGATTTCGCATGCAGGACTTGAATATTAACATAAAACCAAGCCCAATACAACTCTCTACAACTCTCTTATTTGGTCCTTTTCTGAGACATGGCATTTCTTAATCATATTGAATCAAATTTTAGGATAAAGGATAGGGGACAGGTATTTATGATAAACTATTCTAAATTGGAAATAAGCCGCAATTTAACTAAAAATAGTTATTTATGAAACAGTTCGTGAAGTATGCTTTTTTCGAACGCACGCGATATTTACAGCACGAGCGACAACGGAGCGAGTGCTATACATCGCGTAAGTTCGCAAAAACTACTTCACGCACAGTTTCATACAATATTTAATCTACTCTTCGATAAACAAATAAAAAAATGTAACTCTTCGTCACTGGAATTGATTTTTATTCTACAATTTTCAGAACTTTGACATTTAAAAATCCTAACTACTTTCAAACCACAAAACTGTCAAAAATTTTGTTGTAAGTCATTGTTCATATTGTCATCACCATGACAACGCGAAAGCTAAGGATATTTGATTATATGAAAGTGTGCCAAAAAACCCATTGAAAGTTTGCGAAAAAGTAAATCCCATTTAAAATACATTGTTACTTCACGCACACTTTAAACCCTTCACGCACTGCTATCTATAATGACAGTTTTCACAAACTAAAAACTTATACATGATATGACATAGAGTAGATAAAATGATTTTATTAACGTTTCGACACCCAAATCGGATGTCGTTGTTAAAATACAAAATACTTTCAAATTAAACAAAAATGTTGTTACTTAGTAAAAGATTTTTCTAATACATAATTTATTTAATTTGACTCATTTATATCGGCAATTCAGACATATATTATACATTTTAAAGTAGAAGACTTTAAAATGATATTGCCAATATTTATGAGTTGCATTCCTGGGACGACTTTACTGAAAGATAGTTCATTCGATTACATGAAATCAAGCCCAACTCAAAAATATTCGTCACAAAAAAATCATGGCATAAAAATAAAACAAAAATAATAAAATTAATTTATAAACGTTAATAAAATCATTTTTTTTAGATAAATTGTGGCTTATTTCCCATTTAGAATATTTTATTGCAAAAATACCACAAGGAAGTAGCGTCAGGTATTTATGATGTTAGTAGGAAATGGTAAAAGAGAATTAGAAGACACAGGAAATAGAGACAAATGATTAAAGGAAAACTCTAACACTTAAACAACAACATAAAAAAACCAACGTCATAATGTTTATTAGAATAGAAATAGCTATTTGTATAACAAGGGAGGAAAGTGCTACTTTTCCTCCCGAGAATGAAGTTTATTGCCCGACGCGTAGCGGAGGGCAGTAATCATTCAAGGGAGGAAAAGGCACTTTACTCCCATGTTATACATATGGTTTTTCCACCTTCCTCAAATAACAAGTAATTTTTTCATTTTTACTTAATTTATTTATGTAACTAACCAACAAAATTTATTAGAATTAAAACTAGCAAGTAGGTAGTATATAACTGTCAACTGTCAAATATAAGTCAAATTATTAATGTAAACATTGTTAAATCAGAATAACAATTTACTGTTTTTTACCATTCTGCAAAATACAGTGTTTTTAAATAAACGTTAAAATGTATAGATACTTACGTAATAGAAAATCGATATTGTACAGGGCGTCAATAAGTTATATTTTATGAATGAAATACCATGACATCACTTTTACTTTTCCTCCCTAGGGAGGAAAAATATTTTCCTCCCTAGGGAGGAAAAGTACAACTTTGCTCCCTACAATCAGGTCCGGAAAAGTATACTTTCGGTAGAGGTAGGTGGAAAAAAATATTGTTTAATATATTTTGATCTAGGTACTCCATCTCATATTATGTATAAGTTTTTAGTTTGTGAAAACTGCCATTATAGATAGCAGTGCGTGAAGGATTTGAAGTGTGCTTGAAGTAACAATATAATTTAAATGAGATTTACTTTTTCGCACTGTTTTTTGGCACACTTTCATATAATTAAATATCCTTAACTTTCGCGTTGTCATGGTGATGACATGTGAGCAATAAATTACAGCAAAAGTGTTGACAGTTTTGTGGTTTGAAAGAAGTTAGAATTTTTAAATGTCAAGGTTCTAAAAATTGTAGAATAGAAATGAATTCCAGTGACGAAGAGTTACAGTTTTTATATTTGTTTATCGTAGATAAAATATTGTATGAAACTGTGCGTGAAGTACTTTTTACGAACTTACGCGATGTATAGCAGTCGCTTGGCTGTCGCTCGTGCTCTAAGCAACGTGTGCTTTCGCAAAAAGCATAGTTCATGAACTGTTTCATAAATATGCTTCTTTTCATGAGCATTTTTCACTGCGTCACAAATGATAGAAACAAAGGTAAGTCCGTGATAATACCATAAATATAATAACAGAATAGATTAGGCCAGTCCGAAAAATAGCGTAACGCGGAACAGTTCGGGTTAGTGGTCTATCTATCTCTCTCTACCGACGCTTAGCTTTCTCTCTCTAGCAGCTAGCATATAGTGGCTGCCGCCTCTGTGTAACTGTCGTTCCATTACTCCCACCTCTTGGTAGATACGCTCACACTCGCACGACAGACAAAGATAGCTAGACCACCGTACTTGATATCAGCGTTACACCCCGATGCATTGAGTGGCATATGACTAGCCAGATCTATTGTTGACATATCTCTGGATAATACACATTTATGACATTTATTCTATCATGACATTTTAGTTAAATCTGACAGTTGTCACATTTTATTTGCAATTTGGCTTGGCATAAAAACAAATCAATTCTGTTTATTGCATTTATAAAATGGTATTTTCTTTGATTTGTATAGTCTTTTAAATTGTACAGATTATATTCGAAGATATATTATATAATTAGTAAATAATTTTTTTCGATTATAGCGCTATTTATTGACAACTAGAATAAATGTTATAAATGTCACCGATGTGTGTTTTTTTCTGTCACATACAATTTAATGAGTTAGAAAGAAATCGAAAAACTGTGACGCACTGAAAGATTCTCATGAGAAAAAGCATAACTATTTTATATTACTATTAAATCACGGTATTGTTACCACGTTTCAATAATTAATCAAAAATAAATTATTGTTATTGTTTGATTATAAAATGTTAATATCGTTCTAATGTTTGCAACATTTCATATTTACATATATTAATTATTCTTGCTATTGAATTTATTTTGCATTATTCGAGAACCAAACTAAAACTTGAGCATATTATTGTATATTTTGGTAATAAAACAAACAGTTAATTAGCACTGCAATTTGCAAAATTAATTTAAAAATATTTTTCGGAGTTTTGATTATTATTTGGCCTGATTGTGACATTGTATCTATTTTATCAGTGATACGCTCAAAATACGAAAAAATCTTTGCTATGGACAGTATCTGATTCATTAGATGGAAGATATTCAATGATAGAATTAAATTTTCTTCCATCGCATCTCTCAGGATCCTAACTAAAGGTTATTATAGAACAAAATCAACTTACCTGCGAGCTATTAAAATTGGTTTGATGAAAATTAAAGAATTTTTTATATATATTATATCGGTTTTATAGCGTTCTACGCCTTTCAGTTCCTAATCGCCACTCCTTTCTATTGTGGCAGTCTTCCTCTCTTAGATTTCTTTCCGACATCACCTTGGAGATGCCTTTTTTTCCATGTAGTTGCTTATCTTCCCCGTTTTCGTTTTTCTGTTTTTTCTATTTAATTACTATTTTTTAAATACATAGTGATTTCATATAAGTTTTTTACCCCCTCTGTGGCACAGTAGTAAGAGCGCCTACCTTTGGATCGAAAGGTCCGAATGGTCGTGAATTCGAATCTCACCAGGGTCTGAAATTTTTCGTTTATTATAAATTAATAAATGAAAATAGTTTCTGTCCTTGTGGGATCGGTTACTCACCGGAGGGACCGCAGATGTTCGGATACAATTAGCGTCTCTTTGCAAAGACAATGACGTCGACTTTGCAAAGTAACAAGACACTTACTCAACACACACTACATATTACTCCCCTGAGTTAGTGATAAGTTATAGTCTAAAAAATCATTACGAAATTGACTGGCCAGTTGGTTGTGAAAACCAGTGCCAATAAAACACAAAACATAAAAGTTTGGTTGAGTGTATTATGATTTCACTCTACAAAGGAAGGTAAAAGAACTGGCTAGTACCCGAAAAACAAACCACGGTAGTAAAGGTAAAATTATCCTTGAAAGCAATAATAAAATAGAAAGATGAAAACAGTACATATAGGAATTATTTAAACAGGAAACATAGAAATATGCAAAACAGTAGAGAAACTGGGCCCTGTATAACAAAAGAAGAAATCAATAAAAGAAAAAAATAATAACGCTACATATCCTGACGAGATACTACCAGCGGAAATTATTAAATTAATCGCAGAGCATCAAACAGATACACTAAAAACTTACACACTGAAAAAAGCTAAGGCTAGAGAATAATGTGCCCACCTAACCATCTGCACAATGAACCACACTCTAAAGATATTTTTGAAAATTATACTTACATCATAGGGTTTTCAGAAAACTGGACCAATATAATAGTAACACTCAGTTTGGCTTCAGAAACGCAATGGGTACAAGACAGGCCTTTTAACAACCAGTTTATATATGTTTCCTTGATTACAACAAGGCATTTGACAAAATCCTAGTTAATTGCCTCCTACAGCTACTTGAAGATAAAAATTTGGATATGAAAGATAGAGTAATACCATACCTTTACTATAATCAAGTTGTATCTCTAATAGTATGATACAATTGATCCAAATAATGGCATAACCCAGACATCCAATATGCGGTTTAGCATGAACAACCTGCTATACAAAAATGTTCTTCATTAAATTTGAAATAAAAAAGGTCCGATGCATAATCCTTCTAAAATGAACGGTTCCTCAGTTACGGAGGTAGTATATTATAAATTGGTCAAAAAAAGGGCTAACCCAGACATCCAAAGTAAAAGTTTTCGTCCAATACCAAATTGTTCTATATGGTCCACATATTGTTCAGTAAAAAGTTATACCATTTTGGGCGTCCGGTTTGGGGGGGAGATGGGAGAGAAGTCGGTAAATTAGTAATTTTTTAAAGTTTTTCGTCAATATTTTTAAAACTGTGCTTTAGCGTAAACAATGTTCTATACAAAAATATTCTATATATAATTAAAAAAAAAGGTCCTATATACAGGGTGTCCAGAATCTCTACCGACAAACGAAGACAGGAGATTCCTCAGATAATTTTAAGACGATTTAACCCAATTCACCTAGTCCGAAAATGCTTCCTAAGGGAGCTAGAGCTCTTTGAAGATGGCGCCATGTAATTAGTTTTTCTTAAATACCTCCAGAACGCTTCTATTTAGAAAAACGAAAATTTGTATACATATTTACTTTCCAGAAATGAGTCGATTCCATCAATTGCGAATTTCTAGTACCGGTCATAGGCGTCCGTTTTGGGTAGGGCAACGAATATGTTATCGCATAACTTTTTTGTCTTTAACTTTTAAGCATTTTTGATACTGGATTATTAAATTGTGAGGTATTCTAGTACTAAAGGGTACTCTTACCAAAAAATTTTTTGTTTTTGGGAATTTGAAAAAAAAAGTTGAAAAAAATTAATAAAAAAAACGATGTATTTTACCAACTTAAAGCAAGAGTAACTTTTAGTACTCGAATATCTCATAATTGAATAATCTAGTGTCAAAAATACTTAAAAATTAAAGATAATAAAGTTATGCTATAAAATGACTGTTGACCTACCCAAAACGGACGCCTATGACCGGAACTAGAAGTTCGCCATTAATGAAATCGATTAATCTCTGGATAAATAAATGTACCAGTTTTCATCTTTCTAAATAATTTTTTTTGAATCTTCGTTTTTGAAATTTAAAGAACGAAAAATTTTCAAATCGATTTTTCTAGAAAACGGTGTATCCTATCGACTTAAAGTAAAAGTAGCTTTTAGTACTAGAATACCTCACAATTTAATATTTCAGAGTCAAAAATGCTTAAAAATTAAAGACAAAAAAGTTAGGCGATAAACTAACCGTTGCCCTACCCAAAAAGGACGCCTATGACCGGTACTTGAAATTCGTAATGGATGGAATCGATTCATTTCTGTAAAGTAAATATGTACACCAATTTTCGTTTTTCCAAATAGAAGCGTTCTGGAGGTATTTAAGAAAAACTAATTACATGACGCCATCTTCAAAGAGCTCTAGCTTCCTTATGAAGCATTTTCGGACTAGGTGAATTGGGTTAAATTGTTCTAAAATTATCTGAGGAATCTCCTGTCTTCGTTTGTCGGTAGATTTTCTGGACACCCTGTATAACTGTATAAAATCAACGGTTCCAGAGTTACGGAGGGTAAAAAGTGGAGGTTTTCGATATTTTTTATATTATTTTGGCAATTGATGATGATTTTGGGTGATGAGGTTAACGTTTCTTCGAGGGCTTATCACTAACATACCATCGGCCACTTAAATAGCAAATTTTATTTACAAAACACAAAACACAAGACAATTTCTTTCATCAGTAATAATATCTAATATAAATTGCTCAAAAAATATAAACAGTATTGAAAACCTCCACATTTCACCCTCCGTAACTCTGGAACCGTTGATTTTATAACAATTATGTATAAGACCTTTATTGTTTTAAATTTTATGTAGAACATTTTTGAATAAAACATTGTTTACGCTAAAGCATATTTTTAGAAATATTGACGAAAAACGTAAAAAAACTACTAATTTACCGACTTTTCCCCCATCTCCCCCCAAACCGGACGCTCAAAATGGTGTAACTTTTTACTGAACAATATGTGGACCATATAGAACAATTTGGTGTTGGAGGAAAACTTTCACTTTGGATGTCTGGGTTAGGCCTTTTTTGGACCAATAATTATACTATACTACCTCCGTAACTTTGGAACCGGTCATTTTAGAAGGATTATGCATAGCACCTTTTTTATTTCGAATGTAATGTAGAACATTTTTGTATAGAAGGTTATTCATGCTAAACCGCATAGTTTTAGAAATATTGACGAAAAGCTTAAAAAACTACGAATTTACCGATTTCTCCCCCCTCTCCACCCCGAACCCGACGCTCAAAATGGTGTGACTTTTTTCTGAACATTATGTGGACCATATAGAACAATTTGGTGCTGGAGGATAACTTTCACTTTGGATGTCTGGGTTTGGGTCTAGTTATACCATACTATAAAGGTTGGCAACGAATTATCAGAAGAAATAGAAATACAACGTGGAGCAAGGCAGGGATGCATACTTTCTCCGCTACTCTTTAACCTATATTCAAAATAGATAATTTAGAAATCACTAAAGGAAACATCAAATGGAATTAAAGTCAATGGAGAACCTATAAATATTATCACATCAGATACGCCGATGATATTTTAGTAACCGCTGAGTCGGTTGAAGAATAATTGTAGGATCTTATGAATAGGGTTGTAGATAGAGGGAAGAGGTCGGACTTACTTTAAATATCAAAAAGACGAAATTCATGACCATTGCAAGGGCACAACAACAAAAGACGTTATGGATTAGGAACTAAATTATTCAAAAGGTGGACATATCTACATATTTGGGAACAATCGTAACTGAAAACAACGATTATATAGAGAAGATCAAATCATGTATAGGAATAGCTAGATCAACATTAAAAAATATCAGAAAAGTACTTTGCAGCAATGATCTGAGTCTGCAACCCAAAGTACGGATACTTAAACAGGATATAAGTAACATAATAAAAGAGTTTGAGGTGTGGGCTTATAGATGAATTTTAAAAATAAGTTGGGTTGATAATGTTATAAAAAACAACATTTTAAAAAAATGAACAAGGAAAAACACGTATTAAATACAACTAAAATAAGAAAATGGCAGTACCTGTAACTCTACTTAAGAAAAAGATATGCACTGCTGCAAATTATTATACAGGGAAAGATACACGACAGAAGCAGTATAGGCCGAAAACGTATATCTATTGAGATGTTTAGAGCAGCATTGTCAAAGGTGAAGATAGCCATAATTATAGCCAACCTATTTCTTAAAGGAGGCGACACTTAAAGGAGAATATATAGAATCTAAAACAATTATTAAATAGTATTGTATTTTCAGATACAGTGACATTTTCGATCAATTATATACAGTTATGAGCGTGCTAATAACCGGCAAAATAACGCAAAAGATGGAAAACATAATATATTGCGAAACAAAAAAAAATAAAACTAGTGTAGGTGGAAATTATAGTTATAAACGTATAAATTAACATTACATTACATAGTTTCCGACCTTGAGACGTATCAGGGGAGTATGACAACTGTCACTGTGACAGTAGAATTTTATAAAATACTCCAGTTACAGCCGTCTAAAGGTGGGAAACTATGTAATGTATTGTTAACTTATACGTATATCCACAGAGAACGGCAGTTCTCACCAGTGGCGCACAACACCCCTACAAGCGACACTATATATACACGAAATTTTCGATTTTCTAAACCTGACTGAATGGAAAATTGGGCCACATCCCATCTTAAAGTTTACGAAAAGACTCGTCCATCCATATGTTACTTCTCCATTTTGGTCCAAGGGTGTGGAATTTACGGCCCTTCCCATTTAAAGCCTGTTCTTCGTTCTCGTCCCCAAAACTCCCAAAAATTTCAAAAATTTAAACCCGACCTTTGCGGCTTCTGATAGCATAGATCATTACCTTTCCAACGCATGTTTAATTTTGAAAATCGGTTGTACCATCCAAAAGTTATCGAGCTCAGAAATATGACTCAATTTTTATTTAAAAAATGGAAAATGTTTGTGGATATGTATGTTTGTATGTATGTATGTATGTGGAAAAGTTAAACCAATCTGAATTTTTTTTTCTGTGTTTCAAGAGGGTGTGAGGGCCGATTCAGAACCGGTCTAATTTTTGACTTCTGACTACCCGTAAGTTAGCTAGAGGACTAAGTAGATACAAAATAGCATATTTTTTGGGCGTATATATCTTAGGTTCAAGAAAAGACAGGAAAACCGCAAATACACCAAATTAATAGGGTTGAGTTATGCTTTCAAATGGCTCCCAAGCAATCAAGCTGAAACATACGCACTGCTCACCATAGCCAAAAAACTGAAAAATTAAACTTTGAAAATTGTAGTTTTTCGACAATTACTCAAAATTTCAACCTACGAATTGCGCCAATAACTGAGCGTTTGTAGAAGGACTCAGGATGCGTCTAACGGTGTATACCTTATATCTGGGAAAATTCGATTTTTTAAGTTATAGGGTTCATAATTATGATCAAATCTATTTCTTATGGGAAAAACGGTTTTTCAAGCTCAATAACTCCTGTAATACGTTCAGTTATCATACCCGATCTTGGATGCATCATATACTACTTTTCAATACGTTTCAAATTCATGTTTAGTGATCAACATCAGGTAAGCCGTTCAGAAATTATAGAGCTCCAAAGGTATAATTAGTCCAGGAACTGAAATTTTTCACTTCGCAATTTTTACAGAATGGATAGATTTGTTTAAAAATTTGACAATAAGTAGTGGATAGTCCAAGGATCAAAATCTATATGATGCCGAAAGACGCTTTTACCAAGGGGGTAGTTGACACCTCATCTCGAGGGTGGAAATTTTTTTGTAAATGCTGTTTTTTAAATGTTTTTTAAATGCTGTTAAAAATATTAATTATAAACAAAAAATGTTCATTATACATTTTTTTGATAAAATTAATAGTTTTCAATTTATTAGTTATCGAAGCTGTTAGTTTTATATCGGAAAGATTACCAGATAACGGCAGTTCTCGCCAGTGGCGCAGAAATACACCCCCCTACACGCGACACTATTATATACACGAAATTTTCAATTTTCTAAATCTGACTGAATTGAAAATTGTGCCAACTCCCATCTTCAAGTTCAGAAAAAGACTCACCCATTTATATGTCAACCATCCATTTTGGTCCAAGGGTGTCGATTTTACGGCCCTTCCTATTTAGGGTCTGTTTTTCGTTCTGGTCCCCAAAACTCCCAAAACTTTCGAAAATTTAAGTCCAACCTTTGCGGTTTCTAATAGAACTGATCATTACCCTTCCAACGCATGTCTAATTTTGAAAATCGGTTATACCCTTTAAAAGTTATAGAGCTTAGAAATGTGACTCAATTTTTATTTAAAAAAGGGAAAATGTTTGTGGATATGTATGTATGTGTGTTTGAAAGTTAAACCGATTTGATATTTTTTCTCTGTATTTAAAGAGAGGGTCAGGGCCGATTTAGAACCGGTGTAGTTTGTGACTTTTGACCACCCATAAGCCAGCTATAGGACTTTGTAGGTACAAAACGGCATATTTTTTGGGGGTATATATATTCGGATCAAGAAGAGGCATGAGAACCGCAAATATATCAAATCAATAGTGTTGACTTAAGCTTTCAAATGGTGTCCAAGCCGTCAGGATCAGACGTACACACGGCTCAGTATAGCCGAAAAACTGAAAAACTAAACTTTGAAAATTTTGGTTTTTCGACAATTACTCAACATTTCAACGTACGAATTGTGCCAATAACTTAGCGTTTGTATAAGGAATCAAGACGAATCTAACGATGTATACCTCATATCCGGGAAAATTCAAATTTTTAGGTTATAGGCTTCATAAATATGATAAAATCTATTTTCTGTGGGAAAAACGGTTTCGAAAGCTAAATAATTCCTGTACCTAATAGCTTCAGTTATCATACTTGACCTTAGATCCATGAGATACTACTGGTCAATACGTTTCAAACTTATGTTTACTGATCAAAATCGGTTAAGCCGTTTAGAGAAGTTATTAAAATACAAAAGTATAATCCAATTAACGATTATTCCCCAAATGGTTTATGAGTTGTAGTGGTTACGACGCTAAATTTGATCTGGCAACGGGCAATCCGACTTCATTTACCGGCCATCTCAATATATTTTTTTTCAATCTATTTCGAATAGAAAAAAATCTAGTGTACATTCGATGGACACTAGATGATTTGGGAGATAATGCAACAAAGGTGACCAATTATAAAGCTTGACGTGTAATAGAGGAACATTGCATTCAGCTTCATACATTTAATTTATAAATAACTTTGAAAAACTCCTGATACAAGAATAAAAAACGGCTAAACGCCGTAAAAATGAGTGGCGCATAAAATATTCCAGCTACAAAAGATCTGATATGAATGTTACGTGGCGCGAAAATGGATTTTCATTTGATGCAAAACAAAATTCTAGTTTTATTTTAAAAGATTTTTCCATAATATTTGCTAAATTTGAAGTAAACGCGCCACAAAAGAGTTTAAAAATTCAAACTGTATCAAAGTTACTCTTTTGTGGCGCGTTTACTTCAAATTTAGCAAATATTATGGAAAAATCTTTTAAAATAAAACTAGAATTTTGTTTTGCATCAAATGAAAATCCATTTTCGCGCCACGTAACATTCATATCAGATCTTTTGTAGCTGGAATATTTTATGCGCCACTCATTTTTACGGCGTTTAGCGGTTTTTTATTCTTGTAACGATAATTACCACTATTTTGCCGGTTATTAGCGCGCTCATCACTGTATAGTCTAGAGTCTAGAGGCGTGCATATTTATAGCTAATTAGGTATGCTTATGAAATTAATAGCTTAATTTAAAAACGCCTAAATTATTAAACATTTAATGCTAAATCAAATTATAGTATGGGCCATTCCACGAACATACGCCTGTTTTGGATTACTTCGACAACGAATATTTTACTGTGCAACATAAGAAGTACGAAAGTAAGTGGCGGTAATAATTATTCCAATAAACAACAACGTAATTTGCAATTTACTTTCGTTCTTCTTATTTTGCACAGTAAAATATTCGTTGTCGAAGTAATCCAAAACAGGCGTATGTTCGTGGAATAGGGTATACTTAACTACTCGTACATACATCCAAAAATGTGATAATTTAAATTTTATTAAATTGTTACCAAATATTTGTATTTGATTTCACAGTTGTGCCATTCGTTAAGTTTAATCCATCGATGTAGATGGATTTCTAGCGAAGAAAATAAGAAAAGGAGTTCATAGGAAATCGCCGATTTAAATAATTTTGGTATGCAGTGCAATTACGCGTTGAGTAGGAGATTATATAACAAAGGAGAACATGTTTCAAGACTTGATAAAGTATGGAATTTGTAGACAATAGCTTCCTCAAGTTGTTTTACTTCACATTTACTATGCATAGAAGGCATATTCCGTCAATAAATGCGGCTATAAATTTACTTAATCTTCTCGAAGGCCTTAATGACTTTAAGGCGCACTGAACAATATTTTAGCTAAGAGGAGGGAAATCTTAAAAAGCTGAATATATTTTTGGGTTGGCGTCATTTTTTTACATTTAGTCGAGCATCCAAAAGACGATTTATAAAATTTGAAGATTGATTGCGTTTCATCCTTTTTGTTTTTGTACCTTCTTGATATGAATTCATAAATATTTGTTAAATTTTGAATATTTTATATTAAGCTTCGTTTAATTCTATATAAAAAATAGGAACACGAAATTCACACTGATATATACAGTGCGTCTATAAAGTAACGCATAAATTCATTGTTTCGTAAACCGGCGATATTACGGAAAATTCTCGAAACAGGTCTATTTTTATTTTTAAATTCCGATTTTTTGGCATATATATCATACTAGTGACGTCGTTCATCTGGGCATGATGATGTAATCGATGATTTTTTAAATGAGAATATGGGTCATGTGATAGCTCATTTGAAAGGGTATTCAATTCTCTCTTCACGAATATAAACATTAACATATTTATTTATACAAGGTGTTCAAAAAAACATTTTTTAATTAAAATAATTGAGACAAAAAGAAGAATGTATGTAATATATTTAATTCAAAATACGTTTTACTGTTGTCAGAAAACAGGAAAAACATGTTTATTTAACAAATAACTATTGTTTTTCGCTTAAATTTGTTAAAGCTGCCACCCACCTGTCTCTTGGCAGTTTCCCTAATAACACCAAACATTCCATGTATGTTCCTAGAATGTACACACAGGATATTGAAAACATTCCTGGAATGTCCTCAAAAGCACAAGAATGTCCCCTAAATGTCCCCCTCTGTCAGCATTTTAAACATTTCTTGAATGTCTTGTTGGAACATTTCATGAATGTCTACGAATGTTCTTTGAACATCCACAGTATATTTTTTATACATTCCGTGGATATAGTCGCTGATGTGACATAATATCTCCTATTTGTTTTTTCATGAGTTTTGTAAGAGAGATTAAAAACTTTTTTTACAGTCCCCTCCTATTTTCATATGATATTTTTTGACATGTTTTGTAGTAAATTCAACTATCTATTTACTACAAAACATGTTAAAATTCATATGTTTGTGAGAACAGGAGATGAGCATAAGAATGGTTTTTCGTCTCCTACAAAATTCATGAAAAAGCAGATAGGAGGTCATCCTTGATAAATATAAACATTTTTATTGCACAATATCTTATCATATATTTTTTCCATCATCACTACGATGATGATTCATTGTATTGAATTGTACATTACAATAAATTACAATCTGGTCATAACTAACCAATGAGCATTTTTAATTTAACCTCAATTAATTGCTACTGTTCCTTAAAATGAAGAGCTTACCCCATAGCTTCTCTTATCTAATCTAACAGGCACACAAGCACTATGCTCTGCTTTTCTCACCGCACTATTCTAACATACACAGGCACACAAGCACTATGCTCTGCTTTTCACTATCACCTATCACTCAAACTAGTTCAAAAGGCTTTGTCCTCTCCAATCTTCTAGTTTGCCCAGTAGTATCGAGGAGCTGGATTTCCTCAATATTCTTGTAGGTATTTATGAAGTTGTTGCTCCTGACTTCCAACTTTAAAAACAAATCTAGCTGTAAAATATTTATGTGCCTGAAGGCTTTTGTATGCTTTCATCGGCTGCTTAGAATAGTAACTGTGAGCCTCCACCAGATATGTATAAATATCTATAATAGTAATTTGGTGGAATGCACTTTACTGTAAAATCCAATTCTGACTGAATTGTATATGAATCTAAATCTCCAATTATTTTCAGCGTCAATAAATATCTAAAACAATACAAAAATAATGTTAATGCTTGCAAAATTCATCATAATTGATAAATATCAGAGAAAAATTAACAGTAAATAAAAATTATTTCACCTACCTTTCTCTAAACATCTGGAGTTTCCAATAATAATTCCTTAAATAATCACTTTGCATTGTGGTAAAGTTTATAAAGTTCACAAAATACAGCAAACCAAATCCAAATGAATCCAAAATAGACAAAATACGACGATAAACAATTGAAAAATAGATGATATTACAAACATAACTTCTGTAACTTTTTGTATGCCAAAAATAAAATTGTCACTTGGTTTGACCAAATAAAATGAACGCAAATTGAATAGTAAATGACCTCTCTCAAAATATAGGATATTGGTTGTATGTTCATAGAATGCCTTGTGGTAACATTCCACCAATAATTTAATCAGATGTTCACCGAATGTTCCTTTAATGTTCAGGACATTCAAACATTAATAGAACTTCGATAGTACATTCCTGGAATGTTTTGTGTTGTTAGGGTTGAACATTTCGTTTAAACGAAAATCAATATTTATTTGTCAAATAATTTTTTTTCTGTTTACTGACAGTGGTAAAATGTGTTTTAAATTAAATAAATTACATATATATTCTTCATTTTGCCCCACTTATTTTAATTAAAAAAATGTTTTTGAACACCCTGTATAAATAATAATAATGTTAATATTTATATTGTTGAATAGAGAATTAAATACATTTTCAAATGAGCTAGCACATGACCCCTATTCCTATTTAAAAAAATCATCGATTGCGCCATCACGCTCAGATGGATGACGTCACTAGTATGATATATATGCCAAAAAATCATAATTTAAAAATAAAAACCAACCTGTTTCGGGATTTTTCCTCAAAGTCACCGGTTTACGAAATAACGAATTTATACGTTACTTTATGGATGCACTGTATACATATTTATACACTCATGGACAAAAATTTTAAATATTTTGAAAATACCGTAGACATGTTCAATATGATGGGTTCACGTTACCAACTCACTGTTTTTTAAGAAAAATCTTTATTTAGCACATCCTAAGTGAATAATTAAAAAATATATTAACATAAATATAAAAAATATATTAAAATATATCTAAAAAAATATATTATTTAAGACGTCATACTTTATTGTTAAAAAAAATAATTAATAATGTGTATTCCCTCCTCGAACTGTGACCACAGCTTTTGAATACTCTGAATTAAATTAAATATATGCGTTGACCTTGGGCACCAGGTGATCCGGGGGTCGGTTCTGATGGAATATTCGTATTCAGCGACCACACAAACTGCCTAATTATCTATTTGCATGCATTCAGTGGCGAAAACCCTCGAAACTTTAGAAGATAACAAGCCTTAGCAGTGACCTTGGGCACCAGGTGATTCGGGGTTCGATTCTGATGGAGTATTTATGGTCAACGACTCCAATAACCTCTAAGTAATCTGGTTGCATCAATTTAGTGCCGATAACCCTCGAGTCTCAAGATGACGTGCCTTAGCAGTGACCTTGGGTACCAGGTGATTCGGGGTTCGATTCTGATGGAGTATTTATGGTCAACGACTCCAATAACCTCCAAGTAATCTGGTTGCATCAATTTAGTACTGAGAACCCCCGAGTCTCCACATGACATGCCTTAACAGTGACCCTGGGCACCAGATGCTCCGAGTGGTCGACTTTGATGGCGTATTTGTGTTTAGCGACCCCAAAAGAACCGGAGTGAAGTATAAAATACACAAACAAAATAACAGGCACAGATTTGTTGGTTGTCTTTCACTAACTATCTCATCACCTTCAAGAATTTCCAATTACCATAAACTTGTTAACCCTTACAACATTCTCCGTCTATTCCACCATATCCCGTTAGCACAACTTAAGCAAGATATCATGTTAATGAATACTCAGGATCAGGAAGTTGCTCCTTGTTACCGAATGTAAGTACGACACGTTATCATTGCATAATTACAGACGGCATATATCTGCATGTGTTTGTGAGCTTGGGGACGTTTGTTACCGCCCCCGAGTGTACATGTATATGTATTTGTCTGCTGTGTTAACTACTTTTATGTATGTTGTTCAATATTGGCTTGATCTTATTGATCTTTAGCATCTTATACAACCAGACATTGTTCTAACTCTGGTTTTTATTTGTAACATTTAGTGACTTCTAACCGTTGACCTGAAGATGCTCTGCACACTTTAGAGAGCGAAACCGGTCGTCGGAAGTTACAATAAATGATTGAGAGTACGTCTGTTTTTTTTACTTAATTCAAAATGAACTCTCACATGTAACCCATTCAACATTTAAAAATTGTTGCATTCACACAATATTTTATAGATGCACTTCTTTGATCTCTCTTCTGTGTGTTAAGTTTGATTTTGACACAATTTATCTCAGTGCATTGATTGTTTTAAATGTTGTTGTATAGTCGGCGCAGAAATCGTTTAGAAAATTTACAGCGAAGATAACAAAATTCAGTTTTGAAACATTGTGTGAATGTTCAGACAAATTATTATATATTTTTCCAACAAAAAATGAGATGTTTTAACCAAATAATTATTTTACATATAATGTGCAAAATAATTTTGAATTCGGTTCCGCTAACGAACTTACTCTTTTGTCATTAAAGTAGAAAAAACGTTAAATTTCTGTTGTATAATCATTATTGTCCAGTTATCGTCTAATTATTTTAACTCTACATAATCATCCGTCGACTAATTCAGAATTATTAATGGGTTGTTAAAACATGCTGTCTTTAGCGGGTTCTGGAATGTCTTAAACACATCTAATTTCATTGATAAAATGCGCATTCCCACCGATTTACGTTTCAACTATAATGTACTTATTTCCTATACTTTTTCATTTTTCTGAAACGCTTTTGAATAGGGAATCTCTATACAATGTATATCGTTAAATATCTTCTTTTGGAAACTTCTGGATTGTTTAATTTTAATTTAGGAAATAGATATATCGCCGGTTCGGAATGAGAATGACGTAACTGCAAAAAGTCAACTTTTACAGGAGAGCAAAAAAAACGATTTTTAAATATTTAAAGTATCGATTAAATGAGGAGTAATCGTCCAGAAGCATCGGTATGGCGTTTATTCTTACCATAATGGCTTTTATTTTTATCCTTATCGGTTCGAATTTCGTTATCTTAATTTAATCACCCCATGTTCATTCCTTTTTACAGTTGCGTCATTCATTCATCATTCTCTTTGCCTTATCCCTATGCGGGGTCGGCTTCCCTAATTGCATTTCTCCACACAATTCTATCGTGGGTCATATCAATGTTAATCCCCTTTACCAACATGTCCTGCCTTATCGTCTTCCCCAGGTCTTCTTTGGTCTTCCTCTCCTACTCCTTCCAGGAATCTGCACTTCAGCTATTCTTCATATTGAGTGATTAACGTCTCGACGTTGAACATGACCAAACCATCTTAACCTATGCTCTCTCATTTTGGCATCAATTGGTGCCACACCTAGACTTCCCCAATATACTCATTTCTAATTTTATCCTTCTTTGTCACTCCACTCATCCATCTAAGCATTCTCATTTCCGCCACATGTATTCGTTGTTCTTCTTTCTTTTTCACTGCCCAACATTCAGTTCCGTACATCATAGCCGGTCTTGTGGCTGGTTTATAGAATTTTCCCTTCAGCTTCATTGGAATCTTTCTGTCACACAGCACACCACTTGCTTCTTTCCACTTCATCCATCCAGCCCTAATTCTACTGCATGCATCTCCATCTATTTCTCCATTACTCTGCAATACCGATCCCAGGTACTTAAAACTATTGCTTTTTACAATGAGTTCACCATCCAAAGATACCATTTTATTTGTAGTAACTCCATCTTTAAATGAACATTCCAAATACTCTGTTTTTGTCCTACTAAGTTTTAAACCTTTTTCCTCCAGAGCTTGCCTCCACTGTTTCAGTTTTTGTTCTCTCTCACTATTTCTTACTAACACGACATCATCAGCATACATTAAGCATCATGGAATGTTACCCTGTAGTTTCGCTGTTATCTGGTCCAAAACTAATGAGAATAAATACGGACTAAGCACAGAGCCTTGGTGCAATCCTACTTTCACATGAAATTTATCAGTCTCTCCCACACCTGTCCTAACACTAGTCGTTACTCCCTCATATATATCCCTCACAATCTTTACATATTCACCAGGGACTCCTTTCTTATTGAGTGCCCACCACAGAATCTCTCGAGGAATTTCATCATATGCTCTCTCAAGATCAGTGAATACCATATGAGTGTTTGTTTCTTTACTCCTGTATTTTTACATCAGTTGCGACATACAGTTGCGTCATTCTTCATCTAAAAATTTTTAAATATTTAAAATAGTGATTAAATAAAGAGTAATCGTCCGGAACATCGGTATGGCGTTTATTCTTACAATGATGGCTTTTAATTTCATCCCTATTGGTGCGAAATTCATTATCTTAATTTAATCACCCCTTTTTCAACCCTATCTACAGTTGCATCATTCTTGATCTTAAAATTTTTCTGTACAATAAAACTGTTTTTAGATATTTCGTATACCGTTTATTCTTACAGCTATGGCTTTTATTTTCATCCCTATTGGTCCAAATTTCATTATCTTAATTAAGTCCCCCCATTTTCAAGCCTATTTACAGTTGTCATTATTCATCTGAAACAAGGTATAAAATGGCGAGTTTTTCAATAACGACGCAACTACCCTGTAGTGGCTCAGCAGATAGTTACAGTTCTGTCGCTTTTATAGCATCTGTACACAATATTTTAGAAGTTAATTCTGCAATAAACAGGAATTGACAAAATTTGCAGTTACGTCATTCTTCTTCCGGACCGGCGATATTTTCTCTCCGACATTGAAAATTTCGACTCCGGCAATGAAAAGGCAAAGGTCTTTGCTGAACACCTAAGCAACGTCTTTAAACCTTACAATATGGAGCAAAACGACGGAGATAATAATGAAATCTTAAATTTTCTTGATATACCTTTTCAGATGGATCTCCCAATGCAAAAATTTAAACCTAAAGAAATCCGAATGGTAATCATGAATGAAATCAATCCAAAAAATGCTCCTGGATATGACCTCGTCACTGGAAAAATCCTGCAAAACGTAACTAAGAAAACAATTATGGCAATAACACATAACACACAATAAATATATTATATTTAATGCAATATTAACGTATGCATATTTGTTAAAACTTAATACATAATCTGTTAAATCCTAAATAAGGTGGCAATGAAATATTTGCTATTATTTTGTAAGTTGCCGATTGTCAGAATGACCAGATTCAATAATTTAATTTCATTACGTACACCATCGAAAAGCATTTGTATTTTAGAAGAATAAAAAGTGTAATAAGTTGAAGATAAAGTCCTTTTTATTAGAACCAAGATAATAATACAGTTCACACAAGATATCTATCTATACATATTTTTTGGTCCTTCGAGCCGGATATTTTGAAAATCAATTGCAACGATCTATTGAAGAAGAAGCCACAAGCGAAGTCTATAGTAGCAGTCAGTGGTCCAGTCAAGTAGTGAACCATTTTAGAGAAATAATTATTACACAAAGAGGTGATATTCAATAAAATAAATTGCAACGATCTATTAAAAAAGAAGCCACAAGCGAAGTCTACAGTAGCAGTCAGTGGCCCAGTCAAGTAGTGAACTATTTTAGAGAAATTATTACACAAAGAGGTGATATTCAATCTACAAACGAATTGGTCAACTATAAATTACAGTTCAAGAACGCTATTAAATTTGTAACACGAGGATATCCTTTTAAACTATTTTCTGATCATATTACTGTAATTAAGGGTTTGTAGTTTTACATTATTTTGATTACCACCTTTTTACATCCTTAAAACGATTATTTTGAAGTTATTTAGAATATTTATTTTGAATATTTGTCAATATTTGTCACACAAGATATTTATTCAACATTTTCCAAATCAGTGGAAAGCAGCAGAGATCATAATGTTACAAAGACCAGTAAAAGACCCCAAAGGACTGAACTCATATAGACCCATTAGTCTCTTACCTATATTATCTAAGCTATTTGAAAAAATGTTTCTACGTCGATTAGAACCAATAATAGAAGAAATAAGATTAATTCCAAGCCACAATTTGGTTTTCGTAGCAAACATGGAACAATAGAACAAACACATCGAATAGTCAAACAAATTAGCAATGATCTAGAAAACAAGAGATACTGTATTGCAGCTTTTCTAGATATCAGCCAAGCATTCGACAAAGTATGGCATACAGGACTCCTCCATAAGCTGAAGAAAAATCTTCCGTATCAATATTAATTAATTACAAAATCGTATCTGACAGATCGCTTTTCATTAGTAAAACAACAAGCTGCTCGCTCTGAACTATTTAAAATAAAATCCGGTGTCCCACAAGGTAGTGTACTCGGTCCCTTACTATACCAGTTACTTACTGCTGACCTACCTACAACTAGATTGACAACAGTCGCAACATTCGCAGATGACACAGGTATTATCGCATCCCACACAGACCCCCAAAGAGCTTCTCATGACTTACAAGCCGACTTAAATAAAATAGAAAATGGTTAAAAAGATGGAAACTAAAAGCTAATGAAACAAAATCGACCCACATGACATTTACCATGCGAAGAGAGAGCTGTCCACCAGTATACATAAACAAAAAACAATTAGTACAAGTAGATACAACCAAATACCTTGGCATACATCTAGATAAATGACTAACATGGAGAAAACACATCTTCACCAAAAGAAAACAACTTGGACTCAAACTTCAACAAATGTACTGTATTCTGGGCAGACATTCAAGTCTGTCAATTGAAAATAAATTAGTGGTATACAAAGCCATACTTAAACCCATATGGACCTATGGCATACAGCTATGGGGCTCAGCCAGCAACTCTAACTTGGAAATCATACAACGTTTTCAAAATAAGGCATTAGGAACCATAGTAAACGCTCCATGATACGTCCCCAACGCAATAATAGAGAGAGACCTGAAAGTTCCCAGCATCAAAGAAGAAATCAGCAAATACAGTGAAAAGTATGAAGAAAGACTTAGTGCGCATCCAAATGATTTCGCGAGTGAATTATTAAACACGGCGGGTGAAGTTCGCAGACTTAAGCGTTATAAACCAACTGACTTACCAAATAGATTTTAGATAAATTAGAACTTTTCTAAGTGTTACTTTATTTTACTAGTAGTACTATCTATACATTTGTTGATAATTTAGAAAGGAAAGTTTTCATTGGAATTCTTACCTACATGTCATAGCCTAAGAAAGTCATAACTTTAACTGATTGTTCCTAACGGAACAGATTGTTAAATAAAGTGGAGTCATAAAAAAACATTGGCAATTTTATTGACAGTTTTCCCTTACTTAAGTGGTTTTCAATATCAAATTAGCCAAAAAGGATGAAACTCTTTATTACATTTTTTACAATAGTTAAAGTTAAAAATTAAATTTAAATATTGAAATAGTATTATGTAATGGTCGTCAGTGTAGTATGTGAAGTAATGGAAAAATTATGGCATCACAGTTTTTTAATGTCTGAAAATCAACTATGCTGCATTTTCGCCATAATAGCCGGGACATAACGGAAGGTGGAAATGGTTACAGTTACGAATGAGTGATTTCAGTCAAAGTCCTGCAGCTGTTCAAAGCTCGGTGCCGCTGCGCGTTCAACACGGCATTTCATCTAGAAAGGTGGACTGTCGTAGATTGCAAGACATCCATCACGAGTAAATTACTGTTTGTCGGGTTGGCAATCAGCTTTAATATGTATATTACTTGGTGAGTGCTGTGATTTAGTAGCGGCCAGGTCGGGGCCTAACCTGCGACTGTTTGTTCTCACCCGAGGTTTACGATGTGACACGATGATGGAAAATGGGGTTTTGGCGGGAAATTGTTCTAATTTCGACGACGAAACAATTAAAATCGTTGTTTGATATCTAAAGATGGACAGGAATTTCACCTATTAAATAGACTTTTTAGAAACATATTTATGCGCGATGGTTTTAAAGTTGTTTAGGTATATTCCCTTACGCTAGAATGTTCTACAATTTATACTATTCAAAAAAATGCAAATTATCTAAAATACTGTTTATGATCTTCATCCTAATTATAATTCAAATAATCTGTGAAAATTAAGGTATTTAATTTTTCAACATGTTCCTATAGGAGTAGACAGAGTAGATAATACTATTTCATTACCAGCTCTTTATTTCTTACTCATACTTTTAGTAATAATACAAAAACATGCTTTTCTACTTACTAGTCCAAGCGAGACTCAGCAATCTACACACTTGGTCATAATACCTTGTACTGTAACGGGTAGTTCTTCAAATCACTACTGACCAGCTGGTTTCACCAGCTCACTACGCTAGCTTCCATGGAGAGACTCTATTATCTTAGTACGATGCAATACTAACTGTAGTTCAAGCAAGCAAGCAAAACACGTCATTAAAACCGCGTTTAGGCTATTTCGCCTCTTCACGGAATGGGAATGGAAGACATTTTGGAGCTGGGGTATTGGCTGAAAAAAGAGGTCAGATCGTTTCGATATTCACACAGCAAACACCAGTCGCGCCAGCGCAGCTAACAACAGACGAGTTCTTCGTTCTTCTGGGTTTTCCTTCTTTTTCTTGTTCCTCAGTATTAGTACCAAGCCTGAAACGAAAACCCAAGCTCAGGTGCAAAAAGTTTTTTTTTTAATTTTGGCTTTTTTGTTTTTTTTTGGAAAACGCGTGGAAGTTAGCTGTGGCTAGATCCTCTCCTAGGTATAGTTATCATTGTACAATGAAGGTAGGAAACCACAGAAAACTACCTTCTCCCTATCCTGTATGGTTTTATTCGACTCTGAAGTATACGTGAGCGCTCAAGTCTTTGTTTGATATGTATGTATGTTGTGTGATGAATTGATGAATTATGTGTGTAGGCGAAATTGGTGATCTATGTTTTGTTTTGTTTAGATTTCATATTACGATGTGTTGAGAGAGCGTTCTAGCGGTGAGTTGTGTGGTATACATAATATGTATGTGTAGGTATGTGTGGCGTGTGTAGTTTTTTGTAGTTTTTTAATACAGTTCTTGTTTTTTTGTGTGTTTTTATATTGTATTTTTTTTGTATTCTATTTTATTTTTAAAGTGTAGTGTGTAATGTGTAATATGTAGTATGCGTATATATTGTGTGAAAGTGAATTTGTACATTTCGGGTTATCTGTTGAGGGACGTCCAGACGATCTGTGCTGTTGTTAACAGTATCGACAAATAATGGCTAGTTGGGTGCACTCTGTGCGTATATGTTCACTTTTTCAGCACCTCGAGCAGTATTTTAAGAAGCTTGGAACGGAGTTGCTCGCTCTAGGGAGCTCACAACGAAGCCGCTCCTCATTTATTCTGATATCATTCGAGAGGGCATAAGAGAACATGGTTTCAGAGTCAGTAAATACTCTGACGAAGGTAGTGGGTCTATTGTGGGATAGGGCAGTAACCGAACGACTTTCTTGAAATGAAAATTTAATGAGGTTAATGAGTCCTCGATGTACTTTTGAGTTAGCCGTGTGTCTACTCCGGCGAAAACTAAGTATAAGTTTTGGGGAAGTGCAGCTAGATTAGGCTGTTGGATCGGCTTTGTCCTTTTGAAATATAGACTTGAATATATGTTGATTAGATGGTCTTTAGTTATCTTTTTAACTTTGGCCTGGAATTCTCTTTGGTTAATTTTTTCGGTAGTTCTGATGGAGGGAGTCAAATTCTTTGGTGAGAAAGTTGTTGTTCGTAAAAGGATCGCTGCTGACGGATATGTGGGGAACCTGCTCTACTCTGTAGTTGTGTAATGTGTTATCTGTTTGTGTGTTATTGCTGGTAATGTTTTGAGAGGAGTGTGGTTATGTAGTGTTGATAACAGTGTGTGTTGTGTTATTTACTATTTGCGTGATGTGTTTTTGTTTATTATCAGAGGTTTGACTGATGTTTGAGGTGGTAGTTTTTTGTATACCTTGTTGTATGAGTTTTATGAGTTCTGGATCTTGGATTGTGTCCAGTGCGTTTTCTAACTGTTGTGTTGCACACAGTGGTATTGTGCTGGATTGTGTGTTCTGAAAAACTGTTTGGTTAGGTGTTGGTGTAGGTGTATTTTCTAAAGTAGTGTCCTGTGTAGATATCTGTATATCTTGGAATACTTGCATTGTTTTTGTGGTTCAGTGTCTGAATCTAAGTGATTCTTTTCTATTGTTTGTTTGTATGGTGTAGTGTGTGGGTTTTCTTGTAGTTTTTTTGTATAGGTACTGCGTACTGTTCTGGAGTCCAAAGTCCTGACTGTATTTCCTCGTTCGCTTGCTTTTATATTCTCGGCAGGCCACCTGCCTCTACCTTGGCTGCTTCGGAGCGGGGAGTAGATCGAACGACCACTGCCGCCACGTCGAGGAACGACCCGTGTGCGCGTTCGGAATATTATATAGATATTTCAGATCTATACCTTGTTTTTTGAAATTTTCTTTAGGCGCGATTAGGAGTGAATTTTTATTATCCTGCGCGCATGTGCACACAAACAGTATGGCGTTAAGTTGCTAAGTCTTTCAAGTTATGTATAAGTCAGTGCAAAAAAGGTGTGGAAAGAATATATTAGGGCTTTTAGGAAATATATTTATTATAATTTTTATATCTTTGGATTTGTCTTCTTAGAGAGTAAGATAAGTAGTATTTTTAAAACATTTTTATTTATATTTTACTTCGTCTGTTTGTTACCTTGAATTGTAATTATGTCCGAGAAACTATATAAAGAGAGAGCTCGTAGCGTTATTGGTAGAGCATTCGGCTAGAGATCGATAGGTCTTGGGTTCAAATCCTGACCATTCCTATTCTATTTTTTTGTATTTTTGGAAAGTGGTAAGCATTAAAATTAGTTTATTATTTAAATAAAATAAAAATATACTGTTTAAAGTACCTATATTGATTTCGATGAAATCATATAATAGAAGTATAATTTCTTAGGTGCGTACAAAGTACACACACATTCTTTTTTTTTTTTTTTCATTTAACTCTAATGTTATGTGGCTAGTTTCCTTATGGGTAGTTTTAGCACCTCTTTGTCAAATTTGTTATTTTTCAGGATAAGAATCTGCAAAATAATGACATAACCGCAGGTCTTAAAAACGACATATTTTATCTTGAAAAAGTTGAGGAGAGTAAGAAAAATTATATTTTTATAAAAACGAACCCGGTGCAGTTCTAAATTTCCTTTTCTTTTTGCTTACTTATCTGATATGACATTTTCAGTACTCTCAAAGATGTAAGGGACAAAATCGTGCTTCAACTTCTTATTGAAATCCGACGGTCTATTATGCATCGCGATATCACTGTTGCTGTACGGGAATAAATCTGATGTTTGATCTCATTTACATAATTATAGCTACTACTCTATTGCACTACATAACTTTAATTTACACTGCTAATAAAATGCCACAAACTCAATGCATTTCTCATCCCTCGTAAATAATCTTCATGGAAGGGCATCACTTTGGTTTTCTCCGTTGACATGTTTGTGTTGTATTATTCCTGAATATAGTAAAACCCATAAACTTGCTTTATCGGTTATTCTCTTTGCATCATAAAGACAGAAGCCAAGTTTAGGAAATTGTTCTAAAGCTTGCATTATAAGTAAAGCAGGTAGTCCCTACTGATATTTGGGTCATGCTGAAATTAAATTAAATGAACTAAATCAAATTTTAAAATCGCAAACAAAAAGATAAAAGTTATTGAAGAAATTATAAACTTAAATATTATATTTATATGGGACCAAGTCACAATTTTTTTAGATTATTGCCTCGACAACTATTGGCCATTTGTATGTATAGTTGATTTTGCAATCAAATACTTAGTTTATTGTATAGTGTGTGTGTAAATGTCGTATTATTTTGAAAAGCGGACTTCATTGTCTTTATGAGAAGACGCTAATTGTATTGGAACGTCGGAGATCCCTCCGGTGAGTACCGATCCTACAACGATAGAAACTATTTTCACTTATTAATTTTTAATAAATGAAAACTTTCTACCCCTCATGAGATTCGAATTTACGACCCCTGAATCCCCTTCCCTTGCGATTCCCTTACCACTGAGCCACAGAGGGGGTTAAGCCACAATTAATTGTAATGAAAATTCCACTATAATTTTTAAATTGACGTTTCGATTTCGGTTGTAGAAAATTTACAAATTAGAGAAAAAAGTCAAATTAGAGATATGGAAAAAGAAAATAAATCACTTCCTTCCTTTTCTGGATGTGTTAGTCACCAGAGCTCGGATTTATAGGAAACAAAAATTAACGAAAAAGGCACCTACAAATACAAATATTTTATTGAAAAAAAGAAATATTAAGGGTATAGGCGCAAAATGTCGCCTGTCAAAATCTTCAATGTGTTTTAAATGTATTCATTTTTTTCGAATCCTGAGGGCCTAAAGTCCTTGAAAACTTCTGTATTGTTTATATTAAGTTACAGAAATGAAAAAAAAAAAGAGAAAATTTAGAGACTTTTTAATGTTAAATATCTCATTCAAAAGAACCGTTTTGTTTATTCTAAGGGATTTTCGCCCCTCGGTAATAAAATTGAACATTGAACATTTTGACAAGCAACACTTTGCGCCTATGCGCTTAAGATCACGCAAAAATCAGCGAGTCATCAAGACGGAAACGCGTTCCAAGATTGCAGCTTCGAGACGTGTTGGAAATAAAAAAAAATGTAAATTTCTCTCCGGTTGGAAAAACTGCTAAAATGTAAAGACAAGTGTAGCTTTGAATTTTTATACGTGATGGGCAACTTACTTGGGTGGAATTTTGACTTGTTGTGGAATCAGTTCAGAAACCAGCAGACCGATGAAGTATTGGATTTTTATAATAAAATTATTTGAAAACCCTTTATTAGTCAACTGCCTAGAGCAGAGTTAAAGAGAAATACATGTAATTTGTATGATCCCTTTTAATTTCGGTCAATCTGTGTACGTAATATATTAAATAATGGCGGTACTTAAGAGCCCAATTTGAGAAATATGTTAGTATTGTGAATATTACTCTATATATTATATTATCGGTTTACAACGTTCTCCGTCTTCCGATACCCGTTCGCCATTCCTCTCTGTCTGCACATTGATCTACTTACAGACCTCTTTTATCCATGGCTTTGTTTATTCCTGCCTGCCAACTTTTCCTCGGTCTACCTCTTCCTGTTCTCTAATTACTATTACTTTATAATTACATAAAATATTACAAAAACGAGTCTGTACCGCCATTCAGAAGAACATAGAACATATGATGAACTTTCTTCAAATAAACTTTTTTATCCCATGCCTAGATTTTTTGTCACATTCGAACTACTAAAACCGATTATCAATAATAAGAAATCTAACTTAACTGACTGATTTGGCAACATTAATTGCACCTATGAGAATATTATTATCACAGTATTTTGCGTTCGTCTTTGATTAATTGCGCCTATGCGTATATTATTATCACAATATTTTGCCATCGTCTTTGATAGTACTGCCGATGCACTATTGCCAAAGTTTCGCAGAACTTTCGAAAAACGGTGCGGCTACTATCTCTCTAATTAATATTGATGACGTGCTTATGTAGCATCTCAACATATAGCCAATATAGGTAAATAATTAATTCATTATTATACAAAGTGACTTTTTCACTTATTGTTGTTCTGAAGCTATTTCCTTGTGGCATTTTTATAATTAAGTATTTTCTATGGGAAATAAGCCACAATTTTACTAAAAAATGAATTTATTAACGTTTCGAAGCCCAAATCGGGTTTCGTTGTCAAAATACAAAATACTATTAAAATAAACAAAAATGTTGTTGATAAGTCAAAAAATTCTTCTAATAATTTATTTAATCTGACTCATTTATATTGGTAATTCAGACGTATATTATACATTTTAAAGTAGAAGACTTTAAAATGATATCGCCAATATTTATGAGTTGCTTTCCTGGGACGACTTTACTAAAAGATAGTTCATTCGATTACATGAAATCAATCCCAACTCAAGAATATCCGTCGCAAAAAAATCATAGCATGTGATCTGTCTTTAAAAAGACAACCAAATGCAACGATGACAGTAGAATCCTTGCGTTAGAGATTCCATAGTAAATCACGAGGGAAAACCAGGAAAAAACCTCGTGATACTATCCCGACATCGTAAGTATTTGGTCTTATATTTAATTTACCTTCAAAAAACTAATACCAAATTCTGATATTCTTGAGTTGGGATTGATTTCATGTAATCGAATGAACTATCTTTTAGTAAAGTCGTCCCAGGAACGCAACTCATAAATATTGGCGATATCATTTTAAAGTCTTCTACTTTAAAATGTATAATATACGTCTGAATTACCAATATAAATGAGTCAGATTAAATAAATTATTAGAAGAATTTTTTTACTTAGCAACATTTTTGTTTATTTTAATAGTATTTTGTATTTTGACAACGAAACCAGATTTGGGCTTCGAAACGTTAATAAATTCATTTTTTAGTAAAATTGTGGCTTATTTCCCATATAAAATACTTAATTTTTCACTTATATTTACGGTAAAACTTCCCATCGAAAGAACAGTACGAGCCATTATAATACAATAAAGAGCATAGACGCAAAACTTCGGCCCAATGCGTGTTACATGCATTCATTTTTTTCGAATCTAAACTAATAAATATTTTTGAGAAATTTAAACGCAGAATAAAAGATTACATTATTACCGAGGGCCTTAAGTCCTTAAGAATAAACAAAAAGTTTTATTTGAATAAGATATTTGAAATAAGATATTAAAAATCACACACAATTTTCATTTGTTACCTAGTAACCACTTATCACGTGTGGGAGTCATATGTTGTCCTAAGGCCATATCCATAGGATTTTATATCCATCCTTTGGACTTTACTATGGTTTTACACATATCAGACTTTTGCTCTATTTTCTTTAGGTTTTTACCTTTGTATTTTTGGGTGGCTTACCATGTTCTTGTAACACTGATGATGCTCTTATTACAGAGCGAAAACGTTTTGTTTCTATGTTTGTAGCCCTATAGGGGCTTTTTAAACTAATATACCTTTTAGCAGGACCAAAATGTTTTATTAAATTTTACTTGTAATTAATGGTATACAGCCAGCTATAGTATTTTTACTACAAAAGCGATATTACGTAGGTCAAAATTTTTGACGTAAGAGAACTGTCAAAACATTAGAATGTGACTTTTAATTATTGCCATGTTTATATAAACATGTCAGTAATGAAAAGTCACATGCTAATGTTTTGACAGTTCTCTTACGTCAAAAATTTTGACCTACGTAACATCGCTTTTGTAGTAAAAATACTATACAGGAAATTCTTTATTGTTGATACAAAATTTTCACTTCTTTTTTATCCCTGTAACTTATTAAAATAAACATAGAAGTTTTCGGCCGTTGGTCATAATGTAATCTTTCATTTTGCATTTAAATTTTTCAAAAATACCTATTAGTTTTTCCGGGATTTCGAAAAAAATAATGCATTTAAAAAACATTGGCCCGAGATTTTGCGCCTACGCTCTTAACGACGTTCTACACCTTCGGCAAAGAATTAAGGATTTGCATGAAATTTTAGTATGTTATAGTTTACTTGAAAAAAACTAAGACTTGATTTTTTAAAAATTGTTTTACCGTGCCGTTTAATTACTATTAAGAGTCAAAGTTAAGTTTTAACATGGGCTCTTATGGGAATTATTAAAAAGTTAATAACTTTTGACCCAAATTTACGATTTTTAATTATTTGTGCTTAAATTAAAGGTTTTTTTTGTAAGGAATAACATATTAAAAAATGAGGATTTTTTACCGTACCATTTATTTTAATTTATTTATTATAATTAATTCCGTAATTTATTTCGTAATTTCCGTAATTTATAATAATTTATTTTTATAAAGTATTCAATACCGAAACATATGATTTGAGTATTCTGCTATAAATGTATTGTTACCAATTTTCGTTTGCATTATAAGTTTCTCCCCTTTCCTCTGAGAGGCATACCCCGCAACGAAGGTGTAGAACGTCGTTAAATGAAAAACTATTTTTGACCCAAATTCAGACATTTTTGAATAATAGCTACTTTTTTATTATACCAATCGGACCAAAAACAATAATTTTTATTACCCTTTGTACGAAATCTCCAGGAAGGAATTGAAAGGATTTACAGATGGTTAAATGAGTATAATCCAATAAATATTCCGTTTTTATGGAAGTTGGCCTTTTAAACTGCTTTTATTACTTTAGTTTTCATAGAGGCGCCTTAATAAGAAACTTTGCTTATGGCGTCTGTTAACTTTATTATACTTTATTACTTTATAGTATTTTAGAATTGAGACATTAAATTGCTTATCTTTATCTGTTAAACTTTTGAATCTAATATATAGGGTGAAGCAGATAACTGGCCTATTAGAAATATCTCGAGAACTATAGGCAACATAATCATGAAAATTGGAATGTAGGGGTTTTGAAGGATGATCTATTAAATGAAAATATTTTCATCTCTTTGCAACTTCCGGTTATACCGGAAGTTGCTTATAAATTCGTTTTATTAAATGGGACACCCTGTATATTTTTACATTTTTGGATTCTCCTCAATATCTTCTTTTTTAAAATATGAGGTTTTGTAATATTATACAGGGTATTTTAAAAGATATTTACGTTTTTTTATTAATTTCGTAGCAAAATTCACACCCTGTAGAATTGTAACAGTTTGACATTAAAAACTCTGCTTACGTTCAAGTGATTTTTAATATAGTCTACTATTGTTAAGAAATATTAGTATAGCTAATTTTGAAATTTTAGTATACAGGGTTGGTCGAAACCCGGAATGAATATTTTCTGAGTTTTCTTAAATGGAACACCCTGTATTTTAGTATTGTAATGAAATGATATTTTATGGTAATTTTTTATTTTATAAGTATTCCCTATACCTAATTGCTTTAATTTGTGAGTTATTGGTGATTTAAACTAAACATTAATTGCAACAAATAATACGTAAAATTTTATTAGGTTGGTCGTGAAAAAATTCAATCACAAATAATTTTTCAGAAATAAATACATATTAATTCAGACTGATCCTTAAAATTACCAATAATGGTTTAGCTATCAAAATACCTACGTAGTTAAGATTGTTGTTGCGATTAACAATTAAGCACAAATTAAAGCAGTAAGGTATAGGGAATGCTTAAGAAATAAAGAAGTACCATAAAATATCATTTCATTACAATACTAAAATACAGGGTGTTACATTTAAGAAAACTCAGGAAATACTCATTCCTAGTTTCGACCAACCCTGTATACCAAAATTAAAAATTTAGCTATACTAATGATTCTAAACAATAGTAGACTATATTAAAAATCATTGGATCGTAAGAAGAGTTTTATATGTCAAACTACTACAATTCTACAGGGTGTGAATATTGCTACGAAATTAATACAAAAACGTAATTATCTTTTAAAATACCCTGTATAACATTACAAAACCTCATATTTTTAAAAGAAGACATCGAAGAGAATCCAAAAATGTAAAAATATACAGGGTGTCCTATTTAAAAAAACGAAATTATAAGCAACTTCCGGTATAACCGGAAGTAGCAAATAGATGAAAATATTTTCATTAAATAGATGACTCTTCAGAACCCCTTAATTAAAATTTTCATGATTCTGTTGCTTTTAGTTCTCGAGATATTTCTAATAGGCCAGTTATCTGCCTCACCCTCTATTTTGAAATGAATGTTATTTATGTTTAAGTTATTTGTTATACAGGATATTTTAAAAGTAGAGGGACGGTCGAATATTTACTATATTTGGTTCAAGAGTTTTCAAAAATCTATCGAATGCTACTAAACACGATTCCTCACTCCAAGCTATGGAGGTGGGTTGGGGGCAATTTGAACATCTTAAAACGAAATACCCATTTTTTTAGAGATTTGGATTTTTTATAAAAAAATATCTAATTTGAGAAAAATAAAAAAGATTTATCCTAATAACCTAGGAAAATACACTTCCAAATAACAAAATAAAAATTATGTTTTTAATATTTTTTAAAAATCTATCGAATGACACCAAACATAAACCCTCACCCTAAAACATTTACTAAAAATTTTTTAGTAAAAACCTCCTTTTTTATTGCAGATTGTGATTGTACAAAAAATTCTTCAAAATGAGAGGACAGTTTAAAGTACTTATATTCTAATTTATTATTCCAGCGCAAGTGCATACTTTCTAAGGGCCGGTATTTCCAACCTCACTTAAGCCAAAGCTTACTTTAAGCCTTTACTTAAGCTTAGATGCCTGTATTTCCACTTCAATTTGAGGCTTAAGCCTAGGCTTAAACCAAATAATTTTAAGCTCGCGCGGGAGTTGGTTTAAGCTTTTGCTTAAAATTTGTTTTCTGTTTTTTGAGGTTATTTCTATAGATTATTAATTATAGAGATGTTTTGAAAACCAACTTTTAAGTAATAATGTTATTATTGGATTATTAAATAATAATTTATTAATTTATTAATCGTAATAACGATTATTAAAATTCTTACTACTTTTGGAAGGTGTAGGCACATGAAAATTGTTTATTTCTACAATGCTTGGTAGGAATATTTATTTTACAAAAATAAACTTACATTCCAATTTGACATTTTAAGGAATATATCCAATAAACAAAATTACAAAGGCAGATCTATTGCTTATGCAAAATAACAATAAAAATATAACCAGAGAAAATATAGACAATAAACTAAAAGCACATGTACCATGTACACAAAATTAAGTGAAGTAAAAATAACATTGATACAGATGACAAGATAAAATTAAATGTCAACAGTAGTGGTTTTACCTCAGAAGAGTTAGCTCTGGCACTTTGACGTATTCAGAGGTACCAAACCAATTAACTTTACAGCTGAGCATCAGTTTAGTTAAGAGAATGATGGAAATACGGCACCCAGCTTAAGCTTCACCCTCTATCGCCGGTAATTCACCGGTATCGCCGGTAATTCACCCTCTATCGCCGGTAAAGAAGTATAACTTCAAAAATATTTTTTACATTTTCTTCGCAAAACTAATATTTTTCGAGTTATTCGCGGTTGAAAGTAATAGTTTTTCGACGAAAAAATCGACTTTTTTAGAGGGTTTTTTGAGAATAACACGAAAAATATGTATCTAATCAAAACAACTGTAGATATCAATTGTATCTTTTAGAAACGCAAATAAAATACTTTTTTATAGTTCTTCTACGACCAATACAAACAGAGATACGGCATGTTAAAAGGTTAGCTTTTTTCGTCAAATGCATAATTTGAAATATTTAAAGCCAAATAATGGAAAACGGGAACCCATGCACGTTACAGAATCTCTTTTCAACTTTTTTTTTTTTCAAAAAAAAAGAAACTAGTTTTTAGCATAGCAATTAAGCGACTTATGATCAAAATAAAGTAGGTACCTACTTTTTTCTACGAAAAAAAAAATCAGGGAAAACAACCTACTAACTACCCTCCTAATTAAAATTGATCTTCACCTTTCTGAAATTCTTTTTAGTATGTATTATCAATACACCTTTTTTTGTTTTTTTTGGTATGTGAGAAACTTTAAAAAGACCGTCTGGGAAGGTGTCCCAGGTGTGTCGGTGACGCTTCACCGTGCCGAACCGCTTACCGACTAAACTCACCTCCTCTTCCTCTAGCCGACAGGTCTGGAACCGCTCTTGACGAGCATGTCTGACCGTTTTAGCAATACACCTAAGAAGTTTGAACTATTTAAAAGGCCTAATTTTAGAAAAATTTGTTTAAAAATAAATTGATTTTTTGCAATTTCGCATTTTTTACCATTTTCTTCAAAATATCTCCAAAAATACTGGAGATACGAAAAAATGATAAGGTACGAAATTGTAGTTTTTTAATAGCTAAAATTTCCCTATTAATACATTTTCATTAAAGTGAATATTTAGCGAGGTATAGCTGTTTAAAACCTCTATTTTTTAGCAAGACCCCCTTATTTGAGTCTTTTAAACACCCCACTCAAAAACTAAGGGATCTTACGAAATTGAATTTACAGTCTTATAGCTCTTTAAAAAGCCTACAAATTATTTTTGAAATAACTTTTTATAGCCAACAAAAATGAAGGAGCTATGTTTATAAAACGAATTTTTCTCTCGAGAAATTCGAATAGCCCGCTTGGAAGTGTAACAGAGCATTTTTAGTGTATATAATAATAATACCACATAACCGGTTTTTGGCAGTAATACGTTATAATATGTTCCACTTTCTCCATTCAAATCAAAAGACAAAAACGAGGAAACATCTGCTCATATTGTAACTTTACAAAAGTCACATCTTTAATATTTTATTTTTAAATAATTATTTTACCTTATTTCCTTTAATATTTCATTAATAATTATCTTCTTCTATTTGGTTTACCCCTTTCCCCCTTTAAAAATCGGTTGGCTCCCTCTGTTATTATCCTCTTTTATTATCCTCTTTTATTTACTATATCTCTTTTTATTTAAATCATCAACTGAACATACTGAACGTACCACGTATACATTCTTACTCCGTAAGTATCTGTCTCAATACGGAACATGCCCACCACCTATGTCGCACTCTCATGAAAGTGTTACTTCATCCGTCATCCCTACTCCATGACATAAACTGGAAGGGAAAAATTAATCCTTAAAAAGGCATGTAATTCGAAAAATAAATCATTTTGTTCCATCAAATCATCTTCCTCTTGGGGTGAGTTTACATAAAGTTTTTTTAATAATTTCTTACAGTCATTATATTCCATCCATACCTAGTTTCTTATAACATTTTTTTATATCTAACCTTCAAATGTTCAACCATGTGTTTGGATTCTATATTCCTTTTCATCTATTAACCCTTAAACGCCCAACCTTTTTTAGGTTCCATGTACGCCCAAGGGTGGGTAAAAAATGTCCACCTCGAAAATAGCTAATATATTTATTGAGAGTTGTTGAAAATGGATTAAACTTAAGAATCTTATGCTTAATAAACACAGCATCTTCTAAAATATTAGTATAAACAATTTACAAACCTTACAACAAAATTACAATGTACATCAAAATTAACATACCAGTAAAAACCAGTAATTCAGATTTGTCGATTTTCTCCATATTCTTTCTTTCAGCCTCCTCATTGGCGGATAATTATGTAGATTATGTAATTATACATCGATAATTATATGGATTATCTTCATACCAACGAGAAATTATATAGAAACCTTTAGTAACAAGTTTTGGCAAGGGAGTACTTTTTATGCCAATCCATATTTAACTCAAGATCTTGCTTTTATTTTCAAAAATATTGGTAGAACCAAATTAACATTCGATAGTGGGCTGTCTTTTTAACAATAAATAATATAAAAAAAATTAAACACGTAATAAATATGTTACAAGGGAATACGCATTAGGTGGACATTTTTTACCCACCCTTGGGCGTTTAAGGGTTAATATGCACGTTTAGTAATCAAAATTTTAACTATTCTCCTCGTCTAAATTCCATGTAATTTAACCTTGCCATTTACTATTTCTGAATACTATTTGGCAAAGGTACAATTTGGTTTTCTTCTTTATGATTGATATGTGTCTCTATTTTATAGTTTTTGGAAAGAAATCTAACCTTCGGGAGCTTCAAGTCATCCACACCGGTGATGGAACTAAGGCTGACACAATGGGGACCATGACATCCAGACTCCAGCATCCAACACCTTTAGCTGCAGGGACCTAGGGCCGAAGATCCGCCCAGGCCTACGAGAAGTCCACAACAGCAGTACCATTCGACATCAAGAAGTTACCATCGAGCCGAATACCAAAAGCCATAAGTATAATCCAGAATTTTTAGGTTTTGGCAAGAATTTGAATATATTTGTTAATGCAATTTACTAAGTCATATTTTTATTATATCTTTATGAACAATAAACATGATTAGTTAAAATTATTGTTTTGTTTGCTTCCATTCTAAATTTTCAGAGTTCATATCTAAGGTTAGGACAAGACGAACACACACCTGAGTGACTGAGCTAAGCTAAGGGTGCAACGATGGCTATATTAGTTGATTGGAGTAATATTTTCGAATATTATTTCAATTCTCTGGGGTAGTCCATCGCTATTTCGTTTCAATGTGTCTGCGTGTCTGAGTGTATAGATCCATTAAATTACTTAAAAAAATTGTAATGTTATTAAGGGTGGTTTTTAAGGGTTGAAATATTATGATATTATATCCTAAAGCATAAAACAATAATTATTTACCCAATCAAATACAAATTTTACCCATATAAAAGGTTAAAATGTTTCTATATAATTTTTGACAATAAGGGTTAGTTTATACCCCTAAAAATAATCAACTCCCTAGGGCATGATATAGAATATAAACCACAGGGTGAAATGATCTTAATCCCAAATGTTTATGCAAATGAATGCAAGCCGAAATCATTTTTTTAGGATAAATATATTGTTAATATATAAGTCTAATAAGGGTGGATTTACGGGTTAAAATATTAAAATATTATATCTTAAATCATAAAAAATCATTATTTAACTAATTAAAACCAAATGTTGACTCTACTTTGGTTTAAAATGCTATTTTATAATTTTTTACAATTAGGGGTAGCTTTCACCTTGAAAAAACCAAAAGCGTACAACGGCTCAACGTTCGTAGAAAATGAACTATGATAGAGGGTGAAATGAGCTTAATCCCAAGTTTTTGTACAAATCAATGCTGGACGAAAAAATTAAGAGGTTTTGCCATTTGCCAGCTTCATTGTCTGGCTTAATTAAAATAATTGGCTGTGTACAATAGTGTACATATTTCCAACTTAAACCGGGAGATATTAACAGAAGTTCAACCACGATTTTCTAAGTCCTGCCCTTTGCAATACTGGAAGGTTAGAGAAGGTACTTACAATTTGTGAAAAAATCCACGGGTTTCCTGTGACATTTTTCTGTGAAAATTAGATTTTCCATGAATAAAAAAATTGGGAGTTGCGATGAATTTTTAAGTCCTGCCATATCCATAGAATAACAGGATACTATCTATTTTATGAAGAAAATTTTTTGGGCAGGACGGTCGCAAAAGGACTAAGGGAGTATACATATATACAAACATGTAATGAAAATAATGAAATTTTCATGATTTTCTAAGTCCTGCCAACTTAATAAATTAATTATATTTATTTCAAAATGACCAAAAAAAAATATTGGCATGACGTCACCTAATGTTTAACTGCACTTGTTTCTTGGAAAATTTTGTATAAAATTTTCACTCTGGTTCCGTGATTTTCTAAGTCATAAAATAAATTTTGTTACAAAATAAATAATTTCAGTATACATTATGCAAAATGGCAGGATGTTTAGTTACACCTTTTTTACTATATATAGTTAAAAAATTTGTAAGAAAATTCGTGGAAAATTACACGATTTTCTAAGTCATGCCATTTCGCACATATCTCAAGAAGGTTAATATAAATCTATTTTCAAAGAGGCAGGATGGTTGTATAGTTATTTCGTATAAAAAAATTAAATTATCTGTCTGTAAAATTATTTCAGGGTGTTATACAAACATATTCATATCATCACATTTTTCTTGAGTCATACCATGTCGAGTATGCTTAAAAAACACTAATCTAAAACCGTTTACAACTTTACAAATGTCACCAGACCATCTGGTTGGCGGACGACCTCTACTTCGATATGCTTCGTCTAGAAGAAGCATATCGAAGTCTTGTAATTAGTTTCTTTAAAATAGCTGCAGAACGCTTTTATTTGGAGAAATTAAAACTGGTACACTTATTTATCTTCCAGAGGTCAATTGTCAAATGTCAATTATCAATTGTCAATTTTTAGTACCGGTCATAGGGGTCCGTTTGGGTACGGAAACAGATATATTATCGAATAACTTTTCTGTCTAACTTTTAAGCATCTCTGACACTGGATTATTTAATTCTGGGATAGTTTTGTACTAAAAGTTACTTTTCCTTTAACTCAGAAGAATACGCAGTGTTCTAGAAAAATCGATGTGAAAAATTTTTAGTTTTTTGGTTTTTTGAGTTTAAAAGAATTTAGAAAAATTCTATTTAGAAAAACGAAAACTGCTACGTTTATTTCTCTTCCAGAGATGAATCGATTTTATCAATTGTGAATTTCTAGTACTGGTCAGTGGTCATAGGCCTCCGTCTATTTAAAAGTACGCCCACCAATGAAACGAGTGTGATTCATGTGCCTGAAACTTTTTTATCTTCGAGAGGCCCCACACCAAAGAAACATGAAACATAAAACATGAAACGAAAAACACGTTTCATGAAAATAAAACACAGCTAAACAAATAGAAGTCCGCACACACAAGAAGCGAGTGTGATTCATGCACATTAAACATTTTTATCTTGGTGAAATCTGTTTCAGGAAAGAGATCGTGTTGTATTTTTCGGTTTCAGTTTCATTGTTTTGGACAGTTAATTACGTGCATAATATGAATTCCGACCAAGAATTTAATATTGCATTGGTTTCTGCTGTAAAGTAGGACGAAGAGTTGTACAATTATGACCTGGAGAGGTACTCGAATAGGTAATGATAAGAAAATATCAGTTTTCTTTAAACCAGGACCCACAATAAAACAATGTAGATGTTTGAATACTCAGTCTATAAAATGATTTAAATTTGGGAAGATGATTACTTAGTTCGTTTGCAACCAAATACGTACTATGGTTATGATGTTGGGCAGTAGTAAAAAGTTGCCACAAGAGTAACAACCTCGTCATCATTACTTTCCATTGTTGGCTATACAAATTTTCATTTTGTTTCTTTGATTAGTATATAATATGAAACGGTTTCGTCCTTCACAATTCATTTTGTGTCATGTTTTACGTTTTATGTTTTTATTTCACGTTTCTTTGATTTGCGGCCTCCCTTAGACAGTAATAAAGGTTTGCCATGACAGCAACGACCTCGTCATAACTTTCGATTTTCGACTATACAAATTTTATTTTTGTTTCTTCGATTAGTATATCACATGAAATCAAATGTTTTTTCACAATTTATTTGTTTCTTATTTCAAGTTTCATGTTTCACGTCTCATGTTTCACGTTTTATGTTATTTTAATCTGCCTTAGGAAGCATTTTCAGATTAGGTGAATTGTGTTAAATTGCCTTAAAATTATCTGAGGAATCTCCGGTCGTCATTTGTTAGAGTTTCTGGACACCCTGTATGTTGTTAGTGGTGGATATTATCCTGATATTGTAGATATTATCCTGATATTGTTTCCTATATTTGATAGCAAAATGTACTAACACTAACAACACCAGAATAAATCGATTTTTAAATAGAGCATCTATCTACTTGCAACTTTTTGCATTGTGTTCAGGATAACATCAGGAAAAGGTGTATAATATAAAAATGGGTGGAAATTGCATTATAGTGCATAACATGCATCCAAAAGTGCATAAACCTGTAAAAATCAGTGTATGAAGGGCAAAATTTTGTTATTTGGGAGGTTTATGGAGTTACGAATACGCAAGCAGAACCGACCTCCGAATCACCTAGTGCCCAGAGTTGCTGCTAAGGTACGTCATCTGGAGTTTCGTGGGATATCGGCAATAAATTAAAAAAAACAGAATATTCGATGGTTTTTGGGATGGCCGAACACGAATATGACATTACAACCGACCCTCGGAGCACCTGGTGCCCAGGGTGACTGATCTCGAATTTAAGAGAGTTTTTCGGGGTCGATTCTGATGGCGTATTCAGTTCAGCAACCACAAAACTCTTCGAGTATTTTACTTGCATCACTTTAGTGTCTGAAAGCCTCGAAATTTAAGAATATGGCGTGTATATCAGTCACCTCGAGCACTAGGTAAAGATCTGTTCTAATGTGACATTCTTGTTCAGAAACCCCAAAAACCACCTGAGTAATCTGTCTGTATCAATTTACTGCCGAAATTAATATATAAATATGGTATAGAAAATGCTTAGCAAATAAAAAGGTACCATAAAATATCATTTTATTATAATACTAAAATACAGGGTGTCCCATTTAAGAAAACTCAGAAAATAGTCATTCCGAGTTTCAAGTTTCAACCAACCCCGTATACTAAAATTTAACATTTTGGTATAGTATTATTAACTGACAATAGTAGACTATATTAAAAATCGTTTAAACATAAATTAATAGAAGTTTGGATATCAAATCACTAACAATATGTATGGGGTGTGAATGTTCCTACAAAATTAAAAAAAAAAAACCGTAATTATATTTTAAACTACCTCGTATAATATTTCGAAACACTATATTTTATTAAAGAGAACATCGAGTAGAATCCAAAAATGTAAAAATATACAGGGTATTCCATTTAAAAAAACATAAATTTTTGTCACCCTGTGAAAACGGGTGGCCCTGTATATTAGAAAATACTGTTAAATTATAGTCCTATCTGTGGCACATGTTTTACCTAAATAACTTTTTTCGTATATCTTACGACAAACGAGTAATTGGACTAGCCCCCACTAATGCCCCACCCTGTATACAAAATAACCATAAAACCATCCTGCCTCTTTGTATATAGACTTATATTAAGAGTCTTGAAACATGTGCAAAATGGCATGACTTAGAAAATCGATGACTTTTTCACGAATTTTCTTACAAATCTAGGACTCCTGCCATCTTACAAGAACCGTTTAACCTTCCTGCCGAGTACCGAAAAGGTATTGATTGTATTTGAGTATTATAACTTTTTAAAGGCAGGACTTAGAAAATCACGGAATCAGGGTGCAAATTTTCCGCAGAATTTTCCAAGGGACAAGTATACTTAAACATTAGGAGACGTCATGCCAATATTTTTTTTGATCATTTTGAAATAAATATGTTTAGTTTATTAAGTTGGCAGGACTTAGAAAATCATGAAAATTTCATTATTTTCCTTACATGTTTGTATACATATATACTCCGTTACCCCGTTTGCAATCCTCCTGCCCAAAAAATTTTCTTCATAAAATCGATAGTATCCTGTCTATCTACGGATATGGCAGGACTTAGAAATTCATCGCAAAACCCTATTTTTATTTTTTGGGAAAATCTAATTTTTACAGGAAAATGTCACAGGAAATTTGTGGATGTTTCCACAGATTGTAAGTACATCGTCTACCCTTCCAGTATTGTAAAAGGCAGGACTTAGAAAATCGTGGCTGAACTTCTGTATAATATCTCCCAGTCTAACTACACTTATCTTTATTTTCGATTTTATACTTTATTCCACTGCTCTCAATTCACTTAATTAACCAGCTCTGTTCCACGATTAAACTAATATATTTGTATATATTACGACGTCTGCGTCTGTTTAATAATAATAAATCTTAAAAGACGCCCTTTTTTGTAGCACTCACATCCAAGATAAAACGCCCTTTTGGTATAAATGTTGATGTTAGCAATAAAGACCATTATTATCACGGCACGAAGTTAGAACATAATATCCGGTCTATCCTAATTTAGACGGTCCTGTATGAATAAGTTTCTCATTCCTTGCCGTTCGTAGCGTTGAGTGATATTGTTTCATTTTAGGGACATCACGCTCCTGACCATATCATTACTTTGAAAGGAAACTGGGGGCGAACTATTCTCTAATGGATTCTGGCTGGTGATATTAAGAAGGTGATAGTTATTGAATGTTTGGTGCTTTGTTGTTGGCTGTAAGTCGGTACATACTTACCGTAAACTCCAAATGTTATCTTTGCTAGCCTATGAGAGAGATGTTCTTATTTGTATGATGTTCCTAACAAATAGAAGAGAATAAATTTGTCACAATACAATAGGTTTACTGAAATTTTTAAATATAGTAAACCACACTTTTAGAAGAATAAACAATTCAATAAAGTTCAACAAAATATGGTAGTGGTTGGTGTTAATTTGTGTATTATTGAATATCTTCCGAATAAGTTGCTGCTAAATTTTTAAGTATTGACATATTTGATTAATAGTTCTAATAGTCTAGTGAAATTCTTCTTTTATTTGAACCAATGGCGTATATGATTTATTTTTTGGAGTCGCCTACTAGCCTAATAAAATAAAATAAAAATCAAAATGTAATTCCGTACAGGTTGGAATAAATTTTATATCAAAGTTTAAGTGAATACAAAAGATATTTTCAAGAAAGTATCCAAATCATATGAGGGGATCATTGTTTAAATAATTATAAATGGGTCATTTTTGCACAATATTTACTTTTTTAACTGCTGAGGTAATTTAAATTTTCATGAAGTTCTTTAGGATTTTTTTCTACAAAGCTGAAGGATAAATCTTTCACATAAGACATACCATATTAAATTTGACCTCCTACTTATTTAAATATTTATATAAAAATTTAAAAAATTAAATTTTCAAAAAATTATTATTTGCGTTTTAAATTAGCAATATAAATTATTTTTATTTAATAGGAGAAGTTGCGCTATATTATCAGTATTAAGCAAAAAAGAATTGGTTAAAAAATATTTAATAATTTCTGAGAAATTTAATTTGATTATTAAATATTACCATATTTTCAATTGCAAAAACGCGGTTGTTGCCAAAAGAATATAAATCTGTGTAAAGCCTCATTACTTTTATTGTTTTGTATATTTTCGACAAATGTATTGATAAATTCAAATTTCAATTCAACCCTTTCCTCTAAAATGGCATTTTAAAACTGTTCCAATTTGTTTATAATTTGTTTTCTTAATAACGTCGCGGGAGTTAAACAATTTGAAATGCTGTTTTGATAATCGGGTTCCTGGGAATTTTTCACTAATTAACAAATCTTTTTTGTCGTTTTCTCCTCTTCTTTTTTTCCTTATAGTAAAAGATATAGTTTTGCTTATAGAGGGGGTTTTATTAAGAATGTCCAATCTCTGAGTGGTAGATTCTAGACCTCAAAATATTAAGATTTAACTAAAATCGCTTAAATAAAACATGGCTCCTTATTGAGTTACAAGGTGTTTTATTTATGAATTTAAAAAATATTTTTTAAATACTTAAGTTATTAGTTTTCGAGATATTTGAAGTTAAACATGTAACAGCACAATTATTTAGTTATTTTGATTAATATATTGTGCCGCTTAATTTTTAGTTTCAAATATCTCGAAAACTAGTGAGTTTATCGTTAAGAATGAATAATATACTCTTTAGTCTTAACGATAAAATCATTAGCTTTCGAGATATTTGAAATTAAAAATTAAGCGGCACAACACATTAATCAAAATAAATGTGCCGTTCCATGTTTAACTTACAATATCTCGAAAATTAAAGACATTATCGGTACGAGTGACGAGTATGTTATTTACAGAGAGTATTGGAGAATCTATAAAATGTTCTAAAATGGTAATTTCGCCAGTGACGTAGAATTTGGGAAGGGTCAACCATTTACTTTCCCCTGTCGTACGCATCTGATAATAGCCGGAAACCTGTATTTAACATAACTTTATAGGGTGTATAGTACCCACACTTTCTAACAAGTATGAAAAACATACCTACGTCGAATAGTTTTAAAATACTGAACAAAAATAATTTTTAAATTTTTAAATAAAACTCAAAAACCTGTAACTCAATAAGGAGCCATATTGTATTTAAGCGATTTTGGTTATATCTTAATATTTTGAGGTCTAGAATCGCCAACTCAGAGATTGGACATTGGGACAAAATGGGATTTTAAACATGTTTCTATTCTTTTGGTACCTAACAACCGCGTTTTTGCAATTGACAATTATAGTAAAATTTTTTTTGCTTAATTTTTTTTGCTTATTACTAGTAACATAGCGCAACTTCTCCTATTAAATAGAATAATTTATACTGATTATTTAAAACGCAAAAAATATTTTTTTGCAAATTTGATTTTTAAATTTTATATATATTTATTTAAATAAATACGAGGTCCAATTTAATTTAGTAAGTCTTAGGTGAAAGGATTGTCCTTCATCTTAGAAAAAACCTTAAGTAAAATATAAATTACCTCAGCAGTTAAAAAAGTAAATATTATGCAAAAATGACCCCTTTCTAATTATTTAAAAAATGATCCCCTTATATGAATTGGAGACTTTCTTGAAAATATCTTTTGTACTCACCTAAACTTTGATATGAAATTTGTTCCAACCTGTACGAATTTACATTTTGATTTACATGTAATGTAATCTTATTTTACTAGACTATACTGCTCATCCTAGAATATGCTTGCCTCGACCTGAATAACAACACTTTCCGGCCTTGTAACTTAAATTACTCCTCCCCTACATAAAATATATATTCAACTATATGAACACGATCATTCCTCGCAAGCAACAATACAGGCTAAGGAGGAAGTGCTACATGCGATATTCGCCAACAGAACGGACAAGTGGTACGAACTGGTCACAAGTCTGGACATGAAACACAACATCAGATGCGGTTGCCCGGTACCCAATCTAAGAGAAGTCACCACCGAGCAGGTAGGCCATCGTCTACTGACAAACAGTAAGACGACATCCTTAAAGAACTAGGTGAAAATTCAATCAATTTCGACAAAGAAAGAGATGTTCTAGTCTCCTAGATAAGATGAGAGGCGCAATCCACCAAATGAAAGAAAATAAAGCCTCTGGCCTGGACGATATAAGAATATAACACATAAAGAACTTTGGACTTAAAACCGTAGAGTAGCTCGTAAAAATGAATTGCTGCATCTATAGGCCTACATTACAAATCCCCAAAATATAGAGGAAAGCTAGAAAGGTGGCCCGCTTAAACCCAGGAAAGGATCCGGCGAACGCAAAGAGCCCTTCTCTTTTTTGCGTAACCTATTCGAGGCGTTTGAAATAATTATACTGAACCGGATCGCTAAATCTGTGGAAACTAAAATTATTCCAGAACAAGCAGGTGTTTCAGACCTGAAAAGTGCTGCTGCAGTCAAATCATTAATCGCACCCAACATATTGAAGATGGTTTTGAACGGAAATAAATAACAGAAGTAGCGTTTATAGACTTAACTGCAGCCTATGATATAGTTGACCATCAACGACTGCTGGCAAAACTCTACGAAACTACAAAGGAAATCTGACTTACAAGGTTTGTAAAATGTCTCCCCCAGAACAGATGGCCCTACGTAACGCTCCAGTCCCAGAACAGTCGGTGGAAGGACCCAAAGAATGGGCTCCCACAGGGAAGTGTCCTCGCACCGATTCTATTCATCATATACACCAATTACCAACCCATAAACCAACTAACAACGCAATTTATTTACGCTAATGATAAAGCTGTGGCAGCTCGGGAAAGAACCTTTAATGAAATGAACCACTATACTATGTCTGCATATATCTCTGTCTTATCGATCGACTACTGTCTGGATGTAAAGAAAAAATTTCATTTTTTCTGTGTTTCTCATTTCCGCCACATGCGTTCGTTGTTCCTCTTTCTTTTTCACTGCCCAACATTCAGTTTCGTACATCATAGCCGGTCTTATGGCTGTTTTATAGAATTTTCCCTTCAGCTTCATTGGAATTTTTCTCTCACACAACACAACACTCGCTTCCTTCCACTTCATCCATCCAGCCCTAATTCTACTGCATGCATTTCCATTTATTTCTCCATTACTCTGTAATACCGATCCTAGGTACTAAAAACTATTGATTTTCACAATCATTTCACCATCCAAAGATACCATTTTATTTGTAGTAACTCCATCTTTAAATGAACATTCCAAATACTCTGTTTTTGTCCTAATAAGTATTAAACCTTTTTCCTCCAAAGCTTGTCTCCACTCTTCCAGTTTTTGTTCCAAATTTCTTTCACTACTTCCTATTAACACTACATCATCAGCATACATTAGGCACCATGGAATGCTACCCTGTAGTTTCGCTGTTATCTGGTCCAAAACTAATGAAAATAAATAAGGACTAAGCACCGAGCCTTGGTGCAATCCTACGTTCACCTGAAATTTATCTGTCTTTTCCACACCTGTATTAACACTAGTCTTACTCCCTCATACATATCTCTCACAATCTTTACATATTTCCCAGGGGCTCCTTTCTTATTAAGTGCCCACCACAGAATCTCTCGAGAAACTCTATCGTATGCTTTCTCAAGATCAATGAATACCATACGAGCGTTAGTCTCTTTATTCCAGTATTTTTCCAACAATTGCCTTACAATGAAAATTGCATCTGTTGTTGATCTATCCTGCATAAAGCCAAATTGATTATCGGATATTTCGGTTTCTTCGCGTATCCGTCTATCGATTACTCTCTCCCATATTTTCATGGTGTGACTAAGTAGTTTTATAGCCCTGTAGTTTGTACGTTGTTGTATGTCTCCCTTGTTTTTGTAAACAGGTACTGCTTCTCCATTCGTCTGGCATTTGTGTAACTTCCATAATTCTATTAAATAGACCTGCTAGCCAACTTATTCCTGTCTCTCCCAATGCTCTCCATACTTCCCCAGGAATATCACCTGGTTCGACTGCTTTTCCTTTCTTTATTTTTTGAAGCACTTGAGCTACTTCCTCGTTTGTTATTCTGATAACCATTGCTGTTACTGTCTCCGTTAACTCCACAGGCTGTCTGTCAAATTCTTTATTTAATAAACTGTCAAAATACTTTCTCCATCTCTTTTTTACATCCTTTTCGTGAAATAGTATTTTATTATTTTCATCTCGGATGAAAAATCATAGAGGAAATATTATAGAACATAAAAAATATGCTATATGGTATTTGCCAAGGACTTTATGAACCACCTAATGTAAGGCGAAAAGTGTACTTTTCTAATAAAAGTTCAATCTAATAACTAGAGAACGGCATCAATATATCGCGTGTTTTATTTTAAAATTTAATTAAATGTTGCAGCTTACGAGTGTTGATCGGGCACAAGAGAAAGAAAGCAAACGGATCGTGGCAATATCGATATCAATATTGAGCTGACCCATTGTGTTTTTAGTATTTTTGTGCTCTAAAACGAAATAACACTTTCTAGTTAGTTAAGAATAGACTTCTTAATTAAAGTGTATTTCTAGAAATCGCTAGGATTGTTTAAAAAACAATATGAAACTTTTAATTTTACCGTACCTATAGAGTCTTTAATTAAGCGCTTTTGACCTTTAAACTTAAATAAAACGAAGTGTGTGTAATTACATCATCGAAATGGTTTATCTGTTTGACGAACCTCTCAGTGCCATTTTGTATGGGATAATAATGTTATATTAGATTTATTAACTTTCATTGACCTTCACAAGTAAATAAATACACTTCAAGCAACGTTAGATAAAAACATGCGTTGAGCCATCCAATAGCTTTACAAAAGACACGGCTAATTTGATAAATAGTTATATTTAAGCAATAAGTATCTAATAAAAAAAAAGAAATAAATAATTATATATTTTTTACTATGAAAAAATCAATCTAATACTTTATGACATTATTTGATTTTATTACCACATCAGTTGCAAAATAAGGTCCTAAGGACCACAACACATGGCGATCCTACAAACTACAGGTGGTGAAAAATAAATAATAATCACGCGTCATTACGACGAGTGGATCATATATTATATAATGGGAGGCAAAACGTTAAAACGCGTTACAAGTGTAGAATTTAGATTATTTTTATGAATACTTCCTTGCCGAATTTTTTTATTTTCTGTGTGGCCGTTATGAATCTGAGTATAAACCGTTAGTGTTAGTGCTATTTTGGTAGAAAGGAGTTACACCAAATATTAGTATAATTATTAGTGATTATATTTATAGGATCATTAAGGTCAAAAAGATAAATTATATTTCACTACTAGAAATCAAGAAGCAAAAATAAAGGAGATACATGAAAAACCTATGTCTCATAGCCAAACACAGTGGAAAGCCCATGTTGATGTAGGTTGGTCAGATTGGTTCTGTGCTCTGTTCAGGACTCTGTGGGTCTATAGACCCATATTTCGAAGGTTTTTGATTCATTAAGACCCGTATATCAATTTTTTAGATCGAGATGAAAAATTCAATAATACAATATTTTGAGAAGGTCCCAAGGCTAGAAAGTCACTTGGCTGTATCAAGATAAAGATAAAATTATAGTGATCTACGTAAAATAAGAGTTCAACAATAGGATACAAGTACAAAAAACAGCAAGAGTAGAATAAAATAGTAAAGTCATTTGAAGATCCAGGGAAAAAGAAGAAAAAAATAAAGAAACATGATTTTTAAACCTATTCATATTAACAGGTAGTAAGTAGCGAAAAATTATTTGAGCACACCGTATATCTAACTTTTATTTACTTCCAATCCAATTTTCGACCTTGCTGGTGATTTATAAAACTTCAGTTGAGATATTGGTAACTGAGTTTTAAAAAAATTTGAACCAATTAGAACACGTACAAAATACAGTCGAACCCGCTTATTGGAATAGCCTTCGTGCCAGGCAAAAATATTCTTATAACCGGGATATTCTAATAACCGATCATTGGTGGCTAGTCGAAATAAGTGTACCGAATATACGTAATAATGGTATTTATGTACATAATATGCCAATATGTAGTTTTACACACTATGCCAATTTATACAGTGAGCACGTAAAGGTTGGAATAAATTCATTTTCTCGAGAATGGACGATTTTGGAAAAAAATCCCGAAACAGGTCGATTTTTATTTTTAAATTGCGACTTTTTGACATATGTGTCATACTAGTGACGTCACCCATCTGGGTGTGATGACGTCATCTATAATTTTTTTAAATGGGAATAGGGGTCGTGTGATAGCTTATTTGAAAGGTAATTTAATTCTCTATTCAGTAATATAAACATTAACATAATTATTTATACAGCTTGTCCAAAAAAAATTATTTAAATTAAATTTATTGACATAAAAAGAAGAATGTGTGTAATTTATTTAACTCAAAATACATTTTACTGTTATCAGAAAACAGGAAATAAAGTTTATTTAACAAATAAATATCGTTTTAGCATTTTAGCCGCCCACTCACCTTCCTCTTTTTGAACATTTAATTTTTTTACATTCGAACATTTGATTTAAGGGAAAAGCAATGATTATTTTTCAAATAAACATTTTTTCTGTGTTCTAAGAACCTTAAAATGTATTTTGGACTAAATAAAAATTACATGCATTCTTCTTTTTATGTCAATAAAATTAATTTAAAAAATTTTTTCTATACACCCTGTGTAAATAGTTATGTAAATGTTTATATTACTGAATAGAGAATTAAATTACCTTTCAAATTAACTATCACACGACCCATATTCCTATTTAAAAAAATAATCAATGACGTCATCACGCCCAGATGGGTGAAGTCACTAGTATGACATATATGCCAAAAAGTCGTAATTTAAAAATAAAAATTGACCTGTTTCGGGATTTTTCTCCCAAATCGTCCATTCTCGAGAAAATAAATTTATTCCAACCTTTACGTGCTCACTGTATATGTACCTATATGGATTTAGGTCTTTTGATGTCAATTATACAGTAGTGTAACTACTACTTATCCATGTATTAAATACCAAATTACATTATATAAATATTATGTATGTGAATGAATACAGTAATTAATATGAAAAGTAATTGAAATATTTGCAATATGTAGATATGTAAATATTTCCGTATTAAAATGCAAATAATAAAATTACTTATTTTTTTGAGAAATCATCGGTAATTATAGCTTTATTGTTGTTAATCCTTGTAGTCATCCTTAATCCATTGGTTGAATCGAAGTTGTATTGGCGACAAGAAATGAATTGTTACATTATTCAACCTCACGTCGGGTTAAAGTAAGATCTTTTCTATTCGAATTTAACAAAGCCATGATTCACTTCTTGCAAACAAGTAGGTAGGTATTCTTTGGGTGAATTCTAAATAAACTGCTTCTAACAATGTATAACAGTATTGTAACAGTAAAAAGTGTTTGGTAATATGTATGTGTAATAGAACTTTGTAGACAAATAAAAATTACTTTATGACCCATGACTTTGTCGGTTGAAGATCGAATTGGTACTCGTACCAAAGTAATAAATATTTATTACCTACTTATTAATACGGGGCATTCACGCTCTGATTTGTAGTACCTCTAGTGGTACGACAAGAGAGAGAGAGTGATACTACTTTGTGGTACCTCTAGTCGTACTACAACACCATTCACCACCCAATATCTTATCTTTCTAGCCGCCAACAAAGGTCTTACCTTTCAGCCACCTGTTTTCACGGTGGTGTACACTAAAAAATGTATCGAGTAAAGTCTAGGGCTGATATGAACTAATTAATTTTTACGACTCTTGTAATTTTTATGACTTTTTAAGATATAGGGTAGTTATATTCTATTTTAAAAAAACTAAACTGAAGCTGGGATTTGCATTTAAAAATTAATAGTAAATTTGCATAAGATGCCAAAAGAAAATAGTTTTAGATTAATAAGAAACTGGTCTTTATTTACAGAAAGGAAAATGATTGGTCCCAACAAAAAGTAGATAATAAAAAATCGTGTATTTTAATAATTGTAATTTTTGTGACAGTTTATTTTCTATTAAATATTTGCAAACTAGGAATGTTTGCGTAAAGAAACTTGTAGGAACGGATTAACGGATCCCGCTAATTTTTTTTTACTATTTTAGATATTTCTTTAGTATTGTTTCGCTATAACTTTTCCCATGCGTCACGATTAATTTTAAAACAAATTAAGTCAAAACATAAAGTGAAACGTACGCCAATGTGTGTAATATAATATACATAGTATACAGTATACAAAATGTATATACACATCGACGTTCGTTTCACTTTATGTTTTTACTTAATTTGTTTGGAAAAGAATCGTGACGCATGGGAAAAGTTATAGCGGACGAACAATATTAACACAGTTGTGCAAAGATTTACTCAAACTTCTTTTTTGTACTTATACTGGGTGGAGGAAAAGAAATGTTTTTCTTATGTTAAGTTTGAAACACCCTGTAGGGAGGACAAGGTACAATAATGAGTATGCATCGGAATCGTATTATAGTCTTATGTTTGGTGAAATTTTTTTTGAATGTGCCTGATATCTTTAGAAACAAAGAAAATAGACGGTTTTGTATTTTAACATGTGTTTTAACCGAAACAAAAGTTTGAGACACCCTTTAGGGAGGAAGAGGTAAAATGGTGGTTATGCATCGATACTATGTTGTAGTCTCATCTTTGGTGAATCATTTATTTTTTTAATTTTTCTGATATCTTTAATAACAAAGAGACTAGGCGGTTTTACTTTTTTTAATATGTGTTTTAACTGACGACTGCGATACGTGAGGAGGTCATGTCTTATCACTTATCATACCACTAAGACGACATTATTTCCGATATATACCTAGTGCGAAAGAAAAAGAGTGTTCAAAGAAAAATAATATGTGTAATGTAAACTCTCGATATTTAAAGAGCCTCCAGGCAGACACCCTATCCGTATTACTTTCAGGGAAATTCCACCCCAAAACATGATAGAGCTTCCATTAAACAATCTCGTCTCTCTTATGTTGTGCTGTGCATACCACTTACCTGATGGACAATCGTTTACGTTATGTGCCTTTCTGTTTTTAAAGTTTTGTTAACTGTTATTTTTTAGTGTTAATTTAGTTTTGTTTCAGTAAAAATACATGTTAAGGAGTAAAACCACCTATTTTCTTTGTTATTTTCTTTATCTTTAGAAAGCTAAAGACATCAGGAAGATTCAAAAAACAAAATGTTCACAAAACGTAAGACTACAATACTATTCCGATCTATACACAAATTTGTACCTAGTTCTCCCTACAGGGTGTTTCAAAATTAACATAAGAAAAACATTACTTTTCTTCCACCCGGTATAAGTACAAAAAAGAAGTTTAATTAAATTTTTGCACAACTGTAAATACTAAAGAAATATCTAAGATCATAAAAACAAAAATTAGCGAAATCCATTAATCCGTTCACGAAAAAATCAACTATGAAAATGAGCATACATTTTCTATATCCTTAACTTATGACTCTCAGTGTAGTGGAAATTTTTAACCCAACATCCAACATCGGCATTCACGCTCCAACTTTCTTAGTAATACCACTAGTCGTACCACTAGTGGTATTACTAGTAGTACTACAACCCATTCACGGTCTAATTTTAGATCCAACATATCACTCTCTCTCTCTCTTGTCGTACCACTAGAGGTACTACAAATCAGATCATGAATTCCTCGCTTTATGTAAGAAACCCTAATAATATAAACCAGCACTACAGGTGTTATACAGGCCCTTGACGACAGACCATAATACCGACCATAATTTAAATTTTTAGTAAATTGTACAAAAAATTTATTGAATGACGTAAAAAATATTCTATTAAGAGGTAGTGTTTAATTAGAATATATTCCAATAAACAGATAAATTTATTAAGGAGTAAATGAAAACGTCTCGGGACCTGGAATTTATATTCCATAAACCGGGATATTCCTATATCAGGGATTCTAATAAGCGGGTTCGACTCTATTGTAAAATAATAGATAATTTAAAGATTGAGGTTCTTTAAAGAATATTTGTGTTTAAAGGCTAACTAACCGCCGCGCCGTTACGGCAAGTATGCCATAATTTGTGGAGAGATCCGTAAACACGCCGTGCTACGCCAGAGGTAGGAAAAGAATTTCTACCTGCATAAAATCTACTGAGTAACTTGTTCCTAAGAAATCCCGGGTAGAATGCATTCAGAAGGTGGTTTTACCCATCAAAAAGTTGTTCCCCGCCAACCCCTAGTAGGCACTACAGTTTATCATTCGAAGCAGTCAGTATCAATTAAGATTACAGCGATTTCTGGACGCCACTTTTATTGGTTTAGACTTAAAACTCTCGCGTATTTATTGTAGTAGGTATCAAGTTGAAATTCATTCAGTAAGGACGTCGCATTTATTAGTTTAGAGTTATAACTCTCGCGTATTTGTGTTAAAGTAAGAAGCTAATAGAGCTACTCGTCACAGACTAGATGAAAACAGTAAACTGTCAGTTATAGCGCTAGGAAAAAAGAAAAAAATCATTAAAATTTAACTTTTAATACTAATGAGATAGTAGATATATAAAAATTCTTTTAGGACACTTTATACAGTGCGGTGGAATAAGTGTTGCCCCCCCCCTGTTAACTTATTTATTTTAAGAACATAAGCAAAACGCTCGGACACGTCAATTTTTAAACTAACCATAGTATATTATAGCATCAATGTTTCGAACTTTACGCTACCCCTCTTCAGGTGACAGCCATAACTTTGATTTTTTTAAACGGTAAAGTACATCATGTGACACCTCATTTAAGAGCTTTTGAAATACTGATTTCAAAAATGTATAACACTTTAATCTTTTTTGAGATCGTAGGCCCAAAATTTCGGTCGAACACTTTTTAAACGCATTTATTTTTTTCGAATTCTGAGAAAACTAATAAGTAATTTTGAAAAATTTAAACGCAGAATGAAAGATTAGATTATTACTGAGGGCTAACAGTCCCTTAGAATAAATAAAAAGTTTCTTTTGAATGATATATTTGAAATTAAAAATCACAATAAATTTTCTCTTTTTTTCACCACTGTGACTTATTAAAATAAACATTATAGGAGTTCTCAGGGACTTCGGACCATCGAGAATACTGTAATATTTCATTCGGCGTTTAAATTTTTCAAAAATATTTATTAGTTTTTTCAGGATTCGAAAAAATGATTGCATTTAGAAAGAGTTCGACCGAAATTTTGCGCCTACGCTCTCAAACAGGATTAAAGTATTATACATTTTTGAAATCAGTATTTTAAGAGCTTTTAAATGAAGTGTCACATGATCTACTTTCCCATTAAAAAAATCAATGCTATGGCTGTCACCTGAAGAGGGATCGTGTAAAGTTCAAAATGTTGATGCTATAATATACTATGGTTACTTTAAAAATCGACCTGTCCGAGCGTTTTGCTAATATTCTTAAAATAAACAAGTTAACAGGGGGGGCAACACTTATTCCACCGCACTGTATCTATCTATTTCATTTATTTCGAATCCAATTTTTCCACCTTCCTGGTAATTTATAAAACTGCAGTTATGATATTGATAACTGAGTTTAAAAAAAAATGAAGCAAATTGGAGCACGTACAACATATTGAAAAATAAGATTATTTAAAAATTGAGGTTCTTTAAAGAATATTTATGTTTAAAGGCTAACTAACCGCCGTTACGGCAAGTATGCCATAATTTGTGGAGAGATCCGTAAACACGTACCAATTTACGAGCTTGCCGCAAACCCAACTTGAGGCGATCGATCGGAAAATGTTCCCAGAAAATAACTATCAAAGATTCTTTATAAATTTAAGGTAGATCTAAGGAATTTCTCTTACTTCATTTTAGAATTGATTTAACAAATAAATAAACGAATCAATAAAACCCCATCATCAATTAGCCTATCAATATTGGTCCACTGTTGAACGTAGGCCTCCTGTAAAATTTTTGACCTATCTCTGTCTTGAGCTTCTTGTATCCAGTTTGTGGTGATGCGCTTTATATCATCCGTCTGTCTAGTCGGTGGTCGTCCTCTGCTTTGAGATGCCTCTTGTCTCCGTGTCGCCATTCCAGAATTTTCTGATCAATCTATCATCACTCTGGCAATATGTCCAGCCCAAACCCATTTAGCCATGACTGCATCTTTCTTTCAACTGCATCCGTGACTCCTGTTTTTCTTCTTATTTCTGTTTGATACTTGTGCTCTTTATCTCTGATGGTAATACCTAACGTTGATCTTTCCATAGAGTGTTGTGTAACTCTTATTTTATTTATTGTTCCTTTTATCAGAATTAGTGTTTCTGCACCATATTATGTAAGAACCCAAAACAAATTGGTCAAAAACCTCCCCTTTCAAACAAACTGGATTATTAGCCCATACGAGACCTACCCTTCTTTGTATTTCAGTTGTCTGATTATCTCGACCTTAGGGAATCTTATGTCATATAAATTTGTAAGCTATTACTTGGTCGACGCTATGGTTTTTAATTTGAATTTTATCGCTGACTACAAGGATGCTTATAAATTATGACTTTGGATGTTGAGCTATGGCACAAGAATGCTTTGATAAATAAATGTCGCTCCGGTGAGAGGTTAGTCTATCTTTAAATTGGCGTCTAGTCTGACCTATGTAACATGAGTTATATTCAGCGTAAGGTATATGATAAACAACATTCACTTGTTCCGGAGAGAACAAGGGTTTGTTTGTTTCTAGAGAACAGATTTCTAACTGTTTTAACATTTTTTATAACGATTTTAACAGGAATGTTATTATGTTTATGCAGTTTATTCAGCTTTTCAGTAACTTGAGGAAAATGAATACATGAAAATGAGATGAATAGTGGATAGTTAGAGTCCCATGTGTAGTGGTTTGCAGAACTGTATTGTTAATTATTGTATTATTAGAAATGGATCTTAATTAGTCACATCAGGTAAAACATTTAAGAAAGAGCCATAACTACAAAAAAATAGATATTTACTAATACGGGAAGACAACAATCCCTACAACGACTAGGGTGAATGGCTAATTTTGTTCATAGTTTATATTTTTGAAGGTGCTGAAAACGAAAATGAGGTTTATATTGAATTTTATGTGGGAGAACATTGTCAAAATCGCAATTATAACCTAAAATAAAAAAAAAGAAATCACGTTTTTTTGCGTTTACCTCGCTATAACTCTGTTCAGTTTTAATATTTTTTTCTGAAATTTTTGCAGTATATAGCTCTAACATTTCTGAAGACAAGAGTACCTACTTTAAGCTTTAATTCCTATTCTGATAAAGGTTATGAACTTTTCAAAGGAAAAGGTGCGGATTTGTGCATTGCAAACTTTAATCGCAAAAGTTAAAATTAAAAATTAAAAATTTTAGATCAAAATGTTGTATAGAAAAAAAAAATAGTGCAACTTTTATTATCGACATTAGAAATCCCCAATATAACGGTTATTTTTCGAAATACTGACCATGGGTAGTAAATGGCTAATTTTGGTCTTAGATTATGTTTTTGATGGCGCTGAGAACGAAAATGAAATTTATTTTAAATTTTAGGTGGGGGAATATTCGCAATAGTCAAAATCGCAATTTTTTACCATAACAATAAAAAAATGAAATCACGTTTTTTGCGTTTAACTCGCTACAATTCTGGTCAATTTTAATATTTTTGTCAAGGTTTGTACACCATAGGTTGCTCATCTTTTTAAAGACAACGGTATCTGTTTTAAGATTTTAGTCTTATTCTAGTAAAAGTTATGAAGTTTTTAAAGTACAAGGTGCAGATTCGTAAATTGCAAAGTTTAATCGCAAAAGTTAAGAGGCAAAATTTAAAATTTATCTGATTAATCACGTTTATGTTAAAACATAGAGTACAAAGAAGTTTTCTGGTAAGTTTTAGTTACAAATGTTTAATAGAAAAAAAATGGCGCAACTTTTAATATAGACGTTATACATCCCCAAAATAACGCTTATTTTTCAAGATACTGACCATGGGAGGTGAATGGCTAATTTTGGTCTTATTTTATGTTTTTGATGGTGCTGACAATGAAAAAGAGGTTTATTTTGAATTTTATGTGAGGGAGCATTGTCAAAGTCGCAATTTTAACCTAAAAATGAAAAAAAAAACAGTGAGGTCACGAATTTTTACGTTTAACTCGCTACAACTCTGTTCCATTTTAATATTTTTTTCTAAAATTTCTACGGCATATATTTCTTACCTATGTGAAAATCATGAAAGTAACTGTGGTTTTTCAGTCTTTTTTTTATAAAAGTTATGAATTTTTAAAAATAAAAGGTGCAGATTCGTGAATTGCAGAGTTAAATCGCAAAAATTAAGTGACAAAATTTAAAATTTATCTATTTGATTACGTTTATGTTAAACCATAGAGTTCAAAGAAGTTTTATGGGGAGTTTTAGGTCTAGATATGTTATACAAAAAATATGGTGCAACTTTTAAATTTAAGAAAAACATGGTTTAACTTTTTTTTTTATTTTTAGGGCAAAATTGCCCTAAAAATAATCAATAATAATAAAATCAGCATTTTAAATTTTTTCAGTCAAATTTTGCGATTAAACTTTGCAATTCACGAATCTGCACCTTGTACTTTAAAATATTCATAACTTTTACTAGAATAAGACTAAAAGCTTAAAGCAGAAACCATTGTCTTCAAAAAAGTGAGCGATATACAGGGTGTTTCATTAATAATTGTCCATATAGTAACTGGAGAAACCTTAGCACAGAATACAAAGATTTAACCTAAAACACATAAATAAAATGTAGTTCCTTACTGAGTTACAGGGTGTTTTATCTAAAAATTTAAAAATTATTTTTGCTCGGCATTTTAAAACTATTCGACATATCGTTTTCATACTTGGCAGGAAGTATAGATACTGTACAAGCTACTAAATTATGATAAACAAACGTTTCTAGCTACTGCCAGAGGCGTACGTCAGGGGATAGTGAATGGTTGACCCTTCTCAAATTCTACGCCACTGGAGGAATTACTATTTTAGTGCCATTTTTAGATTCTACAATACTTTCTACGTAAATAATATAATCTTCATTGGTAACGATAAAGTTATTAGTTTTCGAGATATTTGAAGTTAAATATGAAACGGCACAGTTATTTTGATTAATTTATGATATGATTCATATGATTAAAATTTAAAAATTATTTGTACCTAGTACTGTAAAACTATTTGGCGTATCCTTATCATACTTGGCAGAAAGTGTAGGCACTGTCCACCCTACTAAATTAAGATAAATAAACGTTTCTAGCTACTACCAGAGGCGTACGACAGGGGATAGTGGCTGGTTGACCCTTCTCAAATTCTACGCAACCGACGAAATTGCTATTTTAGTGTAATTTTTTGATTTTCCAATACTTTTTGTGTAAATAATATACTCTTCATTCGTAACGATAAAATGATTAGTTTTCGAGATATTTGAAATTAAAAATGAAGCGACACAATACGTTAATCAAAATAACCGTGTCGTTTCATTTTTAACTTTAAAGATCTCGAAAACTAATGACTTTATCGTTACGAATGAAGAGTATATTATTTTCATAGAAAGTATTGGAGAATCCAAAAATTGAACTAAAATAGCAATTCCGCCAGTGGCGTAGAATTTGGAAAGGTTCAACCATTCACTTTCCCCCGTCGTACGCCTCTGGTAATAGCCAGAAACGTTTGTTTGACGTAATTTAGTAGTTTGTACGGTACCTATACTTTTTGCCAAGTATGAAAAAGATACGTCGAATAGTTTTAAAATGCTGAGCAAAAATAATTTTTAAATTTTTAGATAAAACGCCCTGTAACTCAGTAAGGAACCACATTTTATTTAAGTGTTTTAGGTTAAATCTTCGTATTTTGTGCTAAGGTTTCTCCAGTTACTATATGGACAATTATTAGTTAAACACCCTGTATAATGTACAAACTTTAGAAAAAAGTATTAAAACGGACAAGAGTTGTAGCGTGCTAAACGCAAAAAACGTGATTTAATTTTTTTTTTATTTTTAGGGTACAATTGCAATGTTGATTTGACAATATTCCCCCACCAAAAATTTAAAATAAATTTCATTTTCGTTTTCATCACGGTCAAAAACATAATCTAAGACCAAAATTAGCCATTCTCCACCCCCGGTCAGTATCTCGAAAAATAAGCGTTTTATTGGGGATTTCTAATGTCGACATTATAAGTTGCACTATTTTTGAAATTATACTTCTTTAGGCGCGATTGAGAGTAAAATTTCATAATTCTGCGCGCATGCGCACACAGACAGTATGGCGTTTAGTTCCTAATTCTTTCAAGTTATATACAGTCCGTCTAATTTACTTACCGTTGCACGTCATTATCTACGCCAGAGATCTAAGTTGACATAGTTGGCCAAAGTAAAAAAAATCCTGAATCCATTTTAAATCAAATAGATCACATAATTAATGTAAACGTGGATTATACAACAAAACAAATTAATATTCAATGTAAATAAATAAAAACTTAAGGAATAGAGAACAAGAATTAAGTTATAATTATTTAAGATTTGCAGTGCAAGCGTTTTTGTTTAATTATGCATTGTTTAATTATTAAAAAACGGCTCCGAACTCTTGGCATGAAGCCGGTAGGTTTCTTTGTATATGTCTACAATAACAACTAAAAAGTTGTCAGATACCTCGATTATTTCAAGTCGTGATAAAATTAGGTAAAATTTATATTTTTATAGTTGAGGATCTTTTTATAGTAAAGTATATAATAAAAACAGTAAATATAATAGAACAGATACTTATAGTAAAGAATATAAACAAATATGAAGTGTCATCACCGCAACTGTCAAATAAATGTTACCAATAAAATTTCACCTTCATTCGATTACAGTTACAGTGTGTTCCGAACAATGTGCTTCATAAAAACGCTTTATAATCCATTTATACAAATTAAATGACACATATTATTGTGTATTTCTTTAGGTTAACATTAATAGAAATTTTCAAATATTATTTCTACGCGTATATAATAAAATATGTCAAGTGGCTGTAATTCCAGTGTACTAGGCAAAATGATTCTAAAAAGAACACACCTACCGCCAAATATTTCGTGTTGGTATCATGCGACGTCACAGGCTGTGCCGCGGATGACGTGCAACGGTTAGTAAATTAGACGAAGTATATAAATATATCAGTGCAAGAAAAGGCGCGAAAAGAATATATTAGTGTTTTTAGTAAACATATTTATTATAATTTTTGTGTCTTTGGATTTGTCTTCCTCAGGAGTAAAATGAGTATTATTGAAACATTTTAATGTATATTTATTATACTTCACCTTGTCTGTTTGTTACCGTGAATTGTCATTAGGTACGTCCGAACCGATACAAACACGGTCCTCGTAGCGTATTTGGTATAGCATTCGGCCAGAAATCAAGAGGTCTTGAGTTCGAATCCGGAGCAATCCTATACTTTTTTTTATTTTTTTGAAAGTGGTAAGCACAAAATTAGTTTGGTGTTTAAAAAAAAATTAAAACAAACTGTTTAAAGTATATTTATTTTAAAGAAATCACATAATAGAAGTATAACTTCTTACGTGCGTACAAAGTACACACACATTCTATTTTTTTTTCTATAAAACATTTTGATCTAAAACTTACCAGAAAACTTCTTTGTACTCTCTACTTTAACGTAAACGTGATTAAGAAGCTAAATTTTATACTTCGTCGCTCAACTTTTGCGATTAAACTTTGCAATTCACAAATCCGCACCTTTTCCTTTGAAAAATTCATAACCTTTATCAGGATAAGAATAAAAGCTTAAAACAGGTACCGTTGTTTTTAGAAATGTTAGAGAAAAATTTCAGAAAAAAATATTAAAATCGAACAGAATTGTAGCGAGGTAAACGCAAAAAAACGTAATTTCATTTTTTTTTATTTTTAACTTTTGCGATTAAACTTTGCAATTCACAAATCCGCACCTTTTCCTTTGAAAAATTCATAACCTTTATCAGGATGAGAATAAAAGCTTAAAACAGCTACCGTTGTTTTTAGAAATGTTAGAGAAAAATTTCAGAAAAAAATATTAAAATCGAACAGAACTGTAGCGAGGTAAACGCAAAAAACGTAATTTCATTTTTTTTTTATTTTTAGGTTAAAATGTTCCCCCACATAAAATTCAAAACAAACTTCATTTTAATTTTCAGCACCCTCGAAATAAAGTATGAATAAAATTAGCCATTCACCCCTCCGTGGTCAGTATCTCGAAAACTAAGCGCTTTTTGAGGGTGTCCCGCTCGTATATAAGTTGGAACCTCAAGTAGCACACTGCTCCCTTAAAAAACGAATTTTTTTTGAGATCATCATCATCATCTTTGACTTTTACAACCCTCCGCGTCTTTGGCGCGTTTACTATTGTCTTCTATTGGTTCCGATCCTGTGCTACTATTTCCAATGGTCTCACTTCCAGGTCTTCTCTAACTGCATCTTTTTACCATTTTCTAGGCCATTCTGCCGATCTTCTACCGCCTGGTCTTTACGAAAACACATTGTTAATCAGTATGTCGTCATCACTCCGTACCACGTGGTGTGCCCGTTTTATTCTATTGGCTTTTATGTATCTCACGATATTTTCAGTTCGAAGAGAGTCTCTAATTCATTAGCAGTGTTCGCGCAGTACCTTTCGAACGTATTCAGAGTAAGTTCGGGATTAGTTTCCAATGCGCAGGCGTCAACGTAAACTTATCCTGGATATGCTCAGGATTTTTCGCTCCGCGAACAATTTTCGGATTCGTAATGTAATGACGGGTTGCAGACATTAAGGTTAGAGAAAGAAGCCTATGGTTGTCCCTTTCTTATTTCGAAATCAATGTCAAAAAAAAATGCAAATGCAACAAATTTGTATGTCAACAAAGAGAAAGAGAATAAAAGCCACAGGCAAAGGATTAACTTTCTATTCATCAATGCCTTTCTTAGAAGTTAGAAATTTGATTAGCGTCTTTCTTTATTATTTCCACATTATTTCGATAATTTGGTATTTCCAAGCCGAAATCCGGCTTATATTTTCGTAGAGAGTAAAAGATTGTTATGTATCACTTGGAAATGGCAGCTTGATATTTAGATAAAAAAAATACCTTTAACTTACTGGGGGTTGAACATTATCTGAAGGAAGGAATAATTTAGTAAAGCAATCATTTCCAATTTTGATATTATATGTATTGAATTTGACAGGTTGTGGCATTGTGTTGTGGTTTATTGCACCACAAAAATAATGAAATATAACAAGACACAAGAAATAGTTTCAGGATAAGTTTTATGTGTTGTTTATGTTTCATTATATTCAATAAGAGACTAATAATTTAACTCATATATTAAACTGAAAAATAAACCACAAGAATATGTAGGTACTTATAAGCTCATCTAGATAGAAGAAATTAAGTAAAAACAGAGTACAATTTATTGTAATACATACTACCGTAATAGATATAGTATGATAAGATTGATCCAAAAGATGTCATAACCCAGACATCCAAAGTGAAAGTTCTCCTCCAACACCAAATTGCTCTATTTGATCCACATAACGTTCAGAAAAAAGTCACACCATTTTGAGCGTCGGGTTTGGGGAGGAGAGGGGGGAGAAATCGGTAAATTCGTAGTTTTTTGTGTTTTTCGTCAATATTTCTAAAACTATGCGGTTTAGCATGAACAAACTTCTATACAAAAATGTTCTACATTAAATTTGAAATAAAAAAAGGTCCAATGCATAATCCTAAAATGAACGGTTCCAAAGTTACAGAGGTAGTGTAGTATAATTGGTCCAAAAAAGGGCTAACCCAGCCATCAAAAATAAAAGTTTTCCACCAACACCAAATTGTTCTATATGGTCCACATATGGTTCAGTAAAAAGTTCCACCATTCTGAGCCTCCGGTTTGGGGGGAGATGGGGGAGAAGTGGGTAAATTAGTAGTTTTTTATGTTTTTCGTCAATATTTCTTAAACTACGCTTTAGCGTAAACAATATTCTATACAAAAATGTTACAGTGAAAAGTTACACCATTTTGAGCGTCCGGTTTCGGGAGGGGGGAAGTGGGAGAAGACGGTAAAGTAGTAGTTTTTTTTTACGTTTTTCGTCAATATTTTTAAAACTATGCTTTAACGTAAACAATGTTTTATACAAAAATATTCTACATAAAATTTAAAACAAAAACGGTCCTATACATAATTGTTATAAAATCAACGGTTCCAGAGTTACAGAGGGTGAAAAATGGAGGTTTTCGATACTTTTTATATTTTTTGGGCAATTGATGATGATTTTGGGTGGTGAGGTTGACGTTTCTTTAAGGGCTTATCACTAACATACCATCGGCCACTGAAATAGCAAATTTGATTTATATAACCCAATCCTGCTAAAGAAAATGAGTAGGAAATTGCCCAAAAAATATAAAAAGTATCGAAAACCTCCTCTTTTTACCCCCCGTAACTCTGGAACCATTGATTTTATAACAATTATGTATAGAAACTTTTTTGTTGTAAATTTTATGTAGAACATTTTTGAATCGAAAATTGTTTATGCTAAAATATAGTTTTAGAAATATTGACGAAAAACTTAAAAAAACTACTAATTTACCGACTTCTCCCCCATCTCCCCCCCAAACCGGACGCTCAAAATGGTGTAACTTTTTACTGAACAATATGTGACCATATAGAACAATTTGGTGTTGGAGGAAAACTTTTACTTTGGATGTTTAGGTTAGGCCTTTTTTTGGACCAAATATACTAAACTACCTTCGTAACTTTGAAACCGTTCATTTTAGAAGGATTATGCATAGGGCCTTTTTATTTCAAATTTAATGTAGAACATTTTTGTATAGAAGGTTGTTTATGCTAAATCGTATAGTTTTAGAAATATTTACGAAGAACCTAAAAAACTACGAGTTTACTGATTTCTTCCCCCTCTCCCCCCCAAACCCGACGCTCAAAATGGTGTGACTTTTTTCTGAACATTATGTGGACCATAGAGAACAATTTGGTGTTGGAGGATAACTTTCCCTTTGGATGTCTGGGTTTGGGTCTAGTTATACCATACTAATAATTATTATCGAATATCGAATGAAAATAATACTAGAAAAGGTACCTACGTATTTATAAACATACTAATGGAAAACATTGACAAACACAACTAAAAAAGCTTTAATATAAAAAATATTAAAATTTGTTTGAATAATATTTAAATGATACAACACTTTACATAATTTTAAAACTTTAAAAACCAGAATAATCTACATCTACAAGTTGTTTAACAAAACAATATTTTAGGTTAAGAATCGGAAGGAGTAAGAACAGAATGTCAAGAAATTCTTCCCAAATATTTTGTGCGCCTGTGCGAACTTTAAATCCGAAACAATATCCTCGAACGTCGAGAGCGTATCCCGGACACGTTCAGGATCTTTTTTCTGTACTGCGCGAACACCGAATTAAAAATCCGGAGGGTGTTCAGAGGGAAAGATTTGAACTCCGCGAACGCTCGATTTTGTAATGCGCAGGCGTGCGGTGTGCAAGTACTTGGAAGGGATACGCGAAACGATCGTGCGCGAATAGCGGAGAAATATTGCAACTTTCTTAAATAATTCATATTGTCAATAGAAATTGTCAAATTGACGTCCATTTCATACCTATTGTCATTTAAGAAGAAAAATTATATATTGCTCCACAATATTAATATGATATGCAATTATTATATAAAGGTAAATTTAATTAATTGTATTTTGCTAGCAGTACTGTATTTTAATAACTAATTTAGTTTACTATATACAATTGTTTACGTTTAAATAACATAACCTAAATCTTATTTTTTCTTCTTATTATTTTTTTGGACTATGGCCTTGACAATTATCCAGTAAACAGGACCATATTATGATTGGCCAATATAATCAAAAGTGCGAATAAAAGTACAGAGCGTAGAAATAGGTGTCGCTTTTCCGAACTTGCACGGTCCCAGGACGTACAGCGCGATCAAAGCTATTGTTGTATCTGGTACATTTGCGTTTGCCCTAATCGGCGAAAGAGGTAACTTTTTAGACCAACATAATATATAATTTTATTAAGCCTATTTATATTTATGCAGAAATATATTCTAAACACATATAACCAAATTGACTGTGCCTTAAATATTAAAATGCAATTCCAAAGCCTATATACTTTATTCTTTTATATCGAGAATTAAGAATACTGCGAGAGTTCTTCTTCCATTGTGTCCATTCGCGAATAATCCCTTTAATTATTAAGAGGCTTTTGCCAGTTCCTATCGCAGCACGCTTAAACTTTTAATGATTTTTTTTGTGCCATTTCGACGTTTGTACGTTTTAAAACTCGACTATTGACGGTGCATATTTACACAGGCCGGCTAAATGGAAAAATTTGAACCTCAATTTTTTTAATTAGTGCAGTAATTATTAATAGTCTGGGCAGATTAACGGAGAATAGGCCATTTTTAGAAAAAGTTATTTACCAGCAATTTTATTGCTGGAATCGAATCTTATGATTGTATATATTAATAATATAGATATGCAAAGTCCGCAGATAGTGTGCTACTTTTTTGTATAAACAAAATGGCGCCCGAAAATCGTGATTTTTTCAATATTTGCTCTATAACTCCAAAGGTTTAACTTTACACAAAAAACGCTCAAATAAAAATTCATCGTAATTAAATTCTGCATATAGACGTGTTTTTCCCGATTTACTTCGACGAAAATTTTCACCCGGAAAATGCGGGTTTCCAACAAAATCTTTAATTTTCAACTAAAATTTTAGATAAGTATAATAAGTAATATAAAAGCTCTTTTCGTATAGATTATAATTCCAGAAGCCGATGGAAATTGAATGAACAGTTTAGCAACAATTGAATTGTTAATTAAAAATTTACGGTCGCTATAATAACCACAATAATTATGATACATAAAAATACGTATGATTTTTGTATAAAAAAGACACTGTACCTATCTAATGTACTTTACAGAATTGAAATTGGACTAGTTAAGCGGCCTCAGGAATATTTTAAAATGATAAACACTTTTTTGGCTTATAAACAAATAGAATATCTCGGGAAATATTAAATTAAATTAAATCATGAAAACGGTATTGGAAAAAAGCGGCAGGACGCTTCTTTTAAAAGAAAAAACGTTTAATTTTGATGAGTGGTTCCTGAAATACAACCGGTTAAAGTTGACCGGGATTTACGGCAAAGATATAAACAATAGGATCATAATTTTCGAACCATCACCTTTTTATTTTTGTCCTCTTTCTTCACACCAATTTTCATATCTTTAAAATACTCATAACATATATTATTATAATAAGAACTATCGATAATACGAGTGAAAATTGCCCAAAATAGCAAAATTCCAATCAACAATTAGGTTGGAGAAAATGTAATCTCAAAATTCAAAATTAATCTCGTTAAAAAAATGCATTTTCTCGGCTTTCCATGGAGCAATTTTCTTCATTATTTTTTTTTTGTTCCCAAGTAACTCGAGTCGAGTCATTAACTAACGCATTATTAAATGTCAAAGTTACTTTTGTTTTGTTATAATAAATTAATTTATTCATTATAACAAAAATTATTAATTTCTCTAAATGATTTTTTAAATAATTATACAGTTTTCAAATGAGCATATTTGTGTTTATAACGTTAAAAGGTACACTTGTAAGTTTATCTAAAAAAAGTCTACAACTGGAAAAAATATGTAATTTTCTTTCCTTATAAATAAATTAATCTATTATAACAAAACAAATGCAGGTTTGACATTTAATAATTCGTTAGTTAGATGGCTCTACTGTCGAGTTACTTGGGAACAAAAAAGAATGAAGAAAATTGCTCCATGAGAAGCCGACAAAATGCATTTTTTTAACGTATACCGATTTTGAACTTTGAGATTACATTTTCTCCAACCTAATTTTTGATTGGAATTTGGCTGTTTTTGGCAATTTTCACTCGTAATATTGATAGTTTTTATTATAATATGTTATGAGTATTTTAAAGATATAAAAATTGATGTGAAAAAAGAAGACAAAAACAAAAACGTGATTGTTCAAAAATGATGATCCTATTGTTTACATATATGCCGTAAATGACGGTCAACTTTGATAGTTTGTATCTCAGGAACCACTCATCACAATTAAACGTTTTTGAAGTTATATTTCTTTACGCGCGATATGAGGGTGAATTTTAATAGGATTAAAACCTTTGATCCCGGCGCAGTCGCATTACAACTTTGTTCTGATTGGATGTTCAAATGACATGACAAAAATTATCCAATATGGCAGCTGTGGCACAGCTGTGGGACTGTGGTTTGGTTATGTATGGTTGTTGCGTTTTAAAATTTGTAGGAAGAGAAACAACAAACAAAAAGTTAGTTAATGGTTATACTGCCTTTTTAAATAGTTTTCATATTATATTTTTGGACTTATTAACATAGAAGAGATGATTGTTGCATGCCAATGTGAAAGCCCGTCAAACTGTGACTAGTATGAGTGCCGCAAAATTACTGATAAAAAACCTATTAGCTCGAAGGCGTAGAGAACTGTGGATAACAACAATCAACCGAGACGATCAACGATCTCGCTTATTCAAAGCTAAAGAATCTTACACTGTAAGTGTTTTAAAAATAGCTGATCAAATTTTGTTAGAATATTTGAACATAGCCACTTTGCACGATGCAAGTGACTGCGAAATTTATTAGTCGTTATACGGGCTCTGATTGGGTTTTGAAATGATCTGTCAATAATAAATAATTGTTCAATATGAAGGTAAACACATGTATAATATATTAGTTTTATTGTTGTGAAGACAGAAAAAAAAAGTTAATAATTGTAGTGAATTTTAAACAGTTTTTAAAGCAACAGGTACGTAATAATTGTAAATGTATCATAGGTACCTACCTATCAAAATACATAGTATGTAATACTTTTATTTACATAATTTGATTACCATCAAAATTTCTATCAATATTCACCTAACATATTGTTTTCTTACTCTATGTTTTGTTGTATTTTATCAATTCTAAATCATTTCAATTCAAAATCAAAATAATTTGATTTACATAATTCAAAAATGTCAAAAGTTGAATCCGTTTAGTTAGTCGATCTTTGCACATAATGACACACTGTCTCCGTCGCGAAGCGTTTAATGGGAGTGAACCCCAATACAACGCCAATACCAGCCGCGCTGGTAAGTTGGTTCGAATCCCAATATAAACTATTATTTTTTTATTTTTTTATACTTTTTATGATTGTAAGTATATTTATTATATAATTTTATTTTCAGAAAATGCGTATTTAGTTAAAAAATTTTCCGAAAATTAATGTTCAGAAATCATTTGTGGCATTTTTAATGTGTTTGTGTGTGTTTTATTCTTTTATTATTTTAATTTTTGGCACTGTTTTAATAAAAATGTTTGAGAAGTAGTAAGTATAAATTAGTTTATTATTTAAATAAAATATAAATAAAAAGTATATTAATTTCGTTTATAATCATATAATCATATAATAGAAGTATAACTTCTTACGTGCGTACAAAGTACACACACATTTTTTTTTCTTTTAACCTTCCGATGACCAACCTTTTTTTGTTACACGGATGACCAAGGGGGGGAAAATGACCCCAGGTCAAAAATGTCAAAAATGTCAAAAATGACAATTAACAAAAAAAAGATATTTTTTTTTATTTTTTTTTATTTTTTTTTATTTTTTTTATGGCATGGACTTTATGTCTTTCAGCCAGTCACAACATGAGTATTAGTGTCATGTGTAGTGTGTATGTTGAGTAAGTGTCTTGTTACTTTGCAAAGTCGACGTCATTAGCGTAAGACTACTTGGAATTACACATAATAGACGGTATTTTACTAAACATCAACCTAAGAATATATTTTTTATTCGTAAAATATAGAGAATTTTTTTTATTTCAAAATATGAGGATTTCTAGAATGATATTAAAGTCAAATAAAAAATAATGAGTTAAAAATTGAAAATACTTCTGAATTTATTAAAGAAAAACATGCTGGGGTCACAATTTCCCCCGCTTGGTCATCCGAAGGTTAAAAGATGCTTCCTGCCGCTTTTTTCCAATACCGTTTTCATGATTTAATTTAATTTAATATTTCCCGAGATATTGTATTTGTATATAAGCCAAAAAATTGTTTATAATTTTAAAATATTCCTGAGGCCGCCTAAATAGTCCAATTTTAATTCTGAAAATTACATTAGATAGGTACAGTGTCTATTTATACAAAATTTATAGCTATTCTTATTTATAATAATTATTATGGTTATTATAGCGACCGTAAATTTTTAATTAACAATTCAATTGTTGCTAAACTGTTTACTCAATTTCCATCGAATTCTGGAATTATAATCTATACAAAAAGAGCTTTTATACTAGCAAGTTATTTAATTATTGATAAACAATTACTTATCTAAAATTTTAGTTGAAAATTAAACATTTTGTTGGAAAACCTGGCATTTTCCGGGGAAAATTTTCGTCGAAGTAAATTGGAAAAAACGCGTCTCTATGCAGAATTTAATTACGGTGAATTTTTACTTGGGTAATTTTGGTGTAAATTTAAAATCTTTGGAGTTATAGAGCAAAAATTGAAAAAATCATGATTTTTCTGCGCCATTTTGTTTATAAAAAAAGTAGCACACTATTTGCGGACTTTTCATATCTATATTATTAATATATACAATCATAAGATTCGATTCCAGCAATAGAATTGATGGTAAATAACTTTTCATTGTATTTTGTTAATTAGCCAAGAGTAAGGAACTCCGAATATGAAAATTAATAGAAAATTAAACGAAAGTTTTTTGGAATTAATGGCACATGGACATTATTATTTTGAAAATGAGATCTGAAGAACATTTTGTAATCAATTTGCAGTATAAACAGGAAACACCTAAAGCAGAAAAAAGGTGGTGTTAAATATGACCACCTTATCTTTGGAAACAGAAATCTATTCTGAATAAAAATTCATCTAAGAATTTGAAGACTCTAGTGTAATTCTGTCTTTAAGTTCTTGGTGTGTGTAACCTGTGGCCTATATACATACACTTTGATTTTGAGTTACCCCAAAAATGTCTCGAGGTGTCAAATCAGGGAATCTTGCTGGCCATTCCATAGATCCTCTTCTTCTAATCCACCGATGTTGAAATGTTTTGTCGAGAAACTCGCGAACGCCTCGAAAGTAATGAGGCAGTGCTCCATCTTGCTGAAACCTAATTGACCTATTCACGAATTGAGTATTTATATCAGCAGGCAAAAGTCTGGCTAATTCTGGAATTAATCCCAATTCTAAAAATGTTATGGTTCTATCCCAAAAATAAAGTGCAATAATGGTATTATTAATATTTCCTGCACACACATTGATGTTTTGTCGATATTGCATAATATTGTGTCTTCACCATCCAATGTGGATTGTGGTTAAAGTGATGTGGATAAGGTATGGCTCATATGACCCATACTTTACTATTCTCCATACTAATTCACGCGCACTGATAATAATATTAGCCGTATTTCTCAAAGTTGTGTTAGGAGCTCCTTTTACGTTTTATACTATGTATATTCATTAACATTATAAATAAATTGTTTTCAGAGTAAATATATATTTATAAACAGATAAACAGAGTAACAAATAAAAGCCGCTACATTATACATATATTAACTTTCTAAACATGAAAGTAAATTAGATTTACTTTCATGACGGTTACTGTGTTCACTATTGTCAGTGTGGAAGGCGAACAAGATAAACAAAGTATCTCGATTCACATAGCATGTAATCTCCGTCAGACATACGTTTTAAACCGACCCATACACGTATATGAATTATGTGTTTTTATTTGTAATTTAAATAATGTTTTAGGTCACCGTATTTGTTGTTATCTCTTAATAACTGATAAATAAAGAAGAGCAGGGTGCCCTTAACATCTGATACAAAGTAAAATAAATTTAAATTAAATTTAGTAGCATACGACAGGCTCAATTATAATATGTAGACATCTGTAACTAACTGAAAGCCTACCAGAAAAGAGTATGTGTAATTTGGACGCACATAAGAAGTACTACTTCTATTATATATTTTCAACAGAATAAGTATATTTTAAACAGTTGGTTTTTTATAAAACATATATTTTTTATAATATTGGTTTTTTATTAAAATATTAAACTAAATTTTAATACTGACTGCTTTCCAAAAAATTTCGTAAAAATAATACCAGAAATTAAAAAAAGTAGGGCTACAAGATCAGCTTTTTCCAAACGGTCACCCAACAAAAACATAACCGCGCTCGATACAGATGTTAGATATCAGATAGATAGATAACAAAATGAATAATTATTTTGACAGATTGTACAAATAATATTAGGATTGCTTTTGAGTCTACTTTTCATCATATTTTTATACTTATTATCCTATTCTCGACGAAAACACATCAAAAGACACAAAAATTATAATACCTACTAAAAACACCAATATATTTTTTTTTTCGCAAATTTTGTGGCTTATTCCCAACTCCCAACTAAAGTAGTAAATTGACATAACGAAGTATTAATTTGTAAAGTAAATTATCCTTCTGATTTATGCGTTTTATTTATTTTGTAAAGATTTTCATTATTGTGTGCAAACCCTTCCGCGAAGAGTTTAAGGTGTCTTCTAGCGGCATAGATATACAATGCTTGCAATAAATTTTTACAAACTGAATAAAATGCATAAATCAGAAGAATTAATATTTTAACTTTAGGAATTAATTCTTTTTATAAATTTACTATTTTAGTTGGGAATAAGCCACAAAATTGGCTTATTCTGCACACTACAACAGATATGCAAAAGTAATGCGGTCTACCCCGCATACTCGGGGTAGACCGCATACTATAGCGGCCCCAATACTTTTTTCTTTGTCTTTCTTAAGGATTCCACATATAAAGATAAGTGAATAAAATCCATTGTAGCTTTTTAATTTAAACTTATAATAGGGAACTTGCATAAAATTATAAATTCGAAAAAAATGCTATAAATCACAACAGAACATATAGACCAGTAAGGATCTGTGAAAAAAAGTCTATTTTTGTATGTGAGAGGTGGCATTCGGATTTTTGCAGATAAAGTTAGGTGACACCTTCAGTAATAATAATTGACTTATGCTCCTTCTCAAATATGCCCGAAACATTAATAAAAAAGTTAAAATATTTAAAAATTTCGAAAAACGTCAATTTTTTTCTGCTTTCTTTGCTTATAACTTTAAAACGATTCGTTTTAGAACAAAGTCGTAAAGAAGTAAAATAAAGATATTTGAATTTTGTATGATATACGACTGGTCTTAACGTATTACCTTTTCTGCAATATAGCAATAAATTCAAAATAAGGGGGCAAAATACGCCTGTTGTTATTCAATGTTTTTAACCACTTTGGTGGCACTTAGAACTTTAGTATTTCACTTATTAAATTCTTTGTAACATACTTAAACCGTGTACCAAATTTCATTAAAATCGACCTAATAGATTTTGCATAATAAATTTGCAATCTAAATGTTTTTAAAAAAGTTCAAATTTTTTAAAATCTTTCTGAACAAAAAGTAGACCATTTAGAAGTTGTCTAATTTTTTACATATAAAGAGGTGCTCTACCTATCTAATACACTTTACAGAATTAAAATCGGATTATTTAAGGGGCCTCAGAAATGTTTTAAACTTATAAACAATTTTTTGGCTTATAAACAAATATCTTTGTTTAATAATAAAAAAATTAATTTTTACCAATGCAAATAATTAAAACCGGTATAATTTGACTTAAACTTTCAAATGCTGTCAGCAGAATTGCTATTTTATTTTTTAATCAAAAGTTATTCGCGTTCAAAAATTGCAATTTTTCGAATTTTTGAAAGTTTCACTGCGTTTATCTCGAAAACTATGCATCCTACGAAAAAACTTGTAAGAACATTTTTTGCCTAGAATTACCCAAGAAATACAAACATGTTTTATTTTGCGAAAAATCGATGTTATATAATTCCTCAAGTTCTTCGTTTATAACAATCTTATCGACATCCGGATCAACTGTTACCCAAAAAAATCGTGTTCTACGTGTCAAAAAATACATAAAAATCTTGGGTAAGTCCATCTTAATAAAGGAGCCCGTAGCACCCCCTCCTGGCCACAGGACTAATTTGTTTATAAGCCAAAAATTTGTTTATAACTTTAAAACATTGCTGAGGCTGCTAAACAATCCGATTTCAATTCTGTAAAGTGTATTAGATAGGTGGAGTGCAAAAAAATTGAAAAATCTTTGTATGTTATAGTTTTTGTTGTGCAAGATTTTAAAAAATTTTAATTTTTTAAAAAAAGTTTAGATTGCAAAATTATTATTCAAAATCTACTAAGTCAATTTTAATGAAATTTGGTGTACGATTTTAGTACATTACAAAAATTTTCTAAGCGAATTAGGAAGGTTCCAAGTGTAACCTAAGTGATGGAAAATCATTGAATAAGGACAGGCTTGTTTTGCCCCCTTATTTTATATTTATTGCTATTTTGCAGCAAGGGTGATAAATTAAGACATTTTTAGCCAATCGCATCTGATAGAAAATTTAATTATCTTTGTTTTATTTCTATACAACTTTGTTCCAAAATGAAGAGTTTTAAAGTTATAAGCAAAAAAGTAGAAAAAAAAAACGAAATTTTTTTAAATTTTTAAATATTTTATTTTTTTTATTAATGTTCCGGGCATATTTGAGAAGGAGCATAAATCAATTATTATTAACGAAGTTATCGCCTAACTTTATCCGCAAAAATCTGAATGCCACCTCTCACATCCACCTAAAAACTGATCCTTACTTGTCTAATAGTTTAAAAATATAACAAAGAAAAAAAGTTGTTTTTGTCTTTCGTTGGGCCCCTAAAGATGATTAAAATAGAGATAAAATTCAAATTATAGCAGCCAGCCCAAAAGGCGACTTCATTGGTCGTGACGTCATATCATTATAATATTTGAGGTCCGCGATATTAATTCATTACGTTTGATATTCGTTATGACCCACAGTTTTATAAATCTTTAGATAGTTGCTGTGAATTTCTCACTAATATTTCTTCTTCTTCTTTTTTATATGGCAGTACTGCCTCTTTTTCTTCAACGGTGCCTTTTATCCTGTCCCTAAATTTTATTGTCGTTACACATTTTCCGTGGGTGTCCTATATACTTCTTTTGCCTAACAGTGATTTGTCTCTGGCTATCCTTCCTATCCTTGATTCAGACATTTTGCTTAGGTCTTGATTCAAGTATTCTTTTCTGTTTTTTCCCAGGTATTTCTATTGTCTACCCCACATGTGCCTTTGATTTCCTCACTTCTTACCCTGTCCTGTAGTCCTTTTACAGCAATCCTTCTTAAGATCTTCATTTCGTTGGTCTCCATATGTCTTAGTGTTTTCTTTGTGTTTGGTCTTATTTCGGCCGTTTAAGTCATAACTGGCCTAATAACTGACTATCCACTCAATTTTACAATGGGAACCCGGAGTTAGAAACGCAGAAGACCTAGAATAAAATGGTTACAGGAACTAAATAAGATTTACATAGGGCAGAAATTAGAGACGGGCAGGGAAAGACAGGGGATACAAAGGAATGGAGAAGCATAGTCAATAGTATCGAGTAGCAGACTGGGACTGATCCCCCCAAAAAGATGAATCTAGATAGCTTTTTAGCGGCTCAATCCCACCTGGGGGTACAAAATACCCTTTCGGGCTACAGCACAGAGCTACGCTCAACCCTACGTTAGGTGCGCTGTTATTGCTGACGAGCTTAGTCGCGCGGTCTACGATTGTAGACCAATAGTTTTTTATTGTACAATACAGGATTTTGACAAATTTAACAAATTAATGGTTAATAACATGTTTATTTATGTAAGTACTTTGATATTAGATATGTTTTGTTTCTTGGCTTTTCTCATTTTGACAGTGGTAAAATTAAAAACGAGGTCATGATTTTTTGGGTCTTTATTCGCAAGTAAATGAAAATGGTCACAAAAATAAACTCAATTTAGTAAAAAACACAAATATTTTTTATCTTTGAACTTATAGAATGACTAATAGGGATGAATAATAAAGAATAGAAATAAAAAGAAAAAAAAAAGACCAAAACTATTAAATGGTCAAAGTTGCACAATTTTAGTCCGTCAAGCATTCAGTACAAATATCCCTGAGATGATCCTTGCATGCAAATTTGTCATATCTTTGGCATGCCCTTTTTGTTGACATATTGCAAATTCGTGCACAAATACAAGACCGCCCACGTAATTTGTTGGAATATTAGGGGGAGGGGTATGACTTCTTGAACTCCGAGCAGTACGCGACGCGAGCTCGTCGTATAAGTTTTCTTAGCAGGGAAGGTATAGTTGTTCCATATTCAATTTGCGGTTTGATTAGTTCCCATGCTAAGTTTTCAATGAAGTCACTTCTTGAAACTTTTCATTTATCTTATTAGCTTTATATACGCAGCAGGCTACATATTAGCCTTATATATACAAATAAAAACTGGAACGCGCTTAGTCGCGTGGTCTACGGTTGTAGACCAGTGCTCTTTGAATAATGGTAAAAAAGTAAAGCAAACAGATCGACGGTGATTAGCAAACTGAAGAGTAAGTTGGAAGTATTAATGACAGCTACTAAGCGGAATGGGGGCATATGTGCAGTTTTCTGCAATTGGCGACCACTTAAAGGAGAGTGGTCTACGCTTGTAGACCGCGCGACTAACGGAGGGTTAAACTACATATTAGATAGTCATAACATAACGCACAATAAGACGTAGTCACTTCTGTCGGTATCCCCCAAATGTCACGTGCCGTTATTCAGGATTCATAAGTGAATATATTCTATATTAGTTTTAACCAACTTCAAAACGAACCGTTCCTCAAGCCAATCCTGCCCGAGTATAACCATAAATAACAGTTTCCCAACTGTTTTGTCTATATCTAGCCATAAAAATAAATCTCTTTATCAGAATTACACTGGAATTCAGCTAGCACGTGTCAGCAATGAAAAAGGTTACCCTAAACAATTTGTTGTAAGTGGAAGTCCACTAATAGACCAATAAAATCCGATAGTAGAGAGAGTTAAGAGAATTAGAGAAGAAGAAACGAGGTCCGGTCACTGAGGGACCGACTTTCAACTTGCTGGCAATCTAATTCGTTTATGAAGGCTGTTTTAACTTCAGATCATGTTTCTGCTAAGAGTTTGATAATTGTTCTTTGTTTTCAAGTTGAATGCATTAGATACTTAACGTTTGAGTCGCAGTTTTCGCTGTAATGACTCTAATAAAGATGCAACTCGTTTGGGGACAAGCAAAAACTTTGCGAGATGTTTTTGTGTTTTGTACAAAGTTTTATGAAGGTAATTTTTGTCGGGAATCATAAAGTGAGATATAATAAAGAGCAATTCTAAGGTACAGGCCAATTTACTCTAATAGGGCTTTTCGTTCACAGTCATTTGTTTCGAGCTACTGTCATATGTTGTATAATCTGTATTGTTGTGATCTTGATTATTGATATGAGATAATATTTTTATATGTCATTTAATTTAATCAATGCATTAATAATAATCTAATTAATTTACCAGATCACATATCAATATGTTTTCAATCTCAGGGCTTTTTATAAAATTAATTACTTACATACGTGGCTTCTAAGTATTTCTTAATGGTTCCTAATCGGGATAGGAAAGAAAAGAGTAAAATAATAACACATATGGGTTACAATTGTAATCAAAATATTGTTTATTTTATTTAAATGGCAATCACTGCTTAATATTTGCTATATCTTATTTTTCTTAAACATAACATTTACACATGGGAATCTTATTTTCTTTTGATTTCCAATTGAAAGTTTTTATTAACATTTAACTATTATGATTTATTAGCAACAATTCTATTTAAGTTTGATGAAGCTTTTCTGATATTATTGATTATGTTTCTTCAATTTTAAATGTGGTATTTACTACGAAAAACCCATACATTCATGTCCAAACAAATGAGACTGACCTTTTTCTGGTGCATTGAGAATGTCTTCACACAAGACCCGTTTCCTGCTATCCTTGGCTGCAATCCAAACCTCGTCCTGGCTTCCAGTAATGTTCTCCTCTGAAACTAGCTCGTATAGCTCTCGTTTCCTGCTTCTGTCGTGATGCTGTGTTCTACCTTTTTCGAAACTGCAATCAGCTACCGGGAACTCTTGGCTCAAGGAGGTTCTTTTACTCTCAACCTGGCCTACCTCTCGTTCTACGATAGATACTCCACACTCACGGAACTACACAGGCTTTCTCACTCTCCGTACACTACCGTCTACTACTCGACTTCACTTCTCGACAGCTCAAAACATTCTGATCTCTATTTGTCATTCATTCCCCTACTTTCTAAATATCCCTTCCAGATTCACAAACCAAAATTCCACCACCAACTCTCATTCGCAGTATTCCTCAAAACCAATTTTTAAACTTTCTAAATATGCTTAATGGATTTCAAAGAAAATAGTTAATTCCCATTCTAAAATTACTTTCTACTATATACAAATTTTAATGACCTTTTAACGATTTCACTTGAGTCTTATTTAATCACTTCTTAAAATTAAATATAACAATTTGTTGTATACAGGTTGTTCTAAATTTATATGCCCGTGGTTGAGAAAATTGAAAATATTTTATATTAAATTGAATTCTGTTTATAATTATCAAATTTTAATTTTCATATCACATAGAAATATAACAAATCCCCGCCTTGTATTCGATAAAATTTATCTGCATTTTTAAATAAATTTTCTCGAGGCAAAACCAACTCCCTGTATATTTCCTTACTTTAATCTACGTCTTATACCCCTTCTTCTTGTATTACTCTAATTAGTCCCACCTGTAGAGTAATTGTTTCCTTATTTTCAGTGTCCTCATCCTGTGTTAGAGTGTCGGCTATTATGTTGTCTTTCCCTTTTTCCCATATCAATCTTCTGTCTTTTTCCTCAGATTTTTCACATACTTTTACCGTGCATTCTGCATCCTCGTTTTCATATGCCTCCTCTTCAAATGCCACTGTTTCGATTATATCTTTTTCGCTTTCATTTGTTAGCTTTATTTCTCCTTCTCCTGAGCTCATCTCTTCTTTTGAGGAATCCCAGTTTTCTTTTGCTTTTGATACTCTCAATTTTTCTTCTTCTGGGCTCAACTCTTCTTTTGAGGAGCCACAGGTTTCATTTTCTTTTGTCTTTTTCTGACTTTTTCTCCCTTTTCTTCTTTGTCCTTGCTTCGTTGCCAAATTCATTTCCACTGTTTGGTCTTTACCTGATTCGTCCGTGTTTTGTTTCTCCTGTTCCTTGTCCTGTTCTTCTTCTTTTTCTTCTGTTAGATTCATCGTATTATTTTTAAAATCTATCACTACATGTTTTTCTGCCAATTCGTCAACTCCTACTATCATGTCATGTGACATGTTTGGCATTATTACACATTGTAGTGCATACATCTTCTTACCCAGTCGTACCATTACTCGTATGCCTTCATTTATAGTTGCCAATGTCCGTTTGTTTGCGCCCACTAAATTTACCCTAGGTATTTTGTAAATTAAATTTGTTAAGTTAACTTCTTCTATTAGTTTTCTGTTGACCAATGTTATTTCAGATCCAGTGTCTATCATAATTTTAATTGGTTTCTCGTTGATAAATCCATCCACAAATTTTAAATTAACTCCATTTTTCTTTTCGTTGTTCCTTGCCAATTTAATAAACTCCTTGGGGTTACAAAAGATTCCTGTTTGATTTTTGGTTTTTAGTGAGCGCCGTCGTGAAAAAACGCCGGTTGCTCATCGTAGTTTATATTTTCTTCATAATGTCTCTCTCCGTCATATTCATCTGTCTGGGTATTATTTACTTCTCTTCTATTTTCTCTTGGTCTGTCGGATCTGTTTCGGTTTTCTCGATATCCCTGTTCATTTTGTCTACCATTATTTCTGTTTTCTTGATTTGAGCGTGTGGTGTTTCTATTCTGGTATTCTCGATTTCTGTTCTCATTCCATTGCCTATTTCTTTGTTCATAATTTCCTCTTCCGTTGTCTCTATTTTCGTTTTCCCTTCTGGGATTAAAATCTCGTCTTGTATAGTCCCTCCTATTTTGATTTCTATCTCTGTAATCCTGTGTTTCTCGGGGCCTGTAATCTTCTCGCGACCTTCTTGATTTTCTTTCCCTTAAACGTGATTCTCTTATTTGTAGGAATTGGCATAAACTATCTATGTCTTTGTAGTTTTGCAATGTGATATGGTCTTCCAGCGTTTCTTCGAAATGTCTTGCAATCAGTTCGACTAATTGTTCCGATGAGTAATTATATTGTAAATGTTTTGCGTTATAGTAAATTTGTAATGCATATGTCCTTTCTGATATACCCATCCTATCATTGTATTTCCCATTTTGCAATTCCTTGTTAATTTCCAATTGTTGGACTTTTCCCCAGAAATAATTCAAAAATTTTTGTTCAAATTGTTGCCAACTGTCAAATTCTTCTTCTTTGCAATCGAACCATAGGCTTGCTTCATTTTTTAGATGGTTTCTGATAGTTTCTTTTGCTGTTTCGAAATTTCCGATGTGTTGTATTTTCTTTTTCAGGCTATTTATGAACGGCACTGGGTGTAATCTTCTTACATCCCCGCCAAACCTTATCTTCACGTCATCTGTGCTATGTATAACCATTTCTCTTCTTTCTCCTACATTTTGTTGAATATTGATTTCCGCAATCTTTCTTTCCATTTCTTCTCTGATTGCTTGAATAGCGTTTTCAAACTTGTTTTCCAAATTTTCTATTTCCTTTTTCTGGCCATTCGTTAACTCCTTTATTTTATCTTGAATTTTCATTTCATACTTTTCTATGCGTTCCTCCATTTTCTTGTTGTTCTCTTCTATGGCTTGTTTTGTTTCCTTCTGATTTTCTTGCATTATTCTTTTTGTTTCATCCATTTTTTGATCCAATTTTTGTTGTGTTTCATCCATTTTTTGCTGTGTTTCCTTCATTGCTAGTTTTGTTTCCTCCTGATTTTTATCCATTGTTCGTTTTGCTTCATCCATTTTTTGTGACTGGAGTTGCATAAGTTGTAATAGTTTATCTATTCCTGATAATTCTTGCTGTTCTGATGCCATGATTGTCGTGTCTAAAATATCTTCTTGGTCTGAATGTTCTTTTTGTTTTTTGTTGTCCTTGCTTTGGCTTCTTGTCACTGATATTTGTTTTCAAGAAGTACTGTCCCCGCCAAATATGAAATTTTACTAGTATGTTACCAAGACGACTTTTTCTCACCCAAATATTATAAATTGTCAATAAATATATCAAATGTAAATATCGTAAAAATAAAATATTAAATCAGTTATGTAAAATTTGTACCTAAAGAGATCTAAAATTTTATGTTATCAAATGTAAGTATCTCACTTTTTACCACAGGCATATAAATTTTCAAATACCGGCTTTACTCTTTCTATCCTTCAAATTTGCCACTAGAAATACTTTACAATGCCCTCCACGTTGGACGACAGTTGTTGTGATCTTGATTATTGATATGAGATAATATTTTTATATGTCATTTAATTTAATCAATGCATTAATAATAATCTAATTAATTTACCAGATCACATATCAATATGTTTTCAATCTCAGGGCTTTTTATAAAATTAATTACTTACATACGTGGCTTCTAAGTATTTCTTAATGGTTCCTAATCGGGATAGGAAAGAAAAGAGTAAAATAATAACACATATGGGTTACAATTGTAATCAAAATATTGTTTATTTTATTTAAATGGCAATCACTGCTTAATATTTGCTATATCTTATTTTTCTTAAACATAACATTTACACATGGGAATCTTATTTTCTTTTGATTTCCAATTGAAAGTTTTTATTAACATTTAACTATTATGATTTATTAGCAACAATTCTATTTAAGTTTGATGAAGCTTTTCTGATATTACTGATTATGTTTCTTCAATTTTAAATGTGGTATTTACTACGAAAAACCCATACATTCATGTCCAAACAAATGAGACTGACCTTTTTCTGGTGCATTGAGAATGTCTTCACACAAGACCCGTTTCCTGCTATCCTTGGCTGCAATCCAAACCTCGTCCTGGCTTCCAGTAATGTTCTCCTCTGAAACTAGCTCGTATAGCTCTCGTTTCCTGCTTCTGTCGTGATGCTGTGTTCTACCTTTTTCGAAACTGCAATCAGCTACCGGGAACTCTTGGCTCAAGGAGGTTCTTTTACTCTCAACCTGGCCTACCTCTCGTTCTACGATAGATACTCCACACTCACGGAACTACACAGGCTTTCTCACTCTCCGTACACTACCGTCTACTACTCGACTTCACTTCTCGACAGCTCAAAACATTCTGATCTCTATTTGTCATTCATTCCCCTACTTTCTAAATATCCCTTCCAGATTCACAAACCAAAATTCCACCACCAACTCTCATTCGCAGTATTCCTCAAAACCAATTTTTAAACTTTCTAAATATGCTTAATGGATTTCAAAGAAAATAGTTAATTCCCATTCTAAAATTACTTTCTACTATATACAAATTTTAATGACCTTTTAACGATTTCACTTGAGTCTTATTTAATCACTTCTTAAAATTAAATATAACAATTTGTTGTATACAGGTTGTTCTAAATTTATATGCCCGTGGTTGAGAAAATTGAAAATATTTTATATTAAATTGAATTCTGTTTATAATTATCAAATTTTAATTTTCATATCACATAGAAATATAACAGTATATATATTATTGTGTATCAATTTATCAATTAAAGATAGAATAAAAATTTATTTTTTTTAATTTAACGCGGGCACATAAATTTGATACACCCTGTATATTGATTTGTAACTACTTATTAGAAGGTAGATTTACACAGGGGGTTTCTCCTTCATGAGTTTTTCCCTGAAGAATTAAAGACATTTGTAAATAAGTGAAGTGAAAGATAATTTATTTCGGATTATAATTTTAAAAAGATTGTTGTTACGGGAAAGGTAAAATCCACAGGTAATTTTAATTATTAGTTTTTAGAAAAATGAGAGATTTGGAATTTTAAGTCTATTTGTTTAAACACAAGAATTTTTGTATAATTTCCGAAAAGTGATTAGTTTCAGTAGAAATATTGTTTGAAAGAATGCCTGGTTTTTCGAATGAAAAAGAGAAATGTTTCTGATTGACTTGGCAATAGTGGCTTGGCAATTTGGAATGGGGAAAAGGAAGTTTGAATGTTGAGACAGTTTTGAAAAAGACAGATCATTGTGTTGTCGGCATCCGGGAAGGGCAGTCGAAAAGTTTTCGCAGATAGTTCAGAAGCAAGTACTAGTGGTTTTGTTTGTTAGTGGAGAGTAGCTGAAAAGTGGAACGAGAGACAAATCAAATCGAGAAGAAATACCTCTTTGATTCTGTAAAGTCTAAGAGAGTAAGTTACAAGATTTATCGTTATTAAAATTATTTGTGACACCAAGTAAAAAAGATACTTGGGTCTCAGGAGATTATTATTGAGAGAAAGAGAGGAGAGAGATTTGGAGTTTATTGAACGAGTACTGGTCAAAAGCGGTCTCGTTTTTTTTTGGAGAAATAGTTGTTGGTATGCTGCTGGATTGATGCTGAGAACGGAGAGGGCTTTGATTGGTAGCCTAACATAATCAACAAGGAAGAGCTGTTTGGGCCAAGAGGAGACATCATCGTGTGTGAATCAAAAAGGTCAGTCAATAACTTATGTGATAGATGTTCTTTATAATCAGAAGTTAAAATATTTGCCTAAAAGCATATGAATTAAGATTCCAACATTTCAATAATTTAATAGGAAGTATAAGTAGTTTTGCAAATACCTAAATTTGTTGTTTGGCTTATTTTATAAATGGTATCAGGAACAAAGCGATAAATATTTGTTTGAATTAGATTAATTATATGGTAAAAGTTTCATTTGCACAATTATGCCCACAGGATTTAATTGATAGATTTTCAGAGCATTGCTTTTGATAATAAAGGTATTTGTATGTGCTTATTTATGATTTTTCTATTTATTTCCTTTTCCTATTTTATCCCGATAAGGATCAACTAAGAGATACTGAAGCCACGAGAAAGGATAAATATAACCTAAGATAATTTTAGTTAATTTTTATGACAAAGAGGCACCCTGAGATTTTTTGTTAATTGTTTATGTATGATTTGCGTCAACTCAATAATTAATTCAATAAATACTCAATTAAAATAAAAGTAATAGAAAGCAGACCACAACAATATATTATTCGTATACAGAGATTATACAACATATGACAGGAGCTCGAAACAAATGGCAATCGATGAAAAGCCCTATAGAGCAATATACTTATTGCAATCATTAAAAATTCTCTGGAACGAGTGAAATACCAACTGTCTTTCATTTTCTCTTAGTTTACTCATATTATAGGTACACGGAATCAACTTTCGATAGAATTTTTACTTAGATGAATTGATAGGTGACTGCATATTGTAGAGTCCCTTTCGTCTGTTTTATTCATCGCCCGTTTTCTTTGTAAATTGTAGAAAGCACGGATTGGGAGTGTCACCCGAAAGTTGGTTCCACAGTAGGTTTTTAGGTGTTTAGATCTGGGACTTCTCATTGCATTAATAGATATCGCTTCAGCGTCTGAAAGGGAATTATTTTTATAATTTTGCTTAGTGAGACAGTTTGTTTACTTTTCGGTTCAGAGCAGACCAAAGGCCACTCTGAAGAGTCCAAAAGAGTGAAATGTACGTAAAGGGATGATGGTCGCCTCTGAAACGGAATGAATATAAATATAAACTCTTTTTCCTTTTACTAGTCCTGTTGCCAGGGGGGGTACAACGGCCTCCTTTTGTTCAGATGGACTTACCCAAGTTTTTTTTATGTATTTTTACCCGTAGAATACGAACTTTTTGGGTAACAGTTGATCCGGATGTCGAGAAGATTGTTCTAAACAAAGAACTTGAGGAATTGCATAACAGCGATTTCTCGCAAAACAAAACATTTTTTTTATTTTTTGGGTCATTCTAGCAAAAAATGTTCTGACAAGTTTTTTCGTAGGATGCATAATTGTCGAGATAAACGCGGTTAAACTTTAGAAAAAATCGAAAAATTGCAATTTTTGACACCGAATAACTTTTGATTAAAAAAGAAAATACCAATTCTGCTTACCGCATTTGAAAGTTCAAGTCAAATTATATCGGTTTTAATTATTTGCATTGTTAAAAATTTATTGTTTTTATTGTTAAACAAATCTATCAACACATAGTGTTTGAGTGTTGTTTTCAATGATCTCCCATTTAAAATCGAACGAGTAGGTAGAGTAAGTGCAAATGCAAGCGAGGAAATTTCTACGTAGCATGCATTAAAACGCATGCATTGCTATTTTCTTTTTTAATCAAAAGTTATTCGGGTTCAAAAATTGCAATTTTTCAATTTTTTTAAAGTTCAACCGCGTTTATCTCGGAAACTATGCATCCTACGAAAAAACTTGCAAGAACATGTTTTGCTTAGCATGATCCAAAAAATTCAAAAAAAGTTTTGTTTTACGAGAAATTACTGTTATGTAATTCCTCAAGTTCTTTGTTTATAGGAACCTTATCGACATCCAGATCGATTGTTACAAAAAAAATCGTGTTCTATGGGTCAAAATACATAAAAAAAACTTGGGTAAGTCCATCTGAATAAAGGAGGCCGTTGTACCCCTCTTGGCGAAAGGACTATACTCTCAGTTTGCTTATATTGTGAGTACAGGGAATCAACTTTAAATGGATTGAGGTTCTAACCAAAAAGTTAATTCCACGGTAGAAGTCTTTAGACTTTCTGATCTTTGACTTCTTGTTGCATAAAAAAATTGATTACTTCATTTGTTCATCAATATAGATATATTTTTTTAGGCTTGATAAGTTGGTCGATTCCGCATAAGTCGTAACTAAAGTATTTTTATTTTGGAAACGGACGTAAAAACGTACACAAACCTGGTTCATAGCGAATGTTATTGTCTTTGGTTTTCCAGTTTTCACAGTATTATCTCCTTAAAGACGTGAGTAAAATATAAACACAATCTCTTTCACTCATTATCTTATCCATTCCTTGTTGCCAAGCCTATATTGCCTCTCCTGTTTTTAGTTTCTATGTTGGTTAAAAGGAAAAATAGAACAGCACATGGACCATTATGACCGGATTTGTCTAGATAATATTATATTCATCATGAGATAGACAAGGATTAATTAGAAAAGAACAAACAGAAAAATATTAAAACACAATATGGCCTTTATCGACCTGAAGAAAGCATACAATAGCGTACCCAGCAAACAACTGTGGGAACCAATGAGAAGAATGCACGTTCGAGACGAATTAGTGAATATAACACAGACTGTATAAAAAAAACACAGGTGCAAATAAAGTTAGACAATGAAATAACTAAAACAATCATCGCAAAAAAATGTGTCAAGCAGGGATGTGGTCTATCACCTACACTTTTTAACATATACATAGATCAGTATAGTATAGAAAATGTGTGAAACAATGGGCATACCATTACAAGAGAATATATTACTTTCACTACTTTTCGCCGATGACCAAGTCGTATTTTCGCAAGACATGGAGGACATGGAATTATAATAATAAGCAAATTAAAGGAAGTATAGGCTATATGAATACTTATGGATTCAGGGTTGCAGATTTGAGCTTAATATAGAAGAAACTATTAAGAGTTGTAAGATTTTTAAGTGCTTAGAGCGAATGGTAATCTGAGATGGTGCTTGTATAAAAGATATAGAAATAAAAATGGCACAGGGAAAACAAGCCACGAAAGTAGTCCATGGTGTGATATGGAACAACAACCCAACCAAAGGAAACAAAAAAAAGGATACTTCTGAGCATAATGCATATTACCTTATATGGAGCGGAAGAATGGCCAATAACAACAAGAGGAAATAAAATAAGAACAGCTGAGAGCCCCGAAGTGGTACGGGCAGGTACAAAAAATGCCAGAGCAGAGGTAGCCGAAAAGAATGTTGGACTGGAATCCTTCGGGAAGGAGATGGGGAGGAAGACCTGCTATAAAATGGAAAACATACATAGGAAATACTATGAGAGATAGAGACCTCAGATAAGGTGACTGGAAAAATAGAATACGGTGAAGGACGAAAACGGCGAATTCATAATGGAAAAAAGTCGAAGAAGAAGAAAAAGAAGAAGCAAAGCTTTTCCACTAGTGAAGAGCGAATAAAAACTCTTAAGAACTTTAGAATTTTTAAAAAGCTTGATATCTTAATATACGAAATATTTAGTTCAATTATCTAAAAAATTGTAAAATCTTCTTATTTAATCCTTTGTGAAATAATCATTGTAAAAACTAACAAGTGAGATTTATTACAAAACGTCTTTTGTTTAGTGTAAATCCAGAAAACAAGTTTCATTTGAAATCCTCGTAAAAATTTACATCGAAAAAAAGTCGAGTTGAATAATACTTTAAGGCTCTTTTTTAGCATATTTTCTTCCAGTTTTAGGAAAAGCTAGAAACCCTCATGCTAAAATTACAAGTTAGTGGAAATATTGCAAGTACAACATAAATTCCGAACGCCCGGTTAAAACTTTTTAGATAAGGATTCTCGAAAAAGTTATAAGTATGCTGTAGCCGAGTTCCAAACTTTATGATGATGGATTTTCATGCAGTAGATCATTATTTAAGGTGCGTTCAGTATTATATCGGATATTTCCTAATTCTCTTGCTCACTTATTGAGAAGGGGATGTTCGGAAAGGTGATAAGAGGCTTAAAATGAACTTATCAAATTAATTGAGACATTTTTCAGTATATAAACAGTAATAGTGGAATTTTTATAATAATATGAACGGTTTATGTATATTTATACAAATAACAAGATTTATTGAAATTTTAGAAAGAAAAGAGATTCCGGACACAGTTAAGAATCTCCTCTTTAACAGTTATGGTGACTTCGATCTGAAATAAACAAAATCCAATAATTTATTTGCATTGGAAGTAGTGTTGCGCAAAATCGGTCTTGGTCTTGCAGTCTTGGTCTTGTTCTTGAGTTTTCGCAAGACCAAGACCATGACCAAGACCAAGACCGCCTAATTTTAGCAAGACCAAGGTCAAGATTTACCGTGCAAGACTTGAGCAAGAACAAGACTAAGCCTGCGAGACTTTTGCGTCTTGCAGTTAGAACTGAGGGTCGTTTTAGGGAGTATATAAGTTCGGCTATATTCTTAGATACTCTATGAGAAGCAAAAAAAAAATGCAAAAGAATTTTGAAAATTGGATTTATGCACATTACGCACAATACCATAAACATACATAGCGAATCAAAATACCCATTAAAAACACGACACATTTGACATGTACTCAAAGGTCATTATTATAATGTAAAAATAAAATATTTTATACATGCTTTCCCAGCAGCCGAATTCTTCGCTCTGAAATTAATTGTCCAAATTTTGAGAATAGTCTTCTAATCATAACATAACATTTAGTATAGTATAGTTGATCCAAAAGATGGCATAACCCAGACATCCAAAGTGAAAGTTATCCTTTAACACCAGATTGTTCTATATGGTCCACACAATGTCCAGAAAAAAGTCACACCATTTTGAGCGTCGGGTTTGAGGGGGAGAGGGGGGAGAAGTCGGTAAATTCGTAGTTTTTTTACGTTTTTCGTCAATATTTCTAAAACTATGTGGTTTAGCATGAACAACCCTCTATACAAAATTGTTCTACATTAAATTTGAAATAAAAAAGGCTCTATGCATAATCTTTCTAAAATGCATGGTTCCAAAGTTACGGAGGTAGTATAGTATAACTGGTCCAAAAAAGGCCTAACCCAAACATCCAAAGTAAAAGTTTTCCTCCAACACCAAATTGTTCCGTATGGTCCACATATTGTTCAGTAAAAAGTTACACCATTTTGAGCGTCCGGTTTGGCGGGCATATGGGGGAGAAGCCGGTAAATTAGTAGTTTTTTTAAGTTTTTCGTCAATATTTCTAAAACTATGCTTTAGCGTAAACAATGCTATATACAAAAATGTTCTACATTTTTGAAACAAAAAATCTTGTATACATAATTGTTATATCACCAACGGTTCTAGAGTTACGGAGGGTGAAAAGTCAAGGTTTTCGATATTTTTTATATTTTTTGGGCAATGTATGGTATAACTATACCAAAAACCCAGACATCCAAAGTGAAAGTTATTCTCCAACACCAAATTGTTCAATATGGTCCACATAATGTTCAGAAAAAAGTGACACCATTTTAAGCGTCGGATTTGGGGGGGGGGGGAGATGGAAGAGAAATCGGTAAATATAAAAAGTATCAAAAACCTCGACTTTTCACCCTCCGTAACTCTGGAACCGTTGATTTTATAACAATTATGTACACAACCTTTTTTGTTTTAAATTTTATGTAGAACATTTTTCTATAGAATATTCTTTACGCTAAAGCACAGTTTTAGAAATATTGACGAAAAACGTAAAAAAACTACTAATATACCGACTTCCCTCCCATCTCCCCCACAAACCGGACGCTCAAAATGGTGTAACTTTTTACTAAACAATATGTGGACCATATAAAACAATTTGGTGTTGAAGGAAAACTTTTACTTTGGATGTCTGGGTTAGGCCTTTTCTTGGACCAATTATACTATACTACCTCCGTAACTTTGGAATCTGTATAGGAACCTGCTTAGGACCTTTTTTATTTCAATTTTAATGTAGAACAATTTTGAATAGAGGGTTTTTATTTCAATTTTAATGTAGAACAATTTTGTATAGAGGGTTGTTCATGCTAAACCGCATAGTTTTAGAAATATTGACGAAAAACGTAAAAAACTACGAACTTACAGATTTCTTCCCCCTCTCCCCCCAAACCCGACGCTCAAAATGGTGTGACTTTTTTCTGAACATTATATGGACCATATAGAACAATTTGGTGTTGGAGGATAACTTTCACTTTGGATGTCTGGGTTTGGGTCTAACTATACCATACTGTGACCAATACTGACCAATGTGTGTTGCCTGTACTCACTTATGGAGCCGAAACATTAACACTAACAAAAAAGGTAGTGAACAAGATTCGCGTAACTCAGAGGGCTATGGAGCGCCAGATGTTGGGTGTCTCCCTGAGAAACCGAATCCCAAACGAAGAAATACGCCGTAGAACAAAAACAATAGACGCTGTCCAAAAAATCGCGTCGCTTAAGTGGAATTAGGCAGGACACGTCGCCAGATTGCCAGACAACCGATGGACAAAACGTATTGTCGAGTGGAGGCCGCGAGAAGAAGCACTACGGAGCAGAGGACGCCCACTAACCAGATGGGCCGATGATTTGAAACATGTTATCGGTAACTGGATGCAAGCCGCACAAAATAGAGATGAATGGAAAGAGCTGAGGGAGACCTATGTCCAGCAGTGGACGCGTACGGGTTGATGATGATGATGATACCATACTAATTCCTGCGTTGCGACGTCTAAAGTAATCGAATATCGTATACAACCTTTTTAAAAATGTGTCACCTTAGCTAATAGAAAATAGACTTAATAAGTATACAAGTAATTAATTTTTTTCATTATTAGTTTTCTAGGAATTCAAACACCAGAAATCTTATATCTATCGCTATACATAACATTATAGTAAGACTATTATGTATTGTTTATGCTGACTGTGCTATGAGGTCATTCGACTAAACAAAATTTGCCGAAAACAGCGCTGCTATTATTTAAAAGTATCATAAGATAATGATACGAGACAAAAGTAGGTACCTACAGATAATGGGTCATTTTTAATATCTCAAATTTCCTAAACATGTGCGATTTAAGTGATTTTTTTAGTATGTTGTCTTATTCTTTGCTAGACAGGTCATTTAATGTCATTGTATACCGGGTGTACCAATCAAACTGTGTTTTTTTCTCACTCTGTGGAATATTCTAGCATTATGCTAACTTCATGCTAACTTATTATTCAAGCATGCAATGGCATAATGAAATTAAAACCCAGCCTCGTATTTTCTTAGCATTATGTTTTTTATTCATTCACTTATATTGGATAATAAAAAAGTTAAATACTTTTTTAACAAGCCATGTTTTTCATCAATACATGATGTTTTTAAATAAGTATGGCAAACTTTAATAGGTAATTCTGCGCGAAAAAGTAATGACAGTTTGCTTCATAAACATTTACTTTATAAATGCTTCGTTTCTCAAATAGGGGGTATTGAATTTTTTCTTACAAACTGACGATTTATTTATTGCTGTAAAACCGGTTGAGATATGCAAATGAAATTTTGTGGGTTTTGAGAGGTAGTTTTAACTATAGTAACTTTAGTTAGTTAGAACATAGGCAGGTATCACTTAAATCGTGGATTCAAACCCCACCCGGTGTCATCAATTTAGGAATTTATTAATTTGGCTAGTCTTTACTATGGCTATGATATTCAAGCCTAAAATGTATCTCTCTGTTACGTTGTTCTAAGATATGCAATAGGCTAATGAGCAACTGCGAGACTTGCAAAACGCTTGCTGCAAGACCAAGGGTGCGCAATACCGAGACCAAGACCAAGACCAGGTGTACTGGCGCAAGACCAAGACCAAGACTGTCTAAGTCTCGTCTTGGACTTGCATTTGGGTAACACTAATTAGAAGCTGTCGCAAGCAAAATTATTTGTTTTGTTTACGTTGACAAACCGATAAAAGTGGAATCTAGTCTCCAGCTAAGTGAAAATTGCCAGCATGATGATTTTATTTAGATCAGTGTCGATCTAGCCTTTTGAGAGACTATAAAATTCGTCCATTCCTACTTATTTGCTTACTTACTCCATGGCGCTGCAACCCTTTCTGGGTTTTAGCTGACTCGACAAGACAACATGCATCACTCTTTTCTGTCTTGAGCAATCTCCATCCAGTTCTTCATGCCCATAGTTTCCTGCTGTATTATCTCTCCATCGGAGTCGAGGGCATCTACGTGGTCTTCTTTACATTGGAACTTTTTCCCACACCAGACTTACTGCTCTTCCGTCAGAGTGTCTTCTGGGGTGTCCTACCCATTGAAGTCTTCTGAACTTTATTTCTTTTATCATGTTCCAAAGTGTTAAAGCTGAGTTTCAAAGTTTATCATGATGGATTTTCATGCATTAGGTAATTATTTAAGGTGCGTTTAGTATTATACCGGATATTTGATAATCCCTTGCTCACTTATTGAGAAGGGTATGTTCGGAAAGGTGATCAGAGGCTTAGAATGAACTTATCAAATTAATGGAGACATTTTTCAGTATATAGAGAGTAATATTGGTATTTTTATGGCAATATGGACGATTTATTTACATTAATATACATTACAAGATTTATGGAAATATTAGAAAGAAAAAGAGCTTCCGGACATAGTTAAGAATCTCTTCTTTAACAATTATGGTGCCTTCGTTCTGGAATAAACAAAATGCAATAATTTATTATTTATTTGCATTGGGAGATGTCGAAAAGCAAAATTAATTGTTTTGTTGACGTTGACAAAACCGATAAGTGGAATCCAATCTCCAGCTAAGTGAAAATTGCCAGGATGATGATTGTATTTAGATCAGTGGCGATCTAGCCTTTGGTGAGACTGTGATATTCGGCCATTCTTACTTACTTCCTTACTTCATGGCGTTACAAACCTTTCTGGGTTTTAGCCGACTCAACAACATGCCTCCACTCTTTTATGTCTTGAGCAATCTTCATCCAGTTCTTCATGCCCATAGTTTTCAGGTTTCTTGCTATATTATCTCGCCGCCGTAGTCGAGGGCGTCCAAGTGGTCTTCTTACCGTTGGGACTTCTTCCCACACCAGCCTTACTGCTCTTTCGTCAGAGTGTCTTCTGAACTTTATTTCTTTTATCATGTTCCAAAATGTCAAAGCTAAGTTTCAAATTTTATAATGATGAATTTTCATGTAGTAGATAATTATTTAAGGTGCGTTCAGTATTATATCGGATATTTGATAATCCCTTGCTAACTTATTGAGAAGGGTATGTTCGGAAAGGTAATCAGAGGCTTAAAATAAACTTATCAAATTAATGGAGACATTTTTCAGTACATAGAGAGTAATATTGGTATTTTTATGGAAATGTGGGTGATTTATTTACATTTATATACATTAAAAGATTTATGGAAATATCAGAAAGAAAAAAAAATTCCGGACATAGTTAAGAATCTCTTCTTTAAAAATTATGGTGCCTTCGTTCTGGAATAAACAAAATCCAATAATTTATTTGCATTGTAAGCTGTCGCGAGCAAAATTATTTGTTTTGTTAACGTTGACAAAACCGATAAGTGGAATCCTCCACTGCCTCCACTCTCTACTGTCTTGAGCAATCTACATCCAGTTCTTCATGCTCACAGCTTTTAGGTTTCCTGCTATATTATCTCGCCACCGGAGTCGCGGGCGTTCACATGGTCTTCTTTCCGTTGGGACTTCTTCCCACACCAGCCTTACCAGTCTTTCGTCAAAATTTTTTCTGAGGTTGTCCATTGGAGTCGTCTGGACTTTATTTCTTTTATTATCTTCCAAAGTTTCAAAGCCGAGTTTCAAAGTTTATAATGATGCATTCTCATGCAGTACATCATTATTTAAGGTGCGTTCAGTATTATATCGGAAATTTCATAATTCCCTTGCTCACTTATTGAGAAGAGGAAGTTCGGAAACGTGATAAGAGGCTTATGATGAAATTAATTGAGATATTTGTATATAGAGAGTAATATTGGCATTTTTATAGCAATATGGACGATTTATTTACATCTAAACACATTACAGGATTTATGGAAATATGAGAAAGAAAAAAGATTCCGGACAAAATTAATAATCTCTTCTTTAACAATTATGGTGACTTTGTTCTGGACTAAACAAAATCCAATAATTTATTTGCATTGGAAGGTGTCGCGAGCAAAATTGTTTGTTTTGTTTACGTTGACAAATCCGATAAGTGGAATCCAGTCTCCAGCTAAGTAAAAATTGCCAGCATGATGATTTTATTTAGATCAGTGGCGATCTAGCCTTTGGAGAGACTATAAAATTCGTCGATTCCTACTTATTTACTTACTTCCTCCATGGCGCTACAACACTTTCTAGGTTTAGCCGACTCGAAAACATGCACCACCCTTTTCTGTCTTGAGCAATCCCCATCCAGTTCTTTATGTCCGTAGCTTTCAGGTTTCCTGCTGTATTATCTCGTCATCGGAGTCGAGGGCATCTACGTGGTCTTGTTTACATTGAGACTTCTTCCCACGCTAGTCTTACTGCTCTTTCGTCAGAGTGTATTCTGAGGTGTCCTGTCCATTGAAGTCTTCTGGACTTTATTTCTTTTATCATATTCCAAAGTGTCAAAGCTGAGTTTCAAAGTTTATGATAATGGATTTTCATGCAGTAGATAATTATTATTTAAGGTGCGTTCAGTATTATATCGGATATTTTCTAATTCCCTTGCTCACTTATTGAGAAGGGGATGTTAGGAAAGGTGATAAAGGGCTTAGAATGAACTTATCAAATTAATGGAGACATTTTTCAGTATATAGAGAGTAATATTGGTATTTTTATGGAAATGTGGATGATTTATTTATATTTATATACATTAAAAGATTTATGGAAATATCAGGACATCCGGGAGCCTCGTGTCCCGATAACGACACCTAAAAGGTAAGGTCCTAAAACCTAAAAAAGTTAAGTAAAGTTTTCCATTTTGGTGGGAACTTTCCATTGTTTAATTTAATTTTCCAACATTAATTTTTTTCTGATTATAGCGCCATCTATCCCTAATTAGAAAAAATGTCTCGAATAAAAATTACTTATTTTTACGTAAAGAATCCAAATCTGCAATAAAAAATGGAAGCTTCTATTTTTAAGATTTTAAAGTAACCCCCCCACCTCTGAGGGGGGTGGTGTTTGGTTCGATTCGATAGGTTTTTAAAAATATTGAATACGTGTGTTTTTCAATTTTTCGATCTCACGTTCATTTCGCGAATTGTCGCGGGGTTTGTATTTAAAATTTTAAATTTACCCCCCCACTCCTCTCCGTGGGGGGTCGTGTTTGGAATCATTCGATAGATTTTTGAGAGATATTGAGCATGTATTTTTTAGTTTTCTGATCTGACGTTTATTTCTCGTAATATTCGCTTTTCTCTTGTGAAATTTTGTGACTCACCTATTTCCTTACGATTTTTGAAATATACACTGCTTTGCATGTACATAACTTACCTTATCTTAATCTGACGATTTTGAGTTTCTCTAATGATAGATTTTTTTTTTCGGGCCCCCCTTAACCAACTCGCCTGTGTTAAGATCTAATATATGGTAGGGGTACATTTACAGGGTACCAAGTTTCTCCCTATATGATAATCTGACTAAAATTCCCGCTTGGGCTCCCCAACCACTACGATCTTTTCAATAGAACTTATCAATAATCAAATTAGTTCCTATCGAATTACTCAAAATTGTGGATACTGAATCTGTAACAGGTATAATACCTAAAGAATGGCTCCAATCGACATTTATACTGCTACCCAAAAAAGCCAATGCAAAGGAGTGCAATGAACATCGCACCATAGCCTTAATGAGTCATGTCTTGAAATTGTTTTTAAAAGTGATGCACAATAGAATACATAAGAAATTAGACGAAGGCATAAGTGATACTCAAATGGGATTTAGGAAAGGTCTGGGAACACGGGACGCACTGTTTGCAGTAACTGTTCTTTCGCAGAGAAGCCTAGATATGAATCAGGAAATATGCCTGTTTCATTGATTTTGAGAAGGCATTTGACAAAGTGCAGCATAATCGTCTCAAAGAAATTTTGTTAAATAAAAACATAGACAGTAGAGACATTAGAATTATATGTAACCTCTATTGGAATCAAATAGCGAAAGTGAAAGTTGAAAATGAGCTGACTGAGGACATCCACATTCGCCGTGGGGTGAGCCAAGGATGTATTTTATCACCAGAATTAGCGTTGGCCGAAGTCAATGAGGGCCTAATACTAAACGGTGAGCCACTTAATAATATAAGATATGCTGGCTGAAGATACCGTACTTCTAGCAGGAACAGTGGAAGAATTGCAACACCTTGCTCAACAACTAAATATACATTGCAACGATTATGGACTTAAAATAAATTTGAAGAAAACCAAGTTCATGGTATTTTCAAAAGCACAACACATCGGAGTTAGACTAGTACTGGATAATACAGAAATTGAGCAAATATCCTCGTACAAATACCTTGGAGCATGGATCACAGAAGATACTGATCAGACAAAAGAAATAAGATGCCGCATTGAAATTGCACGATCCATTTTTAACAGAATGAGGAAACTTTTCTGTAATCGCAATATCAATATAACGCTCCGGATAAGAATGCTTCGTTGTTATATTTTCTCCGCCATTTGTATGGGGTTGAGGCATGGACACTAAAACAATCCAACATTAAAAACCTGGAAGCATTCCAAATGTGGTGTTATAGACGTTTTCTGAAAATATCATGGACATATTGTAAAACAAACGCACAAGTGCTCGAACAACCAGGAGAACAATGCGAAGTTTTAAATTCCATAAAAATCAGGAAGTTGGAATACTTGGGGCACATCATGAGAGGTGAAAAATACGAACTATTAAGGAATATAATGCAGGGCAAAATCAAAGGCAGAAGAAGCGTAGGAAGACGTAAAATCTCGTAGCTACGCAATCTCCGTGAATGGTTTGGATGCAGCTCAATTGAACTATTCCGGCGCGTAACCAACAAAATTATAATTGTCAGAATGATTTCCAATCTCCGATAGGAGCGGAACTTTAAGAAGAAGAATATTTAATTGTTTTTTGTTCGTTGAATTTCAAATTTACACATTATCTACCGTACTAAACATTTTTACTATATTTGTAAAAAAATCGCTGACTGAATAATGTAAACGCATAGAACTAAGAATATACGCGAGAACAGAAGAAAAAATTCAGCGAAGTAAGCAAAGTTTCGTTAGACCAACCTGTAACCTGTTCTTTACAGCTCTATAAATTCTCGACCAACAAAAGACACAAATTTGTTCACCATGAGCCCCGTTATATTTTTTCTCTCTTTACATCTACCTAAACATTTCCTCCGTCGCATTCCCCAGTTTGCACTTTCCGTTCCCGTTTTGTGAAACGAATTTCATGCATGATAAAAGGAAGTCACATATATCATTACGAAAGGCTTTTGGAGATTTTAGGGCAACAGTAAAGATATAAGCTGTAACACACGTTTTTTCGTTTTCTCAGACTTGAACGTTGCGTTCCGTCAGCGCGAATGTTTTTCCATTTCGTTGAGGTTTTTCTTGTATGTATTTTCAAACTTTCTGTGCAGATTTATGCTGCAAAAAGCAATTAGGGTACGAATGTGAGGAACAGACAACTAGTTTTATGTGATTAATTTGTTTTTAAGGCACGCTTCAGCGAAAATATTTCTTACATATTCTGCTTTCTAATGTATTCCTAACTGCATAAACATGATGGATGATGACATTGTAAATATAAATATATAGATATAATTCTGTTGCTCAGAAAAATATTAATCGAGAATTCCTATCCATCTTCCCTCGTTAGCAAATATCTCTTATCTCAGAGTTTTTCAGAGATCTTCTTTAAATGGCATAACCAAAGGTACCAACTCAGAGTAATATCGAATAATAAGATTAATAACACAGTTCTGCCTACTATTGCACGTGGGACTCCATGTACCCAGTATTCCTCTTTACCATATTTTTCTCAGGATATTGAAAAACTTTATATACACAATAATATTCCTGTAAAAATTGCTGTTAAGAATCCCAAGACTGTCAACAATTTGTTTTCTAAAACCAAAACACCCTTGTCCACTTTGAAACAGGGTTAATGTCAGGGTTTGGAACAGGGTTAAATTAATGTCATCTATCACATACCTTGCGCTGAATGTAACTCATGCTATATTGGTCAAACTGGATGGTCTCTCAGGGGACGCCTCATCTCCCATCGGACTGATATCCAAGCATGCATGTGCCCTTGCTCTACATTTTATCAATACGAAACATAAGGTGGACGTTAGCGAAGTCAGGATCATCTGTAATGAACGCAATCTTTCCAGAGGCAATGTTTAGAAATGTGTTACAGTCGAACTCGCTTATTAGAATACCGGTTAAAGAAATATCCCGGTTTAAGCAATAGAAATTTGAGGTTTCAAAACGTTTTTACTAGGCTTATATGATCGGTTATTAGAATATCCCTGTTATAGAAATACTTTTTCTTGGCACGACGGCTATTCCAATAAGCGAGTTCGACTGTATATATTGAAACACCCCCACTCTTTAAGAGTTATTTTTTTATTTCTCTAATTTTACAACAACTATCTTTTATTAAAAATTACATCTGTTGTGAATCTGTCTTGCTTCAAGCAATATTGATTATAGGATATTTTGGTTTCTTCATTTATCCGTCTATCAATTACACTCTCCCATGTTTTCATGGTGACTAAGTAGACTCCAACATATTTTTTATTGACTGTAATTACTATTGATCGTAAAGAACTCTGTTTTATCTTTCGTTTAGTACGGAATTTAAAATTTTAATTTTTTAAAACTTTCCAGATCCTTCTAATCTTACACCAAAGTTAAATAAAAGTGGTTTTCTTTTTGAAATCTTTTCTCGAGAAAATCAAATAATTTGATAATCCGTTTATAAAATTATGACGCAAATAAGACTTGAAAGTATTAAATTCTAATTTATTTTCTACTTTTCTTTTGACTAAAAGTATATTGAACACGGTGAGGATGAAGCAAATATAATAAAATAAGTAAAAGTGTGAGCATGTCAGCTGGAAAATTTGCAAAAAATAATTATTTATTTACAATAAGTGTTCAAAATGTTCGTGATTCATCTCAATACACTTCAAATAACAATTTTGGATCCAATTTTTTGGCGAACAAGCATCACGAGATCTTCATTAATAATATCTAACTCGATTGTTGTCCGATGCTTGAGATTTTTGGCATTTTCGATCTTCGCGCAAAAGTGTGTTCTTAAGCATGTCGCAGATTCAGAAGTCCGTAGAAGTATGGTCTGGCGATGTTGGAGGCCACGGTTCGTTTCCACGTCAATCGATTCATCCTGGAAAACACAATTAATATTCTAATCTCCCTTTAAATGTATAGTACTGAGATATATGATGTTTTGCATTCCATAAGGACTTCGCATGTATTTTTAAAGTAGTTGTCGAAGATGTTAGTATAATTTATTTATTCCGTACTTCTTCTTTGTTAAATACTACTTCTCAACTTGTTAAATACTACTTACCCTAAAACTTACAACTAAAATCTTACAAGACGTAATGAATCAGAGGATAAGTTTAGCAGATGAACAACAGGGTTTTCGTACTGGAAGGTCGTGTACATATGCAATATTCGTCATAAAGCAAATTACTGAGAAATCACTAGAGTATAATAGACCAGCATTTCTATGTCTGATTCCCTTAGAGAAAGCATTTGACAGATTAAGACTCAAAGATGTAATCCATCTTCTGTATAATAGAGAAGTCCCTCTAGATATCATAAATACTATTGAGAACATCTACCAAAACAACAAAATGGAAGTCAGAATAGATGGACAACTTACAGAACCTATAGATATAGGCAGCGGAATAAGACAGGGAGACTCATTGAGTCCTATGCTTTTCAATTTAATCATGGATGAAATCATCAAAAACGTCAACAAAGGAAGAGGATATAGAATGGGAAACAAAGAAGTAAAAATACTCTGCTACGCAGACGACGCAATATTGATAGCCCAAGATGAAGATAGTCTGCAAAAATTAGTCCACAGATTTAACATTAGAGCAAAAGAATTCAATATGACAATTTCATCTCAGAAAACCAAAACAATAGTAATCAAGTAATCAGTAAAGAACCAATCAGATGCAAAATAGAAATTGATGAAGAAGAAGTACTTATCCCTGCAAATTCCCTAGTCTGGGTACTTTGTTCCTCTTCAGATGTTTATAAACAAATTTATTTTCTTGTTTATCTTATTGGCGAGCTTTCTATCTTAGTTGTGGTTTCTTAAGCAATTCTATCTTGGTTGGGGTTTCAATGATCTTGAAATTCTACTATATTCTTCAATAAATTTCTTTCAAATAATCTACTTAGCCTTCAGTCTTTATGCTCTGTATTATGTCTTTATTCTTTTCTTTTTTCAATTGTTTTATGAATTTCCAGATTTCTGTCCTTCTGGTTCTTAGAAAAGTATTAATTGACAGTTTCTTTTCTAAGGCTCGCTCTTCCTCCTACCGTTTTCTTTGTACGTCTGCATTTAAATAGTTAATTTGACGCTTTATACAGGGTGTAACGAAAATACAGGTCATGAATTTAATCACATATTCTGGGACCAAAAATAGTTCGATTGAACCTAACTTACCTTAGTACAAATGTGCACAAAAAAAAAGTAACAGCCGTTTGAAGTTACAAAATGAAAATCGATTTTTTCAAATATATCGAAAATTATTAGAGATTTTTTTTTGAAAATGAACATGTGGCATTATTATGGCAGAAACATCTTAAAACAAAATTATAGTGAAATTGGTGCACCCCACAATAATTTATTGGGAGTTTTGTTCCCTTAAACCCCCCCCCCACCAACTTGTGTGTACGTTCCAATTAAATTATAATTGTGGTACCATCAGTTAAACGCACTGTTTTTAAAACTTTTTTGCCTCTTAGTATTTTTTCGATAATCTAGTTTTTATTGAGATGTGGCTTCTTTTTTTATATGTTTACATAAATATTTTATGGATGTATTGTTCATTTAAACTCCCCAAGTATTTGTGTACGTTCCAATTAAACTATTATTGTGGTACGATCAGTTAGACACAGTGTTTTTAAAACTTTCCTGCCTCCTAGTATTTTTTCGAAAAGCCAATTTTTATCGAGATGTACTTTCTTTTTTAAGATGTTTGAAAATGTATCTAAAAATGTAAATTGTAAAAATAAATTTTCATGTTATTACCTGGTATCTACATACAATCGTACTTAAATACAACTATGTGGTGGATTTAAAAAGTATTCAAAATATCTCGATAAAAACTGGCTAACAGAAAAAGTACTAAGAGACAAAAAAGTTTTAAAAATAGTGTGTTTAACTGATGGTACTACAATCATAATTTAATTGGAACGTACACAAAAGTTTGGGGGGGTTTAAGTTAATATTCACCTATGCCCCCCTTTGTCGGCCACGCAGCGTTCCGCCCCTGCAGATTTTACTTAGTTACGTCATGACCTACTTATCACCAAATTTTGGTGCACTATCTCGATCATGAGCGTCACAAAAAAATAATAAAAACCACGAATTTGGCCCCTTATATCTACCCTAGTGGTTCCTACCTACTAGGGTTCAGGCCAGCAGCAAGTCATGTTTAGATCATATTTTTTTGAAAACAGAAGTTAACAATTTGGACTATGTTTTGCCACTAGTCTTGAAATCTTCAGTTACTGATCATTATATAACAATTCTACAATTAGTAACTGGTGAAAGCATACAAAAAAAACGCTCGAAAATTCAGAAATATTATTAATACAACAAAGTTAACTTATACATTTCAAAATACTAAATGGGATTCAATATATTCTTTACAGGACCCAGAAGTTGCGACGAATACATTTATGAGAATCTTGAAACATAACCTGGAAGCGTGTAGTGAGAAAAACAGCTAAGAAGGAAACGTGATAAAATCGCTCCTTGGATAACAAGCGCACTGCTAATTTCTGTAAATAAAAAAAATAAAATGTATACTGAACTTCATAACGACCCAAATAACATTATTCTAAAAAACAGATACAAAATATACAGAAATAAATTAACTTCGCTAATACAAAAAGCAAAATTTCGATATTACCAACAGCAAATTGAGAGCAACGAAGGCAACTGTCAAAGTCTATGGAAAGTGGTACAACAAATTACCAAGACGAAAAAACGAGATGAAGGAATTGACAGTATAAAGCAAGCAAACAGAAACAAATTATTAAGCGAAAAATTGGATATTACTAATGAATTGAATAAACATTTTAGTGAAATCGGTAAAAAACTGGCAACTAAAATACATCAAGATCATGAATACATTTCTAACAGACATACTGTCTCTAATTCTTTTGTATTTGCACCGATTACAAGTGATGAAATAAAAAATATAATATTCGGATTAAAAAATGGTAAAGCAGTCGGTATTGACAATATAAAAGCAGAAACAATTAAAAGTATTTCTGATTATATCACTGAACCTTTGACATACATACTGAATAAATGTGTGGACAGTTCTATTTATCCTTCAGCTTTTAAGCATGCTATTGTCACTCCAGTATATAAAAAAGGAAACTCGACTGATATGAATAACTATCGACCTATATCTCTCATTACCCACATTTCAAAAATATTTGAAAATGTAATCAAAACTAGATTAGTATCTTACCTAGTAAAGTACAAAATACTTTCAGAAAAACAATTTGGTTTTAGGGAAAATACATCCACACAAGACGCCATTCTTTCACTAACCTCAAAAATAAATAAATCTCTTAATGAAAGTAAGCCGTGTTTGTGCATATTTATAGATCTATCAAAAGCTTTTGACACAGTTAGTCATCATTTACTTTTGCAAGCTATGGAAGATATTGGTATACGAAATAAATCACTAAAACTTTTTTATAGTTATCTAACTAACAGACAACAAACTGTAAAAATAAGCGATGTAGAGAGTAGTCCACGTATTATTGATTATGGAGTTCCACAAGGTTCAATACTTGGACCTATCCTGTTTAATATATATATAAATGGTTTATTTTCATTGGAATCTACTGGAAGCATTATCGGCTTTGCAGATGACACCGTAATATTCTATAATGCTACCAATTGGGAAGAACTAAAACATACAGCTGAAATTGACTTTCTAAATATTAAAAAATGGTTGGACTATAAATTATTAACAGTCAACCTAAGTAAAACCAATTATCTACCATTTAGTTGCTATTCTTCGGGTGCTCCTCAATTTAACCACTTATGTATTACACAATCAATGTCCATTGCACCTGAAAAGAAAATGAAATATTTAGGGATTATTATAGACCCCCACATGAAATGGGATCTACATATAAAGTATTTAATAAATAAATTAAGAGTAATACTGTACAAATTTAGAAAACTAAAACAACTGGTACCTACCAATCACTTGACAACTTTATATTTTGCATTGGTTGAAACTCATCTGCGATATGGAATTTTAGTATGGGGTTCAACTTATAAAACACATATCACCTCCCTAGAAATTATGCAAAGAAAATTTCTTAAATTAATCTTGTCCAGAAGTACAGTGTATGCATCTGATAGTATATATACTGAAATGAAAATTTTGGATGTCAGGCAGTTATACTATCTGTGTTCTGGCATCAGGTATTATTCAAATAAAAGTTTAGATGCACTACCAACACACCAATATAATACTCGTCAAAGAGACCATTTTATTGTTCCTCTTATGAATAAAACTAGTACACAAAAATCGTATACCTACATGGCTCCCAAACTATATAATACTATTCCGGACTATATTAGGTACATTGTTAATTTATATAGTTTTAAACACCAATTGAAAATATTTCTTTTCAATACACACAGATCAATTATACACAACTACTTTGATATATTATAATGATCCATTGGTAGATTGAATTGTTAGATTTAAATGTTTTTGTTACCTTTTATTATATTATTAGACATTAATATTTTTAACTTAAATTGATTTTTATAAATTTTATATTTTATATATTGTTGAATTTATATTTCCCTCGAATTAAATAATCTATATTATTTTAATTTAAAATTTTTATACATAGTTTTATAAATTATAAATTATACCTATTTATATTATTATGTAACCGAAACAAGTGTGTAGGCACTTATCGGTATATGTACTACTTTATTCAAATATTCTATTTATATATGTATACAAAGCTGTAATTTTTTTTTTGAATAAAGTTCATTCATTTATTCATAGTCCCCCAGTCTGGTTTCCGCCTCTGGAGATTTTACTTAGTTATCTCATGATCTACTTATTCCCAGATTATGGTGCACTATCTCAATCACAAACGTCACAAAAAACCCTTTATAATTTTTATATTCACTTCTACTCCCACCCTTTTGTCGGCCACTCAGCGTTCCGCAGCTGGAGATTTTACTTAGTTACGTCATGACCTACTTATTCCCAAATTTTAGTGCACTATCTCGATCATGAACGTCTCAAAAAAATAATAAAAACCGCGACTTTGACCCCTTATAACTACCCTCGTCCCCCACTCTGGTTTCCGATCGTTCGGGAAAGTCATGTACACAACTAATTCAACATATCCCCGTATAGTTTTTCCATATTACTTATCACGAGCAAAATCCGCTTCTATCTCTCCGACTAAAAATGGAGTCTCAGCTGGTTGTTGAAATAATTTAATGTTAGGAACTAATTTAAAAAAGTGCACTATAGATTGTGCACATTCTCATAATACGACTGGTCTATCGCCGAAAATGGTAATACTTAACCAAGGCGAGATCACTGAAGCGTTCATTTGGTGGTTGGAAGCTTTCAGTTAAGGTAGGATTTAAGAGAAAAGTTACAAAGGGCCTGGAAAACTTTCCTAACTTTCCTTGTTTTTGCAGTTTATACCAATTGCCAACTATAATCTATATTGAGTACACGAAACACCGCGCCGCGCCAGTCCGCACATCCTCTTTGAGTTGAGTGGGAAGAAATTTTATTACTCCGAAACGAAACTCAGTCTTAAACCGGTTGAAGACAAAGTTTTAAGTGATTGTTGTTACTGTAACCGCATATAAGACGCTTAAGCTTTGATTGTATTAGTGGTATGTTTTCCAAAAGGACAAAGGGACGCTACAGTGTTACTTTTGTTTCATGACATACACGGAGTGTTCTATACTAAAATAAAGTGGACCTACTCGATATCAAAAATTCTTTTGATAGAAACGTATCAAATTAATTTCTAGATTATGTATAAAAAGAGCTTTTTTTTTTAAATTACATTGTTGAAATTTACTGAGAAATATTCCGATTATTATGTATTCTGTGTTGTATATATATTATGTATAATTATTTAGATAATGTGTCTTCGACCCTCTATTAACCCGCTAATATTGGTATTCGCCGTGAGCCGATGAGTAGAGGGGATTTGACAGTTTTCGCCAGCGCTGTTAGTGGCAGTTTTGTGCATTGAATTTGAACAATTTTACGACTGCCATCAATACGACTAACTTCACGCGTAACTTTGATACGAGAAATATAAAAAAAATATGCATTGAAATCCAGATCCCGTAATTTTTTGAGCGTTATAAAGTGAGTACAAAGACATACATATTTCTTTTTTTCTAATTACAGTTTCAATTTACCGTACACTTCTCGTAGATTCTGCCGATAAGGTAGAGTCGTGTTGGGGAAAGCTCAATTGCCCGAATCTCACAGCTAATAAAACCAGAGGTAACCTCTAAATTTCAAATAAACTTCTTCTTTTTTTAATGGCCTCCTGCGTAAATAGTCATCCAGTCTACGAATTTATATATTAAATATTAAGATTATAATGCATATATAGTATTTTTACTACAAAAGCGATATTACGTAGGTCAAAATTTTTGACGTAAGAGAACTGTCAAAACATTAGAATGTGACTTTTCATTATTGCCATGTTTATTATAAACATGGTTTTTATAAACATCTTTTGTTTTTAAACATATATTTTACTTACTTTAAGTAATTAGGGAATACCATATCAACAACACAATACAGTTTGATACAACCGATTATTCCGGAAAAACCTTGGTATAAGAATTTCACCCTCCCTCGCAAATACATATCCACCATCAGTAGAATTAGATTTGGACATCCATGTTATCCTGCACATTTATTTAAAATAAACATATTAGATTCGAATATTTGTCAAGAATGTGAGGTTAAAAGTGACTTGAACCACATATTTTTTGAATGCAAAAAGAATAAATACCTAACCAATCACCTAATTAAAAGAATTATAGACCAGAACATCCCACTCCCTGTAAATATTCTCTTTATTCTGTCACTGAATAAAAAGAAAATTTTTGACTGTTTGGTATCTTTCTTGTCAGATAGTAAAATATTATTGTAATTAGTTATAGGTATTTGTAAAATATGTTTAAAAAAAATAAAAAAAATTTTAAAAAATAAAAAAAAATAAAAACATGAAACAATTAAAATAAATAAAAAAAAATTAAAAAAAATTAACAATAAAAAAATAAATAAAAAAAAATTAAAGAAAAAATCACTAAGAGGATTTAAACCACCGCGGGGTTGAACCTGGTTGACATCCTATCGTAGTGACAAAAAAAACATAACAAAAAGGAAAACAAAAAAAAACTAAAATAAAATACAAAAAAGAATGCATTTATTTTAATATTAATATTAATATTTTCATTTGTAAAATGTATACACTATGTGTTCTTGATAAACATCAAGTAGTATAATATACTTATATTTTTTAACATAGTATGTACATTAGCTGTAATGAGTAGGTAAATAAGAAGTAAAAAATTGTAATAATATTATAATAACCAAGTTTCACTAATTGGAAATATCTTTAATACATTTACTTTTGATTGAGACTGGCTGAATGACCATAGTCCAAGCCAAAAAGGAAAAAAAAAGTAATTAGGGAATTAAAATTTGAGACTGTCATTGTCAGATTTGCCGTAGATTTAGGCTCCTGCTATGTCTAGGTCTCGAATGTTGTTTTTTGATTAGAATGTGTCTAAAGATATTCAACCTCTCATCTTTACTGATGAGCCCAGAGAGGTTGAAGAGGGCGAAACACATTTCTAAGAGCTGGTATTTGGATCTTTGATTCTAATCAAAAAATTTTTCCCAGCCCGAAATGGTGGATGTGTGAATTGTTCGTAAGGGGATTTTTTCACATTTTCTATTTCATCTGTTTGATTTCGTACGAGTGGTCGTTAAACCATTAACCTTGGATCTTTTGATTACTGAGTGTGTTTCAAAGATCTACATCTTTTATTATAAACATGGCAATAATAAAAAGTCACAATCTAATGTTTTGACAGTTCTCTTACGTCAAAAATTTTGACCTACGTAATATCGCTTTAGTAGTAAAAATACTATAATAAAAAAACATAATAATTACTTTTACTATTAATTCTGTGTATTCATTCAGTAATCAGGTTACAATAATATTTCAGTTCATAATTTTTGTTTTTCTAGATAAATAAATTTTTCTCGTTTTGTATATTTCACATACACCAATTTTATAAGAAAAGTACAAGTTTCAAACCGCGAGAGAGCGCTACCGTCGAAACTCATAGCCAATATTCTTGTTGCAGGCTTCTTCATCTATTATTAGTAAGCAGAGCCCGTTACATGCTGTTGATGAGTTCTCTACACATTTTTCTTCATTAAATAGGATGAGAGCTTCTATGATTTTTATCTTTTTCATGTCTGTTTCTTTCGTGATTAAAGGTGAGGTGGAAAGAAACGAAGGTAGGACACTATACTAAATTCACAACCAAGATGCAGTAGATATAAACAAACCAAGACACTTCAATGTTACTAGAAGAACTCTCAAATTATGATTTTCAATGTATATACTTTGAATAAATCTCAATTCATAATTTACAAAGTTTTTACATTGTCAATCATGATTCGAGGGTGCTCCTCGTAACATTGAAGTGTCTTGGTTTGTTTATTTCTACTGCATCTTGAATGTGAATGTAGTTTAGAAAGTAAAGTGGTGTAAGTTAAAGGATAAGGATTTGACAATACATATGTCTAAGAGAAGAATGTTGGAAAAGTTTAAGGAAAAAGATGTTGTCAATGACTGGTGGTAAGACAACAGCGAAGTCATGAGTGGTAGAGGACAAAATAGCTGGTAAAGGGTCTCCTAGAGACAAAGAAACTTGGTGGTGAAATAATGAGGACAAGAAGTTAGAAAGAAGAAGTATGTTGGAAAAGGTATGAAAGGTCTTACTGTACTGCTAACGAAAGATCACCTACACAGCTGTATGAAAAGCTGGAAATGCAACAAGGGATGAAAAGGTTATGCAGCATTTCTAATGGAAGGAACACGCCATTAAAATACTTGTGTGTGTGTGTGTGTGAGATCCTGGCATCAGACAAAATCTATTTGCGACAAAACATGTAAATTCTTAATTACATTAAATGATTTCATAGTGTCTATTTCTAAACTATACCGCTATATTTGAATTTCTGATAAAATTAATGATGGTATCTAGTACCGCTTTATCTGAGGAAGAAAGGAGAGCTGTAATATTTAGTGGCAATGGACACTCGTGACGAATTAGTTCTTGATACAGAATTGAAGAAGATTGAGAGTTCAGAGAACATTCTAGAAATATATGATTCAGATCACCAATGGATATATTGTCACAACTACAGACAGGGGAGTTAAGTATTCCAATTTTATACAAGTGAGATGGAAAGCGAGCATGGTTCAATTTTAAACGAGTCAATACTGACATGTGTGCTCTATTATAATTAAAGGTGAAATGAGGAATGTTTTTTGGAAGTTTAGGGTGAATTCTGAAATAATGGTTTGTAGATTTACTTGCAATTCTTTTGTAATCAGTTTCCCATTTCCTTCTGATATTAGGTTTGAGAGCATGATTCAAACCTTTTAAATTAAATACTTTGTCAATATGGTGGCAACTGTGACTACTTTTTGCGGCTATATCCGCAATTTCATTACCTTCGACTCCGCAATGTCCTTTCGTCCAAATAAACGAAACAGTTACATTATTTTGTTTAAGATCCATAATTAATTTTTTAATGTTCAAAATTAAGGCATTTCGGACTTGGTTTATTGGGTGACCGCTAATAGCTTGTAATGCTGATTTTGAGTCTGAAATTATTGCCACATTTGTGCATGTTTGAGTTGCACACCATTTTAGAGCCTTTTCAATAGCAAAGGACTCGGCGGTAAAAATGGAACAATAATTTGAGATTCTCTACTTTTCAATATGTACTTTTCATTAAAATACTTGACTCATGTACGGCGGATGGAGTACATATTTCAGATGAGATTATGGTAAGAACCGATGTTGAAATAAAGCCAAGATGGTATGAGTACATTAGAAAGTCCCACTGTTTTCGTCCACGAAGACAATGGATGCGTGGCCCCATAAGAAAATATAATACCAAGGATAACGAGAGACGAGTTTGTTAAGGTTTTAAATAGGATGAATAATGGTAAGGTAATAGGAACTATATAGGACCTACAGGATCCTATAGGTAATAGGACCTATAATTACTAGGTGACAAAGGATTACATATCATCGATTCTATCTGTGTCGCTGTTTGGAATTCAGGAAAATCGCCATCTGATTGGTGTACCTCAATTTATATCCCACTACACAAAAAAAACTACTACCAGATGTGAAAACTACCGCACACTGTCACTAATAACAGTAAAATCTTGTTACACATAATCAAAAAGAGATTAAAAACCTATCTACATTACCAAATACCTCAGGAACAAGCGGGGTTTGTAAAGGGTTAAGTTACAAAGGAACAAATCCTGAACTTGAGACAACTCATTGAAAAGTCTAGAGAATTTCAAGTACCTATGATTATATGCTTCGTTTACTACCAAAAGGCATTTTATTGTGTAAGCTGGATAAATCTGTGGTCAATTTTAATAGAGATGGGCGCATCAATGCATCTGGTGACACTTATTAAAAATCTGTACCAGTCCAATATAGCGACAGTACGACTAGATCATAAGTTCTCAAACCAACTAAAGACCGAGAGAGGTGTTAGATAAGGATGCGTGTTGTCACCTGACTTATTTAACATTTATGGTAAATATGTCATGAGGATGGTTTTAGAAGGTGAAGTAATAGTAACTAATAGGAAAATCCCCAATTTATGATTTGCTCATGACACTACACTTATAGCAGCAAATGAGCAAGAAATGTTTGATCTCCTGCGAAGAGTTGAGTACGAAAGCAATAAAGTTGGTCTAAAAATCAATAAAGCTAAGACAAAAATAACGGTGGTCGACAGATTCGACACTATTCAACTGACTAACATGTTACAAGAATACCAGATAGTAAACACCTTTGTCTATCTCGGGTCTAGTATAACTAAAGATGGTAACTGTGAAACAGAAGTTCGGAGAGGTATTGGTATGGCTAAAAATGCGATGAGTCGCCTAACTAAAGTTTGGAAAGACAGATCTCTCTCTCAAAATATCAAGGTGAGGCTGGTGAATGCCCTTCTATTCTCAATATTTCTATACAGAGCAGGGACTTGGACTTTCGCACATGCGAGCGCCAAAAGAATTGATGCCTTTGAGATTTGGTGCTGGAGAAGAATGCTGCGCATACCTTGGACAGCTCATAGGACAAACGTTTCCATTCTAAACCAACTCAAGATTAAATAAAGGCTGTCCACAATATGTCTGCAACGAATACTGCAATTCTTTGGTCTCGTAGTTCGCAGAGGTGACGACAGTTTGGAGAGATTAATTGTTTCTGGAAACGTTCCGGGGAGAAGATCAAGAGGACGATCACCAACTTGATGGTCCGACCAAATAAAGAATTCAGCTGAAAACTCATTTTGCGAAGCTCTTAGAGCAGCTGAAGATAAAGACCAATGGAGAAACATTGTGAGGAATATTGGAAGAAATCACGATCCTCACTAATGGAGAAACGACAAGAGAGAGAGAGAGATAATAGGACCGAATGGACTACCTGTAGAGGTTTGGAAGACTCTAGGAGAGGATGGGGTTGATGTGTTGTGACAAATGATGAGTAGGATACATAAGGAAAAAGGATGCTCAATGAATAGAGGGAGAGCGTGATGATATCACTGTGTAAAGATGAAGGGGACGTTCAGGACTATAAGAACTAAGGAGAGAAAAATTTAATGTCACATACAATCAAAATTTAGGGGATAAATTTCGATTAAAGGTTAAGGAGGGAGGCATTGATGGGAGAAGAACAGTTTGGGTTTATGGTAGAAAGGACAACGGATAGCTTGTTGGCTTTGAGAAAATTGATAGAGAAATACGACGAGAAGAAAAGACAGCTACACTTATTATTGGTAGATATTGAGAAGGTGCAGGATACAGTTTACAAACAGAGCTATGGTGATGTATAAGGGTACAAAAATAAAAATGCCGAAGATACATGATGTGCGCGGTGTAGGTCGCGATCGCGGTCGCTACATTGACGTCAAAACAAACTTTCATTTTATTATGAGGTCGCCATACCAAGGATGTGTCACCCGTTCACCCTCGCGACCTATCATCGCGGTTTACAGCGATGTCGTCGCCAAAATAAAATAGTTTGTTTTACATCGCGTACGAGCTGCTGATCGCGTGGCAAATTAAAGTTTATTGGTGGTTTTTAAACCACGTGACATTCGCCGGAGATACGGCTGTTGTATTTATTCACTTCTTGTTGTAATCAGGTTGCGACAAGTTTTGGTTATATGGAAACCGCAAAGAACACTGAAAGGAAGGTGTCTTCGGAATGTTCTGCCCGTCATCGATGTAAACTTCGACCGTGATCGAGACCTACACCGCGCTCATCCACGTATCTTCGGCATGTTCGTACCCTAAGAGGGAAACGGGTAAGAGTGTACATCAAATTAAGGTCGTGTCAGGTCGACCGAAAGTTTTCCAGTATCGGATGGTTTTCATCAAGGTCCTTTACTTAGTTCCTACCTGTTGAATCTTGTTATGGCTGTACTGCCAGAGAAGATAAGAGAAAGGGATCCTTGATCAATAATATTTGCCGATAATATCGTGTTAGTGGCGTAAAACAAAGAAATTTTGGAAGAAGTAGGATGGTTGAAGAAAGGTTATTGAAGAGAGAGTACTTAAGATTACCTGGAGGTAAAGAACAAAAAGAGAAGACCAAAGTTATCCAAAGAGTAAAAGATAAGTTTACAAATGATGGAAGATATATTGGCCTACCATTCAAAATAGGGTGTCACAACTTTTCATAGAGGTATCAATGCGCCAATCAAGAACAAAATTTGCTTATATGAAGAATAAAAAAATAAGGAGAAACTATAATAATATAGATTGTGAATTATAAATTATTACAAAACTGAATATATTGCCTTCAATTTTCTATCTAATTATACAAACAGGATCAAGTAGATACTTTGTATACTACTGTCTCTAATTTTCGTACTCGAAAATACCTACCGACTACTGGTAATGAAGATAAAACATAATAAAACGAACTCACTTAATAGACTTGCACTTAAATTTACTCATAAATGAGATGCAAAAGTATATTTATGGCTTAATTTGAGCCACTTTCATAATACCTTATTGTATGAGGGAAGAATTTAAATGAATAAAATTAACCGTTCCCGGGTAGACATTTATTCCGCAACGGCTAATTTTGAAACACAAAATGGAAACCTTATACACCTCGGATGCCGTTCTTTGAATAATTAGTACTTTATCGAGATAAACTACAAAAGCTGCGATGTGGATGTGGAACTTCTAGCGACAGTGTTCACGAAAATAATTAATTAGCATCCGATATTGATTTTCCTGTAATTGATACGAATTTAATATATGGAATAAATTATTGTTTTATAATTTATACACGCTAAAAGCTTTCATAATTTTTTTATTCGTTTTTTTTATGTTCAGTGTTTAGACAGTCTCATCTACTGACAGATTGACAGTAGGCCTGGATCCCGCGTACCAAAAAAAGTTGACTAACAGCAAGCTGAAAATTTGTTAATTGCTTGACGGTGTCTATTCGGACAAACTTTGATGTACGGGAACACTGGAACAGGGGAAGTTTTAAAATTGTGGAACAGTTTAAAAATTTGGAACGTCAGATTACGAAAACGTCCCATGTATTTTGTCGGAGAGAACATCCAATTTATTTGTTACCCTTTCATTAAACTCTCATGTAAAAATCCGACTGCTATTACTAACAAACATGATTCCTGTCATTTGACATATTCTTCCTGTTCCACTCATTGAAATGCCTAGTTGGTGATAAACACCAGTCTGATTTTTGCATGTTTAATGAAATGGTAACAAATCAATTCGAAGTTCTGTCCGACAAAATACATGGAACGTTTTCGTAGTCTAACGTTCCAAATTTTTAACCTGTCCGACAATTAAAACTTCCCTGTCCCATGTGTTCCCATACATAAAAGTTTGTCCGAGTAAACACCGTTAAGCTATTAACAAATTTTCAGCTTGCTACTAATCAACTTTTTTTTGGTACGCGGGATCCAGGTCTATAAATAATGGATAACTAAATATGTTGCAATTTAGGATTTAAGCTGTATATTTATATTTATGTCGTTGTAATGTTGTTAGAATTTTTTAAAAGACATTTATTGCAAACAGCAATCAATATTACAATACTTGACAACAACTAATCTAAATAAATGACAGCACCATTCAAAAATTACTACTATTTGAGTAAGCAAGCAAGTAAGCAGCCTGTGATCAATATTACAATACTTGACAACAACTACTCTAAATAAATGACAGGACCATTCAAAAATTACTAATATTTGAGTAAGCAAGCAAGCAAGCAGCCTGTGAGACTTGCACACATAGACATATTAAGGGTAGACAAGGCATACTGAGCAAAAAAGTCTAACGCGGAAGCAGTCGATCGGTGGTCTATCTATCTCTTTTAACCAAGCAATCCCGTGCATGTAACAGACAAAGAGGGCTAGACCACCCAATCCTTAATATTGGCGTTACACCTCGATCCACAGAGCGGCTCATACCTTACCTAATCTACTAGTTATTATATCTATGCATGCATACACCTTAGAAATTTACATATAGATGTCATTGACGTGAGGTAAATTGATCTGAGTAGATCAAGAACCATTCCAACTTGCCTCAATGCTCTAAACGCATTTCTGGCTATTTTTATACTGGCCCTTATTTTTGTTATTTGATCATTTTTTTCTGACATCCAGGTTCCCATGTATTTGTATTTACCAACGCTTTATATCGATACATTTCAAATGTGAAATTACATATACATTTCAAAAATACATTTCAAATTGTGCTTGTTTGTATGTTTGTTTCCTTAGTTATTATCATGTATTTGGTCTTTTTTATATTCATTTTTAGTCCATATTCTTTACAGAAACTGTTTGTTTTGTTTAGTAGTAATTGAAGTAGTTCAGCAGAACTTGCAATAATCACGGTGTCATCTGCATATTTTATGTTGTTATAGTCGGTTCGATAAACTCAGACACAACTGGCGAGTGATTTTAGTAAGTAATTTTGCCAATTTGGTAAAATTGGCAAAAAAATAATTACTAAATAGTTAATAATTAGTAAATAGTTAGTAATTTTGCCAATTTCGGCAAAATTCGCCAAAAACAAAAAAACTACCTACTAAAATCATTAGCCAGTTGTATCTGAGTTTAGCGAACAGACTATAATAGATCTTCAGTTTATTATTATTCCTTCACTTTGAGATAGTAGAGGAAAGTGGCCAATTATGGAGTACCATTTTGTTTTGGGGATATAAAATAATACCTTTATAGAAATGAAAACAATTTAATGTTATGACATATCAGTCATACATTTTTATGTAGTAATTAAAAGCCTTCTAATAAATATCTTAATTAATAAAAAAAAATCGAACAAAAAAACAAAATCCCAAATGAGTAACCAAATATGGAATAGGCACCCATATATGGAATATAGGCATAAACCAACATATCAATAACAAAAATAGACATAAACATCTGAGATCAAATAAATTCAAATAAGAAAATTGTGAAAAATGAAAGAAGTAGCTTAATTCACTTGCAGACATCACAGATCCATGTATGAAACTCTGAACCAGCACAATCATAATGAGCCCACTTACACTTAATCCACTATTCCATAATTAGTTCAAACTATGTAGTATCAACATTTTTTCAAGTCGTAATGTTTTAATTACAGAAGGTCATATAATATCAAAATGAAGGTACTATTGATATACGCAATAACATAACAAGTCTGTATTCATACATAATAACCAATAATACTCGTTGAATATATTTACCTTTGAAATTTTCTGCAAGACGATAAAACAAAACGCGCCTGTCAGACACGTATCGTTCGCGCATCTGACACAGAGGTGTGAATACGATAATAAATAGAGTGACTGAAATAGAGGATGGTCTTGTAGTGCGGTTCCAACTTATATTTTCCGAAAAATCAAGGAATTCCATATTAGGGCACTATTCCATATTTGGTTACTTTCCTCTAATGCTTCTTCAAAAATGGTTTGACTATATATTTATATACTTTAAATAATGTAAGTAATGGAGACAAAACACATCCCTGCCTAACATTTCTCCTGATTTCAATTTCTGGACTGGGTTCGTTATCTGTTACAATTTGTGCTCTTTGATTCCGTAAAGGTTTCTTATTATTCGTAAGTCCCTTTTGTCTATGATTTTTCTCTTTAGAATTTGGACTAAAGATATTTACTAGGCTCTTACTGTTATTGACGAGGACGTCTACGACAACATCTTGTAGTAAATAGTTAAGTAAACTTACCTTAAAATTTCCATTTATTTTAATTTTACCCACATATGTATTAATTTTCATAAAACATAATATAAGCAACTTTTCTTTGTTAGAAAAGAAAAACGATTTTATTGTGTAATAAACTCTGAACCCAATTTGAAATCTATATTCAGTTCAGATATCTCACATATTTCGTAAACAGTCGGCCGTTTTTTACGATCTTGATTTGACGTTTAGATATATCTGCGGAACACAACTAGAAACTAAACTATTTCTAAAATGAATAAGTAAATATATAGATATATATTAGCATACTAGAATTGGATTTCATGTTGTCACTATTCGAGTTTCATTTGGTAAACCGAAAATAACATTAACTATGCAGTTCCGATTGGATGACCTCTGGCTATCTATTTACTTACTCCATTATCGTGCTCTATCAGGTTTAAAAGATTAGTTGCTACTTCCAATAAAATGATTTGTAAATAGTACATACATACTATGGAAAAACGTAGTGTTATACCGAGGGCTGGAACCATAGAGTTCCAAGCGACATTCACAAATTTTTTCAGGAAACTAATTTTAAAGTTTGCAGTTAAAAAAATGGTTCCGAAAAAATTATACTTTGCCAGATATATTATACAGGGTGTTTCATTAACAATTGTCCATATCGTAACTGGAGAAACCTTAACACAAAATACAAAGATTTAACCCAAAACACTTAAATAAAATATTCATCCTTACCGAGATACAGTGTTTTATTAAATTATTAAATGTTCTAAAATGGTTTTAGCCCATGGTTAAATCACCTTTTAATATTTTTTGTTCAAACTTGACACAGAGTTTACACATGCCAGGGTACTTTAACTAGTCTTAGATAGTTTTCCGCTGTTACCAGAAACGTACTGTGGGGATATATTATACTTCTGTTTTGCCCATTTCTCCCCTTACAATCTACGCCAATGTCGCAATAATCATTTCAGCATGTTTTTTCGATTTTTCGTTACTTTTTACGTAAATATCAATCTTTGTCTTAAGAGGAAACAGTAGCGATCAACAGGTAGCAAAAACGCGTTCCAAGATTGCGGCTGTAATTTTGAATATTTTTTCGAGATATTTGGCACACCTATTCATAATATAATAAAGAATGGCGGTACAGAGCCCAATTTGAAAAATATATTAATATGTGGAAATTACTCTGTAATTAAATACAATATGAAAAAAAAACGAGCCTGTACCGCCATTAAGAAGAACAAAAAAATACACTTTCTTCAAATAAACTTTTTTATCCGATGCTTAGATTTTGTGTCATTTTGGAACTACTAAAATTTTTTATTTCATTAGTAGTTCCAAAATGACACAAAATCTAGGCATCGGATAAAAAAGTTTATTTGAAGAAAGTGTATTTTTTTGTTCTTCTTAATGGCGGTACAGGCTCGTTTTTTAAATTTTGTATTTAATTACAGAGTAATTTCCACATATTAATATATTTTTCAAATTGGGCTCTGTACCGCCATTCTTTATTATATTACGAATACGTGTGCCAAATATCTCGAAAAAATATTCAAAATTACAGCCGCAATCTTGGAACGCGTTTTCGCTACCTGTTGATCGCTACTGTTTCCTCTTAATGCGATAGGGTATAACACATAATCTTATTGAATGTAAACTTATGTTTTAGTGATATGTTTTTCTATGTGCATAGAAATCGGCCCACCTAAAAATTTGGTCATTTTTGAAGTCTCGTATTTCCTAAACCTGTTGGCCGATTTAAGTGATTTTTTTAATATGTTATAGCCTTATTCATCAACAATATCGCTGTAATCATATTATTGTTGAACAGGTAAGTGTTATTTTATACCGGGTGTAAAAATGATAGTGTGTTTTTTCTCAAAGTTCGGAACACCCTGTGGAATATTCTAGCATATATAAAATATTGAAATTAAAACTCAACTGTAGCCTTAGGCTTTCTTAACATTTTGCTTTTTGATTCATTCGGTTATGTTGGATAATAAAAAAGTTAGGTATTTTAACAACTAGCAACGTTCTTCATCAACACAGGGTGTTTCTAAATAAGTGCGACAAACTTTAAGGGGCAATTCTGCATGAAAAAATAATGACCGTCAGGAAATACGGGATGTTGAATCTGTTCGTACAATATGACGATTTATTTATTGCTCTAAAACCGCATGAGATATACAAATGAAATTGGGTAGGTTTTAAAAGGTAATTATTGCGCATTTTTTGGAATACAGTTAAGAATTTTATATTCACCATTGGCGTGCATACGGGTAATATGACCGGGTAATATGACTCGTATGCACGACAATGGTGAATATAAAATTCTTAATTGTATGTCAAATATGCGCAATAACTACCTCTTAAAACCCACCAAATTTCATTTGCATATCTCAACCGGTTTTAGAGCAGTAAATAAATCATCAGTTTGTAAAAAAAAATTCAACATCCCGTATCTCGAAAACGAAGCATTTGCAGACATATGTTTATAAATGAAACGGTCATTATTTTTCATGCAGAATTTCCCCTTAAAGTTTGTCGCACTTATTTTGAAACACCCTGTATTGATGGAGAACGTTGCTAGTTGTTAAAATACCTAACTTTTTTATTATCCAACATAAGCGAATGAATCAAAAATCAAAATGTTAAGAAAGCCTAAGGCTACAGTTGAGTTTTAATTTCAATATTTTATATACGCTAAAATATTCCACAGGGTGTACCGAACTTTGAGAAAAAACACACTATCATTGTTACACCCGGTATAAAATAACACTTACCTGTTCAACAATAATATTATTAAAGCGATATTGTTGAAGAATAACGCTATAACATATTAAAAAAATCACTTAAATCGGCCAACAAGTTTAGGAAATACGAGACTTCAAAAATGACCAAATTTTTAGGTGGTCCGATTTCTATGCACGTAAGTTTAGTTTAAAGTACCCATTATCTTTAAACGCAAATAACTTGAAAACTACTTTCTTTATGGCAATGAGACGAAAGCATGATATTTATGTAAAAAGTAACAAGGAATAAAAAAAACATGCTGAAATGATTATTACGACATTAGCGTAGATTGTGAGGGGGAAAAGGGGCGTAAATGAAATATATATCCCTACAACACGCACTGGCAACAGCGGAAAACTATCTTTTAAGACTAGTTAAAGTACCCTAACATGTGAAAACTGTGTGTCAAGTTTCAACAAAAAATATTAAATGGTGCTTGAACAATGGGCTAAAATCATTTTAGAATATTTGTAATAAAGCGCTCTGTATCTCCGTAAGGAGGAATATTTTATTTAAGTGTTTTAGGTTGAATCTTCGTATTTTGTGCTAAGGTTTCTCCAGTTACGATATAGACAACATTAATGAAACACCCTGTATATTACTGTTTAAGGATTTGGCAATACAATAATTCTTAAAATATTGCTGTCTTTGTGGTATAAAATGCAAATTTAATTTTTTTTAAATGATACACTTTTGCTTGGAACCTTATGACACTGTAACTGCTGTAGTTGGAACTTTGTGTCCGTAAATAAATTTGAAGTTTTAAAAATGTCGTATTATGACATATAGTCTATATTATGACATATAGTCACTTTCTTTGTGGATTCCTATTCAAAAATGTCCCCTTTAAACAAATCTGAAGGGTGCTGGGCGCAATTTTTGGGCAGAAATTGTTTAAACAATTTTTTTAAAAAAATACAAAAGATTACAGTTTTTGCTCTGGAACGTATATTTTTAGTTTTTTTGGGTCATTTTAAACAAGAAAGGTATCTTGTCATTTTTTTAAAAAACTGACAGTTTTCGAGTACTAGGCGATTTAAAATCTGAAAAATGCGAAAATACGCATTTTTGAGGCTTAAAAACTCATATTTAGACTAGTATTTTTGAGGTTGCCAGATACTTAGATTGAAGATTAAACATTCGGCTTCAAGATTCTGAAGAGTGATCGCGTCTTAACTTAATTTATATGGTTGATTTTTGATTGTTAAATATGCGTGTTTATCCGATTTTTTTGCCGGTGCGGAGAGCTCTATTTAAAAAATCTCCTATTTTCCTCCGAAAAATATTTTTTCTAGATTCCTTGGAATATTCTAAATAAAATAAGTTTCTTGGCATTTTTCTCAAAAGTTAATAGTTTTAAAGTTATAAGCGATTTAAAATACGAAAAATGACAAAAATACGCATTTTTGGATATTAAATCGCTTATAAATTTAAAACTATTAACTTTTGAGAAAAATTTCAAGAAACTTAATTTATTTAGAATGTCCCAAATAATCTAGAAAAAATATTTTTCGGGGGAAAATTGGAGATTTTTTAAATAGAGCGCGCCGCACCGGCAAAAAAATCGGATAGACATGCATATTTAACAATTAAAAAACAACGGTTTAGATTAAGGTTAGACGCAATCACTCTTCAGAATCTTGAAGGTGAATATTTAAACTTCAGTTTATGTATTAACCTCAAAAATACTAAATTAAATATGACTTTTTAGGCCTCGAAAATGCGTATCTTCGCATTTTTCAGATTTTAAATCGCCTATAACTCGAAAATGATCAATTTTTGAGAAAATTTACAAGATACCTTTCTTGTTTAGACTGACCCACAAAACTTAAAAATATATGTTCCGGAGCAAAAAAACGTGACATTCTGTATTTGTTTAAAAGAATTGTTTAAACAATTTCTGCCAAAAAATTCCGCCCGGCACCCTTCAGATTTGTTTAAAGGGGACATTTTTGAATAGTAATCCACAAAGAAACCGAATCAGAAATTGTTTCAGACGGGAGCTGTCTCACCACATGGACTAATATTATGTCTCCATTGTAGGCTGTATTGCCTTTGTAGCACTAAAAACAATAATATCCTATTCCAAAAATTTTAAAAGCAAAGAAAGAAGAAAATTAACAGAGAGTAGAAATTTACTCAAATTAATTATTTTAACTGATTAATTTACCTAATTTATTCATAAATTATATTTAATTAGTTTACTTAAATTAATAGTTTTCATATTTTTCCACTGCTATTTTCTGGTAGATATTCAGAACCGGAGCTACAATAATCCACCCAAGATTGATTTTCGGAGACAGAGGACATTGCAAAACAAGAAAATGATAATTTTACAGATTAAACTGACATTTAACTTTCAGCTTTAAATCGCATTGTAATACATGGAACCATATGGTTCTAACTTTAACATTTCGTGCACTTGGAACTAGATTTAACTGTTAATTGTGGCGTTATTTGTAAACTAATGGCAGAACTTTCACTACCATTATATGCAAAATTCAAAGAACAATATATTTCTGTCAAAAAACCAGTTTCATACAAACCGTCGCTTGGGACCCTATGGTTCTCAGCCTTCGATACGACAGTTCTGTTGGATTTATTCAATATAAAAAATGGCCTTGATGAAAAAGAAGAAGTACTAATAATTTAAATGTTCTAGATAACACCAAAATATCCACAAATAATGTCTTATCGTTGATTGAGGTATTGGAGAAGATATCTCATGTTACGAAAGAAAACGAGACCTCTGCTATATTCGCCTCATAGGTGGCAGGCCAAAAGCCATCTAGTGAGCAGATATGTGAATCTCTAACCCTTAGAACGATAAAGAAATTTGTATAAAATTCTACTTGTATTATTTTTGGATTTGACCACAAAACGCTACAATCGACAGCGTTGCCAGTTCTAAATGTTTTGGTAATATTCGGTATCGAAAATATTTATTAGTCCAAGCTGTATAGTCACCTCCGTTATGTAAATTATTCCTTTTCGATTATTTTGCACAAATTTACTCAAAAAGAGATCCTTATAACAAATCCACAGGGTACCGGGCGGTACCGCGGTCGGAAAATTGTTTAAAAATTTATTTTTAAACAAATTCACAAAAATATTTTTTTCCACTTCGAATAATTTTTTTTAGATTCTTTGGGTCATTCTCAGCAAAAAAGGTCTCTTGTTATTTTTCTCTAAAATTGATTGTTGTTGAGTTATACGCGATTTAAAATTTGAAAAAGCTAAAATAACCATTTTCAAGGGTTAATAACTCGGTTAAAAGTAATCATTATGAAAGTCAGAAACTGACCAAATTACCCAAAGATTAAAGTCCCCTCTACAAGATCCTGAAGAAATGTTTGTCATTATTTCATTACTAAGATGTTATTTTGAATTATCAACAATGAGCTTTAAGCGTGTATTGAGGCGGTCGTCAATGTGAGTGCGAGTGAGATGCTCCATTGGACGGCTGGAATGGTGCATCTCTTTCGCAATCACCATTGAAGGCCGCCTAATATGCGCTTAGCGCCCATTGTTAATAATTAAAAATGACAGCTTAGTAATAAAATAATGACAAAAATTTCTTTATGATCTTGTAGAGGGGGCTTTAAACTTTGATTAGGTCACTTTCTGACTTTCATAATAATTATTAGAGAGCGGAATATATGCAAAGTGCATATAGATGCATATATTGCATATTTTAGACAACAAACACAACATTGGATATTTAAGATAAACACGATTTATTTTGCATATTTTAAAAATAAATTATATAAAAGTTTAAATATTTCCTCTCTTAGTTGGAATTCATATCAATATTTCAATCAACGGTCTTATTCACTACGTGCATGACTGACGCGACACCTAGCGTTGGGTAGCGATAAATATATATTGTGAAGTTGCAAATTTTAACGATATTTTTCCAATTTATATATAAAATGGAGGTAGTATTAAGAACTGAGCTTCTAAAAATGCAATACAATTTATCTTTTCAACCCCAAATGGAACAGAAAGGGAAAATCAATCCTCGTTTTTAAACTAGGATGAATAATTCAAATTTATCGCGCTGTAATGCTGGTTTGTAATTGGTCCAACCGCAAACAAGTTTACTCCACTAAATTATGAAATCTAACAATAAAACACTGAAAATGTTTGTTTTCTATACTTCCACAAAATTTATTATAACTAAGTGACTACAGCTGTTTCGGCAGAGTGCCTTTCTCAAGTGATATAGTTTACAATGTGTTTGCCTTTTTAAGTCTTCAACTGAAGAGGTTGAGGAGTGGGGAGCTGTTTGTCTCGAGTTGCTCATTCAGAATTATATCTGTATTTTTCAGTTTATTAATTTCCATAGATTCTAAAAAAGATAGCTTAAGGCCTTTATTTTGAATATGCAGAATTTGAAACTCTTCATTGAAAGAATGATTATGATCTAGAAGGTGAAGTGCGTATGTAGAAGTGTCTGTTTTTCTATTGTTGAATGCCCTTTTGTGTTCTGCTATCCGTTTGTAAAAAGTTCTGCCAGTTTGACCGTGTACGTTTTCGGACAGTCACCACAAGTTAGTTTGTACACAACACTCTGTAGTTACTTTCTCTTTCGGCTTTTATTGTTCTTAATATATTTGCTTAAGTTGGTGTTAGTTCTGAAAGCTGGTATTATTCCTTTCTTTTTTATTTATCTGGCTATTTTTGTTGTTATCTTGCCAGTATATGTGAGAGAGCAGAATGTACTGGGTTCTTTCTGTGGTGGTGGATACACTAATTTCAGGGCTTTCTTATGGAGTTTTTGGTTTAAAATTTTGTTAACTGTTTGTTCGTTATAGCCGTTGTTTACTGCTATTTGTTTAATGATGTTTGGTTCTATCTCGAAGTTATTTTTGTCATGGGAATTTCTGTCAGTCTATGTATCATGCTATGGTAGGCTGCTAATTTGTGTTGTGTAGGATGGGATGATGAATTGGGTATAGTTGTGTCAGTATGGGTAGGTTTATCCTACAGGTGTATCCCATCCTACACAACACAAATTAGCAGCCTACCATAGCATGATACATAGACTGACAGAAATTCCCATGACAAAAAATAACTTCGAGATAGAACTAAACATCATTAAACAAATAGCAGTAAACAACGGCTATAACGAACAAACAGTTAACAAAATTTTAAACCAAAAACTCCATAAGAAAGCCCTGAAATTAGTGTATCCACCACCACAGAAAGAACCCAGTACCTTCTGCTCTCTCACATATACTGGCAAAATAACAAAAATAGCCAGATACATAAAAAAGAAAGGAATAACACCAGCTTTCAGAACTAACAACAACTTAAGCAAATATATTAAGAACAATAAAAGCCGAAAGAGAAAGCAACTACAGAGTGGTGTGTACAAACTAACTTGTCGTGACTGTCCGAAAACGTACATCCGTCAAACTGGCAGAACTTTTGACAAACGGATAGCAGAACACAAAAGGGCATTCAACAATAGAAAAACAGACACTTCTACATACGCACTTCACCTTCTAGATCATAATCATTCTTTCAATGAAGGGTTTCAAATTCTGCATATTCAAAATAAAGGCCTTAAGCTATCTTTTTTAGAATCTATGGAAATTAATAAACTGAAAAATACAGATATAATTCTGAATGACCAACTCGAGACAAACAGCTCCCCACTCCTCAACCTCTTAAGTTGAAGACTTAAAAAGGCAAACACATTGTAAACTATATCACTTGAGAAAGGCACTCTGCCGAAACAGCTGTAGTTACTTAGTTATAATAAATTTTGTGGAAGTATAGAAAACAAACGTTTTCAGTGTTTTATTGTTAGATAAAATGAACTTCCATCAAGTAACGGTCGAATCCATCAATTAAATTATGAAATTTTGACATTATTAACATTTATGAAATTTTGACACTACTGCCATTTAAAATTGACAATTTAATTAAGTTATATCGGCGAATTGTTGTGTGTTTCTGTGTTATTCAGATGAAGTTTAGATAAAGGAACAGAAAACCACAATCCCACACTCCGATAAATAGGAACATGGTCAGTGGAACGACCAACAATACGGAAATAGAAGAAAAGTTGGGCAAACTTCAAGAGGTTCCTGAGCGAAAAAATTGAAAACATCCCATCAATAGAAAATCCACACAATCTAGAAGAAAAATCTAGAAAAGTTCTAGTATTTAAAAATATTATAAAAAAGCTCTAAGAATCAATACCAGAGAATAAGAAAATACGATCCATATAGCCCGATCAAAGAACAATCTGACACAAAAAAAATAAATGAAGGATGAAAATTTGGGAATAGGTAGTTGAAACTGTCTATTATTATATAAGAAAAAGTTTAAAATTCTACATCCCCTCCATTTTTCAAAAATGAAAGGGAATACCCCTCTCGAAAATGAAAAATATACATTCAAAATAAGTCCGGAATTGGATAAAATGACTAATTCTAAGCAACTTTTATTTTATAGAATTGTTTCCCTAAGTCAATACTTTTCGATTTATTTGCAGGTGACTATGTTCATCTTTAACAGAAAAAAACATGTTTTTAGACTGTTTTTCGAAGATAACTCAAAAAGTAAGTATTTCGGCGAAAAAAATATTTTTAGCAAAAATATAGTATATAAAAAACTAAAAGTTGTAGCTAATGAAAAGTAGGTTCTTCTTCATCAAATTCCAAATCGAATATTTCAATGTGAAATAACCCAAGAGCACTTTTCGGGGAAAATTTTTTCAGCTTTTAAATGTTTAAAAAATATTTATTTTTGTTTTTTAAAAAAACTTGTAACATTAAAAGAAAGTGAGTTACGCTCAAAATATAGTTGGTCCCTTTTATTCTTTGGTAAAAAAATCGCGGAAATCACCCCCTAATTAGCATCACAAATCAATTTTACCACTACCACTTCACAAGTTACTTTGTTTAAGTATTATATATATGATCTGTAAGTTTCATCGGTTCAAAGTGCTTATTTTTGAAAAAGCTGTGGTTAAAATGGCTTGAACAAGTAACTAATCACGAGTTTAGGCAAATTTTGAACAGCCATAGCTTAACCAATTTTTGTATAACAAGAAAACAAAAAAGCAAAAATATTTAGAAAAGCAAAACGTACATTTTATTACTCCTTAAGATTTTTGGTATTACTAATCATTTTTAAGTTAATTCCATGAACAATTCCATTTTTTTTCAAATTAAAAAAAATGTTTTTTTTAAACCCAATTTTTTTCAAAACTGAGCACTTTGAACCAATGAAACTTATAGATAATATAATAATATAAATATAATATAATAATATAAACAATACATAGGTAAAGTAATTTGTGAAGCGATTAATTTTATTTGGGAGGCTAATTAGGGGGTGATTTTTGCGATATGTGTACCAAACAATTAAAGGGACCAACAATATTTGGAGCGTAACTCACTTATTTTTAATGTTAGATTTTTTTTTTAATAATAAAAATTAACCTTTTTAAACACTTTAAAAAAGTTATAATGAATTTTCCCCGAAAATGGCTCTGTTTTTTGGTTATTTCACATTGAAATATTCGATTTGGAATGTGACGAAGAAGAAACTACTTTTCATTAGCTACAACTCTGCTTATACTGGGCCTGCAGACCTCACTCTTACACCATTTTTTTCAATTTTTTTAAGCTATATTTTTATTAAGAATATTTTTTTCGTTAGAATACTTACTTTTTGAGTTATCTGCGAAAAACCGTCCATAAACATGTTTTTTTTTCTGTTAAAAATGAACATATTCGCTCGCAAAGAACTCGAAAAGTATTGACTTTTGAAACTAGTGAAAAACTCTATAGAACAAAAGTTGCTTAGAATTAGGCATTTAATCCAATTCCGGGGCCTATTTGAACGTATATTTTTTCACTCCCGAGAAAATATTTTTCACCCCGTATTTCCCAATTTTTGTAAAATGGAGGGGATGTAGAATTGTAAACTTTTTCTTATATAATAATAGACAATTTCAACTACCTAATCCCAAATTTTCATCCTTCCTTTATTTTTTTGGAGGTTTTCGTAAAATTTTGTGTTCCCTGATCGGGCTAATAGAGGTTGGTTGAGCTAGATGTGTAAGAGAGCTACATAGATGTACATATATACGACAGAGATGCAAGGTAAATGACATTAAGAACTGTATAAGAAACAGAAGAGTAGAATGGAACGACCACATAAGCCGAATAACAACAAATAGAGTAGTAAAGACGGCGAGAGACGGTTCCCCAATAGGGCTTTTCATTCACAGTCATTTGTTTCGAGCTTCTGTCATGTGTCACATAATATTAATATATCTATGTCATACGTTATTGGTATTGCCAATGATACAAACCAAAGACGTATGATGTAGATATATTAATATTATGTGACACACGACAGAAGCTCGAAACAAATGACAATCGATGAAAAGCCCTATAGGAAGACGATCAGTGAGAAGACCACAAAAACGATGGAACGACAACATGCTGGAGGCACATTGAAAAATAGAGACAGTCATATTTTCACAAAAATAAGAAAACGAAGAAGATGTTAAGTCTTTGATCAGTGAGTGTTGCCTGTACTTTCATATGGTGCAGAAACTTTAACAATAACCAAGAAAGTCAGAAATAAAATTTGTGTTACCCAAAGATCCATGGAACGCCCGATGTTACGCATTTCACGTAGGGATCGAATTACGAACAAGGAAATAAGACGGACAACAGAAAACAGAAGTGACAGATGCCATCGCTTTAGGGGCCACCGCCATCGACTGTTACATGTTTCTTCTTTTCAGAGTATTGACAGCCACCTATGGTGGGGTAACACCACAATTAAATCTATAGATGTCTTTTCCTATTTTATTTTACTCATATTCAAGTAAAAAGGATGCAGAATATGTTATTATTTGCTGTTAAAATTTTACCTAGATAAGCGGGCTGGTGACAAATGCATATTATTATTGTAGATTCTCCCATTGTCCGCTATTTACCGGCCTGTATGCTTTATAAATTTGTAAACAACAGATAGTATGAGCACATTATGAAAATGTTCCCTGGTACCTGGTAAAATGTTAATTAAAATAATTTTTAGCTTGTTCTGTTTCTGAAGGGCCTGACGATGGCATATGTATTGTAAATGCCGAAACCGGTCTCCCGCAAACTGTTATAAATTAATCCTTTACTAAGATTGTGAGCATTAGACTCTTTATACCCTAACATTTTCAATTTTCTTTTTTTATAACAATAATAGTGTCTGTAATATAAAAACAAGACATTCTTTATCAAAGAACACCAAATTTATCACGGGTGTATACAAATAAAGCTTAAATATTAATTATAATTATTAATCCTTAAAGATATCTCTTCTTATCAAAAATATCATTTTACGGGAAGTTTGTTTAACTTGAAACAAACCAACATTTAATAAAGTACAAGAAGAATCGACCGCAAAATTGTAATCAAATCTCATTATAAGCAAAGCCTTATTACTTCCCAGAAAATTTCTGAAAGGAGAAGCTTTAGAAAATTGTTTAATTTTGACAAAAGGTTGATGGATAAAATTTTAAGAGAGATATTTCTGGAAGAGCGAATTGGGGTTGTTGAGGGGTATTAAGTGACTATACAGTAAATAAGTCTATTGTTTTATAATTTTTGTGGAAGATGGCGTATACGAATAAATGATTATAATACCTAACTCGTTTTATATAACATAGGTACACCGATTTTCTTGAAATTTGAACATGAATACCTTAACGAGCAAAATCTAGTATACAGTGTGATTGATTAGTGTGATAAAGCTTAGTAGATCTCTGTTATAGTAATAGATAGTAATAAAAGTTAATAGCAAAAATTGTAGCCAACTTTGCATTCCACATTACAAAATTAGTTAGAATGTTACAGGATGTTCGATAACATAGTGGCACACCAAACTTATTTTTTTTTAATGTAACATCCTGTATTTTATTTTGTATTCGAAATCTTCTTAAATTCTCCATTACAAAAATATAAAGATTTGTTATATTATACAGGACATTTACAAAGCTATAACCAATTCTCTACGAAAATTGTACTTAACAAGATTAAATCCCTGTATACCTACACAAAAATAAGCACAACGGCAAAAGTTTATTGATGCTATAATTTTATCGATTGTCAAAATTTTCAAAAATGGTTGAATTTTCTGATTTTCTTTATATCGTATACAGGGTGAGTCAAAATGCAAGTAGGTACATAATTTTCTCACTAATTTTAAATAGAACACCCTGTATTTTATATTACTATAGAATAGAACCATTACCGTAATTTAATTTTTATATAATATTCCATATGTCTAAATTTGTTAGTTTTCGAGATATTTTGATTTGCCAGAGCAAATTATTAATAAGGTGTCTAAATTTTTCTAAATTGCAAGTAAGCCATGACTGAATTGTCTAAAACTGTTATTAGATAGTTAAGATGAATTTTACTGTTGATAAAATGGTAGATATTGGAGGAGTGCAATAAAAATGCGGTATTACCAGTAAGAATTTATCATGAACGGTTCCCTGAAAGACGACAAACTACAACAGCAATCTTTGAAACATTGAAGGATCGGTTTAACCTCACTGGTTTAGTTATGTATGACAAACACGAACGAGTAAAACGTACTGTGACAGAGAAAAACAAAATAATTGTGTTACTGGCAGGTACTGAAAATCCACATACAAATATACATAATATTAACAAAGAAAACGAACTTATTACTTTGTGCAAAGAATCCTTGCAAAAAACAAAGTGCACTCTTACCAAATTCAATTTTACCAAGAATTAATTTGGGAAGATTTTGAAAAGAGAATACATAATAGTAGGGGAACAAAGTATGCTAAATGTGCAGTCACTGGAGCGTTATGGGGACCTATTGGGTTGTGAAGAGTAGGTCCTCAAACAAAAAAATGTAAGTAAAGTTTTCGATTTTAGTGGGGATTTTCCATTTTTAATTTAATTTTCCATTTCCAACAATCTTTTTTTCGATTATAACGCCATCTATCCATAATTCGAAAAAATGTTTCGAATAAAAGTTACTTATTTTTACGTAAGGAATCTAAATCTGCAATAAAAAATGGGGCTCCTATTTCAGATTTTAAAGTAACCCTGCTCCCAACTCCGTGGGGGTCGTGTTTGGTACCATTCGATAGATTTTTCAAAAATATTGAATAAGTATATTTTACAGTTTTTCGATCTGATGTTTATTTCGCAAAATATCGCGGGATTCTTATTTAAAATATTAAATTTACCCCCACCCCTCTCCGTGGAAAGTCGTGTTTGGTATCATTCAATAGATTTTTAAAAAATATTGAGCAAGTATTTCTTAGTTTTTCGATCTGTCATTCATTTCGCGAAATATTCGCTTTTTTCTTGTGAAATTTTGGGAAACCCCCATTTCCTTACGCCCGGCTCAAATCGTCAGATTTTTTAAATATACACTATTTTGCATGTACTTAACTTACCTTATCTTAATCTGACAATTTCGACTTTTTTTAGGGATAGATTTTTTTTCGGTCCACCCTTAACGCACTCCCCTGTATTAAGAGCCAATATAATATGGTAGAGGTACATCTGCAGGATACCAGGTTTCTTCCCATGTCATAATCTGACGCGCTCGAGTAACTGCAAAAATCCCCGCTCGGGCTCCCCTACCATAATACTTTGTAAATGGGTCTTAGAAAAAATCCATCAACCGTCAATTCGTATACTTGTATGTGGATTTTCAGTAACTGCCAGCAACAGAGTTATTATGTTTTCTTCTGTTACAGTACTTTTGTTTGTTCGTGTTTATCATAGATAACTAAACCAGTGCGATTAAACCGATCCTTCAATTGTTCAAAGCTTGCTGTTGTTGGTTGCTGTGTGAACTTGCAGTTCATGATAAATTCTTACTGATAATAATGCATTTTTATTGCACTTCCCCAATATCCAGATCTTATCTACCATTTTATCAACAGTAATATTCATCTTCACTATTTAATAATTAATAGTTTTAGATAATTGAGTCATGGCTTACTTACAATTTGGAAAAATTTAGACACCTAATAATTAATTTGCTGTGAAAAATGAAAATATCTCGAAAACTAACAAATTTAGGCATTATCTTTTTATCTATTTATGTAAATGCAACAAATAAACAAAGAAAATTAGTAATAAATTTTACAAAAAAACACACAAACACAAAATACAATATTTTGTGAAGACAATTAAACACTACTTTTGTATGTAAATGTAATAATGTAACAAATAAAGAACGAAACATAATTTATCAGTAATACATTTTGCAAAAAAACATGTTTGAAAAAATTAGAAGCTACTTCTAGTAAAATATTTTTAATATTTAATTACATAAGGTGTTCAAAATTATCTCCTAATACATTTATGTACGCCTAAAAACGATCATTGAATGAGCTACTTACTCTACGGAGCATTTGTAAATTAACACTTAGAAATACACTTTGTATTCTATTTTTCATCTCATCCCTTGTTGTTGGAGGTATTTTATAAACTTCATTATTAACGTAACCCCAAAAAAATCAGTCCAGTTTATTAAATTCTGGTGATTTGGGTACGCTACTGGTCCATTGAAAAATGAAAATATCTCGAAAACTAATAAATTTAGACATAGGGAATGTTATCTAAAAATTAAAGTACAGTAATGGTACTTTTCAATAGTGACATAAAATATAAGGTGTTCGATTTAAAATTACTAAGAAAATAATGTACTTGCGTCGTAACTCACCCAATAATCCATTGTTGATTTGTTTATTTTTATCTAGACAGGGAGTTGAACTTGCTACGATTTCCATAGAAAATTGGTTATAACTTTGTAAATACCCCCTATATAACATAACAAAAACCTTTATATTTGTGTAATGGAGAAGTTAAGAAGGTTTCGAATATAAATTAAAATACAAGATGTTCCATTTAAAAAAAAAAAACAAAAAATTGATATGCCACTATGTTCTCGAACACCCTGTAATATTCTAACTAATTTTATAATGTCATATCTAAGACACATAATGCGTCGTAGGGAATTTGAGCATCTTCAGGTAATAATAAAAGGCAAAATCGAAGGTAAAAGGGGTATAGGACGAAAGAAAAAATCCTGGCTCCTAAACATCAGAGATTGGGTCCACACCACAGGGAATGACTTAATTCATCAAGCCCAAAACAGACAAAAATTTGCCATAGGTCGCCAACCTCAATAGAGAAGGCACTTAGGAGGAGGAACTTTTATTGCCATCTATTACTATGGCGGATCTACTGAGCTTTATTACATTAATCATTCACCCTGTATAACATAGGTACATCGATTTTCTTGAAATTTGTACATTAATAACTTAACGAGCAAAACCTAGTATACAATATATGCCAAAATTTGCTTTTGCCTTGGGGGTGGATTTCTCCCCAACTAGGAAGTTGGAACGTATTTATTGAAAATAACCTCAATAATCGATAGAAAATAATATTCTACGCAAAATATGTTTGATGGAGATTATGTTTTACAAAAATTAATAACTTAGATTTTTTTATTAATTTAAATAAAAGTACATAACTTCAAGAATATTGCGCGCGCTTGAGCGTAGTGAGAAACGATCAACAGCTGTTACCATTATTTTAGTAAATTACTCCGCGATTCAAAAACATATTCCGGTATGCATCACTTAACGATGTAACAGACAAAACCGAAATTGAAAATAAAACTTACATGAAAAATAGTCAGGTTTTCAATGGCTTCAAAAGGCAAAAAATATACGAAATGTCTTATAGAAAATAAGACAGATAATTAGATTTTCAGAAAAACGGAAGATCTGACAACAATGTATATACCAACATTCTCCGTTTTATTTTTCAAGCCGTTTCCAGGATAATTGAGGCGTTCCATACATAAAACACTTTGGATTTTTATATAATAATATGTTTCGTCTTTCTCAAACGATTTTTTGAGAAACTCGACTTATTTTAAATGATAAAAGGATTCAACAACCAAACATTTCACAACGAAAACTTGTCCTCTTGTGATGCATGCTCGTATTTGGAACATAAACCCACCACTTAAAAATCCTTTATTTAATTTTGTGACTGCGCTTAAAATGAATACCTAAAACACTTCCTTTCCAACTTCAGGAAACTGTTTTGTAAGGAGTTATTACTTCTGAAGTTGGTGTAATTTTAAATCATAAAACGCTATGCGGATTTAAAGTATTTATAACTTTAAGCAACATCACTTTGGAAAGACATTCTTGACGCTAAAGGAAACTTTTCCGAGTATTTTATAGTATGGGTCAAAAGTTATAAATACATTATTTCAATGTTGAAGACTCAAAACGATACCGATGTAGTTTTTAAGGGACAGTTTAATGTAATGTATAATTTGTATGTGTGGTTTATCTATGTAGCCCGATCAGGGAACAAAAAATTTTACGAAAGGCTCCAAAAAAATAAAGGAAGGATGTAAATTTGGGAACAGGTCGTTGAAATTGTCTGTTATTATATAAGAAAAAGTTTACAATTCTACATCCCCTACATTTTACAAAAATTGGGAAATATGGGGTGAAAAATATTTTCTCGGGAGTGAAAAAATATACTTTCAAAATAGGCCCGGAATTGGATAAAATGACTAATTCTAAGCAACTTTTGTTCTATAGAGTTTTTTCACTAAGTCAATACTTTTCGAGTTATTTGCGAGTGAATATGTTCATTTTTAACAAAAGAAAAACGTGTTTTTGGACAGTTTTTCGCAGATAACTCAAAAAGTAAGTACTCTAGCGAAAAAAATATTCTTAGTGAAAATATAGCTTATAAAAAATTGAAAAAAAAAGGTGTACGCGTGTGGTCTGCAGACCCAGTAGTGGCAGAGTTGGAATATTTCAGTGTGAAATAACCAAAAAACAGAGCACTTTTCGGGGAAAATTCTTTATAACTTTTTTAAAGTGTTTAAAAAAAGGTTTATTTTTGTGTTTTAAAAAAACTTCTTACATTAAAAATAAGTGAGTTACGCTCAAAAGATTGTTGGCCCCTTTTATTTTTTGGTACAAAAATCGCGAAGATCACCCCCTAATTAGCTTCCCAAATAAAATTAATCATTACCGCTTCACAAGTTACTTTACTTATGTATTATTTACATTATATATAAGTTTCATTGGTTCAAAGTGCTCATTTTTGAATAAAATTGGGTTTAAAATAAAACATTTTTTTTTAATTTTGAAAAAAAAATGGAATTGTTCATGGAATTAACTTATAAATTATTAGTAATACCAAAAATCTTAAGGAGTAATAAAATGTACGTTTTGCTTTTCTGAATATTTTTTTTTTGTTTTCTTGTTGGACAAAAATTTGTTATGCAATGGCTGTTCAAAATTTGCCTAAACTCGTGATTAATTACTCGTTCAAGCCATTTTAACTACAGCTTTTTCAAAAATAAGCACTTTGAACCGATGAAACTTATAGTTCATATAAACAATAAATAAGTAAAGTATTGTGATTTTTTTTTACCAAAAAATAAATGGGACCAACAATATTTTGAGCGTAACTCACTTACTTTTAATGTCACAAGTTTTTTTTAAAACAAAAATAACCTTTTATTAAACACTTTAAAAAAAGTGAAATGAATTTTCCACGAAAAGTGCTCCGTTTTTGGGTTATTTCACATTAAAATATTCGATTTAGAATTTGATGAAGAAGAACCTACTTTTCATTAGCTACAACTCTGCTTCTACTGGGTCTACAGACCTCAAGCATACACCATTTTTTTCAGTTTTTCATAAGCTATATTTTTTCTAAGAATATTTTTTTCGCTGAAATACTTACTTTTTGAGTTATCTCCGAAAAACCGGCCAAAAACATGTTTTTTCTGTTAAAAGTAACATATATTCTTGCAAATAACTCGAAAAGTATTGACTTAGGGAAAAAACTCTATAGAACAAAAGTTGCTTCGAATTAATGTTGCTTCTCGAAGTGTAAGTAGAGAGAACGATGGCATACTTTGCAGTAATTTGCTGGTAAAGCGATCAATAATCAAGTTATATTTAACTTAAGATTATTAAAATTAAAAGCTTACCGTACGGTGTCCTCTTATCTCTGTAACGATAACCAGCCCCAGCAGCGCTTAACGCCAGCTTACATATCTCTGTATGCACGCACTTCCATCAACAAGCACCACTAACATCGATGCGCGCTAGAGATAGAACACCGGCAACGATATAAAACGCCATCTACGGTAACAGAGAACTGCGTTCAGATCGGAGCACTCATCTGGTAAAAACTCCACCAGGCCTTTGAGTATTGATCAAAGGCCAACCAATTGGTCGATTACCGTTCCTTGTCGGTATCGAATAGTGATCTATTCGGCCACCTTTATCCTAGATTAAGTATTGATTAATATTACCAGATTGGGTAATGACCAATACATAGTTTTTTGATTTCAAACTTCTTAGCATCATCAAAATTTATTTTTCGCAGCTATCAACAGGAAACGGTAGCAAGACCGACGATTTATTCACTAGGATTCGTATTTTTAGTTTTTTTTTTTAATTATATTAGTTAATTTTAATTTGTCATTTATTTTGAATATATTTTTATTTAGATTAAAGTTATGTTTTACTGAGTCTGGTGTATACCTCATTGAGCTACTCGTCACATCTTATCTCAGATAATGCATTAAAACTAACAGACAAAACTATATAGCACTACACTTTTCACCATACACCTAAACTAACTCAAATGGTCTTGTCTTCTTAAGTTTTCTTAAAGTCCCATTGTTGTAAAGGAGCTGGATTATCTCGACATTGCTGCTGTTCTCTTGATCACTCTATTCAGAGTTTCCATTCCCAGGTCAGGGTGGAGGTTACTTTTGCGCACGAACCAAGGGGCAGCAAGGATATTCCGCAAACCTTGTTCGGGAATATTTATCTGGATATTTATATTAGTAGCTTTAGTACCCCTCCAGAATTGACAATCACATACCCTTAATGGTCTTAGTATTTGCTCATATAGAGAGGAGCAAAGTTATGGAATAAGTTCATTTTTTCGAGACTGAGAGATTTTGTAGAGAAATTCCGAAACGGGTCAATTTTTATTATTAAATTATGTTTTTTTAGCATTTGTATCTTAAGAGTGACGTCATCCATCTGAGCGTGGTGACGTTATCCATGATTTTTCTAAATGAGAATAGGGGTCGTGCTATAGTTCATTTGAAAGGTAATTCAATTTCTATTCAGCAATATCAACATTAACATAATTATTTATACAAGTTGGACAAAAAAATAATTTTTGAATTAAATAAATTCACACAAGAAGAAGAATGTATGTAATTTATTTAATTCAAAATACATTTTACTGCTGACAGAAAACAGAAAAAATGTCTATTCATAAATAAAAATTGCTTTTTGCTTAAAATCAATGTGTATTTGTCATATATAAATATTTTTTTCTGTTTTCTGACAGCAGTAAAATGTATTTTGAATTAAATATATTACCTAAATACATTCTTCTTTCTGTGTGAATTAATTTAATACAAAAATTGTTTTTTTGGCCACACTTTATAACTAATTAATATAATACTTATACTACTGTAAAGAGAATTGAATAACCTTTCAAATGAACTAACCCTATTCTCATTAAAAAAAAATATCGAATACGTCACCACGCCCAGATAGGTGACGTCACTAGTATGATATATATGCCAAAAAATCATAATTTAATAATAAAATTCAACTTGTTTCGGGATTTCCCTCGAAAAAATGAATTTATTCCATAATTTTGCCCCTCACTATATATTAAAATTTGTTATAAATTGATGTACCTAGATATAATATATTATCATATTATTTAGATTTAAAAATACAGATATAATTATAAATTATTGAAATTTGAGACAAACATCTCTCAACAAACATTTAAAGACTACAAAGTGTAGACGCAGAGTAAAAAATACATCTTTTGAGAAAGACACTTTGCCAAAACAGCTGTAGTGTTTAGTGAAACTGTCTAGTGAAGGAGTTAACAATATAAAAAAATCATATTTACCTATCAACTGAAAGTCGTGTGAATTTCGCAAAAATTAATCCTACCATGAATTTTCGTCATTTGTACAAAATTAAAGATTTATTGACCAACCCTATTAGAGAGTTATAAATAAACAAAATCGATTTAATAGTCCACTTGCACAAATTTGGATGTATTTATGCCAATATTTATTTTCCAGTTTTATTGGTCCCGTGGTTTATTTCCATATTGTTTTATATTTCCGAATAATCTCCATAAAAAAAACTGGAATAAATTCTCATTGTGATGTTTAGCTAAAACGCTGCAAGCTATTTATTAATTTTGGTTGAGGATTACTAATTAAATAATTCGATTAAATATCACGTATATATCGCAAAATTCGTGGGAAAAAAAGTGAACTTATATAAAAAAAGTTTTAAAAAGCACGTTTTAAAACACAATAGCATCTGAATACCTTTGATATTCCGCAATTTTTTTTATGTATTTATTAAATTTGCAACTCTACACTATAAAGCTTTGAAACTGAATATTCATTGAAAAATTTTTAACAAAATAGTAACTTTTTTAAATACTTTTTGTTATGGAGCTAAAACCACAAATACTACACTTCCTGGAAAAACAAAATGGTAAAATAAAATACTTGGTACTAGGTAAAATCATACCTACATATATGCAGGGTGTTTAATAAAGAATGGGCCATAGCTTAACCTTAGATTCCTGAGCTTAAAATAAGTCGATTTAAGCTAACTTACCTTAGTACGAAAGTTGATAATAACCGAAATACAGGGTGTCAAAGTTAAACTTGTATTTTATTAATTCTTAAGTATTTCCTGACAGGAATGAGCTAACAACACGAAATCAGGTAAATGGGGGTTTTTTGGGACGATAAATCTAATAGGCTAGCGGTAGGCAACCCCAAAATGACCAGGTACTGACCACGGAGAGGTGAATGGCCAATTTTAGACATACTGTATGTTTTTTATGGTGCTGAAAACGAAAATGAGATTTATTTTGAACTTGATGTGGAGGAACATTGTCAAAATCGCAATTTTACAATAAAAATAAATAAAAATAAAATCACTTTTTTGCGTTTACCTCGCTACAACTCTGTTCCATTTTAATATTTTTTTCTGAAATTTTTACAGTATATAGATCTAATATTTCTAAAGAAAACGGTACCTGCTTCAAGCTTTAATTTTTATTATGATAAAGGTTACGGATTTTTCAAAGGAAAAGGTGCGGATTTGTGCATTGCAAAGTTTAATCGCAAAAGTTGAGTGACGAAATTTAAAATTTAGCCTTTTAATCACGTTTATGTTAAATTAAAGAGAACAAAGAAATTTTTTTGAAAATTTTAGATCAAGATGTTTTATAGCAAATAAATAGTGCAACTTTAATTATCGATATTAGAAATCCCCAATATCACGGTTATTTTTCGAGATACTGACCATGGGTGGTGAATGGCTTATTTTGGTCTTAGATTATGTTTTTGACGGTGCTGAAAACGAAAATAATTTTTTTTATATATTTTAGGCGTGGGAATATTTTCAAAATCGCAATTTTACCATAAAATACAAAAAGTGAAATCGCGTTTTTTGCGTTTAACTCGCTACAACTCTGATCCATTTTAATATTTTTTTCTAAGCTTTGTACACTATATGTTGCTTACTTTTCTGAAGACAACGGCATCTGTTTTAAGATTTTAGTCTTATTCTAGTAAAATTTATGAATTAAGTAAAAGGTGCAGATTCGTGAATTGCCAAGTTTAATCGCAAAAGTTGAGTGGCAAAATTTTATATTTATCTTATTAATCACGTTTATGTTAAAACATAGAGTTTAAACAAGTTTTCTGGAAAGTTTTAGTTACAAATGTTTAATAAAAAAAATGGTGCAACTTTTAATATAGATGTTATAGTTTCAAAACTTTCCAGAAAATTTCTTTGTACTCATGTCTGTTTTATTTTTGAATTTGATTTAAAATCTATATTTCAAATTTTGTCAGTCAAATTTTGCGATTAAACTTTGCAATTCACGAATCTGAACCTTGTACTTTAAAAGATTCATAACTTTTACTAGAATAAGACTAAAAGAATAAAAGCAAAAACCATTTTCTTCAAAATCATCAGCGATATAAAGTGTACAAACTTTAGAAAAAAAATATTACAACGAATTTGTAGTGAGCTAAACGCAAAAAAAAACGTGATTTCATTTTTTTTATTTTCAGGGTAGAATTGCAATTTTGACAATATTCCCCCACCTAAAATTTAAAATAAATTTAATTATCGTTTTCATCACTGTCAAAAACATAATCTAAAACCAAAATTAGCCATTCACCGCCCATGGTCGGTATCTCGAAAAATAAGCGTCATATTGGGGATTTCTCATGTCGACATTAAAAGTTGCACTATTTTTTTTGCTATAAAACATTTTGATACAAAATTTACCAGAAAACTTCTTTGTACTTTCTATTTTAACATAAACGTAATTAAGAAGCTAAACTTTAAACTTCGTTACACAACTTTTACGATTAAACTTTGCAATGCACAAATCCGCACCTTTTGTTTTGAAAAATTCATAACCTTTACCAGGATAAGAATAGAAGCTTGAAGCAGGTACCGTTGTCTTCAGAAATGTTAGAGCTATATACTGTAAAAATTTCAGAAAACAATATTAAAATGGAACAGAGTTGTAGCGAGGTACACGCAAAAAAACGTGATTAATTTTTTTTTTATTTTTAGGTTAAAATAGCAATTTTGACAATGTTCTCCCATATAAAATTCAAAATAAACCTCATTTTCGTTTGCAGCACCCTCGAAAATATAAAGTATGAATAAAATTAGCCATTCACCCCTCCGTGGTCAGTATCTCGAAAACTAAGCGCTTCTTTGAGGGTGTGCCGCTCGTGTATAAATTCGCCGCCAAAAATGATGTATTACCAAAAGGGCGCCACATACATACGTATTTCAGCGCTCATTTAATACGTTCAATTTTTTTATCCCCCACTCTACATACTTTTTGAATAAAAATTTTTATTCTCTTAATATTCTTACTTAAAAAAGGTATACTACATTCATCTCACTAAACGTAGTTTTCGAAATAAACGCATTTTAAATCTGCGATGCAACATATTTTTTTGCATAATATCATTGTAGTTACACCCTAAAAATAAACTTAAAACCATAATAATTGTGCAAGTTCTCATATTTATGTTATTGCATCGCAAATTCCATTAAAAGAAATTTGCGATACATTTTTGGAAATTATTATGCCTTTAAGTTTATTTTTCGGGTGTAACTATAATGATATTATGTAAACAATTATGTTGCATCGCAGATTTAAAATGCGTTTATTTCGAAAACAGTTAAGTTTAGCGGAATGAAGGTAGCATATCTTTTTTCAAGTAAATTAAGAGAATAAATATTTATTTCATCGAATTTTCGCACTAATTTCATTAAAACATGAACACAATAAAATAGATTTGAAATAAATTAGTAAACAATATCTAAATATTAGTTTATTGCATGTATTATAATAATATATGATAATGCCATATTAGAAGGTATTTTACTTTCACGCAGGCCGTGCGGGAAAGTGCGACTTTCGGAAACGAAATGTGTGCGAGAAAGTGGCTCTTTTAGCATGGCCGTAGAAAATAGTATATTGTGCAACAAGTGCAGAAAGGTACTAATTTCTCACGAGTTTGAAAAGTTTCGGTACGAGCGCAAGCGAGTGCCGCAATTCAAACGAGTGAGAAATTACCTTTCTGCACGTGTTTCACACTATACTTTTTCTACAAGCACAGTTTTTCCTAAAAATAAAAATCACAATTTCCAAACGACGATTACTTATAATAGGTACCTATGTGATAAATTTTAAACTGTATTTAATTAATACCTACTAATCAATTTAAATTCCTTATACCTAAATAAATTGCACAGAAATCAGTTAAAAAATTAATGCACTGCCTTAATTTGTTTAAATTTAAACAATTGTTACACATTATTGACATTATATTTATGCAGTCACGGATTTACACAAAACCTACTTCATTCGACGTCTCTTGCACAGGTTGCTAAATCCTTATGGGTTATTTGATAATTATAAAATGTTTAATAAGAATAAAATTGTAAAATAAAACAGTTGTAACATCCATAATTTAGGTTCTATGCTATAGTTAAATATAATAATTGTCTTATAGGTTATATATTTGTCTAAAGTTTAACCACGGATGTAAACAGAATATAACGTTACTCAGAATGCGGTAGTCCACAGATGTAAACAGAATATAACGTTACTCAGAATGAGGTAGTGAACTGTGCAGAAAAGAACTTTGCGGCACAGAAACGTCACTTTGCGGCACAGAAACGTCACTTTTCTGTACACTAATGTCAAATATCTTATACTGTGAGAAAATATCAAGTTTGCTAACATAAAACCGTGCAGAAAAGTGCACTTTGAATAGTGGTTGTAGAAAAAAATTATTTTGACAAAATATTTAAAAGTCAGATCAGTAGACAATTACAATGGTTTTGAATTGTCGTCATGGAAACCAATATCGTCGTCGTGGTAACCCATTATATTGAAAGTTTGGTTTTGACAACCTTGTCAAAGAATTAATTTGTGTATTTTCACTTCAAAATAAAAATTGATATAACTCTATTTTTTGTGGCTTTTTTCCAAACGTACGGCCCTAGAAAAATATTGTTCCTAACTCATGCGGAAAGAGTTTTTACCGCACTGGACTGCTTGCCCGAACTCCGCTATCGCGTCGTTAGGGTCAACAGCAGTCTCGTGCGTAAAAGTATCACTTTCCGCACTAGTTAGGAAAATAACTATTTATTAAAAAAGTATATAGATTGGGGGATAAAAAAAATTGAACGTATTAAATGAGCGCTGAAAGACGTAGGTGGCGCCCTCTGTGTAAAACGTTATTTTTTTGTGACGAATTTAGATTTCTCGTCCCAAAAAAAAAACGATTTCTGAATTTCGTGTTATTATGTCAAGCCTGTCAAGAAATATTCAAGAATAAATAAAATAAAAGTTTAACTTTGACACGCTGTATTTCGGTTATTATCAACTTTCGTACTAAAATAAGTTAACTTAAATTGACCTATTTTAACCTCAGAAACCTAAGGTTAACTTATCGCCCAGTCTTTACCAAGCACCCTGTATATACACTTCCCTTCACTAAATTCTAAAACTAAATTTTTTTATTTATTAAATTTGACAATTTATAACGTTTTCATTTGTATTCCGATTTTCAATATTCTTTCATTAGTTTGTAGGTACATGTATTGATATCGTTTGTTTTTATTCTAGTAATAAACAATTGCTGCTTAGTTGGTATTATACGGGGATAAATAGAAGCGTTGTATTTTCTCCTAACTTTAAAAAATTTTATGGAAAAACTGAACAGCTGATTTTGTTTCATAGTCCTTTCGTATTATCTCGGAGGCATCCCTAAGATTTTGTTTTTTCAATTATTCGAATATCTATTTTGTGAGAACTGCACAATTTTATGTAACCAAAAACACTAATTCACTCATAAACATGAATATCTTCCCTGGCACGTCGATAAGAACTAAATGAAAGGGACCGCAATTTACATTTTCTTTTATAAAAATGACAGTGAATGCAAAATGACAGTGACAGGAAGAAAGTAACACATTTATTATCATGGTGTTAACAGTAGGAGACGTGGCTCGAATTTTTGCTCTAATAGCGGATGGTCGCACCAAAAGTTACGTGGCACGATCTTTGGGGCTTCCGCGTTCTAAAATTCGAGATGCTTGGGATAAATATTTGAAGACTGCAAATTTCACACGACACGGGAGTCGGTTCTGATGGCGTATTCGTATTCAGCTGTATTCGAATTCCACTCCTAGTATTGCATCTTCCGTTAACCCTGGCATTACTATGAATGTTTGTCGTGTTTGTAAATTATTATCGATCTCGCAGTCAATTGTCAACTTCTGGTTAAGCTCCATTGAAGATCCGTTTGCTATTCTTGTTCTTCCGTTATAGCTATCTAGAGAGTGTTTGAATATCTGCGCTATTCTATCTCTGGCGTAATTTTTAATGGTGTCTGTGTCGATTAATGCTTTATAGGATCTTTGCCCGATTTTCAGTGAGCGAAAAGTCTTATGTCGTTGCTTACTTGTTGTGTAACGGCAAGAACGAACGGAGTCGAATCTTGCTCCTCAGACTGGGACGACTCCTTGTTTCTGTCTGTTATTTGTTTCCCTGACGTCTGAAACAGCAGTCACTGCTGTAGACCCCTTCTTTGCCGCATCGCGAACAAAACTTTTTCCATGAGTTTTTACAATTCTTACGGAAGTGACCTGGCATCTTGCATCTAAAGCATGTCCTTTTGGCATCGTATTCTGTAGGGTCTGTATGTCTCCAGTTTCCGCGAAAATTTTGATTTGCTCGGGTACTTTCGTCTTCAAAGGTTTCGTATTCTTGGGCTAAATCTTGCAATTCCGATGAATTTTCGAAGTCCCGGCGGCGAGCATAAAGTTTATATTCTGGCAACATATTCTTATATATCCTTTCGAGTTATTGGCTTCCTGAAAAAGATCCTTCTAGTCTAATTAATGTTTGAATATCCGTGATATATCTATCCACTGGTTCGTTTTTCCTTTGCTTCCTGTTTCTGATTTGCTCCTCCAGTTGTAGTGAATACTTGTAGTGAGTAGAAAGCTTTTTAAAATCTTCGCTGAAGTCCGTCCATGAATTTCAATTTCTGTTGTTGTTTCGGTACCATAACAAGCATGGTCTCCTAACAATTCTGGTAATGCTTTTAGCAGATCTTGCTTATCGACCTCGTAGGCTATCTTAACTCGTCTATTCTCTCTTTGAACTCTACCGCATCCGAATGATTCTTCTCGAAGTGTGTATTCCACTTCCGTACTTGATTTAGCAAATCTGATTGCCTCATTTGTTTTGTCATTGTTAAGTCTTGTAATTGGCGTCTGATTATCGACATTTCCTGGGTCAGTGTGTCTGGTTTAGCTTCCTTGGAAGTATTGATTTTTGGGATTGTTCCTGTCGCTTTCCCGCGATCTTTATAGAAGGTTCTGAGTTTTAATCTTAACTCGTCGACGGTTCTTTTGGAATTTAATGCGCATTTTTCGGCTTTAATTTTCGGCGCTGTTTTTCCTCTTTGGCAAGACGATTTATCCGTGACGTACCTGTCGTGGCACCTGTTACTGAGTCTGTGTCTTTATCTGTCGGTATTTTTGGTATTTTCCGGGAGTCTAATTGCGACGTTTACTTGAGTATTTTCTAACTTTTGCTCGATCGCCAATTTGTGACGGGTAGTCCTTTCAAGACGACAGACTTAGTAAAACACAGGCTAAAACAAAATAAGTATATTCAATGTAATGATGTACAGATCAAAAAGAATTAAAAATAAAATACAATTATATTTGTCGCCGCGTTGCAGCGAAACCCTCCCCCGGAATACGAAATATTCTTACACATCAATGCAGTGTAAGTTGAAAAACAGTCACGCGATTAAAATAGGTATAGAAATGTATCGGGAGCTCGCTCACTTCGCTTGCTACCGTTTAATTATGAGCCGCAAATTACCTCAACACGGTACACCTTGGTGCTCAAGTTGGCCGGCCTTAGCTTGCGAGATCACGTCACTACGGTGACTCGCTACTCAGGTCGACCTACCTCGCTCACCTCGCTTGGCTGGTAGTGGAGCTTAAAGCTGTCCCTTCAAGACTGGAGAATCTCGGTTCGCTGGCCTCCTTAAGTACCCCTTTGCCTGTGCTGTTTCGGAGAAGTGAAAATGAGTGAGAGATCTGGGCGGATTGTGGAACTCGTACGGTTCTAGTGTTGGTGCGTGTTCGCGGCGTATCATTACACAGCAACCCCAAAAACCCCCTGACCCCATGTGATCCGGGTGTTGTTCTGATGGCATATACCTTCTAAACAACCCCAAAAACCACCCGAGAAATCTGTTCGTCAACGTAATCTGTCGTCAAGTCATCACTACAATGCCAAAGACCCTGGAAACTCTAGAAGATGACGTCCCTTAGCAGCGACACTGGGCATCAGGTGCTCCGGGGAGTCGGTTCTGATGGCGTATTCATGTGCAGCGACTTTAAAGTCCTCCACGTAATCTGTTTGCATCAATTTAGTGCCGATAACCCTCGAGCCTCCAGATGACGTACCTTAGCAGTTACCCTGAGTACCAGGTGGTTCGGGGGGTCGGTTCTGATGGCATAGTCGTATTCAGCGACCCCAAAAATCCCCCAAGTAACAAAATCTTGGATTTATTAGACTTATTTTGACTTTTTATGCACTTTTGAAGGCATTTTAGGAACTTTAAAATGCAACTATGCATTTCCACCCATTTTTATATGGTAGCCTTCTTTCTTGACATCATCCTGAACATAATGCAAAACGTTGTCTCTAGGTACTGTATTTAATAATCGATTTATTCCGGTGTTTTTAGTGCTAAATGGACTATCTGGGTGACATCTTGAATGATAATGGCAACTAATCACTATCTTGACATTGGAAAACTGTTCTATGAATCGTCATGCAACTTTTTGCATTCGATTCGAGAGAGTGTCTGGCTATTTTGTGAACTAAATTGATCTCAGACAAAAAAATTTGTGCATGAGAAAATGCATTTTCAAAGTGCATCTCGAAGAGATGGAAAATGAAAAATTTAGAGCTCAGGAAATATTGAAGCAAATGAGTTCAATTTTTATACTTGGGGGTTTTGGAGGTCACTGAACACGAATTTCATGACGGCGATAGTCTCCGAGTTACCTGGTGCCCAGGGTGGAACTCGTCGCCTGGGACCATCGAATAATTCGCGGGACGATCGAATAATTCGCGAAATGAAAATTTGATAGAAAAACTGAAAAATACGTGTTCAATATTTTTCAAAAATCTATTGAATAACACTAAACACGATCCTGCCCCTCCCCACCCACCAGGTGGGGGTAACTTTAAAATCTTAAATAACGTTTATTCGAAATATTTTTTAGAATTGTTGATAGATGGCGCTAATACATAGTGTTTTTCCGATTATAGCGCCATCTATCCATAATTCGAAAAAATGTTTCGAACACAAGTTACTTATTCTTACGTAAGCAATCCAAATCTGCAATAAAAAATGGGTTTAAGATTTTAAAGTTACCTCCCAAGCCACCTCCAGGGGGTGGAGTGGAGAGTCGTCTTTGATGTTATTCGATAGATTCTTAAAAAATGTTAAAAACGCATTTTTTGTTTTCTATTTGGAAGTGTATTTCTCAAGATATTAGACCGTTTCTATAATTTACCTATGGTATCACGATAAATCGTTTTTTTCGATTATGGCGCCATATAGCCAAAAAATGTGTAGAATTAAAGTTGCTTATTTTTACGCAAGCAATCCAAATCTGCAATAACAAATGGGGGTTTCTATTTAAGATTTTAAATTTCCCCTCACCCCACCTACAGGGGGTGGAGTGGGGGGTTCGTCTTTAGTGTCATTCGATAGATTTTTGAAAAATATCGAAAAGCTATTTTTCAGTTTCTCGATCCAATATTCATTTCGCGAGTTATTCGATAGTCGCAGGCGATGAGTTCCACCCTGAGCACCAGGTACCCCGGAGACCATCTCCGTTATGAAATTCGTATTCAGAGACCTCCAAAACCTCCAAGTATAAAAATTGAACTCATTTCCGCCAATATTTCCTGAGTTCTAAATTTTTCATTTTCCATCTCTTCGAGGTGCATTTTAAAAATGCATTTACTTATGCACAAACTTTTTTGCCGGAGATCAATTTAGTTCACAAAATTGCCTGACACTCTCTCGAATCGAATGCAAAAAGTTGCATGACTATTCATCTTACTGCACAACATTCCTAGGTTTTGGGCTTTTTAGTGCTTCGTTGCTTCGCCTATTCATCGTGCAAATATTCTTTAGGCAAACATTTTAAATTTCCATTATAAATTTTTGATGAATGCTTAAAGGGACTGATTTTTAGATAAGTGTAAAAATGCTTAAAAATCTAAAGAGAGTCCTAAAATTTTAATCGAAAACAACTCTATAAAAACGTTATCTAAAAAGTAGGTAGGTACGCAAAGTGTGAGTCAGGTTGTATGACCATCATCAGCTTCCAGTAGATCAAAGGATGGCTCTAGGATAAATTACGACAGCACTTTTTATCTTATTAAAAATTCATCGGTTTAATGAAAATATTTTTCATTAAAATTTTATTCTAAAAGTGCCTGGACGAAAGTGCATACCCTCGTTGTAATTATAAACTTATTTTTATTGCTTAGATCGTATTAACGATGCACGTTATTTTATTTTAAATATTTTAAATATTTAAAATAAATAACGATGCACGTTATTTTAAATATTTATGTTAACGAATGAAAAAGTCACTTACGGAAAATGGGGCATAGTCAATTATTGTAGTCAACTATTTTTCAATGGGAAATAAGCCACCAATTTGCCAAAAAAAATGATTATAAACGTTTTTTTTTCGCACAAGTCGGGTGTCGTCAAAATAAAAAATACTACTAAATTAAACAAAAATGTTGTCGACAGGTTTAACATTTTTGTTTAATTTAGTATTATTTGGGCCTCGAAACGTTAATAAAATAATTTTTTTGGTAAAATTGTGGCTTATTTCCCATTAAAAACTGTTGATTATAAAAATTCCACATGGAAATAGCTTCAGAACAGTCAATTGTTCCTTGTAATTATAAAAAATATGTTAACATTGTAATACAATACTATTCTAACACAGTAAATTTTGGATCTTTGGACATGAAAATATATGATATATATCTAAGAAATTAAAGTTGTTAGGGGAAACAGGTAGCATAATATTGCTTCTTTTTCAAGTACCTACCCTCTCCGTTGCGAACGTTGGCCATTAACATGTACATTCTGATCTTGCTGACGGCACTTCTAAATAGTTCGACCGATGTGAGCTCGAATCTTCCGCAGATTTTGGAGCCACGAGTGTCTTTTCCTGTCTGGCCCTCGCTTACTATTTTCCCCTGGACAATCAATTGCAGTAGACGGTACTTATCCTGTGTCAATATGTGGCCTAGATATTCAAGTTTTCTTTGTTTAAGTGTGCTCACGATTTCTTTCTCTTTTCCGATTCTGCAGCTAACCTCTATGTTAGTGACATGTTCGGTCCAGGATGTACAAAAAATGCGTATACCCACATTTCAATTCCTTCTATTGTTTGTTTTTTAACCAAGAGGAGTGATTCAAATTTACCACGCCGTAATGTTTGTTTCTAATTGGTCCAACCGCAGGCAAGCTTACTCCACTGTTATTAAATTTTGACACTAATGACATTTATGAAATTGTGGCACTTCTGTCATTTTATAGGTTAATTGAATATATCGGCGATTTTTTGTGTTTTCTGCATTATTCCTTTAACTTTTTGATTTTTAGTCTACTTTTATATAAAAACAATTGTTTTAGAACTCTTTAGCGATGTGTTAGTATAATGTAGTATGTATGGATTATCATTGAAAGCTGATATGATCAACGAAAAAAGAAGATGAATTTGGTGACTTTTCTAGTAACTTTCTTGGGTGTGAATCTGCTTTTTTAGTTTACTTCTCTTGGTTAAAAAATAAACTATAGTTTTTTATGAGTGTCTCTGTCAGCGTCTAGGCATCCACACCATATATATCAAGATCGAAAAAATGTAACATTTAACTAGACATAGTTTTAGGGTAAGAGACAAATCCTTGCTTATGAGGAGCTTTTTTAAGTCACACCATTTTGAGCATCGTGTTTGGGGGGAGAGGGGGAGAAATCGGTAAATTCGTAGTTTTTTACGTTTTACGTCAATATTTCTAAAGCTATGCGGTTTAGCATGAACAATCTTCTATACAAAAATGTTCTACATTAAATTCTAAATAGAAAAGGCCCGATGCATAATCCTTCTAAAATGAAGGGTTCCAAAGTTATGGAGGTAGTATAGTATAATTGGTCCAAAAATAGGCCTAACCAGACATCCAAAGTAAAAGTTTTCCTCCAACACCAAATTGTTCTATATGGTCCACATATTGTTCAGTAAAAAGTTACACCATTTTGAGCGTCCGGTTTGGAGCGCAGATGGGGGAGAAATCGGTTAATTAGTGTTTTTTAAGTTTTTCGTCAATATTTCTAAAACTGTGCTTTAGCGTAAACAATATTCTATACAAAAATGTTCTGCATGAAATTCAAAACAAAAAAGGTCCTATAGATAATTGTTATAAAATCAACGGTTCCAGAGATACGAAGGGTGGAAAGTGGAGGTTTTCGGTACTTTTTATATTATTTGGGCAATTGATGATGATTTTGGGTGGTGAAGTTGACGTTTCTTCAAGGGCTCATCATTAACCTACCAGCGGCCACTGAAATGGCAAATTTTATTTACAAAACATAATCCTGTTAAAGAAAATTTCTTTCGTCAGTAATAATATTATAAATTGCCCAAAAATACAAAAAGTATCGAAAACCCACAATTTTCACCCTCCGTAACTCTGGAACCGTTGATTTTATAACAATAATTATATATAGGAACTTTTTTGTTTTAAATTTTATGTAGAACATTTTTGTATACAACATTGTTTAAGCTAAAGCACAGTTTTAGAAATATTGACAAAAATCGTACAAAAAACTACTAATTTACCGACTCCTCCCCCATCCCCCCTTCCCCAAACCAGACGCTCAAAACGGTGTAACTTTTTACTGAACAATATGTGAACCATATAGAACAATTTGGTATTGCAGGAAAACTTTTACTTTGGATGTTTGGGTTAGGCATTTTTTTTACCAATGATACAATACTACCTCCGTAACTTTGGAATCGTTTATTTTAGAAGAATTAAGCAGCATAGTGCCTTTTTTATTTCAAATTTATTGTAGAACATTTTTGTATAGAAGGTTGTTCATGCTAAACTGCATAGTTTTAGAAATATTGACGAAAAACTTAAAAAACTACGAATTTACCGATTTCTTCCCCTTCTTCCCACCCAAACCCGACTCTCAAAATGGTGTGACTTTTTTCTGAACATTATGTGGACCATATAGAACAATTTGGTGTTGGAGGATAACTTTCACTTTGGATGTCTGGGTTTGGGTCTAGGTATACCATACTAAAAACAGACACTATATCAAGACACTGAATAAATATTTTTTTTATTTTCTTCCAGGCCACTCACTATACGACCAGTTTTAGTTAATTTTCTTTTATAAAAACAACTTAACTAGCGAAAAAACCATTCAAAAGTAAAATAAGTACTAAATAAAATATCTTAATAATAATTGTTCAAAATGTTATGTATTAAAATATGCTTCGAGACTCATCATTATGGAAAAAATATCGACTAAATACATCAAGAAAAATATTCTTAATGAAAGTCTACTGCATCAGCGGTAATGGACGAATCAAACAGGGAAACCAGGTGGATCCACCCTGCACAATCTCTTGTAGGATCTCAAAAGAATTTTATACAAGAAAGAAGTTTCCCTTGCTGTGTTTTTAAACAAGAATGGTATCCACAGATGCTTAATAATAAGCATTAATAAGCATTGCTTATAAAGGTGCCATAAACCTAAGGACAACTAAACCAAAATAAGGAATCTGGGTCCACGTTTTTGCAGACGACATCGTAATATTAACGACGGGAACATTTTTCGTTACTGTTGCCGATAAGACGCGATATGCCTTCATTGGTGTCTTAGAGGCAACCTTAATATGAGCCCTTCCAAAACTAAGTTAGCAGCTTTAATTAATAACAGGAAGTTTACTGGACTGATTGAGCTAAAATTAGTAGGGGGGAACTAGAGAGATCCAACCAGGTCAAGTATCTAGAGGAAAACAAAATCTAGAGGTAAACAAAAGAAACTTTTTATTTCTTCTAAGGGACTTTTGGCAGTCGGTAATAACGTAATCTTCCATTCTGCGTTTAAATTTTGCAAAAATATTTATTAGTTTTCTCAGGATTCGAAAAAAATAAATACATTTAAAACACATTGAAAATTTTGACAGGCAACATTTTGCGCCTTTCCCCTTAATTAAATAGATAAATATTTCCAAAACAAGAATTTATGACAAGTTATAATAAGATAGCAACCATATAAATAATGAAATCAACAAGGAAATTTTTTATCGACGACGGTGGTAAAACTGAGAATACAGAAATTTGGGTAACATAATGTTTGCTATTCTATATGCACATTTAAAATTTATATCAGGGCAATAAAATTCATAAATTTGTACCAGTTACTGGCACTATCTGTCCGGCATGTTTACAGTAGCTTTTATGGATCGTCTTTTTACGATGTCGAATTTTCACTCGTAACTTATCAGGAGTCCTACCCCAAAAGTCTTGTAAATATTCATTTAGGCCAGTAGATGAACGTAAAATACGGCGATGCCGTGTAATTTTCCGTGTCACCACCAACGAACTGTCAATATTGATGGAATGGGCATGAAGCGAATTTAATGCGGCCAACATAAAAGAGAGAGGTCCTAAAGAGAGACAGAGAATGCCAGGGAAGTCGTGTAATTTGAGTTGCCTATATAAACTTAAATCGGGGAAATGGACCTCATATTTGTAACTTGGTATCAGGGCTGATGGGAGTATTTAAATAGTTTAAAATTGAAATAATTTTTTGTATTTAAATACGTCAGAACTCTCTTCTTAATTAAAAGAAGTACTGGTTTTAATCTGTCTATTTGTCATTGTCATTAAGTGATACACAATAAAATTATTTATATTTATTAAATATATCATGGCGCAGTTCTAAAAGCTACAAAATACCATATGAAAAAACAAAGACTAAAACCAGTACTTCTTTTAATGAAGAAGAGAGTTCTGACGTATTTAAATACAAAAAATATTTAAATTTTGAAATACTGCCCATCAGCCCTGGAGCCCTGATACCAAGTTAAAAAACTATGAGGTCCATTTCCCCGGTTTAAGTTTATATTGGCAACTCAAATTACACGGCTTTTCTGGCATTCCCTGATTCTCTCTAGGACCTCTCTCTTGTATGTTGGCCGCAATCTCGCTTAACTGTTTGAATGGGACGGGGCCATTCCATCAGTATTGACAGTTTGTTGATCACCACCGAATTGCATGAACATTTGGAATTAGGTTCCTCTTCCCCCCCCCCCTAGTTCTAAACTAAAGGGTGGAGGCCACCCCTCCTCGATGGTAAAAAATATCTTCTTCTTAAGGTCTTAAAGTGCCTGCAAATTGCTTCTTATCTTGTGTTGTTCTTAGTATCGAATATGTGTCCATGCCTGTCCAGTCTCTTACGTTCCTCAACCAGGAGCATTTTCTTCTTGCTCGACCTCTTTTTGCTTTCACTTTTCTTCCATTATGTTTCGCAGAAAGTTTTATTTTTCTCCTCTGTAAATATGTCTTAGATAACTCGTTTTTCTGTTTTTATAATATTTAGGAGTTCTCTCCCAGTCCCCATTCTGCTCTGCACCTCCTTGTTGATCATATAATGTGCCCAAGAGATCTTCAGCAACCTTCGAAAAACCCACATCTCCAGTTATTTGAGAGTAAAAATGATCATTTTTCAACAAAAAACCTCGTTTTTCGAAGATTTCTCCTAAATATCTCAAAAAGTAAGTATTATATCGAAAAAGAAAATAGTACATTTACGAAATCTATGGATCCAGTATAAGCAAAGTTGTACCTCATGAAAAATCATTTTTTATTTGTCAAATTCCAAATTGAAAATTTCAACGTGAAATAACCAAAAAATGAAGAACTTTTCTGGGAAAACTCATGAAAACTTTTTTAAACCGTTTAAAAAAAGCTTTATTTTTATTTTTTATACAAGTTTCTAGAATCAAAATATGTTGAAGATCTCCCCCTAATTAGCACACCACATGGATTAGTCGTTACTGCGCTTTACAATTTACTTTATGGATGTATTGTTTATACGATGTGTATATTATTTGACCGATTCCAAGTGCTTATTTCTAAAAAAAATTGGTGTTGTGGTTCAAAAAAAATTTTTTTTTTGAAAAAAACTCAAAGAGTAATAGTAATTTGGAAAATCTCCAATAGTAAGTAAATGTAGGTTTTGCGCTATTTAAATATTTTTAGCCCAGTAAATGAACGGGGAATTCGGCGATACCGTGTAATTTTCAGGGGCAACTCCGAATTGCGTGAAAATTTGGATTTAGGTTCTACTTACCCTCCACTTCAAAGTTGAAATTGTGCCGTTGGTTGCTTTTACTTGGGGGGTGACATTCACCCCTTCTCGGGGGTGAAAAAACTTACGTTCAAGATAAGACCGGAAATGGATAAATTGACTGATTTTAAGCAACTTTTGTTCTATAGAGTTTTTTAGTTATGTCAATAATTTTTGAGTTATTTGCCATTGAAAATGTTGATTTTTCGACAAAAAAAAAACTACGTTTTCAGACGGTTTTTCGCAAATAACTCAAAAAGTAAATATTTTATCAAAAAAATATTCATAGCAAAATTGTAGCTTAAAAACCCAAAAAAAATGGTGTATCAGTAAAGTCTATGAATCAAATGAAAACAAAGTTGTAGCTCATGAAAAATACGTTCTTATTCGTCTAATTTCAAATCGAATATTTCAAGGTGAAATCACCGAAAAATTAAGCACTTTTCGGGAAAAACCCATTTAAACTTTTTTAAAGTGTTTATAAAAAGCTTTGTTTTAATTGTTAAGAAAAGCTTTAGCATTAAAAATAAGCGAGTTACGCTCAAAATAAAGTTGGCCCTCTTTATTTGTGTAAAAAATCATGAAAATCTCGCTGTGTTTAGCTCCCCAAATGAAATTAATCGCTACCGCTTTACAAACAATTTACTTACCTATCTATTTTTTAAATGATCTGTCAGTCTCACCGGTTTAAAGTGTTTATTTTTGAAAGGGTTATAATTGAGAAAGCTTGAATGGGTCACTAATCACGAGTGTATGCAAATTTTGAACAGCCATATCTTAACCAATTTTTGTCTTACGGAGAAACAAAATGAAACTGGCATATTTATAATAGCAAAACCTACATTTATTTACTCTTTAAAATTTTTCTGATCGCTAATACTTTTTAAGTTATTTTTAGAAATTTTTTTTTTAATATAAAACCAAATGTTTTCAAAAATAAGCACTTCAAACCAATCAAACTTACAGATCATATAAACAACACACATACAGTTAAAATATATGGTAAAGCCAAACGATTAATTTTATTTAGGGTGCTAAATAGAGGGAGGTTTTCACGATTTTTTTACAAAAAAAAAAGGGGCCAACTTTTTTTCAGTTTAACTCGTTTATTTTTGATGCTGTAAACTTTCGTAAAAAACAAATAATAAGCTTTTTTCGATACTTTAAAAATGTTAATAAGGTTTTCCCGAAAAACGCTTCTTTCTTCGGTGATTTCGCGTTGAATTATTCGATTTGGAATTAGACGAATAAGAACGTATTTTTCATGAGCTACAACTTTGCTTCTACTCACTTTGTAGACTTTACTGGTACACCATTTTTTTAATGTTGTTCTGAAGCTATTTCCTTGTGGCATTTTTATGATTAATTATTTATATGGAAAATAAGCCACAATTAAAATGAAAAAAATAATTTTATTAACGTTTCGACGCCCAAATCGGGTGCCGTTGTCAAAATACAAAATATTACTAAAATAAACTAAAGTGTTGTTGCTAAGCAAAAAAAATTCTTCTAATAATTTATTTAATCTCACTCATTTATATTGGCAATTCAGACATATATTATACATTTTAAAGTAGAAGACTTTAAAATGATATTGCCAATATTTATGAGTTGCGTTCCTGGGACGACTTACTGAAAGATAGTTCATTCGATTACATGAAATTAACCCCAACTCAAGAATATCCGTCATAAAAAATTATAGCATGTGATATGTCTTTAAAAAGACAACCAAATGCAACGACAGTAAAATTCTCGCGTTAGAGACTTCATAGTAAATCACAAGGGAAAACCAGGAAAAACCTGTGATACTATCCCGACATCGTAAGTATTTGGTCTTACATTAATTTACTCTCAAAAAATAATACCAAATTCTGACTTGTAACATGTTTAAATTATAAATAATATTAATAATACTAGATATATAAGTAATACTAAAATATAAAATATGTACTAGCTCGATATTATTGACTTATTAATCTTGGCATTTTCTTTCTATTGACTTCCTCTTTCAGTATGGGTAACCACATCCTACTGCATTCTACCGAGGAATTTGCGACACAATTGGTTTCATTTAGCATAATTAGAGCTTTAAATGTATAATATATGTCTGAATTGCCAATATAAATGAGTGAGATTAAATAAATTATTAGAAGAATTTTTTTTGCTTAGCAACAACACTTTAGTTTATTTTAGTAATATTTTGTATTTTGACAACGGCACCCGATTTGGGCGTCGAAACGTTAATAAAATTATTTTTTTCATTTTAATTGTGGCTTATTTCCCATATAAATAATTAACCATTTTTTTTTTCGTTTTTTTATAGGCTACACTTTTGCTAAAACTTTTTTTTCGATAAAATATTTACTTTTTGAGTTATTTGAGAAAAATGGTCTGCAAACGTAGTTTTTTTTTTCGAAAAATCAACATTTTAAATCGCGAATAACTCGAAAAGTATTGACTTACGTAAAAAACTTTATAGAACAAAAGGTGCTTAAAATAAGTCAATTTATCCATTTCCGGCCTTATTATAAACACGCGTTTTTCACCCCCGAGAAGGGGTAAATGTCACCCCCCAAGTAAAAGCAACCAACGGCACAAATTCAACTTTGAAGTGGAGGGTAAGTAGAACCTAAATCCAAATTTTCATGCAATTCGGAGTTGCCCCTGGAAATTACACTCCAAAACGGTCATTTATTGGGCTATTTGGATGTTATTGTTTTTCTATCAGGCAAAAATTGGTTAAGATATTGATGATCAAACTTTGCAATCATGATTAGTGACTCGTTCAAGTACTTTTAACTACAATCCTTTCAAAAAGATGGGTTTAAAAATTAATTTAAATGATCTTATTGCCCTTAAAAAAACGTACCAAATGGTTTTTTTAAATAATCTTATAGCTTAAAAACTAACCGAGCTATGAGTAAAAATCCAGTAATACATTTTAGGAGATATTAGAATGCGTATACTGGAGCATTTTAAGATTCTACATAATAAGGTGCTACAGACCCCACCTTTCTTGAGCTACAACTCTGCTTCTACTGGGTCTACAGACTTCGTAAATATATTTTTTTTTTGTTTTCTTTAAGCTACATTTTTGTCAATAATATCTTTGCCGATAATAGTATATTATTTAACGAGCATGTAATGATGGCTATTACTCACGATGATGAAGATTGCGACACGAGCCGTAGGCGAGTGTCGTAATTCATCAGAGTGAGTAATAGCCATTACATACGAGTAGAATACTATACTTTTTCTACGTCCTTTTTTAAATTTAATTAGTAAAAAATGTAATTATCAATTACTCGAGTTTAAATTATAATAATTTACAAAAATACCTAAATGCTATTTACCCCTATTACGTGGCTGAATAATTGGTTGCCTACTATTACCAAATTCTTATTTATTGTAAAAATACAACTAGAAATAGTCAATATAATTTCTATTCGTTTCCGAAAAATTATAAGCTTTTTGTACCTTCTGTCAGTGAATCTAATAAATAGGAAATGGCTGTTGTCGGTGGACATATTTCATATAAAATATAGTTATATTGTATATTTATATTTAACTATAATATATAATATAACTATACTAATATGTTATAACATATTTAACACAATATAACTTGAAAAATAAACACAATATTAGTTATAAATTCCAATTAACATAAACAAAATGCGCTAATGTCACTGTCACTAAAAAAAATGATAAACGTCAAAATTTGTAGTAAACAAGATATAAACGTAAAAAATATACTGACATTGTTACAGTTAAAATTACTTTAAAAATTTTTCGAAGTTAATTATTGATATAAATTACAATAATTATTGTATTAAATACACAAGTTTAAGTAATTTTATTTGCAGTTTATATACGATTAATATTAAAAGTGGCATGCGCCCTTGAATCTAACTTCAGCCCGTGAGTAATGACCCGTGAGTAACTTCAGCCCGTGAGTAATGAATTATTACTCACAGGTACAGTAATGGGTACTATTATCTATGAAAAAATAGCGAATAATGAGCATGTTATTAAACGGTCGTAGAAAAAATATTTACTTATTGAGTTATTTGCTAAACATTGTTTGAAACCGTCATTTTTTTGGTTGAAAAATAAACATTTTCACTCGCAAATAACTCTACAAATATTGACTTGGTGAAAAAACTCTTGAGAACCAAAGTTGCTAAAATTAATCGATTTATCTCTTTCCACAACCATCATTACAGAAAATGGTTGAGGAACTAGATATAAAAGCGACAGAGGTAGGTCTAGAAATGAACTATAGTAAAACCAAAACTATTAAAAGCCAAGAAGGCAAATTAGAAATATGTAGTAGCCAAAGAGAATAAATTAGAGCAGTAGGTGTCAGAATACGAGTATATATACCTAGGACAGATAATAAAGCTGAACAAGGAATAAAAAAGGAACAGAAGAAATAAAAAGAACTAGATTAGCATGGGGATCATTTGGTAAACTACCAAGTTAAGGTATTCTAAAAAATAAAAACTAACCTCAATATATGCTAACGAACAGTCGCGGATACAAAGGGGGGTCAACGGGTCCATGGACCCCCTATTGTATTTAGTCTATAAGTATTTTTTATTATTTATTATTTTTTTCTGTCAACCAGTGCTCAATTCTTTTGATACCATAGGTATCTGAGATGACTGAATTTTATCCTTAGAGTAAGCGTGAGTCGTATGGCTAAATCTGGACAATAAAATATTTGCGATACGTATGACCACCCTATTTTGAATTTCTAGATCCGCGCCTGCTAACGAAAGTATACAATCAGTGCATATTACCAGTTATCACTTATCACATATGGCTCACAAATATGGACTTTCACAAAGGAGAACATCGACAGGATATCCAAAGCCCAAAGAGCAATGGAAAGACAGATGCTGGGTATAGGTCTTAAAGACAGGAAAAGAAACTCATGGATCGGAGAAAAAACAAAGTTGAACGATGTATCAAGAGGGGTTGCAAAACTTAAATGGAACTTCACAGGCCACTCTGCGGCAAAATCCTGAAAGATGGAATAAGCGAATTCTACACTGGCGACCGTGGGAACAGAAAAAAAAAGAGGAAGACCACAGATGAGATGGACGGAAGAACCTTAAGGCAGGCCGCACATCAAAGAAACATGAAACGTAAATTACGTTTCATGGAAATAAACCACTGCTAAACAAATATACGTCCGGCCATTTATGAAACTCTCCGAAAATAAAAATGTGTCATGAGCATGAATCATACTCGTTTCATTGGTAGGCGGACTTTGAGATTTGTTTAGCAGTGTTTTAGTTTCATGAAACATGTTTTTCGTTTCATGTTTCATGTTTCATGTTTCATGAACGACAGGAAAGGACTGGGTTTAGATCGCCCAGAATAGAGACCAATGGAGATTAACATTTCCGGACTTATCTTGAACGTATGTTTTTTCACCCTCGAAAAGGGGTGGCTTTTAACTCTCAAGTAAAGCCAACCCTGGGCGTAAGTCTACTAATGAATTAGGGGCTAACTTCTTCTTCTTAACGTGCCCTATCAAGTCCCCTTGACGTTGGCGATTAACATGGCGAAACTGTCACTGTCTCGAGCTATTCTAAATAGGTGTTCTGCTTTCTTTATTCCTGTCCACTCCCGGATATTCTTCAACCAAGAGGCCTGCTTTCTACCAATTCCTCTGCGTCCTTCGATTCTACCCATCGTAATAAGTTGAAGAATATTATACCGGTCTCCCCTTACTACGTGTCCAAAATAGGCCATCTTTCTATATTTGATGTTATCAAGCAGCTCGCGGGTAGCATTTGCTCTCTTAAGGACTGCCACATTTATCAGCATAACCGTCCATGGTATTTTCAGAATACGTCTGTGCAGCCACATTTCAAAGGCCTCCAAACGGTTAATGGTGGATATTTTTAATGTCCATGCTTCGACACCATACAAGAGGACTGACCAAATGTAGCATTAGTCATGCGCTTTCGAAACTGAAGTTGCAAGGTATCATTACAGAAGAATGAGCTCATTTTTAAAAATGTCGTGCGGGCTATCTCGATTCTACATTTTATTTCTTTATCTGGATCTAGTTGTTCAGTAATATGGCAACCAAGATATTTAAAACTGGGTACTCTTTGAATTACATGACCATCAACATATAAACGTGAATCTTGATGGGCCAAACGGCTAAATACCATGTATTTTGTTTTTGAACAGTTTATATGTAGGCCAAACTCTCTTCCCACTGTGTCAATGGCATTTAAAAGGTGTTGTAATCCATTTATATCATCACTTAAAATAACTGTATCGTCTGCATGTCTGATTGTATTTATCAGAATTCCATTAACCTTCACACCCCATTCCAAATTATGCAGCGCTTCCTTAAATATTCTATCTGAATACAAATTGAACAACAGTGGGGACAGTATACAACCCTGTCTGACACCTCTTTGTATTTTGCATATTTCTGTTGATTGTTCTGTTGATTCTGTTAGGAGCTAACAGGAACGTAAATCCAAATTTTTATGCAACTAGGTGGTGACCCTGAAAATTACAGGGTATCGCCGTATTTCATATTCATTTACTGGCCTGATGCCGAATTTTCACTCATAACTTATCAGGTCTCCTACCCTCAAACTACCCCAAAGTCTTATACACATTACTGTTGGCCATAAATAAATTTATTCCCTTGGGTTGTTGGGAGAGGACGCAAGAAATAGGCGCTTAAAAAATATTCCCTCGTAAACAAGTATGAAGTTCTTTCTTCCTAATGTAATCCCTTATCCTGAATAATCTTGCTTTATGATCTGGATGTATTAGAATCTGTTATGGAAACATATTTTTTTCTTTTTGCTTGGCTTTGTAATTTTTTCAGCCTATTTGTGTAATGATGTTTGGAATATTTTATTTTTTACTCTTCATTTTTCTGGAAGTTATGACTGTCGAGAAGGTTTTTATTAAGTGACAACATCAGAAGGGATAAAAAAAGTAAAATATTGGCCAGACAGCTTTATGACAGTTTTTACTTTTTACTCAGTAGTATGTAGTATGAAGCGTTTATTTGAATCTATTATATTATTATTCCTGTGTATAATGTCATTACATCTCTTTATTTTAACAAACGTTTTAGAGGTGTGAAGTTAAAAGGTTCTAGCATAAAATAGTATATATTTTATTTAAACATTATTTTTAAAGTGCTGGGTGGATTAAGTAGCTCAGTAAATGTCGATGCCGGTCCCAAGCCCGGATAAAGGAGGAGGATTGAGGCGATGGGCTAGCAACTCGTCCCTTGTCAAAAGAAATAAATGCTACAAATTCCGACAAAACGCCTCGGAAGCGGAAGGATCAAAATAAAGACGAATAATGCAACGGAAAAGGAAAATGATATTGGCTACATGGAATGTGCAAGGATTTAAAACCAAACAAGCAGAAGTATTCAAAGAATTAGCGGAAAGAAAAATAGATGTACGTGTTCTTACCGAAGCCAAGAAAAAGGGAAAAGGAAATGAAGAGGTAGGAGAGTGTATACATATCTTCAGTGAAGTGAGCAAAAATAACAGAGATAAGAGAGGAGTCTCTATTGCTATTCGAAAAAATCTTAAAAATAATATTAAATCGTGGACTGAAGTAAATGAACAACTGCTGATGCAGGAAATGAAAAAGAATGGGCACAATATCGTAATTGTTGGAGTGTATGCCCCAAATGAAGATGCAGATCCAGAAAGTAAAGACGATTTCTACGACAAGATGAATGAAATAATCTCCCAAGTTAAGAAAACTTTGAAATCTATGTACTAGGAGATTTAAACGGCAGAGTAGGTAGAGCAGAAAATAATAGAGTCGTAGGAAGATATGGGGAACAAATAACCAATGACAACGGAATGCGACTTAGAGATCTTTGTGAAATAATGTCTCTCAAAATTATGAATGGATTTTTTCAACATAGAGACATCCACAAATTTACATGGATACAACCTACTAGGAATCTGCGCTCGATAATCTACTATGTAATTCAACGTCAAACTTTCCAGCTGAAAACCACTGACATAAGGGTATACTGTGGATCAGAATGTGGATCCGATCATCGTTTACTTATGGCCAACGTGATAGTTAACTATCGCAAAAACAATAATACTCAGGTACAGAATACATAAAAGGGACAAGAAGTAAGATCTAAATATAACCTAGAAAGCTTAAAAGAAGATTCAACGAAATTTCTTTATAAATTACGACTGGCCACAAAATTACAAAATGTGGGACGAGAAAATATAACAGCGGAAGAATTATACCAGCAAATTAAAAAATACATTCATGAGGCTGCAAGTGAAACGTTGGGTATAAAGACAAACATGAAATAAAAAATAAAGAATGGTGGTCGGATAATATGCAAAAGTTAGTAAACAAGAAGAAAACGGCTTATCAGAAATGGATGTCAACAAGAAAGGAGAAAGATCACAAGAGATATGCAGCATTAAATCGAGATGTAAAAAGAGAAGTAGTGAAAAGTAAAAATGAGATGTGGGACCGAAAATGCGCAAAAGTGGATAGGTATATGGGGGGAACAAGAGTTGGGCAAGCGTGGAAGGTAATAAAGTCTCTCCGGAGGGAAGGAAAGGAAAAATCTAACATAAAGTTAATAGATCTTAAACAGTGGAAACACCATTATGAGATTTTACTGACACAAGATAGATGTAAATTCCAAGAGATCGAAATGGAAGAATTATCCGAACATACACACATAGTTGAAATAACAACCGGAGAGTTAAGCGAGGCCCTCAAAAAAATCTAAAAACGGTAAAGCAGCAGGACCTGGAGACATCCCAATTGAGTTGGTAAAGTACGGACCAAATATATTACATGAGATGTTGGTTCAACTATTTAATAAATGCTTAAAAGGACAAAATATCCCTGATGATTGGTGTGTTGGATACATCAGCTCTATATAAAAGAAAGGGGATAAACGCGTATGCTCTAATTATAGAGGAATAACTGTTACCAGCTCAGTAGGGAGGTTGTACGGTCGAATAATAAAAAAAAGAATAGAATCAGAATACGAAGACATGGAAGAACAAAGTGGATTTCGTGCAAGAAGATCGTGCACTGATAATATATTCGTTCTACAGCAGGTAATAGAAAAACGGAAGGCAAGGAATCTATCTACCCACCTTTTGTTTGTACATTTGGAGAAGGCATACAATACGGTACCTTTGAAAAAAACTGTTTCAAAAATTGACAAAGGTAGATCTCAGTAGAGAGTATGTGGATGCTATCGCAAATATATACAAAAATGCAAGAAGTGTCGTTAAAGAAGAAAACTATATATCTGAATCATTCCCTATATCATAGGGGCTTAAACAAGGATGCTGTCTGTCTCCGACTTTATTTAAAATATATATTCAATCATCGCCAGAGCAGTGGAGGAAACAAGTATCCGGAATGGGAATAGACATAGGCAGTGGTAAATGTCTAACAACTTTGTTTTTTGCAGATGATCAGGTAGTCTTAGCGAATGATGAGGAAGACATGGACTACATATTTAGAAAACTAAAGAAAAAATATGAAAAATGGGGCCTCAGTATGAATATGTCAAAGACAGAGTATCTCAAAATAGGGGATGATGAAGAAGATCCAGAGTTAAAAATTAAAACCACACAAAGATGTAATGAATATAAATAGCTCGGATCTATAATATCTAAAGAAGGCACTACCAAAAGAGACATCGAAAAGAGAACGCAGCAGGGCAAAAAAGCGGTAAACATTCTAAGCTCTCTACTGTGGTCTAGAGATATAAGACAAAAAACGAAATTGACAATCTATCGTACCTTGGTAGAGCCTATTATGACTTATGGGGCAGAAGTTTGGCAGATGACAAAAAAAGATAGAAAAAGAATAGAAGTAGTCGAAATAGATTATCTAAGGAGAGCGTGGGGTATATCTAAAAAATATCACATCAGGAATGAAGATATCAGAAGGAGGACACATACTGTATATTCCAGTGTAGATAGAATTGAAACTAGACAACTAGTGTGGTATGGTCACGTGAAACGAATGAATAAAGATAGATGGCCAAAGAAAGCTTTGAGTTACATACCACACCAAAGAAGAAGAAGGGAAAGACCTTCAGTTGCCTGGGAAGAAAATGTACGGCACATCATGAAAGATAGAGCCATCAAAGAAGACGAATGGATGGACAGAAAACGATGGCGGTTGAAATGCGAGAAGCGGCAGAGGCTGTAGGAACCTCGCTTATAGATAGAGATTTTAAAGTTATACTTCTTTATGCGCGATTGGGAAAAATGTTGAGAGTGAATTTTTATAAAAACGATAATCTGGAGTACGCGCACACCGACAAAATAAAAATTACAGTCTGAAGTTAATTGCTAAATCTTTCAAATTACATATCATTGCAAATAAACAATGTGAAAAAAATATTGGTGTTTTTGTGTAAACCTATAGACCTACTTTGTCGTTTTTACATTCGTGAAATTTATGTTTATTTGAGTTTTGTGGCTTTTCTTAAATTCAAATCAGTCAATAGTGTACTGAAAAGTAGACTTAACATTTTTCTCCCGTACAATAAAAAAATTCCATTAAGGCGGCGGTTACATTGGATGCGAGTTCGTACGAAAAACCGATTGTACGAATTCGTATGAATGTTATATGCACGGTTACACTACTTAAAAATATTTTTTACGAATTCCTACAAACTCTACGATTTTCTGATGTGACCAACATAATTTGTTTTTTCTGTTACTATTTTTTTTATTTTCATAATTTTCATATTTTCATAATTTGTTTTTTAGGCTAATTAAAGTTAGAAAATGGATGTTGAAAAATCAATAATACTAGTCCAAGAAAGGCAATTTTTATGGGACCAAAAAAGTATACGATGCAACAACCAAGATTTGAATTTTCCATCTACACTTCTTGATAAAAAGAATTCATCAACCCAAAACTTTGGAGTTTTCTAATAAAAGCAACTTTAATAATAACGGTATTTCAAAAAAGTAATACTCCTCAGCGTCATTCACTGTTAATAACAACAAACCACAATGTGAAAACTCTGATATATCTACTGCGTTTTTTTGGTCTGAGGTTACATCTAATGTAACCAATCTGTCTTACGACTTAAATTAGTACGAATAAAGTTTCTTACGAACTCGCATCCAATGTCACCGCCGCCTAATCTGTTCATGAAAAAATGAACTATGAAATTGAGCAAAATTTTCCATATCCCTAACTTAGGTTTCGCAGTGTATATTTCAGAGCAAGTGATGGCTATTTTATTTTCCAAAAATCCCTACGTCATGTGAAGAATTCTCCATAGTTTATTAGTTTACTCTTAGATTAGCTGAGCCATTAATACTTCTCCATTGTGCCTTTTAAATATTTCGCAAATTCTTAATTTGCTCATGAATGTTAATGTTTCTTTATAATGTGTCATCGTGTTCTAATTTTCAAGTATAAGTTTCTTAAGCTTGTATTACACTCCATAAAACTTGCTAGAGTGAACATGCTTTGTTATGCTAATTTATAATGGTTTCGTGTTGGAAAAATAAGTAGAAACTATTTTGTAAAACCGTTGTTTTAGACAGTCTTTTAAATAAATCTTATGTAATTGCTAATAACAAAAAAGTCCATATTTGCTATTTAAAAGTTTATAGAATAATGTTTTATTTCTTCTAATAAACCAAGGCCGAAGTCTTTGAAAATTTTAAAATCTATCTATTTGTTCCTATTTCTGGAAATATTTTTGTGAAATAGAAGTTCGTAAACCATCTGTTTTCCATTTTAGGCATGATATGTGCTGAGCGTTGTGCAAACGCTGGAAGATGTGTTCAAACAACTATACTGAGATAACTGGGGTATTAAGATAAACAGACAATATCTGAATCACTTACGATATGTTGATTATATTGTTATCAATACGAAAAACGGAAGAATTACAAAGAATAATAAAAAAACTAGATAGAGAATCGACAAAGATGAAGAAACAAAATCCATGACCAATCGACAAGGAGAACTAATAATTACAGTGTCACAAACAAGAAGAGAACAAGTAAAAGATTATATACAGTGCTAGTCAAAAGTCCGTACCCCCCCTCGTATCTTTTGAACGGTTATACCTACAATAGTGAAATTTGGAGGGAGGAAATAAACGGACGTAAGCTTCTTAACTAGTTATGACAGGTGACGTAATAGTGACAGATGACGTTACAGAGCCACTGTGACCGATAATTTTAAATAGGACCTTATGGCAAGTGATATCTCGTTTGAAAGGTATTTAAAATACCTATTCACTCATACTAATTTTTTTGGGTTTAGGTTGATTTTGATTTTGGTGAATAAATTAAATAAATATAATATTGTAGTTTCGGATTTAATTAATAAAAATTCAAATGTCCGCTTATGCATTTTTTGTCAAAAGAGTTGACGTTTTTTAATTCTCTAGTAGTTTTTACGTCAACGTCAACCTGTTTGACAAGTAATCATAGGCGGAATTTTGAATTTTTATTAATTAAATGCGAAACTACAATTTTATATTTATTTTATTTGTTCATCAAAATTAGCTTAAATTCAAACAAAATTAGTATGACTGAATAGGAATTTTCAATACCTTTCAAACGAGGTATCACTTGCCATAAGGTCCCATTTAAAATTATCCGTCACAGTGGCTCTGTAACGTCATCTGTCACTATTACGTCACCTGTCATAACTAGTTAAGAAGCTTACGTCCGTTTATTTCCTCCCTCTAAATTTCACTATTATAGGTATAACCGTTCAAAAGATACGAGGGGGGGTACGGACTTTTGACTAGCACTGTATATCTAGGACGAATCACTAAATTAAATGAGCAAAATTAAATAAACCGAAGAAAGGAAGAGAAGAATATTATTGGTCTGGTTATTATTCGGAAATCTGTCTTATATTTTAAAGAACAGAAAATACCACCAATACTTACCTAAAAACAAGAGTATTCAATCTATGTATACTTCCAGTCCTCATAAATGGTTCTCAAACCTAGATGTTTAGAAAGAAAAATATGGCAAAAATAGCAATGATGGAAAGATCCATGGAAAGACAAAGGCTGAACATGAAACTAACCGACAGGAAAAGAAACAAATGGATCCATCCGTAACAAAACAAAAGTGAGAGATGTCTCAACCCAAGTAGAAAAGCTTAAATGGTAGTTCGCTGGACAATAGCCTGAGGCAGAGGGATAAAAGAAATGGATTAAGATGATTATTTATATTGGAGACCATGGAACCACAAACAAAAAAGGGGAAGGCCACAAATGCGATCGTCAGATGACCTAAAGAAACGCGCCGATAAACAGGCATGGAAGAAGCAATATGAGGCCTATGTTCAAGGATGGATGGTTAGAGCTGATTAGATATATAGATGTGCTGAGATTATTATGTTGTTACATATCACATGATGATGATGATAATATCATTGATGGATATTTGATACCAAAATTGCGTTCTTATTGTTTTATTTATCGGAAAATTTATCGGAAAAAGCATATTATTCGAATATGTGTAATATACATAACAATAAAAAGAATGTCCTCTTAGTCAAAAGAAAGTTGTAAAAAGTCGTGTGCAAAAAACAAAACAAATCGCCTCTTATTTTTCTCTATTAAGGTGATAAAAATCAAAAACGTATGGTCCATCCATCAACAAAGCGAAATCCCAACTGTACAGGCCGCCGCTACGGCCGCCAACACGACGGTGGCGGTGGCGCGGCGTTTAGAAACCCCAAACGGTTTTTCCCTCTAAGCAATTATTTACAACAGGGGGATTGGGGGATCAGTTTCAATTGTCGGAAGGCGTAAAAGCACGGAAAGCAAATTATAAGTAAGCGTTGGTCGTTTTACATACTCATTACCTTTTTACGTTGTGCTAATTTTTTGAATAGTTTGTCGTATTTTTATTGATAAAATATGGAGCTTTAAGGTTACCTTACGTCTCCTGTTACAACGCTCAGTACTTTTATAAATACACCTACAATATTACCTAAAATAAACATTACCGAAATTATTGTTTATTTTTAATTTCAGTTGTTTATATTTTTACTATTTATTTCACCATAGACAAACATAATATTATATCTTGAATTTTTACTCCCATATGTTCACATTTTGTTCCATTTTTTTAGTATGCACTTTTTTGAGTACACTTTACGACTAGTGTTAGGACAGATGTGGGAGAGACTGATAAATTTCAGGTGAAAGTAGGATTGCACCAAGGCTCGGTGTTTAGTCCCTTTTTAATTCTCATTAGTTTTGGACCAGATAACAGCGAAACTACAGGGTAGCATTCCATGGTGCCTAATGTATGCTGATGATGTAGTGTTAATAGGAAATAGTGAAAGAGAACAAAAACTGGAACAAGATCTGGATGAAAAAGGTTTAACACTTAGTAGGACAAAAACAGAGTATCTGGAATGTTCAATTAAAGATGGAGTTACTACAAATAAAATGGTATCTTTTGATGATGAAATGATTGTGAAAAGCAATAGTTTTAAATATCTAGGACCGGTATTATAGAGTAATGGAGAAATAGATGAAGATGCTTGCAGTAGAATTAGGGCTGGATGGATGAAGTGGAAAGATGCGAGTGGTGTGTTGTGTGAGAAAAATTCCAATGAATCTGAACGGAAAATTCTATAGAACAGCCATAAGACCGGCTATGATATATGGAACTGAGTGTTGGGCAGTGAAAAAGAAAGAGGAACAACGAATGCATGTGGCGGAAATGAGAAATGCTCAGATGGATGAGTGGAGTGACAAAGAAGGATAAAATTAGAAATGAGTATACTAGAGGAAGTCTAGGTGTGGCACCCATTGATGCCAAAATGAGAGAGCATAGGTTAAGATGGTTTGGTCATGTTCAAAGTGGAGACGTGGAGACGATAAAATTAGAAATGAGTATACTAGAGGAAGTCTAGGTGTGGCACCAATCGATGCCAAAATGAGAGAGCATAGGTTAAGATGGTTTGGTAATGTTCAAAGTGGAGACGTTAATCACCTAATACGAAGAATAGCTGAAGTGCAGATTCCTGGAAGGAGTAGGAGAGGAAGACCAAAGTAGACCTGGGGGGTGACGATAAGGCAGGAAATGTTGGTAAAGGGAATTAACATTGATATGACCCAAGATAGAATTGTGTGGAGAAATGCAATTAGGGAAGCCGACCCGGCACAGGGATAAGGCAAAGAGAATGATGATTATCTATATAAAGTTTGATTGATGTCGGTGACAGGCAGCATCCTTGACGAAGTCATTTATTATGGGCTTCAAACCGTTCTTATTAGTTTCCTCCGACTTTGATTCTACATTATTGTATTTAAAGTAATTTTACATCATAATTGATGAAGAAGCAGAATAGAACCAATTCATAAATTTAATAGATTTAAAAATTATCAGACTTCCAAACAAACAAGTTCTCCGTATTTCATAAACCTACCCATTCTGACACAACCATACACAATTCATCATCACATCCCACACAACATAAATTAGCAGCCTATCATAGCATACTACATAGATTGACAGAAATTCCCATGTCAACAAGTGACTTTGAGATAGAATTGAACATCATTAAATAAATAGCAGTAACAATGGATACAACGAACAAACGATAGGTTTGTTCTAGCAAACAGTCAAACTAGTCAAAAACCGTCAGCAAACAGTTGGTCAGTGAGAAAACATAAAACAGTCACCAGTGCTATCCCCGCTACTTGCGCTGGTCCACTATTCGCTGATGGTTTCAAACCGTTTGAAACTGATGCTAGAACAAACCTAATATTAACAAAATTTTAAACTAAAAACTTCATAAGAAAGCCCTGAAATTAGTCTTCCCACTACCACAGAAAAAACCGACTACCTTCTGCTCTATCACATATACAGGCAAGATATTAACAAAAATAGTCAAACACAATAAACAGAAAATAATAAGAAAAAGAAAATAATCGTTTTCGTTTTGATTCAATTCGAGTCTCTTGCCATCCTCTGACACAGTGTTTCTGGGTCTCTACCCTTTATCGAAGAGGCTATTGCAAGTAGACTGAATTGAATCAACTCGAGACGAAGAAGAACTGCATCTATTAAAATATCTGCAGTATATTGTGGTTAGACTGTCCTCTAACGGGGAATGACAAAATAAATAAAATAAATTTCGACCAAGAGTCAGGATTCTGTTAACCGAGATACGATAGTATCAAGCGGCGCCGCTAGGAGGAGCTTCTCCAACAATGCGTCTCAGAATACCTTAAGAACACTTGGTCATTTTGTACTCTAAACCGAGTAAAGCATGAAAAAGAAAAAGAAAATAATCGTTTTCGTTTTGATTCAATTCGAGTCTCTTGCCATCCTCTGACACAGTGTTTCTGGGTCTCTACCCTTTATCGAAGAGGCTATTGCAAGTAGACTGAATTGAATCAACTCGAGACGAAGAAGAACTGCATCTATTAAAATATCTGCAGTATATTGTGGTTAGACTGTCCTCTAACGGGGAATGACAAAATAAATAAAATAAATTTCGACCAAGAGTCAGGATTCTGTTAACCGAGATACGATAGTATCAAGCGGCGCCGCTAGGAGGAGCTTCTCCAACAATGCGTCTCAGAATACCTTAAGAACACTTGGTCATTTTGTACTCTAAACCGAGTAAAGCATGAAAAAGAAAAAGAAAATAATCGTTTTCGTTTTGATTCAATTCGAGTCTCTTGCCATCCTCTGACACAGTGTTTCTGGGTCTCTACCCTTTATCGAAGAGGCTATTGCAAGTAGACTGAATTGAATCAACTCGAGACGAAGAAGAACTGCATCTATTAAAATATCTGCAGTATATTGTGGTTAGACTGTCCTCTAACGGGGAATGACAAAATAAATAAAATAAATTTCGACCAAGAGTCAGGATTCTGTTAACCGAGATACGATAGTATCAAGCGGCGCCGCTAGGAGGAGCTTCTCCAACAATGCGTCTCAGAATACTTTAAGAACACTTGGTCATTTTGTACTCTAAACCGAGTAAAGCATGAAAAAGAAAAAGAAAATAATCGTTTTCGTTTTGATTTAATTCGAGTCTCTTTATTTTATTTATTTTGTCATTCCCCGTTAGAGGACAGTCTAACCACAATATACTGCAGATATTTTAATAGATGCAGTTCTTCTTCGTCTCGAGTTGATTCAATTCAGTCTACTTGCAATAGCCTCTTCGATAAAGGGTAGAGACCCAGAAACACTGTGTCAGAGGATGGCAAGAGACTCGAATTGAATCAAAACGAAAACGATTATTTTCTTTTTCTTTTTCATGCTTTACTCGGTTTAGAGTAAAAAATGACCAAGTGTTCTTAAGGTATTCTGAGACGCATTGTTGGAGAAGCTCCTCCTAGCGGCGCCGCTTGATACTATCGTATCTCGGTTAACAGAATCCTGACTCTTGGTCGAAATTTATTTTATTTATTTAGAAAATAATAACACCAGCTTTCAGAACCAACAACGACTTAGGTAAATACATTAAAAACAAAAGAGCCAAAAGAGAAAGCAATTACAGAGTGGTGTATAAAAACTGAAATGTGGTGACTGTCCAAAAACTTACATCGGTCAAACTGGCAGAACATTTGACAAACGCATAGCAGAACACAAAAAAACTTTCAGTAATAGAAAAACAGATTCTACGTACCGTTTACCAGCGACAATTTTTAATTCTTAGGCTCTAAGATGTTATATCAATGTTGGAAGTTTGTATTAAGATTGAGCACATACGTTATCCTCATTACCCTCAATACCAATGTGAGAATAAATCCATATAAATTGTATCTGTTTATTTGTTTCCTGTATAAGTAGATAGAAGCTTTGATTTAATTCTCTTTTCAATTAAAATGTTGGGATATAGGTGTATTATAGCTAGAACGATCAGAGAGCTAGAGCTAGGAGGCCAGCTAGATGCAGATATTGAAATAACACGTAGAATAGCAATGACTAAAACTACTTTTATGAAAATGAAGTAATTTCTCTGCAATAATCATCTCGGTTTAAAATTAATACAAAGAATGGTTAAGTGAAGTGTGGACGCTAAAACTATTGATCATGAAGAGAATTAAAGCATTGAAAATGTGAAAGAAATGTGAAAAGAAAAACTAATGAAGAAGTACTTGGGAGGGTCAACAAAGATAGAGAACTGCTAAACACTGTTAAACACCGAAAAATATATTATCTGGAACTTATATAGAGAGGAAATCGATATAAAATATTACAACCGATTCTTAAAGGCGAAATAGAGGGTCGTAGAGGTGTAGGAAGAAAACAAATTTCTTGGTTAAAAAACATTCGTGAATGGACATCTCCAACGTCATATAATTCTGATATGGCACGTGAAGAAGAAGATAGCTACAATGGAGCTAAGAAAGTCCTTGAGGATATGAACCTTTAGAATAATATAATTGTTTACTTGAGGCATTTGAGGGATTGACATAAAGTTATGCAATGAAAATAGTTGAAAGACTGATAGGTTTTGTACACACTTGAAATGAATGAAAGAAGTGAAAGAAGTGTATTAAAGTGTGTAAATGTTTTTTAATTTCCTTAGCTAAGCGCTTTCGACATAAAAGTCATCTTCAGAGCTAATGCTACAATAAAAAGTTAAAACAATAAGTAAAAAGATGTTCTAAGTACAAAGTTTTTTAACTTACGTCAATATATAAAAAGTACCGGCTACTTAGGAATGTATTTTCTTGCATCTCATTAAGAAATTTGTAATTCAGGTCCACCGTACAACTCCGGCTGATGAAAGCTAGTTTTAATTTTTAGTTTTTCTATGGTAAAACAATGTTACTTTTACAATACTTTTTATATATTGACGTAAGTTAAAAAACTTTGTACTTAGAACATCTTTTTACTTATTGTTTTAACTTTTTATTGTAGCATTAGCTCTGAAGATGACTTTTATGTCGAAAGCGCTTAGCTAAGGAAATTAAAAAACATTTACACACTTTAATATACTTCTTTCACTTCTTTCATTCAATGAAAATAGTGGTCAACGAAGGCAGTTTCAATATAAGATTGTCATTTGGAGTAACCACAGCTGAGCCTACATAGTCTATAGATTTGGATACATCTGTGAAAATATTATTATGGTCTTCATGTTTACTTAAAAATTCCATTAGAGAGTTATTAATTAGGGTACTGTTGATATTACGTTTATCAAACTTGATAAGACAAGATATACGTTAAGGGTAAATTAAATATCTCGTGTTCATCTTAAAACTGTTCTAGTTCTCGTTGTGTTTAAAAGCATAGCGTTTTATCGCAAGCCTCCACTGGGAGCTAGAAACGCAGAAAAATCGAGCAAGCGGACGACCATATTATAAAATGGAAGTTAATTAAAATATCTAAAATATGCCAAAGCAAAAAAGAAAAAAGAACCAGTACTAATAATAAAGCTTCCATAATTATGGTATGCGTTAATGAAGCTATGTCTGCCCTCCTCTTCAAAGGTGTGTCTGGCAATTTTTGATTGAATGAAATTTTCTTTAGTTCAAAGAAATATTTTTGTCTCTTTTTATTTCATTAACATAAACCCGCAAAGACTAAATTGATAACCAGGTATATCTACAACACAATTAACAATTTTTTAACAAAGTTTACAATTAACGGCATAGGCGCAAAATGTCGTCTATCCCAATGTTCAATGTATTATAAATACATTCATTTTTTTCGAATCCTGAGAAAATAAATAAATATTTTTGAAAAATTTAAACGCAGAATAAAATATAACATTAACTGAGGGCAGAAAGAAATATTACATTATTACAGGGGTAAAAATAAAAGAGAAAATTTAGTTTGATTTTTAATTGCAAATATTTCATTCAAAAGAAACTTTTTATTTATTCTAAGGGACTTTCGGTTCTCGTTAATAAAGTAATCTTTCATTCTGCATTTAAATTTTTCAAAAATATTTATTAGTTTTCTCAGGATTTGAAAAAAATGAATACATTTAAAACACATTGAAAATTTTGACACGCGACATTTTGCGCATTTCCCTAAAATTATAATACATTATTTTAAATTGAAGGAATAAGGTTGAAAAGTTTGCATTTACCATAATAATTACCATTTACATCTTGTTTTAATTACATAAAATATATTTTTAATATTTTTTTTTTTGTAAACTTTCAATACATTTTTTAACCACTTCCTTACATTTAATTATATCCAATGCTTTTTCTTTTCGATAATTATTTTCAGTTACCAAATATTACTTAAATATATCAATATTGGGTACAACATATAATTTTTCTTCTTCATTGACAGTAGATATGAAATATACGTCAATTTGACAATTTCAATTGACAATGAATTATTTAAGAAAGTTGCAATATTTCTCCGCTATCCGCACACGATCGTTTCTCGTCTCCCCTACAAGTACTTGCACACGGCGAATACTTCACTTGTTCTTTGTCTTTTTGTCACTGTTGAGAAAAACCATTTAATCGATTTTAAACATACTTTAAGACTAGCTGAAACCACTTGAAACTTTCAGAATAGCTCAGAACTCAAGAATAATGCAATATTCAATAGCTTTTACATGGATTCATTGAGTTTTATTTTGAATTTTAAGCCATATTAAATGCAAGTAATGCAATGACATTTAGATCTCATTGTAAAGTACGTTAGCAGTTGTTAAAGCACGTCAACAGCGGATATAGCTCAGTGGTAGAGCGTTCGAATGGAGATCGAGAGGTCTCGGTTCAAACGCGGGTGTTCCCTATTTTCTTGATTTTTTATAGTTTGCTTTAATTAGCACATTAATATTTCATATTTTATTAAGTTAAGAGTCGTTGATAGTGAGTCTCCTTCTGGTAATCCCTTTTTATTTCAATATTATTTGATTTTCTGCACTTCCATGTTATTTCTTTTGTTGTGTTTTTCAATCAACGTAAAAAAGAGATGTAAAAAGCAAGAATGAGAAGACAACATAATCGACAAGGACACGAGAAGTTATGACCATTAAGAATCATTAAAGAAACCCAGAGAAGGACAAATATGTACCACCAGAGGATGAAGATAACTTTGAACTAGGCATTCGTCGAATAAGTAATATAAACAATAGTATTAGTACTAACATTAGTTAAATAATACGAAAACTATAATATATTCATAAAATCCCACTTTTTTATAATGAAATATTTGATTTGCAGGAATCTGATTAGATTTTGGTATTTTGTGGTCATATTTTACTTATGAAGTGTCTCACTTCATTATGCCTCTTATGTCTAGTGTTTAGATTCGGCTATTGTCTGTCAAATTGTTAATTTTATTGAATTTGTTTCTTTTGAACCCTTTTATTGCTCTTTTTACTCCTAACATTTTTCTTATATTCTGGCTTACTGTTTCTGCCCTAAAAGTTCGTTTCTGTTAATTTAAGTAATATTTTAATTACAGCTTTTTGAATCAATATGTGTGTTTCCCCATTAGCCTTTCTTGTTTTAGCTGTATATCATTATTAGTCCATTCTTTCACGGTTTTTGCTCTAAATTTTAAAGAACCGCTTGGATTGACATGAAATTTGGCATACGTATAGCTTACATGTCAAAGAAAAAAAGTGATATTGTGCCGATATGTGCTTTTGCCCTGGGGGTGACTTTCACCCCCTCTTGGGGGTGAAAAAGTATATGTCCAAAATAAGGATGGAAATGGGTAAATTGACTAATTTTAAGTAACTTTTGTTCTATAGAGCTTTTTAGCCAAGTCACCACTTTTCGAGTTATCTGCGAGTGAATATGTTCATTTTTCAACAAAATAACCACATTTTTAGACGGTTTTTTGCAAATAACTCAAAAAGTAAGTATTTTGTCGAAAAAAACGTTCTTAGCAAAAATATAGCCTATAAAAAAGTAAAAAATTGTGTACGCGTTAGGCCTCTGGATCTCGTAGAACCAGAGTTATAGCCAATGAAAAATATATTCATATTCACCAAATTTCAAATAGAATATTTCGACGTGAAATATCCAAAAAATTAAGCACTTTTTGGGGAAAATCCATTATAACTTTTTCAAAGTGTTTAAAAAAAGCTTTATTTTTGTTTGTACAAAAAGGTTCTAACATTAAATTTAAGCAAGTTACGCTCAAAATAAAGTTGGTCCCTTTTGTTTTTGCAAAAAAAAAATCGGGAAGACCACCCCTTAATTAGCAACTTAAATGAAATTAATCGTTACCGCTTCACAAATTATTTTACTTATGTTGTATTTATATGATCTGTAAGTTTCATCGATTCAAAGTGCTTATTTTTAAAAAAATTTGGTTTCAAAATAAAATTTTTTAAAATTTAAATTTTGAAAAGTATGCTTTTTTTCAAAATAACTTAAAAATTGTTAGAGATACCAAAAATCTCGAAAAACAAAAAAAGTCAGATTTGTTTTCCCGAATATTATGTAGTTTTTTTTTTCTGTTAGACAAAAATTGATTAAGATTTGATGTTTCTAAATTTGAATACAATCGTGATCAGTGACTCGTTCGACCCCTTTTAACTACAGCCCTTTCAATAATAAGGACTTTGAACCGATGAAACGTACAGATCATATAAACAATATATACACGAGTCAAGAAACTTTTGAAGTCGTAACGATTAAGTTTATTTAAGATACTAATTAGGGGGTGATTTTCTCGATTTTTTTACCAAAACCAAAAGGGACTAACTTTATTTTGAGCGTAACTTGTTTAATTTTGATGCTAGAAATTTTTTTTATCAAACAAAAATGAAGCTTTTTATTAACACTTTAAATAAGTTTTAATGAGTTTTCCCCGAAATGTGCTTAATTTTTGGTTATTGCACGTTAAAATATTCCATTTGGAATTTGACGAATATGAACCTATTTTTCATTAGCTATAACTCTGCTTCTACCAGGTGTAGAGATGTGATATATACACCATTTTTTTTTAATTTTTATAGGCTATATTTTTGCTGAGAATGTTTTTTCGACAAAATTCTTACTATTTGAGTTATTTGCAAAAAACCGTCTAGAAGCGTGGTTACTTTGTTGAAAAATTGAACATATTCACTGCCAAATAACTCGAAAAGTATTGACTTAGTGAAAAAACTCTATAGAACAAAAGTTACTTAAAATTAGCCAGTTTATCCATTTCCTGACTTTCTTTGGACGAATATTTTTTCACCCCCAAAAGGGGGTGCAAACCACCCCCGGGGCAAAAGCACATATCGGCACAATATCACTTTTTTTCTTTGACTTGTTAGCTATGTGTATGCCAAATTCCATGTCAATCCAAGCGGTTCTTTAAAATTTAGAGGTTTTGCAATATTTTACCGTTTAAGAACGGACTATATAGGCCTAATTGTACCCTGGTATTATGACGATTATATGGAATAATTTGTCACCCACAAAGCGACCAAACTTTGCGAACTATCAAGGTGGTAAGCTTAAAAGTCCCGAACAATAATCAAGTTGGTTGCCACGTCTTTGCGTGTCCCTATTATACAGGGTGCAGGAAAGATTGGAGAATGCAATACTACAGGATTTTATTATACATATACTAAAGTCACTAATTCATTCATTCATGAAGCATTACAAACCCTATAGTCGGAGAGATAGTAGCGGATTTTGTGCGTGATAAGTAATATGGAAAAACTATACGGGGATATGTTGAATTAGTTGTGTACATGACTTTCACCAACGACCGGAAACCAGAGTTGGGGCCGAGGGTAGTTATAAGGGGTCAAAGTCGCGGAATTTATTATTTTTTTTATGACGCTCATGATCGAGATAGTGCACCAAAATTTGGGAATAAGTAGGTCATGACGTAACAGTAAAATCTCTTGGGGCGGAACGCTGCTTGGCCGACAAAGGGGTGGGGGTAGGGGTGAATATAAAAAATATAAAGGGTTTTTTGCGACGTTCGTGATTGAGATAGTGGACCAAAATTTGGGAATAAGTAGATCATGACATTACTAAGTAAAATCCCCAGAGCCGGAAACCAGAGTTGGTGATAAGGGTAGTTATAAGGGGTCAAAGTCGACGTTTCTATTATTTTTTTTGTGACGCTCATGATCGAGAGAGTGCACCAAAATTTGGGAATAAGTTGGTCATGACGTAACTAATTAGGAGTGGCACGCTGCGTGGCCGACAAAGGGGTGGGGCAGGGGTGAATACAAAAAATATAAGGGGTTTTTTTGCGACGTTCGTAATTGAGAGAGTGCACCAAAATTTGGGAATAAGTAGACCATTACATAACTAAGTAAATTCCTCAGAGCCGGAAACCAGAGTTGGGCATGAGGGTAGTTATAAGGGGTCAGAATCGCCGTTCTTATTATTTTTTTTTGTGACGCTCATGATCGAGATAGTGCACCAAAATTTGGGAATAAGTAGGTCATGAGGTAACTAAGTACAATCTCCAGGGGTGGAACGCTGCGTGGCCGATAAAGGGTTGGGGGTAGGTGTGAATATAAAAAATATAAGGGGTTTTCTGCGACGTGCTAGATTGAGATAGTGCACCAAAATTTGGGAATAAATAGACCATGACTTAGCTAAGTAAAATCCTCAGAGCCGGAAACCAGAGTTGGGGATGAGGGTAGTTTTAAGGGGTCAAAGTCGCAGTGTGTATTATTTTTTTTGTGACCCGGCACAACATTTGTCCCCCACGCAGCGTTCCGCCCCTGGAGATTTTACTTAGTAATGTCATGATCTACTTATTCCCAAATTTTGGTGCACTATCTCGATCATGGACGGCAAAAAAAACCCCATATATTTTTATACTCACCCCTGCCTACCACCCCTTTGTACCCCAAGCAGCGTTCCGTCCCTGAAGATTTTACTTAGTTACGTCATAATCTACTTACTCCCAAATTTTGGTGCACTATCTCCATCATGAGGGCCACAAAAAAAAAATAATGAAAACCGCGACTTTTACCCCTTATAACTACCCTCGTCCGCCACTCTGGTTTCCGCCTCTGGAGATATTACTTAGTTATGTCATGGTCTACATATTCCCAAATTTTGGTGCACTATCTCAATCACGAATGTCGCAAAAAACCCCTTACATTTTTTTATATTCACCCCTGCCCCACCCCTTTCTTGGCCACGCAGCGTTCAACTCCTGGAGATTTTACTTAGTTACATCATGACCTACTTATTCCCAAATTTTGGTGCACTATCTCAATCACGAACGTCGCAAAAAACCCCTTATATTTTTTATGTTCACCCCTTTGTCGGCCACGCAGCGTTGAGCCCCTAGAGATTTTACTTAGGTAAGTCATGACCTACTTATTCCCAAATTTTGGTGAACTATCTCGATCATGAGCGTCATAAAAAAAATAATAAAAGCCGCGACTTTGACCCCTTATAACTACCCTCGGCCCCAACTCTGGTTTCCAGCCGTTGCGTGAAAGTCATGTCCACAACTAATTCAACATATCCCCGTATAGTTTTTCCATATTACTTATCACGCACAAAATCCGCTCCCAGCTCTTAGACTACTAGGGATTATAGCTAACGCCGTGGCGTTTAAAATCCTATTCTTGGATGAGGTTGATTATTCCTCTGTCATTTTATAGCTTGCTGCGTGTCTTTGCTGTTCTCGTGACTCTTTTCCATTTCTTCCTGTCCTTGCACTGAACTTTCCAGTCTTTCACATGCATTACTCTTATGTCTTCTTCTACATCATCCAGCCATCTTCTTCTGGGCCTTCCTCTGCACTTGGGCCATAGTGGTGTCCAGTTATTCTTCTCAGCATATCTGATTGTGGGCATCTCTGTATATGTCCTATCCATTTTAAGCGAAGTGATTTTATGTATCGGACTATATTTTCTCCCTCTATAAAGTCACTAATAAAATATTAAATATTGTTTAAGTTTTTTTTTCGCAGTGTTTTTAGTTAGTGTTCAAGATCCACCTGTGGATCAGATCACCATAGTATATACAAAGAATAACAAATGAAAATCAATATGAAAACATGAAAACCCAAATTAATATACCTAGTAGCACAGAAAGTCATTGGAAGGGAAAATGACCAGATAAATTATAAAAACAAAACACCATACTGGTGCTTAAAAAAGATAGAAGAGCATATAATAAAAAAAGAAATCTTACAAAAAGTGGGTAACTACTGGGGATCAAGAAGACACAAGAGAATAAAGAAGACAAATTTATAAAACACAAAAAGAAACTGAGAGCAGAAAAAACAATTTTTCCAAAAAATGTAAAGATATAGATAGCTTCTTGATGGGAAGCTCAAAAGCAAGGAACGTATGGAAAACGTACCTAATGGTAGGGGAGCCCAAGCGGGGATTTTTGCAGTTACTCGAGCGCGTCCGATTAGCATATGGGAGAAACCTGGTACCCTGCAGATGTACCTCTACCATATATTGGCTCTTAACACAGGGGAGTTCGTTAAGGGGGGCCCGAAAAAAAAAATCTATCCTTAAAAAAACTCGAAATTGTCAGATTAAGATAAGGTAAGTTAAGTACATTCAAAAGAGTGTATATTTCAAAAATCTGACGATTTGAGCCTGGCGTAAGGAAATGGGTGAGTCCCAAAATTTCACAAGAAAAAAGCGAATATTTCGCGAAATGAATGACAGATCGAAAAACTAAAAAATATGTGCCCAATATTTTTTAAAAATCTATCGAATGATACCAAACACGACTTCCCACGGAGAGGGGTGGGGGGTAAATTTAATACTTTTAAATACGAATCCCGCGATATTTCGCGAAATGAACATCAGATCGAAAAACTGTAAAATACACTTATTCGATATTTTTGAAAAATCTATCGAATGGTACCAAACACGACCCCCCATTGATGTGGGGTGGGGGGTTACTTTAAAATCTTAAAAAGGAACCCTCATTTTTTATTGCAGATTTGGATTCCTTACGTAAAAATAAGTAACTTTTATTCGAAACATTTTTTCGAATTATGGATAGATGGCGTTATAATCGGAAAAAACAATTGTTCGAAATGGAAAATTAAATTAAAAAATGGCAAGCGCCCACTAAAATGGAAAACTTTACTTAACTTTTTTTAGTTTTAGGACCTACTCTTCACAACCCAATAGGTCCCCAAAGCGCTCGAGTGACTGCACATTTAGCATACTTTGCTCCCCTACCATAAGTTCCATACATAAAAAGGGAAATAAGATGACCCCAATATATCTACGTGTTACAATATTCTACGTGTTACACCTTCTGTGAGTAGGTTGTATCGGAAAATGTTAAAGAAATGATAGAGGAACAGCTTCGAACTTCAGAAGATCGGGGTAGTTTTCGCCCTGGACGCCCAAGTATTGATAATATATTTTCTATAAAACAGCTGATAGAAAAACAATAGCCTTCAACGTTGAACTGCACATTGTATTCGTGGACCTTCGAAAGAACTAAAACAGTGCCCCAGTCTACGACAACTATATCCATAGCCTATTTGTTTGCCGACGATCAAATAATTTTAGTAGAAGACAAAGACTAGATCGTCTACATGATAAAAAATGGAAAAAGGATTTGGACAGGAAAAACAATAACACAATCAAATCGATTATATGTAGCAACGATATTACAACCAAAACTACTTACTTCCAGGTTCTACTTACACTCCACTTCAAAGTTGAAATTGTGCCGTTGGTTGCTTTTACTTGGGGGGTGACAGTCACCCCTTTTCACGGGTGAAAAAACATACGTTCAAAATTGACTAATTTTAGGTAACTTTTCTTTTATAGAGTTTTTACCTAAGTCAATACTTTTCGAGTTATTTGCGAAATGAATTTGTCGAAAAATGTTAATTTTTCGACAAAAAAACTACGTTTTCAGACTGTTTTTTGCAAATAACTCAAAAAGTAAATACTTTATCGAAAAAAATATCCTTAGCAAAAGTGTAGCTTATAAAAAACCCAAAAAAATGGTGTATCAGTAAAGTCTATCAATCAAATAAAAACAAAGTTGTAGCTCATGAAAAATACGTTCTTATTCGTCTAATTCCAAATCAAATATTTCAAGGTGAAATCACCGAAAAATTAAGCACTTTTCAAGAAAAACCCATTTAAACTTTTTTAAAGTGTTTATAAAAATCTTTGTTTTAATTATTAACAAAAGTTTTAGCATTAAAAATAAGCCAGTTACGCTCAAAATAAAGTTGGCTCTCTTTTTTTGTAAAAAATCATGAAAATCTCGCCGTGTTTAGCTCCCCAAATGAAATTAATCGCTACCGCTTTACAAAAAATTTACTTACCTATCTATTTTTTATATGATCTGTCAGTCTCACCGGTTTAATCTGTTTATTTTTGAAAGGGTTATAATTGAGAACGCTTGAATGGGTCACTAATCACGAGTGTATGCAAATTTTGAACAGCCATATCTTAACCAATTTTTGTCTTACGGAGAAACAAAATGAAACTAGCATATTCATAATAGCAAAACCTACATTTTTTGACTCTCTAAGATTTTTCTTATCACTAATACTTTTTAAATAATTTTGAAAAAATGAAATTTTTCAAAAATTTTTAGAAAATTCTTTTTTATTATAAAACCAAATGTTTTCAAAAATATGCACTTCAAGCCAATCAAACTTACAGATCATATAAACAATACACTTACAGTTAAAATAGATGGTAAAGCCTAACGATTAATTTCATTTAGGGTGCTAAATAGAGGGAGGTTTTCACGATTTTTTTTACCAAAAAAAGGGGCCAACTTTTTTTCAGTGTAACTCGTTTATTTTTGATGCTGTAAACTTTTGTAAAAAAAAACAAATAATTAGCTTTTTTCGATACTTTAAAAATGTTAATAAGGTTTTCCCGAAAAACGCTTCTTTCTTCGGTGATTTCGCGTTGAATTATTCGATTTGGAATTAGACGAATAAGAACGTATTTTTCACGAGCTACAACTTTGCTTCTACTCAATTTGTAGACTTTACTGGTACACCATTTTTTTTCGTTTTTTTATAGGCTACATTCTGCTAAAAATACTTTTTTTGATAAAATATTTACTTTTTGAGTTATTTGAGAAAAACAGTCTGAAAGCGTAATTTTTTTTTCAAAAAATCAACATTTTAAATCGCGAATAACTCGAAAAGTATTGACTTACGTAAAAAACTTTATAGAACAGAAGGTGCTTAAAATAAGTCAATTTATCCATTTCCGGCCTTATTTTAAACACGCGTTTTTCACCTCCGAGAAAGGGTAAATGTCACCCCCCAAGTAAAAGCAAACAACGGCACAAATTCAACTTTGAAGTGGAGGGTAAGTAGAACCTAAATCCAAATTTTCATGCAATTCGGAGTTGCCCCTGGAAATTACACTTCAAAATGGTCATTTATTGGGCTAAACAGGGAATTCAAAAAACTTACAATTCACGACCCCGTCTGTTCATCTGGTAAATTCCAATGGAAAATGGACCTAGTTACTCAAAGGAGTAAAACTAATATAAAATGAAATAAAAAAATGAAATGAAATAAAATAAAAACTGTATATAAACTGTATTTTTTCAAGAAAATTATGAATGCATAAATAATAGTAAAAAATAGTGGAGATTCTTACAAAATAAACAATAATGTTGAAAACACTTGAAAGTAGAACAACTGGATGAACTTGCTGCCACACTAATAGCAAAAGAATACTAAAAGGACTGCTTTTAACTATAGAAACGTAAACACTGAAGAAAACTTTACGCCAACGTAGCTCAAAGACTAAACCATACTATAGTTTATTTTTTAACCAGGAGGAGTAAACTAAAAAGACAGATTCACACCCAAGAAAGTCACTAGAATAATAACCAAATACATCTTCTTTTTTTGGTTGATCTAGTCGGCCCTCAACGGTAATCCATAAATATTATATTAAATTAATACGTCGTTAAAGAGTTCCAAAGACAACTGCTTTTTATATAAAAGCAGAATAACAATCTAAAAATTAAATTAATAACACAGAAAACACAAAAACCGCCGATATAACTTAATTAACCTATGAAATGTCACTAGTGTCAAAATTTGATAAATGTCATTAGTGTCAAAATTTTATAACAGTGGATTAAACTTGCCTGCGGTTGGACCAATTACAAACAAGCAATACAGCGCGGTAAATTTGAATCACTCCTCTTGGTTAAAAAACAAACCATAAAACTGCAGCAGTTGGGAGCAGGTACAACTACACACCACTTGAAGGTATACATCTGGTGTTCTAGGAATCTTTTACTAAACAATTTTTACAATAAAATATATTTTCGGCGCGATATGACATACCCCATGTGCGTGGTTAAGGGTTAACACCCCAAAACTTTTAACCTTTAAGATAAGTTAAGATTAAGATAAGCCTTAAGATAATGTTTTAATATTAATTAAGAAACGTGGCATACAAATATTGCCATTATTGTAAAGCCAAATATTTAAAATTTCATTATACAAATTTTAAGAAGATTTAATTTAACCAGCATTGTTTATGTGTTAAAAAATGTTTGGGACAGTATAGAGGGAAGACTAAAAAATCAACTGTTCAAAAAATGAAAAAGCAACCAAAATACTAAATTCGGAAGTCCAAAATGTTTATATACATATAACAAGGACAGTAAAAGATAATCAAGAAAATACTACCGTTTATGAAAAAAATATCTCATCACCTTACGTAGTTTTTATTGTTGGTAATATATTTGGTGTACCGGTTTCGATGCTTACAATATGAGCGCATCCTCAGGCTGTCAATAGAAAATCTTTGTAATAAAAACTACATACCTAAGATTGTTAGTATTGAATTCTTTCACAAACGCTAGTATTATGGATTCACATTGGCAACCTCTTCACCATTTAATCAAGAAAATATTCTGAAATGCCTGTGTCTATGAAACCAAATTACGGCTTTCGGGGAACTAACTCTCTGCCATCATTTTTCATTGAAGTATCACGCTAAAGGCTCATAATTTAAAATTGCATAACCGTTCACGTGAGGTATCAAAACGAATGTTTCTGTTGTATAAAATTAATAATTTTATGTAAAACATGACAGTCCTGACACAATAATTTAAAGGTTGTCAGGAGATATTGTATCACTGGATATTTATTTCTTACTATTTTAATTTATGGTACTTTACACCAAACATTTATTATTATTGCAGGCTTTTGTTCGGATGATATCTATAAAAAATTACTTGATACACTATGAAATTAAAATGGACACCAAAACAACTTCAGCACTGGTAACAAAATAATATCCCACAATAAAAATCTGAAAACTTTGGTTTTAATACCTCCACAAAATGTATTACAAATTAATATCACTACAGCTGTTTCAGCGGAGTACCTTTTTCAAGTGATGAATTTTTATTATGCTTATACATTATAGTTTATCAGGAGAGCTGTTTATCTTAAGTTGGTCATACAGAATTATATAATATAGTCCAGGGCGCATCTGTTTTGAGATGGACGTTGAGAGGTGACTCATATTTTTTTGCAGAAATTGCTTGGAATTAACTCATATGATAATAATTGAGTTATCCTCTCACTCAAAAAGGTCCGGAACATTGTTTAAATAATCAAAATGTCAAAAAATAAAGGAAAAATTCGATTTTGTTCTTGGTTTTTTGATTATAACTTTAAAAGTATTCACTTTCGAGAAAAGTTGTACCAACATAAAAGCTGCGTAATTAAATTTCCTACAATATAGGATTGGTTAAAATTTTTAAAAATTGTCAATCTTGTTGCAAAATAGCAATAATTGAGAAAAAAACATGAAAAAACAAGTTTTGGCATTTTACGTTTTTCAATCATTTATGCTACACTTAGGACCTCCATATTTTACACAGAAAATCTTTATGATATAGTAAAACAATACTGTAAATCTAATTAAGATCGGTTTAATAGATTTTACACAATAAATTTTGCAATCCAGCTTTCGCAAAAAAAAATTCATTTTTTCAAAATGTTGCAGGACTGAAAATAAAGCCGATAGCAAGTTGAATATTTTTTACATATAGAAGACTATCACGGCGTCAATATTTTTTTTAAATAAACATTAATTTTTATAGCTACGCGATGGACAAGTATGGTATTTATTTTGGTATTCAATTCACACAAGTTGATTTCCACCAAAATTTCTTCCAATATTTATCTAATATATTATTTTCTTACTCTATATTTTGTTGTATTTTACTAATTTAATTTCACAAAAATCAAACTAATTTGATTATTGTTTGTGAAATATTGTTTAAACAATTGCATATATTTAAAAATAATAAACTTTTATTCTCTAAAGTTATATAAACAAAGAAAGTTTTTGATAAAAAAAGTGTTATTTCAAAGGACAGAGTATGTGTTTTTATTTTGCAATAAACAAATTTATTTATTTATATCGAAATTTACTAAAAATTAAAATTTATCAATCATTATTACCAAAGGGCATTGAAATGACCAATCAGAGCAAACGTATCCTCTGTTCTGCGCGTAGCACCAAAAATTAATGTTTATTTAAAAAAATTCCTGACTCCACGGTAGTACACCGGTTTAAATTTTGCAAATTGAACATGAAAGGTACAGTACTGTTCTATATTTATAAAAAAAATCAACTTGCTACGTGCTCTATTTTCAATCCTGCAACATTTTGAAAAAATGATTTTTTTTTGCGAAAGCTGGATTGCAAAATTTATTGAACCAATCTTAACCCGCCGTTACACGCGTCTTCTATTTTGACGTGGTTGCACGCGTATGAGCGTCGCCCTCACCTACATAAATTCGAATTATTTCGAGGAAGAATGAATGTCAACATGTATAAATATAAAATGGGTTGTACTCACATATTATAGAAAGTCTCGTAAACCAATTTTTTTTTATTAATTTAACAAAATTCTTAATTTTCAATTTCAGCAAGCCACTGAAGAAATTAAGGTTCTTTACGCGAATTCATTTTACTGAAAATACAAATTAAAATTAACAACTGTTCTGAAGCTATTCCTTTGTGGCATTTATGTAATTAACTATTAATATTTTGTATTTTGATAACGACGTCCGAGGTGGAATTCGAAACGTCAATAAAATCAATTTTTCAAGTTAAATTGTGGCTTATTTCCCAATTAGACTAGGTAAATTTAAAAATGGGTTCTTAACCAGTGGCGCACCTAGAATTTTCCTCTGGGGGGAGGGGGGTTTGCTTGGGCACCGAAAGTTTTTTGTATTATTTGTGAAAGACAAGTTACATTTTCCTACTTTCTTTTATATATATTTCTATATGCTCTGGGTGGGCTTTTAACACCCAAACCCCCCCTCCTCGGTGTGCCACTGTTCCTAACCTAATCCAAACAATAATATTTTAATAATTAAACCTACCTAAATATTAAATAAAAACCTAAAAGTTTCTTTGAGATAAGAGAAACGTGATTTCACCGTGATTGCACGCGCAGTGAGGAATTCCCTCACTTGAAGAGGGATGTCTCTTCTTTCAACTATCACACAGCACACTGACCGCCTGCAATATTCTATAACTTTTTCATACCCTCTCATGAACCATGCTAAAGGCATTCCTGGGGCTTAAGGTTATCGTATTAGTTTACACAATTTCATTGGTTATAAACAAATATGGTGAGGGATTCCCTCATAGCGCGTGTAATGGCGGGTTAATGAAATTTACAGTATTGTTTTTATATATTATAATGTTTTTCTGCGTAAAATATGAAAGTTCTAAGTGTAGCATAAATGGTTGAAAAACGTAAAATGCGAATACTTGTTTTTTTATGGTTTTTTCGCAATTATTGCTATTTTGCAACAACGGTGACAATTTTGAAAATTTTTAACCAATCTTATATTGTAGAAAATTTAATTACGAAACTTTTCCTTATTTTTTGACATTTTCATTATTTAAACAATGTTCCAGAACTTTTTGAGTGGGAGGTTAAACTTAAATATTATTATATGAGTTATTTTCAAGCAATTTCTGCAAAAAAAATATGAGTCACCTCTCAACATTCAAATGTACTAATATTTTTACAGATACGGCCTGGTCTAATATGGGAATTTTAATGTATTAATAGATTATAATAAAGATAGTTTAAGGATTTTATTTAGAATATGGGGCATTTGAAATTGGTCATTAAAAGAATGATTATGATTTAGGTGAAGTGCGTACATAAATCTGTTTTTCTATTATTGAAGACCCTTTTGTGTTCTACTATATGTTTGTGCAAGGTCCTTACAGTTTGACTGATATAAGTTTTGGGGCAGTCACTAGGGATGACGGTTGTTGACAAAACACCGGTTTTCGGTTATACCGGTTTTCTTTACCTACGATTTAACCTGGCGGTTATAACCGGTCAAAAAACCGGTTATTCCAAAAACCGGTGTTCGGTTTTTTTAGTCATAACAAATACCTAATAGGTTACATTTACATTGCGCTTTAGTGTGTGACACTTCATTCGGATCCATATCAAAATAGAAATCAGTCATCAGTGTTGTGAAATTGGTTTCAGTCAGCTTAAAATTTTTCATTTAGGCACGGGGGCAAAAATTTTCCCATGTTTTTTCTCTGAATTCAGTATTTTTTCGGCTTATCCGGTTTTTCACCGATTATTATTTTATAAAGAAAAAAGCGGTTATAAGCGGGACAAAAAAACAACCGGAAAACCGATTATTGCAGAGGAAAAAAACCGGTTTTAGATTAAAATTGGTAGGTTTTTCCCATCCCTAGCAGTCACCACATATAAGTTTGTATGCCCCACTTTTGTTTTATAATGTTTAGTTAATTCTATTTAGTGAAAATTGTTTATTATCATACTTCATTCTATTAAGCTCAAATATGTTTCAGTTACCATTCCAAAATATATCAAGATCTAAAAATTATTAAATCAATATCATTCAGATATGTTAACAAAATATAGATTTCTAATCTTATAGTCGTAAGTAATGAAATAATTAGACGTTGTCAGCATTAGGGATGGCGGTTTTTGACAAAACATCGGTTATCGGTTATACCGTTTTTTTTAGCTTACGGTTTAACCTGCCAGTTATAACCGACCAAAAAATAGGTTTTTCCAGAAACCGGTTTTCGGTTTTTTTTAATCCAATAGGTTACAATGTTACATTTACAAAGCACTTTAGTTTGCGATACTCCACCTGACTCGATACTCGATATCAATATGATCAAAATTAGTACATACTATCGAAAGAACATCAATATCAATATAAATAAAACACAATTTTTAATAAAACCATTTTATTCTATTAATTATTATATTTATTTATTATTTTATTATTATTATATATTTATTGATTATTATTAAATATATTATAGCGTAACATTAAAGTATACATATTGCAATAATATACAATTTAACCCAACCATTTCAACTTATAAAAAATTTCCCAGACTCTTTAAAATGGGATTTAAAAAAATAGTATCAACATAAATATTTTACTTAAAAATAAATTGGATATTGCAATTTATCTTTTATTTTTACTACCACCAAAAAAAAAGTTATCATGTATTTCTTTTAATACGTTTGTATATTTGTATAATAGGTACATTTTAACTCATTTAATACTTCCTGTATGGGTGTATCGTTTTGACAACGTAGGGAAATCCTTGGAGATTCGTATTCGTAATCGGTAATTCGATATTCATAGTCAGAACATTATTTTTGGTAATCAGAAAAAGTTATTCACCCACTTTCAATGTCAAGAGTCAAGTGTGAAAAATAGATGATGTTTGCGTCTACTTCAACCAGATCACTTTTTATGTAAATATTATGATTACAAATATCTTTTCAACGAAATATTATAATAAAACTTAATTGTTTCTGGCTGATGTGTGTTTGCACTTTCTGTTTGCTTCTGTATTTATAAAATAAAATTTGAAATATGGTTTTGTTTGGAATAATTACTTGAGAATAATAATTATGATTAGGATCCAAAATAATACCTAACCTAATCCTAATCACCGTAAAAACCTAATAACCGGTTTTTACTTTAAAAATAAAAAGCCGGTTATCACCGGGACAAAAAAACAACCGATAAAACCGGTTATTGCGAAGTAAAAAAACCGGTTTTAAGTTAAAACCGGTAGGTTTTTCCCATCCCTAGTCAGCATCTAATCAATCTAGAATCTAGACTCTAGACTCTAGACTATTTAGCATTAACAAAATATTTTTATTTTAACTACCTAAAGCCTGCATCAAAAAATTTTAAAACATTTATTAAGAAGTGCCGGATTCAAGTTAATTCGAAAAACAAAGATCATTATAAAAAGTTCATTGTTATTTATCTCATTCCTACAGATCTTTCGTTTCTAAATTTAACCTGTATATTAAAAAAAAGCAAACCCAACACTTTGCTGTTAAAAGTCAAAAGACAGGAAAATTCTTTCATTAAATGTATATATAAAATCTGATGTCAAATACAAACTGTGTATTTTCCTCACATCCCTGAAATTTATATCATATTTTCGTTTCAGTATTTTTATATCGCGATTTTTCTGGTATATTTTTTAGCGAAAATAATCATAAACCGCTGCCAAAAAATTCCTAATGCTTAAATCCAATGAAATTATTGTAATTTTTCTAAAATAAAAAAGAACATTCGATAGTTTTTAGAAATTATCCTACGAAGCGAAACGTTAGTGTACTGAGTAATAGACATTTTATTTTACACGCTTCTTTTACTTTTTTTTATTTTTTTTTAGGAGTGAATCTACAGCAAAGAACACGTTACTAGGTGTAATAAATTTGTAATATATTAATAATGCTGAGTAGTACTGCTAGATATTTGTAGAATATGTTAGCAAATAAACAATGTTCGACACAAATTTCTACTCAAGCCCATCTCCATTGGGCTTGTACAATTTTTTCTATGACATATGTTACTTAAGTCTCTCTCTAACTAAAAAGAGATATGGTACCAAATAGGATAGTGATAGAAAGGACTAGGAAAGGCAAGGAAAGAAAGTGAAACAATGATATGGTGCTTCTTAAAGGCTTTTTGAAGTTATATTTCTTTAGGCGCGATTGAGAGTAAAATTTCATAATACTGCGCGCATGCGCACACAGACAGTATGGCGTTTAGTTGCTAAATCTTTTAAGTTATGTATAAATATATCAGTGCAAGAAAAGGTGTGAAAAGGATATATTAGTGTTTTTAGTAAATATATTTTTTATATTTTTTGTGTCTTTGGATTTGTCTTCCTCAGGAGTAAGATGAGTATTATTAAAACATTTTATTGTATATTTATTATACCTGTCTGTTTGTTACCGTGAAGTGTCATTAGGTACGTCCGAACCGATACAGACACAGTCCTCGTAGCGTATTTGGTATAGCATTCGGCCAGAGATCGAGAGGTCTTGAGTTTGAGTCCGGAGCAATCCTATACTTTTTTTTTTAAGAAGTAAGCACAAAATTACTTTGGTGTTTAAAAAAATTAAAACAAACTGTTTAATTTTTATTTTTAAGAAATCATATAATAGAAGTATAACTTCTTATGTGCGTACAAAGTAGACACACATTCTTTTGATTTTTCAGTGCGACACAAGTGACAGAAAAAAAGGAACGTCAGTGATACATACACATTTATTCCAGTTGTTGATAGATGGCTCTATAATCGGAAAAGAAATGATTTAGGTAGGTATTTAGTACCCATTATTTACCTTATATATATACGACTATTACTTAAAGTTCTTGTCAGACTTTCAGTGACGTACTATATGATTTTAAGGGGATGGATACTTATTTTCGGCTGCAATGACGAAATATTTGCGAATTATATACCAATGGCCTTAAGAATGTAGAGAATCATAGCATGACATTTTAGTTAAATCTGAGAGTTGTCAAAATCGTAATCGTAATGTGGTATAAAAACAAATCAATTGTGTTGATTTCATTTATAAAAAGGTATGTTCTTTACATAAATCATTTTTTGTTCGATTATAACGCCAACTATAAACAACTAGAATAAATGTTATAAATGACTTTAATCACGGACCTACCTTTTTTTCTGTCACTTCCAACTTAATGCGTTAGAAAGAACAAACATCCCTCAACTAAAAGTAAGGAGGGGCGGAAAAAAACCAGAAATTGTAGGCCAATAATACGTCTACTGGAATTTCAAGGAAAATATTGGAAAAGATCGTCTACAAAAACAAATTGCAATATTTTTTTAATTCGACTAATACAACATTTCAAGCTTCAGTTGAATAAAAGACGTTCAGGATGAATGATGTTCAGAAGTTCAGGTAGGGATACCTCAGGGCAGAATTCTATCTCCTATTTTATACTATAGTTTAGTTTTAGATTTATCAACAGTTTCACGAACCAATGCAGCCTTCTATGCCGATGATAAGGACATGTACAGAGCAGGAAGAAATGATGATTGAACTTCAACCATCCAACAAAGGCTCAATCAAGTACACACCATTGAGGGGGTAGTTGAAAATAGGACAAGATACTTCTATCATAAGAAGACTCCTTAAGTTCAGAGACATCCTCAATAGAATGCGAATTCAGAACGTGTATAAAGACAAACAGAATGAGGGGGAAAAGTCAGTTTTGTTTTAATTTGATTCAGAGTTGGACCACCATCTACAGATAGCTATTTGTGCATCTTATGCTTCATCAGTGTAGCTATGCAGTCCCAACTCTGAAACAAAAATCAAAAAGCCTGTCTTTTTAAGGGAAATTACCGCGATGCAGTAATTCCACCTTTGAGACGCAAAACAGCGACATCTCTAGTAAAACTAGGAAGACGACGATGCCCAGATGCAATGTTTACTGTAATAAAACAATTAAAATAATTGAAATGAAACAATATACAATATTTTAAATTGAAGGCTTTTCGTCTAAAGAAACTGCTTTCTGATTATGTTCTGAATCTCCGGCTTTATAAGCACGGAGACGACGACTATATAGAAGAAATTAGAAAGGACGATGGTCACGTATCTACTCCCTTTTCGTCTAGGAAAAACTGCTGAAAGACAGTTTCGAGTACTCAAAAATCTGAGTAAAGAAGAACAAGGGGGAAAGGCAGTTTTGTTTTAATTTGATTTAGAGTTGGACCACCATCTGCGGATAGCTATTTCTGCATCTTAGGCTTCATCAGTGTAGCTATGCAGTCCCAACTCTGAAACAAAAATCAACAAGCCCGCTTTTTAAGGAAAATCACCGCGATGCATTAATTCCACCTTTGAGACGCGAAACAGTGACATCTCTAGTAAACTGCCTTTCCCCCTTGTTCTTTTTTACTCAGATTTTTGAGTACTCGAAACTGTTCTTTGGCACTTTTTCCTAGACGAAAAGGGAGTAGATACATGACCATTGTCCTTTCTACTTTCTTCTATATTCGTTGTATCCGTGTTTATAAAGCCGGAGATTCAGAATGTAACCAGAAAGCAGTTTCTTTTGACGAAAAGTCTTGGATTTAAAATATTATTTATTGTTTCATTTCAATTATTTTAATTGTTTTATTACAGTAAACTTTGCATCTGGGTCTTTTCGTCGTCTTCCTAGTTTAAACACAGAATGATTGATCATCTAGTCTGGATCTAGCCAGATTTTTGCCGAAGACAACCAATCAAGGAAGTGGATACGGTGCGGAAAACAGTACTTACAGAAAAAAATGTCCAGGACTCCAGAAACAGAGAAAATCAGGTACCGGAAGAAGAAGAGGGCCCACAAAGGAAGCAGTGAAGAAGCGGAATGTTGTAAATAAGAAAAAAGACTACAATGTATTAGGTTTGTTCTAGCATCAGTTTCAAACGGTTTGAAACAATCAGCGAATAGTCGACCAGCGCGAGTAGAGGAGATAGCACTGGTGACTGTATTATGTTCTCTCACTGACCAACTGTTTGCTGACGGTTTCTGACTAGTTTGACTGGTTGCTAGAACAAATCTATTATGGAGTTATAAATATTGCTAGGCAATAAATGTTATTATTTTGATATTTTTATTTTTTATTTTTATTTATGTGTATCTGGTAGAATAAAATTGGCTACAACGTGTTCCCAATTTTGACTAAAACTCATGCTGTAAAACTCATGTTCCAATTTAGTCATAGTAACTGAAGACTACAAAATCGAAGTGAAAAAGGTGGTATGTCTCAATATAATACTTCTTCAGTATCAAATATTTATAAAAGTAAAAACAAATTGTACCTAATGTTTTAAATAAGAGTAAAACGAAGACTGCGGAAATTGAAATGTTGGGCAACAGCGCCAACTATGTCGAAGCTTATGGCTGTAAAACACCTAAATCTATTATGTTGGCACGATTTATTTATTACGTCATTAAAGCTATGCAGTGTTTCCTAGCTTCAGTTTATTATAGCAATTTGAATTTTACAGCGATTTCTAAAATAGTTTAAGAAAATAATAAAAGTTTGCCTAATCGCCTTACGTTTTATGCACTAAATTAATTCTCAAGATTTTATATCAAATACACTCTGCTTTGGTTTAGAAGCTATTTTCTTGACAATTTATATTACAGGTATTATATTTTCTACAACGAAAAATAAAGTTATCAATATTGCTATTTGGCTTTTTAAAAAAACTATTACTATAAGGACATGATGGCCGGAATGCCGGACGAAAATACAGCAACTTCGACAACATTTTTTAAAAAGTCAGTGACAGCTCAAATTTTTATTAAAGGGAAACACATTTTTTCGATATTTTTTTATTAATTTACCTTTACCCCTTAAGAATCATCTCAACATTTTGTAATAGCAATGGGTGTCAAATGAGACGTTGTCTTAAATCCTTGCAATTCCCTGTAAATTATGCAATACTACACCAATGGTTTTGATTTTAATTGCTCTCTTTGCACAGTTTTTTTGTCACATTTGTCACACTATTGTGTACAGTCATATACATAAAGAACATGAAATTAGAGAATTCCAGTGCGAATATCAGTTGTAAGAATTAGTTTGTAGTCTTTTAAAATGTATTACCATTGTTTAGTTCCATCCTGGAACAATGAATATGCCAAGAGAACTAATACGTCAATAGGAAGTAGGTATGCTTTGAAATTGCTAAAATAATTTCAGGACGCTGGGCATGTAGGTAAAAAAGAAAGAAAAACTGAAGGACATTTAGTTAATGAACCTAGTAAACTTGCAGTATTAAGACATAGTCACCTAAATTCCATGTTAAGTACGAGGCAAGCAGTAGCTGTATCTTGAATCAATCGAATTAGAGTCAAAGCCATTTTAAAGAACAACCACGGCCGTTTTCCCACGGCATTGGATTAAGAAGAAAGGCGGCATCGAATAGCCTCCTCGGTCGCCAGACTTATCTTCCATGAATGTTTTTTTTTTTTTTTGTGAGAACACCACCCTTATCTTTAGAATATTTACGTCTACGAATTATCAACAGATGCCTAAAAGAATCACACCGCAAATGCTTCGAGATATGTAAAAACGTTTCCAACGAATCTTTTATCATCGTATAGACACAGCACGTCCTTACTGGCACTTTTTAATTAAGTAAGAAACAATATTTTATATATAAACTAAAAAGGGTAGTTCCCTAGGTTGGCTGTATACCATATAGTTAAAAAACTCAGACATGAAGTAAAAACCACTTCTATGTAATTGGTATATTTATTAGAAATTTTAAAAATCCCAATGGATTGAAAAAATGTGTCCAATTCAGAACGTTTTCGGACCTATCAGTCCATCATCAGTGAATTCGAATACTTGCTAAATAGCCCCAGAACCAAACAATGGTTGAAATTATAATTCATCTACATTATGCTGTAGTGATATTGAACAGGCTAAACCCCGATGTTAAAAGATATAACCTCCAGGAACATGGTGAAACTCTACCAGGAAACCTAATCAACCATCTTAGGCCAACGTTGGCTACCAAGTCTTTTTTTTTTCAATCCATTGGGATTTTTAAAATTTTTAATAAATATACCAATTACATAGAAGTGGTTTTTACTTCATGTTTGAGTTTTTTATTATTTTATATACATATTTTACAGTTCAAGTTGATTCTCAATTAGAGTTGACTATTCCTAGTTCGAGTCAACTCCAACTAAAACGAGCAGTAAAGTTGATTTAAAATGTTTTATTTAACTTTGACTAGTTGAAGTTGACTATTCCTGGATCGATTCAGTTAATGTCGATTATACGATTTATATGAGTATAATCTCACGTGCTTTATTGATGAGTGTGCGTCTCTTTGTTTTGACCGTTTTAACTACTTATCACGATTTAATCCAGCCTTTAACGTCGCCCCCGTTAGGTAAATTATTCCGATTCGATTTCTTTGCACAAACTTACTCAAAAAGAGGTCCTTATAATAAATCCACAGAGTTCCAGGCGGTATTGTGGCTGAAAAATTGTTTAAACAGTTTTTTTAAACAAATTCGCAAAAATAATTTTTTTACTTTGGACAAATTTTTTTTTAGATTCTTTGGGTCATTTTTTTCTCTAAAATTGATTGTCGAGTTATAGCGATTTAAAATTTGAAAAAAGCGAAAACAACCATTTTCAAGGCTTAATAACTCGGTTAAAAATAATTATTATGAAAGTCAGAAACTGACCTTTATAATATAATTCATCATTAATTATCAACATTGAGCGCCAAGGGTGTATTGAGGTGGCAGTCAATGTGAGTGTGAGTGAGATGCACCATTGGATGGCCGGAATGGCGTATCTCTTTCGCACTCACCATTGACGGCCGCCTAATACACACTTACCGCTAATTGTTAATCATTAAAAATAACAGCTTAGTAGTAGAATAATGACAAAAATTACTTCACGATATTGTAGAGGGGGCTATAAACTTTTTGGTGACTTTCTGACTTTCATAATAATTATTTTTAACCGACATTTTATGCCTTGAATGGCTATTTGTATAACTCGACAACAATAAATTTTAGAGAAAAATCACAAGAGACCTTTTTTTCATAATGACCCACACGATCTAAAAAAAATTGTTCGAAGTAAAAAAATTATTTTTGTGAATTAGTTTAAAAAAAATGTTGAAACGATTTTTTGACCACGGTACCGCCTGACACTCTGTGGATTTGTTATAAGAATCTCTTTTTGATTAAGTTTGTGCAAAAAAATCGAATCGGAATAATTTACCTAACGGGGGCGACGATACAGCTGGACTAATTTGAATATTTTCAAGTAACATTTAATTTCTATTCCAATCGGTTGTTTGTGTGAATCAACTCTTACTAAATGGCATTGGAAAGAGTATACTCGTTCTAGTTGGAGTCTAGTTTTATTAGTAAATGTTGAATAAAAATCTTCATTTTATGTTTATAATCAACTTTTACTAAAACCAGCCGTTTGAGTTGGCTCAAACTAGGATTAGTCAACTCCAACTGGATAATCAACTTGAACTGTAAAATATATAAAATAACCTGAAAGAAATATTAATTTTAAAATTTAATATTATTTTATAAAATATCAAATAAAATACTGCATTTAAAATTTAAATACAATAATGTGTAGGGCATTGCAATGGCTTCTTTTATTTTGCTATTTTTGTCAACTTTCACTAGTAATATCGATAATTTTTATTATAATAAATAATAATATATGTTATGAGTATTTTAAAGATATGAAAATTGGTGCGGAGAAAGAGTACAAAAGTAAAAAGGTGATTGTTCGAAAATTATCTTACTATTGTTTATATATTTGCCGTAAATGCTGGTCAAATTTGACCGGTTGTATCTCAGGAACCACTATCACAATTAAACGTGTTTTCTTTTAAAAGATGCGCCCTGTCGCTTTTTTTCCAATGCTATTTTCATGATTTAATTTAATTTAATATTTCCCGAGATATTCTATTTGCTTATAAGCCAAAAAATGTTTTATAATTTTAAAATATTCCTGAGGCCACTTATTATTAAATTATGGAGAACGGTAAGGGTTTTATACCGATCGAAGACAATTGTTTGGAGGAGGAGCGGAGCGACGACTCCAATTATTGTCTGAGATCGGTTACCCTTAACGTTCGACATGCTTATAACGTTTTTTGCACGATTGATACCATTATAAATTATAAAATTAAACATTTTCGTCATATTGACTAGTTTCATTCATTTTATCAAGATAGATACTTTGGTTGTTAGGTAGTAACTAGGGTGCATAACAACAATAGAGAATTGAGTTTTTATTTAGTTGTCAATAATTTTAAGTACAATTTTGATTATTATAAATTAAAATATGAGCGAAAGTGAATTTGAAGAAATTGAACAGGCTTGGGAAGAAGGATGTTCCGCAATTATTCCCGAAAAATCCAAAATTCGTTATCAAAATACCTACCAAAAGTATATAAAACTTCGTCCATTACAAGTAAAATCAAATCATTTGTTCTTAAGATACGCCAAAGGAAAATGTTGTGCTCAAGTAATAGGGAAAGGGACAATCGGGGGCTGGCCTTCTCAAATTGCCAAATTCTTAAATTTGCCTAATCCCGAGAACTATACTGGCCATTCGTTCAGGAGGACATCAGCAACGCTTTTGGCTAATAAAGGTGTTGATGTCCTCGGATTAAAGCGTCATGGAGGTTGGCGTTCATCGACAGTGGCAGAAAGCTATGTAGAAGATTCTCTTCAAAATAAAATAGATTTTGCCGAAAAAATATTGTGCAATACTAGTAATAGTAATACTACTAATGCATGCGATTCTGCAAGAGTTTCTGTTAGAAGTGAAACCACAGCCCAAACAAGTGGGATTTCATTAAATAATTTAACAAATTGTAACATAAGTTTCAATATTAATAAATAATTCGTTAGTTTTCTTTATTCTTTCAAAAAATAAATTAAAATTAAGAGATTTTTCAACTCGACGGTAAGTGAATTACTTACCGTCGAGTTGGAGTACTTACCGTCGAGTTGGATTACTTACCGTCGAGTTGCTAGTAAATGTCACCTACTGACGTAAAATATGTCACGGTAAACAGTCAAAAATGATCAATCGTGTAAAAAATAGTTAAATTTATTTAATTATTGATAAACAATTACTTATCTAAAATTTTCGTTGAAAATTAAAGATTTTGTTGGAAAAACCCGCATTTTCCGGTGAAAATTTTCGTCGAAGTAAATCGGGAAAACACCTCTCTATGCAGAATTTAATTACGGTGAATTTTTATTTGAGTGTTTTTGGTGTAAAGTTAAAATCTTTGGAGCTATAGGTCAAAAATTTAAAAAAACACGATTTTTGAGCTCCACTTTGTTTATGAAAAAGTGGCACACTATCTGAGGACTTTGCATATTTATATTATTAATATACTATTTTACAATCATAAGATTTGATTCCAGCAATAAAATTGCTGGTAAATAACTTTTCCTTGTATTTTGCTAATTAGCTCAGAGTATACTAAATTATAAAACTACGGAGATACAGAATCGAAAATTGTACAACGGGGAAGTAACCCCAACAGAACACGAATAGAAGAAAGACGGTGAAAAATAATTTCTTGTTATACATATAATAATAATAAGAGACCAAATTTTGTGTTTTTTTTACCTAGCATTCTAGTAATTTCTGTTTGTTCGGAATAAACAGATATTTAAAAAACGAAATTTTTAAACATCACGACGTGTTCTGAGGGACTAGAATCCTCAAATTGTTTTAGTGATAACAACTTTAGCATGGTTCTGATTAATATTCGTTCTATAAGGTACAAAACTGATGAATTATTTTTGTTCCTAGAGAAATTAGGATTTCCCCCGGTAGTTGCGGTTACAGAGCACTGGCTTGAAGTCAACGAGCCTTTTTTTGTAGAAAAATACACCACAATTGCTAGGTATGATCGTCCAAGCTCAGCTTACGGAGGCACCCTAATTCTATCTACGAGCAATGATTTTTCTTCGGTAACAAAATATGACTTTCTGCTAAGTGAAGCCTTCTTTGAGTTTTCGTTAATTAATTTACAATAAGAATCTTAATCTTTATATTATTTGCATTTATAGATCACCTAACTCTTCCGTGGAACTATTTTTTCAGAACCTGCTAAATCTGTTAGATGACCTGCCCCATAAAAGTAGAAAAATTTTATGCGGGGACTTTAACATTGATTATGCTGCTGCTAGTGCTACACAAATATCCTTGGTCAACATATTTGAATCGTATGGTCTAACAATGCACGTTGATTCTCCTACAAGGATTACAAAAACTTCATCTACCATAATTGATTATACTGTCTCAGATTTTTCACCCCTTGATGTCCACTCTACAATTATTAATGCTGGACTATCTGATCATGAAGCAGTTTATACGAAGTTTAATATCTTGAGCAAACCCTCCTCGAAAACCCGACGTTTAGGCAGGATTTTTTCCACCCGGAACTTTCGTAATTTCCAAAATTTATGCTTAACCATTGAGTGGCGCTTTCCTGCTATGGACGTGGATAATAATTTCAGTACTTTTTTGGATAAGCTTGTCCGTATCTTCAATAAAGCATTTCCTTTAATTGCAATTAAGCCAAAACATCGCAAACCCTGGACTACTAAAGGTATCCGAATATCTTCCAAAAATATGCGTTCTCTTCTCTATATCAAGAAATTTACTACCAACGTTTCTATCACTGAATATATCACCAAGTACAGGGCAACCTATCTTAAACTTATAAAATCAGCTAAAAAAGACTACTACCATAACCGTTTGGGAAGCTCAAAAAGTGTTGCAAAAGAAACTTGGTCCATAATAAACGATCTTCGAAATAAAACCCACACTGCTAAAACAATTTCCCTTCCAGACCCTGAAAATCTAAATGAATACTTTGTTAATGTGAGTAAAAATATTACATCAACTATTTTGCCACAACAAGATCCCATTGCTTATCTCCCTAATTCAAGAAAGGTCTCGAATTCATTCTTTATAAAACCAGTCGATAAATCTGAACTGATCCAAACAATCAATAGTATCAAAAGCAAATCCTCCTGTAGTACTGATGGTCTATCGATAAAAATTTTTTCTAATCTCCCAGAAAATGTGTTAGAAGTCCTCATCTCACTAATTAATGATTCCTTTGAGAAAGGTAAATTTCCAGAGTGCCTGAAGACAGCCATCATTATTCCTCTTCATAAGGGTGGTGAAATATCTAATACCTGCAATTATAGACCTATTGCACTACTACCGGTACTCTCCAAAATTATTGAGAGACTCATAAAAGCCCGACTTATGTCCTTTCTAGTTGAAAACAACATTTTATCACAAAATCAGTTCGGCTTTTTAAATAATAAATGCACCACTGATGCCATCTTTTCTGTACTACATGAGGTTTATCAAGCACTGAACAATAATCTTCACACTGCCACCGTTTTTTGTGACTACGCCAAAGCTTTTGATTGTGTAAATCATAACATTTTGATAAGAAAACTAAATTTCTACGGAATTCGAGGTATTTCTTTAGATTGGTTCCAATTTTACTTGGATGATAGGAAACAACTGGTTAGAGCAAATGATACAGACTCTAGTCTCAAAAACATTGTATGTGGGGTACCTCAAGGTTCAGTATTGGGTCCTCTACTTTTCCTTATCTTTATTAATGACATCACTAGTTTAAAAATCGATGGAAAAATCTTTCTTTTTGCTGATGATACCAGTATCACTTGGAGCAACTCAAATATTGCAACTCTTCATGCTACTATAACTTCTGATCTACTTACAATAAAAACCTGGTCTGACTCTAATTTACTCTCGTTTAATGTAAATAAAACAGTAGCATTGTCTTATAAAGGAGTCCTTCAACCCTTACCTCTTAATAACAGCCAGATCAGTACCGTTGATTCTGTGAAATTTCTTGGTATTTTTTTAGACAGCAACCTTAAATGGTCCCACCATATCGATTTGTTAAGGAAGAAACTATCCTCAGCTTGCTATGCTATAAGATCTGTTTCGAATGAACTCAATTTAGCATCTTCCAAAATAACATATTTTTCTTTGTTCGAGTAACATCTTCGTTATGGTCTTCCTTTTTGGGGTTCTGGTACAGCTGCCCAATTCGATGTTATTTTCAAATTACAAAAAAGAGCAATTAGATATCTGTTTGGCCTCAGAAGAACAACACATTGCAGAAGTTACTTCAAAGATCACAGAATTTTAACCCTTCCATCTTTGTATATTTTAGAAACTGTTTGCTTAATTCGTAAACACCTACATGTCTTTCCACCAAGACCTAAGCATGACTACTTCACGAGAAATTGTACGTTTGACGTCTACATGCCGACCCCGTCCTCTGAGTTAGTAAAGAAATCTATATTATATTCCGCAAAAAAACTTTACAATCATCTCCCTCTTCAACTTAAATCTGCAGCATCTTTCCCCAAATTCCGTAAACTGACAAAAGCCTACCTATCTGAAAGACCATATTATTCAGTAGAAGATTTTCTTAATCAATAACTAAGAAATTACAGTACCCTTTGCACAAGTAGTATTTTTATTATCATTTTTTTTGTCTATATTTGGGTGTCATATGCAGCAGCTTAACTTTTAAACTTATTAATTACTAGGTAGACTATGCATTTGCAATTTACTTAAATTTTGCAATTGACTACTTCTGTTTAACTTCATTATTATTGTTATTATTGTAAATATATTGACGATTTATGTAATTTTAGTAAATTGGATTGTTATTGTTTTGTTGTCTTGACTTTTTATAAGCTTTGTCGATAAAATTGTACAATTTTTCATGACAATAAAGCATATTTCTATTCTATTCTATTCTATTTCTATAAAAATAAATCTGCTAATCCTTTGTAATGCGATACTTAAGACGTAACTTCTAGATTACTTAGGTCCTTAAATTAAGTTTAAACGAGAGACGCACACAACCATATTAAATTCCTCAGCAAACTGTGAACTCTTGAGATGCATTGGCCTATATATACTCCTCCGCATACTGTAAATAGTGAAGTGCCCCGGAGAATTATAATTTTAAATAAGAGGCTACTTCTTACGTCATAAATGCACTTCACAAAGAGCCATTCCTGCTGAAAAGTCCCTCAGATAGAAATGACAAAAGAGCGACACTAACATCGAGATATTCTACTAGGGAATTACCACCCCATTTGCTTGAAATCTTTGGGTCTGAAGCATATAATGTAGGGATTATGTCTTCCGATTTTTATTTGCGAAGAATATTACAGAGTATTTTACTAACAAAAAGGGTAGTTTTTAGACATACGGAGTACCCAATAAAAAATGTTTTCCTTGTATTTTTTCTTTTATTCTTTTTTTTTACTTGATATTTTTAACAGTCATAATTCACATACAGGGTGATTGATTAGTGGGATAAAGCTCAATAGATCCGCCATAGCAATAGAAAGCAATAAAAGTTAATAACAAAAATTGTAGACAACTTTAAGATTCATATTACAAAATTAGTTAGAATATTACAGGGTGTTCGATAACCTAGTGTCAGACCAAACTTATGTTTTTTCAAAATGAACACCCTGTATTTTATTTTATGTTCGAAATCTCCTTAACTGACCCATCGCAAAAATATTAAGGTTTGTTATGTTATACAGGATATGTACAAAGTTATAACCAATTTTATATGAAAATCCTAACAAGTTCAACATCCTGTATAAATAAAAATAAGCACAACAGAAATAATTTATTGGTGCCATATTTTTTGTTCATTGTTAAAATTATTAAGGATGGTTTATATTGCTAATTCACTTTATATCAAATACAGGGAGCGTCAACACGCAAGTACATTATTTTCTCAGTAATTTTAAAAGGAACACCCTGTATTTTACATCACTATTGAAAAGTACTATTATCGTACATTAATTGGTATACAACATTTCCTATGTCTAATTTTATCAATTTTCAAGATATTTTCATTTTTCAATGGTACAGTAGCGTGGCCACCCAGATCACCAGAATTTAATAAACTGGACTGATTTTTTTGGGGTTACGTTAAAAGGTTATAAAATGCCTCCGACAACAAGGAATGAGATGAAAAATAGAATACAAAGTATATATAGAGTGATAATTTACAAAATAATGCGTCGTAGTGTAAGTAATTCATTCAGTTACCATTTTTAGGCATGCATAAATGTGTTAGGAGGTCATTTTAAACACCTTATGGAATTAAATATTTTTCAATAATGTTGCATTTTGTGTTCATGTTTTTTTTTGTAAAATTTTTTACTGATATATTATTTTTCGTTCTTTATTTGTTAAGTAGTTTTTAATTGTTTCCTAAAAATGTTGCATTTGGTGTTTGTGTGTTTTTATTTTTTGTAAAGTTTATAACTATTAAATTATTTTTCTTTCTCTTTTTGTTACATTTACATAAAAAAGTAATTTTTAATTGTTTCAAAAATGTTGTATGTGCTCACCGGAGGGACCGCAGACGTTCGAATACAATTAGCGTCTCTTTTCAAAGACAATGACGTTGACTTTGCAAAGTAACAAGACACTTACTCAACACACACACACACACACACACACACACACACACACACACACACACACACACACACACACACACACACACACACACACACACACACACACACACACACACACACACACACACACACACACACACACACACACACACACACACACACACACACACACACACACACACACACACACACACACACACACACACACACACACACACACACACACACACACACACACACACACACACACACACACACACACACACACACACACACACACACACACACACACACACACACACACACACACACACACACACACACACACACACACACACACACACACACACACACACACACACACACACACACACACACACACACACACACACACACACACACACACACACACACACACACACACACACACACACACACACACACACACACACACACACACACACACACACACACACACACACACACACACACACACACACACACACACACACACACACACACACACACACACACACACACACACACACACACACACACACACACACACACACACACACACACACACACACACACACACACACACACACACACACACACACACACACACACACACACACACACACACACACACACACACACACACACACACACACACACACACACACACACACACACACACACACACACACACACACACACACACACACACACACACACACACACACACACACACACACACACACACACACACACACACACACACACACACACACACACACACACACACACACACACACACACACACACACACACACACACACACACACACACACACACACACACACACACACACACACACACACACACACACACACACACACACACACACACACACACACACACACACACACACACACACACACACACACACACACACACACACACACACACACACACACACACACACACACACACACACACACACACACACACACACACACACACACACACACACACACACACACACACACACACACACACACACACACACACACACACACACACACACACACACACACACACACACACACACACACACACACACACACACACACACACACACACACACACACACACACACACACACACACACACACACACACACACACACACACACACACACACACACACACACACACACACACACACACACACACACACACACACACACACACACACACACACACACACACACACACACACACACACACACACACACACACACACACACACACACACACACACACACACACACACACACACACACACACACACACACACACACACACACACACACACACACACACACACACACACACACACACACACACACACACACACACACACACACACACACACACACACACACACACACACACACACACACACACACACACACACACACACACACACACACACACACACACACACACACACACACACACACACACACACACACTACACATGACACTAGGTACCTAACTGCAAAAATTCACCGTACCTACGTATGTTGTATGTTGTAGTTATGTTTTTTTGTAAAATTTATGGAATTAACCTTATGGAATTAAATATTTTTCAAAAATGTTGCATTTTGTGTTCATATTTTTTTTTGTAAAATTTTTTACTGGCAAATTATTTTTCGTTCTTTATTTTCTAAGTAGTTTTTAATTGTTTTCAAAAATATTTCATTAATGGTGTCTGCGTTTTTTTTTGTAAAGTTTATAACTAATAAATTATTTTTCTTTCTCTTTTTGTTACATACAAAAGTAGTTTTTAATTGTTTCAAAAATATTGTATGTACTCACCGGGGGGACCGCAGACGTTCGGATACAATTAGCGTCTTAGCGTCTCTTTGGAAAGACAATGACGTGTACTTTGCAAAGTAACAAGACACTTACTCAACACACACACTACACGTGACACTAGGTACCTAACTGCAAAAATTCACCGTACCTACCATGCCAATGATCATTAGATGTCGAGGCATTAGCTAAATAAAAAAACATGTTGTATGTTGTAGTGTTGTGTTTTTTTTTTGTAGAATTTATTACTAATAAATTATTTTTCTTTCTTTATTTGCTACATTGTTACATTGATATCAGTTTGAATTTGTTGTTGTTTGACCAGTCATAGCTTATAGGTCTGGATCCCGCGTATGAAAAAAAGGTTGATTAATATCAAGCTGAAAATGTGTTAATAGCTTAAGGGTGTCTAGTCGGACAAACTTTGATATATGGGAACACTGAAACAGGGGAAGTTTTAATTGTGGAACAGGTTAAAAATTTTGTACGGTCAGACCACGAAAACGGCACATGTATTTTGTCCTACAGAACAGACTTTAACTCTCCGAATAGAGATTAAACTCTCATGCAAAAATCAGACTGCTATTCAGGGGCGTAACAGAGGCCCCCGCAGCATGAAGCTTGCAGGGGGGCCCCCATCGGTCAGGGGCCCCAGTTTGTCGTCTGATATTATGTAAAAATCTGTTATTGTTATTTTATTTTACGTTATGTGTTTAAATTTAAGAATGTAAATTAAAAAAAAGGCATATTCGGCAAGTGAATCATCTCATCTCTAGAAACTTAATCCCTTCCGGTCTCCCGAATTTTAATGACCATTTGTTGTGGCTGTTGAAAGATTTGAGAATTGCAATTTTGGGAATTTAATTAAGAACAATATTTCTAAGTCTAGAAATGGGTTTCTTTACGTTTAGTATTTCCAGTAATTATCGACAGTAGTTTCATCTATCCCTTGTTTGGTTTGCATTTTGTGTTATTCGTGTTGTTTTACGATTATAGTTGTATCAGTTTGGTACTGATTTATTTATCAATTTATTGACGACTTTTCTTATGTAATCATTGGACAATCTCGCAACAGATAAACGATAAGATAAGGAAATTATAACACTCCCCTTAAGGGAGTCAACATTGTTTCGGAAAAATCAAACAAGCTTACCTATATTTTTCTAAAACATTTTTTGATAGTTTACATATTTTATGTTAAAGTCAAAAGTTCTACTCACAGATTTAGACCCTAATTGTCTATTAATTGTTTAAACAATAACACTGTTTTGTATAAATAATCATAAAAATATCGGTGAATTCATCATTTTACTTTGATCCAAAATGTTTCTATTTTCTTTTTGATTATGCTGAATCCGAATATGACATTATAATTTGAACATTTAAAAAAAAAATTAGTATGTCTGCGTGACTTCGAACTATATGGGAAACTTTTTTATTATTAATTTTACGAAAAAAATTTATTCTTCATGATAAGATATAAGATACAACCATCAGCAAAAATATGAATTTAACTCAAGACTAAAGTACCTTTATATTTCACAATATGTATACGATTTTAATTTTAATATGCAATTACATCCTCCTAATTTAAAAATTAATTTTTGCAAATTTTTCTCAAATTACATATCATTTTTATTTCATCATCGTAGCTATTTTATTATTAATTTTACGAAAAAATATTGTACTTTATAAAAAGCTCTGCATTGCCTCAAAACTAAGATTCAATCGTAATATATTACATTTTATCAACTTTATACGACGCATGTCGAAATACATGAATTTCGCTCAAGAGTAAAGTACCTTGATATTTTACAATATTTTAACTGGAATGATATAATTGCATATTTAAACATAATTTTTAATTGCAAACAACTTTTTATAATAAAATTTTTCAATATTGTAAAATATAAAGTTACTTTACTATTGAGCAAAATTAATATTTTTGACATATGTAGGTACCTCATACCTCAAAACCATTTAAAACTACTGAGAAAATAATGTACTTGCGTTTTGACTCACCCTGTATTTGATATAAAGAAAATTAGCAATAATAATCATTTCTAAAGATTTTGACAATCAATAAAAATATATGACACCAATTAACCATTTCTGTTGTGCTTATTTTTATTTATACAGGATGTTGAACTTGTTACGATTTTAAAAAGATTTAATATTAATAGGCTTATAGAGCTTGTATAAACCTACAAAATTGTTTTTTAGCAAACTTTTTAAGATAAAAAATAAAAAAGTTACGGTTATAATATCAATATGTTTTTTTGAAAAAAAAAGGAAAAATCCCATTAAAAGCATAATAATGTAAGTTAGCGGTGTTTTTAGTCATTGGCCTTATTCATTCTTATTTATTTATGTATTATTAGTAGATTCTAGAAGTTTAACTGGTTTAGAATGATTAGGATTTAAAAAACTGGAGTTAAAAGCGAATAACGAATTTTTGTAGTTTGTTAAAAAATGCCATTTTCTTCAGAATAGGAAGATTAGCATCAGAGATACGAAATAATGTTTCAATATAAAATTGTGGGTTATTTAATTCCCAAGAACTTGAATTAAAAAAATTTTTTCTACAGCAAAAGTTGAGTGAATCTTAAATGAGTATATCGACAAACATGAATTTTTCTATAAAAAACTAATACTTTCTATAGCGAATAAATCGAAAACTATTAATTTTATAAAAAAAATGTATAAAACATTTTTTGCTTAGAATGAATGTTTTTATCAACTTTTGCAGTCAAAATATAATATAATATTTCCACCCCCGGGATTGGGTGGCAACCACCCCCATGGTAAAAGCGCCTTCCGACATTATATAGATTTTAATCCTTGGACTATCCACTACTTATTCTCAAATTTCCAAGCAAATCGATTCATTCTGTAAAAATTGTGAGGTGAAAAGCTTGGGTTCCTGGCCTACCTTTTAGGTGTAGCAATTTAGAAAGATTGTAGACTATTTTTTACAATATTATAAACTATTAACGGTAGACTAATTTTTCACTTACTTTTTTGGATACTATAAGGATAATGCTTACCTGAAACAAAAAAATATGTTCATAAATATATCTACTATTACAAAAAATGTATTTCATGTGTATTAAATGTATTATTTGTATTTACTTTGTATTGGAAAAATATTCCGACCCCAAAACAACACCCTGTACAATAAATTTTTTTAAAACGGATTTTTCAGTTGAAAAGAGGATAAAAAACTAAATCCAGTAGTATACTTTGAATTTTCGGCAAAATGATTTTTCTGGTGAAATTTGGGATTTGAATTCTGAAATTAAGTGAATTGCGAGAGCTCTAAGTAGAAAAAAATTGAAATACAGCTTACAACTTGTCAACCACACTGTATATTGAGTTTATATTTAACACGCGAATATTCTTTTAGGTGTCCAGTCAAATAATTTAATTACAATTATAAAAAATCCAGGTCCGGATTAAAAAATATTGTATAAATGTTCCAACGAAAAAAAAAACACCTTGTATATTAAATTTTTTTAAAATGGATTTTGCATTTCAATAGAGGATGAAAAACAAAATTAGTGGTATACTTTGAATTTTCGGCAAAATAATTTTTCTGGTAAAAATTTGAATTTGAATTCTGAAATTATGTGAATTGCGAAGCTCAAAGTAAAATAAATTAAAATATGAGTTAATTTTAATAAATACCATTATTTAATTTAAATTGGTAAAGTATTAACATTTGCACACATAACAATAATTTTTGGCCCCCTTTGTGGCTCAGTGGTAAGAGCGCCTACCTTTGGATCGAAAGGTCCGAATGGTCATGAGTTCGAATCTCACCAGGGTCAGAAATTTTTCGTTTATTATAAATTAATAAATGAAAATAGTTTCTGTCCTTAAGGGATCGGTACTCACCGGAGGGACCGCAGACGTTCGGATACAATTAGCGTCTCTTTGCAAAGACAATGACGTCGACTTTGCAATGTAACAAGACACTTACTCAACACACACAGTACACAGTACACATGACGCTAGGAACCTAACTACAAAAATTTACCGTACCTACGTATAAAAAAAAATAATTTTTGATGGTGGTAATTTTGAATAAGTACTTTAGTTTTGAATAGTGATTATGCTGCAAATTTTCGCTGTTTTGTTATAATTTTTAGCTATTATGTTAATTAAAGTGATGTATTATTTATTGGCCCTTTATTATTTATTTATTATTTAAAGAAGAATATTCACCAAGAACTATTTTTCACACATAATAAAAAACACTAAAATATTAACATTTTGCCAACCTAGATTAAATAATGGTATTAATTAAAATTAAGTCGCATTTTAATTTTTCTACAAGAGCTCTCGCAATTGACATAATTTCAGAATTCAAATTCAAAATTTTTCCAGAAAAATCATTTTGTCGAAAATTCAAAGTATACCACTAATTTTGTTTTTCATCCTCTTTTCAAGTGCGAAATCTATTTAAAAAAAAATTAATATGCGGTATTTTTTTGGGTCGGAATATTTACACAATATTTTTTAAACCGGACCTGGATTTTTTATAATTGTAAATAAATTAATTGACTGGACACCTAAAAGAATATTCGCTTGTTAAAAAATATAAAATCAATATACAGTGAGGTTGACAAGTTGTAAGCTGTATTTCAATTTTTTTCTACTTAGAGCTCTCGCAATTCACTTAATTTCCGAATTCAAATTTAAAATTTCACCAGAAAAATCATTTTGCCGAAAATTCAAATTATACCACTGAGTTTAGTTTTTCATCCTCTTTTCAACTGAAAAATCCATTTTAAAAAAATTTAATGTACAGGGTGTTGTTTTGGGGTCGGAAAATGTTTCCAATATATTTTAAGCCGGACCTGGATTTTTTACAATTGTAAATAAATTTATTGTACGCCTTAAATGATATTTGCGTGCCAAATATAAAATAAATATACAGTGTGGTTAAAAAGTTATAAACCAATTAAGAAAATGGCAAAATGGATAAAACACCCAGTATCTTTGTTATTAATGGAGTAAGATCCATTAAGTATGGTATTTTTGAGATCGAAGTGTCCTCTTTCTACAGTTAACGTATGTTACTTTCCCAATGAAACACCCTGTATAGGGCTACAAACATGGAAACAAAACGTTTTCGCTCTGTAACAAGAGCATCATCAGTGTTACAAGAACATGGTGAGCCAACCAAAAATACAAAGGTCAAAGCCTTTCAAAAACAGACTAAAAGTCTTATAGAGATGCAAACATTGCAAAATCCATAGGATCGATAAAAATTCCAATGGCTACGGCACTAGGGCAACATATGACTCCCACACGTGGTAAGTGGGTCAATAGGTAACAATTAGGTCATTCTGTTTCTGTCAAAACCAGGAATTTTGTGCTGTAAGATAAATCGTCATGCAACTTTTTGCATTAGATTCGAGAAAGTATCAGGAAATTTTGTGAACTAAATTGATGGCCGGCAAACATTTTTGTGCATAACAAAATACATTTTCAAAGTACATCTCGAAGAGATGGAAAATGAAAAATTTAGAACTCAAGAAATATTGACGGAAATGAGTTTCCTCCAATTTTTATACTTTGGGGTTGTGGGGGTCACTGAACACGAATTTCATGACGGCGATGGTCTCCAAGGTACCTGGTGCCCAGGGTGGAACTCGCAGCCCGGGACGATTGAATAATTCACGAAATGAAGATTATATCGAAAACTGAAAAAAAACGTGTTCAATAATTTTCAGAAATATATCGAATGACACTAAACACGAATCCTCACTTCACCCCCTGGAGATGAGGTGGGGGTAACTTTAAAACCTTAAATGGAAACCCCCATTTGTTATTGTATATTTGGATTGCTTGATCTGAATTGTGGATAAATAGCGTTATAATCGGAAAAAATAATTTATCGTGATACCATAGTTAAATTATAGAAATGGTCTAATATCTCGAGAAATACACTTCCAAATAAAAAACCAAAAGATACGTAATACGTATACAAAAAATACGTAATATTTTAATATTTTTCAAGAACCTATCGAATAACATCAAACACGACTCTCCACTCCACCCCCTGGATGCGGGGTGGGGGTAACTTTAAAATCTCAAATAGGAGCTCCCATTTTTTATTAGAGATTTGGATTCCTAACGTCAAAATAAGTAACTTTTATTTGAGACATTTTGGTTCACATTGGCACATAAGTATGGATAGATGGCGCTATAATCGGAAAAACACTACTTAGTAGCCCCATCTATCAACAACTCTAAAAAATGTTTCGAATAAATGTTACTCATTTTTTCATGAGGAATCCAAATCTGCAATAAAACATGAGGATTCCTATTTGATTTTAAAGTTACCCCCTCCCCCCACCTACAGGGGTTGAGTAAAGGGCGAGTTTGATGCTACTCGATAGGTTCTTGAAAAATATTAAGCATGAGTTTTTTGGTTTTTTATTTGAAAGTGTATTTCTCGAGATATTAGACCGTCTCTATAGTTTACCTATTATGGTATCACGATTCACGATACATCGTTTTTTCCGATTATAGCGCTATCTATCCACAATTCGAAAAAATGTCTCGAATAAAAGTTGCTTATTTTTACGTAGGCGATCCAAATCTGCAATAACAAATAGGGGTTTCCATTTAAGATTTTAAGGTTACCCCCACCCCACCTCCAGAGGGTGGAGTGGGGGGGTCGTATTTAATGCCATTCGATAGATTTTTGAAAAATATTGGATACGTATTTTTCATTTTTTCGATCCATTCTTCATTTCGCGAATTATTAGATTTTCCCGCGAATTATTCGATCGTCCCAGGCGACGAGTTCCATCCTGGCCACCAGGTACCTCGGAGATCATCTCCGTCATGAAATTCGTGTTCAGTGACCTCCAAAACTTCCAAGTATAATAATTGAACTCATTTCCGTCAATATTTCCTGAGTTCTAAATTTTTCATTTTCCATCTCTTCGAGATGCACTTTGAAAATGCATTTTCACATGCACAAATTTTTTTGCCGGAGATCAATTTACTTTAGAAAATTGCCTGACACTCTCTCGAATTCAACGCAAAAAGTTGCATGACGATTCATCTTATTGCATAAAATTCCTATGTTTAATGCTTCGTTGCCTCGTCTATCAAAGCCTGCGTGGTTTCTGGAGCACATGAACGCACTTCTGGAAGCACATACCTTTCCTGAGCCTTGGAGGACATCGAAGTTGGTACTGCTTCTAATAGCTGGGGAAAAGTATAGCTACAACTGCTTCCTTCCGTTCATCGGTAATGATGCTTCGAGGACGCGTCGATGACATGATTGAGAGATCAGGATGAATATCCCCGAGGCAATTAGGTTTTCGCTAATAAAAAAAATAAATAATGGGAAAGCACGATTGATGCAAATGTGAGTTTATTCGACGCACTGCGCATCAGACGGAATGACGGTCGCTGGGCGGCCCTGCTGTTTGATCTTAGCAAAGCGTTTAATACGCTTAAGTGGAACGAGGTGATGAAGGCAATGGAGGAGGGAGAATATCCTGGTTACCTGAAGAATTTGGTGGCGGAGTGTATATCCGAGAGAAGGATTATGGTGGAGAAAGGAACGATTGCCAACGTGATTGTCGGGGTTCCCGATGAAGCTGTCTTGGGTTCGACGACAACGCGTGGGAGTGAATACAGATAAGGTACAGCCCCCTTCGCTTTCGTGGATGACCTCGCTGTGATGATAGTGGCGCAAGTCAAATACCGGGATTGGAAAGTGTGCGTCGCGTCGTCATGAAAAATGGATGACACAGCTTGGAATGAAACTTGCAGCAGGGAAGACCGAAGCCACTATTCTGATGGAGAAGAGGAACAGCCAAAGAGTGGAACTTAAATGTGCGGGGACGTGGCTAATGCCCAAGGAACACATAAAGTACCTGGGAGTCACGTTACACCAAAATGGAAAGTTGGGAAAGTACGTGCGGGAAGTGGTCTGGAAAGCTGCGAATAGTGCAGCTGCACTCGGGAGGGCAATGCTTAACAGTCTTGGGCCCAACTCCGAAAGGGGAAAGCCTTACTCTGTGTTGTGCAGTCGATCGTCTATTAAGCAGCACTAGTCTGAAGTGGGACGGTAGAGAAGCTTCATGATATGAGTGGACAGAACAAGTCTGCTACAAGTGTCATGTCCCTATAAAACTGTGTCTACTGCATCCTTGTGGGCCATTATTGGATGCGTTCCTCTGCATGCGTTGGTTATGAAAGAACAGAGCTATAAAAGAAAAGAGAAATAGACCTTCCCATGGTCGAGAAAACAAAAAAAAGGGAAAGGTAAATTCAAAGCTGAAAACAAGAATGGAACAATACGACTGAAGCGGCATAACGGACCATGATGCTGATCCCGAACTAAGTTTTTCATAGTTCGGGACTATAGTTATTCTTTTCACTTATCTGCTGTAGGGGTGTAGGCTCAGATACAATATTTATATTAACTTTTTCATGCAACTGAATAATTACCCATACCCCTTTTGAAGACTGATGTGGTTTTGTTCCATTTATTAGTTTTGTCTTTACATCACTATTTTAAATACAGTGGAACCTCGATAACTGGGATTAATCGGGACCGCGGCCGATCCGGGTTATCGAAAATCCGGGTTAGCCGGAGAATATAGTAAAAATTAATAAATAACCTCCATTACAATTACAAAAACATGAAACACATATGCACAGTACACATCTAAATTACGTATAGTTGTATAGAGTGTAGAGTTTTGTTCATTTCTTGGTAAAAAACTCAGTCATACTGTAGAGATGTACCGACACCATAATATGGTAGGTCTGGATCCTGCGTACAAAAAAAAATTGATAAATAGCAAGCTGAAAATTTGTTATTAGCTTAAGGGTGTCTAGTCGGACAAACATTAATATATGGGAACACTGGAACAGGGGAAGTTTTAACTGTGGAACAGGTTAAAAATTTGGAACGGTCAGACCACGAAAACGGCACATGTATTTTTTCCGACAGAACAGACTTAAACTCTCCGAACAGAGATTAAACTCTCATGCAAAAATCAGACTGCTATTTATCACCAAATTGGCGTTTTAATGAGTGGAAAATGTAGAATATGTCAAATGACAGGAATTATGACAGGTGATAAATAGCAGTCTGATTTTTGCATGAGAGTTTAATCTCTGTTCGGAGAGTTTATGTCTGTTCTGTCGGACAAAACAAATGTGCCATTTTCGTGTTCTGACCGTTCCAAATTTTTGACCTGTTCCACAATTAAAACTGCCCCTGTTCCAGTGTTCTCATATATCATAAATAATAAAACCCCGTTAACGTTGTAGTTCCTTTTAGCTATCTTATTTTGAATATAATCAATAGCCTATTAATCTCTGTTCGGAGAGTTTAAGTCATCGGACAAAATACATGTGCCGTTTTCGTGGTCTGAGCGTTCCAAATTTTTAACCTGTTCCACAATTAAAACTTCTCCTGTTCCAGTGTTCCCATATATTAAAGTTTATCCGACTAGACACCCTTAAGCTATTAATAAATTTTTAGCTTGCTATTAATCAACTTTTTTTTCATACGCGGGATCCAGACCTATGGTAGCATAATATCATATTATGATGCTGCAATAAATTTATTTTAAAGATTCGTCTTAATCAATCCTACCTAATGTTTCTAGATTCTTTTCCATTGTCACTGCAACATTTTTACGTTTTGTTACCATTACGTAGACAAAGCAAACACAATCTGAAGCACGATTACATTACAGAACGGAAGTGATTAATAGGCTGTACTACACACAATACAAGAATTTTTAAATAGTCACGTCTTTTTTAAACAATACTAAGACAGTTTGACATAAATAAAGAAAAAGGAATACAGACAGGTGTCTGTTCTTTCCGATAAGCTGAGACGGTCGCTCTGGCTGCCGCCGTGTGCATGAATCATTTTTACTATTGTACTTATGTGTTCAAATTACACAAATACACATTATCTCTGAAATATTATTTGGCCTACATACATTTTTATTTGATAAAATTGTTAAATTATTTGTTAAATTTTTGTCTGATGAAAATCGGTCCGGGATAGCCGGACTTCCGGGTTATCGGGGGCCGACTTATCGGGGTTCCACTGTACTAATTTCCCTTCTTCTTCATCTTCTTTCTTTGTGTAGGGTACATTCCATGTCAAATCACTCAGGCAAAAAATTTTGGATCTCCGATTTGTCTGAAAATTTGTATATAGCTTCTGCGGGACGTAAAAATAAGATATTTAGGGTCAAAAAAATCTTCTTCTTTTTTTCTCAAAATGTTATTTTATGCGAATTTACAGTGATTTGGTGTTTATTTAACCCGGCACTTGCCACGTGGCTTTGCAAGGCATCAACTGCCACGTGGGGTGCTCACAGCACCCCTTAAAAATTTTCTGTGATCTACTTGTTTATAAACAAAATAATGTGTTGAGTTACACAAGAATATAAAAAAACATGTTTTATTAACTTATTAGCTACTAATATATTATAAAAGTTAAAAAATAAAATTAAAAAGGTGTTATAAGCAAATTAGCAAGTACCAACCCATAATAAATGAAGTGATGTAAAATATCTAAGAAAATTAAAATTTATTGAGTATAGAGAATATATTAATAATTTAGATCAGTTATTACAATAAAAAAATGTAAATCTGACCTGTTTATCAAAAACATAAAAAAATTTTACTGCCAGATGATGACACCCCAATTCGAATTTAGAGCTGCAATTTCAGAATGATACTAAATAACCACTTCAAACACAAACATATCTATGCTATATAATATTATTGAAAGCTACTATGACGCACAGGACGGTTAACAAATTTGAAATACCAAATATTTGATGAAAATGTGTTATGGGGTGCTGGTAGCACCCCACGTGGCAGGTGCCGGGTTAAACAAATTTGCATTTTCTGTCGTAAAGTATCAATGAAAAACATAATATTTTAATAGAAAGGACTCAAAAACGTCATTATATGGCATTATAACAAGTTATTTTGAATCAAAACAAGTTTTTGATCAAATTTTATAGTGTAAAAAAATCCACAAGAAAGAACTTCCTGTAGTTGGCTGTATACCATTAATTACAAGTGAAATTTAATAAAAAATTTTCTTCTTGTTAAAAGGTATATTAGTTTAAAAAGCCCTAAAGGGCTACAAACATATGAATAAAACGTTTTCGCTCTGTAACAGCGATGTTATCTTTTATATAAGACTTTGTCTGTTTTTTGAAAGGCTTTGACCTTTGTATTTTTTGGTTGGCTCACCATGTTCTTGTAACACTGATGATGCTCTTGTTACAGAGCGAAAACGTTTTGTTCATATGTTTGTAGCCCTTTAGGGCTTTTTAAACTAATATACCTTTTACCAAGAAGAAAATTTTTTATTAAATTTCAAGTGTAAAAGACGTTAAAATACCGTTTTTTACATTTTCCTCCATTGCCAAAATACATCGTGATCGATTTGGCAGAAAATTTGCCCACAGATAGCCAAAAGATAGGACTTTAAGTGATTAGAAGTATTTGAATTATATTACAATACCAAAAAAGTTACGTGTAGTAATATCAGACTCAAAAGTATATATTAGTCCAGTCGGGATAGCATTTGACCTTGAATACCGAGCTGCCCAAAATTTTATTTTTCTGATCTTTAAGGAAGTCAATAGTAGCCTAAATTTAAAATCACGAATGAATTCCTCCGTTACGTTAGCCGCCATCTTGATTTTAAAGGAGAACTTGTTTTGCTCAATATCTCCGCCATTTTGAACTTTTCGACAAAAATGGTAGGAACCGAAATTGTTCCAAATAAATCGTATTTACCATTATTACAATTTCTTTTTACAATTTTTTTCGTGAGGTCGATATTTTCGAGGTAATTGTACTTACAGTAGACGCCTATATTTTTGACTATAATATTGCATGTAACTTTTTTGGTATTGTAGTATAATTAAAATCCTTCTCGCCACTTAAAGTCCTATGTTTTGTCTATTTGTGTGCAAATTTTCAGCCAAATCGATTATTATGTATTTTGGTAATGGGGAAAAACGTAAAATTTAATGTAAAATGTTAAAATGTAAAATATTTTAACGTTTTCTACACCATAAAATTTGATCAAAAGCTTGTTTTGAATAAAATGTAACTTGTTATAATGCCATATAATTACATTTTTGAGTCTTTTCTATTAAAATATTATGTTTTTCATTGATACTTTACGACAGAAAATGTAAATTTGTTTAAATAAACACCAAATCACTGTAAAATCGCATAAAATAACATTTTGAGAAAAAAAGAAGAAGAAGATTTTTTGACTTTAAATATCTTATTTTTACGTCCCGCAGAAGCTATGTACCAATTTTCAGACAAATCGGAGGTTCAAAATTTTTTTTGCTCCAGAATTGAGTGATTTGAAATGGAATGACCGTAGACATGTCTCTGTTTTTCAATATGCCTCCAGTAAGTTGTCATTCCATCGTTTTCGTGGTCTTTCCATTGAACCGTCTCTCGCCGTCCTTACTACTCTAGTTGTTGTCATTCGGCTCATTAGAAAATAAATTTTAAAAAATCCTTTGCAGGCATGATCTCAATTTGGAACTTCGCATAAGAATGGTTCGATGTTATACAGGGTGTCCCAAAAAGATTGGTTATAAATTATACCACACATTCTGGGCTCACAAATAGTTCGATTGAACTTAGTACAAATGTGCTCATAAAAAAAGTTATAGTTCTTTTAAGTTACAAAATGATAATCGATTTTTTTCAATATATCGAAAACTATTAGAGGTTTTTTATTGAAAATGGACATGTATCATTCTTATGGCAGGAACCTTTTAAAACAAAATTATAGTAAAGTTTGTTCACCCCATAAAAATTTTATGGAGGTTTTGTTCCCTTAACCCCCCAAACTTTTGTATACGTTCCAATTAATTCATTATTGTGGTACCAGTAGTTAAACACAATGTTTTCAAAACTTTTTTGCCTCTTAGTATTTTTTCGGTAAGTCAGTTTCGGCGGCTTTTTTTAAATATATTTACATAAACATTTTATGGGGGTTTTGTTCCTTTAAACTCCCTAAATATTTGTGTACGTTCCAATTAAACTATTACTGTGGTACCATTAGTTAAAAATAATGTTTTTAAAACTTTTTTGCCTCTTAGTCTTTTTTTGACAAGTCACCTTTTATCGAGATGTGGCTTCTTTTTCAAAATATACCTGAAAATGTAAATTATTCGTCTCTATAATCGTACTTAACCATTATACAAATGTGGTGGATTCGACAAATATTCAAAATATGTCGATAAACACTGGCTTATCGAAAAAGTACTAGGAGGCAAAAAAGTTTTAAAAACATTGTGTTTAACTAATGGTGCCACAATAATAATTTAATTGGAACGTACACAAAAGTTTAGGGGGGTTTAAAGGAACAAAATCCCCATAAAATCTTTATGGGTGCACAAATTTCAGTTTAATTTTTTTTTTGTTGCTGCCATAAGTATGCCCCATGTCCATTTTCAATAGAAAATCTCTAAGAGTTTTCGATATATGAAAAAAATCGATTTTAATTTTGTAACTTCAAAGGGCTGTAACTTTTTTTGCGTGCACTATTGTATATAGGTAAGTGAGGTTTAATCAACCTATTTTTGACCCTAGAATCTGTGGTATAATTTATGATTACTCTTTTCGGGGTACCCTGTATATTCTACTACTTCTACTACTTCTAGTACTACTTTAGGGGGTTGAAGCATGGACCATGACATAATCGCTTTTGAAGAACCTAAAAGCATTTGAGAAGTAGGTCTACCGCCGTATTCTGAAGATCGGTTGGGTAGAAAGTGTTACAAACGAAAGGGTTTTGCAACGTTTGAATAAAAGTTGTAAAGTAGTGAACACGGTTAAAAATCGTAAATTGGAATACTTTGGTCATATAATGCGTCACCCATAATAATATGATATACTTCACCTTGTCAAGCAAGGTAAAATAATGGGAAAAAGAAGTGTGGGCCCCCGTACTTCTTGGCTTAAAAACCTACGCCAATGATTTGGGAAAACTAGCACTGAACTAAACTTACGTGCAAAACTTATGTGCATAGAAATCGTCACACTTCAAAATTTGGTCATTTTTGATGTTTCATATTTCTTAAACGTGTTGGCCGATTTAAGTGATTTTTTGAACATGTTATAGCCTGATTCTTTAATAGGGTGGAACGAAAAAGGTCAACAAAACAAAAGAAAAGAAAAATTCTTGTGGCTATCGTTTAAAAGTTGTGTCATGTGAGGAAAACAATTGGCGCGGGAGCATTTTGAAATAAAAAAATATCTTGAGGTTCCATATTGGATTTGAAAAATGAAAAAACAAAAAAATTATTTTTGTCTAAAAAATCAATATGGTACTGATCAAATTTCAATGATCGTGTTTTACCAACTAAGTGTGACATTCTAAAATGCTTTCTCTTTATTCGCAATGAACTTAAGTTGACAAATAATAATGAAGATCCATCTGCCGCCGACGCCGACGTCTTGAATGCCGTTGCAACGAAAGTATAACAAATATGTATAAAAGCTTCTATTCCAACATTATCGCATAAGTGCATTCAAGATATGATTAAAAATATTTATACAGAGTATCAAAATCTTAAGCGATAGGTACACAAAAACTCAGCAAGCATCTGATTCATAAATAGAAAAGATTTGCCAGTTTCGAAAAGAGTGTAAAAAGTTATTGAATATCGCGGCTTGCAAGTACAACATGACTGTTACTGTGTGTGTGTACTTGTGATAAAATGAAGAAAGTACCACAAAATGAGCGAATTTTTCTTCAAGATCAACGATCCTGTCGAAAAATGCCAATTGGACCAGTGAATATTGCAGCATCTGCAGCAATAAGGAAGAAAATGGAAAGAACCATGAAGGCAAAGGCAAGATCTCAAAAATATAATACTGACGAAATTGTTCCGTAAAGGATGTACCGTTGATTCCTCTAATTCTTCCATAAGTAGCAGCTTGTCTGACTCAAATTCTTCTGATGCAGATGATCATGAAGAAAAATTCGTTGCTCCTTTGTCAACAGTTACAGGCCAACCATCTACGTCACAAATACTGCGGCACTTCACGTCAATGGCTAGTATGCTTATTTCATTGCAATGAGCTACCTCTACGTCATTTAATTGAACAGTTAGATGGACGCACCAGTAGACCACTTGGTTTTTCAGGGCCAATAGGGAAACCTCTAGAACGCTGTGAAGAGAAGGCTGTTGTCGATTTTGTCGCAATAGAGAATAACCTAGCAATATTATTAGAAACAACAGACCTTAGTACCGATCAGAAGTACTTGTACCAAATCAGTCAAGCAGTTGCTGCGGGAAAATGTCCTAATGATTTGAGCCTTAAAAAACCTGGGAAAATATCACACCCAAGGTAGCTGACAGTTGATAATCGGTTGCTTCGATTGTATGTTGGAACTGAATGTCCCAGCCCCCAAATAAATTTTGTTACTAAGTTTCATCCAAAAAGTGTATGCACCAGATTGGTTTTATATAAAAATTTATCCTAGCTGTTCTGATGGTTCAAAACATTTATGGCGAATGATCCATTATTCACGATTTCTACCAGTTGACCGAAGAAAAATTGTCGATGCCGTTATCCAAAAGAATGCTTATTTTGCCCATCCCGAAAATGTATTACTCGGTATGATGAAAGATGAACGAAAACATATGGGAGCTAGGCCTACGCAGAGTGCCGAAAACTAGAGAAAGTCAGAAAGAAAAAAAGATCCAGAGATTCAAAATAACAACATTAAATTTTAGTGCTGAAGATTATAATGACATAATTTCTATTTCTGGATTCAAAGTTACGGCTCCTCCTTTGCTAAAACATATTTCCAATGAAGATGTAAGGGATATGATTGATTCTGAGAATTACAACATCATAGAGGTCTTAAACTGCCCTTGTCATACAAAATCCTAGGAAAGAACTGCATTAGTAACTGAAATATCAGCTGCTGTTTGTGAACCAGAATCAAGGGATGGCTTTATTCGTTCAAGGTTGCAGTCTAGAAATATTATGCCATTTTTTAACACAAAATCAGACTACCAATCTTAAAATGTATATTGTATCATAAAACAATTATTTAGATTCAAAGAACTGATAAAATATACATTTTTAAAATTTTATTTTTTTTTGGTTATTTCCAAAAATTTAAATTTAATATGGAACCTGAAGATAGGGTCTAATACAAAAAAGATTTCTTACAGTTTTATTATACATCAAAACACAACTTTTTCGCACTAGCCCCATAAAAAATAATTACTTCGAATTTTTCGTTCCACCCTATTCTTTAACAATGCCACTATAATAACAATGTTGCTAAACAGGTAAATTTTCATTCTGTACCGGGTGTACCAATCAAACTGTGTTTTTTTCTTAAAGTTCGCATCACCCTTTGGAATATTCTAGCATTTATAAAATACTGAAATTAAAACCCAACTATAGCCTTAGGTTTTCTTAACATTCTGTTTTTTTAATCATTCGTTTATGTTGGATAATAAAAAAGTTGGGTACTTTAACAACTAGACATATTCTTCATCAATACATGGTGTTCCTAAATAAGTGTGACAAACTTTAAGGGGTAATTCTGCGTGAAAAATAATGACAGTTGGTTTTAGAAACGTATGTCCGCAAATATTTCGTTTCCGAGATACGGGATGTTGAATGTTTTCTTACAAACTGACGATCTATTTTATTGCTTTAAAACCGGTTGAGATATGCCAATGAAATTTGGTGGGCTTTAAGACGTAGTTATTGCACATGTTTTTGACATACAATTAAGAATTTAATATTCACCATTAGCGCGCATACGTGTCACATGACCGATCATATTACCCGTATGCACGCTAATGGTGAATATAAAATTCTTAATTTTATGTCAAAAAATTCGCAATAACTGTCTCTTAAAACCTACCAAATTTCATTTGCATATCACAACCGGTTTTAAAGCAATCAATAAATCGTCAGTTTGTAAGAAAAAATTCAACATCCCGTATCTCGGAAACGAAACATTTGCGGACATACGTTTATAAATCTAACTGTCATTATTTTTTCATGCAGAATTACCCCTTAGAGTTTGTCGCACTTATTTAAAAACACCGTGTATTGATGAAGAACATGTCTAGATGTTGAAGGACCTAACTTTTTTATTATCCAACATAAACGAATGGATCAAACAACAGAATGTTAAGAACACTTGAGGCTATAGTAAAGTTTTAATTTGAGTATTTTATAAATGCTAGAATATTCCACAGGGTGATGCGAACTTTTAGAAAAAAACACAGTTTGATTGGTACACCCGGTATACAATGAAAATTTACCGGTTTAGCAACAATATTATTACAGTGGTATTTCTAAAGAACCAGGCTATAGCATGTTCAAAGAATCACTTAAATCAGCCAACAGGTTTAGGAAATATAAGACATAAAAAATGCCCAAATTTTTAAGTGGGCCGATTTCTATGCACGTAAGTTTATTTCGTGCGTCTCCTGCGACAAACGGTCTCGGCACCTTAAGAAGAAGAAGGTAATAAATAATAATTTGTGCGGTTTTTAGTACGGAATTTTCAAAACTAGCTTTGAAACATTTCGCAACAAACTAAACCCTTTTTGAAATTCATAAAAGTTGTTTATCAAAGTCCAAACAAACAACGATCAAAGTTGATATAGAAAAGTCACAATCAATATGTGACTCACATAACTGTCCGTATAAGGACAAACATTCAAAGTTGATTCAGTGCTCTATTCTTCACGAGTAAATACGCGACTGAAACGTATATAAATTTTGATCTGTGTATAGGTGGGACCGAATAAAGTTTATCTCAACAAATAAATTTGTTTTCAATTTCCTTTACGGATCGAATATCGTGGAATTTGATATTCAAATAGGTACTTCATTATTAGAAATTTCGCAGCAGCACAGTTACATACTAAAAGCAATATTATCCTGCTACTGCTACGTTACGCTCACTGAAATGCGGAAAACTTATAAAAGGAAATTAGAAAATAAAACTATATTTGTTTCCATTGTGCTATTGTGAGTTAAGTCTTTATTTTATGTGAACTATATGGTCCAAGAGCTGTGAGACATTTTTGAGTAGGTATTTTAGGCAACCTGAAAATTTTTCAGGTGACTCTTCCATGATAGCCTAATACAAAAATGCCGGTCTGGCTGGAGGGTAGCGGTTATTTTCCCTAAAAATCCCCCCAAAGTTAAAAAAGGCCAAAAATTGTTATTACAAAAAATATCATTGACGTGAATTTAAAATAAATTTAAATATTCAAATATAAAGAAAATAAACAAGCCAGGCGGTTTAAGGGCGATTTTAATTTTGCAAGATACTTGCATGGGCGTCCCAGGATTATTTTCAGGGGATGCATCTGAACTTCAGAAGATTTCATCTGAATCTGTACATACTATTAACGAGTATAAAATATACAACTATACATACATAGCTATGTATATTCCTTACGGACAGGCAGATGCAATTGTTATTTTGACAGGTTATTCTTTAATATTAAAAATAAATAATCTAAAGACAGGTTTTTTTGGTGAAATTTTCCAACTGCCAGGTGATCAAACAAATTACGCGTGCATATAAATGAAAAGCGCTATAGGTAAGCAGCAGTGTGAGAAAGGGCGTATACTGATAGCTGTTTGCGTCCTCTGTTCTATCGGAGCGAGTCCGTTCGCTCGAGAAAAATCACGTGACCTGGCGATACCCATGTTGTTGTGCCTCGAAACGTTAGAGTAATTATTATATATTATAGTTTTTTAAGTAACTTTTTGTTAATTAAAGGAAAATAATACGTACTATACAATAGATTTTGCAAATATGATAGAAAAAGACAAATTTATTATTATAAATATATAGGTAGAAAAGTAAAAAACTATAAGCTAAATAAATTCGGTGTCCGAATCTTGTACTTCTTCTTCAAACTCCTCATCTGAGCTTAAACATTCATTCTCTTCTTCTTCGTCAGACTCGTCAGTCGAAGCCCGCACAGTCACGGGCGCATCTGAAGAAAGACTTGCCATTGGTGAGATGTGGTGTTATCGAATAATGTAAAAAATATCATGGATACAACACATAGCAAACACGGAAACATTAAGAAAGATGAAAAAGGAAAAAGAAATACTCAACACTATGAAGAAAAAAAAATGAGTTACTTTGGTCTTATATTAAGAAATAAAAAACCTGATGTGATAAGTATTGGTTATATAAGTAAGAATACGTAGCAACTCAATTAATTAATCACTAATTAATTTTTAATTAACTCTAAATACATATTACAACTATTTACAGATCAGGTAGAAGAGGAATCTGAGTCTCGAGTGGAGTCTGACGAAGAAAAAGAGAACGAATATTTAACCTCAGATGAGGAGTTTGAAGAAGTACAAGATTCGGACACAGAATTAATTTAGTTTATAGTTTTATACTTTTCTACCTATATATTTATAATAATAAATTTGTCTTTTTCTATCATATTTGCAAAATCTATTGTATAGTCCGTAGTATTTTCATTTAATAAAAAAAAGTTACTTACAACAACATGTGTATCGCCAGGTCGTCACGTGATTTTTCTTGAGTTAACGGACTCGCTCAGTTACAACAGAGGACGCAAACAGCTATCGGTATACGCTCTTTCTCATACTGGTGCTTACCTATAGCGCTTTTCATTTATATGCACGCGTAATTTGTTTGATCACATGGCAGTTGGAAAATTTCACCAAAAAAACCTGTCTTTTTTAGAATATTTATTTTTAATATTAAAAAATACCCTGTCAAAATAACAATTGCACCTCCCTGTCCGAAAGGAATGTACATAGCTATGCATGTATAGTTGTATAATATTTTATACTCGTTAATAGTATGTACAGATTCAGATGAAATCTTCTGAAGTTCAGATGCATCCCCTGAAAATAATCCTTGGACGCCCATGCAAGTATCTTGCAGAGTCAAAATCGCCCTCAAATCGCCTGGCTTGTTTATTTTCTTTATATTTGAATATTTAAATTTATTTTAAAGTCACGTCAATGATATTTTTTGTAATAACAATTTTTACCCTTTTTTAACTTTGGGGGGATTTTTGGGGAAAATAACCGCTACGCTCCAGCCAGACCGGCATTTTTGTATTAGGCTATCATGGAAAAGTCACCTGAAAAATTTTCAGGTTGCCTAAAATACCTACTCAAAAATGTCTCACAGCTCTTATACTAATAGTAAGAATAACAATAATACAAAACAGAATAATTTTTAATTGGCTTATATTTTCGAATATTCAGTTTATAATCCTTCTTTACGTTCCATCACGTAAAGAAGAAGAAGTCACATCTCATCATATTGCAACACGAATCTAAAGCCGTCTTATATTACAGTTCGTTTAGAGAGCGCAACAAGCACCCTGAGCGAACGGTTTCAGAACTCCTTAGCTTTCATCAGAGAATATATACAGGGTGGGGCATTAGTGTGACATAGTCCAATTGCTCGTTTGTCGTATGAGATACGAGAAAAAGTTATTTAGGTAAAAGTTGGGGCACACATAGTACCATAATTTAAAAATATTCTCAAATATTCAGGGGCGTCCATATTGACAGGGTGACACAAACTGTTGTTTTTTTTTTTTAATTGAAATGGATGGTTGGATTTTTCTCAATGTTTACTTTCTTAAAATATGGGGTTTTGTAATATTATACGAGGTATTTTAAAAGATAATTACGTTTTTTTGTTAATTTCGTAGCAATATTTACACCCTGTAGAATTGTAGTGATGTAACATAAAATTTTCTATTTATATTCAAACGATTTTTAATATAGTCTACTATTGTCAAACATTAACAGCGAAATGTTTAATTTTAGTATACAGGGTAGGTCGAAACTCGGAATGAGTATTTTCTAAGTTTTCTTAAATGGAACGCCCTGTATTTTAGTATTGTAATGAAATGATATTTTAAGGTACTTTTTTATTTCTTAAGCATTCCCTATACCTAAGTGCTTTAATTTGTAAGTTATTCGTGATTCTTTAAGCCAAACGTTAATTGCAACAAAAATTACTTGAAATTTTATTAGGTCGCCGTGAAAATATAAAATCAAAAATAATTTTTCGAAAAAAAAATACATAATAATCTAGCCTGATCCTTAATTTATTAATATTGGATGAGATGTCCAAATACATTCGTAGTTAAAGTTGTTGGTGCTTAAAATATTAATCAAACATACAAAATTCTCCCTAGTTGGCTATGACACACAATTTACCCAAACATTTGACATTATACTATTTATATAGTTCCAGTTAATTTGTTTTTTTTTTTTTTTATTTAAAAAAGACAAAGTCGCATCCACCCGAAGGTTATTAGCGGCATTTCTGTAACATTTCTAATAATATTAAATCAAAAATTGGTAAAATTTTATTACAATTTGTAGACAATTAAACCTTTGTAGCAATAATTGGATTCCACGCACTAACACTTTATTTTTGAAATGAACTTTTAGATCGCTAGCGACACTCCGACACTCTCTTTCTAATGCATCATTAGTGATAGCGTTACGCGCACTAGTATCTGCTTGTTCATATTTCCTTCTATGCCTATGTGGGATGGTATCCACAGGAAGTGGATTCTTCTAAATTTTTCTTGAGCTTCCATTAGTTCGGCCTTGGTTATTTTCTAAATGGGGAGTTTATGGTATATATTTTGCATAGTTTTGACTGTGCTAAGAGAATCGGAAAGGACTGGACAACAAGGGAGGTTTTTAATATATACATGTTTGATGGCTTTAAACAAACCAAAGAGCTCTGCAGTATAGATGCTGGAATTCAGAGAAAAATGTAGGAGCATAGCAAGGCGATGAAAAAATCCATCAATATTCTTTTGAAGTAGAAACTTGAATCTTAATGTTGGCTTAATTGAGATGTGTCACTTTCCCAGTCAGATTCCTCACTCCCAAGATAACTATTGATTTTTTTCTTTATGGACGTGAATTTTCGTTTTATGGATCTTTCCTTTAAATGGGGGTAAACTTGACTGATCATATGGGACAAAGCTGATAGGTCTGTTGTATATTCTTGAATTGTGGTTATAGGATCTGTTGATCCCGTGATATTCGTTAGGAGCATGTTAAGTTGATCGAAGTTTAAAGGGAAAGGTAGAGGGTGATTTTCTATGAAGTTTTTAGCAGGATCAAGTAAGAGAAAAAATGAGCATTCAGAAGTGCTTGCTGAACTAATTTTAGCTTTTTTAGATTTTGCTTGGACTTTAGGTGGTGGAAAAATGTTACATTCTTTTGAAGATAGATCTGCTTCAGGTGAAATAATTTCATCAAAGTTACGTTTTGGTTGATTAATTATGTGACTGTCCTTATTTGTTGCATCTACTTTGTTCGGTATCTCCGGGACATTAGAAATAGACATTTTTTCACACTGAGAAGGGTTTGTATCATTGGTTGCTTGCAAAGATATATTTGTTGCACTGGATACCGATGCTTCATTGTTTTGGTTGGGGATTAGTTCAGCTAGTAGTTCGGAGCACTGTGATGCAATGTGACCTGGCTTCTTGCATCTAAAGCAAACTAAACTGTTTTAAGAAATGAATATTCTATACATCGTGTTGTCAAAAACAAGAGTAAATGACTCTGGTAGTGTTATACTGTGAGGACTGATATAGATTTGTCTTCAAAAACTAAGGATGTGATTGTACTCAGGCATAGAAGCACTAATTTTGAGGAATGTCATGGGGGAGACAGGAACTATGCCGATTTTTTGTAACTCATTGATTAGCAAGTCGTACGGTATTGAAGGGCATACGCCAGAGAGCTCAAGCCGTTCCGCTGGCGTAACTAACCTTCTTGCTCTGACAATTTCACCTTGTATTTCTATTTGACCATGAAATCGTATTCATAAAATCATCCACTATTTGTTTATTGGATAAATACATATATATGCGATTATTAGATAATCTAGAAGAGAAGATTATATTTTTCGGTTGAATTATATTTCCAAGTGGGAGAAGGTAGTCTTGCAGTTTAGTGTTTCCTAAGGCACTAAAGAGAATTGCTTGAGACTTTAAATGAAATTGCCCTCTCAACGCTGCCAAAGAGTATGACTGTGATGCGTTTATTTGACTTTGATGGTCTCGTATTGTAGAACTGTTGTGTGATTCCATGTTTGAATTCATTTCGATAAACGTTAAGTGAAAAGTAAATCCGAACCTGTACACCTGCTAAAACAGGTATATCGGTCTTTACTAAGAGCGGTTATTTTGCTGGTAAAACTGGATTTGTTTATTGACAACAATAACAATAATTGCAATTTGCTGACTTTAATGCTAATTTAACTGGATATTATGTAAAAAGTTTGTACACTTACAGTTTATTTCAATATATCACTGAGATTCACAATTTATAACTTATATTAAACTTTGTTAATATTAAAATATTCGGAGCCCACATTGAATACAACATTATAGTTATCGATGCAGAACCGGTCTCGTGTTAATTTGTTACCATGACTAATATTAATTTTTCTAATGAGGAACTGATTAAACTTCGGATGACCAAGCGGGGGAAATTTGGACCCCAGCGTTTGTTTTTCTTTAATAAATTCAAAAGTATTTTCAATTTTTAACTCATTATTTTTTTATTTGACTTTAATAGCATTCTAGATATGCTCATATTTTGAAATAAAAAAAATTCCCTATATTTTACGAATAAAAAATATATTCTGAAGTTGATGTTTAGTAAAATACTGTCTATTATTTGTAATTCCAAGCAGTTTTACGCTAATGACGTCGAGTTTGCAAAGTAACAAAATACTTACTCAACATACACACTACACATGACACTAGACACTAATACTCATGTTGTGACTGGCTGAATGACATAAAGTCCGTGCCATAAAAAAAACTTCATTTTTTGTTAATTGTCATTTTTCACCTAGAGTCATTCCTCCCCCCCTTGGTCATCCGTGTAACAAAAAAAGGTTGGTCATCGTAAGGTTAAAATGGCTTTGTGCTAGGAGAGTATAACCAAAATGAGCTATTGCAATCAAAATTTATCATCAGCAATTCCCTGATAGACGACATCCAGGAGGAGAATCTTTGAAACTATACTAAAACGGTTTCAACAGACACTTAGATTGTAAGAACAGTTGTACTAATATGCAGATCCTCAGTGACACTAAGGATTACATTTAATTCCTGTTTTCTTCATTTACAATAGTTTTTGTTGGATCAGATTTATCATAATCTAAGTGTCCAGTCCGTTGAAACCGTTGTAGTATATTTTCAAACGTTTCTCTTCTTAGTTGTCGTCTATCAGGGAATTTCTGATGAACAATTCTTATTGCTAGTAGAACATTTTTGTTATACTCCACTAGCACAAAAACATAATTAATTAGTTCCTCATTAAAAAAATTCATATTATAGTAATATCAACAAAGCAACTGGAACTATAAAATGGTGTAATGTTAAATTTTTAAGGAAATATAGTGTCAGCCGACTAGGTAGAATATTGTATGTTTTTATTAATATTTTGAGCCCACCAACAAGCTTAACTACGAAATTATTTGGATATCTCATCCAATATTAATAAATTATGGATAAGGCTAGATTATGATGTATTTTTTTTCGAAAAATTATTTTTGATTCAATATTTTCACGGCCACTTAATAAAATTTCAAGTAATTTTTCTTGCAATTAATGTTTGGCTTAAAGAATCACGAATAACTTACAAATTAAAGCAGGTAGGTATAGGGAATGCTTAAGAAATAAAAGAGTACCATAAAATATCATTTCATTACAATACTAAAATACAGGGTGTTCTATTTAAGAAAACTTAGAAAATACTCATTCCGAGTTTCGACCCACCCTGTATACTAAAATACGACATTTCGCTATACTGTTAATGTTTAACAATAGTAGACTATATTAAAAATCGTTTGAATACAAATATAAAATTTGATGTTAAATCACTACAATTCTACAGGGTGTAAATATTGCTAAGAAATTAACTAAAAAACGTAATTATATTTTAAAATACCTCGTATAATATTACAAAACCCTGTACTTTAAGAAGGTAAACATTGAGAAAAATCCAAAAATGTAAAAATATAGGGTGTTCCATTTAAAAAAACATAAATTTGTGTCACCCTGTCAATACGCACGTCCCTGTATATTTCAAAATATTTTTAAATTATGGTCCTATAAGTGCCCCAACGTTTACCTAATTAACTTTTTTTCGTATCTTTTACGAGAAACAAGTAATTGGACTTTGTCACACTAATGCCCCACCTTGTATGTTGCTATCTCTAAACCAAACTGAAATAATCCAGATGACTAGCCTCGAATTGAATCTAACGATATGGCCTGGTAATCATAGCGATATCTACTAGATGCAACGAGATGAAAATGGTTATTCATTTTTATTTCTACCTCTTAGTATTAATCCTATCTGAGTATGTAAGGTTCCATTTTCGTTAGAATTTTTCCGCGCTGGACAGATGGGATGTCAATAGCAAATTATATAATTCCCTCATCTTCCTTTCTCTAGCATCCGCTTGGCTTGAATTTTTAGAAGCCACGAAGTGTCTAATTTAATAATGTGTTATATTTTATTCAGTTGAAAATTTTGACACCCAGGCCAATTCGTTATAATCGAGGCTAGTCGTCTGAATTATTTTAATTTGGTTTAGAGATAGGAACATAAGCATTCTCTATGAAAAACTAAGGAGTTTTGAAAAAAACTAAGGAGTTTTGAAACCGTTCGGTCAGGGTGCTCGTTGCGCTCTCTAAATGAACTGAAATAAAAGACAGCTTTGGTTTCGTGTTGCAACGAGATGAAAATTTTATAAAATTCTCCTGTCACAAACGTCTAAAGGTGAGAAACTATGTAACGTAACCTAAATTTATAGATTCATATCGATAATTTTACACCTCTACTAGGTACATCTCTTTTTATTACACAACGTATTATGTTTTCCATTTTTTGCGTTATTTTGCCGGTTATTAGCGCGCTCATCACTGTATTTTGGTACCTGTTATTATTAATTAGTACACATGATTCATCTTTTCGGGATTTTTCTGTACAATTTTCAATTAGTTGCAGTTTGCCATATTGCAATATAGCTGGAATAACAAATCGTTTAATTTGTGTACTGTTAATTAAACAGTAACATTCAGCAGCCCGGAATAAACGAAAGAGGCAGTATATATGCATAATATATTGCTCCAAATATTTATAGTAGACTATCGATCAATGTATAATATAGTAAAGTATTCATAATCAGTAGGTAAACTCATACATAGTGTATAACAGTATAACTATACAGTATCGAAGTGAATTTAATGTTGTATGTACTTTGAAAGGTAGGAACTGAAAAAACCTCATTTAAAAAATATAGGTTATATTTATATAGTGTATATGGTGTATTCCACGAATATACGACTCTTTTGGATTATCGCGACAACGAATATTTTAATGTGCAACATAAGAAGTACTAAAGTATTTTGCTCTAATAATTACTCCAATAAACAACAATATAATTTGCAATTTACTTTCGTTCTTCATATTTTGCACAGTAAAATATTCGTTGTCGCGATAATCCAAGAGGGTCGTATATTCGTGGAATGGGGTATATATAGCCTAATATATAGTGTATATTATACACTATAAACTATACAGTATCGAAGTGAATTTAATGTTGTATGCACTTGGAAGGGTAGGAACTGAAAAAACCTCATTTAAACGATATAGCTTAGAGGGTCACCACCGCAAGGACTACCAAACCAATGTGTTTCATAGTTATGTTTCGGTAAGACCAGGGTTACCAGATAATCTAAGTTTAAAATCGTAGGCTGTTGTTCATATTATTGTATTTTATAATGCAGATTATTGTACTTCTTTATGTCTTGGTTTTAATTTTTTTGTCATACATTCCACCATTTTTTGTGATCGACCAGAATAGAACTTGCACGAAAAAGCTTTATTAGCTGGCGTTCTGTATTGTGCAGCACAAGTATTCCATTGACCACACGTCTAAGAGTATTAAAGTGCTACGTCTGGTCCGTTTTGTTCTATGAATGTGAAACTTGGACAACAAAAGTGAAGAATCTCAACAAATTAGAAGCATTCGAGTTGTGGTGTTACCGTCGCATGCTCAGAATCTCGTGGATAGCAAACATATTCAACGAACGTGTGCTGGAGGACATGCACAAAGATCGAGAATTGATCAACGTCATAAAAATGAGAAAGGTTCAACACTTCGGTCATTCAACTATCGCTTACTCCAGTAGATTATTCAGGGCAAAATCTAAGGAAAACGCTGGGTTGGAAGAAAACAATTGCCCTGGTTGTGTAACATTAGACAATGGACAGGTCGAGCGGTCGAGAAATTGTTTCATATATGTTGCTGCCGACCGAGAAACATTCCATCAGCTTATTAATATGACGATAGCCAACGCTTGAAAACAAGCACGGTTCACAAAGGAGAAGATTCTGTGATCGCTACCTATGTTTATTGTATTTAATACACTACTCTATCTTAACTAGTTTTATATAATAAACTACTCTATCTAAAAACTAACACAAGTACTAAAACAACTTCCTCGTAAGGCCATTATTATGCTAACAGTAATATTTAATCGCATACCTTCCAAAAATATGGAAATTTGCAGAAATCATAATGATCCTTAAGCCAGGCAAAGCACCCAATGAAGTAACATCTTATCGACCCATCAGCCTACTCCCAATCGTTAGCAAAGTTTTTGAAAGATTGCTGCTACAAAAAATATACGCAGATCATGAATTCCTAACATTACTACCAGAACATCAGTTTGGTTTTCGGGAAAATCACTTTACTACACAACAAGTCCATCGAATAGTAAAGGAAATATCAAAAACTCTCGAAGAAAGGAAATACTGCAACACTGTATTCCTAGATACCTCACAAGCGTTTGACAAAGTTTGGCACAGAGGTCTGCTTTACAAAGTAAAATTAGCACTATCTAGTAACTATTTCCTCCTAATCAAATCCTACTTATCAAATAGATATTTCTCTGTAAAATTCAAAGAGCAACAATCCAGCTTCTGTCCTATTAACTCCGGAGTTCCGCAAGGTAAAGTGTTCTCGGGCCGCTGCTTTTCTTACTCTACACATCCGATATACCAGAGTCTCATAATACTACGATCGCTTCCTTTGCTGATGACGTAGCAATACTAGCTGTAAATAAAGATCCTATACAAGCCTCATAAGACCTGCAACACAATCTGGACATACTCAGTGAATGATACACAAAATGGCGAACAAAAGTAAACAAAACAAAATCATCTCAAATAACGTTTACCAACCACCACAACACATGCCCACCTGTAAGAATGGAAAATGCATGAATACGCATCTTGACCAACATCTTACTTGGAAGAAACATATATCCAGACCAAAAGAAGACAGCTCGACTTGAAATTCCGGCAAATGTATTGGCTCCTTGGGCGCAGATCAAAACTCAGCATCCAAAACAAAATTCTTCTGTACAAAGCAATACTCAAACCTATTTGGTACTACGGACTACACCTCTGGGGCTGTGCAAAGTCAACATCACTGAATATCATCCAAAGATTTCAGTCTAAAGTTCTAAGATAAATAGTGGACCCACCATGGTACTAATCAAACTAGTCAAACTAATCAAACATTTCACGAAGACTTAAATATACCTTTCATCAGAGAAGAAATCCATCGAGCCACGGAGTCACAAAATGAGCCTACCATTCACCATGAAAATGAGTTATTAAGGGAATTATTCCATAATGGCCCTGCCACAAGGAGACTAGATAGAACCTGGCCTCAAGACCTATTTTAAAACTTAAACATAGAATAAAATGAGACATCTTTGGAAGTCTCTTTTTCATGCCCAAAAACATGGAACAAATTTACTTAATACTCTTTTAATGATGTGGATTGTAAATAAACATAAGTACACAAAAAAACTCTAACGTGAACATTCCTTATTTGCATAACTCTATTTCATTCTTCGTTGTCCCATTTGGGACATATTATGTTGTTTATATTAAACAGGCGGCACACCCAAAAAATATCATTTTTCTCGAGATACTGACCACGAGTGATGAATAGCTAATCTTGGTATTACTTAATGTTTTTAACGGTGCTGAAAACGAAAATATAGTTTGTTTTGAATTTTAAGTGGGGCAACACTGTCAAAATCTCAATTTTACCCTACAAATAAAAATATATAAAATCACGTTTTTCTGCGTGCAATTCACTACAGATCTGTTCGATTTTAATATTTTGTTCTGAAATTTGTACAGTATAATACAGGGTGTAACAAAAATACAGGTCATAAATTTAATCACATATTCTGGGTCCAAAAATAGTTCGATTGAACCTAACTTACCTTAGTACAAATGTGCACATAAAAAAAGTTACAGCCCTTTGAATTTACAAAATGAAAATCGATTTTTTCCAATATATCGAAAACTACTAGAGATTTTTATTGAAAATAGACATGTGGCATTCTTATGGTAGTTTTATCTTAAGAAAAAATTATAGTGAAATTTGGACACCCAATAAATATTTTATGGGGGCTTTGTTCCTTTAAACCCCACCAAACTTTTGTGTACGTTCCAATTTAATTATTATTGTAGTACCATTAGTTAAACACACTATTTTAAAAACTTTTTTGCCTCTCAGTACTTTTTCGAAAAGTCAGTTTTTATCGAGATATTTTGAATATTTGTCAAATCCACCACATATTTGTATATGGCTAAGTACGATCATGGAGACTTGGTAATAATATGAAAATTTATTTATAATTTACATTTTTAGGTATATTTTGAACCATATTAAAAAAGAAGTAATATCTTGATAAAAAGTGCCTTCTCGAAAAAATACAAAGAGGCAAAAAAGTTTTATAAACACTGTGTTTAACTAATGGTACCGCAGTAAAAGTTTAATTGGAACATACACAAACAGTTGGGGGGTTTAAAGGAAGAAAACCCCCATAAAATTTTTATGTAAACATATTAAAAAAGAAGCCGCAGCTCGATAAAAACTGCCTTATCGAAAAAATACTAAGAGGCAAAAAAGTTTTAGAAATATTGAATTTAACTAATGGCACCACAATAATAATTTAATTGGAACGTACACAAAAGTTTGGGGGGGTTTAAGGGAACAAAACCCCCATAAAATTTTTATGGGGTCCATAAATTTCACTATAATTCTTTTTTAAGATGTTCCTGCCATAAGAATGCCGCATGTCCATTTTCAATAAAAAATCTCTAATAGTTTTCGATAGACTCGAAAAAATCAATTTTTATTTTGTAACTTCAAAGGGCTGTAACTTTTTTTATGTGCATATTTGTTCTAAGGTAAATTAGGTTCAATCGAACTATTTTTGGTCTCCGAATATGTGATTTAATTTATGAACTGTATTTTCGTTACACCCTGTATATTGTTCACGTTCTGAAGACTATGAGACCTATTGCAAACCTTCAGTATTATTCTAACAGAAGTTATGAATTTTTCAATGTAAAAGGTGTACATTTGTGATTTGCAAAGTTTAATCGCAAAAGTTGAGTGACGAAATTTAAAATGTAGCTTTTTAATCACCTGTTCGTTAAAATACAGGGTGTCCCGGAAAATAGTGCGTTCCTTAAAGGTATAGGTAGAAGGCATCGTGTAGAACAAAAAAATCTAATAACATTTTTTTCTAAATTCAACCGTTTGACCAAAAAACTATAAAACATTTTGGAACGCAAATTCAAATCTGGCAACTCTGTTAAGTACAAAAATCTAAACGTAAATAGTCCCATGTTTAGTAAACAGATAATTTGGAAGAATCCTGTTTAGTGTCAACGCCGAAAATGTTTTTGAATCGTGTGTTCATGAGTATATTATGATATTATGTTGTTTATTTATGACAGATCAATAAATGGAGAGGCATAAGTAATACCTACTAAAATTCTTTCAAAATGTTTTGCTGGAAGTGCATGTTACCTACTCTATGAGTTCATGTGTTCGCAAAAGTGGTGGTTCAGTTAAAATATGTGTTTTCATCTTAAACTATGTAAGTATAATTCGTTTAAAATTATGCCATATTTCAACTACATTTTAAAAAAAATTATAGTAAACAAAAATAGTAAGTATTAGGTTGGATTATTTTAAATACTGTAAGACACAAACGAGTTCTTATTCACCAGTGCGTAACATGTTGCCAGATTATTTAATTTTCTGGAGATTAAAATTCAGGTATATGGAAACCAATGTAATCTTTTTTTTGGAAACGGTTAACTTTAGAAAAAAATGGTATAGGACTTTTTTGTTCTAAATTGCGTATTCTATCCATACCTTAAAGGAACGCACTATTTTCCGGGACACCCTGTATAGAGTACAAACAAGTTTTCTCGTGAGCTTTAGATGAAAATGTTTTATAGAAAAAATAGTGCAACTTTTAATACCGACGTTATACACCCCCAAAATAACACTAAGGTATTTCGCGAGATACTGACTACGGGTGGTGAATGGCTAATTTTAGTCTTACTCTATGTTTTTGATGGTGCTGAAGACGGAAATGAAGTTTATTTTGAATTTTAATTGCGGAAACATTATCAAAATCGCAATTTTCCTAAAAATAAAAAAACGAATGAAATCACGTATTTATTAAAATTTAAAGTTCCGCAGTTTTTTTTCTATAAAATATTTTGATCTAAAACTCCCCATAAAACTTCTTTGTACTCTATGTTTTAACATAAACGTGACTAAAATGTGAAATTTAGATATTGTCACTCAACTTTTGCGATTTAGCTTTGCAATTCACAAATACGCACCATTTACCTTTAAAAATTTATAACTTTTATTAGAATAAGGCAGAAAAAATTTCAAAAAAAAGTAATAAAACCGAACAGAGTTGTAGCGATTTAAATGCAAAAAATATGATTTTTTTTTTTATTTTTAGAGTAAAAATGCGTTTATGACGAAGTTCCCCCACTTAATAATAATAATAATTCGAAATAAACCTCATTTTCGTATTCAGCTCAAACAAAAACATAAAGTGTGACCAAAATCAGCCATTCACTACACCGTTGTCAGTACCATGTCATTTTGGGGGTGCCTGCCGCTCGCTTATCCACATCTTCTTATTCTAGTTGAGATTTATTTTTTATGTGTTTATTGTCAAAAGTCCAGGATTTAACTTTATTTTCTTTTGATTTACCTACCTGATTTTTTAAAATTTTCTAATTAACTTTGTCGACATTTTATTAATTTCGTAGTTTACTTCTTTCTTAATTTACACTCCACCCCATTTTGTTAAGTTATACAACAGCTGTTAATTTTAATATCCTCCTACAAAGACAACGCGAAATATTTTCTTTAAAAAGTGTATAAAGAAACTGTCTTCTCCTTGATTACAAAAATTGAGAGGGTGTTTTTGCGATACTAGTGGTGGATGGTTCGTTTGCGACGGGTATTTTGTAACGGGTATGAAATTAATCTTGTTATAAAGCTATTTACTTTTGGCATGTGTAGAAAAAGATTTTTTTTAATAATTATAATAGTTAATAATAACTATTCTAATATATTGTTACACATCTTTCAAATAATTTTCCATCCAAATAAATTCTAATCAACAATATTACCATTACAATACAAACTAAATGACAAACATAAACTTCAAAATCTGAATTCTGAATTACAACATGATTACAACTGAACTAAAAACGTCAACACCATTATGTTTTTATAGATTTTCTAAGGTTTTAGACGTCACCAGACATTTATGGGTTATTCCCATAGATATATTAACATAGAGTGAGCCTAAACTCCGTGCTTCTTGACGACAAGATCTCTTGGACTGGTTTGCGGCATCTCTTTCTAGCACATTGTATCGAGAAACTAAGATGACATTAAGTATGAGTTTAGGCCAGAGACATGTTAACCGTAGACAAGGCATACTGAGCAAAACGCGCGGCAGTCGATCGGTGGTCTATCTATCTCTTTTTACTAAGCGATACCGTTTATATGACGGACAAAGATGGCTAGACCACTCAAAAGAATATTGACCAATGGCGTCCTTGATATCGGCGTTACACCTCGATGCACAGAGCGGCCCATAGCTAGCCTAATCTACATGTTATTATATCTATGGTATAGGCACGGAAGGGGAAGACTACTGTCGCAGACGCCAATTACCACCAGTGGATCACCACTCTTTGGTATTAAGGTGGTCCTACAATCCTTTAATATTTCTGGGGTAGTACCAAACTGGAGCATGGTATTATACAGGGTGATTAATTAGTGGGGTAAAACTCAATAGATCCGCTATAGTAAAAGATAGCAATAAAGGTTAATAACAAAAATTATAGCCAACTTTCAGCTTTACATTTTAAAATTAATTAGAATGTTACAGGGTGTTTGATAACATCGTGGCAGACCAAAATTATGTTTTTTTAAATCGGACACCCTATATTTTATCGTATATTCGAAATCTTCTTAACTTCCCCATTACAAAAATATAAATGTCTGTTATGTTATACAGGGTATTTACAAAGTTATAGCCAATTTTCTATGAAAATCGTAACAAGTTCAGCTCCCTGTATAAATAAAAATAAGCACGACGGCAATGGTTTATTGATGCCATATTTTTTTACTTAATGTCAAAATTTTAAAAAATGATTTTATATATTATTTATTATTATAATAATATTTATTATTATAATACATTGCTAATTTTCTTTATCTCGAATGCAGGGTGAGTATAAAGGCAAGTACATTATTTTCTCAGTAATTTTAAATGGAACACCCTGTATTTTATATCACTACTGAAAAGTACCACTATCGTTCTTTAATTTGTATACAACATTCCGTATGTCTGAATTTATTAGTTTTCGAGATATTTTCATTTTTCAATGGACCAGTAGCGTGGGCATCCAGATCACCAAAATTTAATAAACTGGACTGAAATTTTTGGGGTGACGTTAAGAATTAATATTATAAAATGCCTCCAACAACAAGGTATGAGATGAAAAATAGAATACAAAGTGTATTTCGAAGTGTTAATTTACAAATGCTTCGTAATGTAAGTAACTCATTCACTCAACTCATTTTGAACACCTTCTGTACTTAAATAATATATAAAATATTTTACTAAAATTACATTTAAATTTTCTCAAAAATGTTTTATTTTGTGTTCACGTTTTTTTTTTTGTAAAATTTTTTACTGATAAACTATTTTTCGTTCTTTATTTGTTACATTGTTATACAGTGGAACCTCGTTAACTCGGATTAATCGGGACCGCGGCCGATCCGGGTTATCGAAAATCCGGGTTAGCCGGAGAAAATGGTAAAAATTATTAAAATACGGTATACTTACAGATAGTTGGCGTATTCCATGACGTTTTTTCCATCTATCCAGCCAACCTTAACTCGCAGTGAAATTTGGTTCACAATCAGGCAACATTTTATTCAGCTTGAGTGCTGATTCTTGAATAATTGGTCCAGAACTGGTAAACCACGTTCGCATTCCCCAAACCACACATACAAATCGTCGTCGAGAGTATCATTTTTAGCTTTATTAGCTTTGCACCGATTGTCCAAACTGTTTTTGTTATCATTTTGAAACAAAAAACTTCGATTTTAGTTATATTTTTCTTCCAATCCGATACTGTAGATGTACCGACACCATATGATGCTGAAATTGTTTTTAAAGATTCGCTTTTATCAATTCTACCTAATGCTTCTAGTTTATTTTCCATTGTCACAACATTTTTACGTTTTGTTGCCATTACGTAGACAAAAATCACGCAAACACAAAATCTGAATAGATTTACCAACGACTACAGAACGGAAGCGAACAATACGACTGTACTACACACAATACGGTCTCAATCGCAACGATGTTATATTATTTAATAACAGTGAAGGCTAAAACCATTGTTTAAAAAAGAATTTTTAATAGTCTGTTAGTCTTTTTTAAACAATGATAAGACAGTTTGAAATAAATACAGGATACTACAGGTGCCTGTTGTTTCCGATAACACTATAGTGAACGTCTTGTGCCATGAGTCATTTTTACTACCCTGTATGTAGTTCAAATTACACAAATACTCATTATCTCTCAAATATTTATATTACATACATTTTTATTGTTGAAATGTTTGTCTGATAAAAATCGGTCAGGGTTAGCCGGACTTCCGGGTTATCGGGGCCGACTTATCGGGGTTCCACTGTATTTACATAAAAAAGTAGTTTTTAATTGTGTTCACAAATGTTTTATTTCGTGTTTGTGTTTTTTTTTTTGTAAAATTTATAACTAATAAATTATTTTTCTTTCTTTATTTGTTACATTTACGTACAAAAGTAGTTTTTAATTGTTTCAAAACTGATTTATGTGGTGGTTGTGTTTTATGTTTATGTAAAATTTATTACTAATAAATTATTTTTCTTTCTTTATTTGCTACACTGTTACATTGATTACCGGATTAATAATCAATAATCTTAAATTATCGCTTTTAAAAAATTAAGTCATGGCTTACTTATCCCAACTGTTTCGCTAATATCAAGTTCCCTTGTATAATAAATTTTAGATCAAGTTTTCTTTGGCGTATTCTAAAAGTTTTGGCACGAAATATTTATCGATTTTTTTTTGTTAATGAAGACTATAAATAACTAGTCATCATAAATTAAAACTCAATGCTTAACTAAACTATACTATCAAAATATGTGAAGTGGCCCATTCGTCTCTACTAGACGCATATTCCTACAATATCTTGCATGAGGTTCTGGGCGGAATTCAGATTAATTTCTATTAGTTGTTGTAAATTCGCCGTCTTTATTGTACTGTATCTTGGGCTTCTCAACCTCCTTTCCAAACTTCCCTAGACAATAAAGCTCATACATCCTCTATTGGGCGAGCTTGCGGCAAGTTTGGAGGATTATAGTTTTTGGGAGGATAGGGTATTTGGTATTGTAGAAGAAAAAGATAAAATAGGCATACGCTAAAGAAAAATTGATCTAAAATTGATTATACAAGGGAACTTGATATTAGCCAAACAGTTGGGATTCAGAAAAGCCCTAGCCACTAGACAAGCTCTGTTTGCTCTAAATCTTCTCACACAGCGATTCTTGGACGTCAATCAAGAGATACACATGTGTTTCATAGACTTCGAAGAGGCTTTTAACTGGGTACGTCATGATTAACTTGAGAGTGTGGCACTCTCTGAGCTCCGCTGGCCTGGAGCGGGAACAAAATGAAGGCACACTATACTATTCTGGAAGTGTAGAAGATGACTTACATCATAGGAATGGAGTTGGCATATTTATAACATCTAAATTCAAGAAATATGTAAAAAATTTTGTACCTGTAAATGACAGACTAGCGATACTCCAATTAAATAGTAAACCATTTAATGTCAATGTTATCCAGATATATGCCCCTACTTCAGAAAAGAAATATGACAATGATGTTGAATCATTCTATAGTCAATTAAAACAGACACTTAACAATCTAAAAAGGAACGAAATCACATATATTATTGGAGATTTTAACGCGAAAATTGGTCAAGGACGAAGATCTGACCTGATAGGTGGATATGGACTAGGGGAGAGCAATGAAAGAGGCGATAGATTATACCAGTTCTGTCAAGAACATGACATGATAATCGCAAATACATGGTTCAAATTACACAAAAGAAGATTATATACATGGAAGGGACCAGGAGATAACTCGCTTCATATAATTAGAAATCAGATAGATTATATTCTAGTAAACAAGAGATTTAAGAATGGTGTCAAGAGATCAACGACATATCCTGGTGCAGATATCGGTTCAGACCATAACCCTCTAATAGCTGACATCCAAGTGAAGCTCAAAAAAGTCGAAGAAAACCCCAAAACACCAAAATTACATATATCAGCATCCAACAAAACGCTAATAGAAAATGACCTGAATAAGCAGCTAAAGAATTCAACAAATGAAAACAATACAGAAATATGGAACACGTTTAAAGATCTTACCTGGAAAGTAATGGAAAAATATACGACAACGATGCAGAGGCACAAAAAACAACAATGGATGACTGATGAAATCCTGGAATTGATGGAGCAGAGAAGAAAACTGAAAGATAACAAAACAGAATACAAAGAAAAACAAAAACTAATTAAACAAAAAATAAAGGTAGCTAAAGAAAAATGGATGGAAGATAAATGCAAGGAATTAGAAAAGTTGAATGAAAAACATGATACGTTTAATATGTTTAAAAAAGTTAGAGAAGTAGCTGGTCTTTATTATAAGAAAACTCCACATACTATAACCGGTTCGTCGGGAAAAATGATAATAGACGAACACGAAATCCGAACTACCTGGTATAATTATATAAATGAACTGTATAATGATGATAGACCCGAAGAACTGGACACTTTAGATGAAGGTGAAGGACTAGAAATACTAAAATCAGAAATACAACATGCTATAAAATTGGCAAAAAACAATAAAGCCGTTGGTCCCGACAACATACCTACAGAAATGTTAAAGCTCATAAATGAGGAAAACATTGGAATACTAGTCAAACTTTTCAATGATGTTTATTCGACTGGTGATATCCCTGAAGATTGGTTAAAGTCCGAATTCATAACCCTACCAAAAAAACAACGTCCGAAAAACTGTAGCGACTATAGAATGATAAGCCTTATGAGCCACACCTTGAAAATCTTTCTACGTATCATCCACAGTAGAATCAGAGATAAATGTGAAGAAGACCAGGATGAAACACAATTTGGCTTCAGAAATGGACTGGGAACCCGGGACGCACTCTTTGCACTAAATGTGTTATTGCAGAAATGCCGAGATCAAAGGAAAGACGTCTTTGCTGTATTTATTGACTATGAGAAGGCCTTTGATCGAGTACAACATCACAAATTAATTAAAATACTAAAGGATAAAGGAGTTGATAGTCAAGATGTACGAATCATAGAAAAATTATACTGGCGTCAAACAGCGACAGCTTGCATAAATGGAAAATCAACAGAAATATGCAAAATACAAAGAGGCGTCAGACAGGGTTGTATACTGTCCCCACTGTTGTTCAATTTGTATTCAGATAGAATATTTAAGGAAGCGCTGCATAATTTGGAATGGGGTGTGAAGGTTAATGGAATTCTGATAAATACAATCAGATATGCAGACGATACAGTTATTTTAAGTGATGATATGAATGGATTACAACACCTTTTAAATGCCATTGACAGAGTGGGAAGAGAGTTTGGCCTAAATATAAACTGTTCAAAAACAAAGTACATGGTATTTAGCCGTTTGGCCCATCAAGATTCACGGTTATATGTTGATGGTCATATGATTCAAAGAGTACCCAGTTTTAAATATCTTGGTTGCCATATTACTGAACAACTAGATCCAGATAAAGAGATAAAATGTAGAATCGAGATAGCCCGCACGACATTTTTAAAAATGAGGTCATTCTTCTGTAATGATACCTTGCAACTTCAACTTCGAAAGCGCATGATTAAATGCTACATTTGGTCAGTCCTCTTGTATGGTGTCGAAGCATGGACATTAAAAATATCCACCATTAACCGTTTGGAGGCCTTTGAAATGTGGCTGCACAGACGTATTCTAAAAATACCATGGACGGCTATGCTGACAAATGTGGCAGTCCTTAAGAGAGCAAATGCTACCCGTGAGCTGCTTGATAACATCAAATATAGAAAGATGGCCTATTTTGGACACGTAGTAAGGGGAGACCGGTATAATATTCTTCAACTTATTATGATGGGTAAAATCGAAGGACGCAGAGGAATTGGTAGAAAGCAGGCCTCTTGGTTGAAGAATATCCGGGAGTGGACAGGAATAAAGAAAGCAGAACACCTATTTAGAATAGCTCGAGACAGAGACAGTTTCGCCATGTTAATCGCCAACGTCAAGGGGACTTGATAGGGCACGTTAAGAAGAAGACACTCTGGGAGTGTCAGAATTCTACTGAACGGTTATATTATTACCGCTGAAATCAATTAAGTGAGTGCAGGAAAGCAACGTTCAACTAATTATAACAAATCAAATAGTCCAGTCGGGTTAGAAGAATAACAGGCCTAACCTTGCATTAGGAGCTGCCCCAAATTTTATTTGTCTAATCTTTAAGGGGATCAATAGTAGTGTAAATTTAACATTTAGACTGAATTCCGCCGTTGCGTTAGCCGCCATCTTGATTTTAAACGAGAACCATTCTTGCTCAATACCTCCGTCATTTTCAACTTTTCGACAAAAAGTATACCAACCAAAATTGTTGAAAATGTGATTTTCTATGATTTATATTGTTACAATTTTTTCGTGCCGTCGATATTTTCCGAGTTATGGCGGAAAATAGTGACAGTTAGAATATAATTATTGAATTATCTCGTATATTATTAGTTTTATGACACAAATGTCTCTATACAAAAATAGAGAGAATTAAATTCTACGCATTTTTGATTTCTTTCATTTTTTTGCTTTAATTATCTCTTAAGTAATAGTATGGTACTATATCTAATGGAGTTGCGCTTGAGAGTATTTGTGGAACTTATGCCTCTTTCGATACGTAAGACCATTCCTCCTTACTTTAAACGACATGGTAGATACTCTTAGACTTAGAAGATCTGTATTGACAAGCCAATCTTCTAGTTTTCATTCTAAGTTGGTTTTATGCTCTTCTCGCCAATATCTCTGACTTCTCTTCAGTAGAGGTACGTGATCTTCCACATTTTGGTACATTTAGTTATGATATTTCCTGCTTGCACTCCGTTATTGTTCTATAAATTCACATACGTTAGTTTCTGCTAAAAGTAACAGTTATCAAAAGATGCTCAAGCTGTGGTCGTTCCCATCACTAGTTCGCGTAACAATATCGCTCTAAGTAATTGCGTCTCTTCGTAATTTTAATAAAATTCAGTTAACATCGTGCCATAAAAATGTTAAAATCAATGCGGACCGTAACCTGCCAAAATAACAAACACGAAACGATGGCGATGACACCGACTACATCGTTAAGAAGAATGCGATGCCACGTTGTTTCCACTGTCACTGGCACAGCCACGGAACAAGGGGATAGAGCGCCACACGTTGATGGCTTAATTTAATTTCCCACCCCCGCGCTTCGTATAAAGTCTCAAATTCAAATTAACCAATCATCATGTCATACAACATTCCACCGCCGCGAATGAATTGGATTTTAAACGAGTAAATACAAGGTTTTTGAAAACGATGCGGATGCGGGCTAATTAACGAATTACGACTCACGTTGATATTTATTTTGTTTATTTTATAAAAGAAAAGGTCTAGAAAGAAGAAAATACTCCTGGCTGAATAATGTAAGAGACTGGACAATCTGAACAGGCATGTACGCATATACACACATTCGATACAACGAACAGCTCAAGATAGGGGGGTGCAATTAGAACGAAAACATTCATTGTTTCGGAAAAAAATCAAACAAGCTTATATTTTTCTAAAACTGTTCTTGTTAGTTTATATACACGTTAAAGTAAAAAGTTCTACTCGCAGATTTTGCCGCTAATTGATTATTAATTGTTTAAACAGTAACAATTGTTTTGTATAAATAATTTTAAAAATATCGTTGAATTTATCATTTTTCTTTGATCAAACATGTTTCAATTTTGTTTTTGATTATGCTGAATCCGAATATGGCATTACAATGTGAAAATTCTTATACAGAAGCTCTTATACAGTAGTATGACTGCGTAGCTAGGAACCACATGGAAAACTTTTTTATTATCAATTTTACGAAGAAAAGTTATTCTTCATAAAAAGCTCTGGAGAGTCAAAAATCTAAAACTCAACCATCAGATATCAAACTTTATCAATTTTATACGAGTTATGTCAAAAATATGAATTTCGTTAAAGAGTAAAGTATCTTTATATTCCAGAATATCAAAAAATGTTATTATGAAAAGTTGTTTGAAATTATAAACTATGTTAATATACAATTACATCACTTTAATCAAAAAAAATATTTAATTTTTTCTCAAATTACGGACATATTTTTTAATTCCAAACAACTTTTCTTAATAAAAATTTTCGATATTGTGAAATATATAAGTACTTTACTCTTAAGTGAAATTCATATTTTTTGACATACCTCGTATAAAATTAATAAAACTTGATATATAATGGCTGCATCTTAGATTATAAACGATGCAGATTATTTTATAAAGAATAACTTTTTTCGTAAAACTCATAATAAAAAAGTTTTCAATAGGTTCCCAGTTACGCAGACACACTGTATAAGAGCTGAAAATATTTTTTGTTGGACATTTATTATTGTTGAAGCTTATTAATATATGTATTTTAGGTAAGTTTTAGAGAAAAAACTTTTGATCACTTTGTATAAACATTTTTTTAAATGGCAATTTTCGGTGTTTTTATTACGTTTGTGTTATTTAATATTCTCAAAAAGAAATAGTTTATTTCACTTCTAAAGTAAAATAATTTAGCGCATTTTAAAGACTACATACCAAGCTTTAAAAAAGCACCTAAAAACTTGTAATAAATTTGTTCAAACTTGAGTAATGCCGGCTAAAATTGGTAGTAATTCTGTAAATCTACGAAGTTTTCAAAAATTACATTTTTGAGACGTCGTCGTATCATTTGAATAAAATTTTTGAGATTTTTTTTGAATGAAACATCGTTTATAAAGTTATTTGAGAGGCAAGTTGTGCAAAATTGAGGGTTTTATACGAAACATTGTATTAGTTACACATTTTTAATAAATCATTTTTAAACAAAATTCATGTAAGTCTCACTTTCCGCCCACACCGTACTTATTATACCATAAGATAGCTTAATTATTCTTCTTTCCTGTCCAATTTGTAAAATTTCATTTTAAGCATTAGTTAAAGAATTACATTAAAATAACTCAACCGTGCACTTCGCCGAACGCTAGTTTACAGTGCGCCAATGTTTGTGAGAAGGGTGACTTTAGCGTTATAAATAAAAATATATAGAAACTACAGATTTAATTTTAGAAAAATCTTTATATAAGGTTTTTTTTGTAAAATTTTCTGAATTTTTCAATGGTCAAGTCAGTTTTTTCTAACATTTATATTTTTGGAGTTATTTAAAAAAACATCGAATTTCGCAGTTGATTTGTTTAATAAAAAATGAAGCACCCACTTCTCGAGTAGAACTTTTTGATATGTTGTTTATTAAACATTTCCTAATGAAATTACAAAAAGTTCTATCTTGTTTGATTTTTTCCGAAGTGAAAATCTATATGCACTCCCCTAAGAGAGCAATTTGATGTAGTTATAGCCAACCTTCAGTAATGGAGAAGTTACTTTAAGAAGAAGATTTTATAAAAGATAAACAAGATCAAAGCCGTTTGTTTTTCTTCTTCTTCTTAACGTCCCCTCTCAATGAAGGTTGCTACTACAATTGCAAACTCTGCTTTGTCTTTAGATGCTCTTATTAGCTGTTCAAAATTTAGCCCTGTCCTGTCGGATGTTTCTTAACCACGATAGTATTTTCCTTCTCAGTCCTCTCTTTCCCTTGATCTTTCCTTTCGCTATTGGTTGAGCATATTGGTACTTATTATTTCTCAGTATGTGGCCTTCTCAGTATATCGCTTACTCCGGTTGATCAATTGATAATTCAGGGTAAGATCGAAGAAAAACGCTGGGTTAGAAGAAAACAATTGTTCTGGCTGCGTAACATTAGACAATAGACAGGTCGAACGGTCGAGGAATTGTTCCATATATGTTGCTGCCAACCGAGAAACATTTCATCAGATTGTTAATACGACTATTCCGGTGGTGTGTGTTGACGGAATTAATTAAAAATAAGTGTAACAACGAACAGTAATATATTTATTTATTTTGGCTAAACAAGCGTGGTGTTTTGCTTATATCTCGAAAGGGAATTGTTAGCGAGAGCGCGGGTGTGTCTAAATCGTTCGCATGTTGTGTAGAGACTGCCTCGCCGGCCCACCAACTATTATGTCAACTGGTTTGAGGTTTTGCGATAATGGCCAGAAGGGCCATAAATTATTGCATCTGCCTTTTAAAAGATTAGAACCTTTTTGTATTTTAAGAAGTTGACATGAAGAGTGTGGCAAACTGGCATCGTAATCAATTAGTGTTTCCTTGAAAAAAACAATAATTTTATACAATCTGTTTAGGGATACATTTTCGCTTCTCGAAATCAACGGCCCTTGTTGGCATATGGTTTGTGTATTACATGTGAATTTTAAATGACTAATGTTATTTCGTTTTGAGAAAAGTTATTAAAAATTAAGAAAATAAAATTAGCCAAAAAAGAAATTAAAGCGTATCGCTATACGACCACAGCCAACGCTTAAAAACAAGCACGGCACACAAAGAAGATGTGGCCTAGGATTGATGCTTCCCTTACTTTCACTATGTTGAAAAGTTCTCGTTCTTTGTCTATTATATGCAGCACTTCTTCGTTTGAGGTTACGGTTGATATTTTAAGGGGTCGTGTCTCAATTGCATAGAGAAGAGTCAACCAGACTTAGCATTTCAATTACTAACGTAGTCAAATTTCAAAATTTAATCAAGAATCACATAACGGTCTTTTGATTTTTTCGAAAGATTTTCTGGCCTGTTCTATTCTCGATCTTATTTCTAGCTCAAGACTTAGATTGCTATCAATCCAATCTCCCAGATATTTAAATTTATTGGCTTATTCTAAAATGTGCCTGTTTGTTTGTGCCAGGTTGAGGTACATTTTGATCTTTTCGATTGACATCACTTTGGTTTTCTTAATATTCATTCCAAATTTCTCAAAGACCGAGTTGGTCCTAACGACGTGCGGTGCAGCGTGTCGTTGTAGATCCAAGTAAGAGTCCACAATCAATACCGTATCATCGGTGTATCTGTATGATGCTGTTTATATTTACTTCACTCACATTGACTCCATCCTTGGGAGCCTCCAGTGCCTCTTTAAAGATTAAATAGCAGGTGTGACCAAACACATCCTTGTCTAACTCTCCTCCTAATTTCTACTTTTGAGGACGTAGAACCTTGGATCCGTATTCTGGAGTTTTCCTTCCAGAAAACTGTTTTTAGAAGTTTCACGTTTTTCCCATCTAAACCGACTTTTTGTAAACGTTTTAGTGGTAGGTTATCTCTTACTCTATCAAATGCTTTTTTGAAGTCCATGAAGCATATAAATATATCTTACTGTTGGTCGTAGCATTTTTGGGCGGGAATTGGTAAACTCAACAGGGCTTCTCTCGTTCCCATGCCGGCTCTAAACTCAAACTAATCGACTCTGATTATTGTTTCTTACTTTTTATAGATTAGGTTAGGTAATAAGTCTTATCAGATGAAACTCATTACAGTATTGTGGGTTTGGTTTTTTCGGTAGTGGAATGAATATTTATTCTAGCCAGACTTGGAGTATTTTTCTTGTATATCATAAATGCGATTGAATAAAAGGACAGCTATTTCGCTGTTTTCTCTAGGGCAGTCAATGAGGTTATTTGGCTCCGAATTCCATCCTACTACATTGATTTACTTGATGTTTTCACAATAAGTAGAGAATAGCTCAAGAAACAAAGTCTACCCTATGTCGTTGTGTGCTTTTATCTTGGGGGTGGTTCCCACCCCTTATCAGGGGTGTAAAAATTTTTGGTTAACATAACCACGGAAGTGGCTAGAGAACCTAATTCTAGGCAAAAACTGTTTAATATTTTTTTTGAAAACTCAATAATTTTTGAGTTATTCGTTGTTGAAAATTGGGCGTTTTCATTGAAAAATGGCACCTTTTCTGGCGGTTTTTGCGAATACTTTTCTATGCATCTAACGAAAAAAACTATACAAAGCATTTTTGTAGCTTATAAAAAAAACAAAGAGATTCGTTCCTTCATATATCTTCTAGTTATAATACAAAAACAGATATGGTAGGTGAGAAGAGTTTGTTTTTTTTTTGGTGCATGCTGAAATCGGTGTATTCAACTTGAAATAAAAGAGAAACGGATTTTAGTTGTATAATGCTACCAATACCTTTTGTAGTGATTGAAAAGACCTTTAGAATGAGCAACATTAAATGTCGATTACATTCAAAGTAAGCGATATATGCTGCAAAAAAATTAATGACTAATGAATTAAAAAAAAAATGTGAAGTACATTTAACCCCTCATCCATCAGAATTTAAATGCACCGTTTTCCTTCTACAATACGTTTTATTATAGTGTTATTTCTATGTTCAAAAAGTTGGACGGGTTTAAAATGAATAGTTTTTGGAAAAAATAAGATCAAATTATAGAGCGCATTTTTAAATTTTTTTAAGAATCTTCTTTTTCTCCATGTAACTCGAAAATGATAAGAGATACGAAAAAAGGTACCACACAAAAATGTAGGATTTTGTTGATTAAAAATTTTGTGTTGTGATTCATTATTGTATCTCTTATCATTTTCAAGTTACATGTAGAAAAATAAGATTTTTAAGGAAATCTAAAAATGCGCTCTATAAATTGATCTGGTTTTTTTTAAACCATTCATTTTAAACCCTTCCAGCTTTTTGAACGCGTCCATAATACTATAATAAAAGGTATTGTAGAAGTAAAATGATGCATTAAAATACTGGTGGATGAGAGGTTAAAAATATACTTCTCATTTTTTCTTAAAATACATTAATCATCAATTTTTTTGCAGCATATCTCGCTTAGTTTGAATGCAATATACTTTTCATATTGCTCATTTTAAAGATCTTTTTAAACACTACAAAAGGTTTTGGTAGCATTATACACCTAAAATCGACCGTTTGTCTGTTATATAAAGTTGAATACAACGATTTGAGCATGCACCAAAAAAACAAACTATTTTCACCTACCATATCTCTTTTAATATTATAGCTAGAAGATTTATAAAGGAAATAGCCTCTTTGATTTTTTATACGCTACAAAAATGTTTAATATAGTTTTTTTAGTTAGATGCATAGTTTTTAAGATATTTCCAAAAAAAAACCGTTCGAAAAGGTGTTATGTTTTAATGAAAATGACCAATTTTCAACCAAGAATAACTCAAAAAATATTGAGTTTTCAAAAAAAAATTATAGAGCAGTTTTTGCTAACAATTAAGTTCTCTAGCCATTGCCGTGGTTATTTTAACCAAGAAATTTTCTACCCCCAAGGGGGGTGGGAACCACCCCCAAGATAAAAGCACACAAAAATTTCATTAAAATCCATGCAGTAGGATAGAATTCGGAGGTAATATCCTCTTTTTGCTCCCATTGACTGGCGTATAATAATAATTGTAACCTTTCTGGGTATATTCCATCTGAACCTGGGCTCTTATTTGTATTTAGTTGATAAATGGCATTTAAAATTTCAATTTTCAGAATTGCTGGTCCTTCGTTGTTTTTATTCAATCTTTTTAGTTCTTCTCCTATCCTTTCAGTTTATCTTCGGTCCATTCTAGCAGTTAGCCATTCCTGTTCAGCATTGTGTATAAAGTTGTTCTCTTGTTAGTCGATAGGAAGTCTATTACCTTTTGATGTAAATTTAAAAAATCGTTCCTTTGTTGTAGTTCTTATATTTCGACGCATTTCGTTTCCAGCCATTGAGTCATTTCTCTTTTGACTCGGTTATTTTTTTTAATTATTCTATTTAGTCTTTTGTATTCTACGACCTATCCGACTATCTGTTCCTTTCTATGATATTTGTTTGTCCATCAATTGTAAAATCTTTTCTGTTTTCCACTAAAGTTTGATATTTCTGGGTGATACTTTTAGATGTTTTTCTAATTATGATCAGTATTTCCTACCCTCTCTTCGTACAAAGTGTCATATCGTCGGCCTCATATGAAAATTGTCTAAGTCCCAAAATAAGCAAAAATGAGATTTTTGCGCCATCTGATTAATATTTATGGTACGCATACATAGCAAAACAAAAAAGTTCAAAAAAGTCAATAGATGTCGCTAGAACCACAAAAGAATTCTACCCAACTCCACGGCGTTGGGTGAATCACATGAAACTTGCCAAAGTTCATCATTTCCATTGATGTACTTTTGTGTACTGCGCTGCTGTGTTATATCACAAGAAAAGTATTATAAGCTAACATATCTTCATGGAAATAATGTAAACTTATTGAAGGTAAGGTCAATTTGATCATATTATTATAGTTTTTGGGCTAACTACATTTAAGTAGCAATATTATCCTTAAAACCCCACATTTGTTTTTCTTGTAAGGGTTAAGCATTTTGGACAGTTTATTTTTGGCGACTTTTATGGAGTTACGCATATTTCTTCATGATTTTCGTTATTAAATGTGCCTAATTCCTAAATTATTCCTTATTTCAAAAATCAAAGTTTCCTAACTCCATTTTTAAAGTAATAATATTTTAAAAATAGATCTATCTTTATGAGAAGGCTGACAGACATTATTCTAAGTAACTGTGTCAAATAAGATAAAGTTTTAAGTCAAAATCATTCTTTAAATCAGTTTTTTCGTCTCCTGTAAAATTTGTTAATTTGGACTTAGGCACTTTTCATATGAGGACGACGATATTCAAATTAACCAATCATCATATCGAACAACATTCCACAGCGAATGAATTGGATTTTATACAAGTAAATAAAAGGTTTCGAAAACACGATGCGGAGTAATTAAGGGATTACGGGTAACGTTGATATTTATTTCGTTTATTTTATGAAAGATGGACGAGATCAAAGCTGTTTGTTTTTAACAAAGGAAAATAAATTTAATACGAAACAAAACCACTGCCCCGAAGGTCTCCTTCATCAAAGGTTATGTATGTATAATTTTAAGTTGTTGTTTTACCTGTGATGCTTTTAATATTTAGTAACCTGTTAAGTTCTGTTTTAAAATCTTTCCTATTTTCCAAAGAATTTCCGGTCATAATCTCACATCGTTAAATAAACTTATCCCATAAAACTCGATTTTTTTTTTAGTTTTGAAATTTTAACTTGCAGAACGCTATTATAACTTACGAAAAGGCCACACTATTATCCTTCCTTCTGAGAAGAGCATGGAGGGTTCCAAGGAAAGAAAAACAAAAATACCACAAAAACAGTCTACTACAGGCAAAATAGATAAAATATTAGAACTGATACAGGACATAAAAATAGAGATGAGCGATATAACAAAAATTGTGTGACAGAAATTCTCGAAGGAATAAGTTGAAACCAAAGAAGAAATCAATGTGCCAAAACTGGAAAACCTAATACTGACGAAAAACTACAAAAGACTTCAAAATTAAAGCCAAGAAATTAAACCAAAAAGGAAAAGACAACATTAAAGATATCCAAAATAACATGGAATAAATGGATAAACAAAAAAGAGAAAACAATATTGTACTGAAAGGATTGTATAGACAAACGAAGTAAAAAGGTAATGGCCAATTTCATAAACTCATCTCGGGATTAAAATAGAAGAAAAAACCGCAGAAAAAATTAAGGAAAAGACTTGCCTAGTCTAATGAGACTAAAAAATTAAACGCACACATTGCCAGTACAAATTATGATATAAAAACAACATAAAATAACGTAGCTATTTCCAGCACAGTGAAGGTGACAAGATAGATCATGTGCTTATTTCAAAGAATTACTTTATTTATCGTATGGCAATTACAACACATTTAGAACAAAATTACAAACACTAGTAATATAGGTATATGACAAACTTTAACTAGTTACAAACAAGCATCAAATGTATTAATATAATCAATTGACTCTGAAGTTGCAAACAGGAAGTCTTCAGGGCTACCATTGTAGGATCTTGAGGGATACTCTTCAATACTGTGGTCAATGGTTTGGTTCTCCCCACAGTCACATTGAGGAGACGGGTTCTTTCCCCATTTCAAAGAAATTGATAACACATAAGATGTCAGATTATACATTGGAGAAAACGGTGACTAGGACAACATATTAGTAATAGCAAAGTTTAAAATGAAAATAATAAGACCGATAGCTCAACGAAATAAGAAGAAAATCTGACGAACCAAAAACAGAAGAAGCAAACAATAAATACGTGGAAGATATAGCAAAGAAACTATAAACAAAGAAACTGAAGACAGAAACTGATTGGGACAACATCAAAACAACCGTAATATACGATCTGATCTACCACATCCAGTTTTCAGCTAGAAATAGATCCAGGTATACAGGGTGGGCCAAATAAAAGAGTCCACCTCGATATTTGGCAGTAGTTATTATATTTTAAGGAAATGACGAAACAGGTCGATTTTTGTTCTAAGGGGGATTTTTATTTATATTAATTGACAAAAAAAAAGAAGAATGTATGCAATTTATTTTATTTAAAATAATTTTTCTAATTGATGGATTCGACCGTTACTTGATGGAAGTTCATTTTATCTAACAATAAAACACTGAAAACGTTTGTTTTCTATACTTCCACAAAATGTATTACAAAATTCAATCAGCAGTCCCACAAGGTAGTATATTCGGTCCACTTCTTTATGTACTGTACACATCCGATTTACCAACCTCTCCACAAACCACCATTGGAACTTTCGCTGATGACACAGCAATATTTGCAACTGAAGAGGATCCAAGAGCTGAAGTGTTAAAACTTCAAGAACACCTAGACCAAATTGGACAGTGGTTAAAGAAATGGAAGATAAAAGCTAATGAAACTAAGTCAACACATATAACTTTCACACTAAGGAAAGACCAATGCCCAAATATTAGCCTTAATCAAGTCAACATACCACAACAGAACATCGTCAAATACCTGGGACTTCATCTTGATTCTAAATTAAACTGGAAACAACACATTTTAAAGAAGAAGAAACAAATTGAGTTGAAAGTGAAAGAAATTAATTGGCTTATAGGTAGAAAATCTCGACTCTCAATTGAGAACAAACTGCTGATTTATGAAACAGTCATCAAACCTATATGGACGTACGGTATAGAACTATGGAGTTGTGCCAGCAAATCAAACACAAAAATTATACAAAGAACTCAATCAAAAATTCTACGCACCATCGCAAATGCCCCGTGGTACATTTCCAACCAAACCCTTCATACAGACCTAAACATCCCGTTAGTCAGCACAGTAATTCAAGAAAGAGCCAACAGACACCAGGAGAAATTGATTGGAAGGCCATCCCAACCAATTAATATTACCATTACTGCAGCCACTAAACAACAGAAGATTGCGAAGATTATGGGCCATAGATCTTTGCTGAAACTGAGGTGAAACCGCTGGGTGATGTACCTCATAACGCCATTTTAGTGTACAATACTACATTGATATAAGTTATTGTACTTGTTATCACATTAACTCATAGAATATGTAATTCTGATTTTTAATAAATGCTTACAAAAAAAATATTACAACTAAGTGACTACAACTGTTTCGGCAGAGTGCCTTTCTCAAGTGATATAGTTTACAATATGTTTGCCTTTTTAAGTCTTTAACTGAAGAGGTTTAACTGTTTTTCTCGACTTGGTCATTCAGAATTATATCTGTATTTTTCAATTTATTAATTTCCATAAATTCTAAAAAAGATAGCTTAAGGCCTTTATTTTGAATATGAATATACTTTTTACTGTTGTCAGACAACAGAAATAAAGGTTTATTTCACAAATAAACATTGCCTTTCGCTTAAATTCAAAGTTCAAGCCAGCTCCCGCTATCCACCTGCCTCTTGGAAGTTTTACCATATAACTTATGCGAAAAGCAATGTTTATTTGTAAAATAAACATTTATTTCTGTTTTCTGACAACAGTAAAATATATATTAAACAAAATAAATTACATACATTCTTCTTTTTTTGTCAATAATTTAATTTAAAAAAAAATTTGGGCACCCTGTATTATAAATCATTATGATAATAGAAAAAGACTAAGTTTTCAATCTATGGGCACATAAAATAATACTAAAAATATTGCTCTTCATCCCACCAGATTGAAAACAATGGGGACCTTCTCTGGTTACAGCTCCGAGGCTTTTTTTTATTAATATTACGGGAAAACCCCATTAACAGTTACAATTAACAAATAGTAAAATGTAAGATATATGTAATAGATTGAGAAAAAAATATAACCAAAAAACAACAAAAATAATTCAACCTGCAACAATGTTCAAACAACCAACAATTAACTTTACAACCCTAAATTTATAATTAAAGTTTTACACTAAACTAAAGTATTAATTATTATTCTACGAAACTGATTCTATTAAATTGAGCCCTGAACCCACTCTCAGACATATCAAATATTTCCAAATGAAGTTGGTTAACATATCTCGAGTATCTTTCTATAGGCAAATTCATACCATAATTTGTTCGATGATAGGGTATATGAAAAGAAGAGTAGTTATGTCTCCTATTTCGTGTGACAATCTCAATGTTAACCGACTCAAACAATTCAGCACTATCAATTTTCCCTGTAACAATTTTACGCAAAAAATTTAATCCAGCACAGATTCTCCTTTCTGAAAGTGTTTTCAAATTCAGTTGTTTTTCTTCTAAAGGCTAGAAGGCTAGAGGCTTCTAAAATTTGCAAGCCATAACGGATGCGGAGACTAAAGAAGATGAGGGAATTTTACAATTTATAATTCACGTCTCATCTGCTCAGCGTAGTAAAGTTCCAACGAGAATGGTTCCCTTCGTACTCCAATAAGAGTAAACATGTAAATAAAAAATGAATAACCATTTTCAATTTCGTTGCAACACGAAACTACAGCCGCATTATATTCTAGTTCAATCAGAGAGTGCAGCAAGCACCTCTACCGGTTTCGAAACTTATTAGTCTCTCATCAGGAGGCACATATCTCTCTCTCTCTCTCTCTCTCTCTGTCTCTCTCTTTCTCTCTCTCTTCGTTGCAATCCATAACTGCACGGCGGGGTTTGTCCTGGTTGGGTCAGAGAGGGCAGCATATGTGCATCCTGATAAGAGACTAATAAGTTTCGAAACCGGTAGAGGTGCTTGCTGCACTCTCTGATTGAACTAGAATATAATGCGGCTGTAGTTTCGTGTTGCAACGAAATTGAAAATGGTTATTCATTTTTTAATTTTGATAATGTTTATATTACTGAATAGAAAATTGAATACCCTTTCAAATGAGCTATCACAAGGCCCCTATTAGTTATTTAAAAATAAGGTGTTGTAGACGTGGACGTTGACAAATGACAGATGTATGTATCGTAAAAATGTGTCCCCCTTAGAACAAAAATCGATCTGTTTCGGCATTTCCTGATTTCCTTAAAATTTAATAACTACTGCCAAATATCAAGGTGGACTCTTTTCTTTGGCCCACCCTGCAGGGCCGCCGCTATCATGTGTGCAAAGTGTGCATCGCACACGGGCGGCCGATTATAGGGGCGGCCAAAAGCAGTCCACTGATTATAATTTTTTTTAACGAAAATATATTCAAAAAACAAATAGTAATGATTCAGATATTTCTATAAACTCTAAATATTTCAAACAATCTAAACAAAAATGCCAGAAAATGTTATTTATTATATGAACTGCCTTTTGCAACTGTAGTCATAAAGTAGTTCCGGGAATGCTTTTTAATTCAAAGTGGCTGGCAGTTTTCGGACTTTAAGGATATTTTTATCTACGTGGTCCATATGCGAATTTTTCAAATTCTGAACATTTGTTATTTGTTATAGACCAGGGCGCATCTGTAAAAATATTAGTACATTTGGACGTTGAGGGGCGACTCCAATTTTTTTGCAGAAATTGCTTGAAAATAACTCAAATAATAATATTTGAGTTATTCTCCCTCTCAAAAAGGTCCGGAACATTAATCAAAATGTCAAAAAATGAAGGAAAAATTCGATTTTTCTCTTCGTTTTTTGATTATAACTTTAAAAGTATTCATTTACGCGAAAAGTTGTACGGACATAAAAGTTGCGTAATTAAATTTCCTACAACATAGAGTTGGTCAAAAATTTAAAAAATAGTCACCCTTGTTGCAAAATAGCAATAATTGCGAAAAAACCATACAAAAACAAGTATTCGCATTTTAAGTTTTTCAACCATTTATGCTACACTTAGGAAATATTTCATATTTCACCCAGAAAAACTTCATGATACAGTAAAACAATACTGTAAATTTCATTAAGATCGGTTCAATAGATTTTGCAAAATAAATTTTTTCATTCCAGCTTTCGCAAAGAAAATTCATTTTTTCAAAATGTTACAGGACTGAAAATAAAGCAGATAGCAAGTTGAAATTTTTTTGCTTATAGAAGTGTACTGTACCTTTCATTTGCAATTTGCAAAACTAAAATCGATTAACTACCACGGCGTCAGGAATTTTTTAATTAAACATTAATTATTGGTGCTACGCGCAGGACAGCGGATAGTTTGCTCTGATTGGGCATTCCAATGACCTTTGATAATGATTGACACATTTTAATTTTTATTAAATTTCGATATAAATAAATAAATTTGTTTATTGCAAAATAAAAACACATACTTTATCCTTTGAAATAACACTTTTTTTTAGCAAAAACTTTCTTTGTTCATATATTTTAACTTAGAGAATAAATTTTATTATTTTTAAACATATGCAATTGTTTAAACAGTATTTCACAAACAATAATAAAATTAGTTTGGTTTTTGTGGAATTAAAATATTAAATACAACAAAATATAGAGTAAGAAAATAATATATTAGATAAAGATTGGAAGAAATTTTGGTGAAAATCAACTTGTGTGAATCGAACACCGCTGTCCTGCGCGTAGCACCAAAAATTAATTTTTATTTAAAACATTTCCTGACGCCGTGGTAATTAATCGATTTTAATTTTGCAAATTGCAAATGAAAGGTACAGTACACTTCTATAAGTAAAAAAAATTCAACTTGCTATCTGCTTTATTTTCAGTCCTGCAACATTTAAAGAAATGAATTTTTTTTGTGAAAGCTGGATTGCAAAATTTATTTTGCAAAATTTATTAAACTGATCTTAATGAAATTTACAGTGTTGTTTTAATATATCATAAAGTTTTTCTGGGTAAAATATGAAGGTCCTAAGTGTAGCATAAATGGTTGAAAAACTTAAAATGCGAATAATTGTTTTTGTATGGTTTTTTTAGCAATTATTGCTATTTTGCAACAAGGGTGACTATTTTTTTAATTTTTAACCAATTCTATATTATATGTAATTTAATTACGCAACTTTTATGTTAGTACAACTTTTCTCAGAAATGAATAGTTTTAAAGTTATAATAAAAAACCAATAAAAAAATCGAATTTTTCCTTAATTTTTTGACATTTTGATTATTTAAACAATGTTTCGGACCATTTTGAGTGGGAGGATAACTCAAATATTATTATTTGAGTCGCATCTTGAAACAGATGCGCCCTGGACTATTAAGAGAGTACGAAACGACAATAGGATACTTTCCGAGAATTTAGATAAGTGCTTGTTAACTTGCTCTCATTGAGTGATAAGTCTGTTTTATTATTTGATGGTTGCTCTGTTATAATATTGTTCCTTTATGCTTGTATGGTTTTATATGGGTTATAGTTCAGACTAAGTTGAGAATTTGATGATTTTAGACACGCTCTTGATAAACGATTTTGTTTGTAATAGATGTATAGTAGTGTGCCCGTTTCTTTTGCACACTACTGTATTTCAAATAGGCCTGGAACCCGTGTGTTAAAAAAAGTCGATTAATAGCAAGCTGAAAATTTGTTAATAGCTTAACGGTGTCTAGTCGTGCAAACTTTGATCTACGGGAACACTGGAACAGGGGAAGTTTTAATTGTGAAACAGTTTAAAAATTTGGAACTTCAGATTACGAAAACGTCCCATGTATTTTGTCGGACAGAACATCCAATTAATTTGTTACCCTTTCATTAAACTCTCATGCAAAAATCAGACTGCTATTACTAAACAACATAATTCCTGTCAGTTGACATGTTCTTCGTGTTTCACTCATTAAAATGCCCAGTTGGTCATAGACACCAGTCTGATTTTTGCAAGAGAGTGTAATGAAATGGTAACAAATCAATTGGCATTTATGTCCGACAAACTACATGGAACGTTTTCGTAGTCTGACGTTCCAAATTTTTAACCTGTTCCACAATTAAATCTTTGCTTGTTCCAGTGTTCCCATACATCAAAGTTTGTCCGACTAGGCACCGTTAAGCTATTAACAAATTTTCAGCTTGCTATTAATCAACTTTTTTTTGGTACGCGGGATCCAGGTGTCTAAAAGTAAAATCGAGATCAGAGCAATTATTTTTCATATACCCGTTACGGTTACAATGTATCTCCTGCACATTTTTTTAAATACTAGTACCTATGTTGAAACGACTAAAGTGTTAAAAGGGGGCGGCAAATATTAAGTTGCACACGGGCGGCCAACAATTTAGCGGCGGCCCTGCCACCCTGTATAGTCTATATTGAGAGATTAGCACAATGTCATGGAACTTATCCACCCTGTTAGATAGACCAGTCCCTGATAGACCAGTTATTGGAGGAGAATCACTATAAAGGAAGTAGAAATGAAACAGACGTATTAAAAAAAAATCTAAGATGCTCTAGATGTCATAATATCCTGAAACCTCTCGATTTGGATGCCAGAAAATATATTTTTATACTAGACGTTGACAGTTCAAGTAGTAGCGTAAGTGAGTTTTTGAATAGTTCTATAGTTCTGTTCGAGATATTAACAGTAATGCATTATCTTTTTTGGCTGCAATTTTTTAGATTGATTGTATATAATGGATGCTTTATAAAGCACTTTAAATTTCCTTTTCTCGCAAGCTAAAAAAAAACTGAAAAATAAGGGCGTTTGTTTAGTAAAACATTTTTGTAATGATACCTTACATCCATCTGTTTTCAAGATAGAGGGCGTTGAAAAAAAATTTACACATTTTTTGCGATTTTACGAATATTCATTCATAATAGAAACTATAATTCTTCGGAAGTGTTATGATATTTTATTTTTTCATGAAAACGGCGTGTCGTATGAAGTATGAAAATAAGGAAAAATTGATTTTTTCTACGAGCGTGCCAAAAAGGTCTACTTTCGCGCACGCGCTTTAGTTTAGAAAGTTTTACTTTTCCGCACGCGTGTTACTTTTCCGCACGCGTTTTACTTTTCCGCACGCGTTTTACTTTTCTGCACGCGTGTTAATTTAGATATGTTAATATGGCCTTAAAGTAATTATAATACATGCAATAAACTAATATTTAGATATTATTTACTAATTTATTTCAAATATATCTTATTGTGTTCATGTGTTAATGAAATTAACGCGAGAATTCGATGAAATAAAATTATTTTGACATAATATTCGAAAGTCAAATCAGTAGACAATAACAGTGGTTTTGAATTGTCGTCATGGAAACCAAGATCGTCGTCATGCTAACCAATCATGCTGAGAGTTTGGTTTTGACAACCTTGTCAAAGAATTAATTTGTGTATGTATTTTCATATTAATTAAATTAATTGATTAAGATTTGGTCATTTTTTAAAGACTCGTAGAAAAAATATTGTTTCTAACGCTTGCAGAAAGTCCCGCTTCGCGTCGTTCGGCAAACTGCAGTCGCGTGCGGAAAAGTATGACTTTCTGCACTTGTTAGGAAAATAACTATTTCCACCTACCTCTACCGAAAGTATGCTTTTCCGGACCTGATTGTAGGGAGCAAAGTTGTACTTTTCCTCCCTAGGGAGGAAAATATTTTTCCTCCCTAGGGAGGAAAAGTAAAAATGGTATTTCATTCATGAAATATAACTTATTGACGCCCTGTACAATATCTATTTTCTATTACTTAAGTATCTACACATTTTAACGTTTATTTATAAAACACCCTGTATTTTGCACAATGGTAAAAAATAGTAAATTGTTATTTTGATTTAACAATGTTTACATTAATAATTTGACTTATATTTGACAGTTGACAGTTATATTGTACCTACTTGTTACTTTATTTTTAATAAATTTTGTTGGTTAATTACATAAATAAACTAAGTAAAAATGAAAAAGGACTTGTTGTTAATTTGAGGAAGGTGGAAAAACCATATGTATAACATGGGAGTAAAGTGCCTTTTCCTCCCTTGAATGATTACTGCCCTCCGCTACGCGTCGGGCAGTAAACTTCATTCTCGGGAGGAAAAGTAGCACTTTCCTCCCTTGTTATACAAATAGCTATTTTGTCACAAATTGAACTGGGAATTCAAAAATGATTTCTAATTTGAAATATCTCAGTGGCGTACTTTTTTTTGTTTAAAAAATTAAGACCATTACTCGTATGCGCGCCAATGATGAATATAAAATTCTTAATTATATGTCAAATATACACAATATATACAATATATAAATAAATAAATAAATATATACAATATAAATGTACCTCTTATAACCCACCAAATTTCATTACAACGTTGCCAGTAGTTTCGGAAAAATCGTAAAAAATGTGCAAATTTTTTTTCTTTAACGCCCTGTATCTTGAAAATGGATGGCATTACAAAATGTTTTTACTAAGCAAAGCCTAGTTAGTTTTCAGTTTTTTACCTATACTAGAGACGGTGATACCTTTTTGTGAAACACCCTGTATATTAACAGTGATTTTTTTCTCTGAGCTGTGAAATGAAAATACTACTGAGCATATGACGTAATTCTCAGTTAAATAATCTCTTGAAGTCTTTATGGAATTGATTTATAGATAATTTCGTAGAATGTCTAGATAATTTTGCATCAACACCCACGGTATAAGCAGACAAGGTCTGTACATGCACCAGTAATGTTATACTAAGTGGATTTTGAATGTCTCGGTTTGATTTCAATTAATTACTCGGCTTATAGTACATCGTACATGTCACTGAAAATTTTCCTGTTTCGACGTTTACTAATTTGCTTGATATTCACTTTATAATACAGCATACCTCTAAAGGCTTAGATCTAGATATCGTCAAATTTGTATAATCAATAAAGTAAAGCTGGTACAATTTTGTGCCATGCATTCAATTATTTTTAAAATAGTTGTAATGGTGTACCTACTTAAAAAAAAACGAAATACGGTCCTTAAAATGCATAACGAATTGTTTACGATAGTATTTTTTTATTTAAACTTACGTGTCTCGACAACTAATGTTGACAGTATTGGTTAAAATGTTATGGGTTACAATGACGATGTTACAATGATTTTTAAATGAAATCATCTTTTTTTTTCGAACCCTGAGAAACCTAATAATTATTTTTGAAAAATTTAGTCGCGGAATGAACAATTACATTATTACTGAGTGCCTAAATTGCAAAACTTGCCCTTGAAAACAATCCGCCCGGTTCAAGACCACCCGGAAGACCACCTTAAAACATGGAGAGATAGTTGGCAATCTACCTTCCAGGAAATTAACCAGAGGCAGAACAGACACATGAGACTAGTAAAAATGACCTTAATGAAGACCGATAATAGAAGGAAGCCTAAGCCTAACAGGAAAATATGATGTTAAAATTGAATAAAAGCAAGGATATCCGCTTTCCACACTTCTTTTTCAATTTCTTGTTGGAGACAATATTAAGAGAGAGTGGGATACGAAGGAAAGGTATGATTTATGACAACAGAAGCCAGGTGCTGGACTTTGCGGACCAAGTAGTCCTAGTGGCACTAACTGAAAGCTATCTGATGAGGATTTTAAAACTCTTTGAAGTAAAAGTTAAGCAGTATGGACTGAGGACTAATGAGCAAAACACAAAGTATATGGAAATGGAACAGACCGCATATGAAGAAACACCACTGAAGACTATCTCAGACAACTAGAGTAAAGAGTACTACTTCAGAAAGGTGACGAAGAGTATCTAGGAGTAACTCTAAAAAGTAATGGGGAAGAAAGCCAAGAAATTTTATGATAAGAACAAAAAGCCAAGATGAGAAGAGAATTTCAAGAGGAAGGAAGATTGCCGTAGACCAACCCAAACTACTAAGAGCAAAAAAGATATCCAGAGAGGCAAAATTGAGACTATACCGAACAGTGATCCAGCCCACAGGCCTTTATGGAAGCAAAACATGGGTTATGAACAAAAATCAAGAAAATATGCTGAATATCTTGCAGCGGAGTGTCCTAAGGAAGATATTCGGGAAAGTAAATGCAGAGATCAGATCAGAGATCTGTACAGGAAACTAGAAATAAGCCAGATAATCAGAACAAAGAGACTTAGTTGGTTAGGTCATCTTGCGAGAATTGCTGACGAAAGGTAAGCAAAGGACTCGCGGATGAGAGAGAATGGAAGAGGAGAAGAGGACTGGAAACTATCGCGATAACAAATTTGTGAACTGCGGCCATGGACAGGAGAAAATGGAGAAAAACCGTGGAAAAATTCCGTTAAGCTACAAATATAATAAAAATATAATATATTGGAGAAAAATACAAAACTAAGTCTACCAGCTGAAAGTCAAAAGTTAACCAAAATAATTCTAGTTACATTTAAAAATGAATTTTGAGGAGCAAAGTTTGTATAAATATGACAACCTAGTTTCGTAACCCTTAAACATTCTAATTAAAATAGCTAATAACTTTTAAATTTAATACTAAGTATTTAATTCTTGATTAATTACTGATATTTGTTTTAAATGTGTTCTTTTTGATTAATGTCATCTTTTTCTTTTATATTTAAATTCCATATAATATTTTATCTAAGTCCAATTCATATGCGGTCTGAACCTTTAGGATAACAAACGTTCCGTTTCCATTTGAATCCACGAAATCCCATGAAAACGTAAAACGGACACGTTCGCATGATAAAACAAGAAAAACAGTTTTATTGCATTCCTGAACACCGTTGCCAATTACATTTTGAAATCTTAACTGCCTAAGATACTGCTGTTACATTGAAGCTTTATTACAATGAAGGAAAAAGGGAAACAAAGTGCCCAATTTTGAGGGGTACAGAATGGAAACTGGTTTTTTATTTTAATACTGTAATAATTCCATTCGTCAAAAATGTATTTATATTAAGAAAACCAGACAATAAAATATACATTTTTTATAGCAATTAGAAACTTTTCGGAAAATATTTATATATTTGTAATCGCTAGAATTTTACCTATAGGGGAGTGCAATTAGAACGAAAACATGCATTGTTTCGGAAAAATTCAAACAAGCTTATATTTTCCTAAAACTTTTTTTGTTAGTTTATATACAAGTGAAGTTTCTAAGTCCAAGAACAACGTTTTTAAAAAGAACTTTATTGACAAGGGACTACTTACTACAGTTAAATGCAAAATAAGAGTGACGCTATACAATGCAAAAGTTTATTTATAAGCTCGGTGACGCCGAGGTGTGGTCGAGGTGAAGCTTGCTGACGCTGTCCTTTTATTATTGGTGATTTAGCAGTTCTGGTTTCTTAACTTACATGTTAAAGTTAAAAGTTCTACTTGCAGATTTGGCCGCTAATTGTTTATTAATTGTTTAAACAATACCAATTTCTTTGTATAAATAATTTTTTCTACAACCGTGGTAAAAATGCAATTTTTGTCACTCCATACGAGCGTTAAAAATGCTACTTTAAGGCACTAGTGCTTTAAAATATTTTTAAGGCACTGCAGTTCGTATTGACCGTATAGACAATTTTGATGTACCTAATGTCAAAAAAATATAAAAATGGAATATCAACAAGTTCAAGTAAAAGTTTTTGTAGATATTGTCCTGTAATTACGTTTGTAGAAAAAATATTGTATGATATGCGTATTAAAAAGTACATTTTTAAGGCACTCATGTGAATTGCAGAACTCGCTATCCCTCATTCTGCAAACTTTAACATGCGTGCCTTAAACGTGTACTTTTAACACTTATATCATAAATAACTATTAAAAATATCATTAAATTCATCATTTTGCTTTGATCAAATATGTTTTTATTTTGTTTTTGATTATGCTGAATCAGAATATGGCATTGCAATTTGAAAATTCTTATACAGAAGCTCTTATACAGTATGTCTGCCTAGCTAGGGAACACATGGACAACTTTTTTATTATTAATTTTACGAAAAAAAGTTATTCTTCATAAAATGCTCTGGATAGTCAAAAATCTAAAATTCAACCATCAGATGTCAAATTTTATCAATTTTATACGAGTTATGTCAAAAATATGAATTTCGTTAAAGAGTAAAGCACCTTTATATTCCAGAATATCAAAAAATTCTATTATGAAAAGTTGTTTTAAATTAAACTTTAAATATACAATTACATCATTCTTATCTAAAAAAAAATTTTCAATTTTTTCTCAAATTACGGATACTCATCATCATTTTTTACAATTATGATAACTATTTTATTATCACTTTTACGAAAAAAAAGTTATTCTTTATAAAATGCTCTCCCTTGTCTGAAATCTAAGATGCAACAATCAGATATCAAACTTTTTTAATTTTATACGAGGTATGTAAAAAATATGAATTTTTCTTAAAAGGATGGGTACGTATTTTCGGCGGCAATGCTATTCAAATGGGGATTATTTTTTTTCAAATCCTGAAGAAAGTAATAAGTATTTTTGAAAAATTTAAACGCAGAATGAAAGATTACGTTATTGGCGAGGGCAGAAAGGCCCTGAGAACTTCTATAATGTTTATTTTAATAAGTTACAGGGGTTAAAAACTAAGAGAAAATTTACTGTGATATTTAAAATATCTCATTCAAAATAAACTTTTTATTTATTCTAAGGGAATTCCGTCCCTCGGTAATAGTGTAGTCTTTCATTTTGCGTTTAAATTTTTCAAAAATATTTATTGGTTTTTTCAGGATTTGAAAAAAATGAACACAATGTCCGTGGTAATATTTCCAAATCTATCTTTGTCATACAACGCACTCAGCCGAATAGAATATTGTCAGCATACTGTCAGTCAGACAGTGACAATCAGTGACCATTTTAAATATTTGACATAACATCGGGAATATTTTGAGTTGTTGATTAAATAATATTGATATATAGTGTATTGGATAAATAATTGATTTAAGACGTGAACTTAATAAAAAGTTATTTATTGTGTATTATTTGTGGAAGATCCAAGGGGAGAATACATCAGGATAATATATTCTGTGATCCAAGTATTTTGTTGTTAAAGATGTTCAAAATTGTAAGCGATCCATAGAAACAATATATTATTAAAAAAATCACTTTAACACTTTTGCTCTTTTCTCGATTGAGTATTAGTTTTTGTTGTACATATAAATTATTGCAATCACTGAATACACAGTTAGTGAAAAATTATCACATTTATTAACTGAATTAATAATTTGCAATTATAAAAATAACATTTATCCAAGAACATTCAAAAGCCATCTCTTTAAATTAATGATGACATTTTCAAGTAGAATGCCATTCTAGTAATGTTTACATATCCATATCAGTGTGAATTTTACTACACGTAATTTGCCGTGTAAAGACAGAAAAGGTAGGGATACCCGTAAAATATTTGCGAATTATGTACCGATGGCCTTAAGAGTTAAATGCCTTTATTATTCACAATATTTTAATTATAAGGATAATCTGAACACTAAAACAATTTTTTTAATTCCAAACAACTTTTCTTAATAACAATTTTCGATATTGTGAAATGTAACGGTACTATTTTATAAAGAATAACTTTTTTTCGTAAAACTGATAATAAAAAAGTTATCAATAGGTTCCAAGTTACGCAGACATACTGTATAAGAGCTAAAAAAAGTTTTTTTTGCTGAACATTTATTATTGTTGAAGCTTATTATTAAATGTATTTTAGGTAAGTTTTACAGAAAATAATTTTGATCACTTTGTATAAACATTTTTTTAGATGGTAATTTTCGGTTTTTGTATTACATTTTTGTCATCTTTCAAAATTTTCTCAAAAAGAAATACTTTGCTTCATTTCTAAAGTAACATAATTCAGTTTATTTTAAAGATTATATCCTAAGCTTTAAAAAAGTACTTATAAAACTGTCATAGATCTATTCAAACTTAAGTAATACCGTCTTAAAATGGTGGCAATTCTGTAAAACTACGAAGATTTCAAAAATTACATTTTTTGAGACGTCATATCATTTGAATTAAATTTTTGAGATTTTTTTGAATGAAACATAATTTAGTAAGATGCTTGAAAGGTAAGTTGTGCAAAATTGAGTATTTTATAAGAAAAATTGTATTAGTTACACATTTTTAAATCATTTTTAAACAAAATTCATGTAAGGCTCATTTTCCGCCTCCACCGTATTTATGCCCATACATTTTGTTTCTTTTTATTATAACCATAAGATAGCTTAATTATTCTTCTTTCATGTTCAATTTGTAAAATTTCATTTGATCTATTAATTAAAGAATTACATTAAAATAACTCAACCGTGCACTTCGCCGTACGCTAGATTACAGTGCGCCAATGTTTGTGAGAAGGGTGACTTTAGCGTTATAAATAAAAAATATAGAAGATACAGATTTAATATTAGAAAATTCTTTATTTTGTATAAGGTTTTTTTGTAAAATTTCCTGAATTTTTCAATGGTCAAGTCAGTTTTATTCTAAAATTTATATTTTCGGAGTTATTTAAAAAAATATCTAATTTCGCAGTTCATTTGTTTAATAAAAAATTAAGCACCCACTTCTCGAGTAGAACTTTTTGATATGTTGTTTATTCAACATTTCTTAATGAAATTACAAAACGTTCTATCTTGTTTGATTTTTTCCGAAGTGAAAATCTATATGCACTCCCCTACTAGATAAATAGACGGGTTGTGAAATGCAATCTTAGATTTCTCCTAGTCTTCTTCTTATTTATCGTTCACAATACAATTTACCCTCACTTAAAAGGAAGATCTGCTAAACGGATCATTACTACACTAAAAAAAATTAGTAACAGCTGTGGTATTGGTCCTTAAGAGACCCGTACTGTACACAGATATTTAGAGTCCCCTAGTGATATATCACAATGCATTACCTAAATATTTCTTTTCTCCTTTTAAGTAACTTAATTCACAACAAACTCTACTGGAAAATCGATGACTCTTTCATCGACTTGACTTTTTACATAAACTCATCTCGGACCACTGCCCAGAATATTTACCATGAAACTAAACTCAGTACAAATAAAGTATGTAGAGAAAGTAACAATCCCAATGGGTGTGTTTCGCATTGTAGTCTTCTGAAATAAATACATAGGTATTGTTAATAATTGTTTTGAAAACCGACGAAATTTTATCACAACCTAAAAATTTACTGACTGACGAGAATACCAATAAAAGGGCAGTCCGTTATATAAAAAGCTATAACCTCTACCCAAAACAATTGCATAAAAACCAGATTTAAAATGCGTTTATCTCGAAAAATGTTGAGTTTTCTCTAAATGAATGTAGTATACCTTTTTTAAGTAAAAATATTAGGAGAATACAATTTTTGACTCAAAAAATATGTAGAGTGGATAATAAAAAAATTGAACGTATTAAATTAGCGCTGAAAGATGTATGTGGCACCCTCTGGGTAATACATCATTTTTGGTGGCAAATTTATATTTCTCCTCCCAAAAAAAACCCCGCTTACCAAATTTCGTGTTATTACCCGATGACTGTTATCAAATATTCAAGAATAATAAAATAAAAGTTTAATTTTGACACCCTGTACTTCCGTTATTATCAACTTTCGTACTAAGGTAAGTTAGCTTAAATCGATCTATTTTAACCTCAGGAATATAAGGTTAAGCTATGGCCCATTCTTTACCAAACACCCTATATAAAAAGCTACAACCTTCACCCAAAACAATTGCCAAAAACTTGTAAGGTAAATATCAGCCATCGAACTGATATAGGGCGGTATAATTTAACTCGCGATAAAGTTGTTACGACGCCATGTCCCTTTCCTGTTGTTAACATCAGGGGTCACTGTGCATACAAAATTGCCCATAATTCGATTACCAAAACCTAACCACTATCGAACAACAGAATGTTGTCGATAAATTGTTGTGAACAACGATCAATGGAAAAATAAATGTCGTTTTTAATGTAAATTTTATATCGCTTTGGCAGTTGTACACACAAACTTTTTTAACTAACCGTAGTTCAGACACCACAAAGTCACTCGTGTTCTTTGTCTGCTGCGAGACGGCTATCTCTTTGCTGCATGGTAGCAGCCGCTGCCCTTTTCATCCCGCGATTCAAGATTTGTGTAATTTTTCCTGTGAGGTATCAAGTACGGTTACGTACAGAAAGTAACAATTCCAACGGGTGTGTCTCGCATTGTAGTCTCATGAAATTATGCCTTAAATAAATTCTTCTAAAATAAATACGTTATTGTTAATTGTTTTGAAAACTGTCAAGACTTTATCACAACCTAAAATTTACTGATTTACGAAAATAACAATAAAAGGAGTATCCTTTATATAAAAAAGATACAACCTTCACCCAAAACAATTGCCAAAAAAAGTTGAAAGGTAAATATCGGCCATCGAACTGATATGGGCCGGTATAATTTAACTAGCGATAAAGTTGTTACGACGCCATGTCCCTTTCCTGTTGTTAACATCAGGGGTCTCTGTGCATACAAAATAGCCAACGGCTACGTTGGTTTACTTTGCGGCACAGGAAATTTATATAAAGTATTTAAAGCTCCAAGTGAGCGGACCAGACCATGAGAATCGATTAAACATAAAGTCCGCACACTTTATGCATTATTTAGAGTAGATATATTAAGTGGAGTTTGATTATAAGGTTTTATGATTTGTAATGAATTATGCATCAGTGTTAAACTTTTGTTCGTTTGGTTAATATTGCACCATATTATGTTTGATGGATTTTAGATTTAATAAAAACTTAGTTTCGCATTAAGAAGTGATATCGCGTGAAAATAAAAGTGTCACTTTGGTTTAGTTAACTTATGGTGGCATTTTTGCACGAATTTTGTTACAATCCAATGAAATTTAAGTTTTTTTTAACGGAATTTGATTCAGAAAGCATTAACCTTTATAAGCGAGCCTGCATATGATAAAAATCAGTACCTAGGGGAGAGTAGGCTATTGGTGCGCACCTAAGGCAAATTCAGGATATTGCAAAAATTTTAAACATTTCAGTTTCTAAGTTTTTTGAAGATATATTTCAAGGTCCTAGGTATATTGGTAGAAACCCCATTCAGTGAATGGTTGAAAAGTAGAATAGTGAGTGGCGAAATTTCCAATTAGTGTAACGCGCACAATTACCCGACATATTCGGCTAATGGTGCGGATATGTCAGATAATTGTGAGCAACAATAGATTTAAAAATGACCTTGAAAAATGTAGTTTATCGATCATAAATATTAAAGGGACCAGAAAGTATAAGAAAAAAACGAAAAAAGATAAGAAACCAAGCAACAGATATATTAAAAGAATCTAAGCATCGCGGAAGTCACAAATATATCCTTCTGGACTATCCTCTCCTGTACACGTTGTATGAGCCTATTGACAACATATCGAACACGTTCTATATCTCATCTTTCTTGCTACTATAGCGGTACGCTTTAATTACTATTTTTGCTAATTTTATTTTCTTAATTGTTAATAGCTTTTCTCAAAACGAAATAATATGGGTCATATAAATTCACATGTAAAATACAAACCAGATGCTAAGAGGGAAACAGTTTTACAAAACGGAATGTATCCTTAACCATATGTTTTTGGTATGTTCAGTTTAACAAACTGAATTCCCCATAAATTAATTACCTTATCAGTCAATAACTCACAATTGGACATGCATTCGAAAACGTAAAACTGCAGAAATGTTTCAAACTTTAAACGCCAGATCTAAATAATTTATTGCCCATCTGGTCAGATGGTAAAACACAAACAAATTAGCGTCTGTGGTTTCTTTTCAGCCACTCGGTCAGTCGGTCACAACACCCCAGAGACTTCGGCCGCTCGCTGGGCCGAAAACAAGAACAAACCCTCTTACGCGATTATGATCAAAACACTTTTTGTTACCGAAATAAATAAATATATTACTGTTCGTTGTTACACTTATTTTTATTAATTCCGTCAACCACACCACCGGAATACTACCATTACCACAGAATAAACAGAAATCATTTTCATTTGACACGAGATCATCTATCTCATCTTCATCGCACATTATTTCACTTTACGCAATATCTTCGGAGCCGCTATCTTCAAAAATCTTCCTTTTTGAACCTTCTGTCAATTTTGTTGCTTTTCCTTTACCCCTTAGTCCATTTTGATACTTGTTTAAACGATATTGCCTTTTTTTTCTTTTTTAAATGTTCATCACACGTTTTTTTGTTGGGCGTTTCTGTTAATATTCGAGATTTTTGTTCCTTTCCGGCAATTATTTTTTGGTTGGAGTGATTTCGGAAGCGGACTTAGATTTTCCAAAATGCTGCTGCTGAATCTACTTGGAACTGCAGCATCATTATGTCTTGTATTATTATACCTTGTCGGCTAATGGTGCGCAATGCGTACAATTAATTAGACGAACTTCCACTTCACCATATAACACAAAATTGGATAAAATACATTCGATGAAATATAGGCTGTTTTTCTGAAGCTATTTCTTTGTTGCATTTTTGTAATTAACTATTCTAATTTGGAAATAAGCCACAATTTAACTTGAAAAAATAATTTGATTAACGTTTCGATTTCCACATCGGACGTCGCTGTCCAATGTATAGACTATGGTGGATGAAATCGCAGGCACCTTCTAATACATCGGACTAAAAATAAAAACAATAACAAACGTGGACGACCCTAAATGTAAAACTATAAATGGCAATGAGACGAAACAAGTCAAACAATACATCGACCTAGGTCAAATTATTATGAAACTTAAAAAAGTCAACCAAAGTGCGAAAATTTGTAGAAGAACAGGACTGATATGAGCAGGACATACAAAACTCAGTTAGATACATAAGAACCGCAAAATACCTTAATACTTGAGAAGCAAAGTATTCAACTAGTGCATTCTTCCTATTATGACGTATGGATGTCAAACCGGACCCTAAGACCCTGGACAAACTAACATAAATATGCACAAACTAGCTCCAACAGAAAGAGCAATGGAAAGGGTATATAACTGACACGTAGAAAGAGGAACGACTGGGTAAGATCAAAGTTGAAATAAAGGATATCACAACAAACATTGCCAAACTCAAATGGAGCTCCGCTGGTTAGATTACTAAACAAAAGACCCACGTTGGAACCACACAATACAACATTGCATTGCAAACCTTATAAAGGTAGGCGCCCAAGAGGAAGACCACAGATGAGATGGGTTGTTGATATTAAAAGAGTAGCCGGAACAAATCGGAAATATGTTGCTCAGGATAAAGACCGATGGAAGGAGTTGAGAGAGGCATATGTCAAAAATGGATGATAGAAAGTTAAGAAGAAGACGTGTATTACAAACAAAACAATTAAAATACCATCGCCTAAAAATAATACTATTGTCCAAATAACGACGCAGGAAAAAACTAAATTAATCTTAACTCATTTTTTTCAAATTCTATTAGAATAATATTATTATGTAGGATTTAAAAATACTTCTTAAATATAATATAAATAAAAAAATTTGAAAAAAGAAATTTTTAAGAAACGCTTTTCTTTAGTTACGGATGACTAAAATTAAAAATATTATAAAAAATCAACTAAATAGACAAAAATAAAAAAATTGAAAAAATCTAACACATTCGTCAAAGAAAAGCGTGGCTCGTCTTAGCGCCATAAAAAGCGAATGTGATAGATTTTTCTTTTTTTTTATTTTTTGCTTTTTAGTTGATTTTTTATAATATTTTTAATTTTAGTCACTCGTAACTAACGAAAAGCATTTCTTAAAAAAATATTTCATATTTTTTTATTTTTGATTTTTTAGTCTTACACTTTTCAAACATTAAAATATATCGTCATGTTTATTAAAATATGTATAAAACATATGATGTACTAACATGAAAAGTAATCGGAATCAGCAAAAAATTTGAAACTTTATTGTATATTATATAGCATAACATAAACAAATAACGTAAAAGTGAAATTATGTACAGTCCATATAATTAGCTACAATCTGTAAAACTTTCAAGTTTCTTCATTGTAAAAAAACAAGAGAATTTAAGGCATTTTCCGTTAAAATCGTTTTTTTATTTAAACAATTATTAATAAACATAAATTTTTCTATTGACTATTCGTGTATTGTTCCCGCGAATGCATATATGTCTGCAAATTTTCAGTCATTTGCATTGAAGAAAAGGCAGCTAAAGAAAAGCGTTTTCCACCTACCTCTACCGAAAGTATACTTTTCCGGACCCGATTGTAGGGAGCAAAGTTGTACTTTTCCTCCCTAGGGAGGAAAATATTTTTCCTCCCTAGGGAGGAAAAGTAAAAGTGACGTCATGGTATTTCATTCATGAAATATAACTTATTGACGCCCCGTACAATATCTATTTTCTATTACGTAAGTATCTATACATTTTAACGTTTATTTAAAAACAATCTGTATTTTGCAGAATGGTAAAAAACAGTAAATTGTTATTCTGATTTAACAATGTTTACATTAATAATTTGACTTATATTTGACACTTGACAGTTATATTGTACCTACTTGTTGGTTTTAGTTCTAATAAATTTTGTTGCTAAGTTACATAAATAAATTAAGTAAAAATGAAAAATGACTTGTTATTAATTTGAGGAAGGTGGAAAAACCATATGTATAACATGGGAGTAAAGTGCCTTTTCCTCCCTTGAATGATTACTGCCCTCCGCTACGCGTCGGGCAGTAAACTTCATTCTCGGGAGGAAAAGTAGCACTTTCCTCCCTTGTTATACAAATAACTATTAATTAATATGCCAAAATGAATTCTAATGTTACATGTAGCACAAACCGTCTCTACCGGCGGTTTTTCTAAGACTACGATAAAAACACGAATTTCTTTAATTCGAGTTTTGTTGAAGTTTTATTTCGTATCGTATTGAAATTTGACACGAATAAACGCCGATTTTTATATAAACAAAAATATATGAGCGTTCAAAATTTGAAACGTTATTGTTTATTTATGAAGCATAACCTAAACAATTAACGTAAAAAGTGAAATTATGTATAGTTCATATCATTAGCTACAATCCTAGGTCTGGATCCCGCGTATAAAAAAAGTTGATTAATAGCAAGCTGAAAATTTTTTAATAGCTTAAGGATGTCTAGTCAGACATACTTTGATATATGGGAACACTTAAACAGGGGAAGTTTTAATTGTGGAACAGGTTAAAAATTTGGAACGGTCATACCACGAAAACGTCACATGTATTTTGTCAGACAGAACTTCCAATTGATTTGTTACTCTTTCATTAAACTCTAATGCAAAAATCAGACTGCTATTTATCACCAAATGGGCATTTTAATGAGTGGAACACGTAGAACATGTCAAATGACAGGAATTATGACAGGTGATAAATAGCAGTGTGATTTTTGCATGAGAGTTTATTGAAAGGGTAACAAATCAATTGGAAGTTCTGTCGGACAAAACACATGTGACGTTTTCGTGGTCTGACCGCTCCAAATTTTTAACCTGTTCCACAATTAAAACTTCCCCTGTTTCAGTGTTCCCATATACCAAAGTTTGTCCGACTAGACACCCTTAAGCTATTAACAAATTTTTAGCTTGCTATTAATCAACTTTTTTTTCATACGCGGGATCCAGTCCTATCCGTAAAAGTTTCGAGTTTTTACATGGTAAAAAAACAAAGAATTTAAGTATATTCCATTAAAATCGTTTTTTTTTTTATTTAAACAATTATTAAACATAAAAAAAATTTATTGACTATTCGTGTATTGTTCCCTCGAATGCATGCCTATGTCTGCAAATTTTCATTCATTTGCATTTGAGAAAAGGCAGTCAAATTAACGTCTAAAGACTTGACTTAAACTATTGAACTAAAGAAAAGCGTTTAAAAATAACAAAATTAAGAAGAAATATATAGGTACTTACTTAAATAACTACAGACCTATTAATATTTTACAGATTTGGCCCAAAAAAGAATTTAAGTGAGTGCGCCCGTACCAAAAAAAATAATAATTTTGTGTCTGTGTTATATGTTCGACGTGGATATAAAGATCTTCTGTTAAAAGTTGTGGCCGTTGGCAAGTTTTTATTAGAAGCAGTAAACCGAAATTTAACATGGTGTTTATTGTATCCGGATATACTCTCGTGGTTATTTAGAACACATAAATTTTAGTTGTAAAAGCGATCGTAAATTTCAAGCACTTTCCGATTCTCGATACTGCTACTACTTCTGTAACTTCTTAAAATCTGCTGATCGATAATTAGAGACCAATTTTTCTTGCAAAAATATGGACACATAAATCAACTGAATTTATTGCTTTAGATTGTTTTTAATAAACGTTCTGTTACTTTTGGTAGAAGATATTATATGCAAACAAGAAATTACGATGGCATTCTTAGCACCATTAAAGCGAATTAGCAATTCAATAAATTAATTTCAGAATAAATTAATCACGCAATTAAAAAATATTAAATCTAATGTCTACCTTTACTGCTATGTATCGCTAAAATAAGATCTGCTCAAATATACGAAGCAATAAAGCACTAAAATCGGCCTTACCTCCGAAAAAAAAGGACAAGACGGATCTTAATAATACTTTTTGCATTCGATTCGTGAATGCGCCAGGAAACTTTGTGAACCGGAGCCATGATACAGGGTGAGTCATGAGGAACTGTACATACTCCTACCTCATATAGAGGCCCCTATGGGGAATAACAAATGACCATTAAAAAGTGTCTGCTCCCATTGTTTAATAATGTACAGGGCGAGTTTCGCATTTTGACAGAAAATTATATTGGTCATAATTTTTGAACGGTCAGATCGATGTGTCTCTTATTTTGGTCAATCGTTACACTATTACCACCTAATCAACTTATTTATTCAAACTAGAAAAAAATCAGGTCCGGCTTCAAAAAAATTAGTTCGTTTGGGTCTTAGAAAAAATTTCACCCTGTATACGCTGTTTGAAAACTCCAATATGAATTTTAAAAATTAGACAAATAGGCAATTAAAATGGCATAATTATTTTTTCCCCACACGATTACTTAATTTTTATTAAAAAATCAAATTTGTCAAAATCGCAAATTTACCATAAAAATAAAAAAAATTAAACAACGTTTTTCTTAAAATTAAAAGTTTCACCATTTTTTTTTCTATAACACGTCTAGATCTAAAACTCCCCATAACACTTCTCTTTGGACTCTATAGTTTAACATAGACGTGATCAAATAGATAAATTTTAAATTTTTTACTTAATTTTTGCGATTTAACTTTGCAATTCTCGAAGCTGCAACTTTTATTTTTAAAAATTCATAACTTTTACGAGAAGAAGACTGAAAGTCTACACTAATTGTCATAGTCTTCACAATGGTAAGAGATATGTGCTGTAAAAATTTCAGAAAAAAAATTTTCAATGGAACGTTGTAGCGAGTTAAACCGTGATTTCATCTTTTTTTTTTCATTTTTAGGTTAAAATTCCGATTTTAACAAATTTGATTTTCTAATAAAAAATTAAATAATCGTATGGGGAAAAATATAAATATGCCATTTTAATTGCCTATTTGTCTAATTTGTAAAATTAATGTTAGAGTTATCAAAAAGCTTATACAGCGTGAAATTTTTTCTAAGACCAAAACGAAATAATTTTTTAAATCCGGGCCTGATTTTTTTCTAGTTTGAATAAATCAGTTGATTGGGTGGTAAGATAAATTAAATATTTGTCAAAAAAAAATTAATTTTTGTAATAAAAGTAATTTTTTTTAATCTATGGTTCACTTTACCAAACTTTTAATTATTATTCATAGTCAAATTTGATTTTTTTTATAAAAAATTAAGTAATCATGTGGGGAAAAAATAAATACGCCATTTTAATTCCCTATTTGTCTAATTTGTAAAATTCATATTAGAGTTTTCAAAAAGCGTCTACAGGGTGAAATTTTTTCTAAGACCCAAACGAACTAATTTTTTAAAGCCGGACCTGATTTTTTCTAGTTTGAATAAATCAGTTGATTGGGTGGTAACATAAATCAAATATTTGTTTAAAAAAAATTAATTTTTGTAATAAAAGTTAATTTTTTTAAATCTGTGGTTTACTATACCAAACTTTTAATTCATAGTCAAATTTGATTTTTTTATACAAAATTAAGTAATCGTGTGGGGAAAAAATAAATACGCCATTTTAATTGCCTATTTATCTAATTTGTAAGATTCATATTAGAGTTTTCAAAAAGCGTATACAGGGTGAAATTTTGTCTAAGACCCAAAAGAACTAATTTTTTAAAGCCGGACCTGATTTTTTCCTAGTTTGAATAAATCAGTTGATTAGGTGGTAATAATGTAACGATTGACAAAAATAAGAGACACATCGATTTGGCCGTTCAAAAATTATGACGAGTATAAATTTCTGTCAAAATGCGAAACTCGCCCTCTATATTATTAAACAAGGGGAGCAGACACTTTTTAATGGTCGTTTGTTATTCCCCATAGCAGCCTCTATACGAGGTAGGAGTATGTATAGTTCCTCATGACTAACCCTGTATAATATTGAAAAACTGCATACAAAAAATGCATTCTGAAAGTGCATCTCAAACAGACAATAAAAAAAATTCAGAACTCGTCAATTATCGGCGGAAATGAGTTCAATTACTCGGGGGTTTTTGGGGTCACTGAAAACGAATATGACGTCAAAAGTGATCTCCGGAGTACCTGTTTCCAAGGGTACCTTTTTATATCATAATATTATATTTAATATCATTTTGTTAAATTTTGTAAAATATACATGTTTTATTTTTATTTTTTAATTTCTTTCTATTCTGGGTCCACCACTGATAATTAACGTCATTTTGACGGAGAAGGTGAGCTTAAACGAGGTAATAATTTTAAAAAAATCGAGTGATAGATATGTAAGGTGTAAACTATTCGATAGCCGCTTCTGTACGATTTTCCTCGGACAATGTTTTAAAATAATCAGCTATAACATTACAAACTTTTGCTACGACTGGTATAAAATAAAACTGCAAACAAATAGAAAAGCATTTTTCATCCGTTACAATTTTTTTGTAGGTACATATTTTGTTAGTAAACGTTGTGTTTCCATGGAAACATTCCTGTAAAACCAGTTGAAAAAACAAACGCATTACTGACTATGCAGCCAGTTAGCAGTGTAGCTGATATCCCGTGTTCAAACCACTGAAAGTTCATAATATTCCAGCTTAGAATTCATTTATTCGAATTTTCGTTATTGTAGATTATTGGACCCATTTCAGTTAATTGAAGTGGATTTTGCCTCCGCTATTTCCGACGAAAATCATATTTCCTGTTTTAAAATTTCGGCGAATTATTATTTCCCATGAACATTTATCTAGATCTGCTGTCGAACTCTAGTTTTCCCTTATTCAGATAAAAACGAGATGAATGTTTTTAATCATGCTTGGAATGCAGTATTTTGCAGATTTTAATTGCAAGTTTGCATAGATTGCAAAAAAAAACGTACTAAATTACAAATTACCGGAGCCGTTGTATTCGATGTAATCGTCGAAATAAGTATCAGGAAATTAAAATTTATCGGTAACCACGTAACCAGCTACCCAACAATTGAAATAATTAACTGAGTAATTTAAACTGAAGTAGTTCTGAAACTACATCAAAATAACTTTTTTTACACAAAGTATTTTAATTTGACATTCACATTTAAATTAATTCTGCGGGTATCTAGCCAATGAAGTGAGAAATCAAGTTCTAAAAGCAAATAGACTGACACTATTGCTTTATTAACACTATATAGCCAAACCGACATATTAACACTGAGATGAAGTCAAGAATTAATAAAGCCAGTGTAGGACCAATAATGACATACGCGTCAGAAACTAGACCCGATACTGCTACAACACAAAGACTACTACAAACAGCAGAAATGAAAGTAGTGAAAAGAATGACAGAAAATACGCCGACAGACTGACAGAAGGAATAATCACATAAGCAGGACACGGGGTAGACACATGGGGTCAAAATTCTTCTTCTTAAAGTTCCCTCTCCTATCGGAGGTTGGATATCATAATGGCTATGGTCACTTTGTTGGCTGCTGCTCTGAATAGTTGTAATGAACTACAGTTAAACCATTCTCTAAGGTTCCTCAGCTAGGAGATGCGTCTGCTTCCTATGCTTCTTCTTCCTTGGATCTTTCTCATATCTCTCAGCAACTCATATTTTTCTCCTCTGGTAATGTGACCCAAATATTCCAGTTTTTTAGTTTTTATACGTTTCATAATTTCTAACTCCTTATTTAAACGTCGTAGCACTTCAACATTGGTAATCCTTTGAACCCACTGAATTTTCACCTCTGTAACACCACATTTTGAACGCTTCTATTCTTCTTATGTGTTGTCTCTTCAATGACCAAGCTTCCATTCTGTATAGCAATATAGAAAATATGTAGAATCTTAGATCCCTCAATCTGAGAGGCAACTGAAGGTTTTTGTTTGTAAGCAGTGTTTTCATTTTTATAAATGCTTGCCTTGCAGTTTCAATTCGGACTTTAATTTCTTTGCTTTGGTCATTTTTGTCAAACTAGCAAGATGGGGTCAAAATGGCAAGAGATAAATCACCAGTAGGTAGAAGAAGTATCGGCCGACCGCGCAAAAGATGGAGTGACAATCTTCCATAGAGGTATCAATCCGCCAATAAACAAGCAAAATTGTTTATAAAGTGGAAGAAGAAGAAGTTAATATTAAGTTAATTCACTTTGTATAATACATAATAAGTTAAGTAACATATCGATAATATATTTCTACTTATCTTAATATAATTCTTATCTTATCTTCTACTACTTCTTAAATCGATACACGTATCTGCCCTTTGCAGCTTTCAATTAACTTGAAAAGAGAATATTAAAAAAAAAAAGACTAAGTTTTTCAACCTAATAAAAATATTTGTAAATTAAATATTTTTAAAAGATTTTTAATTGAAAAACTTTATTGGCCCATTTCCTGGTGACAACCTCCAAGGCTTCTACAATATGCAAGCCAAATGGATGCTGCAGTGAAGACTAAAGGGAAGGAATTCTACACTATGCAATTCACAACCCCCGTCTGCAGCGTGGTAAAGCTCCAACGGAAAATGGACCTAGTTACTCTATAGGAGTAATACTAATATAAAAATAAAAATGTATACCAATTTTATTCATTCAGTTGCGGTGCGAAACCAAAACTGTCTTAATTTTTACTCATATCAGAGAGGGCAGCCAGCACTCTTATCGACGATTTCACCTCTTGTTAGAGGTTCATCAGAGACTGCATAGGCTGCTTTTCTCTGGCCCAGGTAAAAATTTTCGACATATCCAGCTCCAACCGCAACTGACGAGATGGTAGTAGGTGCCTAGCGGCATCTGCTAAATAAAAGACTAAGTTTTTCAACCTAATAAAAATATTTGTAAATTAAATATTTTTAAAAGATTTTTAATTGAAAAACTTTATTGGCCCATTTCCTGGTGACAACCTCCAAGGCTTCTACAATATGCAAGCCAAATGGATGCTGCAGTGAAGACTAAAGGGAAGGAATTCTACACTATGCAATTCACAACCCCCGTCTGCAGCGTGGTAAAGCTCCAACGGAAAATGGACCTAGTTACTCTATAGGAGTAATACTAATATAAAAATAAAAATGTATACCAATTTTATTCATTCAGTTGCGGTGCGAAACCAAAACTGTCTTAATTTTTACTCATATCAGAGAGGGCAGCCAGCACTCTTATCGACGATTTCACCTCTTGTTAGAGGTTCATCAGAGACTGCATAGGCTGCTTTTCTCTGGCCCAGGTAAAAATTTTCGACATATCCAGCTCCCACCGCAACTGACGAGATGGTAGTAGGTGCCTAGCGGCATCTGCTAAATAAAAGACTAAGTTTTTCAACCTAATAAAAATATTTGTAAATTAAATATTTTTAAAAGATTTTTAATTGAAAAACTTTATTGGCCCATTTCCTGGTACTGCAGCATCCATTTGGCTTGCATATTGTAGAAACCTTGGAGGTTGTCACCAGGAAATGGGCCAATAAAGTTTTTCAATTAAAAATCTTTTAAAAATATTTAATTTACAAATATTTTTATTAGGTTGAAAAACTTAGTCTTTTATTTAGCAGATGCCGCTAGGCACCTACTACCATCTCGTCAGTTGCGGTGGGAGATGGATATGTCGAAAATTTTTACCTGGGCCAGAGAAAAGCAGCCTATGCAGTCTCTGATGAACCTCTAACAAGAGGTGAAATCGTCGATAAGAGTGCTGGCTGCACTCTCTGATCTGAGTAAAAATTAAGACAGTTTTGGTTTCGCACCGCAACTGAATGAATAAAAATAGTATACATTTTTATTTTTAGAATATTTTCAATATTAGAAAAGTCATTAAATTACTAATCCATCGGAGTTCTCCGCATTTCCATTGACTATCGCAGACTTTGACTTGGAAATCTTTACGCTTTGAAAACAAATATATAATGTCGATTCCCAGTTATTTCTTATTTTCACACGTTTTCAGCCTTCACAAAAACAATTTATAGCCTAAATTAACCATATTATGTGGATTAACATAGCTCGGATTAGAGACAGAATCTAAGTTCGGTATTGTATGTATGCTCTCCAAACCTCTAAAAGCTCTTTGTGGTACCAGACCGCCCTAAAAGGTTTTATTTGCTTAAAATTTAAATTAGACATTCACATAACTGAATTATTGATATTCCCTTCTAAAGGTTGTAAAGGTCTAAAGAATCCGATTTCTTACGCTGCTCAGTTCGCTAGTCAGATCAGTTAGATACCAATAGCAGAGTCAGTCGGTAGCATTTAGCACAACTATAGTCGGTTCGCTAAACTCAGACACAACTGGCTAGTGATTTTAGTCGGTATTTTTTTTTTTTTTGTTTTTTGCCAATTTTGCCAGATTTGGCAAAGTTACTAACTATTTAGTAAGTATTAACTATTTAGTAATTAAAATTAAAAGCCTTAAAATTACTTATTAAAATCACTAGCCAGTTGTGTCTGACTTTAGCGAACCGACTATACCAATGTAGTGTCCAGATTGTCAAACAGTCTCAATTCACAAGTCTCTCGTTACTTTCGTAAGTCCATAGTTTGGACAATATCACGTTTATTACTTAAATTGAGGAGCAACTAAGCAAATAGCATTAAATCCAATTTTAGACATTGTTTAAATAAATATCACAAAGTACTTGGTTTAGTTCAATATACATAGTGAACTATTCATTTTAGGCAATTTGCTTTAAAGGGATGGGTACTAGACCAGGGCTCATTTGTAAAAATATTAGCACATTTGGACGTTGAGAGGTGACTCAAATTTGTTTGCATAAATTGGTTGAAAATAACTCAAATAATAATATTTGAGTTATCCTCCCTCTCAAAAACGTCCGGAACATTGCTTAAATAATCAAAATGTCAAAAAATTAAGAAAAAATTCGATTTTTTTCTTCGTTTTTTAATTATAACTTATAAAGTATTCATTTCTGAGAAAAGTTGTACTGACATAAAAGTTGCGTAATTAAATTTCCTACAATATAGAACTGGTCAAGAATTTAAAAAATAGTCACGCTTGTTGCAAAATAGCAATAATTGCGTAAAAAAACATGCAAAAACAAGTATTCGCATTTTACGTTTTTCAACCATTTATGCTATACTTAGGACCTTCATATTTCACCCAGAAAAACTTTATGGTACAGTAAAATAATACTGTAAATTTCACTAAGATCGGTTCAATAGAGTTTGCAAAATAAATTTTGCAATCCAGCTTTCGCAAAAAAAATTCATTTTTTCAAAATGTTACAGGATTGAAAATAAAGCAGACAGCAAGTTGAATTTTTTTTTGCTTATAGAAGTGTATTGTAACTTTCATTTGCAATTTTGCAAAACTAAAATCGATTAACTACCACGGCGTCAGGAATTTTTTTAAATAAACATTCATTATTGGTGCTACACGCAGGACAGAGGATAGTTTGCTCTTATTGGGCATTCCATTGACCTTTGATAATGGTTGATACATTTTAATTTTTATTACATTTCGGTATAAATAAGTAAATTTGTTTATTGCAAAATAAAAACACATACTCTATCCTTTGAAATAACACTTTTATTAGCAAAAACTTTCTTTGTTCATATATTTTAACTTAGAGAATAAAACTTTATTATTTTTAAACATATGCAATTGTTTAAACAATATTTCACAAACAATAATAAAATTAGTTTGATTTTTGTGGAATTAAAATATTAAAATACAACAAAATATAGAGTAAGAAAATAATATATTAGATAAAGATTAGAAGAAATTTTGGCGGAAATCAACTTGTGTGAATCGAACACCGCTGTCCTGCGCGTAGCACCAAAAATTAATGTTTATTTAAAAAAATTCCTGACGCCGTGGTAATTAATCTATTTTAATTTTGCAAATTGAAGATGAAAGGTATAGTTCACTTCTATAAGCAGAAAAAATTTCAACTTGCTATCTGCTTTATTTTCAGTCCTGGAACATTTTAAAAAAATGAATTTTTTTGCGAAAGCTGGATTTCAAAATTTATTTTGCAAAATCTATTCAACCGATCTTAATAGAATTTACAGTATTGTTTTACTGTTTCATAAAGTTTCTCTGGGTGAAATATGAAGGTCCTAAGTATAGCATAAATGGTTCAAAAAAGTAAAATGCGAATACTTGTTTTTGTATTGTTTTTTCGCAATTATTGCTAGTTTGCAACTAGGGTGACTATTTTTTAAAATCTTTACCAATTCTATATTGTAGGAAATTTAATTACGCAACTTTTATGTCAGTAAAACTTTTCTCGGAAATGAATACTTTTACAGTTATAATCAAAAAACGAAAAAAAAATATCGAATTTTTCCTTAATTTTTTGACATTTTGATTATTTAAACAATGTTCCGGACCTTTTTGAGAGGGAGGATAACTCAAATATTATTATTTGATTTATTTTCAAGCAATTTCTGCAAAAAAAATTTGAGTCACCTCTCAACGTCCATCTCAAAACAGATGCGCCCTGGTCTATACGTATTTTCGGCTGCAATGGTATTTAAATAGGGATTAATTTTTTTCGAATCCTGAGAAAACTAATAAGTATTTTTAAAAAATTTAAACGCAGAATGAAAGATTACGTTCTTACCGAGCGCCAAAATTCCTGAAAACCTTTATGATGTTTATTTTAATAAGTTACAGGGGTGAAAAACTAAGAGAAAATGTAGTGTGATTTTTAATTTCAAATATCTCATTCAAAAGAAACTTTTTATATATTCTAAGGGACTTTCGGCCCCCGATAATAATTTGTTCTTTCAATTTGCGTTTAGATTTTTTAAAGATATTTATTAGTTTTTTCAGGATTCGATAAAAATGGACACCATGTCCGTGGTGATATTTTCCAAATCGAACATTCGCTACCTTTGCCATACAACGCACTGAGTCAAATAGAATATGATGACAAGACAGTGACAGTTTTAAATAGTTGACGTGGCATCGGGAATATTTTGAGTTGTTGATGAAATAATATTGATAGTGTATTTGATAAATAATTGATTTAAGACGTGAACTTAATAAAAAGTTATTTATTGTTTATTATTTATGGAAGATCCAAGCAGAGAATACATCAGTAGATATTCTGTGATTTGAGTATTTTTTGTTAAAGATGTGCAAAATTGTAACTTTAACACTTTTCCTCTTTTTTGATTGAGTATTAGTTTTGGTTGTACATATAAATTATTACAATCACTGGACACATAGTTAGTGAAAAAATTATCACATTTATTAACTGAATTAATAATTTGCAATTACACAAATAACAGTTATCCAAGAACATTCAAAAGCTATCTCTTTATTAAAGTTAATGATGACATTGTCAAGTAGAATGACATTCTAGTAATGTTTACATATCCATACCAGTGTGAATTTTACTACACGTAAATTGCCGTGTAAATACAAAAAAAAGTAGGGATAGCCGTAAAATTTTTGCGAATTATGTACCGATGGCCTTAAATCCAATAATATATTGCTACATATACAGTGCGGTGGAATAAGTGTTGCCCCCCTGTTAACTTGTTTATTTTAAGAATATAAGCAAAACGCTCGAACAGGTCGATTTTTAAACTAACCATAGTACATTATAGCATCAACGTTTCGAACTTTACGCGATCCCTCTTCAGGTGACAGCCATAACTTTGATTTTTTTAAATGGTAAAGTACATCATGTGACACCTCATTTAACAGCTTTTAAAATACTGATTTCAAAAATGTATAATACTTTATTCCTTTTTGAGATCGCAGGCCCAAAATTTCGGTCGAACTCTTTTTAAACGCATTTATTTTTTTCGAATTCTGAGAAAACTAATAAGTATTTTTGAAAAATTTAAACGCAGAATAAAAGATTAGATTATTACCGAGGGCTGACAGTCCCTTAGAATAAACAAAAAGTTTATTTTCAATTATATATTTGAAATTAAAAAGCACACTAAATTTTCTCTTTTTTCCACCACTTTGACTTATTAAAATAAACATTATAGGAGTTCTCAGGGACTTTGGACCATCGAGAATACTGTAGTATTTCATTCTGCGTTTAAATTTTTCAAAAATATTTATTGGTTTTTTCAGGATTCGAAAAAAATCATTGCATTTAGAAAGAATTCGACCGAAATTTTTCGGTATTATAAAAGTATTATACATTTTTGAACTCAGTATTTTAAGAGCTTTTAAATGAGGTGTCACATGATGTACTTTCTATAATATACTATGGTTAGTTTAAAAATCGACCAGTCCGAGTGTTTTGCTTATATTCTTAAAGTAAGCAAGTTAACAGGGGGGGCAACACTTATTCCACCGCACTGTATGAATTATTGAAAACTAAACAAAAATGCATTAAATCCCATTTTGAAACCAAGCAAGCTGACGTAAATCCATCATGTTTAACCAAACTGCAATAAATCCTTGAAAAAATATTTATTGGGGAGAACAAGAAGACCTTAAATGGTACAAGGATATTCTAGAAAACCGATAAGATGATATTTATAATGAAGGTGATGAAATTGAAAAGGAATGCGATTGTGTAGAAAATGATATAGGTCTACATATTTGAGAAGCTTTGTTTTATAAATTAATAGTGTTTTCGTTAATTGGTGCTTTATTTTCGACACTTAGGTACATATTTATTTATTTGGCAAAAAGAAATAAATCCAACCAACAGTTCCGAAAAACGAAATAAAAATATTGATATGGAGAGAAGTATCTACTAAAAATCTACACAACGAACGTTTAAGTAAACAGAAATAAATCCAAAAAAATGAAAGCTTTAAAAATTGAAAACTCCGAAATTGAACACAAAACTCCAACTTACTGTCAAAAATAATGTTAATAATAAATTTCTATAGTCAATAAAATCTTTACTTTTAACTAAGTTTAATTCAATTAGATTTTTGTCGTTACCTCAAAATCATATATTTTGGATTTAACATGGTTTGCTCAGTTGCACATCAATAATTTTTCTTTTGTATTCTCGATTTTTGCACTTTCACGTTAAAGTTTTACATTAAGAACTGGGTCCACATAATCCACATTTACTCACAGTTCGCTAAGACATAGCAAAATTGTGCATTAAAAATCGTAATCTTTATTACCGTACAGTTTTGTAAAAAGTGTTTGTTATAATATATAGTTATTTTCCTAACTAGTGCGGAAAATCATACTTTTCTGCTTGCGGAACTCCGCTTCGCGTCATTCGGCAAACTGCATTTGCGTGCGGAAAAGAGACTTTGCGCAATAATTAGGAACAATATTTTTTCTACGAACGTTTAGAAAATGACCAAATTATAATCAATTAATTGAATTAAAAAATAACGCTAATGAGTTATAAAAATCCCGAATTATCTCGAAAATCCCGAAGTTAATGCGGTGCCTAAATACCTATTATGCAGTAATGAATGGTGTATATCCATACAGGTTTTAATATTTTAAAGTCATAGCAACGATGTAAAATAAAGCAATTACTGTCAAAAAGCACGTCACACACTTTAAAATTTCCACGCATCTTTACTTACGAATTTTTAAATAATTCAGTGATTTAGATGGCATCAAGTGACGAAGAACTACTCCCATCTATTCTCGACGTTGTCAGTAATCTTGATCAGTTACCGGAAAAATATGAATATAAATGCAGTGCGGAAAAGTAATGCGAAAAAATAAAACTTTCCAAACTAAAACGCGTGCGGAAAAGTAGACTTTTTTGCACGCTCTTAGAAAATAGTTATTTTCCTAACTAGTGCGGAAAGTGATACTTTCACGCACGAGACTGCCGTTGACCCGAACGACGCGACAGCGGAGTTCGGGCAAGCAGTCGAGTGCGGGGAAGACAATTTCCGCATGAGTTAGGAACAATATTTTTTCTAGGGCCGTACGATTGGAAAAAGCCACAAAAAATAGAGTTATATCAATTTTTATTTAGAAGTGAAAATACACAAATTAATTCTTTGACAAGGTTGTCAAAACCAAACTTTCAATATAATGGGTTACCACGACGACGATATTGGTTTACATGACGACGATTCAAAACCATTGTAATTGTCTACTGATCTGACTTTTAAATATAATGTCAAAATAATTTTATTTCATCGAATTATCAGTAGCAATTGCACAAGAGCTCCGAAATTATTGAATTTTTCCCGAGTGACACTTTGGCAGTTTTAATTTCACGAGCCGAAGGCGAGTGAAATTATGTCAAAGTGTCACGAGAGCAAAAATTCTATATTAATTTCAGAGATCGAGTGCAGTTTGTTGCGATTATTTCATGAATAAAACTGTTCAAAACCAAAATTTTATTGTAATTTATTTATGTAAGTACAAATTAGTACCATTAAACACACAGTTTTTATAAATATTTGACGAGTCAAAGTCATCACTTTTATAATTTTTAAAACATTAATTGTCATTAATGTCACTGAATGTATTTTTTCGTAGCAACGAAGGGAATCTGACGTAATATACTTAACGACGGGATATTATCAAAAATTATCACCTTAATTTGCATTTCTGTAGCTTTCTATTGGTCAGAATCTCCTATGAATGAAATAATCGCGCTAATTTCATTAAAACATGAACACAACAAGATAAATTAGAAATAAATTAGTAAATAATATCTAAATATTAGTTTATTGCATGTATTATAATATATTGTAATGCCGTATTACAAGGTATTTTACTTTCCCCCACGCCGTGCGGGAAAATTTACTTTCACGCACGCCGTGCTGGAAAGTGTAACTTTCGGAAATGAAATGCGTGCATGAAAGTGGCTCTTTTAGCACGGCCGTAGAAAAAAACATTTACCTCTATTTATTATTCAGTTCAACAGCGATTTACACCTTGCTACAAAGATAAAATAAGAGTCTTCGTAATCAACCACTACAGAAGCTGGTTCCCGTCTTACGTGAAGAACAAGAGATATTAACCATGTCAATTTACCAACTGTTGAAGTACTTTAAACAGGTATATAGCCTATATTTTGCTTATATGTTAAGATTTTTGCCCTTTTTAAATATTTGCCTATATAGGCAAAGATTTTTATGTCAAGTCATGTCTAAGAATTTGTGCTCCAGCCCTCGTATACTTAATAGCATATTCAAATTTGAATTAGAGTAGTTTTAGTTTCTTTGAAAACCACTTCATGCGGCGGTTCATGCACGAGACGCTATCCATAATCTATTTATTCCACAAATTATCCACATAATCTTCTTCAACTCTATGTAATTTATTTTAGTTCGTGTGCCTCACTTAAATAATTAAATCACTGAAGCTATACGCTAAAAACATGCTAAAGTGCTACATATTTCCTGCTGGCTTTGACAGATTGAAATATTTTACAATTAGAATTTGTGCGAATAATCAGAGATTATCTATTATACTCTTCTAATGAAGGATTACCAAAAATTGACCGATAATTACTTTGCGTGATAAACGATTTATGAACCATTCCTTTTAAACATTTTGTTGTTTTTCGTTATTTAATTCACTATTGTGCTTCCTACAATTTTTTATAAAAATATGGTTATTCTTTCAGATCTGGATGGAATTGTGATAAGGCCTAAGCAATCAAATGTATTTTAAAGACTTAAAACTAAAAATTATTTTCGATTATAAACGGTTAGTCGGAAAACCTTGGGCTATCGTTGAGTTTTGATTTCAATATTTTATAAAGGCTAGAATATTCCACAGGGTGTTGTGAAAATTGAGAGAAAAACACAGTTTGATTGGTACACCCGGTATACAATAAAAATTTAACTGTGTAGCAACAATATTCTTACAGTGATATTGCTAAAGAATTAGGCTATAAAATAATAAACAAATTACTTAAATCGGACAACAGGTTTAGGAGATACGAGACATCAAAAATTACCCATTTTTTGAGGTGCCCGTTTTTCGTGCCGGTCAGTGTAGATATGTATTTAGAGAAGAAGTATAGTTAATAACGGTAGCAATTTTTGTATTAGTACCTCGAAACATCAAATATCAGAAGCACTCTGTATCATTAAAATTACAGCACAATATGACAGCAAACAACAAATATTGTGGCAGTCACTCCAAACAGTATCATATAATATGATATATATTTAAAAAATACTAATTATATTTGGAAATGTTAATAAATATATTTGATATGTGTTCAAATCAGTAAAGTATTGTTTATTATACATATTTAATTATAAAATTATAATTTATATTTAACAATATTATAATCTATAACAAAAAATTTAAATATAGATGTATACAAATTCATTATAAATACATTTGCAGCATGATCCCAATTGTTAATCAGGTTACCTTTTTTTGTTGTTTATTATTATTATTATGTATACAATGAACCCCACTAATCCGTCAAACGATTACAGTGTATCCTTAATCCACTCTATTATTGAATTTTTGAAAAAAAAAACGGGTACCGTTTAATCCGAAATATTAAAAATCGAAAAATTAAAAATCGCAAAATGTATTTGAACTACGAATCATACTACATAGGTAATTATGTATAAACATAATATTTCTTGAATTTATTAAGTTAAACATGACGATAGAGAGCTTACGTTTTATTATGAAAATATCATCAATGCTATAGACTTTAATTTAACGAAAAATTATATCTAAACCTAGTTACTGGATAGTCACAACCCAAATTGTGATTTAACCGACTGTGATTGCGGTTAAGAAAATAATGGCAAACTACTTATTAACTATAGTTTCTCAGGAAAATATCATTATTACGGAAGAATTCAGAGATGAGACTGAGTACGTGCGCTCCTTAAATAGAGCAGGGGAGCAAAGAATCTCCAGTTCAGCCTGCATTAGTCCCACTATCTCTAGTGGCGTATCATCTTAACTTGGGCTAGGCTCAGTATGGTGACTCGGTAATCGAGATTGTGGGCCCTCTTGTATATTTTGTTGGTGTTTTTGTGGCTTTTGCCTATTGTTAGTGTTTTATTAATTATTTTGGTTGCCGAAATCGTTTTTTTTTGCTTTTTGTACCTAGATTTTTTGAGACATATAAAATCAACCTTAGTAAATACACTGCGATGCCAAAGGTGAGCGAGTTATCTTCTTTTGATAGAGCTACGATTATTTAGACTTTGTTATATGTTTGCCAATATTTGCTGTTTGTTTCCATCTATGGTACACTTCATACCTTAATATATCTTGTAGGATCCTGTTTAAGTGGTCTTCTAGCTCAGCCAATTTTGTTCTCGATTATTCTTCCATCACATCCAGTACCCATATTCGGTTTAGGTCTCTGATCAGGAAACATTCAGCGACGTATTTGGGCAATGGACACCGCAGAAACCTTATGGGAAATGGCTCTCTGTCAAATGCTCTGAAACTTTGGGTTCTGGTAGTCCTTGATGTGTAGAACAAAATATTCAATGGGTGCATAGCTCCAAAAAATCATGGTTTTAAGATATAAGCCTCTGAAATTATAGGTACAGTGAGGACGTTTGAGTTGGAATAAATTCGTTTTCTCGAGAATGGGCCACTCTGGAGATAAATTACAAATCAGGTTGATTTTTATTTTTAAATTATAATTTTTTGGCATACTAGTGACGTCATCCATCTGGGCGTGATGGCGCAATCGAGATTTTTTTAAATAGGAATTGGGGTCGTGTAATAGCTTATTTGAAAGGTTATTCAATTATCTATTCAATAATATAAACATTAAGATAATTATTTATACAGGGTGCCCAAAAAATTTTTTTAATTAAATTATTTGAGACAAAAAGAACAATGTATATAATTTATTAGTTCGAAATAAATTTTGCTGCGGTCCAAAAACAGAAAAAATGTTTATTTGATAAATAAATATTGTTTTTCGCTTAAATTCAATATTAAAGCTGCCATCCACCTGCCTCCTAGCAGTTTGAACATTTAGTTTAAGCGAAAAGCAATGTTTATTTTTCAAATTAACATTTTTTCTGTTTTGTGACAGCAGTAAAATGTATTTCAAAATAGATAAATTATATACATTCTTCTTTTTGTTTCAATTAATTTAATTAAAAAAATTGGGCATCCTGTATAAATAATTATGTTAATGTTTATATTAGTAAATAAAGAATTAAATAGCATTTCAAATGAGCTATCACACGACACCTTTCGCTTAAATTAAATGTTCAAACTGCTAAGAGGCTGTTTAAACTGCAACAATATTTATTTATCAAATAAACATTTTTCTGGTTTCGGACAACAGTAAAATGTATTTAGAATTAAATAAATTATATACATTCTTCGTTTTCTCTCAATTAATTTAATTCAAAAAAAAATTTTTGGGCACCCTGTATAAATAATATTGTTATTGTTTATATTGTTGAATAGAGAATTTAATAACCTTTCAAATGAGCTATCACACGACCCCTATTCTTATTTAAAAAAATCATCGATTGCGTCATCACGCTCAGATGGATGACGTCACTAGTATGATATATATGCCAAAAAATTATATAATGGAATCACTGAAGGTGGATATGAGCTATTACCTCCGATTTCGTTGAGCCTCCATCGATTTTCATGAAAATTGGTGAGTAGTTAGAGAATACCTCAAGGAATAAAGGTGACATGATGCCAACTTGCGCTTTTATCCTGGGGGTGGATGCCACCCCTTCTCGGGGGTGAAAATTATTTTTATTAAAATAATACCATAAATCGATAGAGGGACAAATTATAAGTAAAATTTGTTATATAAAGTTATTAAAATAAATCAAAGCTTTTTGAGTTATTAAACATCAAAGATTTTAATTTTTCGTGAGAAAAATCCATGTTTTTAACCGATTTTTCATAAATAACTCAAAAACTGTAAGTTTTTTGAAAAAAATTATAACTACCAAAATTGAAACTAATTAAAAATGAAATAAACGAGTTACTAAAAAAATATTTTAGTTTTAATTTAAAGTGAGTTATTGGTAATTGAATCTATATTTTTTTCGGCGAATCCCCAAATCCAAATATTCAATCTGAAATAACGGGAAAATTATGCATTTTATAACATAAAGTATTTAACATTTGTCAAAGTACTTAAAAATATCTATCAAATGAGTTCCCGAACAAGTTGATAGCGTTAAAATTTTATGCACCAAAAATTTTTCAAAATTTATCTTTTAAAAATTTTTCCAAAAAATGGTGTTGTTTTTTTTAATACCTCCGTCAGTTTTTATGATATCAGATTTGCCTAAAAACCATTTGAAAGCTAATTTCAAGGGATAATAAACCAAGTCAAATTTTTCCTTTTAACCCTCTTACTTTTTTAAAAATAAAAGGTTAAATAGTCCCGATTACAAGGTTGATGCAGCAAAATTTAAGTTTTAAACGTTTCTATCTCGGTTATTTTTTACCCTAAGGAAATAGTAAAAACGATAGAATATTAATAGAGAAAAAACCAAAATTTGGTTAAATATTATTTTTTACGTATATTTAGTATTTTTGGAGTTATTATCAAAAGAAAATTAAAATTACAATAATTTAAAAAATTCTGATTTTCTTAAATTATACCGTTTTTTCAAAAATATGCATTCGAAACCAGTCAAAATTATTGAAATCATTAATTATGCTAATATAAAGAAATTATAGTAAGGATTACTACAAATTTTAATTTTTGTGGAAATGGCGTATGTTTTATTTTTTACTTTTTCCTAAAAAATTCGAAAGGGCTGTTTTATCTTCATCATAACTTGCTTAATTTTGATGCTATTAACTTCTCCTGGAGCTTATTTGATAGGTATTCCAAAGTACTTTGATAAATTTATTACACGTACATTTTATAAAATGGATTGTTTTCCCGTTATTTAAGCTTGCATACTTAGATTTGAGTACTCGTCTAAACAAACATACATTCAATTACCCCTAAATCACTTTCAATTAACATTAGTTTAGTATTTTAAGCTAGGAGTTTATTTCGTTTTTCATTAGCTTCAGTTTTGGTAATTAGAACTTTTTGTAAAAACTTATAGTTTTTGAGTTATTTATGAAAAATCGGTTAAAAACATGGATTTTTCTCACGACAAAAAAAATTTTTGATGTTTAATAACTCAAAAAGTTTTTATTTATTTTAATAACTTTATATAACAAATTTTGATTAGAATTTGACCCTCTATAGATTTATGATATTATTTTTAATAATATAGTTTTTACCCCCGAGAAGGGGTGGAATCAACCCCCAGGATAAAAGCGCAAGTTGGCGTTATATCACCTTTGTTCCTTGAGGTATTCTCTAACTACTTACCAATTTTCATGAAAATAAATGGAGGTTCAACGAAATCGGAGGCGAAAACCTTCAGTGACTGCACTAATAATTTAAAAATAAAAATCGACCTGATTTACAATTTATCTCCAGAGTCGCCCATTCTCGAGAAAATGAATTTATTCCAACTCAAACGTCCTCACTGTACCTATAACTTCACAGGCTTATACGTATCTTAAAACCATGATTTTTTGGAGCTACGCGCCCATTGAGTCTTTTGTTCTATACATCAAGGACTACCAAAATCCAAAGTTTCAGAGCATTTGACAGAGAGCCATTTCCCATAAGGTTTCTGCGGGGTCCTTTCAACTGCTCTAAGGCAATTGTTGTGTGGTGCTTACATCATGTCCTTATTGCTAAATCTAATATCTCCCCAAGGGATATATATTGTATATGAAACTAATGATAGTATGGTGCTATTTATCAGTCTTATTTTTTGTTTTTAGAGCTAATGCGCTCCTTCTCTCTGTGTATTTTCTTATTTCGTGTCCTTAAACTATTATGACTTCTAGGTATTTAGCTTCGTTTTGCTATTCGATGGGTCTACCTTGCACTGTTAGCTGTTTTTCTGGGTTACCACTTCTCTTTTTAAAGATAACCGCTTGATTCTTATCTGAATTTATTGCTATTTCCATTATTCTATTATGTCCAGTGCTGTCTCAAAATGTCTTACATCTGTATCTAAGGCTGACTAGTGTTCCGGATGTTCTTGGAACGTATTTTGTATATTCTTATTCTTCTTAAGGTGCCGTGCATTTCTGCGTAAGCGTTCGCCGTAAATTGTCTTGTCAGGTGAGATGTTATATATTCAGAATTAAATAATTTTGTTTTTAGCAGCATTGTGAAGCATTTCACAGCTGTATATGTACCATCTATACTCTATCTGGTCCATCTAATGTTTTGCTTATATCAAGAAAGGTTGTTCCACTATATTGTTTGTCGTTAATCCAGCTGCTGTATACTCTGTATAGCCTAATAAAATAAAAAAAAGTCAAAATGTAAATTCGTACAGGTTAAAACAAATTTTATATCAAAGTTTAGGTGGGTACAAAAGATATTTTCAAGAAAGTATCCAAATCATACAAGGGGATCATTGTTTAAATAATTAAAAAAGGGTCATTTTTGCAAAAAAAATACATTTTTAACTGCTGAGGTAATTCACTTATTAATGAAGGTCTATGGGATTTTTTTCTGCAAAGTAAAAGCGTAAATCTTTCAGATAAGACTTACTAAATTAAATTTGACCCCCTATTTATTTAAATAATTGTATATAAATCTTCAAAAACAAATTTGCAAAAAATTATTTTTAGCGTTTTAAATAAGCACTATAAAATATCTTATTTCACAGACTAAGTTGCGATATGTTACTAGTATTAAGCAAAAAAAAATTGGTCAAAAAATATTTAATATTTTTTGAGATATTGAATTTGTTTATTAACTGTTACTATATTTTCAATTGCAAAAACGCGGTTGTTGCCAAAGAAATATTCACCTGCTTAAGATTTCATTATTTTTATTTTTATGTAAATTTTTGATAAATGTATTGATTAATTCAAATTTCAATTAAACTCCCCCCTAAAATGGCATTTGAAAATTATTCAAATTTGTTTATAATTTGTTTTTTTAATAACGTCGCAAGGATTAAGTATTTAGAAATGCCGTTTCGATAATTGGGTTCCTGGGAATTTTTTAATAATTAACAAAAATTTTTTGTCGTTTTTCCTTCTTCTTTTTTTTTTCTTGGAGTTATATTACTGCGGGCCTTTTAGGGTTAAATTTTATTAAGAATGTCGAATCTCTGAGTTGTAGATTCTAGACCTAAAAATATTAAGATTTAACTAAAATCTCTTAAATAAAATGTGGCTACTTACTGAGTTACAGGGTGTTTTATTTAAAAATTTAAAAATTATTGTTACCAACTACTTTAAAACTATTTGACGTATCCTTATCCTACTTAGCAGAAAGTGTGGCTATTATACACCCTACCAATTTGTGATTAATAAACGTTTCTAGCTAGTTCCAGAGGCGTGCGACAGGGGATAGTGAATGATTGACCCTTTCCAAATTCTACGCCACTGAGTGAATTACTATTGTAGCGAAATTTTTAGATTCTCCAATACTTTGTGTGTAAATAACTTTATTGGTATCAATAAAGTCATCAGTTTGAGAGATATTGTAAGTTTAAAATGAATGAATGAATGAATCAAAATAACTATGCCGTTTCATATTTAACGTCCAATATCTCGAAAACTAATGACTTAATCGTTACCAGTAAGGAGTATATTATTTACATAGAAAGTATTGGAGAATCGAAAAATTTCGCTAAAATAGTAATTCCCTCATTGGCGTAGAATTTGGGAAGGGTCAACCATTAACTGTCCCCTGTCGTACGCCTCTGGTGGTAGCTAGAAACTTTTATTTATCACAATTTAGTAGACTGTATAGTACTCACACTTTCTGTCAAGTATATGATAAGGATACGTCAAATAGTTTGAAAGTACTTGGTAAAAATAATTTTTATTTTCAAATAAAACACCCTGTAACTCAGTAAGTATTCACATTTTATTTAAGTGATTTTAGACCAATCTTAATATTTTTAGGTCTAGAATCTACAACTTAGAGATTCGACATTCTTAATGAAACTTAACCCAAAAAGGGCCCGTAGTAATATAATTCCAAGAAAAAAAAGAAGAGGAAAGAAAGACAAAAAATTTGTTAATTAGTGAAAAATACCCAGGAACCTAATTATCGAAACGGCATTTCAAAATATTTAATCCCCGCGACGCTATTAAAAAAACAAATTATAAACAAATTTGAATAATTTTCAAATGCCATTTTAGGGGGGTTTAATTGAAATTTGAATTTATCAATACATTTATCGAAAATATACATAAAAATAAAAATAACAAGTTTTAATACAGGTTAATATTTCTTTGGCAACAACCGCGTTTTTGCAATTGAAAATAGAGTAATATTTAATAACCAAATTCAATATCTCAAAAAATATTAAATATTTTGGCATCAATTTTTTTTTGATTAATACTGATAACATAGCGCAACTTATCTTGTAAAATAAGATATTTTATAGTGCTTATTTAAAACGCTAAAAATAATTTTTTGTAAATTTGTTTTTAAAGATTTATGTATATTTATATAAATAAATAGGGGGCCAAATTTAATTTAGTAAGTCTTATGTGAAAGATTTACCCTTCAACTTTAAAGAAAATAATCCTATAGACCTTCATTAGTAACTGGATGACCTCAGCAGTTAAAAAAGTAATTTTTTTGCAAAAATGACCCCTTTTTAATTATTTAAATAATGATCCCCTTGTATGATTTGGATACTTTCTTGAAAATATCTTTTGTACCCACCTAAACTTTGATATAAAATTTGTTTCAATCTGTACGAATTTACATTTTGATTTACATGTAGTGTAATTTTATTTTACTAGACTAGTAAGTCTGATACTCTATCTGGTCTATCTAATGCTTTGCTTACACCCAGGAAGGCTGCTCCTGTATATTTCTTCCCGTTGGATCCAGCTTCTGTATACTCTGTAAGCCTGAGTACTTTGAGTTTGCAGGAATGTTGAGCGCTGACTCAGGATTGTGCTCCTGGGATTTATCCTGTCTGTCTCTGATTGAAATCGGGTTTAGATGACTCACTCTACTATCTTGCTTCCTGCTGGAAGTAGGCTAATAGTCCGGATTTTGCGAGAAAATATGTGGTTTATTCTTGGATTCACCCTGGCTATCTCTGATGGGATTCGGGTTTAGATGACTCGCTCTACTATCTTGCTGACTGCTGGAAGTAAGCTAATAGACCTGATTTTGCGAAAATATGTGGTTTCTTCTTGGCTTCAGTATCAAGATTGCATGGGCTGCCTTTCATGGTTTTGAAAGTAACCTGTATCTTAGTATTGCGTTTGTTATGTTTGTTAAATATACAAAATTGCTTTCGAAAAGGCCTCGAACCATCGTCTGCTAAGTTATTCAGCAATGAAGTGAATGTGAGTCGGTCTGCCTCACTTGGCTATCTGACCAACACGTTAGGAAATAATTATGTTTAAACGACTGTACATTTGTATTGAATATTTAAATATTTCACAGGATACTGCAAATAATCAAAAACTTTAAATACACAGGATAATGTAAACCAATAAATTTTTATATGAACCAAATACAATGTCTGTCGTTTCCATAGTTACTGCAGTAGTTTTCTCTGAGTGTATTTAAACTAGGGATGGGAAGAACCTACCGGTTTAAACCTAGAACCGGTTTTTTTACTTCGCAATAACCGGTTTTACCGGTTGTTTTTTTGTCCCGGTTATAACCGGTTTTTTCTTTTTAAAGTAAAAACCGGTTATTAGGTTTTTACAGTGATTAGGATTAGGTTAGGTATTATTTCGGATCCCAATCATAATTATTATTCTCAAGTAATTATTCCAAACAAAACCATAATTCAAATTTTATTTTATTTTCGCAAACTAAAGTGTATTGTAAATGTAACTTTGTAACTTATTGGATTAAAAAAACCGAAAACCGGTTTTTCCAAAAACCATTTTTTTTGGCCGGTTATAACCGCCAGGTTAAACCGTAAGCAAAAAAAAACCGGTATAACCGAAAACCGGTGTTTTGTCAAAAACCGCCATCCCTAATTTAAACATTCTAAAATTCTATGGAAAAAGAGCTTTGAACAATTTTAAAATACCGTTACATAAGCCCCTATAATCGATCCCATATCTCCTACAATATTCATACTCCGATTCTCCCCAAGGTTTTTAATCTATTATCTTCGACCCATATCAATTACCACCTATTCTTTGTTACGTTGTTCTTCTCTGAGACGCTTTCTATCAAATTGCTTTGAAATTTTCAAAGGCCCTAGAGCTAACTATGTGACATGAATAAGTTTAAAATAATGGACTCGCGTGAATAATAATTTCGGACCAATCGTAATATGTTCCCGTAACTTTCGGTTTAAATCAAATCGACCAACTCGACGACGTTTCCTCTCTATACCCGTAATCTCTTCCTTCGAGTTAACACGGGAAATTCGGCCCTCGACAATATCTAACATGACACAGATTCCGGAAAATAAATTTAAGGTGCTTTATTTTCTTAGTACTAGGAAATTTTTCTGCTATTACCCAAAATTTTATGTACCTAACTGTACAATAATTAAGACATGTACATAAAATTTTTAGTATAATTTCAGTTGTGTGAACTGTTTGGTTTTAGGTTGTTGGTTTAACTAGGTATTGAATTATGATGAAGAATTATGATAATATTATAAAGTGTGATCCAAAATTATTGTCACCATAGGTGGCTCTGAACGACAGAGATAGGAGATAGCTATACAGTGCATGTCTATTCTTAATTCGGATATATTATCCAGTTTACGTCAACTTTGCAGTGTACGTCAACTTAACAAGAAAAGTTAGGTTATGTAGATATGTTGGTGGTGGACATATCTTGTTTAATATTATTTATTATTGTTACTTATAATTTTGTTAATTCGTTTGATTTTTGATTAAAGTTCTGTGTTAAAGGTTTTGACTGATTTTTTATGTTTTATAATGTTAATAAAAATTAATTGATAAACCAATGATATAAATTCAGATTAAAACAAGACATACCTACGTAATTTTTCGCACGGCTAGCTTTGATCCCAATAATTGTGGATTGCTCGTTATAATATTATAAGTTGATAAACAAATCTTACCCCAGCCACTATTTGGTCTTAGGTTACCCGCGTCTCGATTAAACACATATGCCGGTAATATATACGCAGTTTAACTGTTTCGTGCACGGGTTTTAATTGTTTTTAAGGGATTAAAGGTTATTTTATATCGCAACATTATCTTACACTATTGCAGATAGAGGAAAAGCGTTTGTTCAGAGACAGTAATGTCCAGAGAAAGGTTCAAGAGAGGTAGTGCCAACGAAAGCTGTCACCAGAACGATATTTATCATTGGGCGGGAAGTACCAGAGAGAATTCGTTTTTCATAATGAGATTGACCTAGTAAATAGACTAGATGGTAATAAGAATAAACCTCATTATAAATAATTTTTAAAATAGTGGCAAACATGTCTCGCAAATCATAAAAAATAAATAAAAAAATGAGTACAAAGTTGGCAGTGTATTTGATTGGTCTGACATTATAATATTATATTTATTATGAGACAAATCATAAAATAAACAAACAACAAGCAACTGATTACATATATTACGTTAATTCATAAATTGCAAGAATTATTAAAGTCTAAATTTTGATATTACATATTTTGAATTCCTGCATTTTATAAAGAGTATATAAATGATAGTTTTTACATAAAATAGGGTTGTTGTAGTTGTTGTTATTATTTTTATTAAGGCTATGGGTACATAATTCGCAAATATTTTACGTGTATCCCTACTTTTTCTGTCTTTACACGGCAAAATACGTGTAGTAAAATTCACACTGGTATGGATATGTAAACATTACTAGAATGTCATTCTACTTGAAAATGTTATCAGTAATTTAAAGAGATGGCTTTTGAATGTTCTTGGATAACTGTTATTTTTATAATTGCAAATTATTAATTCAGTTAATAAATGTAATAATCTTTTCACTAGCTATGTATTCAGTGATTGTAATAATTTATTTGTACAACAAAAACTAATTCTCAATCGAGAAAAGAGGAAAAGTGTTAAGTGATTTTTTAATAATATATTGTTATGGAACGCTTACAATTTTGAACATCTTTAACAACAAAATACTTGGATCACAGAATATATTATCCTGATGTATTCTCTGCTTGGATCTTCCACAAATAATACACAATAAATAACTTTTTATTAAGTTCACGTCTTAAATCAATTATTTATCAAATACACTATATATCAATAATATTTAATCAATACCTCAAAATATTCCCGATGCAATGTCAAATATTTAAAATTGTCACTGATTGTCAGTGTCTGACTGACAATATATGCTGACAATATTATATTCGGCTGAGTGCGTTGTAAGACAAAGATAGATTTGGAAAATATTACCACGGCATTGTGTTCATTGTTTTCGAATCCTGAAAAAACCAATAAATATTTTTGAAAAATTTAAACGCAGAATGAAGGATTAAATTATTACCGAGGGCCGAAAGTCCCTTAGAATAAATAAAAAGTTTATTTTGAGTGAGATATTTTAAATTAAAAATCACACTAAATTTTCTCTTAGTTTTTCACCCCTGTAACTTATTTAAATAAACATTATAGAAGTTCTCAGGGACTTTCGGCCCTCGCTAATAACGTAATCTTTCATTCTGCGTTTAAATTTTTCAAAAATACTTATTAGTTTTCTCAGGATTCGAAAAAAATGAATCCCCATTTGAATAGCATTGCAGCCGAAAATACGTACCGATCCTCTTAAGGAATAAAACAAACGACTTAACTAATGAAACGCAATTCTTGCAGTTTTCGCATCTTCAAAAGGATTCTCTTCTAACCTCTCCAAAAGCGAACGATCTTCATGAGCGGTAGATATTTGTGGTCTTCCAGAACCTTGCTTTCTTTCGAGAGTTACTTGTTCTCTCCATATTTTATTAATATTAAAAACTGTTGTTCTGATTACGTTAAATGGTTCGCTACGGCAAATAGTGAGCAACCATCTTCTAATTTCGTTACAATTCTTGATTTTAGTTCTTTGCCAGCATGTCGAGCCAGTTTTTGAGGTTGAACAGAATAAGTTATCTGACAGATTTTAAGATTTGGCAGTGACAGTGACAGTATGTAAATAATAAGTATTTATCCTTCAAAATATACTGCTCAATTTTCTACAAAATACGCTTTAATCAGTTTTTTTGGAACCAGCTCTACATGAAATCGAAATTTAAACTAGAAAATTTACCTATAATAGAAGGAGCATTGGCATGACACGCATTTCCAAATTCAATTGTAGCTTCATTATTGTAATATTCCTATCAAATACGAATTTCGATGGGAATTGGAAATTGAGCAGAAATAATTAATACCAATACGTTCGATGGACCTTCTTGTCAACGACTTTTTATTAAAGCAAATAGCCCATGCGAAAGGATAGCACTGGTAGCAAAAAGTTAACGTGTGTCTACAAGAAACTTATCTTCTATTGTGGTAATTTATGTATAGAAAGCATTGAATGGACATGTGAGAATTAGTATGTGATAGATGATTTGGAGATTACACCAGTTCAGGATGTATGGATATTTATCAGGAAAATAATATTGATGTAATTATAAATTAACAGTTACCACAATTGCCTTATTAAAAAGACAAGAGCTAAATTTACGTGAGGGTTTTTGACGCGAAAGAAAGTTTTTCGTTTTTATCTAACGTTTTGAATGAGACATTTTTCGAGGAATTACAAATTCAACCTGATTTACTAACTGCCCTGAAGTATGCAATGCTCCAATTACTTACATCTGTCAATATAGAACGTTCATTTTCGATATACAAATTAATTTTAAGTGATATAAGACCATAGATATAATAACATAGATTAGGCCAGGAACGCGGAGCAGTTCGGGTCGGTGGTCTATCTATCTCTCTCTACCGGCGCTTAGCTTTCTCTCTCTAGCATATGTTGGCCGCCGCCTCGGTGTCTGTGTCGTTTCATTACTCCCACCTCTTGGTAGATACGCTCACACTCGCACGACAGACAAAGACAGCTAGACTACTGTACTTGATATTGGCGTTACACCCCGATGCATTGAGTGGCATATCCCTAGCCTGGTCTATTGTTAACATGGCTCTGTATAAGAAACAGTTTAAAAGACCAAAGATATTGAAAAGCATTTATTTTTAGATATTAATTATAAAATTTTAAGTGGTTACAATGTATATTTATTAATTAACAATTATGTAGTTATTAATTCATTATGTTACTAATGTTAAGTCGCAGTATAAAGAGGGACAATAGAACCACTCTCCGAAAAATTGGAAGTAAAATCTTTAGTCGCGCATGGCAACCGCGCAATGTTCCCAGTCGCTTTTGCCTCACTCTCGCATTGCTAGTCGCATAGAAACGTACGCGTTTTAACAGGGAAAACCCGCATCCACCACTGGTGAATTACCAAATTGTTACTGCCGGTATTACTTCTTGAGATCAAAGTGCCGACATGGGTTTTACTGTCCCTCTTTATACTGTAGTTATGTTGTGTAAATATATTTTTTTAATTCGTTTTTTATTCGTTAATAATTTCCTTCTTTGGTGTAATAACTACCTAATAAGTTATATTACCTATAAGTTAAGATGTCTGCATTTTTCGATAAAAATATTTCATATCCACGAGGAAGAATTTCCTGTAACTGGCTGTACCTATACCATAAATTACAAGTAAATGTAAGGAAAATAGCTGCCAACCCTGACAAAAAACAGGCTGTCGTGTACCAAAAAAGAAGAGGCAGACCAAATGAGGTACTATCCCTATTTGATACCCAAATTAAATGGTCAAATCAAGCCAAATACCTAGGCGTAATTTTGAACAAAAGGCTTACCTTTACACAACACGTGAAACAAACGATCAACAAATCTAAAGCCTTTAGGAGTTATTTCCCATCGCTAATAAGTCGAAAGTGTAAACTGAGATTTAAGACAAAGATTAGGATGGCAAATTGCATAATTTTGCCAACACTAACATACGCCTCAGCCGCATGGGGACACACGTGTAAAACCAACAAGAAAAAAATACACACCATTCAAAACCACATGAACAGGGAAGCTCTGAATATACCTAGATATGTCCCATTAAGATACGTATTTGGAAATACGCAACAAAAGAAAGTCCTGAGAATGATAGACGAAAGAGCACACGAAATATTCAACAATATCAGGAACCATCCTAGCGGATTTTTAAGAGAATTGACTTTCTATGACGAAAACCAAAGAACGGTACATAGACGGCCTAGACATCAGTTAGCTGGATATAGAGGAAACCTTTAAGAATGAAGAATTGAGATAGCCACAAGATAATCTAAACACAGACGTCGCCCTTCAGGCACGAAGTACCCTTCAGGTAGGTAAAATGGACCATAATCGCGGAAGTTGAGCATCGAGGTCAGGTCACGTACCGACAGACGTGGGCTAGATGGCCACATCTTTCGGGCGCTCAGCCGTCGAGGAGAACAAAATTTATTTTGTCAATTCTGCGGCTGAGTGACCGAGCACACACGGTCTGGACAGCGAGACACCGATTTAGATCGGTGCCTTGATGTCCGGAACACATTTTTTAGGACACAATTCCAAAGTAAAGTAACAAATTAACTAAGTCATTAATAGGGAGAAAAGCTCTTCTAGCTACCCCTAAAATCAAGTGGCTTAATTACACGAAGTAGTACAGAGAATGTCTCATTACCCAGGGCATACCAAATGGTGATGGTGGTCCTTCGATGGGGAGGGGTGGTGGTATAGCTTGTGGGTGAGATAGGTATCACTCCATTACGGAGTGTGACCGGTTTTATCTTCAGACATGTGGGTCACACTTTTCCATTGGAACACACATGTCCCCCGCCCGGGGCTGGGGTTGATACGAGCATGTGTGTGTGTGAAGTAAATTTAATTAATTTTTTTTTCTCGACCCTTGAATTTAATGACCCGTAAAAGGGCCACAAGTATCACAAAAAAAGGTTTTCGCTATATAAAAAGAGCATCACCAGTGTTACAAGAACATGCTAAGTCACCCAAAAATACAAAGGTTAAAACCATTAAAAAATGGACTAAATGTATTACATAAATTTATAGGTACATTATAAAATCCAAAGAATGGATATAATCCCTATGGATATGGCCTTAGGGCAACATATGACTCCCACACGTGGTACGTGGTTTGCTAGGTAGTAATTATGTCATTACATTGAGAGCGGTGAAAGGCAAGTACCAATTTGTAAGTAGTAGTTGCCTTTCACCTATCAAGGCCATATCCGTAGGGATTATATCCGTCCTTTAGATTTCATAATGTAGGTATTTATGTAAGACATTTGGTCAATTTTTAAAAGGTTTTGACCTTTGTATTTTTGGGTGGCTTAGCATATTCTTGTAATACTGACGATGCTCTTTTTGCAGAGCGAAAACCTTTTGTTGTAATTTTTGTGGCCCTTTTAAGGATTTTTAAATAAATATACATTTTACCAAGAAAAATGTTTCATTAAATTTTCTTGAAAAAATTTTCACTTTAAAAATTATTTAAAAAATATGGATTCCTGTAATAATTACGACAAGCTCATGTGACTAGTTATTTTCCTATTGCATGATGATATTGCGAAAATCACTTTCCGATAATGATATTTTGTGACACTTTCTCTCATTAAGTTAGTCTGGCATTTTCCTTCTCTATACGGTCACCGCACACATTTTAATAATGTCTTTGGTGACAAATAACGAATAGCTTGTAGACCGCCGTACTGGATGAAAAATGAATTTCTGTTCAAAAACTCATTAACAACGTGTACCTGGATAACGACGGGAAGCGATTAATTAGACAGATTGACAGGCCTTTTCGAATTATTTCAAAAAATCAAAATTGCCTTGATATACACGTAACCGCAAAAAAAATCAAACAACTTGTTAATAAGATAATAATAATAAGTACTTTAAAGACCAGCACTGACCATTTTTGAGATCAAAGAAATAGTAACAGTGTGGAACCCATATGAAAAGTAAGATAATATAAAACGAAAATAAGAAATTAGCTATTTGTATAACAAGGTAGGAAAGTGCTACTTTTCCTGCCGAGAGTGAAGTTTACTGCCCGACGCGTAGCGGAGGGCAGTAATCATTCAAGGGAGGAAAAGACACTTTACTCCCGTGTTATACATATGGTTTTTCCACCTTCCTCAAATAACAAGTAATTTTTTCATTTTTACTTAATTTATTTATGTAACTAACCAACAAAATTTATTAGAACTAAAACTAACAAGTAGGTATAATATAACTGTCAACTGTCAAATGTAAGTCAAATTATTAATGTAAACATTGTTACATAAATCAAAATAACAATTTACTGTTTTTTACCATTCTGCAAGATACAGGGTGTTCTATAAATAAACGTTAAAATGTATAGATACTTACGTAACAGAAAATAGATATTATACAGGGCGTCCATAAGTTATATTTCATGAATGAAATACCATAACGTCACTTTTATTTTTCCTCCCTAGGGAATCCTCCTGTAATTTTCATCCATTGAACTTTAACTGCTCACAGGTATGTTGATACCCTGTAGTTAGATTCTGGAGAGGTGCAACAGGAGAAAATTTAATTTTCATGCATGATAATGGACCTCCACATACCACTAGAGTGACTAGAGACATCATTAAAGCAGAAGGTATCCCTTGTTTGGAGTGGCCTGTTTGCTCACACGAGCTTAACTCTTATGATGTTAACTAATGATGTTAATGTTTATATAACTGAATAGAGAATTGAATCACCTTTCAAATGAGCTACCACACGACCCCTATTTCCATTTAAAAAAAATCATCGATAACGTCATCACGCCCAAATCGAAGACGTCACTATTATGGGATATACGTCAAAAAAGCATAATTTAAACATAAAAATCGACCTGTCAGAACTTTAACTCTGAAAATAATTAAGTTATGAGATAATAGACCGTTTCCACACTTTATGAAAAATATGTAGTTTGATTTTGTTATAAAAAAACTACTTTATTTATAGGTAACACAATTAAAGCATCGTAGCTTTGTATTTCTCTCTTAGAGTTACATCGAATTAAAGTAAAAAGAAGAAAATTACTCCATTTAAACATAATTTTTCTTTTTACATACACCGATTTTGAACTTCGAATTTCAATTTTCTTCAACATAGTTTTTTTGGTACTTTGGTACTACCGATCGTTTTTTACTTTCATAATGGATTCAATATTTTGAACACGTGGAAATTTTTATCGAGAAAGAGCTTCGAAGAGAAAGGTATGGGTTCAAAGATTACCATCCTTTGTTGTATATGAGGAGGATTGCTCTTTTCTGGCAAACTTCTATATGGCCATTCCCAATCTATGATTATCTAAGAGGGAAGGAAAGCAATTATTAGTAATGAAGTTATCAAACAATTTTTATGAAAAAGTCAGAATTCACACCTCTCACGTCCAAATGTAGCGGTATTTTCACAAAAGCGCACTGGTCTAAGAACTGATTATTAGGGAGCGGATTTTATGCTAAATGCATATTGCATGCATATTTCGCATATTTAAGAACTTTACTAAATTTTGCATATTTTTAAAAGAAACATGCATATTTTGTGCCTATTTAAAAACATTCAAGTCCAAAAAAAAAATTTAATTTTTTAATTCGACACAAAATTAATATTTCCCCGCAGAGGATGTTCTATTAGTTCGAGAACTACCTGAAGAGGGACGGCTCATTCATTGCCTTTTTTCTTAGAAAATACCCGATCTTTGCACAAAGTACTTATAGTACGCCGTTATCCCTCTTTATACTGTGCCGTTATAGAATGATTGTAGGATGTTAAAATGATGAATGATGGTTTACCGGGAAATCCGAATTTTATTTACTTTTATTAATTGTACAATTTTATTATTTAGTACAATTTGTATCCCGATTTAGTAGGTACCTATAATTCTGGTGATTCTTTTAAATCCCCTATTGTTAAGAGAATTTGTTTGAGAATATTGTTTTACGATTTTCTAAAGGAAATTAAAATAATCATGCTTTAGATCAGATCCCGTCTTTAAACGGCTTTAAAACTTTTGAGGACATATGCGAAATTTTTAATGGAAATTCTGAAATTGATTTTGGTTCAGAATTTTCGGCTTTAAGTAACAAATTATTTTAAATACGCCCCGATTACTACTGTTGATGTTGAAAGGCGTTTTCCAAGTTATAAAAATATTTTATCTGATTCTATCTGAAATATTCTATCTGAAAATGTTTCCTCGTAAAAAATTTGGAAACACACATTGTAGTGAATTATAATCGAAGATATAATATAGTAATATTGTTGTTTTATTTTAAATAGGTAACTGTTGGTGTCAGTTTTTGTAAAAAATGTAAATAAATTGCATATATAAAAAATAATGATTTTATTTGAAAGGTAATAATTAAATAAGATTGCCGCCCCCCTATAAAAGAACCCCCTAGAATACAATAGAACAGAAAATTTGTGGTTTCTCGAAATGCGCATTTTTTTAATTTTTGTGCATATCTTGCGCATATTTTGTAATTTTTTACTGCATATATATGCGCATATTTCATCAAAATTGATCGCATATAAATCCGCTCCCTACTGATTATAAAGTTGCGTAGCAATAGTGTTTAAGAGTTCCGAGTTCCAATATTACAGTAAAATAATTATTTACTTACTCTTTGTAAATTTTATGACGAAATTGCTTACCTGAAACAGAAAACCAAAAATTAAAATAAATCTAATTTTTTAAATATTTAAAAAAAATTGTATATGGGATCAGTAACAACAGAATTTTACTGTCATCGTTGCATGTGGTTGCATGGTTGCATTTTTCTGGTGGATATTCTTAAGTTAAAGTTGATTTTATGTAATATAATGAACTATCTTCCAATAAAGTCGTCCCAGGAACGGGAAATATCAAACTCAAAGATAATGACAATATCATTTTAAGGTCATCCACTTTAAAGTAGGTATATAATATATTATGTAGGTCTGAATTGTCAATATAGTCCAGAAAGCCACTGCGCATCCGCTAGGAAAAATATTCTAATTCGGATTTTTTGCACAGTCTTACTCAAAAAGGACTCCTTTTAACAAATTTGCATGTTGCCAGGACCAAAAGGTGGTTAAAAATTTTTTACGTGTTTTTTTTGTTTTTTTCCTAAAATTATTTTTTTGCATGGAAAAAAGTTTTTTTTAGGTTTTTCGGATCATTCCAAACAGAAAAGGTCTTTAGTGACTTTTCTCTAAAAATGATAGTTTTTGACATATAAGCGATTAAATATTGAAAAATTGCGATATCGGCCATTTTTAACCCTCAAAAACTATGTGAAAAATTGAAAATTTGAATGTTGCCAAGGTAAGTAGATATTCTTTAAACATCGATTAATGAAATTCCGAAGAGTTTTTTGCAACACAATATTCAAAACTCCTTTGTTTTTTAATTGCTAATCAAGCGTGCATGACACTATTTTCCACCGACAGTATGGTGCAAATGAAGGGAATTAATTCGTTATTTCGTAAACCGGCGACTTTAAGAAAAAATTCCGAAACAGGTCGATTTTTGTTTTTAAGTTATGATATTGTGGCATATATGGTATACTAGTGACGTCATCCGTCTGGGCGTGATGACGTAATCGATGATTTTTTTAAAAGAGAATATGGGTTACCATACTGTCGGTGGAAAATAGTGTCGCGCACGCTTGATTAGCAATTAAAAAACAAAGGAGTTTTGAATATTGTATTGCAAAATACTCTTCGGGATTTCATCAATAGAAGTTTAAAGAATATCCACCTGCCTTGGCAACATTCAAATTTTCAGTTTTTCACATAGTTGTTGAGGGTTAAAAATGGCCGATTTCGCATTTTTTCAATTTTTAATCGCTGGTATGTCAAAAACTATCATTTTTAGAGAAAAGTTACTAAAGACCTTTTCTGTTTGGAATGATCCAAAAAACCTAAAAAAAACTTTTTTTCCATGCAAAAAAAAATTATTTTAGGAAAAAAACAAAAAAAACGTTTAAAAAATTTTTGACCACCTTTTGGTCCTGGCAACATGCAAATTTGTTAAAAGGAGTCCTTTTTGAGTAAGACTGTGCAAAAAATCCGAATTAGAATATTTTTCCTAGCGGATTCGCAGTGGCTTTCTGGACTAATATGAATGAGTCAGATAAAAATAAATTATTTGAATATTTCTTTAGTAAGCAACAAAATCAAAATTAGTTTAATTTATTAAAGTTTTTTTATTTTGAGAATGATTTCGAAGTGGAAATCGAAACGTTAAATAAAGTTAATTTTAAAGTAAAATTGTGGCTTATTCACAACAAAAATAGTAAACTCGACATATTGTAGTACGAGATACTCTAACCTTAATTATATTTCAAGATAACGTAATCTTACACCAACTAAAGTAGAACTCTGGAATAAACTTTGGAATTAGTATAATTTTTCTCAAAAACTTCATATAATATTTTACACATTCTGTATATACTTATAAAATACAAAGATTTTTATTAAATTTCGTCCCCTCATTTGAACTCCCAACACGTTCTCGCCCAAAGCCTGTAGATAGTGATATTAATGAATATATCTAATTCCAAACTAAAGCAAGAAGGATTTTTATTTACGTGAGTAGAATGCAATTTACTATTTTGGAATTTTAAAATAAAGAGTGTGTTATAACTTGATTTGTCATTTTTGTATAATTTGATTTTTTTTTTCAAAACAAAGCCGCATCCTCCCGAAGGATATTAGAGACATAACGGTTATAATTTACAATGTATACAAATATTAGTAATATAACAATGGTAATACCTAATACTTACATGATATTTTGTACAACATATTGATACAAGATATATAACCTATTAGTTTTCTGTCATCAAAGTTCTTTCCCAGTAACGTTTGCAAGCTGTTCGAGATGCCGTATAGACGTCATATACTGTCTGCTACATTACAAACGGAACATTTTGGAGCTTCGATGTTTGTAAATAGGTGTGCGTGTGTATACCTACGACGGCCCAGTCTTAGATGTGTTGATATTATTTGGGATTTTCTGTTTATTGCTGTCGGTTGCCACGGAGAAATGTCACTTTTAATCAGTTTTAGTTTCGAAACATAATTTTGCCACTCCCGGTTCCAGGCCCTTAACACTTTATTTTTGAAAAAGGCTTTTAAATCACTTGCCACACTTCGATGTTCGACCTCCGATTCGTTATTACCAATAGCATTGCGAGCACTTACATGTCAATGTTATTTTTGACTTAGTTGAGAAGTGTCACTGTCAGAATCCGAAATTTCTTTACCAAGCTGAGCATATATTTTTTTCTTAATAGACGTTAATGTTCTTTTGTGTATTCCTGAATGATACTCAAGGGATCAGTAGAACTGGTAATGTTAGTTAGAATCATATCCAGTTGATTGTAATCAAGAACGAAAGATGCGAAAGATTCTAGTAGCAGTGATAAAGAGTTACGAGTTACTACTACTTTTCGTTGAAACAGTTTTAGTTTTCTTAATTTTTTGCCGAATTCTAGGCTCAACGAACAACTTGCATTCTGCTGAAGGAGACTAGATTTCAGGTGAAGTTATATCATTAACGGTGCGCTTATGAGAGGTGGATTCTTGAGCAATGTTTGTTGTCGTGGTTGTTGTGTTTGAATCGTGGGATGCTAACATTGGTTCTTCTATGCTAACATTGGTTCTTCTAAAAGTTGTTGTACATGTTGGGAATCTGCATTGCTGGGAACGTGGGAGGTTAACATTGCTTCTGATAGTGTATGTGTTTGTTGCGAAACTGCTTTATCTGCTAACTGTTGATTCGAAACACTGAGATGCCTTGTGGCCAGGCTTCTTGCAATTGTAGCAGACCAAACCATCTTGTAATATGAAAATCCTATAAGAGGTATTATCAAACTCAAGTAGAAATGATTCCGAAAGTGTTAAATTGTGGGGACTGATGTATACTTGTCTCCTAAAGCTGAGAATATGGTTATATTCAGGTAAAGTGGCACTAATTTTAAGGAAACCGGTAATAAACCAATATTTTGTAATTCGTTGATAAGTATTTCATGAGGTATGGAGGGGCATACGTTGGAGAGGACAATCCTCTCTGCTGGTGTTATTAATTTCCTAGCTCGAACAATTTCTCCTTGAATTTCAGTGTATCCTCTGTTGGTCATGAAATATTCTACGAGTTGTTTGCTAGATAGGTATATACAGATGCGATTGTTAGATAGTCGAGAGCAGAATATAATATTTTTGGGTTGGATTATATTTCCAAGGGGATAAGTTATTCTTGAGGTTTGGTATTCTCTAGTCTAGTGCATTAAAAAAGATCGCGTTCCCTTTAGAAGGAAACTGAACCTTTGATGTTTTTAAAGAATATGTTTGTGAGAGACATATTGTTGATATTGGATATTGGATTGCATTTTGGTAACATTATTTTCCATTGTTAATTAATTTCATTCAACACTCTTTGTCAATAAAAAGGATACGACCCTGACCCCCTGCAAAATCCGCTATGTGGGTCTGTATCAAGACAGGTGTAATTAACGTGAAACCACTGATAACGAGAAATTGTTTATAATAGAATTAACAAACTGTCCCAATATATTAAATTCATGACGTTTTACAAAGAAATTAATTAAATCTTGTACACTTACAGTTAACGACTATAATTAGGCACAAATTCACAATACATAATATTTAGGAATATGGAGATAAGTAATGTTGTTCCTAACACGGGTTCCGTAAAATTGTTATTTTTAAGCGATTAAACACAGTTATATATTATATAACAATTTTACGGAACCCGTGTTAGGAACAACATTATTTATCTTCAAGCAGGGCCGAACCCCAATTTGATTTTTATTTAAGGTTAAAATAAATCTAATCTATAAATTTTAGATGAAAATAAAAGAATATTATGCTACATTTCTTTTACAAGCTTATCACACATGCATTGGTGTCGACACGATTAATTGCAAAACGACCAACCTACAATTTTTTTTTCAAAAATGACTTGCTGGCTTCTTCGTAAAATGTCAGATGTTTTTTTTAAATTAATCTAAACTGTCAAACTGACAATTTTGATATAAACTGTAATACAATCACTGTCCAACCGTGTATTGGAAGCAAAACAACCATTTGGTTTTTCGTTTTTGAATATGACGTCCTGTTACTAAAATCTAACAAAATTGTGCAGTGTTTTTTAATTTTTTTTTATTAGAAATAAATAAAAACAAAAATAAATAAAGACTGGTACACTTCGCGTCAAAAAAAACTGGTACAACTCTTATAACCGAAAATCGTGTTTTTCAAGTTGTGTAAGTTGATCTTGTCACAAGTGTCATTCTAATTTCTAGGGCAACGTTGCCAGTTCAACGAAAATATTATATCAAACTAGGTAAAAACGGGGCTGTGCGACAGACCGTATATTTTAATATACTAAAAACTAAAACAATTGTAATTTTCCGTCATCTCAATTAAGTATCCATACATTGATTCGTGTTTTATTATAATTTATGAAAATATTTCAATTCAAAAATATTGATAGATAATAAATCTTGACATGACTTTAAATTATTATGTTTAACGTCAAATCGAGAGGTGTGATTGGTTTCTCGTAAATTATAGGACAAAACTGCATTAAGTTGTGTAGAATAAATAAAACACACTGGAAAAATTAAAAATTTAATTTGAAATTAATACAAAATGAATAACTTTTAAAGTGAATAAGTGTGGAATTTAAATATATGTATTACAATTCGAAATATACATTTTAAACGTTATTTTTTGTATTTAGATTTAGTGCAATTCCGTTATCTGTGATGGCAACAACGACGTGATTCACGAACAATAATTGTCAATCTGAACACAGGTTTACATTGGGAAAAAAAAGTGTACCAGTTTTATATGACGCGAAGTGTACGATCAATACTTCGAAACATACAGAACACTAAAAAATTCAGCCAGAATGACATGAATCAACAACCCATCAGAACAAAATAGGAAATATTACAACATTTCGAGAAAACAATCAAACGCAACAAAATAAAAAGAAGGAAAATGACTAGTTAAATGAAAAGCTGGACAATATTGAAATTAGACAGAAAAAATAATTAACAAAAACAATTTCACCAAAAAGTCAGAGCAACAAAAAATATGCCCAACATTAAAACAAGAGGACTAAAAAACCAAAAAAGGGGAAGCTGTGTTTGAATACAAACAGATCACAAGAATATGGGATGAATATTATAAAAAAATGCTATTTACTGCAGAGGAAACACAATACGTTAAAAAAGTAAGACCAATAGTACAAGATAATGACGAAGTAGAAATTCCCACAGAAGAAGAAAAACAAAAAGAAACTAAAAACCTCTGAGCCGGAAAAGCAGCAAGAGAAGATAAAATAGCAGTAACATTAATAAAATACGGATGAAGAGAATTACATGAAGAAATAAACCAGCTAATACAACAAATATGGACACAAAACAGATTATAGACCAGACGATTGGAACAGAGGTATAATAAACAAGTAACAGTACCTTATAAAAAAGGAGATCAGGATAAGTGCGATAATTTCAGAACGATATTTTAACACCGCATATAAAAAATTCTAGCAAATGTTATAAACTTGAGACTTAAATTATGCGCTAAACGAATATTAGGAGGATACCAGAACGGGTTCAGAGCCGGAAGATCGACAATTAATTCCATACATTAGATACAGTGGAGCAAATAATTCAAAAATCGTGAGAATACTGTAGAGAAAGAAATGCGCTTAATATTCATAGATTTCAAAAGCGTTTTTGATACAATCAATCGAACGAAAATCATGGAAGAGCTAGAGAATCTTGGAATCCCAGAAAAATTAAGACATATTCTAACAGTGAGCCTAAAGGACACAACAGCAAAGATAAGTTTCAACGGAACAACTTCTAAGGAGATAAATATAAACAAAGGCGTGAAACAAGGTGACTATATAACCGACACTATTTATCCTGACGTAAGTAATAATAAGGACAAACTTTTTAAACAAAAACATTATTACAGATCAACTTCAACTATTAGTAGCATATGCAGCTGATCTAATCATCATAGGGAAGACGAAGATGACACTTATAAAATCGCGCCTGCCAGAGAATTAAAACATAATAACACAAAAATGAAAAGGAACTCTGATTTTTGATACATTGAGCTACAACTAATTTTTCAAAGAGCCGCATGTGGCTCGCAAGCCCCTGTTTGGTCACCCCTGCTATAGACGGACGGTCAATAATTGTTCATTTACTTAAATCCAAACCGGTGAAAGCTCACCGATGAGAGAATATATATCTGTATTATAGATATAGCTTTATTATTAAAAAATTTTATTGTGAGTAAATACTTTAATATACCAATAGTGTTTATTGATTATGTAAAAATTTTAGTATTTTATGCTACCAATTACAAAAGAATTCGAAAACTGCATTGTCCTGGATGCATTGAAATACCTTAAAAAATTGAATTTATATTACAGATATACTCGTAAAACGGCTATTAAAACGTTCAATGGAACATTATAAAAATAAATGGCTTTCCCTATCAGATAAAATCAGAAAAATCGCTTCCAGTATTTTAATTGTATCGGATTTTACATAAAAAACGAGGGAAATTATTTTCTTCTTTAAATATTTTAGTTTTACAGAACGTAGTTCAATTTTCCTTGTACACTTATACTTATATGTATTAGGCCCGCGTACGAAAAAAAGGTTATAAATAGCAAGCTGAAAATTTGTTAATAGCTTAACGGTGTCTAGTCGGACAAACTTTGATATATGGGAACACTGAAACAGGGGAAGTTTTAATTGTGGAACAGGTTACAGGTTTGGAACGTCAGACTACGAAAACGTTCCATGTATTTTGTCGGACAGAAAATCCAATTGATTTGTTACCCTTTTATTAAAGTCTCATGCAAAAATCAGACTGCTATTTATCACCAACATAATTCCTGTCATTTGACATGTTCTACGTGTCGGACTTATTAAAATGTCCAACATATTTTTCGAACAAACATTTTGTCATATATTATTATAAATATAAAGTTACTATTGCTGCTATTGAATAAAGTTAAAAACAACCTGCTAGTTTTTACAATCATTAACTTGTCAGGATGACAACTTCTACAATTAAAATCACGTTCCACAATTAAAACTTCTCTGTTCCAGTGATTCCATACATCAGAGTTTATCCGACTAGACATCGTAACAAATTTTCAGCTTGCTATAACTTTTTTGGTACGCGGGATCTAGGCCTATATAGTTGTTATAAACATACAGGGTGAGTTTTACGCATGGAACGCCTAAATTTTCTCGGAAACAGGTTGCACGATTTTTATAGATTTTGGTGTTTAAACGTAATGGTGTTAAAATTGTTGTCAGCGCTTTTGGTTTTATTGAAATCCAATGACCTTTCTTATTTCAAATGAAGCACCCTACATATTCTTGGCTTTTGAAGCCCCTGAGAAATACTGATTATTTTTCATGTAATGTTATCCATACCTTGATGACATAATTTTGAAGATGTTATAATTTACATGCTATATTTACATTATCTTCATGTTACATGTTCGCGTATCCTGACGCTTAATAGTCGTGTAGTTTTCCCCACGTAGAAATTGTTGCATTCACAATTTATTTTGTAGATGCAGTTCTTTCATCTCTCCTGTGTGTTATTCGGTTTGGTTTTTGGACAGGATAGGTATGAGAGTGTTGGTTGTTTTAAATGTTGTTGTTTTATTGTATTTATTCCCTAGCCATTGTAATTTTTCTGATAAGCCCTTTACATAATCACGCCTATTCTGTAACTCATTTCGATGATAGAAGTCAGTAAAATCGAATAGAAGTGGCCAAGTCGAATAGAAATAGTCCAAATCCGTATTCCATAACTACTTCGGAATCTCTACAATCGTAATAGTGAATAGAAATCACTTCGACAGCATTTATCCTGTCGAACTGAGATTTCGATTATCGGAATTGTGGTTGACGCAAGCGCATTTTGTTTTGTTTTGATGTTTATATTTTATATATAAAAATAATTGATTACTACTTATTTTATAATTATTTATAATGTTTGTACCTTTTTTAGCTGCGTAATTTTTAGTCTGTGGTGTTATTTGTAATTATATATTTAATTTAGACATGTTGTACGAGTATGAATTGGACCTTGGACCTAACCTTATTTATTTGCCCCTCGCAGTGTTGCCATAATTTTGTTAGTTATTTCTTGTACAATTTCAATCAACGTACGATAGACTTCTGATGCGTTGATGGATAAATATATTATACCAGTATCATTGTATAACTAGACTCCTTTCTTAAACAATGCCAGTACACTTGTATATTTATCAGTCAACGCTCATAGTCTGAACAAATTATAAAAAAGATGCCATTTTTGGGAAAAGTTGTTTAGCAGTTATTTCAGCTCTAATCGAATCTTAAAGATTGCATATTATTAGTAATATCGATTTTAAATTATAGATTAATAATAATGCATTAATAACATCAATTTAAATATCTTTGATTTAAAACCATTTATACTTCTTATCTTCACTTATCTTTTTTATTTATCAGTTTATCTTTTTTTATATCAATTTTAATTAACTTTAATTTAAAACCATTTATCCTCTTTTGAGCTTTTTGCATCCAGTATTTACACTAATACTTTATTTACTTTTCAAAACTTGAGGATAGTATGAAGAAAGTATGAAAACATTGAGGATATGGCAACGGTGTCAAATTTTAAATTTAGATCCAGTCACAGAACAATAATTTCTCTGGTTAATGCGGGGTTTCCACCACCTCAGAACCGCGTGAAATAGAAGTCAGAGGTTTCGATTACGATATGAGTTACAGAATACCAATCCAAACACAAAAATGACGCGATAGATATCAAACATTCCGATTTTGGGTAATTACGATTCGACTTGGTCATTTCTATTAGATTTGTTAAAAGTTACAGAATAGGGCTGAATATATGTAATCGTGAGTCCCTTTTTTGGGTGTATCTGCATATCTATCTATATATCTATCTATCTCTCCCAGAATTAGATTTCAAGAAACATGTAAAATCTGACGACAATATAAATACCGGTATAATATCCGCCGTATCATAAGACCCTTATACACTAATTTATATAATTCGTGGAAGAGACGTTTCCAAGATAATAGGGAACTTGCATGAAATGTTAAATTCGAAAAAAATCACAACAGAACATAATTTAAAACATGTATCAAAGATAAAATAGCTATTTAGATAACAAGAGAGGAAAGTGCTTCTTTTCCTCCCGAGAATGAAGTTATTCGGATTAAATCATTCAAGGGAGGAAAAGGTACTTTACTCCCATGTTATACATATGGTTTTTTCACCTTCTTCAAATTAATAACGTCATTTTTCATTTTTACTTAATTTATTTATGTAACTAACCAACAAAATTTATTAAAACTAAAACTAACAAGTAGGTACAATATAACTGTCAACTGTCAAATATAAGTCAAATTATTAATGTAAACATTGTTAAATCAAAATAACAATTTACTGTTTTTTACCATTCTGCAAAATACAGGGTGTTCTATAAATAAACGTTAAAATGTATAGATACTTACGTAATAGAAAATAGATATTATACAGGGCGTCAATAAGTTATATTTCATGAATGAAATACCATGGCGTCACTTTTACTTTTCCTCCCTAGGGAGGAAAAGTACAACTTTGCTCCCTACAATCAGGTCCGGAAAAGTATACTTTTGGTAGAGGTAGGTGGATATAGTTATTTATGAAACAGTTCGTGAAGTATGCTTTTTGCGAACGCACGCGATTTTTAGAGCACGAGCGACAATGGAGTGAGTAAGTTCGCAAAAAGTACTTCACGCACAGTTTCATACAATATTTTATCTACGATAAACAAATAAAAAAGCTGTAATTCTTCGTCACTAGAATTCACTTCTATTCTACAATTTTTAGAACTTTGACATTTAAAAATTCTAACTACTTTCAAACCACAAAACTGTCAAAACTTTTGTTGTAATTCATTGCTCATATTGTCATCACCATGACAACGAGAAAGTTAAGGATTATCACCATGACAACTCGAAAGTTACAAACAGTGCGAAAAAGTAAATCCCATTTAAAATACATTGTTACTTCACGCACACTTTAAATCCTTCACGGACTGCTATCTATAATGACAGTTTTCACAAACTAAAAACTTATACATAATATGACATAGAGTAGATAAAATATTTTTCCTTTATTCCGCGACGACGAGCTGGCCAAATACCCAAGTAGGTAGAGGCCAATAAACTGGAGATGAAGAAGAAGAATATACCTAAATATAACCATAAACGGAACCATATAGTTAAACTATGTGACGTCACGGGTCGTTTGAACTATTTTAATCCTTAAGATCCTGAATTAATTTATTTAGCAAATTTTATTTTTTGTTTATTTTAATGTATTCAGGAGAAGGTTTTAACACAAAATACATACATTTTTTTTTTAATTATTTTTGATTTTTTAGAAAATTGCCGTTGCATATATGTAACGCTAGGAAGATATAGGAGCAAAAATATTTAAAATATTTCCGATTATAAATTTCAAAATAACAAACAAATTCAAAACTAGATAAATGAAAAATCATAATGAAGTTATTGTAGATGAAAGTCTATGTTGCATTTGATGCACACTCCCACATTGCACTTGCAACCCATGGTACGCACATATGAACTACAGCATTCATCTGCTTAACGTCTCCTTTTATTATCAGGAATATAGGTCAGGAGATGATAAATCTTATCATATCTTATATCTACGACTACTTTGAACGAATATGGCCTACCTGCATCTTTTAGTTTGGTACTATACGTCGTAAGATACGATGTTACTAGATACCTTCGAAATTCTAGTTGTGGCATAGGATCATAGCATCTATTATGTCCAGTTATGTCCAGCATCAATATAAATAGACCATTATGTCCATAGTTATGTCCAGCATCAATGTAAATAGACACTACTACCCTTTTTTAGAGCAAATTCCTACTTGGTATTTAGCTACATTCTGGTCCATAAGATCAACTTCAACTTTTATTTCACTAGTTTTTTAGCTTTTGTTGATGATCTGGAAAGTTGAGGCTCGGTAATATCATCATATATTTCGGAATCCCTTTCACTATTTCGTAAAACAAGTTCAACAGCTGCTCTAAGAATTTTCTCGGACAGCCTGTTAAAATCATTATATTCCTCATCACCAGACTCCTCGTCTGTAAGCCCATTCAATTCTGGGGGTTCAGTACCTATATGTAGATATGTATATAGCATCAACGTCTAAAGTTTCAACGGCATCAAGCATCTCCAGCGCTTCTTGAAGAGAAACCCCTTTTCTGAAACAAAAAATACGTTACAATTCTAAAAGTTCCGATTTTTGCTCCCATTTGTTCCTAACGTTACATATATGTAACACCAAAAATTAAAGCCATTTTCTACAAAACCAGGATAATATTTCTAAAAATTTATATTATCAATAAGAAAAGAGGATTCGATTGTAGTACCTCAACGAGTAAACATCGACGATCGCAGCTGTGTTTATTAATAGCAGTGAAATACGAGTTTACCAGTGAGAGTGATAACAATAATTATAACGTACGTATTTGAACATTTTAAATTAGATTTGTTTAGTTTATTCGGAACTATAATTAGATCCAGTTTTTTGCTTTTTACATTAATTAGAAACATCAATAATATTAATGGACTAGCATAAACATCGAAAAGTGATCTAGCCGGCTACCAGTGGTGCCGGCAAAATGCGTAAATATCAACAAAATTCTAAACTAAACAAATAATTATTATATTTCATAATATTGTTTCTGCTTCTGACTACATGGGCAGTAACGTGCAAAACAGTTCAGCTTCAAATATGTCTAAAACTACAGATAATGCAACTTCTAGACAAACAACTTCGTATGCATCCATAGTTACATCCATAGTAAAACCTTCGTTTCCAAAGCACACCCAAGCGGTAGTATTACATGCTGATCAAAACCTTAAATTACATGACTATGTTAGAGCTATAGGCGACATTATCGGTCCCAAACAAATTTCTTTTGCTTCTAGGATATCCCATAATAGGATATGTATTTATCTTACCAATTCCAATCTAGTTGAACAGTTATTAACATCGCACCCTAATATTCAGATAGGGAACATTACCCTAAATATTCGCAGACTGGTTTCCCCCACGAAAAGAATTGTCATATCAAATATTTCCCCAACCGTTCCGCACGATTTAGTAGAAAGTGCCATTAAAAATCTTGGGCTTGAGTTAGCCTCCCCGATTTCCTTTTTAAGAGCTGGTATCCCAGGTGATGAGTACTCTCACATCCTTAGCTTTAGACGCCAAGTATATGTTTTTTCCAATACAGATAATTTTGAGTTACAAACGTCAATTGTAATACCTTTTGAAGGTATTGAAAACAGAATCTTTTTATCTACAGATAAAATGGAGTGTTTTATCTGTAAACAACCAGGACACATTGCTTCTAAATGCTCTAATCCTCCAACTGTTAATGTAACCCAAACTTCTAATTCAAATCCCGAATTATCCACGAACACAACCCTTTTACTAGATAACACACAGCCGACAGACACCTCCAGCGTGACCCCTATTACAGATACTACACAACAGGACACAACTACTGCAGTAAAACCAGGCCTTAAACGAGGTCGCTCAGAAGTATCAACGGCCACGAATGAAAACAGTTCCCTAGATGACACTGTTAGCATGCCTCCACCCGTTTCACCTGCCAGCCACATACAGCAGGATAAAACCATTAAGCGAAAAAGAAAGAAACAAAGGACAAACCCACCAATAGAAACCGGATTGACTGAACAAACTAAAGAGGATATAAAAGAGGCCTACAATAAAACACCAGAAGCATTCATACTTCCACAAGATAATCTGATAGCTTTCCTTGAAAACACCTTTGGAAATAACGATCATTACACTGAAGCATTGAAATTTACGAGCGATATTAAATCTTTGATCTTAAATTTACAATTTCTGTACCCATCTCTCCAAGAACGGGCAATTAGATATCGTATAACACGTATAAATAAAAAAATTAAACTCCAACTGGAACCTGATGATGCCGAAAGTGTATCTAGCATGTCCCATGACGTAAGCGATGAAGACAGCAACTCAGACGTATCTCAATTATCTCAACAGTCTCAAAATTCCTTAAAATAATCTGTAATTATATTCACATTAATTCAGTGGAATTGTGACGGGTTTTTTCCCCGTCTTGAACGCTTACAACAATTAATCTCAGATCACGTCCCAGACTTTCTCTGCTTACAAGAGACTAACTTTAACACAACACACAATCCGTATCTTAAAAACTATTCTAGCTATCATTTTATTAGGACAACGCATTTAAGAGCCAGCGGTGGATCCTCCATTTTTATCTCGAATGATGTTTTTCACCAAGAATTTTTGTTAAACACAACGCTAGAAGCTGTAGCAGTAACTGCATGGTGCCCTAACAAAATTGTCATATGCAATGTTTACATTCCCCCTAACTATAATCTTGCCAGTGCTGAACTTTTAAATCTCATTAACCAACTTCCAGCTCCATTTATTCTTGTTGGAGATTTTAACGCTCATGGTATTATATGGGGATCTAAAAATACGTTTGGTAGGGGTAAGATCATTGAAGATATTATCATTAATCATGATGTTAGTCTTTTAAACACAGGAAGTAGCACGTATTTTCATATACAGTCTGGCTCCTTCTCTTCAATTGACCTGAGCATTAGTGATCCTAAAACAGCTCCTCTTCTTACCTGGTACACGCTTGATAGTCTCTATGACAGCAATCACTTCCCTATCTTCATCACTAATAATGAAGGTAAACCGTCTTATGTTAAGAGCAAATGGAATATCTCAAAAGCTAATTGGGAGCTTTTCAGCGCATCTGTTAAGGATCGAGTTAACGAAATTGTTTATCAAAACAATGCTGATACGGATGTTGATGAATTTAATAGATGCATACTGCAAGCAGCAGAGGAACACGTTGGAAGGTACACTATTAATCCATCCCATAAATCTGTACCATGGTGGAACCTATCTTGCAAGCTAGCAGTTAAAGCTAGCAAAAAGGCCTTAAACAAATTTCGCAGAACACGAGCAGAAGTGGACTTAATTAATTTTAAGAGACTAAAGACCAAATCAAAACGAGTAATAAAAGAAAGTAAACGAGAATCTTGGATTAAATTCTCCAGTACTATAACCGCTGACACATCTCCAACTCAAGTATGGAACAAAATTAAACAAATTAATGGACGCAACACAACGTATAAAATACCCGCTCTTTTCCACGAAAATAATATTATCACAGACGACCAGAAAATCTCTGATACTTTTGCACAATATTTTTTAGAAAAATCCAAAAACAGAATTAACCATTTATTGACACGAGACGAACAGCACCCTCCTCAGTCCTCCTCATTTAACCCTGATCCACTTAACCTACCGTTTACTCTGGACGAACTCTATGATGTTGTTAGCTCTCTAAAAAAATCTGCTGCCGGACCAGATGACATTCCCTCAATATTTATTAAAAAACTACATTCAGATACATTAAGAAAATTATTAGATCTGTACAATATTTTATGGACAGATCAACTGTTTCCCAGGCTATGGAGAAAATCCATTTTGATTCCAATTAAAAAGAATGACTGCATGTCAGCATTACCCAGTTCATTTCGACCCATTTCTTTAACTTGCTCATTATGTAAAGTCTTAGAAAAAATGATAAATAATCGTCTTAACTGGTACTTAGAACGACATAAGTTACTAAATCCATTTCAGTCAGGATTTAGATCAAATAGATGCACTATGGACAATTTGGTTTCACTTCAGTCTGAAATTGCGTACGCCATGCAAAACAAGAATGAGGTAATTGCCGTTGCTCTAGACATAGAGAGTGCTTTCGATACCACCTCAAAATCAATAATTCTTGCAAAACTTAGTGACCTCAAATTAGAAGGTAATATAACAACATTTATTAATCACTTTTTAACGGATAGAACGTTTCAAGTGTCCATAAATGGTAAAATATCTGCAACACAAGCTGTAGAGAATGGACTACCTCAAGGTTGTATACTTAGCACCACACTATTCTTAATCTGTATTAATGACATAAGCACTATGATAAAAGCACCAGTTCAACACGCTATTTACGCTGATGATATCATTCTATTTTGTCAAGGTAGGACCACATCCAGTACATGTGCGTTACTCCAAAACACCCTAGAGTCTATTACCAATTGGTCAGAAAGTACAGGATTCAAATTTTCACCACCTAAATCTGTAGTAATCCAATTTAGTAAAAAATACAGGTCTCCCCAACCTAATTTACAACTACATGGAACTTCGCTTCGTGTAGTAGATAACCATAAAATCTTAGGTATGCAATTTGATAAAAGGCTGTCTTGGAGAAATCATATACAAACCACTAAAGCTAATTGTTTAAAAAGAATAAACATAATTAAATCCCTTGCTCACTATCACTGGGGATCTGAAGAGGAAGTATTACTCAGAATTTACCAAGCTCTAATTAGGTCCAAACTTGATTACGGTAGCATACTCTATATGTCTGCATGCAAGTCTCTCTTAAATTCTCTTAACGTCGTTCAGAACACATCTCTTCGTATTTGTCTTGGTGCTTTCAGATCTAGCCCATCTGAGGGCATCCATGTCGAAGCCTATGAACCTCCACTGACTGATAGGAGACAAAGACTCCTTCTGAATTATTTTGCAAAGGTCTCTGCCAACCCCTCAAATCCAGCTGCCAATCTTGTTGCCAGACACACAGTAATAGATCCAACAGAAAAACCTAGGTATGTATACCCAATTGACCGCAAATTACACCAGTTAATTAACAACATAGATTTTTCAAATATGACCCCGATCTGTATCCCTCATACCCCGCCTTGGACCAGAAAGCAGCCTAGTTTTAACATTAGTCTATGTAGATACGACAAAAAGGAAACACCCAGCCTTATGAATAAACAAGAGTTCAATAAAATGATCGACATGGAAAAGTTTGATACAATCTTATACACAGACGCCAGTAAAGATGAACATGGTACAAGTTGCGCAGTTACTACTACAAATGAAACAATAGCGTCATTCCGCCTCCCTACAATCTGCAGTATACATACAGCGGAATTATATGGAATAAATAAAGCTCTAGAAGTCACACCAAAAAGCAGCAAACGTATAGCCATATGCACCGACTCACTGTCATCGATTCATTCACTAAAAACCTTAAGATCACAACACCCAATAGTCAATAAGGTACACACTCACTGCCATCAGCTGTTAACTTCGGGTACCTCAGTCTCCATAATCTGGGTTCCTTCGCACGTAGGTGTTACTGGTAACGAGAAAGCGGACCAAGCAGCGAAAAAAGCTAATTGCCCTAATAATCCTGTCGAAAAGATACAGCTCCATCAGGACCTCAAATATCTCTTCAAGCAATCAGTTTTGGAAAATTGGCAACATCAATGGAATAGAAGCACATCAAAATTACACCAAATACAACCAATAATTCGACCATCGCAAATTCCCATACAAAAAAGAAGAGACAAAGCCATAATCAGACGAATAAGAATAGGTCACACTCGTCTCACGCACGGTTACCTCATGAGTTCTGGAAATCCACCAGTCTGTGAAAGCTGCAACAACACGCGGCTTTCCATACAACATATCCTACTTGAATGCAGTACTTTCAGCTCCACCCGACGACGGCATAACATTATTGGTACCCTTAGTGATATACTTAGTTCACCTGGTTCAATGAACTCTCTGATTGCTTTTCTGAGGGACTCTAAATTGTATAATTTAATATAAAATGTTTATAAATTTTGTAAAAGTACCTAAAACTTGCAGCTTAAGCAAATATTGTAACCAATTATTGTAACCAACTATTGTAACCAATTATTGTAACTGTTTTGTTCCCGTGTCAATGACCATAGTTGTCGAGACACGTAAATTTAAATAAAAAAAAAAAAAAAAAAAATAAGAAAAGACATTAATTGATTCTCAATTGAAAACACTTTAAACAAAGTAAAATAACAAAAGAATAGTAAAAATATACTTACTCAAACTTGAGATCCATTTTTACCATAAATAATAAACACCGTCACATAAAACACTCAACTAAATAAACAGGTTAGATCAAATCCTCGAACCAACTGCTGAAAACTAGTAAACAAGTGTCCCTTGAAAGTCTTGCATCACCATCTAGTTAAAATTAGAATCACTTCCCGAATTTAAGGCTTATGATTTTAGCGGTCTCTGCGTTACATATATGTAACGCTAGGAGCTTAAGGGTTAAAATACAGAAGACTTTAAATTTGTACTTCGAAGTTATTTTGAGTTTTTGAAGCGGGAAATTTTCCAAATCTCATTTTTATACAAAACTGAACATTCTTATGTAATAAAAAAATGTGCAAGTTCCATACTTAAAACTCACTCTGTATATACTTTTACTTATATCGATAAAATTCAAGGCCATTTATATTGCTGTTTTTTTTTTGTTATTTTTTACCAACCGTTTTTAAATAAATGAAAGCACTTTGTTAAATTGACGTTATATCGTTTAGGTATTGACTTTTACCACTTGTTTTCGCGTATTTTCGTAGGATATACTGAAAAGCTCAGCGTTTATGTGGACGGTAAGATGCTTTTATTAAAGATCACAATTTCCTAGTAACGGTTTAGCTCTTGAATTTTATTGTAAATAGCTTTAGTCATCCACTTAGAAACCCTCTACACAATCACATCGTCTTAATTGGCGATCTATGAACCTAGTAAAATATTTAAGACATAGGTACCGGATAATTTGAAATAGGTAATTAGTAAAGTTATCAGAAAAGCATTTATGCACAGAGCACAGTTTGGAAGGTTTATGTAACTAGTAAACTTTTTGCATATTTTTATATAAATCGAAGTACAAGTCAACAAAAAAATCTAAAACCATCAAGGTCAGACCAATCGTTACGCGACGTTGTCAGATCAATCGAGTTTCAAAGTTCTTCGGTTTTTTATTTGCTACCTGTTTCACAGTAAGATTTCCTTCTTCTCCCTCCTGCGTAAATTTTAAAATATTATGTACGACACTTGTAATATTCATGTATATTAAAAAAAGAATGTGTGTGTGTACTTTGTACGCACGTAAGAAGTTATACTTCTATTATGTGATTTCAACGAAATCAATATACTTTAAACAGTTTATTTATATTTAATTTAAATACACTTGCGATCATAAAAAGCGGGTCACTCGACGAATTATTCGAATTAGATGTCTCGAAGTTTTTAAACCTTTGGTCCGATTTGAGTGATTTTTTTAGTATGTTATAGCCTTATTCTCTAACAATATCGCTATAATAATATTGTTGCTAGACAGGTAAATTGTCATTGCATACCGGGTGTAACAAACATACTGTGTTTATTCCTCAAAGTTCGGAGCACCCTGTGGAATGTTTTAGCATAGATAAAATATTGAAATTAAAACCCGATTGTAGCCTTAGGCTTTCTTAACATTTTCTTTTTGGTTTTTGTTGAATAATCAAAAAGTTAGGCACGTTAACAACTAACCATGCTCTTCATCAATACAGGGTGTTTCTAAATAAGTGCGACAAACTTTAAGGGGCAATTCTGCATGAAAAATAATGACAGTTTGCTTTATAAACATATGTATGTCCGCAAATGCTTCGTTTCCGAGATACGGGATGTTTAAGTTTTTCTTACAAACTGACGATTTATTTATTGCTCTAAAGCCCGTAGAGATATGCAAATGATATTTGGTAGGTGTTAAGAGACAGTTATTGTGCATTTTTTGACATACAATTAATAATTCTACATTCACCATTGGCGTGCATCCGGGTATAAACATTTTAGATACATCCCGTATGCACGCCAATGGTGGATATAAAATTCTTAGTTGTATGTCAAAAAATGCACCATAACTACCTCTTAACACCTGTCAAATTTCATTTGTATATCTCAACCGGTTTTAGAGCAATAAATAAATCGTCAGTTTGTAAAAAAAAATCAACATCCCATATCTTGAAACCGAAGAATTTGCAGCCATATAAGTTTATAAAGAAAACGGTAATTATTATTTTTTCATGCAGAATTACCCCTTAAAGTTTGTCGCACTTATTTAGAAACACCCTGTATTGATGAAGAACATGGTTAATTGTTAACGTGCCTAACTTTTTTATTATCCAACATAAACAACTAAAACAAAAAAGAAAATGTTAAAGCCTAAGGCTACAATCGAGTTTTAATTTCAATATTTTATCTATGCTATAATATTCCACAGGGTGTTCCGAACTTTGAGGAATAAACACAGTATGATTGTTACACCCAGTATACAATGACAATTTACCTGTCTAGCAACAATATTATTATAGCAATATTGTTAGAGAATAAGGCTATAACATTCTAAAAAAATCAATCAAATCGGACCAAAGGTTTAAAAATTTTGAGACATCTAACTCAAATAATTCGTTGAGTGACCCGCTTTTTATGATCGCAAGTGTATTAAACTAATTTTAATACTTACTACTTTTCAAAAAATTTTATTAAAACAATACCAAAAATTAAAAAAATCAAAGAATAAAACACACACAAACACATTGAAAAATGCCACAAATGATTTCTGAACAATAATTGTCAGAAAAATTTTAAACCAAATACGTATTTTCTGAAAAAAAATTATATAATAAATATACGTACAATCATAAAATGTATAAAAAAAAAAATAAAAAAATAAAAATTTTCTATTGGGGTTCGAACCCGCTTATGTTAGCGCAGTTAGTATTGAAATTAATTCATCTTACATTTTTAGCCACGGAGACACGTGCATAATGTGGAAAGATCGACTAACTAAACAGTTTAAACTTTTGACAATTCTGAATTAATCCAATTTTTTTGATTTTTGCAGAATTGAAATAATAAAATAAAACAAAACATAGAGTAAGAAAACAATATATTAGGTGAATATTGATAGAAATTTTGATGGTAATCAAATTATGTAAATCAAAGCATTACATACTATTTTGGTAGGTTCATTTTAAATTTTCCAAATAGTTAGGCACCTACCTATGTAATTTTTTATCGGGATACTGAAACATTTACAATTATTACGTACCTGTCGCTTTTAAGAACCATTTAAAAAGTCACTACAATTATAAACTTGCTTTTTTCTCTGCCATCACAACAATAAAAACTAATATACACAACATTTGTTTATCCATAATTTCCATATTGAACAATTATTATTGACAGATGATTTTAACACCCAATCAGATCCCGTATAACGTTTGAGCGACTAATACCATACTGTAGGTGTGCGCATGCGCCCAGGAAAATAAAAATTCACCCTCGTTCCTAAAGAAGTATAACTTCAAAAACTTTAAATCTGGTAATGTCGCATGTCGATTTTATCTGGTAATGTCGCAAAACCACTGGTTTGGTGCTCGTGCTCAATGCATTTTAAATAGGTGTTTCCTTTTGGCATAATCTCGTGCAACTGAAGTCGCCCCCTCCCTTGATTTGCTACCTGAGTGACTTTCGCCGTTTTAGATTTATCTGTATAATAATTGTAAAATACATAAGAAGACTAAAGTAATGCCCGTATTTGGATGCAATCCATTCAAATGTTGTTGGTATTTTCCAATAGATAAAATTCCGCTTAATAACAGGAAGAAATACCCATTATTCGTAGTGATAATAAGTAATAATAAATAGTGATGTTAAAAAATATATTCTTGGTCTTTAACACTTAAAACAGTATATAATCCCCTTAATTACTTTGGGAGGCGTAGAAATACAAATCTGTTAGTGGAAATTTTTTGATGATATAGATTTTCTTCCTGGACGTCGCTTTGCAAATATGTTTCCTTGCAGGATGGCTTGTAAAAGTTCATATCTGGATTCATTTTGCATAATGTGTCCGAAGTGTAACTTTCGAGATTTAATGATGGTCAGTACCTCTCGGTTCTTCTCTATTCTACTGAGAACCTCCTCATTTGTGACTCGGCCTGTCCACGAGATTTTAAGTATTCCCCGGTATAGCTACATCACAAATGCTTCCAATTTCCTGCACATATCTTTGTTCAATTTTTATCCTTTTTCGCGATAACTTGATGAAAAATTTTGCAATTTTGAAAAAAATTCGTAAGTGCCTCGAGGAAGGGTGTAGTAATGTGTAGGAATTTTTTTTCTTCTTCTTTTTGTGGAATTTATGGCTTTGGGGAGAGCCAATTAGCTTTAACCCGCGAGTAGTCGCGCCGTTAGATAGAATCTCACATTTCATCCTTTTTCGTAATATGAACAGTAAAATTTGTCAGTAACGGCCACTAAAAATGAAAGAACTATTGGCCGATATAGAAAGGTGGACGGTATTGCCAGTTTTTGTAGTCTACATATTATAATTGGTTTGGGAAATTTTTAAACTGGCCGTTAGGACAGGTGGCCGATGTTGGAAGGTGGCCGGTAACACAGGTTTTTTTAATAAAATTGTTAGAAAAATATATTTTCAATATAAAAAGTAGATAAAAATAGTACAAAATAAAAGTTTGTTTTAAATTCGTATTTTGAGATAGAATCTCACACGCGACTATCGAAGTGAGCGTTACAGAAGTGAGCGCGACTACTCCCGGGTTAATATGATGCACACATACACAACTCCAAGTAGTGGTACTTTTTTATACTTTGAAGTAAGTTAAAAAAATTTTGTAATTAGACATCTTTTTGCTCATTAGTTTATTTTTTATTGTAGCATTAGCTCTGAAGGTGACATATTTGTCGAAAGCGCTTAGCTAAGGAAATTAAATATATTTACACACTTTAATATACTTTTCTTCACTTCCTTGATTTAAATAAGTTCCGAACACTTGTAAACACAAGACAAAAAAATTATTTTGCACCCCTTATATTTTATCATTTATTAAGCTTAGAGTTAAGTTGAATCGTATTTAACACAATTCGTTACACCCTTCACAATTTTATTAAAACTAAAACAAACACAAAGTCCCTTAACACTTGTACTTGTTATGTTAAAACAGTTTAGTCGTATTTTATGAGGCTCATTTTTCTTGCTGCCACAATTAGAGCTGCACTTACTGAAAAGTTGACACCGTTCATTCATCATACGAGTTATTGTTGTATGCTTGTTTTAAATAGTTCTACATTTATGATCGCTCCAGCAGAATTGCCGTACTTCAACTAATTCCGTTGAATTGTTGTGTCTTGCTTATCCGAGAACTCAAGTTTGTAATGAAATACTACACGAATTTACTGGTGTAAATTTTACTTGTTAGTTTTAATAATAGTAAGAAAATTATGTATATTTTGTAGAGACATTGTGTCGTATTAGATTACTAAGGACGTACTTTACAAATACTTAATCTTACGTAATTCAAGAATATTAGAAGTACCAAAATACGAGTACTATATTAAATTGTATATTTTAAATATATCGCAAAAACTCTTTGTTTCGATAGAGAAATTAGAGTGCACGTATCGCATTCAATGCATGTCTTGTTTCATAACATTTGACACTTTATGTTAAACTGGCATGATCAGAAGCTTGGTATAAAGACGCTTGACCCAGTAACGTGGTAATACATAATACAATCTTGATGATATAAATAGTAAAACAGAAGATTCGGGTCACTTAATAATAGTAATCTCAATTACGCAGAATAAACGGTATCCCCATGTGGAGCCAAGTAAATCACGGTAGATCTTCATTTAAGTACTAATCTAATTACAGTTGTAACTTGTGTATCACCACGTAGAAGTAACAATAGAGTGTATGTGCATTCTAACTGTCAGCACCGACTAAAAGAGAAGAATGCCTTACCCTGTCAAGTTCGGCCACAGTTCCACCATAAATGTAATGTCCTTAGTTCTTCACCCTTTTTATTCACATATGACCTCAAATATATTTCTTTCAAATTTTTTAATCTCTTCACCTTTAATTTCAGAATAAAATGACTAATTTTTCTGAGACATAACAATCTGAGACTAATCATTACCATATGTCTCATTGAATTGTTAAGTGATGTTGTTTACTAATTTTTGCTAAATAATATTTCTTATAAAGTTGACTGCACGTATAATATTTATTTTTAATTTATTATTAGAGTCATTGGACCCTTATTTCATTTCGTTTTTATTTACCCTTGTTTTAATTTATGTATTTTTAACCCTATTTACAGTAAAACATACCTCAAGAGTAAAAAACCGCTAGACGAGGTAAAAGTGAGTGTAGCACATACATAATCTCCCAGCTACAAAAGAGCTCATATGAGTATTACGTGTGTAACGACACCGCATCCGACTCGCGTCGCGCCGTCAACGTACCAGTACTGCGTACATACGCACTTCCATTTCTTTCCACTACCACGGACGAATGCTAGGAGATGAATCGCCGAAACTATATAAAAGGAGCTTCGCTCCTTTCATACGTCACCAAACAATTAAGCAATAGTGATTTAACCCAGCCTGGTAGACGTGCTCACCCCTAGAGAATGACATTCGAGTGATACAATTCATTGGGACGAGAAGGATTAATTCATGTATGCAGGAATCACTCCACCCCGATCCAATGATCCAGACCCAGATCATCCACTTCCCCCCGATAGCACTCTGATGCGCTATAGGGGCTCTCAATCAGCAAAGTGCTTATCATATGAGAGTCCTGGGTACACAGACTCCCACATGAAATCCTACCCCGATCAATGCAGGCCAGCGTGAGGCGCTCTATTCCCGCTATCTCTAGTGACTTATCTTCAATCTGAATTACTTGCTCGGGCGCCGAGTCCTCGCTCTGGGCTACGTCCAGTTTGGTGACTCGGCGTTCAAGGATGTGGGCCCGTGTGGCCCGTTCACTTGCCCGTTTTTGGCTTTTGTTAATATATTTTTTTGTGGCTTGTGCCTATTGTTAATATTGTATTGATTTTTTTAGTGGCCGGAACCGTTTTTTTTTAGCTTTTTGTAAATTTTTTTTGAGGGATGTCTGAAACATATAAAAATCAAAATTAACAAATATAATGCGATGCCAAAGACGAGCACGTTGTCTTCTTTTGATAGAGCTACGATGATCGAGACTTTATTATATATTTACTAATATTTGCTGTTGGAGTCTCCTGTGTTTCCATCTATGGTACACATCATACCTTAATATCTCTTGCAGGATCCGGTTTGGGTGGTCTTCTAGCTCAGCAAATTTTGTTCTGGCTTTTTCCTCCATTATATCCAGTACTCTTATTTGTTTTAAGTCTCTAAATAAGAACCGTTCTGCGAGGTATTTGGGCACGTTTGCAGCTTCTCTGAAGCAATTGTTGTTTTCATACATCACCGCGCTCATTCAATTTTTCATTCTTACTTTCAATAATATCGTAAACTCAATCACTAACCATATTAATTTTTAGAATCAAAACTCCGAAAAGGAACGTTCGTCACAACCCTTTCTCCTTTGATGACTCTGCAAGCTGGCTCCCAGTCCTTAAAAAAAGATACCATGGGTGATTCAGCTGAAGAGTTGTTAGATCAACTAAAATAGGACATGACGAAAAAAATCCAGTACAAAACAAATAATACTGCAAAAACACGACACATTGGACAGAAGGCGAGTTCTACCGAAAAATTTATCTGGCAAGAACTCAACTAATCGCTAATTTGTGTATTTAATTAAACCAAATTTATTAGTTATTCCTGTACAGCTCGATATTTATTTTAAGTCATAAATATATTATTAAAAGACCAGAGTTTTCTCCTAGCTTTCCAATCCAAAGAAATTAAAAAAGTTACAAATCAAAATAACATTTTGGCTAGCTCGTAAAGCTGCGGGTGTTATACAATATGAATAAATTAAATCTTTGGTTGGTCTATTAGACTAAAATTTAATGAATAATTCAAATTAAAGAATCAATGCGGTCTAAATTCTCAGAATGACTAGCTAGACATATTAGATTGAATTATATTCCATTAGTGCAAGGATTACTCAGGAAATTTCTAAGGACGACGCGGGACGGACCAATTCTGCTGCATTTCAGTGACGTACCCTTTAAGAATTTAGAAGAGGATTATAGAATCTGTTTAAATGAGTTGCTACAAAAAAAATTAAATATTATAGACATATTGTTTGGAGAAAAATTTAGTACATATTTTAAAAACTTTAACATCAAAGTAACAAACTTCTGTTTGTTATTAAATTTCTGTACCTATTTATAATTCTGTATTTAATTAAAAACTTTAATTAAAGTTCAAATGGATTATAACAGTTGTTCAGACAAACGTTTTCGATCTTCTCAATACATCTTCAGTGAACTTTGGAGTACTTGCGCTAATAATCGAAAAACCAAACAGTGGTCGAGTTTAAATTGTTTTTTACACATTTAACGGTATGACATTAGCCGACTATAAGTGGATAAAAATAGATAAAAATCTATAGGGAACGCTTCGTCCCTACTCGAAGTAGCAAATCATAAATCATATCTGTATTGGACTGCTACAGCCTATAAAGAAGAATTTCCGTAGAAACTTCGGAAATATCAGCAGAAACCAACGAAACATCAGAATAAACTTTTGAAATATCACAGGAAACTTTGTTTCTTGTGATAAGATAAGAGAAGAAATACGGTTACAAACTTTATTTTCTAATTAAACAATGTCCGTAGAAACGTTGAAAATATCCGCATAAACTTGTTTCCTGCTTACCAACGTTGTAATTGAAGAAATCACAGCAGCATTCCTATCTTCAAACACAGATTGGATCAAGAACCTCTTCTTTCAGAAAGGTCTTCGGCTATTGAACTTATTCAGTCATTTTCTCGATAGAATTTAGTTGTCTGTTTTCCAGTTTCTAATGTAAATCGGTTACTTTTAAATCACTATAGTGGCCTGTCTTTTTATTTCATTGTCTATGGTCTATTTTCCATATAGCCGCTTAGAGAACTTTTTCTTCTTCTTCTTCTTCTTCTTCTTCTTCTTCTTATACTTCTTCTTCTTATATTAGGCCGCTTGACATGTTCTTGACCGATTTTGAGCTTTAATTCGTAGCTATGATGTTGACTGCCAGCTATCTCGCCACCTTTTAAAGGGCCTTAGTATTGATCTCTTGCCTGTTGGCTTTGAATTTTTGGCTATAAGGGCTATTCTCTCGCTGTCCATTCTCGTTACATGCTGATTCCATTCTCGTGTTCTCTGTCTTCCCCACCGTACTATGTTTTGTATGTTACAGAGATCTCTTATTCTGTCGTTCGGTATTCTGTCTCTCAGTGTTTTCCCAGTTATTGACCTCAACATTCTCATTTATGATGTCCTCAGTATCCTCTTGCTTTCTGCTGTGTCACATCTTGTTTCTATCGCGTCGCCGATTAGAGGGAGCCACCAATAAAACCTTGCGACACGTACGTAACCGCAATCTTTTGTTGACATTAATCGGGAGTTTCATTGCGATCAGTGGCGGCTCGTGATTTTTACAATAGGGGAGGCTATAACTATAAAATATCTAGATAAATTTGTACTAGCAAAAAAATGCGCCAAAAAAATGTAAAACCGTCGTGCGCCGATGTGTGTACTATACAGTGATGACCGCGCTAATAACGGGCAAAATAACGCAAAAGATGGAAAACATAAGACATTGCGAAACAAAAAGAGATGAAACTAGTGGAGATGGAAATGATCGTTATAAACGTAAAAATTAACATTATATTACATAGTTTTCCACCTTTAGACGTATCGGAGGAGTATGACAACTGTCACTGTGACAGTAGAATTTTATAAAATACTCCTGTCCTGTTTTATAAAATGTAATGTTAATTAATACGTTTATAACGATAATTTCCACCTCCACTAGTTTCATCTCTTTTTGTTTCGCAATGTATTATGTTTTCCATCTTTTGCGTTATTTTGTTGGTTATTAGCTCGCTCATCACCCTTTAGTATACAGTATACAAAATGTATATGCACATCGACGTTCGTTTCACTTTAGATTTTAACTTAATTTGTTTGAAAATGAATCGTGACACATGGGAAAAGTTATAGCGGACGAACTATATACCAGCATCTACCACTTTTTATCACTAAACGTTTTTAAGCGCGATTGGGAAAATTGTTGAGAGCGATTTTTTATAAAAACGATAGTATGAAGTACGCGCACACAGTCCGAAGTTAGTTGCTAAATCTTTCAAGTTATATATGTATCAGTGCAAATAAAGTGTGAAAAAATTATGAGTAAATATATCTTATTATAATTTTGATGTGTTAGGTTTGTCTTCGTCGAGAATATGAAAATAAATATTAAATATTATGTAAAGAAAATTAAAAGCCAACCGTAATTTTATTTGTAGAATCTGTAAAAATAATTCATTTTGTTATCAATTTTATTATACTGTTATCTATAAGCAGTGTCAAGCACGGTTACATTTGGATGGGTAACGGCTTGGGAAAACCTCATGTTGTAGCCTTACTTTTTTATTTTAATAGAAGTATAACTATTGTTACGTGCATACAAATTACACACACTCTTTTTTCATTTATGCAAATCCCTATCGTTCTATGTCATGAGTTAGTTAATTCTATTAATGCTTGATTTGATCTATTCACTCCGTCTTGGAGCGCGCCCTACTACTAGTAGGAAATAAGAAAGTAACAAAAACCTATCAGAAAACAATAAAAAAACATTTTAATTATTGTGTCAATTCTGCGCCCATGAATAAATACCATCAATATTAAACAGTTCACTTGTACTCGTAGTATCTAAGGATTTGGCAAACCTATACCTATAAGAGAATATTCATTGGCATCTTTATGAAATTAATATTTATAAGCGGCAGGTCGGTCTTGCTAGACTTCTCCGGTAATTTATGGAAAGCTAGATAACATCGGATCCGTATATTTCAATATAGATCGTTAATGGACTTAGAATACTACTCGGACAGATGCATATTTATTATCGCCAGATTTGGGAAAGTAGTCTTGCTGAACAACAAGAATAATCACTATTTTTTTATTAAATGTTTTTCTTTAGTTCAATCGTTTGGGTCAAATCTTCAGACGTTAATTTGACTGCCTTTTCTTCAATGCAAATGAATGAAAATTTGCAGACATGCATTCGCGGGAACAATACACGAAAAGAGTCAATAATTTTTTTATGTTTATTAATTTTTTAAATAAAAAAAAAACAATTTTAATGGAAAATGCTTAAATTCTCTTGTTTTTACAATGTAGAAACGTGAAACTTTTACAAATTGTAACTAATTATAAGAACTATACATAATTTCACTGTTTACGTTAATTGTTTAGGTTATGCTTTATAAAGAAATAATAAAGTTTCAAATTGTTTGCCAATTCCGACTACTTTTCATGTTTGTAGATCATGTTTATAAAAATCCTAAGAGGCGACGATTTTGAACGCTCATATCTTTGTTTATATAAACATCGGCGCTTATTCGTGTCAAATGTCAATACAGTACGAAACAAAACTTAAACCAAAACTCGAATTCAAAAAATTAGTCCTATACAGTCTTTTTAATAAAATTTAATAAAAGAAATGACAATTTGACAACCCGGATTTTTTGACAAGTTACAGTATTAGATCGATAATAATATATTACTTTCTTTTCTCTTCTTAGATCTCTTATAATTCTCTATATCTCAATTCTCAAAATTAAATTAAATTTTCTTTATTTATCAGGCAGGAACTATTTAAAAGTTATAACTTTAAAATTATGCGTCGTTTCCTGTCATACTTTTGTACCATGCATTGTACAAATACGCCCTGATTGCAATTACTTACATACAAAATGGCTGACTAAAATATTCCACTTATCAAATATTCCATATTTACACAAAAGTAAGTCAAAAAGATTTTATTAGAGCAACTTATGTTTGTAGAGCTTGGCTTTCGGGATTTATTTATAAGCTTGTTTTAGTATTCCAAGTTTGATGCACTAAAATAAAAAGCCGAAAAATAACTGACGAATAAAAGAAAAGGAAATTACACTATATTATAAAAGTTAGAACACTTCAACTGCTGCTGGTAGAACGAATATTAAAAATTTAAATATTAATTAAGAAGTTGATGGTTCAGTTATTAGACCAGTAAGGATCTGCGAAAAAACGTCTATTTTTGGATGTAAGAGGTGGCTTTCGGATTTTTGCAGATAAAGTCAGGTGACACCTTCAGTAATAATAATTGACTTATGCTCCTTCTCAAATATGCCCGGAACATTAATAAAAAAATTAAAATATTTAAAAATTTCGAAAAACATCGATTTTTTTCTGCTTTCTTTGCTTATAACTTTAAAACGATTCGTTTACGATATACTCTATTAGGTATTACATCTTACTATTACGTATATATTCGATATACGACTGGTAAAAAATGTCCTAAGGTATAATCTTTTCTGCAATATAGCCATAAATACAAGGGGGCAAAATAAGTCTGTTGTTATTCAATATTTTTTAACCACTTTGGTGGCACTTAGAACCTTAGTAAATCGCTTAGGAAATTCTTTGTAACATACTTAAATCACGTACCAAATTTCATTAAAATCGACCTAATAAATTTTGCATAATAAATTTGCAATCTAAATGTTTTTAAAAAAGTTCAAATTATTTAAAATCTTTCTGAACAGAAAGTAGACCATTTAGAAGTTGGCTAAGTATTTTTACATATAAAGAGGTGACCTACCTATCTAATACGCTTTACAGAATTAAAATCGGATTATTTAAGGGGCCTCAGCAATGTTTTAAATTTATAAACAATTTTTTGGCTTATAAACAAAGAGCTTTGTTTAATAATAAAAAAATTAATTTTTAGCAATGCAAATAATTAAAACCGGTATTTGACTTAAACTTTCAAATGCTGTCAGCAGATTTGCTATTTTATTTTTTAATCAAACGTTATTCGCGTTCAAAAATTGCAATTTCTCGATTTTTTTAAAGTTCCACCGCGTTTATCTCGAAAACTATGCATCCTACGAAAAAACTTGTAAGAGCATTTTTTGCTTAGAATTACCCAAGAAATACAAACAAAAATGTTTTATTTTGCGAAAAATCGATGTTATGTAATTCCTCAAGTTCTTTGTTTATAAAAATCTTATCGATATCCGGATCAACTGTTACCCAAAAAATTCGTGTTATACGGGTCAAAATACATAAAAAAATTGGGTAAGTCCATATAAGTAAAGGAGCCTGAAGCACCCCCTTCTGGCCACAGCACTAATTTTTTTATAAGCCAAAAAATTGTTTATAATTTTAAAACATTGCTGAGGCTGCTTAAATAATCCGATTTAAATTCTGTAAAGTGCATTAGATAGATGGAGTACTTCTTTATATGTAAAACAATTGACAAATCTTTTTATGTTCTAGTTTTTGTTGTGCAAGATTTTAAAAATTTTTAATTTTTTAAAAAAAGTTTAGATTGCAAAATTATTATGCAAAATCTAGTAAGTCAATTTTAACGAAATTTGATGTACGGTTTTAGCACATTACATAAATTTTCTAAGCGAATTAGGAAGGTTCCAAGTGTAACCTAAGTGATGGAAAATCATTGAATAAGGACAGGATTGTTTTGTCCCCTTATTTTATATTTATTGCTATTTTGAAGCAAGGGTGATAAATTAAGACATTTTTAACCAATCGCATCTGATATAAAATTTAATTATCTTTGTTTTATTTCTATACGACTTTGTTGTAAAATGAACAGTTTTTAAGTTATAAGCAAAAAAATTTAGAAAAAAAAATAGAAATTTTTTGAAATTTTTAAATATTTTATTTTTTTTTTATTAATGTTCCGGGCGTAATTAATAAGGAGCATAATTCAATTATTATTAACGAAGTTATCACCTAACTTCATCCGCAAAAATCTGAATGCCACCTCTCACATCCACCTAAAAGCAGATCCTTACTGGTCTATATGAGATATACGAGCAAAAAATATATTTGGAAATATTTTTTTAATGAAATACCGATAAATTCATAAAAATCCACAAGGAAAAATTTTCCTGTAGTTGGCTGAATATCATTTAATACAAAAAATAATAAAATCCTTTATAAAAGTTATATATTTAAAATTCCTAAAAAGGGCTACATCACAGAACTAGTTTTCGATTGGTTGACCAATCATCATCAGTGCTTACCTAAAATGAATATAACCTGGTAAAATAATGCAAAGATTTTGAAATTTTGACTACGATTAAGAAAAGTTGTAGGTTATACTCACGTGAAATTTACATGCTAACCACCAGGATATAGTAATACATAAAATAAGCCTGTCATATTATGACAGGCTAATTTTTCAACTTCCTGTGGAACTGTCACTTCTGTCATGTCATCGTTCAGGAGTCCCGATCCAGTTCATTGTTACTTGCTGCCATACTGTCATCATGTGAACAAGTCGATCACAAGTCATAAGATGTTATCTGGAGCGTAATAATGGAATATTTTAAACATCCATACTTAAGTTCACATTTTTAACCGATGTTTCCTTGACGGATTACTTGTAAAGGGTTTTTACCCACATATTTTTGTATTACTATATCTTGGTGATTAGCATGTAAATTTCACTTAAGTATAACCTACAACTTTTCTTAATCGTAGTCAAAATTTCAAACTCTTTGCAATATTTTACCAGGTTATATTCATTTTAGGTAAGCACTGATGATGATTGGTCAACCAATCGAAAACTAGTTCTGTGATGTAGCCCTTTTTAGGGATTTTAAATATATATCTTTTATAAAGGATTTTATTGTTTTTCGTTAGATTTATCTTTTTATAATTGTATTTCTCGATAAGTTTCTATCTTGAGTCATATCAACATCAATCTTCTTTATTGACATGGCCTGCTAAACTTCTCCCCCAGGTTTGGTCTTTTTCTCCTAATTTTTACATATGCTTCCTCATTTTGGCATCAAATATTGGTGTTACCCCTAGACTACCCCTAAATCTATCTATCTAATCAGCCTCCCAGGTATAGGCCTACCCTGTTAATCTCCATTGGTCTCTATTCTGGACGATCTGCACCCCGTTCTTTCCTGCCCTCTCTTAAGTTCGTCTTTTGAAGCTATTTCTTTGTGACATTTATGTAATTTATTATTCTAAATTACAAATAAGCCATAATTTAACTTAAAAAATGATTTTATTAACGCTTCGACTTCCATTTCGGAGGTTGTTGTCAAAATACACTATATAAATAATTAATATTTTGTATTTTGACAACGACGTCCAAAGTGGAAGTCGAAACGTCCATAAAATTATTTTTTAAGTTAAATTGCGGCTTATTGCCCATTTAGAATAATAAATTGTCTTTTTTGTTTCCATGGTCACCAGTGTCGAATTCGCTTATTCCATCTTTCATCTTTTTGCCGCAGAGTGTGGCCGGCTAAGTTCCATTTAAGTTCCCCTAATATACTCATTCTTAATTTTATCCTTTTTTGTTACTCCACTAATTCATCTAAACATTCTCATTTTTGCCACATGCATTCGTTGTTCCTCTTTCTTATAACAGTCCAACATTCAGTTCCTTACATCATAGCCGATCTTATGACTATTTTATAGAATTTTTCCAGCACATTTTTATTAGTAGAAAAGGCATATAAGGTTTTAATTTTATCAATAAAAAATTACCAAGGTTATGTCGTACTTTCATAATGTTGAGGCCTGATAGGCTTGACCCGTCCTCCGGAGGGTAAATGTTTTTTTACTTATTTCTTAAATTGCTATAAATAAAGACGCGTATGTCCGAAATTATTAATATTGACCTTCGCGTTAGAATTACATATTGTTATATTTCTCCTGTCCTACTGTATGGAGTAGAAGCGTGGACTCTAAGTAAGGCTTTGCTTAAACGCTTGACAGCGTTTAAAATGTGGGGATACGGACGACTACTAAAAGTAAGCTGGGTCGACAGGATTAAAAATGAGGAGGTCCTTACACGACTGAACTAAACAACATAACTGATCAATATATCAAAGAGACTCAAGCTGGAATACTTCGGTTACATTATGAGACACCCTAAAAAATATAATCTTTTACATCTGATACAAGGTAAACGTGGGCCTGGTAGAAGAAGAATATCATGGCTGAAACATCTAAGGCAATGGTATGGAAAATTGACTACATCGTTATTCAGAGCTGCTGTCAATAAAGACACGATAGCTAATATGGTAGCCAACATGATATCCAACGATCAATAACGGCCATGGAACTAGAAGAAGAAGAAAATGTCGGAAATACTAGAGACCGTTCTAGTTACTTTGGTGGGTGTGCCTATCGGAATGTAAAAAAGTTTTCCACCAATTTTGTAGTGCACTCTCTTTCAAGAGATTACTTACGAGAGATAAACCATAACCTAGTTTGAAAAGTATCTAAAACATAGTTATTATCTCTTTAGTATATTAAAATGATTGAAGTACGTAATCTATTTCCTTATCGAAAATATATCAAAATTAGTACCAATTTTCTTGCGTCTCGAAGCTGTAGCCAGTTTTTTACCCTCTCCCTGTTGTACCCAATTCACCTAGACCATTTAGGAAATATATAAACGGAAAAGTAAAATTCGTAATCGCCTCCGGTTTTATACGAGACGGTTTCACATAACTATTGCAATTAAGTGAAGGAAACAAACAAGACCGAGAAAGAAATGGAATTGATGCTAAAACAAAGGAAATTGAGATGTTAGGGAGTTTTTAGCCGGGCTATATTGCCTTGTTTTTTTGACCTTTTATGGGCCGATTTATGTGAAAGGCGTGCGAAGATGCGTATCGCTTGAAAGATTTCGTTTGGGGGTAAAAGTAATTCGATCAGTTAGATCGTCCGAAAGTTTAATGAAAGAGGTAGATTTTGTCAAGGTTACACGATAGTCGATATTCCGATATTATAAGGCTCAGTCAAAAATTTTTGGCACATAATTACAATATATTTTGTGAATACGAAAGTTTAATTGAACAAATGATTATCTTGAAAGGTTATTGTTTCAAACAAGATAACTTTTACTTTAGAATAACTTCTTTATCGTGTTCTACTCCTTAACTCGCCAGGTTTAGGAGTTGTGTCAGGGTTTGTTAAATGGTCGAATATCTCATGAAAGCCTATAGCGGGATAAGTGGTCAAAATGCCTCAGCACCGATCAGCTCTGCGATTTGTGCTTTCGATCTTTTTTTCTTGTGCGTCTTCTAACTAAGCTAGGCGATCACTTCTTTAAACGCTTTATCTTTTGCAACGTGAAATATCTGTTAGTCCAACAACACAGGTTAGTCCAATCTCTGATATTCCTTAGCCAAGATTTCTTCTTTCTTCCTAAGCATTTTTCCCTCTACTCTTCCTTGCATGATGAACTGTAGCAGAGATTATTTACGAAGTATGTAGCCCAGATACGATGGCTCTCTTATTTTAATTATTGTGTTCATAAGCTTTCTGCCATGTCCAATTCGTCTTAACGTTTATTCATTTGAGACTGTTGTGTTCGTACTAGATTTAAAATATATTTAATAAACAATTTTGATTTGTCAGGAAATATTATGGATAAAACCGTTTACCTGTTTCTCCTTGGTTTGAAGAAATAAAATATAAGCGATTACTAGTGTCTATCGTGTTTCGTATCGGTTTTCGCAGCTCTGGAAAATGTTGCATACTTGAGTCCAGGGTTCTTTACCCGTGCGTCATTAATATCTGGCGAGATAAAACATACTCTACGGATGTAGAGTAATATTCTTGATATTGTTTTATGTGCTATTAGATTGAAAACTTAGTTTTTTGCTAGCAGTTGCCGCTAGGGCATCCCTACCATTTCGTTCGTAGCAATCCGTGACTGCACGCCGGGGTTTGTCCTTGTTGGGTCAGAGAGAGCAGCATATGTGCCTCCTGATGAGAGACTAATAAGTTTTGAAACCGGTAGAGGTGCTTGCTCCACTCTCTGATTGAACTAGAATATAATGCGGCTGTAGTTTCGTGTTGCAACGAAATTGAGAATGGTTATTCATTTTTGATTTACGTGTCTATTCTGATTGGGGTACAAAGAGAACCATTCTTATTGGAACTTTACCGCGCTGAGCAGATGGGACGTGAATTCCCATTGTTTTCAATCTGGTGGGATGTAAAGTAACATTTTTGATATTGTTTTATGTGCTATTAGATAGAAAACTACTAGTTTTTTTCTAGCAGTTGCCGCTAGGGCCACCCTTCAATTTCGTTCGTTGCAATCCGTGACTGCACGCCGGGGTTTGTTCTTGTTGGGTCAGAGAGAGCAGCATATATGTGCCTCCTGATGAGAGATTAATAAGTTTCGAAACCAGTAGAGGTGCTCTCTCTGTTGCACTCTCTAATTGAACTAGAATATGAAGTTTATAAGTTTAAAGTGGGCCGATTTCTATGCACGCGCAAGTTTAGTAGTTTATTTAGATTTGCAGCATATTAATTTTTTAATATAACATCGAATCTTACGTTTTTCGGGTAATTAACCTATGTCATTGTTCATAAATTTCTCAAAATTTTGTACACCATCAGAAAGTAATGATTACAGCGATTTTAAAAAAAAGCATAAATTTTGACATTAAATCAAAATAATAGGAAAAAATAAATATTTTAATTAAAAAATTATAGTGTGTTTGGACATAAAAAGATAAGTTTTCACTGAATTTCGTGAATTTTGTTTTGTCAAAGATAAAAATATTTACAACTTTTCTTTGTACTTTTTTTTTATATAACTACAAAATTTACAAAAAAAATTCAAAAACGCTAATTTTTGGTTTTATATTTACAACTTTTCTTTGTACTTTTTTTATATAACTACAAAATTTAAAAAAAAATTAAAAAACACTAATTTTTGGTTTTATATTATTTTTATCACCTACAACTTTGTAATTTACATGTCTTCCGTATGACATAGTTTTGCCGGAATCATGATAAACCGTTTCTGCTATTTTAGTGTTTCTTTGGCCTCAATATTTATCAGTTCTGGCCTACATGCAACAATAGTGAGTGAAGTACATACAATTAAAACAGTATTTAAACATAAAATTCCCTGTAATGGTCAAAGGAACGGTATAACTCTATATCAAAAGAAATCAAAATATTTTTAAAACCCTTGAAAAAGCAAAACACAAATTGTGCCAAACAGGTTAGAATTGAGCTGATCGCTTGGGTTTGGGTCATGCAGATATAACAGGCTCATTTATTCGATAAAACAGGTCAAACAATTTGTAATAGATGTGACACAACTCTCAATTAAAACAATAATTGTTAAATTGTTGAAGTATATTCAAGAAAAATACATTAAACACGTTATTAGACGAGACCTGTAGTAGAAGCAATATTGAAGTTTCTATAAGAGTCTCAAAGAAAGTAAACTAAAAATAACTGACATGTCGTTAATAACCATGAGTAATTGATGCGAGATAAATTGCAATAATAAGAAAATAGGATGTCATAATGAAGTGACTTTAAGTAGTTTGCAAAGAAAGCTAACGCAAGATATCATATAGTTTAAAAATTTTTATGTACCTAGTATATTTTCATGTTTCCAAGGAAAATACAATTTCTAGAATAAATGTATTAGCATTATTTTTTTATTATCAATTCTAAGTAACATCACTTTTCTTTCATTATTATAAGCCTGATTTTCTTTTGAAGTATACATAAAGGCTGCTATTAGGAACATATTTAATTCTAAAGTTCCACAAATTGCAAATACCTTAAAAGCATTTAAAAAAAGCCATATATTTTGGTTTAAAAAATCAATAAAGTAAATATACAAAGTATGTAGAAGACTTAATATTTTATCGACTGTTTTCTTCAACATTATATCTTATTCTGTTGGATATTGGTAATAACATCTATCCTTATAAAAAATAGAAAACGTCAGACTGTGACAAGGTTAGTTAAGTACCGGGTGTCCCAATAAGAATGGCTCTCGGCCATATCTGAGGAACCGTTTATAATACTGCTTTGAGAAAAAAATATTTATAACAAAAGTTGCCTCGGGAAAAGCCTGGAAATTATTTTCATAATTGTAGGTCCACCGCTAGAGGGCGTAATTGAATATCAAAAATTAAAAAATCAAAATTTTACAAAATTTACCTAACGAAAGGGCACTAGAAATACAATCATGTGATTCTTCATAAAATTCTGCGCATACTTGATTTCACAAGTTTAAGTCTACCTTTGCAAATAAGAGGTGGGGGTGAGTGGGAACCTTCGTATGAAAAAATGGCTGTAAGTCCGGTTCTGCTACATCGAATTTTGCATACTTGATCTTGTTGAAAACAGCTCTTTTTCGTCAATGTAAATGTCTTATTTTCGAAATAGCCTAATAAGTAATATGTAAGCTAGGAGACGTTATTTAATTATTTTCAGAAATCTAGTTTTCTTTGGAAAATATTCAGTACAAGTATGCATTTTTAATCCTGCATTACAAAATTAGACCAAATTAGCAACATAATATCGAAAACCGCATGTCGATACCTTTTTTCTATCTCAAGATATCTTAAGAAATGTGTAAATGTTAAACATAACTGTTACTGTCACCGGTAAACGACGTTAAGGAAAAGTAGTGTGCTATGGAAAAAACAAAGGAACATTTTCCAGATGTAAACGTATATAATTAATTAAAACAACAAAAAGACAAACAACACTATAAAATATAACAAAGAAATAAAAGCAACTACTTACTTAGTCTTAGTGACTGCCTAAATGTTCAAAGTGTTGCTCATCATTTTCGATGCAAGCATTTACTCTTTCAAGAGTAGATTGACTAGCAAAAGATTTAACTGTTTTGGACTTTTGTTTATGGGGACGGATTAAAGACCTTGTTTTTGCCGCTAGGTCCGCTACTCGAGAGAACATGACCTAGAATCTAGAGCATAAGAAACGCCATTCAAAGCATTGCGAAAGCAGAAATTGAGACTGCTGTTTAACCTACTCTTGAAAGAGTAAATTCTTGCATCGAAAATGATGGGCAACAAATTGAACATTTAGGTCGTCACTAAGTAAGTAGTTGCTTTTATTTCTTTGTTATATTTTATAGTGTTGTTTGTCTTATTGTTGTTTTAATTAATTATATACGTTTACATCTGGAAAATGTTTCTTTGTTTTTTCTATAGCACACTACTTTTCCTTAACTTCGTTTACCGGTGACATTAACAGTTTAAAATTTACACGTTTCTTAAGATATTTCGAGACAGAAAAAGGTATCAACATGCGGTTTTCGGTATTATGTTGCTAATTTGGTCTAATTTTGTAATACAGGATTAAAAATGCATACTTGTATTTAATATTTTCCAATGAAAACCAGATTTCTGAAAATTATTAAATAACGCCTCCTAGCTTGCATATTACTTATTATACTATTTCGAAAATAACACACTTACATTGTCGAAAAAGAGTTGTTTTCAACAAGTCCAAGTATGCAAAATTCGATTAAGCAAAACCGGACTTACAGCCATTTTTTCATAAGAAGGTTCCCACTCACCCCACCTCTTATTTGGAAAGGTAGACTTAAACTTATGAAATCAAATATGCGCAGAATTTTATGAAGAATACGATGATTGGATTTTCAGTGCCCTTTCATTAGGTAAATTTTGCAAAATTTTGATTTTTTAATTTTTGATATTCAATTACGCCCTCTAGCGATGGACCTACAATTATGAAAATAATTTCCAGGCTTCTCCCGAGGCAACTTTTGTTATAAATATTTTTTTCTCAAAGCTGTACTATAAACGGTTCCTGAGATATGGCCGAAAGCCATTCTTATTGGGACACCCGGTACATGAAGAACAACGTATATTTCAAAAATATGACGATTTGAGCGGGAGTAAGGAAATAGGTGAGTCACAATTTTTCACAAAAAAAAACGAAATAAACATCAGATCGAAAAACTAAAAAACACGTGCTCAATATTTTTCAAAAATATATCGAATGATACCAAACACGAGCCCCCACGGACGGGGTGTGGGTAACTTTAAATAGGAACCACGCGATATTGAAAGGTCGAAAAATTGAAAAATACGTGTTCAATATTTATCAAAAATCTATCGAACGACACCAAACTCGACCCCCACGGAGGAGGGATGGGAGTTACTGTAAAATCTTAAATAGGAACCCCAATTATTTATTGCGCAAAAAGAACTATTTATTTGAGACATTTTTTCGAATTATGGATAGATGGCCCAATAACCGGAAAAAACGATTTTTGGAAATTGAAAATTAAAAATAGAAAATCCCCACTAACATGGAAAACTTAACATTTTTAGGTTTTAAGACCTAATCTTCACAACCTAATAGGCCCCATGACGCTTTAGTAACTACAAATTTAGCATACAATGCTATCCTATTATGAATATTACATAATCATATACAATAACTATTTATCGTAAACAATAAATTTTATGTAGATCATACTTTAGTTACTGATGAAACTATACAATGACAATATAATATACGAATGCAGCTATTATGTCTACATTTATCTTACACAGCAAACCATCACACTCCAAGCAGAGAATAGTTCCTCCAGCAAAAACAACACCCAATTTAATTCGTTCTGCGGAATTGTTGAATAAAAAGAGTCCTCGAACAAGTAATAGAAAGGTTGAACTTTAAAATTTATTCTAGTGTTCTCTCCGGTGAGCTCGTTTAAGTCCTGGGAATTGTAGATCTAAGTTTGGGCCCCATACTCGTTGTTTTAAAATCCTGAGAAAGATTTGGAAATATGTTTCCAGAGATTTAATAAACTTGTCTAGGGAAGATATATTTATAACTTTTAGTTGGTCGGCAATTTTTTAGCGTAACATGATAAATAAGGAAGAATTTTTTCTTTATTTTGTATTTTTAAAATAACCGATCAAGCAATCGGAGCAACAACTAAATAATTTATTGTGTAATGCACGATTTATTCTCAACATGATATTTGATAAAAATTAAAATCCCACAAAAGAGTTTCAGCTTGGGTGTCTAGCTTTAGTTGATTCTGAAGATCAGTTGGGTAGAAAGAGTCACAAACGAAAGGGTTTTGCAACGTTCGAATAAAAGTTGTGACGTAGTTAACAGGGTTAAGGGCGTAAATTGGAATACTTTGGTCATATATTGCGTCATCCAGAAAAATATGACATACTCCACCTTGTCATGCAACGCATAATAAGGGGAATAAGAAGTGTGGGCCGCCGTACAACTTCTTGGCTTAAAAACCTACGCCAATGGTTTGGGAAAACTAGCACTATACTATTTCGTGCGGGGCTGTAATTAGGCAATGATTGTTAATATGCTGGGCAACACGAGAGCCAATGATCGATAAGCGATCTCAGCACCTTAAGAAGTAAGAAGAAGAATTAATACAAAATTGGCAACTCGAATTCATCAGGTCCTAACAGAATTTCAGAAGCCGAGGAGCGGAGTGCAAAACTACAAAAAGCAGCTAGAAAACTACACAGGTATCAACTTGTTAAATACTACTCTAAAACTTACAACTAAAATCTTACAAGACGTAATGAATTAGAGGATAAGTTTAGCAGATGAACAACAGGGTTTTCGTACTGGAAGATCGTGTACAGATGCAATATTCGTCATAAAGCAAAGTACTGATAAATCACTAGAATATAATAGACCAGCATTTCTATGTCTGATTGACCTAAAGAAAGCATTTGACAGAGTAAGACTCAAAGATGTAATCCATCTTCTGTATAATAGAGAAGTCTCTCTAGATATCATAAAAACTATTAAAAACATCTACTAAAACAACAAAATGGAATTCAGAATAGATGGAAAACTTACAGAACCTATAGATATAGGCAACGGAATAAGAGAGAGAGACTCATTGAGTTTTATGCTTTTCAATTTAATCATGGATGAAATTATCAAAAACGTCAACAAAGGAAGAGGATATAGAATGGGAAAAAAACAAGTAAAAATACTCTGCTACGCAGACGACGCAATATTGATGGCCCAAGATGAAGATAGTCTGCAAAGATTAGTCCACAGATTTAACATAAGAGGAAAAGAATTCAATATGTCAATTTCATCTCAGAAAACCAAAACAATAGTAATCAGTAAAGAACCAATCAGATGCAAAATAGAAATTGATGGTATCAGTATTGAACAAGTAATGGAAATAAAATACCTTAGAGTTACATTGTCAAGTTACGGATACCGACAAAGAAGAGAGAAATCAAGTACAAAAAGCAAATAGATTGGCAGGATGCCTTAATAACACTATATGGCGAAACCGACATATTAACACTGAGATGAAGTCAAGAATTTATAAAGCCAGTGTAAGACCAATAATGACATATGCATCAGAAACAAGACCCGATATAGCCACAACACAAAGACTACTAGAAACGGCAGAGATGAGAGTACTGAAAAGAATTACAGGAATAACACTGCGAGATAGAAAGAGGAGCGAAGATATTAGAAGACAATGTAACGTACAGTGTATGAACGAATGGACACTAAATAGAAAAAAGAATGGAACAACCACATAACCAGAATGGAGGAGACACGTGTGGTCAAAATAGCACGAGATAAATCCACAATCGGTAGAAGAAGTATCGGCCGACCGCGCAAAAGATGGAGTGACAATCTTCCATAGAGGTATCAATCCGCCAATGAACAAGCAGAATTGCTTATAAAGACGAATAAAAAGAAGAGGAGGAGCGGATTCACCGAGCGTCACTCTTTACTTAACGAATATATTCAATGCCTCATTTAAACTCTGCTACTATCCTCTTGGAAAGTAGTCAATAAAATTTTGCTCTCTAAAAAAGGCAAACTCCGGACAAATCCTAAATCTTTAAGGCCGCTATCTCTTCTAACGTCATGGCTAAAGTCTTCGAGGCGACCCTTAAGTAAATACTCGTTGACTTTCACAAAAAGCAACATCATTCCCTCATTTCAAATCGGCTATAGAAGGTCACTCAACCGAAACCGCGTTGACTGAAATCTTCACTCACATCACCCAAAATTAAAATAATAAAAAACTTTATATCGGTATTTTTCTTGGTGTACAAAAAACCTTCGACCAATATGTCATTCTGGATTTGTAAAGGAACTACCAACATCGTTCTGCCCATTTTCTTTGTCAGACTAATAGACCCATATTGTGACCCTAGGCATCACACTTGATAGAACACTCACCTTCAAAAGCCTTCTTACAAACGCAGCCGGTAAACTGAGAACAAGAAACAATATAATAACAAAACTTGCTGGAACAACTTGGGGTGCTTCTGCAGATACTCTTCGAACCTCTGCTCTAGCTTTGGTTTTTTCAGTGGCAGAATATTGTGCACCAGTATGGCCAAATAGTGCACATACAAACAAAATCGATGTACAACTTAATCAAACCATGAGAATAATCACTGAAACAATAAAATCAACCCCAGTGAGATGGCTGCCTACTTTGAGCAATATTGCTCCACCAGATCTCCGCAGTGCAGCAGCATTAGTGAGAGAGTACCAGAAAATTATAGCCAACATACAATTACCAATCCATCAAGACATACCAGACATCTCAAAAGAGCACCAGCGACTGAGGTCTAGAAATCCTCCAATCAGATCTGCCCGAACAATTGGTAAATCCTATGATAGACAAAGGCAATGGTCCACGAGATGGATGTCAACAATATCAGCAGACTATATTCAGATATCCACCCCAACCCAGGGTTTTATCGGATCGGGTCTGCCCCGGTCCACCTGGGCGAGGCTTAAATGCATACGTAGCGGACATGGTAACTGTGCTGATTCTCTGTTCAAATGGAATCGTGCGGAAAGTCCACAGTGCGATTGTGGATCACCTAGACAGACCATAAGTCATTGTGTTTCAGATTGCCTAAATCGGGCCTACCGTGGAAACCTCCAGGACTTTGTGAAATGCTCCCCAGAAGCAATTGAATGGCTATGTAAATTGGACATTAATATTTAGATTCATTCATTATATTTTAGTGTTTGAATAATATATTATATTTGTGTATTTATCGTACTGTGAAAGTCCATACGCTAAATTAAATAAAATGGACCCATTAGATCTGAGCGCAAAATCACGGTAAAGGTCAAAATTTAATATTCAACACCATTCACTCCTATAGCAGGAGTGCCACAAGGTTCCGTCTTGGTACCCATATTTAACACGACTTAGAAACATGATTTCTCCAACCGACTTAATACAAAACGCTGACGACATCTCGAAAAAAAAATATCCACGAAAGGCATGCTCAAAATCACCTAAATCATGTTGATAGGAGAAGCGGGAGATGTAAAGTAGCGCTGAATCATAATAAAATAAAACTCATACTCTTTTCACATCCCATTACTATATTAGCCGCCACGATTCCACAAAAGACTGAAGAAAGAATTGAGCTGAGCTATGGGGAGACCGAATTCAATTTAGAAGATCAAATCAAGTATCTAGGGCTGGTGGAGACATCCCAAAAGAAAACTCCCATTCTTACCCACAAAACTGCTGACCTTTGCCAGTAACGAACCTCCTGATGAATACATCGACACTCTGGAGACAACACCTCGTTGTCTTTGATAACTTACCAGTCAGATAACTCAGGCAGATAACTTACTTCAGTCTTTGACTACCGACACAAAGGGATCGGTTTTCTATGGATTTTCGATCCAATTAGCACAATTATACCTGTCCATATGGAGAATACCACAGCTGCCCTCAACGCCAACTAAAGACTAAATTTTATAATAATCAATCATTTAAAATCATTTTCATTCAACTCATTTCACCATTTAATAAAAAAATTTGAATAGCATCCAGATTGGTTCTGAAAAAAAATGGTTTTTCTGAAAACAACCATTTTAGTATCCAAGCCCATTCTTCTCTGACCGCCCTCTGGAGACGACCCCTTCGACGGCTTCTCTCCCTATCCAAAAGACTTTTCCCTGATATTCGTCAAACTATTTTCATCTCTGTTGTTTCTAGTAGTCGTCTCGTTTTAGATGTGTCAGGTCTTGTCTCCGCCGTATATGTCAATATAGGTCTAATAGCTGCTTTATAGATTCTTACTTTTATGTATTGTCTTAGGTGTTTCTTCTTCCAGATTGTGTCATTAAGAGGTCCGCCGCTTCATTTGCTTTTAAGCTTTGTTGTCGTACTTCCTCTTCAACATCTCCGTAACTGGTTATATCTATTCCCAGATATCTAAACCTTGCTTCCTGCTTTATTATTTTCCCATCTATGTCGATTTTACATCGTAGTGGGTATTTAGATGTTGTCATACATTTTGGTTTTTTCTGCTGATATTATCATATTGCATTTCTTGGCTGTTGTATTGAAGATGTGTGTTAATCTTTGGAGATCGTCTTCTGTCTCGGCGATTAATGCGGCGTCGTCTGCATAACATAATATTTGGATTTCTTTGTTCCCCTTCTGTAAACATGACCTTTACGTACTGCTTCTATTATGTCGTCCTGGTCTGACTCCGCTTTGTACTGGTATAAACTGTGTTAGCTTTCCATTTATCTTTGCCTGTATTGGATTATGGAAATATATGTTTTCGACGGTTTGTATAATATTTATTGGTATGTTCCTTCTATACAGTGAGTGTAAGACGTCTTCGACTTGGATGCGATTGAAAGCCATTGTCAGGTCTATAAAACATAGATATGCTGGTTTATTGTACTCGATGGACCTTTCTGTGATTTGTCTCAGTACAAATACGGCGTCTACGCAGGATCTTTCGAAACTGAATCCTTGTTGTTCATCTGTTTTTAGTTTATTGATTTTGTTAAGTAGGACTTTTTAGTCCAGAAAGCCACTGCGCATCCGCTAGGAAAAATATTCTAATTCGGATTTTTTGCACAATCTTACTCAAAAAGGACCCCTTTTAACAAATTTGCATGTTGCCAGGACCAAAAGTTGGTCAAAAATTTTTTAAACGTTTTTTTTTTGTTTTTTCCTAAAATTATTTTTTTTTGCATGGAACAAATTTTTTTTAGGTTTTTTGGATCATTCCAAACAGAAAAGGTCTGTAGTGAATTTTCTCTAAAGTTGATAGTTTTTGACATATAAGCGATTAAAAATTGAAAAATTGCGAAATCGGCCATTTTTAACCCTCAAAAACTATGTGAAAAACTAAAAATTTGAACATTGCCAAGGTAGGTACATATTCTTTAAACATCGATTGATGAAATCCTGAAGAGTTTTTTGCAATACAATATTCAAAACTCCTTTGTTTTTTAATTGCTAATCAAGCGTGCGCGACACTATTTTCCACCGACAGTATGGTGCAAATGAAAGGAATAAATTCGTTCTTTCGTAAACTGGCGACTTTCAGGAAAAATCCCGAAACAGGTCGATTTTTATTTTTAAGTTATGATATTGTGACATATATGGTATACTAGTGACTTCATCCACCTAGGCGTGATGACGTAATCGATGATTTTTTTAAATGAGAATAGGGGTCGTGTGCTAGCTCATTTGAAAAGTTCTTCAATTCTCTATTCAGTAATATAAACATTTACATAATTATTTATACAGTGTGTCCAATAATTTAATTTTTTTGTCAATTTGCCAAATAATTTAATTTAATAAAAATTTTTTGGACACCCTGTATAAATAATTATGTATATATTTATATTACTGAATAGAGAATTGAAGAACCTTTCAAATGAGCCAGCACACGGCCCGTATTCTCATTTAAAAAATCATCGATTACGTCATCACTCCCAGATGGATGACGTCACTAGTATACTATATATGCCACAATATCATAACTTAAAAATAAAAATCGACCTGTTTCGGGATTTTTCCTTAAAGTCGCCGGTTTACGAAATAACGAATTTATTCCTTTCATTTGCACCATACTGTCGGTGGAAAATAGTGTCGCGCACGCTTGATTAGCAATTAAAAAATAAAGGAGTTTTGAATAATGTATTGCAAAAAACTCTTCATGATTTCCTCAATCGATGTTTAAAGAATATCTACCCACCTTGGCAATGTTCAACGTTTTAGTTTTTCACATAGTTTTTGAGGGTTAAAAATGGCTGATTTTGCAATTTTTCAATTTTTAATCGCTTATATATGTTAAAAACTATCAACTTTAGAGAAAAGTCACTAAAGACCTTTTCTGTTTGGAATGATCCAAAAAACTTAAAAAAAAATTTGTTCCATGCAAAAAAAATAATTTTAGGAAGAAAACAAAAAAAACGTTTAAAAAATTTTTGACCAACTTTTGGTCCTGGCAACATGCAAATTTGTTAAAAGGGGTCCTTTTTGAGTAAGATTGTGCAAAAAATCCGAATTAGAATATTTTTCCTAGCGGATGCGCAGTGGCTTTCTGGACTATTTGTGGTTAGCTTAAGTGCGGTGTTCAGTATATTTATACCTCTATACTTGTTAGGGTTTATTTCTCTCCTTTCTTGAACATTGATATGTTCAAGACATTGGTACCTAACTGTAAATATTCAACATCGATTCTAGAGATAAATTTTGATTTCAAGATACACGAAATAGAAGTGATTTTAATCTCTAAAGGATTTGGATTTGCTTTACAAGTAAAGTAAATGAAATGTATCGCAAAACTGGAAAAGAGTGTGTAAACATGGAATACAAAATTGAATTCCGTATCTTACTACTTATAAGATTTAAGCATAAATACACATTTGACGTTGACTATACAACGGATTAAGGAAAATGAAAAATAAAATGTAACGAAATATTGTGGCAATTTTAACGTAGAAGTTTATTTTGTAAATCCTCAAAGTTAATCTTAGTATTTCTGTAAACACAGGATAAAAATATACGAACTTATTTATTTACTGATATACCTACTCAAAATATATTGTCCTATCATTAGGAATGCGTACAAAAAGGAACAAACAACATAATATAGAGAAGAGAGGTAATGGGGCAGAAATAGTCAAATAAATTATAAGACGTTACTACATCCTTATGAAGGAGAAAATATAGAGGAGGATAACAACAAAAGAATTCTAATTACACTTGAGTCCATGATTATTTACCTGTGCGTCATCATTTAAAGCATACGAAATAAGTTGGAAATCTATTCCACGCAACGGCAAGTGACAGAAAGTGGCTATTACTACGAGTACGTATATAAAATTTGACGTTATAAAATAAATAGAATTTTTCTACAACCGTGTTAAAAATGCAATTTTTAGCTCTCCATACGAGCGTTAAAAATGCTACTTTAAGGCACTAGTGCTTTAAAATTTTTATGGCACTGCAGTTCGTATTGACGTATAGGCAATTTTGATGTAATATCAAAAGGTTTTTGTAGATATTGTCCTGTAATTACGTTTGTAGAAACAATATTGTATGATATGCGTGTTAAAAAGTAAATTTTTAAGGCACTCATGTGAATAGCAGAACTCGCTATCGCTCATTCTGCAAACTTTGACATGCGTGCCTTAAACGTGTATTTTTAACACATATATCATAAATAACTATTAAAGTTTTGGTGCATAATTATAGCTACATTTGAAGTAGCTAAATAAAGTCTTTTGGTAGCATCAGTGCTATTAAAATTTAATATTTGTTATAAATATTTGAAAATAAAATATTTTCTTTTTGTTATTTATTTCACTTTTACGTAAATTTAAACAAAATCTCTTAAGAACGTGAATGAGGTTAATTTTGTAGGTATGTAAATTAATATCAAAATAAAATACTTACTATAAAATTTCAAACTCTAGTAAAAAAATAGTTATGAAAACAGCTGTTTGTTTAATATAAATAATCTCTAAATGCAAAAACAGGACAAAAAACAGCAAAAAGTCCAACAAACTGACAGTGACAAGTAAATAAACCCAGAAACGTCAAAAATTGTACTTCTGAAAATGTCACCAAGCGTCTTTTTGTACCTGCATCTTTTTTCGATGTACTGACTCTACAGCGTTTATAAAAATAACATATGTGTCTTTACTTAATAACAGGCGGTATCTGGTTTGTCTTTAGTTTCATGCGTGGAAGAGATGATGCTAGATAAAAAGTATGTTATTTATCTCTTCGGGTATTAATGACGCACGGGTAAAGAATCCTGGACTCAAGTGTAAAGACAATCTCTCCGCCGATAAATAGTTTACTTTTACTTGGAATCGAAGTAATACTTTTTTGTCACTATATGTGAAAGAAAAAACCACTGCGACATGCAACATGCTGCAACTGGCCGTAAATTAACTGATAGAATGGTCCAAAAACATTGAATTAACACTTCAAATTTTCTATCTTTCTCCCTTCCTTATACCTTTCAGGTGTCTGATTTTGATTTAGTTTAGCTACATATTGCTTTTTTATCTTCCATTATTCTCTGTCTTGCGCTATTATTTTCTTTTCTTCAAGCGTTTTCTGTTTAATCTTTCCCGCATCCTGTATTTGATGTATCCATTTTTCCCAGGACTGCCTATTTTATTTGAGATATTTCTTGTTTCGCGAGGTACTGTGCATCTAGGATACTCTCGGAGACCTAACAACAAGGAGACCGAAAATCTCAGTTATGAAACCGAGCACGGTATTTGGGAGAACTCAACCCATAGACTCATTTGTGGAAACAACGAATGTAAACGGTATAGAGACTATTATCATTGACAATGTAAAATGCGATATAATTTAGTATAATATATAATTCCCCTAAATAGTCCTTTATATCTTCTTTCTCACCTAACTTTCAATCATAATCCAATCAGATTATAGTGGGAGACAATCACAGTAACAGTTTACTTTAGAGCTAAGCAGATCTGGAGGCAAACGGAGATAGGTAGTAGAGGATAGTATGTAGAAGCATGAGCTGAAACGATTGGTCTGTTTTTCAAGTACTAACTCCAAAGATCGATGAAGCAAAGTAGTATATGGCCCCAGAGCATAGACCAATTGGTATAAACATTTTTTCAATTGTCAGACCACAAGCTATCCCATTCAGAAGGAGATTTAACTTCAAAAAGGTAAACTGGGAGTATGTATACCTACCGATCACATAAAAATAATGTCTACAAATTGAATTCAGGCGTAAAATCAGATTATGTTGAAAAGTATGCGAGAGGCCTATGTTAAGTAATGGATGTTGAAAGGCTAAATGATTGGAGACATTTTGTAATTTTAACCATAACTTGTGACGACAATAATAATATACTCTTATCGACTAGAGTACGTCTGTGTATTCAACAAAACTTGTTCGTATATCGTTGTTGACAGGATAAAACACCAAACAGAAATCTATTATTTCATTCTCTATGTGCTGAACGGAGGATAAGTAACCATCGGAATAGATACGCTGAACGTATTCCGAAGCCTTCCGAACCCCGTCGATTGGGTGAGATGAGCGAAATCGATGAATCCCTATCCTTCCCAACGACTATGTGTGCTGAACGTATTTATTATTTCGCATTGGGAAATAAATGCGACTCCTAATTAGTTCTTTTGATCGTCGGCTTTATTCGTGTATCGGATACCGTCACACAAACCTTCTAAGCTTTACGAGAGCCCTATATGTAGAACATAATTATATTTAGTCTTTTCTTCTGTTTAGATCAAAATAAATGTCTTAACAAAAATGAATCTTGTCTCCGATTGAATTTATTATCAGGGGTTATCACAAACTTAAGCTCCGAAGTTCTCTTGTTTTAGACCAAATACTCCAATTGAGATTTTTTTAAGTGGCTCCGGATATTTTATTTTTTGTAGTTCATTTACAAATTAAAGAAATTTTAAATGAAAAAGAAGAGCTAGGGCCAAATGGCAGCGGTCAAGGAATCCCCTGGATAAAACACAATTAAATCGGTTAACACATCAACTGCGTACAGTTTTAACCCTCCATTAGTCGCGCGGTATACAATCGTAGATCACTCTCTTTTAAGTGGTCGTTAATTGCAGAAAACTGCACATACGCCCCCATTCCGCTTAGTAGCTGTCACTAATACTTCCAACTTACTCTTCAGTTTGCTAAACGCCGCCGATCTGTTTGCTTTACTTTTTTACCATTATTCAAAGAGCACTGGTCTACAACCGTAGACCGCGCGACTAAGCGCGTTCCAGTTTTTAGTTGTATATATACAGCTAATATGTAGCCTGCTGTGTATATAAAGCTAATAACATAAATGAAACGGTTTCAAGAAGCGACTTCATTGGAAACTTTGCATGGGAACTATTCAAACCGCAAATTGAATATGGATCAACTATACCTTTCCTGCTAAGAGAACTTAGACGACGAGCTCGCGTATTGCTCGGAGTTCAAGAAGTCGTACCCCCTCCCCCTAATATTCCAAAAATTTACGTGGGACGATGTTGTATTTGTGCACGAATTTTCAATATGTCAACAAGAACGACATGCCAAAGATGTAACAAATTTGCATGCAAGGATTATCTCAGGGATATTTGCACTGATTGTTTGACGGACTAAAATTGTGCCACTTTAACCATTTAATAGTTTTGTTATTTTTTTAATTTTTAGTTATATTCTTCATTATTCATTCCTATTGGTCATTCTAGAAGTTCAAAGATAAAAAATATTTGTGTTTTTTACTAAATTGAGCTTATTTTTGTGACCATTTTCATTTACTTGCGAATAAAGACCCAAAAAATCATAACCTCGTTTTTAATTTTACCACTGTCAAAATGAGAAAAGCCAATAAACAAAACATATCTAATATGAAAGTACGGACATAAATAAACATGATATGAACCATTAGTTTGTTAATTTTGTCAAAATCCGTTATTATACGACAAAAAAATATTGGTCTACAATCGTAGACCGCGCGACTATGCTCGTCAGCAATAGCCGTGCGCCTAACGTAGGGTTAATCCAGGCCCGTAATGAGACTATTAAATATTACATCTCCAACCTAACACCTAATAACCATTCATTATGGCAAGCGACCAAAAAATTCAAGAGACCAATAGCATCTATTCCACCAATTAGAAAATCGGATCTAAGCTGGGCAAAAACTGATGAAGGAAAAATCAAACACATTAGCACAACACCTCGCCCAGGTATTTAGTCTACATACAGAAGTCAATGTAGAAGTTGAAGAAATATAAAAATTTCTCGACGCTCCTTGTCAATTATTATCATTACCACTGAAACCATGTACACCAACAGAGATCTGCAAGGTGATAAATAAAATAAACCCTCATAAGGCTCCAGGTTATGACTTAATTAATGGTGATTACGAAAGCATTTGCCTAGGAAAGCGATAGTCCTGCTAACTATTGTATATAACAGCATGATAAAACTGTGTCACTTTCCTATTCAATGGAAATACGCACAAATCATTATGATTGCGAAACCGGACAAACCGCCTGCAGAACCCTCCTCCTATAAGCATTCTACCAATAATATCAAAAATTTTCGAAAGACTTCTCTTAGTCCGAATTTTCGAAAGAATAAACATAAATAGCATAGTACCTGACCATAAATCTGGCTTTCGATAGAACTACTCAACAATACAGCAGTGCCATCGCATTGTAAATTACATAAAAGAAACTTTAGAGGGAAAGAAAATGTGTGCAGCAGTATTCCTTGAGGTGGAAAAGGCATTTGATAAGGTGTGGCATAAAGGCCTGTTGTATAAAGTGAAAAAGAATATGCCTAATGAAATATACCTGATATTAAAATCATATGTGAGCGAGCGATTTTTCCAAATCAAAGTAAATACCTCACTTTCCAAATATCATCCTATACAATCAGGAGTACCCCAAGGTAGTGTCCTCGGTCCCTTCCTTTATCTCCTTTACACTGCTGACATAACTGCTGATGATGACATTACTATGGCCACATTTGCCGACGATGCAGGAATCCTTACATCAGACGAAAACCCAGATAGAGCTTCTAACAAATTGCAAAACTATTTAAATTCACTTCAAACTTGGTTAACAAAATGGAAGATTAAAGTAAATGGTGAAAAGTCTTTACAAATTACGTTCACAACAAGAAGAATCGACTGCCCACAGGTTCATATTAATAACATTCCTATCCCCTTAAAATCAGATGTCAAGTACCTGGGACTCCATTTGGACCGAAAGCTGACAAGGAAGAACCATATCAAAACCAAAAAAGTACAACTAATTTTAAAAGTCAGACAAATGTATTGGCTGCTAGGTAAAAGATCCCAGTTGTCATTAGAAAACAAAGTATTACTATACAAAATTATACTAAAGCCGATATGGAGTTATACTATAGAGTTATGGGGCTGCAGCAAACCGAACAACACTAAAATACTGCAAACTTTCCAATCAAAGACTGCATGATAGCGAATGCACCATGATACGTTTCCAATATAACTATCCATAATGACCTTGGGATACAATTCATCGAAGATGTTATTAAACTACACGCAAACAAAGCCCAAGAAAGAAATTTCGGCCATGAAAGTCACCAGCCGCCACTTGTGGGAAAAGACTGAAATAGACATGGCCAGAGGACCTAACTGATAAGGTGTATTGGAGAACCATCGACAGATGGTGCCCAAAGCATGCCAGTATTCAAGACTGTTTGCTACTATTTGCTAAATACTCTGTGTTGTAATTAGAGTAGATTGTAAATTTGCACCTAATAAAATGATAAAAAAAAAAGGATGAGTGTGTACTTTGTACGCACGTAAGAAGTTATACTTCTATTACATGAATTCAACGAAATATACAGGGTGAGGCAAATAAAGGGCCTATTAGAAATATCTCGAGAACTAAATGCAACAGAATCATGAAAATTGGAATAAAGGGGTTTTGAAGGATGATCTATTAAATGAAAATATTTTCATCTCTTTACAACTTCCGGTTATACCGGAAGTTGCTTATAACTTCGTTTTTATAAATGGGACACCCTGTATATTTTTACATTTTTGGATTCTCTTCGATGTCTTCTTTCTTAAAATATGAGGTTTTGTAATATTATACAGGGTATTTTAAAAGATAATTACGTTTTTTTATTAATTTCGTAGCAAAATTAACACCCTGTAGAATTGTAGTAGTTTGACATCTAAAGCTCTACTTACGTTCAAATGATTTTTAATATACTCTACTATTGTTAAAAATCATTAGTATAGCTAATTTTTTAATTTTAGTATACAGGGCTGGTCGAAACTCGGAATGAGTATTTTCTGAGTTTTCTTAAACGGGACACCCTGTATTTTAGTATTGTAATGAAATGATATTTTATGGTAATTTTTTATTTCTTAAGCATTTCCTATACCTAACTGCTTTAATTTGTGCTTAATTGTTAATCGCACCAACAATTTTAACTACGTAGGTATTTTGATAGCTAAACCATTATTGGCAATTTTAAGGACCAGTCTGGATTAATATGTATTTATTTTTGAAAAATTATTTGGGATTGAGTATTTTCACGGCCAACCTAATAAAATTTCACGTATTTTTTGTTGCAAATAATGTTTAGTTTGAATCACCAATAACTCACAAACTAAAGCAGTTAGGTATAGGGAATGCTTAAGAAATAAAAAAGTACTATAAAACATCATTTCACTACAATACAAAAATACAGGGTGTTCCATTTAAGAAAACTCAGAAAATACTCATTCCGAGTTTCGACCAACCCTGTATACTAAAATTAAAAATTAGGTATACTAACGATTCTTAACAATAGTAGAGTATATTAAAAATCATTTGAACGTAAGTAGAGTTTTAGATGTCAAACTACTACAATTCTACAGGGTGTGAATTTTGCTACGAAATTAATAAAAAAACGTAATTATCTTTTAAAATACCCTGTATAATATTACAAAACCTCATATTTTAAAAAAGAAACATCGAAGAGAATCGAAAAATGTAAAAATATACAGGGTGTCCCATTTATAAAAACGAAATTATAAGCAACTTCCGGTATAACCGTAAGTTGCAAAGAGATGAAAATATTTTCATTTAATATATCATCCTTCAAAACCCTTTTATTCCAATTTTCATGATTCTGTTGCCTCTAGTTCTCGAGATATTTCTAATAGGCCAGTTATCTGCCTCACCCTATATATACTTTTGAACAGTTTATTTATATTTTATTTAAATATGAAACTAATTTTTACTTAGTATTTTCCAAAAATTTTTATTAATTAAAACATACCAAAATTTAAAAAAAAAATTGAAAACACCCGGATTCGAACCGGGGACCTCTTGATCTCCAGTCAAACGCTCTAAAATTGAGCTATACTCCTTTTGTTTGTGCAGGTGCTGACTACACGATTTCTCAGACAGTGTCAAATAGACCAAGTGAAGTATAAAAATACTTTAAATATTACTTATTATCTTATTCTTGAGGTAGACAAATCCAAATATACAAAAATTATAATAAATATATTTACTAAAAACACTAATATATTCTTTCCACGCCTTTTTTGGACTAATACATACATAACTTATAATATTTAGCAACGAACTCCTTACTGTCTGTGTGCGCATGCGCGTTGAATAATAAAAATTCACTCCCAATCGCGCCTAAAGAAGTATAACTTCAAAAATTCCAACAATACCATAAAATGTATTTTTGTTGGCCTTGTTTATCGCTGATATTGTACATACATAACCGATGTAAAACTGAATTAGTCTGTTGCTCGTATCCGTGCATGCATTTTGGTTGTTTGTGGTGACTCCATGTCTCGTTAGGGAAAATAATTCCCGTCACATAATTCAATCCCGCTTCAATCTTCTTCCCGCTCGGAAAACTTAATTTGCTTTTTTATGAATTTCGTCAATACATCAGAATTTCAAAACCCTATACTTTAATAACCTTACGAATTCCATGAATGTATTTACATACATATTCTCAAAACAAATTTTTATATTTTTATGCTAATTTCGTTTGTCACAGAAACATATCTATACAAATTAGAAGAATATGATATTACGTGTATAGTCTGGGCAGCTTACCGAAAAATAGACCTTTTTCGGGAAAAGTTATTTACCAGCAATTGTAATGCTGGAATAGAATCTTCTACTTGATACATTAATAATACAGGGTGTTTCATTGTGAAAGTAACATACGTTAACTGTAGAATGAGGACACTTACGCGGTCTCAAAAATACCATAATTAATGGGTCTTACTTCATTAATAAAAAAGATACTGGATGTTTTATATATTTTGCCATTTTCTTAACTTTCATAACTTTTTAACCACACTGCAAATATTATTTAACGTGTACAATCAACTAATTTATTTAGGGCCGGTTGTTCGAACGCTAATCAACAATGATCATTATCAAATAATTAATTACTGTCAATGTCAATTGTTAAAACATAACTAATTACAATTCTGAGACTATAATCAATTAATATAACAATAATTATTAACATAAATAATAATAAACCTCATAATTGTAATTAATTATGTTTTCAGCAACCCAAACAAAGTTGACATTGACAGTTTTGGTGACAGTAATTAAATATTTAATAATGATCATTGTTGATTAGCGTTCGAACAACCGGCCCTAAAGTTGTAAATAGGCCAGGTCCGGACTAAAAAATATTGGAAAAATGTTCCGACCTGAAAACAACACACTGTACATTAATTTTTTTTTTAAATAGATTTTGCATTAAAAAGAGGATTAAAAACTAAATTTAGTGGTATACTTTAAATTTTCGGTAAAATGATTTTTCGGGTAAAATTTTAATTTGAATTCTGAAATTTTGTGAATTGAGAGACCTCGAAGTAAAAAAATTTAAAATGTGACTTAATTTTAATTACTACCATTATTTAATCTAAACTAGTTAAATGTTAACATTTTAGTATTTTTTTATCACGGCGATAAATAATTCATAACAAATATTCACCTTTAATTAATGAATAAATAATAAAAAATCCACAAAAATACATCACTTTAATCGACAAACTATCTTAAAAATTAAAAAAAAACAGAAAAAAAATTGCTGAAAAAAACGTTTGGATATCTAATATCCAATGTTTATAACGAGAAAATAAATAGTAGGGATGAACTTCTTGACCGGATTCGAGACAAATCCTGAAGAATAACCTTGACGAGATTAGGAAGTCAGTCAGACAAATAACAAAAAGGATGTCATTTTGGAACTACTAATGAAATAAAAAATTTTAGTAGTTCCAAAATGACACAAAATCTAGGCATCGGATAAAAAAGTTTATTTAAAGAAAGTGTATTTTTTGTTCTTCTTAATGGCGGTACAGGCTCGTTTTTTTAATATTGTATTTAATTACAGAGTAATTTCCACATATTAATATATTTTTCAAATTGGGCTCTGTACCGCCATTCTTTATTATATTACGAATACGTGTGCCAAATATCTCGAAAAAATATTCAAAATTACAGCCGCAATCTTGGAACGCGTTTTCGCTACCTGTTGATCGCTACTGTTTCCTCTTAACGGATTACTTGTAAAGGGCTTTGACCCGCATATTTTTGTAATACTACATCTTGGCGGTTAGCATGTAAATGTCACGTAAGCACTGATGATGATTGGTCAACCAATCGAAAACTAGTTCTGTGATGTAGCCCTTTTGAGGGATTTTAAATATATACCTTTTATAAAGGATTTTATTTTTTTGTATTACATGGTATACAGCCAACTACAGGAAAACTTTTTCCTTGTGGATTTTTAAATAATATGTTGTACAAGATAAAAATTTCCATATTATATAAGATATCATGAAAAAATAATACATCCACACATTCAAAAATTTTATTTCGGTCGTTTTAAAAGTGATTTAACAAATTAAATATGAAGATCTTCCTGTTTATTATTTTGTGCCCGTGTCTTCTGATTGCAATATCACAAGCAATAAATGCTGAGTTTTTGTGATTGCCACTACAGTATATTAAATCCAGTTTGCGGGACAGATGGACAGAGCTACAACAGCAATCCGTGCCAGATAGAATGCCTCCAGATAAAGGATAATTCAGATTTAAAAATAAAATATTATGGATATTGTCAATAGGATAAATCTTAGCTACAGTTTCTGCTATATTGACTAATAAAATAGCTATTTGTATAACAAGGGAGGAAAGTGCTACTTTTCCTCCCGAGAATGAAGTTTACTGCCCGACGCGTAGCGGAGGGCAGTAATCATTCAAGGGAGGAAAAGGCACTTTACTCCCATGTTATACATATGGTTTTTCCACCTTCCTCAAATAACAAGTCATTTTTTCATTTTTACTTAATTTATTTATGTAACTAACCAACAAAATTCATTAGAACTAAAACTAACAAGTACGTACAATATAACTGTCAACTGTCAAATATAAGTCAAATTAATAATGTAAACATTGTTAAATCAAAATAACAATTTACTGTTTTTTACCATTCTGCAAAATACAGAGTGTTTTATAAATAAACGTTAAAATGTATAGAAACTTACGTAATGGAAAATAGTTATTGTACAGGGCGTCAATAAGTTACATTTCATGAATGAAATACCATGACGTCACTTTTACTTTTCCTCCCTAGGGAGGAAAAATATTTTCCTCCCTAGGGAGGAAAAGTACAACTTTGCTCTCTACAGTCAGGTCCGGAAAAGTATACTTTCGGTAGAGGTAGGTGGAAAAATATGTTTTAGTGTAAATGTTTACATGTTTATTATATTGACGAACATTGATATGTGTATGATTTTTTTCCCCATTTCCCCAATTGTATGTCCGCGATCTTTTCTCGTAGATACGGATATTAAAATTATTTGCTCTAAATTAAAAAAACGTTTATATTGATATGAAATTTGGCATACACTTGTCAAAAAAACAGTGATATTGTGATGTAACGATGTATGCTTTGGCCCTGGGTGTGAGTTCGGTGATGACAAAATATACGTTCAAAATAAGTCCGGAAGTGGAAAAACGAATTCTAAGCAACTTTTATTCCATAGCGTTTCTTCACTAAGTCAACACTTTTTGACTTATTTGCGAGTGAATATTTTCATTTTTCAACAAAACAAAAACACTACTTTACACAAAAACAAAAAATTTGTTGTGCGTTGAGTTTTCTAGTCCCCGTAAAAGCAGAGTTGTAGCTAATAAAAAATAGGTTCATATTCGTCAAATTCCAAATAGAATATTTCAATGTGAAGTAACTAAAAAATGAGGCACTTTTTGGGAAAATTTATTATAATTTTTTAAAGTCTACCGCTCTAGGTCGGAAAGGCTGACACGGAGGGCGACTACGAACTCCCTCACGCTACCTAGATTTTAATGGGTTCAGTTTTATAGTAGGATTAAAAGCGACTACGAACTGCCCCACGCTACCTAGGTACAGTAGAGCCCGCAGATCCGAACTCATTGGGGGGACGGCCTATTCGGATTCCGAAAAGTTCGAATTATCCGAAAATTAGCCTACCTAATAGTTCAACGCTTTCGTTGTCATTGATTTTGAGTTGCAAAACGTTCTCGCAAGAGTGTGGACAATATTTTTGGATTCAAGTTAACTACAAGAAAATCGAAGTAAGTTTATGTTTAACTTACATAAGCAATACATATGCATAAGGACATAATATACATAAGTATGTATTCATTTTTAAGAAATTTTAAAATGCCAAAGTCCTATTAATAATCCTACGTTGTTAAATTTTCTGGTTTTACTCTCTATAATAAACATGTTTTTAAGTTTTTGTGTTGAATTTTTAAATTTTTTTTCACTTTCCGTTGGTTCGGATTTGCCGAACGTTCGGATTAGCGAGGTTCGGATTAGCGGGGTTCGGATTTGCGGGATTCTACTGTACTTAGATAATATTTTTATGAACATATATAGTTTTTATTTTATTTTATTGTATTCAAAAAGGAACCCAATTCACAAAGTATGAGCGAAAATATTAAATGATTAAATAATGAAACTATAACAATATAATCGAATAAAGTTTATTTATAAATCTACATTAACTTATATACAATAACAAAAACTACAATTAAACAATAACAATGCTTAATTCTAATGTCTGATTAGTCTTAATCCCCAACTTTCTCGGCGATGGGACAGTAGGTACTTGGGATTAATGGGCCCAGGTAGTTCGTAGGGCAGTTAAATAACGCCGGACACGGATGAGTGTCTATACTGTGGACACCCAGACTCTGTGACACATACGATGTTGGAGTGCAACAGATGGATGGCAGAAGGAATAGAACAGAAACAGAGATAGGTGTGTAGTAAGTAATAATAGAGAATGTTAAGATTTGTGTCATATATATTAGACGATTAATATCTAATATTATTTAATATTGAACTTTGTCAAAATGGTGTAATATGGAGTAAGAAATCGTCTCATTGTTTTACAAATTTTAAGTGTACTAATTCTTGGCCCACAGGTGCTGAATAATCAGCACGTGTATTTGTAATAATAACACAGTTTAATTGTTAAAAACAACATAGTGGAAGATCAGAATAAACTTAGTGTCCGTAGAGTAAATATGTTTCATTCTCCCTTAGCTACTTATCACTGAAAAGAACCTGAACTTCGACCACCCTTAACTCCGAGCGTGGCAGTATATATAGGATTTATTGGAGGTGTGAATTTTGTAACACCAAGAGAAATTATTTATTTAATGATTGAAAATAAAGCCGGTTGCACTAGAAAATACAAATATGTCCGTGCCGTGACCAAGAAGAAAGAAGAGGAAAAAAGACAACTTTAAACCAATTCCAAAGGTAAGAGGAAAATATGTAAGTTAAAGGTTTTGATAAAAGACGGACGAGTCTGTTTCAGACTTTGTAAGTCTAATGTGCGAGTCAGGGTGCACCAAAAACATTTTTTCCACCTACCTCTACCGAAAGTATACTTTTCCGGACCTGATTGTAGGGAGCAAAGTTGTACTTTTCCTCCCTAGGGAGGAAAATAGTTTTCCTCCCTAGGGAGGAAAGTAAAAATGACGTCATGGTATTTCATTCATAAAATATAACTTATTGACGCCCTGTATAATATCTATTTTCTATTACGTAAGTATCTATACATTTTAACGTTTATTTATAAAACACCCTGTATTTTGCAGAATAGTAAAAAACAGTAAATTGTTATTTTAATTTAACAGTGTTCACATTAATAATTTGACTTATATTTGACAGTTGACAGTTATATTGTACCTACTTGTTAGTTTGAGTTCTAATAAATTTTGTTGGTTAGTTACATAAATAAATTAAGTAAAAATGAAAAAATTACTTGTTATTTGAGGAAGGTGGAAAAATCATATGTATAACATGGGAGTAAAGGCCTTTTCCTCTCTTGAATGAATACTGCCCTCCGCTACGCGTCGGGCAGTAAACTTCATTCTCGGGAGGAAAAGTAGCACTTTCCTCCCTTGTTATACAAATAGCTATTCTGTCCCATAAAATAAGCTAAAAAGCACCAAAAGTAATAAAAGCAATATAGGAAGCATTATGTTATAAGTTTTATCGATTTTAATTGATGGATTCGACCGTTACTTGATGGAAGTTCATTTTATCTAATAATAAAACACTGAAAACGTTTGTTTTCTATACTTCCACAGAATTTATTATAATAACTAAGTGACTACAGCTGTTTCGGCAGAGTGCCTTTCTCAAGTAATATAGTTTACAATGTGTTTGCCTTTTTAAGTCTTCAACTGAAGAGGTTGAGGTGTGGGGAGCTGTTTGTCTCGAGTTGGTCATTCAGAATTACATCTGTATTTTTCAGTTTATTAATTTCCATAGATTCTAAAAAAGATAACTTAAGGCCTTTATTTTGAATATGCAGAATTTGAAACTCTTCATTGAAAGAATGATTATGATCTAGAAGGTGAAGTGCGTATGTAGAAGTGTCTGTTTTTCTATTGTTGAATGCCCTTTTGTGTTCTGCTATCCGTTTGTCAAAAGTTCTGCCAGTTTGACCAATGTACGTTTTCGGACAGTCACCACACGTTAGTTTGTACACACCACTCTGTAGTTGCTTTCTCTTGCGGCTTTTATTGTTCTTAATATATTTGCTTAAGTTGTTGTTAGTTCTGAAAGCTGGTGTTATTCCTTTCTTTTTTATGTATCTGGCTATTTTTGTTGTTATTTTGCCAGTATATGTGAGAGAGCAGAAGGTACTGGGTTCTTTCTGTGGTGGTGGATACACTAATTTCAGGGCTTTCTTATGGAGTTTTTGGTTTCAAATTTTGTTAGCTGTTTGTTCGTTATAGCCGTTGTTTACTGCTATTTGTTTAATGATGTTTAGTTCTATCTCGAAGTTATTTTTTGTCATGGGAATTTCTGTCAGTCTATGTATCATGCTATGGTAGGCTGCTAATTTGTGTTGTGTAGGATGGGATGATGAATTTTGTATAGTTGTGTCAGTATGGGTAGGTTTATGATATACGGAGAACTCATGTTTGTTGTGTAGTCTGGAAATCGTTACATCTAGAAAGTTTATAGAGTTATTCTGTTCTGGTTCTATTGTAAACTCAATATTATTATGAAGTGAATTAATATATGATAGAAAATGGTCAAGTTGTCTGTTAGTTCCTGTAAAGCATACTAGTATATCATCCACGTATCTCCACCAATTTCTAAACATCTCGTATTTAAACAGTTGTTATATTGGTGGAGATACGTGGATGATATACTAGTATGCTTTACAGGAACTAACAGTCAACTTGACCAATTTCTATCATATATTAATTCACTTCATAATAATATTGAGTTTACAATAGAAACAACAGAATAACTCCATAAACTTTCTAGATGTAACGATTTCCAGACTACACAACAAACATGAGTTCTCCGTATATCATAAACCTACCCATACTGACACAACTATACACAATTCATCATCCCATCCTACACAACACAAATTAGCAGCCTACCATAGCATGATACATAGACTGACAGAAATTCCCATGACAAAAAATAACTTCGAGATAGAACTAAACATCATTAAACAAATAGCAGTAAACAACGGCTATAACGAACAAACAGTTAACAAAATTTTAAACCAAAAATTTTAAACCAAAAAATCCATAAGAAAGCCCTGAAATCAGTACACCACCACAGAAAGAACCCAGTACCTTCTGCTCTCTCACATATACTGGCAAAATAACAACAAAAATAGTCAGATACATAAAAAAGAAAGGAATAACACTAGCTTTCAGAACTAACAACAACTTAAGCAAATATATTCAGAACAATAAAAGCCGAAAGAGAAAGCAACTACAGAGTGGTGTGTACAAACTAACGTGTGGTGACTGTCCGAAAACGTACATCGGTCAAACTGGCAGAACTTTTGACAAACGGATAGCAAAACACAAAAAGGCATTCAACACTTCTACATACGCACTTCACCTTCTAGATCATAATCATTCTTTCAATGAAGGGTTTCAAATTCTGCATATTCAAAATAAAGGCCTTAAGCTATCTTTTTTAGAATCTATGGAAATTAATAAACTGAAAAATACAGATGTAATTCTGAATTACCAACTCGAGACAAACAGCTCCCCACTCCTCAACCTCTTCAGATGAAGACTTAAAAAAGGCAAACACATTGTAAACTATATTACCTGAGAAAGGCACTCTGCCGAAACAGCTGTAGTCACTTAGTTATTATAATAAATTCTGTGGAAGTATAGAAAACAAACGTTTTCAGTGTTTTATTATTAGATTTTATCGATTTATACAGAGCACCTTAACAAAATCTTTCTTTTGTCATAAAAAATGACAAAGCTCTAAAAAACGAATATACAGGGTGTAACAAAAATACAGGTGATAAATTAAATCACATATTTTGGGACCAAAAATAGTTCGAATGAACCTAACTTACCTTAGTACAAATATGCACATATAAAAAGTTATAGCCCTTTGAAGTTACAAAATGAAAATCGATTTTTTCGAATATATCGAAAACTATTAGAGATTTTTTATTGAAAATGGATATGTGGTATTCTTCTAGCAGGAGCATCTTAAAGAAAAATTATAGTGAAATTGGTGCACACCATTAAAATTTTATGGGGGTTTTGTTCCCTTAAACCCCCCAAACTGTTGTGTACGTCTTAATTATATTATTATTGTGGTACCATTAGTTAAATTTAATATTCTTAAAACATATTTGCCTCTTAGTATTTTTTCGATAAGGCAGTTTTTATAGAGTTGAGGCTTATTTTTTAATATGTTTACATAAAAATTTTATGGGGATTTTGTTCTTTAAACCCCCCAAATGTTTGTGTACGTTCCAATTAAAATATTGCTGTGGTACCATTAGTTAAACACAGTGTTTTTAAAACTTTTTTGCCTCTGTATTTTTTCGAGAATGCACCTTTTATCGAGATATGGCTTCTTTTTTAATACGGTTCAAAATATACCTAAAAATGTAAATCATACATAAATTTTCATATTACAAAGTCTCCATAATCATACTTAACCATATACAAATATGTGGTGGATTTGACAAATATTCAAAATATCTCGATAAAAACTGACTTTTCGAAAAAGTACTAAAAGCCAAAAAAGTTTTAAAAACAATGTGTTTAAGTAATGGTACTACAATAATAATTTAATTGGAACGTACACAAAAGTTTGGGGGGGGGGGGTTTAAAGGGACTAAACCCCCATAAAATGTTTATAGGGTGTCCAAATTTTACTAGTATTTTTTTCTTAAGATGCTACTATAATAAGAATGCCATATGTCCATTTTCAATAAAAAATCTTTAATAGTTTTCGATATATTGGAAAAAATCGGTTTTCATTTTGTAACTTCAAAGGGTTGTATCTTTTTTTATATGCACATTTGTACTAAGGTAAGTTAGGTTCAATCAAACTATTTTTGGTCCCAGAAGATGTGATTAAATTTATGAACTGTATTTTCGTTACACCTGTATAAGGTGTCCCAAAAGTAGCGGTACGGTCGAATATTTCACGAAATACACATCGTATCGAAAAACTGAAAAATACGTGTTCAATAATTTTCAAAAATCTATCGAATGACAGCAAAAACGACCCCCCACTCCACCCCCTAGAGGTGGGGTGGTAACTTTAAAATCTTGAATGAAAACCTCCAGCTTTTATTGCAGATTTGGAATGCTTACATAAAAGTAAGCAACTTTTATTCAAGATATTTTTTCGAATTATGGATAGATGGCACTATAATCGGAAAAAGCGATTTATCGTGATAATAATAATAGTCTCCCGTTTTATACAGCTGACGCGGCTTTCGGATTATAGCAGGGTAGTCTGCTACAAGGCTACAAGGGCCTACGGTATACAAGGAAGGTAACAGGGCCAGTGCTACGCTTCAACCGCCTATTATTACCCCTGGTTTTACCCAAGCTACTCATTTTATTCAGGCTGAGTCGACCGGGGGCCTATAAACATTTTTAAAAATGTCTAATTGTTCTTGCCGATGGTGGGATTTGAACGCTGGTCTACCAGTATGCGAGGCAAGCATACTACCGCCTGCGCTACGCCGGCCCTCGATTTATCGTGATAACATAGGTAAATTATAGAAACGGTCTAATATCTTGAGAAATATCCTTCGAAATGAAAAACCAAAAAACACGTGTTTAATATTTTTCAAAAACCTATCGAACGACACTAAACACGAACCCCCACTCCCCGCCCTGGAGGAGGGGTGCGGGTAACTCTAAAATCTTAAATAGGAACCGGCATTTTTTATTGCAGTTTTGGATTCCACATGAAAGAATAAGTAACATTTATTCGAAACATTTTTTAGAGTTGTTGATAGATGGCGCTAATGTATCGTATTTTTCCGATTAGAGCACCATCTGTTTAGAACTCGGAAAAATATCTCGAATTAAAGTTGCTAACTTTTACATAAGGAATCCAAATCTGCAATAAACATTGGGGTTTTCATTTAAGATTTTAAAGTTACCCCCCACCCCACCTCCAGGTGGTGGAATGGGGGGTCTTGTTCGCAGTTATTCAATAGATTTTTGAAAATCATTGAAAACTTATTTGTCAGTTTTTTGATCTGATGTTTACCTCGCGAAATATTCGACCATTCCACTTCTTTTGGGACACTCTGTATCACAGTTATTTATGAAACAGCTCGTGAAGTAAGCTTTTTGCGCACGCACGCGATGTTTAGAGCACGAGCGGAACGAGTGCTATACATCGCGTGAGTGCGCAAAAAGTACTTCACGCACAATTTCAGACAATATTTTATTTACGATAATCAAATAAAAAAACTGCAACACTTAGTCACTGGAATACATTCCTATTCTACAATTTTTAGAACTTCGACATTTAAAAATTCAAACTTCTTTCAAACCACAAAACTGTCAGTTCTTATAACTTTTGTTGTAATTTATTGCTCACATGTCAGCACCATGACAACGCAAAATTTAAGGATATTTGATTATACGAAAATGTGCCACAAAACAGTGTGAAAAAGTAAATCCCATTTAAAATACATCGTTACTTCACGCACACTTTAAATCCTTCACGTACTGCTACCTATAATAGTCCAGGAACCGAAGCTTTTCACCCCGCAATTTTTACAGAATGGATCGATTTGCTTGGAAATTTGAGAATAAGTAGTGGATAGTCCAAGGATCAAAATCTATACGATGCCGAAAGGCGCTTTTATTATGGGGGTGGTTGCCACCCCATCTCGGGGGTGGAAATTTTTTATTATATTTTGACAGCAAAAGTTGATAAAAACATTCATTCTAAGCAAAAAATGTTGTATACATTTTTTTGATAAAACTAATAATTTTCGATTTATTCGCTATCGAAAGTGTTAGTTTTGTATGGAAAAAATCAATGTTCTTCTATAGTATACTCATTTACTATTCACTCAATGTTTGTCGTAGAAAAAAAAATTTTACACCAAGTTCTTAAGAATTAAATAACCTACAATTTAATTTTTAAACATTTCTTCTTATCTTTGATGCTAATCTTTCTATTCTGAAGAAAATGCCATTTTTTATCAAATTGCAAACATTCGTTATTCGCTTTAAACTTCAGTTTTTTTAAAACTAATCATTCTAAGCCAGCCAAACTTCTATCTAGAATCTATAAATAATACACAAATAAAGAAGAATGAATAAGGCCAACGCCTAAAAACACCGCTAACTTGCATTATTATGCTTACAATTGAATTTCTCCTTTTTTTTTCTCAAAAAAATATGTTGCTTTTTAACCGTAACTTTTTTATTTTGTATCTTATAAAGTTTGGTATAAAAGAATTTTGTAGGTTTTTACAAGATCTACAAGCCTATTAATATTAGATATTATTAAAATGCTTAGTCACAAAAAGAGGTGACTTTGAAAGGGTTGGTAAAGGTGACTTTTGCATGCTATTACAAGTTTTAATTGTCAATAGCTCACTTAATTTTTGTCATAGAAAAATTTTTTCATACCAAATTCTTGGGAACTAAATTAGCTACAATTTAATATTTGCACATTTTTTCACATCTCTGATGCTAATCTTTCTATTCAGAAGAAAAGGTCATTTTTTCCAAACTACAAAAATTCGTTAATCGCTGTTAACTTCATTTTTTTTTTAAACGAATCATTCTAAGTCGGTCAAACTTCTCGAACTTATTAATAATACATAAATAAATAAGACCAAATAAGATCAATGACTAGTTTTAATTAGGGTGGTGGTTACGGGGTTGCTTCCGACCACTTTTGCGCTGAAAAAAATAGGGACTGACATTCTTTTCATTATAAGTCACTTAATTTTTGAGCTATAGACTTCTTTTTATTTCTATAGATAGATATTTTTAAATTCTTTAAATTAGTTTTTACAAGTTATTCTCGAAAAATGCATATTTTTCCCGTCTTTTGACTTTGAAACTACAATATTTAACATTTGACAAAGGAGAGCTTACATATAATAAAGTATACCTTGATTACTGTTGGTCTTGAAGAAAATTAAAAAAGACGATTTTGTTTATTTTTTCAAATAGTACATTTTTGTTAAGTAAGGTTGTTTTGATAAAACGAAAACTTTTGGAGTTATTAGCAGAAAACTTATTAAAAACATTGATTTTTCGATATAATACTAACACTTTCGATAGCAAATAAATCGAAAACTATTAATTTTATCAAAAAAACGTATAGAACATGTTTTGCTTAGAATGAACGTTTTTATCAACTTTTGCGGTCAAAATATAATTAAAAATTTCCACCCACAACAGGGGGTGGCAACCACCCCCATGGTAAAAGCGCCTTTCGGCATCATATAGATTTTGATCCTTGGACTATCCACTACTTATTTTCAAATTTTCAAACAAATCGATCCATTCTGTAAAACTTGAGAGGTTTTGTCCTATTTCAAGCTTCATTACTTGGACTATAATGACAGTTTTCACAAACTAAAAACTTGTACATAATATGAGATAAAGTAGATAAAGGTAACTTAAATTATTTTTGGGTACCTACATATACCTATGTTAGGGTTAAGAATTTTATTTTATTGCAGAGTATTTTTTAAAAAATATATTTCACTAAACAAATTAAAACGGGAAAAGGGATTAAAGGACGTTATTGGTGTCGACTATATCCATATGGAAATGACGACTGCTCTAACAGGCTTGGATCCCGCCTACCAAAAAAAAAGTTTTAGCAAGCTGAAAATTTTTTAATAGTTTATCTTTGTCTAGTCGGATAAACTTTGATGTACGGGAACACTGGAACAGAAGCAGTTTTAATTGTGGAACGTGATTTTAATTGTGGAACGTGTCATCCTGATAAGTTTATGATTGTGAAAACTAGCAGGTTGTTTTTAAGTTTATTCAATAGCAAACTGTATATAATATATAAAAAAATGTTTGTTCGACAGATGTGTTAGGCATTTTAATAAGTCCGACATGAAGAACATGTCAAATGACAGGAATTATGTTGGTGGTAAATTAATAGCAGTCTGATTTTTGCATGAGAGTTTATTGAAAGGCTAACAAATTAATTGGAAGTTCTGTCTGACAAAATACAAGGGACGTTTTCGTAGTCTGACGTTCCAAATTTTTAACCTGTTCCACAATCAAAACTTCCCCTGTTCCAGTGTTCCCGTACATCAAAAGTTTGTCCGCCTCTAGACACCGGTAAGCTATTAACAAATTTTCAGCAGTAAACCTTTTTTTTGGTACGCAGGATCCAGGCCTATAATCTGCTGCTTGAAGATATGCATTTGTAATGAGCTGCCAATTGCAACCAACTAGGATATTCTGAGCTAACAAACAAATTAAGAGCACTGCTTCGTTTTATGATGTATTAATACTGAATTACTCCATGAACAATATGCACTTATTATTTATTTTAATGCAGTTTACCGTACCAACTGGGCAGCAGTGAATCTTATAAAAAATTAATGAGAAAATTTGTATTCCCCCTCTTAACCCCAAAATCGTGTTAACATAACAATCCGCAGACTCGTCGTAATTAAATATTTAAACTTGCTCTGATTAACTCTTTTAGTAACACGAGAACTGACTGCTTGATATGCATCTGTATGTTTACCTAAGGGATTAGAATATATACGCGAGTCATTCGTGTATTCCTTACGAAAATAAGCGGTTTGCTAGCGTTTTATATGCGCTAAAATGTTCTGGTGAAGCGCTACTTTGTATCTACTGGTTTTACAATTATTGCTGCCTTTACTCTATTCTACAATAATTTTCTTGTCATACTTTTTGTACAATTAAGGCATGTAAATAAACGAAATTATTAAAATAATTTCACAGTTTTAGAAATATCTTATAGCTGGGGTTCACATGAATTAGAAGATGTAATTAAACTTTATACAAAGAATAGCGTAATCAAGTTTATAAAACGGCTTCGCCGACGCATATAACTGATATTTCACTCGCGCATCGATAACCGTCACATATGCGGGATTCACACGCGGTGGTTTATGGCGTTAATAAAACCGTTATGTTATTTATTAGGCCTGTCTTTCACGGTTACACGTGTATACGTCACTGTCTGCATTTTAAAGGAGTTCACGAGGAGAAAAATTCTTTGTTTATTATGAGGTGCGGAATTGAAAAGTTTTGCGGTATTTTAGCACGTGGAACTGATAGAGACTTGAACTTTTGTGACATCTCTACATTTATCCAGTAGATTATGTGAGCCAAATATAACAAAGAAATCTTCATTCGGTTCGCAGCAGGGGGCTTAAATTGTTCCTACCCCCATAAACGACGGCATAGGTGCATGTGTACCTTGTATTTTTTTTAACAAATGTTATAAAAAATCAATACATGTAATATTTAAGTGATAGTTTATTTGAATCAAAATACAAAAATTAATGATAGTGTGGATGTTCGCAATACATAGATGTCGGAAAAAGAATTTTCGTCACACAAAGGTAGAACATATACTACACAACTCTTTCTCATTTTAGGTTGTTTTTTCCTTTCGCAAAACATTTCAAATCCAGGTTAGTGGAGTTGATCCACTAGTGCTTTGAGATACTTGAGGAGGAGTATCTACAGCAAGACAAAGATCTTTAAAAAGATCCTTCAAAATCTTCTTGCTTTGGTCCTTTTTTTTTGTAATGGATTGTGCTCTCAATATAATGTACGATGCTAAATCAGTGACGTCAATCATATTATAAAAAAGGCCAAGAGCCAAAGCAATGTTAGACGTGTGATTTTATACTCACCCAGCATTTTATCCATGGTATCAACCCCCCCCTTTAATTTTACTCTAATACTCAATAATTTCCGGATACTTGTCCTGTTATCTGCATGGACGAGAGTAATACTACTGCTTTGTTTTTCTTTAGCAAATCAGATCATACAATAGCATCATGATTGTATGCAAGATTTGTGGAAAAAATATGTAGCTCTTTTCTACCTTACTTTAATATTGGTGAGTAGAAATCTCTTATTTTTCTAAAAGAGCAGCTAACGTCATATGACATGAATTCTAGATTTTAGCAAGTTCAAAACTGGTAAAAAGTTATCTGTGGTAACATTTCGCCCAGAATCTTTATAAGACGTGACCAGATTCAAAACTATTCGTTCGCCGACGCTAACTTGTCGGGAACCATAAATATGCTGTTTTTCAAATATAAAGGTGAGTTTGTATGGGATAAGGTATTTAATGCATTACAAACCCAAAATACCATGTTTAGTGGGTTTGAAAGATATATATTGTGTAAATTTTGTGCGGCCTTTGAATAGAAACAATTATTGCTCATATATGGTTATGCATTGGGATGGTTGGTAGACTTGTAGCACAGTTTTATTCAGCAGTGTCCAGCTATCTCGTATGAGTGCAGCCTTATCGGCTATTTTGCAATATTGGCGGGTATTTTCCTTGTCAAATCTTATAAATTTTAGCATCATGGTCTTGAAACGATCACGAGACATTGCTGCACGTATTAGTGGCAGAGACTTTATATTCCACATCTCATACAAGATTTCTTTGTTGATTCTATGTATACTTCTTTTGTCGGCATGTCGGCACTATTTCCGGATTTATTGTTACAGTAATTTCAATTAGTTAAGATAGATAGGATGAGTCACTTAAAAGCGGCTTCTAATCTTTGTTTATAAGACAAGACTTTGTTTATCCGTACAAGAACAATTTACCGAATATTATTATTTATTTATTGCAATAGTAAACAATGTTTTAACTTGTTATGCTATTATTAAATAATATTATCTTAAAACGAACTAATATTTCCATTTAGATTAAGGATTTTTTAAGAAAATATATAACAGGTACAATTGTACCTATGCCGTTTGTTATCGGTGTAAAATTATACCGCTCGACAAAGGTTAATATTATAGGTTTATTTTTTAATCCGACGTCGGATCGGAGAAATACGGATCCAATGTAGGTGCCGCCTAAGACATTCCTCTAAAAATTTTATTCACGTGAAATTCATTGATTTAATTAATATTTAGCTTTACTTTCTATTTAAAAATTCCACGAATTGTTTCGTTAACCGAAACTAATGATGGTTAAATTGAAGTCTCATTAAGTCAAAGTTTTTTTGGTGCTCGATTGCTTTTTATTTCACGGTAATAAAAACCTTTTTCAATCTGGGACAGAACTTTAGAGTAAATATGGGTTTGATTTTTTTTAACCGACTAGACTACTAGATTACAACTGGAATTACAGTGAAGATTGGAATTTTGCCTTTGAATTTTTTGTTATTTTAAATAAATTTCAAGGCCTCAGAAGTATCCGTCTAGTCAGAGAGCCACAGATGTCTAGCACGGAAAATTGGTGTGAAATATATTGACCAGCATAGGGGACCACCACTTTATAAATGTATTTTAGTATTGTGGTAATTGTGAACATTTGTTGTAGCTTTGCACCTAGTTAAAATCTTTTTAGTAATATTATCTCTTATTGTTCTAGTTTGGTATTATTAGATTGGAGAGTTCTTGATAATGTATTAAGAAATGAAAAATAAGCGCGAAGATGTTTTATTTTTGCATAAAAACGGTGCACCACATGAAAAAAGACAAGAAAGGTTCTTTATCATAAATTAAACGTGAAATACAAAAATAATTTTTAATTTGAAATATCTCAGTGGCGTACTATTTTTTTCTTAAAAAAAATTCAGACCATTACGAAGCATTTGCAGACATACATTTATAGAGCAAATTGTCATCATTTTTGTACGACAATAAGTATGACATAAGTATGACAAACCCCTTAAAGTTTGTCATACTTATTTACTAACACCCTGTATAAATTTTAACTAACCAACAAAAAAAAATAGGTGGTTAGTGACCTCGAATGATACATGTTGAAAAGGGGTGACTGTTTGATAAGACCTTGCATTTTTAGGTCAAATATTTTTCGGTTAATTCAGATAATTATCTTGATTATTTCATTCATAGGAGATTCTGACCAATAGAAAGCTACAGAAATCTGAATTAAATCGAAATTTTTGATAATCTCCCGTCGTTAAGTATATTAGGTCAGATGCCCTTCGTTGCTACGAAAAAATACATTCAGTGACATTAATGACAATTAATGTTTTAAAAATTATAAAAGTGATGACTTTCAATCGTCAAATATTTATAAAAACTGTGTGTTTAATGGTACTTATATAAATAAATTACAATAAAATTTTAGTTTTGAACAGTTTTATTCATGAAATAATCGCAACAAATTGCACTCGACCTCTGAAATTAATATAGAATTTCAGAGCTCTTGTGCAATTACTACTGAAAATTAACAAAAAAACATAGTAATGGTTACTACCATTACCGGTAGTAATAAATTTTTGAGAATCGTCAAAACAACATATTTCATCCCTTCTATCTGTGTTATCTACCGTACATGGAAATTGTTGTAAGGGAAACAGTTGGGCGTCTCGTCAAAATGAAGCAATTCACGAAAAATTAGCTTCTTGGTGAAAATAGGCCTATTATGTATATAGTTCCCAAAAAACCCATTTGCAACCTGGCTGGTCAAGTGTCCCGACAAAAATCTTATTTCTCTGGACTAATTGTTACAATTAACTCCCAACAAAAGAGCCTATTTCTTCATTCGTTAAGTAGGTACAGTGGAACCTCGATAACTCGGATTAATCGGGACCGCGGTCAATCTGGGTTATCGAAAATCCGAGATAGCCGGAGAATATGGTAAAAATTAATAAAATACGGTATACTTACAGATAAACTCCGATAGAATTGAAATAACATGAAATATATTTATAAATATGCACAGTACCTACTCATTAAAATTACTAAAAAAACACCAAATACAAACGTAAGCAAACGGAAGCGAACAATACAAGACACACAATACAGTCAAAACGATGTAATGTTATTTAAGAACAGTGAAAACTAAAGACCATTGTTTATAAAAGAATTTTTTAAATAGTCTTTCCTAAACAATGCTAAGATAGTTTGAAATAAAAAGGAATAGGTACTACAGACAGGTGGCTGTTGTTTCTGCGGCGTGTACTATGAGTCATTTTTAATATTGTATAGTTCAAATTACACACATACACATTATCTCTCAAATATTATATTACATACATTTTTATTGTTGAAAGGTTTGTCTGATAATTAACTATTTTGATGGGAAATAAGCCACAATTAAATTGAAAAATAATTTTATTAACGTTTCGCGACACCCAAATCGGGTCGTTGTCAAAATACAAAATATTGAAAATCAAAATGTTTATCTGATGAAAATCGGTCCGGGTTAGCCGGACTTCCGGGTTATCGGGGGCCGACTTATCGGGGTTCCACCGTACCTTCCTTTTGATATTATATTTTATCCCAGTTCGACAATATACAGTTTTGTACAGGTCGATATAATCTTTACAGCCGATGCAGGTTTAATTATTGCTCCACATATACTAACCTCTTGTTTTTGTCTTTTTAGGATGCATTCACTGAACTCGTTAGAGACAACTCCCATTGTATCTGCAACATAATACCCTGTAAAATGCGAGCACTAAGATAAGCAGTAAAGCATTGTTTCTGGGATAGGTGAGAAAAGTAGAGAGATGTGTTTATAAAATAAAATTGAAAGATCTATATTACGAAAGACAAGACGAGTCACAAAACGAAGTTCGGAAAAATATTTCTCTTATTTTCTACTTCAATTAATTGAGTAAGAAGTGTCACAACCAGTCGATAGTTTGAAAAAAGCTTCTTTGTTTTCATCAAGATGTTTGTTTTCCAGCAATATATCCAATATATGAATTTCTCGGAAATAGCTTTTCAATCTCTGTTCAATATTTTTATCGCAAACCGTCACTAAACTCATTCATTATTGTACTCATTTGACGCCATTTGCGGCAGCAAATTAACAATTTGTTGAACTGAAAGAAGAATTTTACTTTACCTACCGCGATTAATCAAATTAACTGAGATTGAATATAAGCGGTCGATTGCAGTAATCGATTATTTATTTGAGGGAACTTAAAATTTATTTACTTTAATTATTAAAAATATTGTACAAAATTTACGTTATTATTAATTAAATTTATGTCAGAAAGTGAAATTCTGTAGTATTTTGCAATTATATTCATAAATCATATATCGAAACTTTACAGATTTATTAATTAGGTATCTATTTATTCAATATTGATTACTTGAACAACTATCGATTAAACATCGAAATCGGCCATCATGCAAAAGCATTTTGTCATCGTCGCACGATACTTCATACAAAAATTTTATTTCGTCTAAAATTAATAAAATTCCTAAATCTTTTAAGTTTTGTATTAATGCAAATATATTATGGAATGGTGTTTTTGTTAATTCTATTATATATACGACGGTGACAGATTTTAATGATAATTTGTTAGCAAATATATTTATTTAGATTTTCTACTATTCATCAAGGGAAAAACAACTGCGCTGCGGAAGGCTACACTTCATAAACAATAACGTAACTATTAACGGTATTTTAATTTTGGTATTTTATTTTAAGTGTTAAAATTGGTTTAATATTTAAACAAAAATACAATTAAACTGTTTAAAAAATATTTATTTCATTGAAATGATAATAATAGAAGTATAACCACCACGTCAGTAAAGACTCTTTATCAAACTCGTCTGTTATTCGCCTCGCTCGTTAACGCTCGCTCTTCTCCTAATATCAAACTCGTTCGATAAAGAGTAACTTTACTGACTTCGTACATAAATAGCTTAGATGTAATGGTATGTGACGTATAATTAGTATAATATTCTATTAGGTTACGACTTTTAATCATTTTAGGCAATTTTAGTCACTTCATTGTTAGATGTCCAGACACAATAGTTTATCGCAGATAAACCATTTCCACAGATATTTTACTAGTATTACTCTTTTCCTTATTAATTGTTAGCAATAAATAGCTATTTGTATAACAAGGGAGGAAAGTGCTACTTTTCCTCCCGAGAATGAAGTTTACTGCCCGACGCGTAGCGGAGGGCAGTAATCATTCAAGGGAGGAAAAGGCACTTTACTCCCATGTTATACATATATGGTTTTTCCACCTTCCTCAAATAACAAGTCATATTATCATTTTTACTCAATTTATTTATGTAACTAACCAACAAAATTTATTAAAACTAAAACTAACAAGTAGGTACAATATAACTGTCAACTGTCAAATATAAGTCAAATTAATAATGTAAACATTGTTAAATCAAAATAATAATTTACTGTTTTTACCATTCTGCAAAATACAGGGTGTTTTATAAATAAACGTTAAAATGTAGAGATACTTACGTAATAGAAAATAGATATTGTACAGGGCGTCAATAAGTTATATTTCATGAATGAAATACCATGACGTCACTTTTACTTTTCCTCCCTAGGGAGGAAAAGTACAACTTCGCTCCCTACAATCAGGTCCGGAAAAGTATACTTTCGGTAGAGGTAGGTGGAAAATAATTTTACTATGTTTCCGCAATTTTTTCCTTTATCTATTATCTGTGTATAGTGTATAGGAATATGTTGATTCTACATAGTAATATTTTACTATATTAGTTTGTTCTCTTTTCTTCCTATTCGTCTTCCTATTTTGTAATTTTATTATGGTGACTTATTCACAAAATAGAAATGCTAGATAGAGATAAAAATACTTGGAATGGTGGATTGCCGTTTTAATAAAACACTATTAGTGGAGTCACTGAAGGTGGATATGAGCTATTACCTCCGATTTCGTTGAACCTCCATCGATTTGCATGAAAATTGGTGAGTGGTTAGAGGATATCCCAAAAAACAAGGGTGACATGGTGCCAACTTGCGCTTTTACCCTGGGGGTTGGTACAACCCCTTCTCGGGGGGTGAAACTTATTTTATTAAAAACAACCCCATAATTCGATATAGGGACAAATTTCAAGCAAAATTTGTTATATAAAGTTATTAAAATAAATCAAAACTTTTTGAGTTATTAAAGATCAAAAATTTTAATTTTTCTTGAGAAAAAGGCATGCTTTTAACCAAGTTTTCATCTATAACTCAAAAAGTGTAAGATTTTACACAAAAGTTATTATTATCAAAATTGAAGCTAATAAGAAATGAAATAAACCCCTTACTACAAAGACCTTTTAATGGTAACTAAAAGTGAGTTATAGGTACCGTAATTTCGGGTGACTTTGGCCCGCCAGGGTGACTTTGGCTCATTTTGGGAAAAAGATATTTTAGTAACTAGTGCATTTGTACAATAAATTTTCAAGTAAATTTCATTGAACCCCACCATCAGTACCATATGAACTGTTTGAAAATTTTAATAAATTATGCTAATACTTGTTACGTTACGAAAAAAACGAATTTCTAAAATTCGGTCATTCCACATAAGATTTTTTGACTGCAAAAATTGGTTGGCAACCAATAATACTTCCAAGAGTAAGATTAATTGCATAGTGGCATATTGAAAATCTGGGAATTCTTAACCTTTGTGCATCGTTATTTCAGTCTAAACATAGACAGTAAGACGGTCGGATATTATTTTGCAAGGCGCTACAAAATTTAACGGTTTTCGGGTGACTTTGTCCCAGTTTGTTGATTGTTGGATTTTGGTCATTGGTTGCTTCTATATTAAATTAAAGTAAGTAAATGCTGATTTTAAATTTGCTTTTAGCCTTGTAACAACTGCAGGGTTTATTAACTTTATAGCATTAACGACGTAAGTAACCTTAATTTTTTTACATGCCCTCCAATTACAAACGTGTTGCTGCTGGTAGTAGAAATTATGGATATTACACGGCAGACACATTTTCCAGGAAAATTCGATGGATTTGTAAGAGGTAGTAATAACTGTTACGGTTGGGTGCAAGTAATGGTACTGGGTGAAAGAAGTTTATGGCAATGGCCCGAAGTCCCCGTAAGAAAATCCTACCACTTGGCTAATGTTGATTTCACTGAGCCATTGGAACTTGGAGATAACTGATATTTCTTTCCAGATTTAAAAAAAAAGCTTGTAAATCGTTTTATTGTTAATTTTTGTTAAGAAATGATGTTTTTTGTTAACCTAGGGTCCTATGTAAAGTTTCATGTTAGTTTTAGTTTTTCTTTGTTTGAAATTTAAATAAATTTTTTTTCTCCTAACAAAATGTTTGTTTCTGATTCATCTGGTAGGGTCACTTTAGCCCAAACAATAATAATCACAGAGAATGAATATAAAATGTAGCTTGAGACCTACTAGCGGGTGACTTTGCACACCACATTTTAATTTTTTTATATAATAAAGGAAGCGCTTCTTTGTGTTTTCGTGTAATTTTTCTAAAAGAGGAGTTATAGACTCAAATACCCATAAATAAAGAAACATACTTTTATGTATCCAAAAAACTGAAATCTACATTTAAACTTCGAAAGTGAGTCAAAGTCACCCGAAACTACGGTAATTGAATGTATATTTTTTTCGGCGAGTAAAAACTCTGAGTATTCAAGCTGAAATAACGGGAAATTGATGCATTTTATAACATAAACTTATTAAACATTTGTCAAAGTACTTAAAAATATCTATTAAATGAGCCCCGAACATCTTGATAGCGTTAAAATTTACGCTCAAAAATTTTTTCAACATTTATCTTTTAAAAATTTTTCCAAAAAAAGTTATTGTTTTTTTTTAATAACTCCGTTCGTGTTTACGATATCAGGTTCTTCTAAAAACTGTTTTAAATTTAATTCCAAGTGATACTTAAACACGTTAAACCTAATCTTTTAAACCCCTTACTCTTTTAAAAATAAAAGGTTAAATGACCCCGCTTGCATGGTTCCCACAGCAAAATTTAAGATTTAAACGTTTCTATCTCGGTTATTTTTACCCTATAGAAATACTAAAACAGATAAAATAGTTTTCACAGAAAAAACTAAAATTTGGATATATATAATTTTTTACGTATATTGAGTATTTTTGGAGTTATTATCAAAAGAATATGAGAACTACAATAATTTTAAAAATGATGATTTTTAAATTATATCTTTTTTTCAAAAATATGCATTCTAAACCGGTCAAAATTATCTAACACATTACTTATGCCAATATAAAGAAGTTCTTGTAAGGATTACTATAAATTTTAATTTTTGTGGAAATGGCGTATGTTTTATTTTTCACTTTCTCCTAAAAAATTCGAAACGGTTCTTTTATTTTCATTATAAATTGCTTAATTTTGACGCTATTATTTTGTTCTGAAGCTCATTTGATAGGTATTCCGAAGTACTTTGGCAAATGTTTAGCAGGAATATTTTATACATTGCATCGTTTTCCCCGTTATTTAAGCTTGAATACTTAAATTTGAGTACTCGTCGAAAAAAATACACCTTCAATTGCCAATAACTTACTTTGCACTAACATTAGTTTAGTTCTTTATGTGAGGAATGTATTAAATTTTTTATTATTTTAATAACTTTAGTAATAATAACTTTTTTGTAAAAGCTTACAGTTTTTAAATTATACGTGAAAAACCTAATTAAAACATGCATTTTTTTTTTACGAAAAGATAAAATCTTTGGTCTTTAATAACTCAAAAAGTGTTGATTTATTTTATTAACTTTATATAACAAATTTTGCTTATAATTTGTCCCTCTATCGACTTATGGTATTAATTTTAATAAAATAAAATCCACAAGGAAAAGAAAAAGTTTTCCTGTAGTTGGCTGTATACCATCAATCACAAAATTGGAAAGAAATCCTTTGTAAAAGGTATAAAATTTTTTTATTAAAATTCCCTTAAAAGGGCTACATCACAACAAAACGTTTTCGATTTTTATAAAAAATCATCATCAGTGTTCGATAAACTGGATGCTAGCTGAGCCACAAAAGAAAAATATCTGGGTAAAAACCCTTTACATAAAATATAGATGCCTTAAAAGTGCATACTTCAATAAAAAGGCCTGTGATGGTCACATGGCAAACAGGATAATGCCCTAAGGTAAAGTATACAGGTTTCCCAACACGTGGGATCCAAATTGAGTTGATCACATTTCAACTAGTTGCCATTAAGTCATTGAAATGTGATCAACTCAATTTGGATCCCACGTGTTGGGAAACCTGTATACTTTACCTTAGGGCATTATCCTGTTTGCCATGTGACCATCACAGGCCTTTTTTATTGAAGTATGCACTTTTAAGGCATCTATATTTTATGTAAAGGGTTTTTACCCAGATATTTTTCTTTTGTGGCTCAGCTAGCATCCAGTTTATCGAACGCTGATGATGATTTTTTATAAAAATCGAAAACGTTTTGTTGTGATGTAGCCCTTTTAAGGGATTTTTAATAAAAAATTTTTATACCTTTTACAAAGGATTTCTTTCCAATTTTTTTAATAAAATAATTTTCACCCCCGAGAAGGGTGTGGTAAAAGCGCAAGTTGGCATCATGTCACCTTTGTTCTTTGAGGTATCCTCTAACTACTCACCAATTTTCATGAAAATCGATGGAGGTTCAACGAAATCGGAGGTGAAAACCTTCAGTGACTGCACTATATGTAATTATGGATAAATGTATTATTAAAAACACTCTAAAATTTCGTGATTTAGTGACTAACTGTACCTTTGACTAATTTAATTCTATCGATTAGAAAATGTTCCCCTCCACGCTCTATAATCTCTAATTTTAAAATGGAGTCTCGCTCTCTCGCTCATTCGGCCTTTTATATTATTTGGACGTAATGCCTTAATTAGTAGAGAGTTTTAACTTTTAACAGGGCGATTATTCCCCCGTAGTTTTTCTTTTTATTTGTCTTCAAAACGAAGGAAATTTATTTGACAACTATAATTGGATCATTTACTGCAGTTTGTTGCGACGGAGAAAGAAAAATGGCGGTGGAGTAAAAAGTAAAAAGGCGTCGTGGATATCTGCCGTGGTAAGAAGTGAAGGACGAGATAATTGCCTTAATCTTACTAATCAATAAAAAGACGAAATATATATACAAGGTGGAAACCACTTATGGAATAAAATTATTTGTGTCCTTGTTTTAAAAAAGTATAAGAAAGTCTGAGACTTGCCGACTTTTATATACAAAGAAGTTCAAACTTTGGAATATATTCATTTCTACGAGAATAGGCCACTTTCGAGAAAAATTCCGAAAGAGGTCGATTATTATATAAACCGATAAAAATAATTTAATCGATAATAATAATAATAATCGATAAAAATAATTGAACAGGTTATTTTTAAATTGTAATTTTTTTTACATAACATATGCCATAATAGTGACGTCATCCATTTGGAGGTGATGACGTAATCGATAATTTTTTAAACAGAAATAGCGGTCGTGTAGCTCATTTGGAAGGTTATTCAATTTCAATTCTCTATTTAGTACTATAAACAATAACATCATTATTTATACAGAGTGGCCAAAAAAATCATTTTTGAATTAAATTAATTGTCGTAAAAAGGAGAATTTATTATATTTATTTAACACAAAATACATTTTACTGCTGTCAGAGAGAAGAAAAAAATGTTTACTTCACAAATTGACATTGCTTATCGCTTAAATTAAATGTTCAAACTGTCAAGAGGCAGGTGGGTGGCTGTTTGACATTTAATTTAAGAAAAAAGCTATGTTTATTTATGAAATAAACATATTTTTATATTTTTAAACAGCAGTGAAATATATTTTGAGAGTTAAATAAATTACTTACATTCTTCTTTTTGCGTAAATGAATTTAATTCAAAAATACCTTTTTGGCCAACCTGTATAACTAATTATGCTATTGTTTATATTTTTGAAAATAGAATTGAATAACCTTTCAAATGAGCTATAACACGATCCCTATTCCTATTTAAAAAAATCTTCGATTACGTCATCACGCCCAAATTGATGACGTCACAATTATGAAATGTAAGCCAAAAAATCATGATTTAAAAATAAAAGTCGTCCTGTCTAGGGATTTTTCTCCAGAGTAACCTATCCTCGAAAAAATGAATTTATTCCATAATTTTGAACCTCTCGATATAGGCAAATGTGAGCTTTAAACATCAATTCAATTCAGAGCAGGGAGACAGGTTAAAAAAAATGCGTTATATCATCTGACTTATTCAATATTTATGGTGAACACGGCATGAGGATATCTTTAGAAGGATTGGTAAGTGGAGTAACGGTGACTGGTGGAAAATGTCTAATTAAAATTTGCTGATGGCACTACACTTAGGGCCGGTTGTTCGAACGCTAATCAAAAATGGAATCCACTGATCATTATCAACTATTTAATTACAATTATATTTGATTAAGCGTACTTCTGGCAATGTCATATTTTGAGGTTATGTTGACTGATTTATTTTATTATTTTGGTTTTAATTTAAAATAAACCATAATGAAACTCTTTCTGATGTTAATTTCTTGTTTTCACTTACAAATTAATAAAAATAATAAGCAATTTTTAATAGTTTAAGAGCTGCGACTATATTGTAATTACTGCTTTACCTACAATCAATGCATGATTAGTGTTTTACATGTATTTGTGATGTCTCGATTTGATTCCCATCAAGAAAATTGATTACAATAAACTGATTTATTATAATCAACTTCTTGATTAGCGTTCAAACAACCGGCCCTAATAGCATCAAACAGTGGCGGCTCGTACCACTTTAAGAAGGTAGTGCCAGAACTCGGGCAGCCGCCAAAATTTTTAGTGACGGATTCACGATATTGTTAAAAAAGGTATACTGACAACAAAAACTAAAAAAAATATGCGCGGATACTTTTATCTTATGTATCTTAAGTTTATTGATCTGAGGTGCCAAGCAATTGTCCAATATTGATCAAAAGAGTTCCGTAAATTAATTAATAATAAAAACCTCTTAACCTACTACCAGCATTTACTGCTGATAGTGATAGTGCTTGAAAATTGTTATTACGATTTAGTCTCTATTTACCAATTTATAAAAATAATACTATTTCATTATTCACACACATGCAAAAATTTTTGTAATGTCACTTTTAAAGTTTACGATATGTGAAGTTCATTCTTCTATTTTTTCGTTGCAAAGCTTTCAATGACTTTATAATTAAAATTATCAGTATTAATTGCACAAGAGCTCTGAAATTATTGAATTTTTCCCGAGTGACACTTTGACAGTTTTAATTTAAATTATGTCAAAATGTCACGAGAGCAAAAATTCTATATTAATTTCAGAGTTCGAGTGCAATTTGTTGCGATTATTTCATGAATAAAACTGTTCAAAACCAAAATTTTATTGGAATTTATTTATGTTAGTACAAATTAGTACCATTAAACACACAGTTTTTATAAATATTTGACGATTGAAAGTCATCTCTTTTATAATTTTTAAAACATTAATTGTCATTAATGCCACTGAATGTATTTTTTCGTAGCAACGAAGGGCATCTGACGTAATGTACTTAACGACGGGAGATTATCAAAAATTATCACCTTAATTTGCATTTATGTAGCTTTCTATTGGTCAGAATCTCCTATGAATGAAATAATCAATACAATTTACAAAATGCTTTTCTGCAGATAGCATACCTAAAGCAGTATGTTTTAACATCGAAAAACAGCGTTCTCCTTCAGATGTTGATATAGGAATGGTAACTATAATACTTAAAAGTTTAATAGTTTCTTCAAATGTGTTTTTTACACCTTCCCTCTACAATAAAACCGATAGCGAAACAGCTAAGAGGTAGTATTTAATTCGTCTCGCTAATACAGTACCTACTTCTAATTCAGTTTTAAACCAAGTTCTGCTTAAAAATTAAAATTTTCTCCATGTTTCATTAAGAAATTAATCGAAAAACTGATGCTTATAAGCAGAAAACTGCTCCGACATAAATAAATTAGAAGCAACTAAATGTCCGGAGAAGGTAGACCTTTGAAAGATTTATGAATAATATGAAGCTTTAAGTCGTTGCCTAATTCGGCGCTAAAATTGACCAGCACCTTAAATATGCCTCTATTTTCTGAATTTTCTTTTTCGTCGTGACCTTTTAAAGCTAACTCGAAAGCTCCACAACATTTTATAACATTTGTAGTTTTTTTTTTAGCGAAAAACCACCAAAAAAATTTTTTAAGATACTAATCTTCATTGTCAATTAATAAATTAAACTTAAGAAATAATCAAAATATTGTCAAAATACCCACGATCATGATGCACTAAAAGTTTAATTATAAATACGAAAACGTTTTAACAGAAAATATACATAATAAAAGCGACAAACCAGCACGCAAAGAAACTCAAAATAAATAGACCTTACATCATACCCTCGTGCCTGGCACAGAGATTCTAATTTTAAGGTATACTAATAGTCCAATATAGTTCTTTCTCTGTCACTTACATAGAATGCTCGTAATATCTTTCTCTCTTTAGTCGTGCCGGTACTGACTTCGGCACGAAGGAGATTCTCCTGTCGAATACTCTCCGCTATCGGCAGGGATTGTATTACGCCCGTAGTTGCCATATTTTATATAATTTATGGAGATCAAAAGAAATACACACACAAAAATTAACAGGAATTAAAAAGTTTTGAAGATAAAAAATATGTTTCTGTATAGTTAGCAAGGTAGTGCCATGGCTCTATGGCACTACCTCACGGGCCGCCACTGGCATCAAATGAACAAGAAAAGATAGATCTTGTGACGATAGTATACTCTTATCGTCTAGAGTATGTCTATGTTTTGAACAAAACGTATTTTTTACCCTCTCAATGCAGAATAAAATACCGAACAGAAATCCATTAGTGGTCATTCTTGGTGTGTTGAACGGAGAATAACTACCTACTCATCGGAACAGGTGAGTTGAACGTGTTCCGAAGTCTGTTGATATGATGATTTGGACGAAATCGATAAATCCTGCATCGATAAAGGACTGCATATCCTGCCCAAAATCGTCCTGCCCAACGACTACATGTGGTTGTCATTTTTTACCGTCCGATGTGTTGAATTGGACACATCTTTCCATATACAATTAGTTCGTTTTGAGAAATAAATGTGATTCACGATTAATTTCCTAAGTCATCGGTTTATTTTTCAGGTATAATGAAATGAATCTATGAAAGCCGCATATAGAACGTATATTTTTAAATAACGAAATCATTTTCCATTTCTTTTGTCTTACCAAAAACGAACTTTGTCTCCAACTGTTATTTACTACGCGAGTTATCACAATATCCTGCAAAGAGTTCAGTTGGAAAGCAATAAAGTTGGTCTTAAAAGTAGTAAAGACCAGATAAAGATAATAGTGATATACAGATTCAACACTATTCAGCTGAGCTACCACTTACAGAACCCTCGCTTAAACCATCTGGGATCAAAAATAACTAACGATGGCAACTGCGTACCGGAAGTTCGGGGACACATTGGTATGGCAAAGAATGCCCCTAGCTAAAGGTTCGAAATACATATCTATCTCTAAAATAATTAAGATAAGATTGACGAATGCACTCTTATTCTATTTTTAATATTTCTATACAGAAACTTGGATTCTTCGCCCAAAAGAACGCCAAAAAATTGGTGCCTCTTCGAGGTTGTGTTGGAGAACAGTGTTACAGTTAAGTCCGCGAGTCTTTACCCGTGCGTCATTAATACCTGGCGAGATAAAACACATATTTTTTATCTAGCATCGTTCTCTTCAACGCACGAAACTAATGACAAACCAGCTGCCGCCTGTTATTAAGTAAAACATATGTTATATTTATGAACGATCTAGACTCAGTACATTGAAAAGAGATAGGTACAAAGAAAGACGATTGGGGATGTTTTCACATATTTGAAGTACAATTTCTGACGTTTTGGTTTGTTTACTTTTGTGGCTGTCAGCTTGTTGAATTTTTTGCTGTTATTTTGTCGAATTTTTGTATTTTGATGTTTTTTTATAGTATACAAACAGTTGTTTTCACAACTAATTTTATATGGGAGTTAGAAATGTTATGAGAACTTTTTATTATGTTACTATGTTATTTTACGATACATTTTGACAACGTACAAAACTAACTTCATTGACACCGGTAAGGATTTCTTGTGTATAATGTTCCGCCAAAGTGAATAAAATAACAGAAAAAAAAATATGCTATCGAATTTTTTTGTAAATTGTTTATTTATTTATTAATCAATGATAATAAAATAATTTATTGAGCTATTTCAAATGTAGCTGTAATTATGCACCAGAATTTTAAAGCAAAACTTAAATTTGACATTCTATTTATTTGATAACGTCAAATTTTGTACTATAATCCGTGATCGGAATAATACGCACTTTCTGTCACTTGCTGTTGCGTTAAGTAACTTTTCGACTTATATCCTATGCTCTAAATGATGACGCACGGGTAAAGACTCGTGGACTCAACTGTATGTATAAACTAGAAGTCAAACGCTGTAATAGGAATGGCAAGTCAGAAAAATCTGATTGTTCCCTATATATTTTTTCAAATTTAGAATATGACAACAAGGGGGAAATTACGTAAATTCCTTATTGTTTGACTTCTAGTGTTTACCTTGGACTGTTTATCTGACAAACGTTCCCATTCTTAACCAACTTGGTATCAAAACAAGACTATCACAATATGTCTACAGTAAAATAGAGTTTTTTGGTGATGTGGTCCGCAGAGGAAAAGATCATTTAGAATGATATTTTGTTTCTGGAAACGTTCCGGTAAGAAGACCAATAGCATGGTAACCAACCAGATGATCCGACGAAATTCATAATTCTGCGAAACCCTTGCAGCAACTGAAGATAGGAGCCCATGGAGAAAATTGGACAGGAGTATTGGAGGAAATCGAGATTCTCAATAATGGGAAAGGATAACAGAGAGGAAGAGTAAATTATTGTTCTGCCAAACCATGTTGAACATTATCATTATCATCAATGGGTATATGAAAGAGCCTCGACCTTCCCAAGTCTATTACGTCAGTCAGTCCTATCCATTGCCAACCGTTGCCAGTTTGCTGCACCTATTTTTCTCCCATCCTCATCCACACCATCCTTTCATCTGAGTTTTGGCCTACCCCTATTTCTACTTCCCACAGGTTGTGACATAAGGATTCTTCTAGGAGGGTTGTTCTGCTGTAATCTTACTAGATGTCCTGCCCATCTTAGTCTTCTTATCTCTATTCTTATAAGAGATACTACGTCTTTACCATCAAATTTTTGTTTATATCTGTGGTATACCTCGTAGTTGTACCTCCTCCTCCAAACACCATTTTCACAGATGCCACCGAATATTCCTCTCAGGATCCTTCGTTCAAATCTAAGCAGAATGTGTTCATCTGCCTTGGAAATGGTCCACGCCTTTGATCCATATGTCAACACTGGTTGTATAAGGGTTTTGTATATGGTTATTTTTGTTTTTTTGACTTAAGTTTCTGCTTCTCATATGCCTACTCAGTCCAAAATAGCATTTGTTTGCTAGGATGTTGAACATTATCACATATAAAATTCATATTTGCTGTAAATACTGGAAGTAATATCGTATGCTAAAGCGTTTCTACCACGTCAGCCTTTTAGTAAAATATAAAACTTTGTGCCATAAGTTAAAAAATAATTCAAGAACCGTTGCATGCCTCTTTGTTCATGTAGTTGGCTTTTATAAATGAAGCACTTTAATTAAAGGGCATAGTAATAAATACAATATTTAGTTTTAAATTAAACATCATACTTTGTCATAATTTCATGCTACCAATATTATAAACTGTACACCAAATAATATGATAAAACAATAAAATTGTGTTATATTATGAAAATTTTATTACCTCAATAGACCAGTTAAAATAGTTAAAGCAGTGGTAACCTTGGAAAAATGGCATAAAGCTGAAAAATTTTATATACCGGGTGGTGAATCGTAAAACGGGCCATAGGAAACTCAATGTAAAATTCTAAACTGTTGAATTCCTGCTTCCCTAACTATTTTACATCAAACGTCATGAGGAACTATTTGTAGAGGATTGAAATCTGTATACAAAACAGAAGTTAAAATTGTTGTACCATTTAAACAAATTCTAAAATTTTGAAAAATATACATTTGCTACAGTAGGTATGTTTGTTATACGTTTAGACTTTATTATTGGATTTCCGGAATCATAAAAGTCGTTTAGATAATCCACAAAAACATTACCTGACTGCCAGATTAACTTCTGTAACAAAGATTTAGACTTTAGGTATAAATACAAATAGGGCCCGACGGGCCCGTGTTGCCCCTTTACGTGACAAAATTCTTTCCACGCAATAATTTCAAAAATGATAATGAATATTTTGAATAGCTCATGACGATGTTGAACGAAACATACTTCTAAACAAATTTAGTGGTGCATAAAATTCAATAAAAAATTTTTTATCAGTTTATGATAAAAGAATTGGCGTCTCGGACCCGTTGGACCCACCTTGCCTGGATAAGGGTTAACATGGGAATATTCTGAATAACATCTGTTAGCAACTTACGAATCGTAAAATCTAAATCCTGCTGAGAAAATCAATATGAAGCCTCAGTATCGTATTGATAATGTAAAGACGACCACGGCGAGAAATAAGAACAAGAAAAATATCCAAGACCCAGATGAGGGGTACCACATGGACGATTAGATCGTTAAACACATGAGACCAAGAAATATTCCATATATACAAGAAGTACTGAAAGAGAAGCAAATAGGTCTATGTGCTCTACAGGAAATAGCAAAGGAAGAAAATGATAATATTTTGTTCAGTTATCCCTTTTTTATGTTGCCAGGCCCCTCTTGTGGCATGTTTGTTAGTGTACCAAACTATCAACGATTTCTATTTCCAGTTAGTTTCTTTATTATCTTGTGAAAAAGTGTGTCATCGTGTTTTTTCTGTAATTCTTCTGTCTTCATATGTTTCTGGAAGCTACTTCTTTTTTGCCTCCACTATCTTTCTTTGATTATTTATATTTATTTACTGTTATCTTTATGTTTGTGTTGTCTTCTCAAACTCATTATTTCTAATTTGCCATCAGTCATATATGGTTTTTTTGACTGTTGGTTTGTGTTTTTTAGATTATTATTTTTAATTTTGACCACAACTTATCTGTAGAATAGAATAGAAATATGCTTTATTGTCATGAAAAATTTAACAATTTTATAGACAAAGCTTACAAGAATCATAAATAAAAACAATAACAAATACAATTTACTAAAATTATACAAATCGTCAATATAAATAAAACATAATAAAGTCAAATAAAAATCAATAACAATCTATTTCAAAATTTAAAAAAAATTGCAAATTGCGTAATCTACCTTAAGAAATTTAATAAGTGATTTAATAAGTTATGCTGCTGCATATGACACTCAAATATAGATTAAGATTCTACTTATACATAAGAATACTGTAATTTCTTAGTTATTGGTTAAGAAACTCTGCTATTGAATAATATGGTCTTTAAGATAAATAGGCTTTTGTCATTTTACGGAACTTGGGGAAAGATGTTGCAGATTTAAGTTGTAGAGGGAGATGGTTATATAGTTTTTTTGCAGAATATAATATAGATTTCTTTACTAACTCACTGGACGGGATCGGTAAATAGATGTCAATATCTGGATCTTCCCCCACCAATTTATCTTCATTTCTTCACATTTCTATTCTTAAGTTCTAGACATTTTTTTTAATGTAACGTTTAACAATTTGATTCGCTCATGTCTGGTTTTGCTTCTTTCTTTTTCGTTTTGATTTTTACTAATTAAAACTAATTTATCTCCTAACTAGGTGAGAATGTAGTAAAAATATTAGTAAAGAAAAGAATATTGAAGTAAATAGACTACCGAAATGAGCAGATGAGTAAAAATTACAATTTTATAAAAAAGAGTTTCTATAATACCACGTTTTTATTATCTATAAGACACAAAGAATTTTGCAATCGATTTTAAACTCATATAAATCAAAGAAAATGTTTCAGATGGCAGAGAATTAATTAAACACGTTTCGAAAGAATGATTGTGATATACCTTAATATAGCTCTTATTAAATTAACTTAGTAAAATATGTTGAATAAAGTACTTTACTAAGGGATCAAAATTTCATTGCATTATTTGCATATAAAATGGCTTTTAATCCAAATTAAAACTCAATGCATCCATGTAAAAGCTGTTAAGTATTGGATTATCATTGAGTTCGTTCTGATCTATTCTGAAAATTTCAGAGAGTCTGGAAGTATATTTAAAATCGGTTATAAAAGTTTTCTCGACACAGTGAAAAAGAACAAGTGAAGTTATATAAAAACGTTTCAAAATGACATGGACCGGCCGCATATTTACAGATGCTTGCGTGTGTAGACACCAGGGTGTTGAAATCAGTTAGGGTTTGGAGAAACGGTACATTTACAGATGCTAGCGCGTGATGACACCACGGTGTTTGAACCAGTTAGGGTTTGGAAAAACAGTACGTTTACAGATACTAGCGTGTGTTGACACTAGGGTGTTCAAATCAGTTAGGGTTTGTAAAAACAGTACATTTACAAATACTAACAGATTTGGACACCAGAGTGTTGAAACCAGCTAGCTTTTTTAGTGGTTATACATGCATAGATGCTAACGGTTATTGACTTTGATTTTATATACCTACTGTTGTGGAAAAATATTTAAGTGATTTAGGTATTAATAAATAATTAAACTTTATTGGGATATAAACAATAATGTATTAACACAAAAAACATATTAACATAAAAGATAATGTTGTTCTGAAGCTATGTGCTTGTGGCATTTTTATAATTAACTATTTAGATGGGAAATAAGCCACAATTAAATTAAAAAAAAAATAATTTTATTAACGGTTCGACGCCCAAATCGGGTGTCGTTGTCAAAATACAAAATACGTACTACTAAATTAAACAAAAATGTTGTTGTTTAGTAAAAAATACTTTAAAATGTATAATATATGTATGAATTGCCAATATAAATGAGTCAGATTAAAAAAATTATTAGTTGAATTTTTTACTAAGCAACAACATTTTTGTTTAATATACAGGGGGTGTTTGGTAAAGAATGGGCCATAGCTTAACCTCAGGTTCCTGAGGTTAAAATAGGCCGATTTAAATTAACTTACCTTAGTACAAAGTTTATAATAACCGAGATACAGGGTGTCAAAGTTAAACTTTTTTTTTATTTATTATTGAATATTTCCTGACAGATATGAGATAACCACATGAAATTTGGTATGTGGGGTTTTTTGGGTCGAGAAAACTAAATTCCCTACCAAAAATTATGTATTGCCCAGAGGGCGCCACATACGCCTTTCAGCACTTATTTATTACGTTAAATTTTTTTTATCCCTCACCAGAGTGAATTTAATTTAAAAAATTTTTTATCCCTCACCAAAATTATACAGAATAATTTTGACATTAACATTTTTATTCTCCTATTAGTTTTACTTAAAAAAGCTATACTTCTTTCAGCTCTCTAAACTCAACCGTTTTCGAGATAAACGCATTTTAAATCTGCGATACACCATCATTTTTAGCATAATATCATTGTAGTTACACCCGAAAAATAACTTAAAACCATAATAATTGTGCCAGTTCTCAAATTTATGGCATTGCATCGCAAATTCCATTTGAAGAAATTTGCGATACATTTTTGGATAATTTTATGGTTTTAAGTTATTTTTCTGATGTAACTACAATGATATTATGCTAAAAATTATGTTGCACCGCAGATTTAAAATGCTTTATCTCGTAAACGGTTGAGTTTAGGGAGATGAAAGAGGTATACCTTTTTTAAGTAAAACTAATAGGGAAATACAAATTTTAATGTCAAAATTATGCGGAGTGACGGATAAAAAAAATTGAACGTATTAAATGAGTGCTGAAAGGCGTATGTGGCGCCCTCTGGGCAACACATAACTTTTGGTAGGGAATTTAGTTTTCTCGTCCCGAAAAACCCTCACATACTAAATTTCGTGTTGATATCTCATGCCTGTCAGAAAATATTCAATAATAAATAAAAAAAAGTTTAACTTTGACACCCTGTATCTCGGTTATTATAAACGTTGTACTAAGGTAAGTTAGCTTAAATCGGCCTATTTTAACCTCAGGAACCTGAGGTTAAGCTATGGCCCATTCTTTATAAAACACCCTGTAGTAGTATTTTTTATTTTGACGACACCCGATTTGGGCATCGAAACGTTAATAAAATTTTTTTTTTCAATTTAATTGTGGCTTATTTCCCATCTAAATAGTTAATTATAAAAATTCCACAAGCAAATAGCTTGAGAGCAACATTATTTTTTATGTTGTTCTTTTGTCTTAATATATTATTGTTTATATCCCAACAACGTTTAATTATTTACTAATACCTAAATCACTTAAATATTTTTCCACGGCAGTAGGTATATAAAATCAAAGTCAATAGCCGTTAGCATTTATGCATGTATATTAATTACTAAAAAAGCTAGCTGGATTCAACACTTTGGTGTCCAAATCTGCTAGTATTTGTAACTGTACTGTTTTTCCAAACCCTAACTGATTTCAACACCCTAGTGTCAACACACGCTAGCGTCTGTAAACGTACTGTTTTTCCAAACCCTAACTGATTTCTACACCCTGGTGTCTACACGCGCTAGCATGTGTAAATGTACTGTTTTTCCAAACCCTAACTGATTTCAACACCCTGGTGTCTACACACGCAAGCATCTGTAAATATGCGGACCGGCCACCAATATTTAATTATATACGAATTAAGTCTGACTGAAAAGTCTATTTGGACCGGACTATACATATTATGCTTTAATTATATCACGGCAAGCTTGCCGTCAACTTGGCTGCCTTATCAAAATTATGTGAGAATATCAGAATAGAAATATATGCCGGCGTTGCTTGTATAATTATAGTCCAAAATAGACCGCAGCAGCTTTTGTATTATATGAATATACTTTGAATGGGAAATATTAAAGTTTGCAATAAGGTAAATACCCTATTCAACAAAATAGCTAGTCACGTATGTAGTAGTTATTTATGTATTAAGGAAAAGCATTACATTTATAACTACATAAAAATTATTTAGAGAAATTAAAAAATAGTCTATTTAAGCAGAATTTATGAAAATAATTCTGTGTATCGGACGCCGTAGCGGTAGAGACATCTATAACAGATAAATGAGAAGTCACAGATCTAAACAATAAATCTGAAACGTTTCTTGGAACCACTTTCTGGTAACATCCTTAATATGCGCCTTTTACAAATTCTTAGGCAAGGAGACGACAAATAAAAAAGATGAAAGGGACTCTAGAATATGCAGTCACATTCCGTCTATTCGTCTAGGAAATATTTTAAAGAAAGTTGATTCCCTGTACTCAAAATATGAGTAAAATGAAAAATTAAAAAAGGGCTTGTTTCATTTCGGCTCGTCTTTCGTCTTCTTTATTCGTCGTCTCCTTGCCTTATAAATTGTAAAAGGCAGAGATTAAGGATGTTACCAGAAAGTGGTTCCAAGGGACTTCTCATTTCTCTGTAACAGATGTCGCTATCGCTATAGAATATAGAATAGGATAGAAATATGCTTTATTGTCACTGAAAATTTTTACAATTTTATGGACAAAGCTTACATACAGTCAAAAGAAAAACATAATATAAATAACAAATATCAACTACAATTTACTAAAATTAGATAAATCGTCAATAATGTACAGTATAAGATATAAAAGCCAAGACAAAAACAATTTATTGCAAAATATATATAAATTGCAAATTTAACATACAACAAATAAAATAAAATAGGTACAACATGAGGAACTGACAAGTTTATGCTACTGCGTATGGAACCCAATTTTCTTAGTTATTCATTAAGAAATTCTTCTATTGAATAATATGGTCTTTTGAATAGATAGGCTTTTGTCATTTTACGGAACTTTGGGAAAAATGTTGCAGATTTAAGTTGTAGCGGAAGATGATTGTACAGTTTCTTTGCGGAATATAATATAGATTTCTTTACTAACGCAGTGGATGAAATAGGTAAATAAATATCAAAGATTGAATTTCTGGTGGAGTAAAGATGATTGCGCCTTGATGGAAAGACATGAAGGTGTTTACGAATTAAACAAACCGTTTCTAGAATATATAAAGATGGAAGTGTTAAAATTTCGTGATCTCTGAAGTAACTTCTGCAATGTGTAGATCTTCTGAGGCCAAATAGATATCTTACTGCTCTTTTTTGCAATCTAAAAATGACATCAAATTGAGCAGCTGTACTAGAACCCCAAAAAGGAAGACTATATCGAAGATGAGACTCGAACAACAAAAAATATGTTATTTTAGAAGATGCTAAATTGAGTTCCCTTGAGACAGATCGTATTGCATAGCAAGCTGAGGCGAGTTTCTTACTTAACGAATTGATATGAAGGGACCATTTGAGGTTGCTGTCTAAAAAAATACCAAGAAATTTTACAGAATCAGCGGTACTGATCTGGCTGTTATTAAGAGGCAAAGGTTGAAGAGCTCCTTTAAAGAATAATGCTACTGTTTTATTTACGTTAAAAGGGAGTAAATTAGAGTCAGACCAGGTCTTTATCGTCAGTAGATCCGAAGTTATAGTTTCATGAAGAGATGCAATAGTTGAGTTGCTCCAGGTGATACCGGTATCATCAGCAAAAAGAAAAATTTTCCCATTGATTTTTAAATTAGTGATGTCATTTATAAAGATAAGGAACAGTATAGGACCCAATACTGAACCTTGTGGTACTCCACATACGATGTTTTTGAGACTAGAGTCAGTATCATTTGCTCTAACTAGTTGTTTCCGATTATTTAAGTAGGATTGGAACCAATTCAAAGAAATACCTCGAATTCCATATAAATTTATTTTTGTAATCAAGATGACGTGATTTACATATTCAAAAGCTTTGGCATAGTCGCAGAATACAGTGGCAGTATAAAGATTATTGTTTAGTGTTTGGTAAACCTCATGTAGTACAAAAAACATGGCATCAGTGGTACATTTATTTGTTAAAAAGCCGAACTGATTTTGTGATAAAATGTTGTTATCAACGATAAAGGACATAAGTTAAGTTATAATGAGTCTCTCAATAATTTTGGAGAGTACCGGTAGTAAGGCAATAGGTCTATAGTTGCAGGCATCAGATTTTTCGCCACCCTCATGAAGAGGAATAATAATGGCTGTCTTGAGGCACTCTGGAAATTTACCTTTTTCGATGGAATCATTAATTAGTGAGAGGAGGATTTCCAACACATTTTCTGTGAGATTAGAGAAAATTTTTGTAGATAGTCCATCAGTACTACAGGATGATTTGCTTTTGATACTATTGATTGTTTGGATCAGTTCAGAGTTATCGACTGGTCGTAAAATGAATGAATTCGAGACCTGTCTTGAATTAGGAAGATAGGAAATGGGATCTTGTTGCGGCAAAATTGTTGATGTTATATTTTTACTCACATTAACGAAGTAGTCGTTTAGACTTTCAGGATTTGGAAGGGAAAATGATTGAGCTGTGTGAGTTTTATTTCGAAGATCGTTTATTATAGACCAAGTTTCTTTTGCAACACTTTTAGAGCTTCCCAGACGATTTTGATAATAGGCTTTTTTAGCTGACCTGACAAGTTTTAGATATGTTGTCCTGTACTTCATGATATATTCAGTGACAGCAACATTGGTAGTAAATTTCTTGATGTATAGTAGTGAACGCATATTCTTTGCTGATATGCGAATACCTTTCGTAACCCAAGGTTTCCGATGTTTTGGCTTAATAGGAATTAAAGGAAATGCCTTATTGAAGATGTGGAGAAGCGTATCTAGAAAAACACTGAAATTATAGTCCACGTCTATAGAAGGAAATTGCCACTCAGAAGTTAAGCATAAATTTTGGAATTTACGAAAATTCTGGGCGGAAAAAATCCTACCGTAATGTCGGGTTTTTGAGGAGGGTTTGCTGAAGATGTTAAACTTCGCATACACTGTTTCATGATCAGATAGTCCCGCATTAATAACTGTAGAGCAGACATCAAGGGGTGAGAAATCTGAGACAATATAATCGATTATGGTAGATGTAGTTTTGTAATCCTTGTAGGAGAATTAACGTGCATTGAGAGATCATACGATTCAAATATGTTTGCCAGGGACACTTGGGTAGCACTAGCAGCAGCATAATTAGTGTTAAAATCACCGCATAGAATTTTTCTGCTTTTATGAGGCAGGTCATCTAACAAATTTAGCAGGTTCTGAAAAAATAGTTCCACGGTAGAATCAGGTGATCTATAAATGCAAATAATGTAAAGATTAAGATTTTTATTATAAACTAACCAAAACTTAAAGAAGGATTCACTTAACAAAAAGTCATATTTTGTTACCAGAGAAAAATCATTATTTCTAGAGAGAATCAGGTTGCCTCCATGAGCCGAACTTGGACGATTATACCTGGCAATTGTGGTATATTTTTCTACAAAAAAAGGCTCGTTAACTTTAAGCCAGTGCTCTATAACCGCAACTATCGGAGGAAATCCTGATTCCTCCAGAAACAAAAATAATTCATCAGTTTTATTTCTTATAGAACGAATATTAATCAGAACCATGCCAAAGTTGTCATCACTAAAATAATATGTGTCCGATATACAGGGTGAGGCAAATAAAGGGCCTATTAGAAATATCTCGAGAACTAAAGGCAACAGAATCATGAAAATTGGAATAAAGGGGTTTTGAAGGAGGATCTATTAAATGAAAATATTTTCATCTCTCTGCAACTTCCGGTTATACCGGAAGTTGCTTGTAACTTCGTTTTTTTAAATGGGACACCCTGTATATTTTTACCGTTTTGGAGTGTATTCGATGTCATCTTTCTTAAAGTATGAGGTTTTGTAATATTATACAGGGTATTTTAAAAGGTAATTACGTTTTTTCATTAATTTCGTAACAAAATTAACACCCTGTAGAATTGTAGTAGTTTGACATATAAAACTCTACTTACGTTCAAATGATTTTTAATATACTCTACTTTTGTTAAGAAATCATTAGTATAGCTAAATTTTCAATTTTAGTATACAGGGTTGGTCGAAACTCGGAATGAGTATTTTCTGAGTTTTCTTAAATGGAACACCCTGTATTTTAGTATTGCAATGAAATGATATTTTATGGTACTTTTTTATTTCTTAAGCATTCCCTATACCTAACTGCTTTAATTTTTGCTTAATCGCACCAACAATCTTAACTACGTAGGTATTTTGATAGATAAACCATTACTGGTAATTTTAAGGACCAGTCTGGATTAATATGTATATATTTCTGAAAAATTATTTGGGATTGAGTATTTTCACGACCAACCTAATAAAATTTTACGTATTTTTTGGTGCAATTAATGTTTAGCTTGAATCACCAATAACTCACAAATTAAAGCAGTTAGGTATAGGGAATACTTAAGAAATAAAAAAGTACCATAAAATATCATTTCACTACAATACTAAAATACAGGGTGTTCCATTTAAGAAAACTCAAATACTCATTCTGAGTTTCGACCAACCCTGTATACTAAAATTAAAAATTTAGCTATACTAATGATTCTTAACAATAGTAGAGTATATTAAAAATCATTTGAACGTAAGTAGAGTTTTAGATGTCAAACTACTACAATTCTACAGGGTGTTAATTTTGCTACGAAATTAATAAAAAAACGTAATTATCTTTTAATATACCCTGTATAATATTACAAAACCTCATATTTTAAGAAAGAAGACATCGAAGAGAATCCAAAAATGTAAAAATATACAGGGTGTCCCATTTAAAAAAACGAAGTTATAAGCAAATTGCGGTATAACCGGAAGTTGCAAAGAGATGAAAATATTTTCATTTAATAGATCATCCTTCAAAACCCCTTTATTCCAATTTTCATGATTCTGTTGCCTTTAGTTCTCGAGATAATTCTAATAGGCCAGTTAGCTGCCTCACCCTATATAGCGTCCGATACGTAGAATTATTTTTACAATTCTGCTTAAGTAGGTAGCTTGGTTTTGTTTCGATTCAGAGGTCTCCATGTAGCCCCACTGAAGACGTCTGGAGACACAGAAACGTACGCATGGGGTACGCATGGGGTTGGATCACCTCCGAACCGAAATGAAACATAAGATCTTTTTTAATTTTTCATTTTACTCAAATTTTGAGTAGAGAGAATCAACTTTTGTTGCAATTCTTTCTAGACGAATAGACGGAATGTGTCTGCATATTGTAAGGTTTCTTTGGTCTTCTTTATTTGTCGTCTCCTTGCCTTAGAAATTGTAAAAGGGGGAGATTCAAGACGTTACCAGAAAGTGGTTCCAAGAGAACTTTCAGATTTATTGTTGAGATCTAAGACTTCTCATTTTTTTATTTAGAGAAAGTTTCTTATTGAATGAACCTGCAAGATTTTAACTGTTGATAAATAGTTAGGTAAAATCGCGGTAAAATATATTGTAGAACGTTTTAAATACCTGGACAACCCACCAGATGCCGTTTTGGTAAGATATGCGTTTTAGTTGAGAAGCTGGGCCTCGATTTTTGACCCTTCGCTTCGTTATCGAACGTATTCACTTCGTATACTAAACAGATACGAAGCAAATACATTGCATAACGAAGCAAAGGGTCAAAAATCGAGGTCCAGGTCGTTAGTAGAGTGTAGCCGTAATTAAATGATTTTTAATAGTGATGTAGCAGTACGTCGTCCTAGCTGTATTTGTATTTATTATCTTATGTAATAACTGAATTAATAATTCAAATGTAAAACGAATTTAAAAAAATTAATATAAAAACTTTCGACTTACATGTAAATAATCTATGAGTTGTAAATAATCTATGCTTACCTGAAAAAAAAGAGCGTATTATTTTCTATGGGGTTATATAATATACACACACCCAAACTTATATGGCATCACCATGTATTTCAGAGTAATATTTATTTCATTTGAAAAAATTGGTTATTATTGCGAAAAATAAAAGATTTTATTGAAAATAAACAAATATACAAGACAATCGAATAGTACAGCTAGGTACAAAAACGAAAACATGCCTGATGTGGGGTTACAGAACTTACAACGAGGAAAGATTATTTGTTTTGTGAAGAAAGTAATGTTCTCAGAGGGACATAGCTGTAGAGCTAGGCGTAATACAGGGCGTTCTGTCCAAAACCTATGCTAGGTAACAGGAACTAGGAAAGCTCAAAAATAAAGCAAGGAAAAGTCACCAAAAGTAATAACGGATCTCCACGATCGTTTAATTGTCCAATCAGCTGGAACACACCCAGCCATTTCTCACCTGCAGCTCCAAAGGCAGCTTTTGAAAGCTACAGGTGTAACTGCTTCAGTTGAAACGATAAGAAGAGTTCGTACCAAGAAGTATATAGCAGGAGACAGTTATGGGTTCCCGAGTTATCCATGCAGTACAATATTGATCGCCTAAATTCGTGTCTTCACCGCCAAAACTGGAACATTGCGAATTGACAAAATGTACTATTTTCAAAAAAAGTCAGGATTTGTGTAAAATCAGATGACCCACGAAATCGTGTACTTAGAGGTCGAGTAAGACAAGAAAAAACGAAAACTGTCAGATCTGTTGACAAATATACAAGGGGAAGTGTAATGTTCTGGAGAGGAATTGTGAACCGTAAAAAAACTCCTTTAATTTTCATCCAATCAACTTTAACTGCTCACAGGTATGTTGATAAACTGTAGTTAGGCCCTGGAGACTTGCAACTGGTAGCCCAGTCGGGATAGCATTTGACCTTGCATTAGGAGCTGCCCCAAATTTTATTTTTCTAATCTTTAGGGAGGGTCAATATTAGTATAAATTCAAAATCTCAACTGAATTCCAATGGTGCGTTAGCCGCCATCTTGATTTTAAACGAGAACCGTCTTTGCTCAATATCTCCGCCATTTTCAATTTTTTGACAAAAAGTGTGGAAACTGAAATTGTTGAAAATACGATTTTCTATTTTATCATAATTTTATTATCATTTATTATTTATATTTTATTATTTTATTATCATAATTTTATTATCGATCATTTATTATAATTTTTTTCGTGCGGTCGATATTTTCCGAGTTATGAGGGGAAAATAGTGACAGTTGTAGCATAATTATTGAATTATTGAATTATCTCGTTTATTATTAGTTTCACAACAAATATTTACCTATACAAAAATGAAGATAATTAAATTTTGTACAGTTTTGATGTCGTTCATTTTTTTGATAAAATCAATATTTAAGGTAGTACGTATGTGGTAAAAGTGCGAGCGTAAGACCTGACTGATTTTGTAGCAATTGTTTTTGTTCAATATCTCCGCCATTTTCAACTTTTCGACAAAAAGTGTAAGAACTGAATTTGTTGCAATTACGATTTACTACAATTTTCGAGAGAACCAGTGGCGGGTCTACAAGGGGGAAATGGGAAAATTCCCCCCAACAGGGTCCAAAATTTAAAAAAAATTGTTGGAACATTACGATATATTAGCTGACATAAAACTTAAAATATCGACAGACAAATTCGATCAATAAAACCCGCTAGTTAATAAAATTAAGTGAACTTAATGTATATAACGCATTTTTATGTCTTTTATATACTTAGTTTGGTTGATGTTTCATTGGAAGTTTCAAAAATTGTATAAAATATAATTCTCTTTATTTTTATTTATGTACAATTATGTCGTAAAGTTAATAATAAATGAGACAATTCAATAATTATGCTTCCTCTCCGCTTCCATTATTTTCCCCCTTAACTCGGAGAATATTGATCGTATAAAAAATTGTGCCAAAGAAATTGTAGGAAATTGCATTTCCAACAATTTTCTTTCCCACCATTTATGTCGAAATGTTGAAAATGGCGGAGATATTAAGCAACAACAGTTCTCATTTAAAATCAATATGCGGCCAATGCAACCGCGGAATTCAGTCGAGATTTTAAATTTACACTACTATTGATTTCTCCTAAAGGATATAATTATAAAATTTGGGGCAGCTCGGATACAAAATTCAATTCAATAATTATGCTCCCCCCACCACTTTTTACTATTTTCCCATGTAACTCGGAAAATATCAACCGCATGAAAAAAATTGTTAAAAAGAAATTGTAGGAAATTATATTTTGAACAATTTTAGTTAAAAATGGCGTAGATATTGAACAAAAACAATTGCTATAAAATCAATCCGGTCTTACGCTCGCGCTATTACCGCATACGTACTACCTTAAATATTAATTTTACTAAAAAAATGAAAGAGATCAAAATTGTGTAGAATTTAGTTCTCTTCATTTTTGTACAGGTACATATTTGTTGTAAAACTAATAATAAACGAGATAATTCAATGATTCAATAATTATGCTCCAACTGTCACTATTTTCCCCTCATAACTCGGAATATCGACCGCACGAAAAAAATTATAATAAAAGAAATTATAGAAAATCGTGTTTTCAACAATTTCAGTTTCTACACTTTTTGTCAAAAAATTGAAAATGGCGGAAATATTGAGCAAAAACGGTTCTCGTTTAAAATCAAGATGGCGGCTAACGCAACAGTGGAATTCAGTCGAGATTTTAAATTTATACTAATATTGACCCTCCCTAAAGATTAGAAAAATAAAATTTGGGGCAGCTTCTAATGCAAGGTTAGGCCTGTTATTCGTCTAACCCGACTGGACTATGGAGAGAATTTAATTTTATTGCATGATAATGTACCTCTACATACCATTAGAGTGACTACAGACATCATTGAAGCAGAATGTATGCCTTGTTTGTAGTGGCCTGCTTGCTCACCCGAGCTTAATCCTATAGAGTATTTGTGGGATATGCTTAAAAGAAAAACTAGAGCTCACTGGGATAATCCACAAAACACCGCACGGCTAGTACAAGCTGCTCTTAAAGAATGGAGCAACCTACCACAATAAAATGTTGATAATTTGATTAGGGGCGTGCCCACGCAAACTGAAGCTTGCATAAGGACTAGAGGTGATAACAATGACTACCACAAAATACAAAAAAAATAAATAAAAAACAATTTAAACATTATTTGTTTTACATTGAAATTTTGTATGCTATTGACTTTAAAAAAACTAATTTTAATTTGTTTGTTAAATACTTTATTGTTTTATTTAATTGTTATGTATTTGTTAATAAATTGCTTTAAAATAAATATTGTTTGACTTCGTGTGTTTGTTTTTTTAAATACTCACGAAATAGTCAGAAATATCAGATGATTCCTTATAAGTCTGGGTGTGTGTATGTCAGCATTAGTATAAAATATATTTAGATATTTTGTTATTGGTACCATGCAATTAGTCTATTCGCAACATAGGGGGCCCTGTGGTCACTTTTAGGTTGCCGCGTTTTGATAGTGGTATTATAGGTTTTTTGAGTCGCTGAATCCAATGGAAGTGGTCTGGAAGCCCAAATGTGGTGCGTTTAATAGATATTAACAAATTATCGTAAAATTAGGTGTTTTTCAGGAATTATTAGAAGCCCTGTAAATAAATTGATAGTATTAAGGTCATCTCTGGTGTATTTTTGGTCGCTAAATCGAATGCGACTAGTCGCGATTAATCAAGATAGGTTCTTATTTTGTTAATTATAAAATAATTGTTTATTCGCCGAAAAGCTCGAAATGCGCTATCTACAGCAAGTTTGTAATCCTTTTCATAGTATTTTTATACTTTAAATCGATTTCCACTAGTCGTGATAGCTTAAACCACGTTCCCACTTTGTTATTAATAAATTATTGCAAAAATAATGGTTTATAGTACGTTAACTCACGATTTTTGCTCTAAATTTTACAAAAACCACTTGGATTGACATGAAATTTGGCATACACGTAGCTAACATGTCAAACAAAATAAGTGATATTGTGCCGATGTCTGCTTTTACCCTGGGGGTAAGTTTCACCCCTTTTAGAAATCTTTAAAAAAAGTCCGGAATTGGATAAACTGATTAATTCTAAGCAACTTTTGTTCTATACAGTTTTTTCACCAAGTTAATATCAACTTTTCGAGTTATTTGCGAGTGAATATGTTCATTTTTCAAAAAAAGAAAAATAACTCGAAAAGTATTGACTTAGTGAAAAAACTGTATAGAACAAAAGTTGCTTAGAATTAATCAGTTTATCAACTTCCGGACTTAATTTAAAGGTTTCTTTTTTAACCCACGAAAAGGGGTGAAACTCACCCCCAGGGTAGAAGCAGACATCGGCACAATATCACTTGTTTTGTTTGACATGTTAGCTACGTGTATGCCAAATTTCATGTCAATCCAAGTGCAAGTGCAATCGTTAGTTAACGTACTATAAACCGTTATTTTTGCAATAATTTATTAATAACAAAGTCGGAACGTAGTTTAAGCTATAACGACTAGTGGCAATCGATTTAGTGTATAAAAATACTAAGAAAAAGACTACAAACTTGCTGTAGATAGCGCATTTCGAGCTTTTCGGCGAATAAACAATTATTTTGTTATTAACAAAATAAGAACATTTTTTGAGTAATCGCGACTAGTCGTATTCGATTCAGCGACCAAAAATACACCAGAGAAGACCTTAACACTATCAATGTATTTACAGGGCTTCTAATAATTCCTGAAAAACACCGAATTTTACCATAATTTGTTAATACCAATTAAACGCACCACATTTGGGCTTCCAGACCACTTCCATTGGATTCAGCGACCCAAAAAACCTATAATACCACCATCAAATCGAGGCGACCTAAAAGCGCACACCCTATGTTGCGACTAGACTAAATACAAATTCATCAAAATTTTGAATGGGTTGCATATATACGAGTTCATTTTGAATGAAGTAAGAGATAGACGTACGCGCAATTATTTATTGTTTTACTCCGACGACCAGTTTCGCTCTCTAAAATTTGCAGAGCATCATCAGGTCAACGGTTACAAGTAAACTAAATGCGACACATAAAAATCAGAGTTAGAACATGATCTGGTTGTTATTAAAGATTATAATTAAGATCAAGCCAATATTTAAAAATATGTCAATTACAACAACAACAGACATACACATATGCAAGCACACATACAAGTAAACACACATAAGTGCTCATACAGACGCATATGTATGTTGTTTATGATTCTGCAAAGTAAAAGTGTTGTACTTACATGCCGATACAAGAAGTAATTTCTAAAATCTTCATTAACATGATTTCTTGCTCAATTTATGCTAATAGGGATATAATTTTTCACTTCAATAATATACGTCCACCGGGATAATAGGTATTTCCTAATAATTACATTGATAGTACATGACGACGTACGATTCACTTAATGTTTTGATTTTTAACTTATTTGCGAATCAACCATTACGATTGTGAAAAAATCCGTTGAAACAACTGTAATTCAGCATATTCACGTTTACTAATATTTAGAGAAAAAATCACATTATGTAAATAAAATTGTTTTCATGTAGGTATAAAATTTCATATTTCATGTTGATTTTAAAGCTGTTCTACCTATTCTCTATACAAAACATAAGTGTTTTTCCAGTTTTATTTTTGAAGCATTTTTAACAACACTGTCGAAATGGCATCTGAATGCTTTTGCTGCTTGCGTTGAAACGTATTTTATATGGCTTTGTATACGGAAATCATTTGTTTAATGTTTGTGTCCATGTTGAGTGGCTTACAGGATTTTGTAGCCAGACAGACTCTGGATAATTGTTCCCGATTTCAAAACTTCGTTTAGACCAAATGTAAAAGAGAGTATTATATAGTAAATACAAATTAATGGAGGTAGAGAAAAACATTTCTTTGAAATAAATATCCTCTCCATACTCGTATATTACAAGTATACAATGTTTATATTTTTGAGCTCATCAGAATCAAAACCTGCTAAATCCAAATTTTTTCGTTTTCTATTTTTTACACAGTTTCAAAGTTCAAGTAGGTACCTGTTAATCTACAGGCATAAGGTTTCGGCTCAAAACCTTCTAAATCCTCTTCAAAATACCACTGAAATGTTAACGTAGAATCAATCAATGCTATGTCCATAGTTGTATGAACAATAAAATACTTCTTTTTGTTATACATTTTGTATGTTTTCCCATCAAAATGGTCCAATACCTACTTTTAGTGCATTAATTGCGCCTAAAAGCAGTTGAAAATGAGCAATATTTGAGGCATTAGAATCAAAATCTGCTAAATCCAAAATAACAATACAAATTTTTAAAGATGTAAGGGGCATGCGGAAAAATTGCTCCCTACCAAATTAGTGTGGCATTTTATGGCATTTATTAATGCCACTTTGATTAAGAAATGCCGGATACTTTTTTGGGAAATTTAAATTATTAATCTTTTTTTAGTCTCCTGAAAAATTTCAAAAAATGGATCAAGCATGTCTTGATTCTACAGGGTGAGTGATTCTATAGCTCCGCTATAGTAATAGATAGCAATAAAAGTTAATAACAAAAATTTTAGCCACCTTTGAGCTTCACATTACAAAATTAGTTAGAATGTTACAGGGTGTTCAAAAACACAGTGGCAGACCTAACTTTTGTTTTTTTAAATGGAACACCCTATATTTTATTTTAAATTCGAAATTTTGTTAACTTCTCCATCACAAAAATATAAAGATTTGTTATGTTATACAGAGTATTTACAAAGTTATTACCAATTTTATATGAAAATTTTAACAAGCTCAACTCCCTGTATAAATAAAAATAAGCAAAACAACAATGGTTTATTAATGTCATATTTTTTAACGTATTGTCAAAATTTTCAAGAATGGTCGATATTGCTAATTTTCTTTATATCAAATACAGGGTGATCAAAACGCAAGTACATTATTTTCTCAGTAATTTTAAATGGAACACCCTACTTTTAGATAACATTCCCTATGTCTAAATTTATTAGTTTTCGAGATATTTTCATTTTTTAATGGACCAGTAGCGTGGCCATCCAAATCACCAGAATTTAATAAACTGGACTGATTTTCTTGGGGTTACGTTAATAATGAATTTTATAATATACCTCCAACAACAAGGGATGAGATGAAAAATAGAATACAAAGTGTATTTCGATGTGTTAATTTACAAATGCTCCGTAGAGTAAGTAGCTCATTCAATGATCGTTTTTAGGCGTACATAAATGTGTTAGGAGATAATTTTGAACACCTTATGTAAAATCACAAAGGGAGAAATCTTGTACCCTGTAAATGCACTCTTACCATATTGGCTCTTGTGAGAGTTTTTATTACAAATTTGGATTCATTACGTAAAAATAAGTAACTTTTATTCGAGATATTTTTTAGAATTATGGATAGATGGTGCTATATTCGGAAAAAACCATTATGTAAATGGAAAACTAATTTAAATATTGGAAAGCCCTCACTAAAATGAAAAACTTAACTTTTTTGGTTTTAGGACCTAATCTTCACAACCCAATAGGTCCCCATAACGCTCGAGTAACTGCAAATTTAGCATAAAATTGCCTCCCCTACTCTTATAATGTAGGCTTTATTTATGTGAAAAACAACTGTGATAAATAATTTTCTGTTGTTTATCAAATTATGTGATTCCTAATAGATTTATTTAATCGTTTGTTAGTAATAATATTTTCACATAGCTATACAGATGATGTAGGTTAATGCTACAGTTCGATATTTTCTAGAATAATTGGAGACATGGTGCAGTTAATACAAGCATACAAGTATTTAGGCTGCTGAGTAAATGAAAAACAGGAACTCAAATGCAGAATAGAGCAAGCGCGAACATCATTTAGGAAAAAAGCAAAAGGTACTAACCAACAGAGAGCTAAAAATTACGCTAAGAATACGCTTACTACGCTGCTATGTGTTCACCATGTTTTTATTCTATGAAATGAAAGTATGGACCCTCACGGAAACAATGTGCAAAAGGATTGAGGATTTGAAAGGTGGGCTTACCGCAGAATATTGAGTATGTCGTGGATGAACAGAGTAACAAATCAAGCGGTAATGCAGCCGCTAAACAAAGAAAGAGAAGAACTAATTATCATAAAAAAGAAGAAAACTAGAATATTTTACCCACGTATTATTATTATTCCAAATAAAATTAATTTACAGAATCGTAGATAAGAAATGCATCCGGGATATCATCCAGTCCAAGGTTTTCGTGTCTGTAGCTTTATAAATCATCTAATTTATTTCGGATTCAAACTTTCCCTGAATAGTATTGTTTAACAGATGTTGGAATATTTCTAAATATATACACTTTTATTAAGTTCTAAACTATATTATCAACTAAAAGGTGAAATCTACTACGACAGTTGACAAACATATTTAATTTCCTCCATCTCTACGTCACTGCTCCGGAGGTTGATTTTAAACACGCCATAGGATAATTTCCTCTGGCTGCAGGGATTACTGTGCTCATGGTGCAGTTTGCAAAATTCCCTTAAGGGAAGCAATCCTTTAAATTGCTCTTAGTCGTTATCGTTTCACCTCGGCCACATCCTTTTAATGTGGATTCTTACAAAAGATCTAGGGGTTTCTACAAATAATACATCTCGAACTCTCGAAAAGTGTTTAAGGGAAGCTCCGGCTCAAAATTTAATTTAATTTGTTCGAACGGAATGACAAATGACAGGTATTAGTGGGAAAACCTTATGAAGATTACATTTTTAAATCGTTTCAGATTACTGCATTTTAGAGAACGTAATTACACACCCACGTGGTATTAATTGTTTATAAAAGAATGATACACAAGACATACAAAAAATTTGATTATTATCCGGCTCAACATATATGACCATAAATAATATATCTATCTACAGTCGGAAAAATGAAAGAATACCCATGAACGATCACATCAGTCACTTATTTTGTATTTGCTATCTGTTTCTATAACAAACGTTTGGTATCTATAGAAAAAGACAGCAAATACAAAATAAGTGATTGATGTGATTGATGTGATCGTTCATGAGTATTCTTTCATTTTTCCGACTGTATACAGAGAGCACGTAAAATAGGGGTCTTGTGATAGCTCGTTTAAAAGATTATTTAATTCTCTATTTAGTAATGTAAACATTATCATACTCATTGATACAGGGTGTCTAAAGAATATTTTTTAATTAAATTAATTTACACAATAAGAAGAATGTACGCAATTAATTTAATTGAAAATATATTTGTTGAATTGAAAATACATTTTATTGCTGGCAGAAAACAGGCAGAAATACTTGTTTTGACAAATAAATATTATTTTTCGCTTAAATTCAATGTAAAAGCTCCCACCCAGCTGCCTCTTGACAGTTTGATTATTTAATTTAAGCGAAAAGCTATAATTATTTTTAAAATCATTTTTTTTATTTTCTATTTGCGACATTACTAAAATCCTATATGACGCCAAAATTAATGACGCACTGAAAAATAGGTTTGCGATGAACTGTACACGAATTCAACTGTACAAGAGTACATGATCTTAAGGGCATGGGCGTGTAGTTAAATTCTCATTGGTATGGATTTGTAAATTGCATCATTAATTCAGTTAATTAATATGATTATTTCATTCATAGGAGATTCTGACCAATAGAAAGCTACAGAAGTCTAAATTAAATTGATAATTTTTGATAATTGCCCGTCGTCAAGTATATTACGTCAGATGCCCTTCGTTGCTATGAAAAAATACATTCAGTGACATTAATGACAATTAATGTTTTAAAAATTATAAAAGTAATGACTTTCAAGCGTCAAATATTTATAACAACTGTGTGTTTAATTGTACTAATTTGTACTTACATAAATAAATTAATATAACATTTTGGTTTTGAACAGTTTTATTCATGAAATAATCGCAACAAATTGCACTCGATCTCTAAAATTAATATAGAATTTTAGAACTCTTGTGCAATTACTACTGATAATTTTTTCACTAACTATGTATTCAGTGATTGAAATAATTTATATACTGTACAACAAAAACTAATACTCGAGAAAGAGGAAAAGTGATAAAGTGATTTTTTAATACATAATATAATATTGTTACTATGGAACGCTTACAATTTTGAACACCTTTAACAACAAAATACTTGGATCACAGAATATATTATGCTGTATTCTCTGCTTAGATCTTCCATAAATAATAAACAATAAATAACTTTTTATTAAGTTCTCGTCTTAAAAATCACTTATTTATCAAATACACTATCAATATTATTTAATCAACCACTCAAAATATTCCCGATGCCATGTCAAATATTTAAAATTGTCACTGTCTGGTTACCATATTCTATTCGGCTCAGTGCGTTGTATGACAAAGATAGCGAATTCCTGAAATCTCTCTCTATCGGCTGCTGCGCGAAATAATTCTTCTACTGTGCAGCCACACCATTGTCTAATATTACGCCGCCATGAAAGTTTCTTTCGACCAATCCATCTCTTTCCCTCCACTTTTCCTTGTATTATAAGGCGAAGGAGATGGTATTTAGGTCCTCTAATTATATGGCCGAAGTATTCTGTTTTTCTCCTCTTTATGATGCTTATGAGCAGACGTTCCGAATTCATCATTTGAAGAACATATTCATTGGAAGTGTGCGAAACCCACGATATCTTTAGGATTCGTCGATAGCACCACAATTCGAATGCTTCTATTTTGTTTAGCATTGTGGTTTTTAACGTCCATGTCTCACAACCATACAATGACCACACATAACATTTCAGCACCTTCTTCCGAATATTCATCGACAGGTTTCTATTACATAAAACTGGTTTCCAGGTCATAAAAGCCTTCCGTGATATTTCGATCCTAGTTATTATCTCTTCATCAGAGTCACAATTTACATTTAACCAGCTGCCAAGGTACTTGAAATGATTTAACCGTTCTAACTCCTCTCCAATAATATCCTCCTCCAATATACTCCTCTCTTTTTTTGAATAATTATTTAATTTTTAAGTTACCACCCAATCAACTGATTTACTCAAACTAGAAAAAAATTAGGCCCGGATTTAAAAAAATAGTTCGTTTTGGTCTTAGAAATAATTTCACCCTATATATGATTTTTGAAAACTCTAATAAGAATTTTACTAATTACACAAATAGGCAATTAAAATGACATATTATTTATATTTTTCCCCATAAGATTACTAAATTTTTTATAAAAAAATCAAATTTGACTATGAATTAAAAGTTTGGTGAAATGACCCATAGATTTAAAAGAATAATTTTGTTTGCAAAATCTAAGTTATTTTTAACAAATATTTAATTTATACATATGTATTAATATTTCCACAGCTTGTGCTATACGTTGTAAATAATAAAACCTTTTTAGCTAATTTCCGGAATTTCAAAAGAAAGAGGTTGTTTTGAATAATACTAAAACATTGCCCCGTATAGTATTAGTTTAGTGATTCATAGGTAGTGTCGTTTTATTGAATTCTCAGAGTTTGATTTCAAAAGTCAAAATACAGTAAATTTATTTTTTAAAATAACCAAAAGAAAATACATATTATGTAGAACTTTGAACATAACGGATTTATTTGCGTGTTTAATTAAATTATCAATATGTATGTGTGTACAACAATTGTATCGATAGATACATAAAAGAACTTAAGACAAATAAAACAAAAAAACAATTTTTTTGAGATTCATAGAAGATTTTCGAAATTAAATCTATCTTTGCCGGACCCTCAATTGTCTAATAGACTTCCTGAGAGTTAAGGGATCATTTCTAATAATGTTACAATAATCAATAATTCTATCAAGTACTTAATTCTTGTCGCGTCTTGATATTTTCTCGATAAACCATTTCTTTTAATCGACCCCATATGGAATAGTCGACAGGGTTAAAATCAGGTGATCTAGGTGGTCATTCATGAGGCCCTTCGCGTCATATCCACCTATTTCCATAAGTTACATGAAGATGTTGACGAGCAGCAACTGAGAAATGTGGTGATGTCCAGTGGTGCATAAAATACATACCTTGGGCGGCTACATTGGCAAGTAGATTCGGCAAAGTATTTTGTAAAATATAATAATGCAAAAAAGTACAAACAGTGTAAGAAACACAAATAAATAATAACGATGGCGAACGAAAAGTCAAATTATGTACTCAAACAAGGAAAATGTCTAATTATATCAGTAGTAATTGCACAAGAGCTCTAAAATTATTGAATTTTTCCCGAGTGACACTTTGACAGTTTTAATTTCACGAGCCGAAGGTGAGTGAAGTTATGTCAAAGTGTCACGAGGGCAAAAAATCTATATTAATTTTAGAGATCGAGTGCAATTTGTTGCGATTATTTCATGAATGAAACTGTTCAAAACCAAAATTTTATTGTAATTTATTTATGTAAGTACAAATTAGTTAAACACACAGTTGATAAAAAATATTTTACGGTTGAAAGTCATCACTTTAATAACTTTTAAAACATTAATTGTCATAAATGTCACTGAATGTATTTTTTCGTAGCGACGAAGGGCATCTGACGTAATATACTTGACGACGGGATATTATCAAAAACTATCACCTTAATTTGCATTTCTGTAGCTTTCTATTGGTCAGAATCTCATGAATGAAATAATTATTTTTATAGACATACATAGTATTAATACATGTTGAGAAGGTAGTGATTCAAAAAACCATGGGAAAATATTTCTTTTTGTTTTGTCGACAGTTCATGACAGTCTTTGACTTTTCACAAATCTTACAATATCATACCCTTCATTTATTTCATTAACCTCGTCTTTCCTCTTGATTATCCATGTGCCGTCTCCTTCTTGCACCGGCCATATACTTTTCTTAGTATCTTTCTCTCGAATGACCTAAGTTAAGCTTCATCTGTTATTGTCTTTTCCCAGGTTTCACAGCGATACGATTCCCACTGGAAATACGTGCATTGATTTCGATACTTACGGAATTTTTCTGATTGATTTCTGTACCAGATATGTGAGGTTGGTATAGTTGTCTATTTCGATATCATTTTCATTGTCAGGTGATTTTTTCTAACGGTCATATACTTCGTTTTTGTTTCGTTTATTTTAATAGTACGTTCTTTAAAGGTAAAATATTGCAAAACCTCTAAATTTTAAAGAACCGCTTAGATTGACATGAAATTTGTCATACACATAGCTAACAAGTCAAAGAAAAAAAGTGGTATTGTGCCGATGTGTGCTTTTGCCCTAGGGGTGAGTTTCACCCCCTTAGAGGGGTTAAAAATATATGTTCGAAGTAAGTCCGGAAATGGATAAAATTGCTAATTCTAAGCAACAACTTTTGTTTCTATAAAGTGTTTTTACCAAATTAATATTTTTTGAGTTATTTGCGAGTGAATATGTTCATTTTTATACAAAATAACCACGTTTTCAGACGGTTTTTCGCAAATAACTCAAAAAGTAAGTATTTGGTCGAAAAAAAATTCCTATCAAAAATTTATCACGTAAAAAAGTAAAAAACATGGTGTATATTATATTAGGTCACCATACCTAGTAGAAGCAGAGTTACAGCTAATGAAAAATTGGTTCATATTCGTCAAATTCCAAATCAGATATTTTAACGTGCCATAAACAAAAAACGAAGCACTTTTTTGCGGAAAACTCATTTCAACTTTTTTAAAGTGTATAAAAAATGCTTATTTTTGTTTTTTAAAAAAAATTTTTAGCATTAAAAATAAACAAGTAACTCTCAAAATAAAGTTGGTACCTTTTTTTGGTAAGAAATCAGGACAATCAGGAACAACTTTATTTTGAGCGTAACTTGTTTATTTTTAATACTGTAAGTATGCTGTTATAATGCTCTAAGTGATCTGTAAGTTTCATCGGTTCAAAGTCCTTATTTTTGAAAGAGCTGTAGTTAAAAGGTCTTGAACGAGTCACTTATCACGATTGTAAGCAAATTTAGAAACACCGAATCTTAACCAATTTTTATCTTGCAAAAAACCAAAAAAATACAAAATATTCAGAAAAGTAAAGCCAACCTTTTTTTATTGTTTAAGATTTTTGGTATCTCTAAGAATTTTTTAAGTTATTTTGAAAAAAAGCATTTTTTTTCAAAATTAAAATTTTTAAAAATTTTACTTTAAATCCAATTTTTTTCAAAAATAAGCATTGTGAATCGATGAAATTTACAGATCATATAAACACAACATAAAGTAAAGTACTGATTTTTTTGCCAAAACAAAAAGGGACTAACTTTATTTTGAGCGTAACTTGCTTACATTTGATGCTAGAATTTTTTTATAAAAACAGAAATAAAGCTTTTTTAAACACTTTAAAAAAGTTGAAATGTATTTTCCCCAAGAATGCTTTATTATTTGGATATTTCACATTGAATTATTCTATTTGGAATTTTTCGAATATGAACCTATTTTTCATTAGCCGTAACTCTGGTTTTGCTAGGTATAGAGACCTAATATTATATACACCGTTTTTTTCAGTTTTTTATAGGCTATAGTTTTACTACCAATATTTTTTTCGTCAAATGCTTACGTTTTGAGTTATTTGCGAGAAACCGTCTAAAAACGTGGTTATTTCGTTGAAAAATGAACATATTAACTTGCAAATAACTCAAAAGGTATTGATTTGGTGAAAATACTCTATAGAACAAAAGTTGCTTAAAATTAGTCAGTTTATCCATTTCGGGACTTATATTAGACATATATTTTTTCACCCCCAAGATGGGGTAAAACTCACCCCCAGGGCAAAAGCACACATCAGCACCATATCACTTTTTTTCTTTGACATGTTAGCTATACGTATGCCAAATTTCATGCCAATCCAAGCGGTTCTTTAAAATTTACAGCAAAAACCGTGAAAGAATGTACTATAAGTATTTTGAAATTTTATGCTTCGTTGAACATTCAGTAGTTTGTATTTTTTATTATATTATCGGTTAGTAAATCAATAACATATCGAGGAAACATCATTTATATATTTTATTACTATTTATATATTTATGTATTATCAATATTATTTATATTTTAAAATAACATGCATACAAAATCAAAGTTTGGTGTTTATTTCTGAGCGTAAACTGAATGTAAGACCAAATACTTCCAGGTCCGGATAGTATCATAAGGTTTTTCCTGGTTTTTCCTCGTGGTTACTATGATTGGCTCGGGTAAAACTAAATTATTAGAAGAATTTTTCGACCAAGTAATATAAACAAAATTTGTTAATTTATTAATATTTTGTATTTGGTAACGATTTCCGAAATGGAACTCGAAACGTCAAAAAATTCAATTTCCAACCTAAATTATGGCTTATTTCCAAAGTAAAATAGTAAATTTCTATTTATTATTTTCAAATATTTTACTCGTTATAAAGAATGTTATATTTTTAATATCACTTCCTGTTATTTAGAAGAATTTTCCAACAAGACGCCACTGGAATCGCTTTTATACGCTCATTTCTTTAAAAGGATAGGGAGGCTGATCTATAAGTCATTTTGGATGTTTACTAGGTCACTCGATATTGGGTCAGATTAATAACGTATGTCATATTAAAGTGTTCTTGTTTTCGATAAGCGGAGCAATCTCCATTTCTGGAGTATACTGCAATAAATAAAATCAGATATAAAACTTAATTTTATTAAAATACCATTCCCGGAATACGAGTACAATTTATGTGTCATACATACATTATTGAACATAAATCTTTTACTAGAAGATTATTAGAATAGAAAAAGACACAGAGTTCTACGACGTGACACACATTGTAACGGGTAGTTCTTTCAGGATTCCAGGTTAAAATAAAATAAATGTATTAATGATATTTACATGTACATATATGGATTATTCCATTTCAAATCACTCAATTTTGGATCAAAAAAACTTTTGGATCTCCGATTTGTCCGAAAATTGGTATAGTCACTGAAGGTTTTCACCTCCGATTTCGTTAAACCTTCATCGATTTTCATGGAAATTGGTGAGTAGTTAGAAGACACTTCAAGGAACAAAGCTGATATGATGCCAACTTGCGCTTTTACTCTGGGGGTGAATGCCACCCCTTCTCGTGGGTGAAATTTTTTTTAATAAAAAAAATACCAGAAAGCGATAGAGGGGCAACTTCTAAGCAAAATTTTTTATATAAAGTTACTAACATAAATCAATACTTTTTAGTTATTAAATATCAAAACTTTTATTTTTTCTTAAAAAAATGCATGTTTTAAAGCTGTTTTTCACGTATTACTCAAAAACTATAAGCGTTTTTAAAAAAAATATTATTACCAAAATTAAAGATAATAAAAAATTTAATACACTCCTCACTTAAAGAACGAAACTAATGTTATCTCAAAGTGAGTTATGGGTAATTGAATGTATATTTTTTTTTTTTCGACGAGTACTCAAATCTAATTATTCAAGCTTACATAACGGGAAAACGATGCATTTTATAGAATATACTTGTTAAACATTTGTCAAAGTACTTCTGAGTACCTATCAAATGAGCTCCAGTAAAAGTTAATAGCATCAAAATTAAGCAAGTTATGATGAAAATAAGAGAACCCTTTCGATTTTTTTAGGAAAAAGTGAAAAATAAAACATACGCCATTTCCACAAAAATTAAAATTTATAGTAATCCTCACAACAATTTCTGTAGGTTAACATAGTTAATGATTTCAACAATTTTCACCGGTTTAGAATGCATATTTTTGAAAAAAAGGTACAATTTAAAAAAAAATCAGAATTTTTAAAATTATTGTACTTTTCAATTTCTGTTGATAATAACTCCAAAAATACTCAATATACGTAAACAATGATATAAAACTAAATTTTAGTTTTTTCTGTTCCAAATATTTTACCCATTTTACTATTTCCGTGGAGTAAAAAATAACCGAGATAGAAACGTTTAAAATTTTAATTTTGCTGTGAGAACCATGTAACCGGGCCCATTTAACCTTTTATTATTAAAAAAAGTGAGACGTTTAAAAGACTAATTTCTTTAATAGCTCTTGGAATCAACTTCTAATTTGTTTTTAGTTTAACCTGATATCTTTAAGATGTACGGAGTTATTTACAAAAAAAACAATAACATTTTTTGGAAAAATTTTTAAAAGATACATTTTGAAACATTTTTGGTGCATAAGTTTTAATGCTATCAACTTGTTCGAGGGCTTATTTGATAGATATTTCTATGAACTTTGACAAATGTTTAACAAGTTTATGTTATAAAATGCATAATTTTGCCGGTATTTAAGCTGGAATACTTAGATTTGGGTACTCGACGAAAGAAATATACATTCAATTGCCTATAACTCACTTTTAGTTAACATAGAAAGGTTTTTCTAGTTTATTTGATTTTTTATTAGCATCAATTTTGATAATAATAACTTTTTTGTAAAAACTTATAGTTTTTGAGTTATTTATGAAAAATCGGTTAAAAACATGCACTTTTCTCACGAAAAATTAAAATATTTGATCTGTAATAACTCAAAAAGTTTCGATTTATTTTAATAACTTTATATAACAAATTTTGCTTATAATTTGTCCCTCTATCGAATTGTGAGGTTATTTTTATTAAAATAAACTTCACCCACGAGGAGGGGTGGCATCCATCCCCAGGGTAAAAGTGCAAGTTGGCACCATGTCACCTTTGTTCCTTGAGATATCCTCTAACCACTCACCAATTTTCATGCAAATCGATGGAGGTTCAACGATATCGGAGGTAATAGCTCATATCCACCTTCAGTGACTACACTAGTATATAGCATCTGCGGGATGTAGAAATAAAACATTTAAGGTCGAATTGTCTTCTTCTTCTTTTTCTCAAAATGTTATTTTAAGCGATTTTATACCGATTTGGTATTTATTTAAACAAATTTGCATCTTCTATCGTAAAGTATCAATGGAAAACATAATATTTTAATATAATGAACTCAAAAATGTCATTGTGTGTCATTATAACTAGTCCTTTTGATTCAAAACAAGTTTTTGATCAAACTTTATAGTGTAGAAAACGTTAAATACCGTTTTTTACATTTTCCTCCATTCCCAAAATATATCATAATCGATTTGGCTGAAAATTTGCCCCCAGGTAGCCAAAACATAGAACTTTTAGATCTTTAAGTGGTTAGAAGGAATTGAATTATATTAGAATACCAAAAAAGTAACATACAATATCATAGTAAAAAATATAGGCGTCTACTATAAGTACAATTAACTCCGAAAATATCGACCTCACGACAAAAATTGTTAAAACGAAATTGTAATAAATATAAATAAGATCTATTTGGAACAATTTCAGTTCCTACCGTTTTTGTCGAAAAGTTAAAAATGGCGGAGATATTGAGCAAAAACGGATCTCCTTTAAAATCAAGATGGCGGCTAACGTAACGGATGGAGGAATACTATTGGCCTTTGCGGATGACGTGGACACAATTGTACAATCCACCAGAGATGCAAAAGAAGTTTTCACCCTATTCGAGAACAGAACCAAGGAAGTTGGTCTTAAGGTCAACGAGGACAAGACCAAGTACATGGTGGTTACGAAGAACCCAAGACTAAGGGTTAGACAAAACTTAACAATTAATAAATACAATTTTGAAGTCGTCAAAGAATTTAAGTACCTGGGAGCGATCATAACATCTGAAAGTAAATATGAAAAGGACGTGGCAGCCAGTCTCCCTGTCTTATTCCGCTGCCTATATCTACAGATTATGTAAGTTGTTCATCTATTCTGACTTCCATTTTGTTGTTATGGTAGATTTTTTCAATAGTTTTTATGATATCTAAAAGAAATTATCTAATACACAGAAGATGGATTATATCTGTAAGTCTTAAGTCTATTCTGCCAAATGCTTTCTTCAAGCCAATCAGACATAGAAATGCTGGTCTATTATACTCTACTGGTTTCTAAGTAATTTGCTTTATGACGAATATTTCATCGTTACACGATCTTCCAGTACAAAAACTCTGTTGTTCATCTGCTAAACTTATCCTCTGATTCATTAGGATTTGTAAAAATTTTGCTGTAAATTTTAGGGTAGTATTTAACAAGTTGATACCTCTGTAGTTTTCTGGCTGCTTTTATCTTCTTTTTGAATAGTAGAATTAGTTCGCTCGTTCTCCACTCTTCCGGTATTTTATTGTGTTTTATGATTTTGTTCATTAATGTTGTTAATTGTTCTGTCATTGCTGCTCCACAATATCAGTAATCTCGATAATCTGTTTGCATCAATTAAGTGCCAAAAACAAACCCTCGAAGCTCTAGATGACGTACCTTAGCAGTAACCCTGGGCACCCAAGTGCTTCGGAGGTCGGTTCTGATTGCATATTCGTGTCCAGTGACCCCAAATACCATAAAATAAGAAAATTTAAACCTTAATTTACTGATTTTAACATGTTTATGCATTTTTCGATGCGTTTTATACACTTTAAAATGTTATAATGCATTTCGACACATTTTTCTATTGTAGACTTTTTTCCAGACGTCATCCTAATCCTAAATACAATCCAAAATGTACCTACTATACCGGGTGTCCACTTATATTTTCCCCCATTTTAACTACCTATAACTTCTAAACGGCTCAAGATAAAAATATGCGGTTTTCACTGAAATATTTTATTTTAGTAAAAGGTTTGCCTGAATCGATTGAATTTTTGATATCGCTTTCAGATACGAAATAAAAAATGGCGGATTTTTGAAAAAACTTTGTTGACTTTTTTTTAATGGAACACCCAGCATAGTCTTTTGTAAATTGAAAGAAAGATCATTCACCTATCTAGCGATATAAAGTTTTTCAAAATCTGTTGTCAAATCACTGAGTAATTAATTTTTAAAATGAGAGGTGCAACGTGGATATCACATACCTAAATAACATAACTGAGCAAGTCATGTGATTTCCACATTGGTTCACTCATTTTTAAAATTAATTTCTCAGTCATTTGATAACCGATTTTAAAAAATTTTATATCGCTGGATAGATAAATGACCGTTTTTTCAAGTTTTTAGGTAAATGACCATTTTTTATATCGATTTTAAATAGAAAATGGCGGATATTTGAAAAAAAAAACGTTGTTGACTTTTTTTATTAAAACACCCAGTATATTTTTTTGTATCTTGAAAAAACGGTCATTTACCTATCCAGCGATATAAAAAATTTTAAAATCGGTTGTAAAATAACTGAGCAATTAATTTTTAAAATAAGAGATGCAATGTGGAAGTCACATAACATAATATCATTTTGCTCAGTTATGTTATTTAGGTATGTGATATCCACGTTGCACCTCTCATTTTAAATATTAATTACTCAGTGATTTGACAACCGATTTTGAAAAACTTTATATCGCTCGATAGGTGAAGGACCTTTCTTTCAATTTACAAAAAAATATACTGGGTGTTCCATTAAAAAAAAGTCAACAACTTTTTTTTCAAAAATCTGTCATTTTTTTTTCGTATTTGAAAGCGATATAGAAAATTCAATCCATTCAGAAAAAACTTTTACTAAAATAACACATGTTGTTCTGAAGCTATTTCCTTGTGGCATTTTTATGATTAATTATTTATATGGGAAATAAGCCACAATTAAAATGAAAAAAATAATTTTATTAACTTTTCGACGCCCAAATCGGGTGCCGTTGTCAAAATACAAAATATTACTAAAATAAACTAAAGTGTTGTTGCTAAGCAAAAAAATTCTTCTAATAATTTATTTAATCTCACTCATTTATATTGGCAATTCAGACATATATTATACATTTTAAAGTAGAAGACTTTAAAATGATATTGCCAATATTTATGAGTTGCGTTCCTGGGACGACTTACTGAAAGATAGTTCATTCGATTACATGAAATTAACCCCAACTCAAGAATATCCGTCATAAAAAATTATAGCATGTGATATGTCTTTAAAAAGACAACCAAATGCAACGACAGTAAAATTCTCGCGTTAGAGACTTCATAGTAAATCACAAGGGAAAACCAGGAAAAACCCTGTGATACTATCCCGACATCGTAAGTATTTGGTCTTACATTAATTTACTCTCAAAAAATAATACCAAATCCTACAACATTCACCAGAAATAATACGAGGAAAATATCAATACCATATATAAAAGGACTATCCGAGAAACTTAAAACAATAGGAAATAAATTCAACATTTCAACAACATTCAAAACAACAAACACATTGAGATCTATTCTATCTAAAACTAAACCTAACAATGATCAAGAAAGAACAAAGAATTGCATTTATAAAATACCTTGTGAATGCGAACAATTTTATTTAGGTGAGACATCAAGACCATTAGACATTAGAATAAGTGAACATCAATCTTATATTAAAAATAGAGAATTTGAGAGATCTCAAATATGTCAACACGCATGGGATAATGAACATAGAGTTCAGTGGAGAGATTCAAGTATAGTCCTGAAAGAATCAGATAGTAAAAAGAGAAAAATCAAAGAAGCGGCTCTAATTATGCTAAATGAAACCAATTGTGTCGCAAATTCCTCGGTAGAATGCAGTAGGATGTGGTTACCCATACTGAAAGAGGAAGTCAATAGAAAGAAAATACCAAGATTAGTAAGTCAATAATATCGAGCTAGTACATATTTTATATTTTAGTATTACTTATATATCTAGTATTATTAATATTATTTATAATTTAAACATGTTACAAGTCAGAATTTGGTATTATTTTTTGAGAGTAAATTAATGTAAGACCAAATACTTACGATGTCGGGATAGTATCACAGGGTTTTTCCTGGTTTTCCCTTATGATTTACTATGAAGTCTCTAACGCGAGAATTTTACTGTCGTTGCATTTGGTTGTCTTTTTAAAGACATATCACATGCTATAATTTTTTATGACGGATATTCTTGAGTTGGGGTTAATTTCATGTAATCGAATGAACTATCTTTCAGTAAGTCGTCCCAGGAACGCAACTCATAAATATTGGCAATATCATTTTAAAGTCTTCTACTTTAAAATGTATAATATATGTCTGAATTGCCAATATAAATGAGTGAGATTAAATAAATTATTAGAAGAATTTTTTTGCTTAGCAACAACACTTTAGTTTATTTTAGTAATATTTTGTATTTTGACAACGGCACCCGATTTGGGCGTCGAAACGTTAATAAAATTATTTTTTTCATTTTAATTGTGGCTTATTTCCCATATAAATAATTAATCATAAAATAACACATTTCAGCGAAAACCGCATATTTCTATCTTGGACCGTTTAGAAGTTATAGGCCGTTAAAAAGGGGGAAAATATAAGTGGACATCCGGTATTTCAAAATAACTTTATTCCTGTGTTTTAGTGTTAAAAACCCTGGTCTAATAGAATCAGTGCCATACTTACAGGTAAAATTAAAGTTTATGATCATTTTATGAGCATTTTAGATTATCACTAGAAATATTATCATTTCTACATTTTTTTTGGTAAATCTAAGCTAAGTATTTTTTTTTCTAGGCTTGCTAAGAATAGTGTGTATTTATTATTAAAATGTGTTGCATTTTTATTTTCAAAGGAACAAACATCTGTGAATGATCTACCTCGACAAATCGTATTTTATCGTATAGACATCTGTTTCTGGGTGCATGCTTTGTTAAATGATTTACCTCCCTCTGTTTCAGCTACTTCTCAGCGCGCTGTAATCCTGTAAAACACTTCATAGCCTTCGCCCTTCATAGATAAAATTTTAGTTAACTGTACTGATACCGAACACACTTGGAATATCGGTCCGATTTAGATATCAACCGATTGTAGATACAATACTAAATAAGTACTCGCTTTGATACGATTGGTACGAAGTAACGAAGTAATTAGTATAGTAATCGTTACTTTCGGTAGTCGTGAGTAACGAGTACTTTGTAACGAATAGTTAGTTTTTCAACATCACTATTCCCCAGGTTCAATAGACTGCCCAGTCTCTGGATTTTAAAACGTGGAAAACTATGAATAGGATAAGAACGGGGGTCGCTCCAATAAAATCAAACATAGTAAAATTTGGGAAAATAGACCAAGACGATTGAACTATGACTGTGGAGAAACACAAAATATGAAACATGTTCTTACATGCAGAAACTATCCCCATCGGTGTACCCTCCAAAATTTGTAGCTCGCCAACAAAGATGGAACCGACGCGACGTAGTCCTAAACTGACTAAAATTGTATGAATGACATGTCCGGACACAATATAGTAAGTGTTGTAATGAGATAGGTCGTCGACGATTTTTTTAAATACAATCTTATGTTACAAGACACCTAATTTGAAAGGTATCCTCCCCTCCTTGAAAGCAAGTGATAGCCTTTTAAAAGCTAAAATTGTCATGTTTTATGATTTTTTTAAGTCGTTGGTTTTTGAAATAATGAATTTATTCCATACTTTTGCATCATACTGTATACCTCCTACTTGTGATCCCCCTAAGTTCATAATCTTATTTGTTCGGATTTAGTAAACAGATCTCTAAACATACTTTTCAGAATCCTAAAATATCAAGAATGTTATAAAGGGTTGTTAGTTAACAAAGTATTCGAATTTTGTTTATTTACTTTTATGACTTCTCAAATAAAATCCTGTCTTCTGCGAGGAAATGCAAAATAAGGAGTTTTTTGCCCAAAGTTTATCGCAAATTCCAAACAGCTTTAACCTATGAGTCAAAAGCTTGGGAAACACAAAGATTAAATAAACATACCAAACGAAATATGAGTTTCAGAATGCTTCATTGTACGATTCTCTGACTATGAAATTCAAAAAGTTTTTTCTTTTGTTAAAGTTTTTCTATTGTAATCAGTTCTGTTGTGTGAAAATGTTATTTGAGATCATAAAATATTCGACAAAAAGCTTACAACCTAACTGGGCTTTATAATAACGGCGTGACTGAAAAGCTGATATTTCTTTGGAAATAAAGAACTAAAGAGAAGTTTTTAAACTCGTTTTTAAAAGATGTCCAGACGTATTGTGTTTGTTAAAGTAATAGAGGAAGGAGAAGGTCCGAAATTCCCCCCCCCCTCCTTAAATACCAACGAACGGGTTTATTAAGTCTTTTAAGGATACTTTAAAACTGTAGAATAAAACTAAAATTAAATTGGTTTTTAAGTAAACCTTAAGGTTGCAATAAAATCACTTTCAGCATAAGGGCCCACTCTGAAAGAGGTCAATAAAACCAAAAATAATAAAAACCTTCTTAAAACTTTGATTTCTTAAGCAACTGGTTTTAAAGCTGCTGTAAAGGTGCTTTTAAAACCATGTTATAAGATACTTTAAGTTACAGACAGTTTTATAGCAAACTTAAAAAGGTTTCTTAAATTGAGACTTTTAGAGACAATTTACCATATTAAATAATTCTTTCAACCCATATACTCCATAAAGGCCAACAAATTTTTACAAGTGTTATGATGGGTAGATAAGTATTTGTAACCATAAAATAATAAAAAGTGCTGGGTTATTTCGGACTGTCAAGGTAGAAAAACACTTGCGCACCCAACTTTATTGATAATGTTAACAAAAATAGGTCTAAATAACTCACGCGCCCTGAAATTTCTGACTTTTGGCGATTAAAAAATAAAAACAATAAAAAAATTTAAATCCGAAAAATATTAATTTGAATGAAAAATAATTTTATCTACAATTTTAATGTTATACTGTTAAAATAAATCGAATTTATGTCTTTAATACGCTTATTTATAAGTTTTATGTAAGCCTTATGTTGTAATCTATCATGGCTTTCAGCATCTCCAGAAAGCAATATGGCCGAAATCAAAATAAGACTATTTGGTATATCGACAAAGAATTGTTAAGATCAAATGATTTTACTTTATACCTTTCCAAGAGGATATATCCTACATAAAAGCAAGGTTGCCTTGGAATTAAAACCGTTTAGTTTTAATGTTGCTGTCAATAATGCCACTCGCTTTAATGTGAATCTAGCCTAAAATCGAGGCGTCGTAGTGCTGTGTGTGTGTTGTATTTTTCTTTTAAAATGACCAATTTATTTATATTTTAAGTACCTGCGACTTATTCCTTTCATACTAACTGTACTTCCACTTTTAAAACACACTACACCACTGTTTCGCTCTAAAACAAATAGCCGACCATTTTGGACATGAAAGAAGAGGGGATGAGTTTAGTTTTATTGTTTCCAACAAGAAGCATAGTTTAGTCTTTACGATAACTGAATTGATTCAGTTAAGAGCGTTTGGCTTTAATATAGGATACTAATTGCTTTTAAGCAAACAGCTTTAAAGAAAACTAAAAAAAATAGTTTTAAGGCATATGTTTTACTGACATAATAGTCTTGAGATCAAGTAGTTTTAATAATAAGTTTTATTAGTCATATTAGCAGAATTTTTAAAACTGCAATAAAACTAAAATGTAACAAACTAGAATATAAGTAAACCAAATAGTCCGGAAGTTCTTCATAAAACTGATTAGTTTTAAAGTGAACTGATAGTATACCATTTTAGAACTTTAGCAGTTTTTAGTGGAAACAGAGGCTGAGTATCTTCTTCTTTTTGAGCTATTTTAATTTTTGAGGCAGTAGCTCTAAATAGTTGTTTCGAGCTGCATCCAAACCACTCTCTCAGGTTCTTCAACCATGAAATGGCTGAGTATGGAGACTTGCTAATGTACAACCATGTAACGTGGCTGAGTGCAGGAAAGTGCATGGAACGATTTTTTGCCATAAGAAAGGAAATCCCTGCATTCCTCAACAAATACGTTTCATCTGACACAACTGAACTGGAAGGGAAGTTTAAGGACACAGAATTCTTAAGACAGTTAGCTTTTATAACAGATCTGACTAATCATCTTAACATGTTAAACTTGAGTCTTCAAGGAAGAAACCAGACGGTTTCAGATTTGATCGGAATGATAAACGGATTCCGGAATAAGCTGAACATGTTTAAACGTGCTTTGGAAAAGAACAACCTGACACACTTCCCTAGCTGTCTGCAAATAGCAGAAGAATTCAACGGTGAGGAAAATATTGAGTTTTCATCCTGCATTTCACAAATTGAACAAGTTATTGATGAATTCAATACAAGATTTGAAGAAATTGAAAGTCTCAAAAGCAGTGTACTACTTTATAATAACCCTCTTGGAGCAACCATTGATGATAAACCACCCAACTTACAGCTTGAGTTATGTGATCTTCAAGCAGACATGTTCCTAATCACCAGACAAGAAAAGGGACCTGAATTTTTCAAATTACTGTCAAAGGAGAAATTCCCAAACCTGCGAGATTTTGGACTGAAAATGACGTCAATGTTCGGAAGCACATATACATGTGAAAGTGCCTTTTCCTCCATGAAATACATAAAAAACAAAAACAGAAGCAACCTTACCGATTCTTCCTTACGTCATCTTATGAGACTGTCTACAACTGAACTGGAGGTGGACATTTCTTCATTGGTGGATGAAGCCGATCGACCACAGTCCTCACACTAATTGGATACACCTTTTTCGTTGCTTTTGCAATGTTTGTCTCGATTATTGAAAAGTGTTATCAATAAACTTTCCGTTTATAAAAAAATGTAGTTGTTGAGCAATAAAAGAAATAATACTCTTTTTTGTTTTAATTATTTTTATACCTCACTTTATTTTGTTATTACTTGTAACAAAATTATTATATGGCCCGCGACAACATCAAAGGTTTTAGTTTTGGCCCTTGAGGCATTGCAAGTTGGACAGCCCTGCTCTAGATACTGTCTGAATTTTTCTATTGCCTCAACCGACGGCTACGCCAATGGTTTTTATTTAACGGCACATAAATCAAAATAAATTATTAAACGTTTCTCTAACTGGAACCAAGTAAATAGATATCTACTTTTGGAATATCTATTCCAAATTGAAAGAGATAGGTGATAAATTAAATTTCAATAAACTAATGAGATTTTCCAGCGGACCGGATCTTCTCCCAATTTATTTTTCTTTATTATTAACCGGTTAAATGGAGATCGTAAGAAATGAGTTCAAGCGAGAAGAAGAAAACGATACTGGCGGAAAAATTGTTTAAAAACTTAATTAAAAAGATGAAAAATACCATGTACGATGTTACCTAACCTCAATTCCCCATCTGTCGCCTGAGGTTGGTTATCGTTTACATAAACAACGGCCGTAAACTTTGTTAACAATAATTAATGTATTGTTTTATTGTTTGGTGTACGAATAAGCTAAATATACCAAATATAAATTTATTTCCTACATATACATGGGGAGGATCAAGGCGAAGTCAAAAATTAATTAAAATCCTTTATAAAAGGTATATTTATAATTAAAAAGGCCTTTTCGGGCTACATCACAAAACGTTTTTTAAATGAACATATCATTATCAGTGCTTTTTACATGTGTACATTTTTTGGCATCCTCATCTACTTCGTCTTCCATCTCTTCTTTGGTTTTTCAACAGGTATTTTTCCTCGCATTCTTGTATTTAGCAATTTTCTAGGGATTCTATTCTCGTGCATGCAGATAACGTGCCCTGTCCACCGCAATATCTGCAATTTAGGGTCGATTTCTCATACCTGCGTTAATCTATGGTTCAGTTGACCGAAGTTCACCGGTGAACTTCGGTTTTGTTTGGAATGCATTTCTCATTGTTAGTGCACGTTCTAGAGATTTCGAGAAATGTCAATAGATGGCAAAAGGTAAAAAACTGTCACCATTTTGTACGACCCTTTTTATGCTGTTTTTGAATAAAGTTAAATTTAAGTATTTATAGTCAAATAGTCATTTTAATTCTTCTTCATCTTAAAGTTCCCTCTCCTATCGGAGGTTGGAGATCATAATGGCTATGGTCACTTTGTTGGCTGCTGCTCTGAATAGTTGTAATGAACTACAGTTAAACCATTCTCTAAGATTCCTCGGCCAGGAGATGCGTCTTCTTCCTATGCTTCTTTTTCCTTGGATCCTTCCGTGCATAATAATTCTCAGCAACATATATTTTTCTCCTCTGGTAGTGTGACCCAAATATTCCAGTTTTCTAGTTTTTATAATTTTCATAATTTCTAACTCCTTATTTAAACGTCGTAATCCTTTGAACCCACTGAATTTTCAATATTCTTCTGTAACACCACATTTCGAACGCTTCTATTCTTCTTATGTGTTGTCTCTTCAATGTCCAAGCTTCCATTCCGTATAGCAATATAGAAAATATGTAGCACCTTAGAGCCCTCAATCTGAGAGGCAACTGAAGGTCTTTGTTTGCAAGTAATTTTAGTAATTATAAATAAATGTAATAAAAACAAAAATAATGTTATCGATTATCGTTAGGCTTAATATAATAAAATAGGTTATATTTATATTATGACAGCGTTTCGTGTTAATACAACGCATGCATAATCCATGAAATCATCTGAACTGGGTTCTGAAAATTTGAACGGTCGAATTCCATCGTTCAAGTTGAACGTAGTTTAAACTGCCATCGGTTGAACGTGAATTGAGAAAGACGATTTCGATTTTAAACTGGCGTTCACTAAAATTTCAGGTTAAACTGGAGTTGAACTCGATATGAGAAATTGGCCCTTAGTGTTTGTGTTTAGTGTATTGTGCTAGTGTTGGCTCGCTATATTGTTAATATGTTTCTTTATTATTTCCAATTCGTCAGTTGTTCGTTTCACTTATTGGGCCCAATATTCTAGGTAATATTTTTCTTTGGAATACGTGTAATGCATGGGTAGATTTCTATGTTATAATCCATGTTTAACACCCATAATTTGGTTTTCCGGTGTACGTCCCGCGATTGAATATGTAGCCCATCGCGAAAGAGTCTTTATTTGCCAGCATAAGCCTTCTAGTTTTATTTCCCGTTCTTCTTCATTATTATTTGCGACCAGGTCCATTCCTAAGTACGTGAATCTATTCACGTGTTGTATATCGTCTATAAAGTGTTGTTGTTGTGTTTGTCTATTTGATCTGGTTTGTATGAGTGTGAAGGGTGTGTAAAAATAGCCACTCATGGACGAAAATATTTGATAGCGTAAAACTAAAAGAATATAGGAAATGAAGAAAATAAAGATTGGACATATTCACGATGGGATACAGTACAATGGAGTGACGAGCTAAGTTTTGAATTATTTTTTGGAGACGCAGAAAAAATAAAGCTTTTCTTCCGGATTCTCTCAAGAAAAAAGTCAAGTTTTAATACGAATTTTCGGATACGCAGATGACATAGACATCATAGGTAGATCTAAAGAATCTCTGACTGAAGCATTTCGGTCGTTAAGGGCATCAGAGAATGAGGCTAAATATAAATGTTCAAAAGGCCAAATATATGTGTTGGACTAGGTCAAGCAACCCGACATGTACAAGAATAATAATTGACGAACTAGAAATGGAAGGTATCGACACCTTCATATACTTATGCTCGCTGCTAAATAGAGATAACAATGTCACTGAAGAAATTAAAAGAAGAATAGTGCTCGCCAATAAGTGCTACTATGGCTTAAGAAGACATATTATGGCCATAAAAATACCTAGAAAAATTAAATTGACTGTCTACAAAACACTAATAAGACCAGTGCTAACGTATGGCTCAGAAACTTGGTCAGTTACTCAGAATAACCAAGAACTGCTCCAACGTTTTGAGCGAAAAATCCTAAGACGAATATATGGTGGCATAAACGAACAAGGTTTGTGGCGTAGGCGTTACAACTTATAGTTGTAACGAAAAATTGAAATATTTTTGAGTTGTATAAAAATTTTGGAGAACCTGACGTTGTACAATTCATTAAGGTAGCACGCCTTAGATGGATAGGTCATGTAATCAGGCAAGAGGAAGATGCCATAGTCAGAAAAGTTTTTGACCGAAGAGGGCCGATAGGACAACGAGCAAGAAGAAGACCGAGACTTAGGTACCAAGACAACATATAAACTGATTTAAAATCTATTGGAATTAGAGCATGGAGAAGAGTTGCCAGAGACAGGGGCGAATAACAAGGGCTATAACGTCACTGATGATGATGATGATGAATAATATTCTGGAATGAGTTTCTAACCCGAGTTGTCACCGATATTGTTTTTATATTATATAGGACTGATATAATTTGTAGAGTATTATTTTTATTTTTAATGCGTGTAATAATGCAAATTGTTGGTAAGGATATTTATGAGTTTTTGGTTACAATATTTTTTGACCCGCTTTCTGTTTCTAAAAAAGTTTGGTCCTGCTAGCGTTAAAAAACATCTGAGTCCCTAACACTACTACAAAAGATCGTTGAGTGTGCTTAACGTGTCCTGCATATCATTCCGGCTCATATATTTAGTATTTGCATACGTACACATTCGAGTGTAAAGCCGACTGAAATGATTGTTTTATAACGTACATCGAGAAAGGCATTGATACAGAGACAATATCGACACCGGCTATCAGATCAGACGTTTTGAAAGCAAAATCACAATCACGCAGACGATCATTTCCATGATAATCCCGCAGAAAGATGAAATACGCGCTTTCACCTAGAAATCCTGACACCCCGCAAACGGTTGCCACGTAAATCAAGCCGATTGCCACTCTGATCATCGTAACACAGAGTAGGATTTAGTAAGTATGCCGTCGATCTATATAAATTCGGGTATTTTTCAGTGTTAAAACGCTAACTTGATTTATAGGTAAAGCTACATGAGACCCGAAAATATAGGGTGGTTTTAACTCCCATGTGAACGAACGCTTTTGGTAATAAACGGTTTGATATAATCGTCTTTAATATATAATAGTTTGCCATTCGGTTGCATGTTTGATGGATCTTAGCTATAATTTAATAATATACAAGAAATTCCCTTAATTACAATAAACTTTTCTGAGGCTTACTTACAAGTTTAAAATAATGCAGAAAGTTTTCAACAATAACTCAGTAATAAAATATACTTCGTAAAATGTACCAGCTACAACAGGAAAATAAATATAAAATGGTTGACTCAAAGTTGATTCAACCGCAATCAATCAAAAGACAGAAAGACTTATGGAACACGAAGAATACATGTTTCTTAATGTTGTTCTGAAGCTATTTTCTTGTGACATTTTTATAATAAATTACTTTTAATGGGAAATAAGCCACAATTTTACCAAAAAATTGATTTTATTAACGTTTCGAAGCCCATATCGGGTTTGGTTGTCAAAATACAAAAATACTACTAAAATAAACAAAAATGCTGTTGCTAAGTAAAAAAATTCTTCTAATAATTTATTTAATCTGACTCATTTATATTGGCAATTCAGACGTATATTATACATTTTGAAGTAGAAGACTTTAAAATGATATCGCCAATATTTATGAGTTGCGTTCTTGGGACGACTTTACTAAAAGATAGTTCATTCGATTACATGAAATCAATCCCAACTCAAGAATATCCGTCACAAAAAAATCATAGCATGTGATCTGTCTTTAAAAAGACAACCAAATGCAACGATGACTAAAGTAGTAAATCTGATTCTTTTAGGACTATACTTGAATCTCTCCACTGAACTCTATGTTCATTATCCCATGCATGTTGACATATTTGAGATCTATCAAATTCTCTATTTTTAATATAAGACTGATGTTCACTTATTCTAACGTTTAATGGTCTTGATGTTTCACCTAAATAAAACAATGCGAACAATTTTATTTAGGTGAAACATCAAGACCATTAAACGTTAGAATAAGTGAACATCAGTTTTATATTAAAAATAGAGAATTTGATAGATCTAAAATATATCAACATGCATGGAATAATGAACATAGAGTTCAGTGGAGAGATTCAAGTATAGTCCTGAAAGAATCAGATAGTAAAAAGAGAAAAATCAAAGAAGCGGCTCTAATTATGCTAAATGAAACCAATTGTGTCGCAAATTCCTCGATAGAATGCAGTAAGAAAACCTACATTTTTACCAAACTTTCTACAATAAAAAATAAAAACGGTACGGATAAAAAATCAATATATTTTTTTGAAGAACAAAGGAGAAATCCAATTGAAAGCATAATAATGTAAGTTGACGGTGTTTTTATTCATTGGCCTTATTTATTTATTCTTTATTTATACAGGATGTTTCATTAATAATTGTCCATATAGTAACTGGAGAAACCTTAGCACAAAATACGAAGATTTAACCTAAAACACTTAAATAAAATGTGGTTCCTTACTGAGTTACAGGGTGTTTTATCTAAAAATTTAAAAATTATTTTTGCTTAGCATTTTAAAATTATTCGACGTATCTTTTTCATACTTGACAGAAAATGCGACTACTATACACCCTACTAAATTATGATAAACAAACGTTTCTAGCTACTACCAGAGGCGTACGGCAGGGGATAGTAAATGGTTGACCCTTCTCAAATTGTACGCCACTGGAGGAATTACTATTTTAGTACAATTTTTAGATTCTCCAATACTTTCTACGTAAATACTATGCTACTCATTGGTAATGGTAAAGTCATTAGTTTTCGAGATATTTGAAGTTAAATATGAAACGGCACAGTTATTTTGATTATTTATGGTATGATTCATATGATTAAAATTAAAAATTATTTATACCCAGTACTTTAAAACTATTTGGCGTATCCTTATCATACTTGGCAGAAAGTGTAGGTACAGTACACCGTACTAAAATAAGATAAATAAACGTTTTTAGCTACTACCAAAGGCGTACGGCAGGGGATAGTGACAGGTTGACTCTTCCCAAATTCTATGCCACTGACGAAATTGCTATTTTAGTGTATTTTTTTTATTTTTCAATACTTTTTATGTAAATAATATACTCTTCATTCGTAACGATAAAATGATTAGTTTTCAAGATATTTGAAATTAAAAATGAAGCGACACAATACATTAATCAAAATAACCGTGTCGTTTCATTTTTAACTTCAAAGATCTCGAAAACTAGTGACTGTATCGTTACAAATGAAGAGTATATTATTTTCATAGAAAGTATTGGAGAATCCAAAAATTGAACTAAAATAGCAATTCCGCCAGTGGCGTAGAATTTGTAAAGGGACAGCCATTCACTTTTCCCCGTCGAACGCCTCTGTTAATAGACGGAAACGTCTGTTTAACATAATTTAGTAGTTTGTACTGTACCTATACTTCATGCCAAGTATGAAAAGGATACGTCGAATAGTTTTAAAATGCTGAGCAAAAATATTTTTTAAATTTTTAGATAAAACACCCTGTAACTCAGTAAAGAACCACATTTTATTTAAGTGTTTTAGGTTAAATCTTCGTATTTTGTGCTAAGGTTTTTCCAGTTACTATATGGACAATTATTAATGAAACACCCTGTATATTATTAATAGACTCCAGAAGTTTGACTGACTTAAAATGATTAGTTTTTAAAAAATTGGAGTTGAAAGCGAATGGTGAATTTTTGTAGTTTGGTAAAAAATGCTATTTCCTTCAGAATAGAAAGATTAGCATCAGAGATACGAAAAAATGTTTAAATGTGAAATTGTAGGTTATTTAATTCCCAAGAACTTGGTTTGAAAGAATTTCTTCTACGGCAAAAATTTAGTGAATCATAAATGAGTATAATATCGATTTTTTCGATATAAAACTAACACTTTCGAATGCGAATAAATCGAAAACTATTAATTTTATCAAAAAAATGTATAGGACATTTTTTGCTTAAAATGAATGTTTTTATCGACTTTTGCGGTCAAAATACAATAAAAAATTTCCACCCCGAGGTTGGGTGGCAACCACCCCAATGGTAAAAGCGCCTTTCGGTATAATATAGATTTTGATCCATGAACTATCCACTACTTATTCTTAAATTTTCAAGCAAATGGATCCATTCTGTAAAAATTGCGAGATGAAAAGCTTTGGTTCCTGGGCTAATGCCCAACATTACGTATGTATTTCTGTTTGTCTTTAATCTCTTGAATATAAGTTTACTAAACTTGATGTGATAAGGCCTCGCTTCTAACAGACCCAGTTTCTGACAGATTTATTGTCAGATCTGGAGTATGCATTAATTACGGCCTTTTAAATTTTCTTATGTATCTTTCCGCTTTACTAATTCTGTGGACCAATAATCTGTAATAAAATTAATCTTATTAAAAAAACGATGAAAATTTTAACGAGAAAAAAGTAAACAGTAAATTCAGGAAGCGTACGACGACTTAATCTCAATTGCCATCGCGATCGTACTACCGTGCAAGGCAACTTTTGTGGAAATAACTAAGTATAAACACTCCTGGTTCTGACAAATTCCCCTCCATCATAAATCTCGGCCGGAGGGTAACAGTGAAAAACGCACAAACTTCTTCGAGAAGACAAAACACTTTCCACTCCAAAACGGATCCGAAAGCCACTCTTAATCGTTTTTTGAACAAACACAAAGGTAGCTCAATAAGTCGACTTTTCGAAATATTTTTTTAGAATGTATTTTTAAAAATACAAAAAGTCTATTTCCCACAAACTTTGAATTTTATTGCTGTCATTGCTCTGCCAAAAGTATAGTCTGGGCAGATTATCGGAGAATAGGCCATTTGTGGGAAAAGTTATTTACCAGCAATTTTATTGCTGGAATCAAGTCTTATGATTGTATAATATATATTAATAATATAGGTATCCAAAGTCTGCAGAAAGTGTGCTATTTTTTATAAACAAAATAGCGCTCCTATATCCTGTTTTTTTCAATTATTGCTCTATAACTCCGAAAATTTTAACTTTACACCAAAAATACTCAAATAACAGTTCACCGTAATAAATTAAATTCTGTATAGAGACAAGTATTTCCCGATTTGCTTCGACGAAAATTTTTCTCGGAAAATGCGGGTTTTCCCAACAAAATCTTTAATCTTTAACTAACATTTTAGGTAAGTAATTATTTAACAATAATTAAATAACTTAGACACATAACAGCTTCTTTGGTATAGATTATATTTCCAGAAGCCGGTGGAAATGTAATGAATAATTAAGCAACAATTAAATTGTTAATTAACAATTTACGGTCGCAATAATAACCATAATAATTATGACACATCAGAATAACGACGAGTTTCGTATAAAAAGGCACTATACCTATCTAACATACTTTACAGAATTGAAATTGGATCATTTGGACGGCCTCAGGAATGTTTAAAGTTATAAACAATTTGGCTTATAAACAAATAAAATATCTCCGCAAATATTAAATTAAGGCCATCGGTACATAATTCGCAAGTATTTTACGAGTATCCCTACTTTTTCTGTCTGTACACGGCAAATTACGTGTAGTAAAATTCACACTGGTATGGATATGTAAACATTACTAGAATGTCATTCTACTTGAAAATGTCATCATTAATTTAAAGAGATGGCTTTTGAATGTTCTTGGATAACGGTTATTTTTATAATTGCAAATTATTAATTCAGTTAATAAATGTGATTATTTCATTCATAGGAGATTCTGACCAATAGAAACCTACATAAATCTAAATTAAACTGATAATGTTTGATAATTTCCCGTCGTCAAGTATATTACGTCAGATGCCCTTCGTTGCTACGAAAAAATACATTCAGTTACATTAATGACAATAATGTTTTAAAAATTATAAAAATTATTGACTTTCAACCGTCAAATATGTATAACAACTGTGTGTTTAATTGTACTAATTTGTATTTACATAAATAAATTACAATAAAATTTTGGTCTCGAACAGTTTTATTCATGAAATAATCGCAACAAATTGCGCTCGATTTTTAAAATTAATATAGAATTTTCGAGCTCTTGTGCAATTACTACTGATAATTTTTTCACTAACTATGTATTCAGTGATTGTAATAATTTATATGTACAACAAAAACTAATACTCAATCGAGAAAAAAGGAAAAGTGTTAAAGTGATTTGTTAATAATATATTGTTACTATGGAACGCTTACAATTTTGAACATCTTTAACAACAAAATACTTGGATCACAGAATATATTATCCTGGTGCATTCTCTGCTTGGATCTTCCACAAATAATACACAATAAATAACTTTTTATTAAGTTCACGTCTTAAATCAAATATTTATATCACTATATTATATCAATATTATTTAATCAACAACTCAAAATATTCCCGATGCCATGTAAAATATTTAAAATTGTCACTGATTGTCACTGTTTGACTGACAGTATGCTGACAATATTCTATTCGACTGAGTGCGTTGTATGACAAATATATACTCCATCTAATTTACTTACCGTTGCACGTCATCCGCGTCATAGCCCGTGACGTCACATGATACCAACAGGAAATATTTAGGCGGTGGGTGTGTTCTTTTTAGAATCACTTTGGCGAGTACACTTGCATTACAGCCACTAGACATATTTTATTATATACGCGTAGAAATAATATTTAAAGATTTATATTAATGTTAACTTAAAGAAATATACAATAAGAGATATGTTTCATTTAAGTTGTATAAATGGATTATAAAGCGTTTTTATGAAGCACATTTGTTCGGAATACACTGTAACTATAATGGAACGAAGGTGATATTTTGGCATAAATTGGTAACATTTAGTTGACAGTTGCGGTGATGACACTTCATATTTGTTTATATTCTTTACTATAAGTATTTGTTTCTTTATATTTACTGTTTTTATTATGTACTTTAACGTAAGATTATAACTTAATTCTTGTTTTCTATTTCTAAAGTTTTTATTTATTTACATTGAATATTAATTTGTTCTGCTGTATTTTTGCTGTTTTGCTGTTTTGCACTTCCGCAAAAATTGTGTGATGTATTTGATTTAAAATGAATTCAAGAATTTTTTGTAATTGGGCAACAATGTCAACTTAGATCTCTAACGTAGATAATGACGTGCAACGGTAAGTAAATTAGACGGACTGTAGATTTGGAAATATTACCACGGACATTGTGTCAATTTTTTTCGAATCCTGAAAAAACCAATAAATATTTCTAAAAAGTTTAAACGCAGAATGGAAGACTATATTATTACTGAGGGCCGAAAGTCCCTTAGAATAAATAAAAAGAGTATTTTGAATGAGATATTTTAAATTAAATATCACACTAAATGTTCTCTTAGTTTTTACCCCTGTAACTTATTAAAATAAACATTATAGAAGTTCTCAGGGACTGTCGGCCCTCGCCAATAACGTAATCTTTCATTCTTCGTTTAAATTTTTCAAAAATACATATTAGTTTTCTCAGGATTCGAAAAAATGAGTCCCCATTTGAATAGCATTGCAGCCGAAAATACGTACCCATCCTCTTAAATTTAATTACTAAAACTATATAGGAAAAGGCGCGACAGGATACTTATTTTAAAAGAAATAAAGTTTAATTGCAATGAGTGGTTCCAGAGATACAGTTGAGTCCCTGAATCTTTACTCGTGCGTCATCATTTAAAGCATACGAAATAAGTCGATGATAAGTCGTAAATTGAAATTTCTTTTATAAAATTAGATTGTATTAAATACAAAATATTTAATAATATTTTGTATTTCGATAAAGATTTCCGAAGTGGAATTCGAGACGTCAACCAATTTAATTTCCCACTTAAATTGTGGCTTATTTCTCAAATAAAATAGTAAATCTTCAGATATTTATAAAGTTGTGCAGGAAAACTTATTATGGCGTAGACGCTATAATTTTGAACTTTACCGCCTTTATAGTGAACCTAGTATCGGTTGATCCATCAAAATAAACAGGCTGCGGTGGCTAGGCCATTTAGAGAGTATGAACAAAAGGGAGCCGTCCAAACAAATTTATAACCAAAGACCGGATATAGTGAGGGAAATTGGCAGGCACAGATCACGATTTAAGGATCAGGTGGAAGACGACTTACGGGTGTTAAAAGAAATTGGAAAATCAAGGCGAAGGATAGGAAGGAACTGAAGCTGATTCTAGAACAGGTCAAGACACACCAGGGGCTATAGCGCCAATTATAATGATCATCATCATCATCAATGGTGCTACAGCCCTATGAAAGAGCCTCGACCTTCCCAAGTCTATTACGCCAGTCAGTTCTATCCATTGCCAACCGTTGCCAGTTTGCTGCGCCTATTTTTCTCCCATCCTCATCTACACCATCCTTCCATCTAAGTTTTGGCATACCACTATTTCTACTTCTTACAGGTTGTGACATAAGGATTCTTCTAGAAGGGTTGTTATGCTGTGATCTTGCTAGATGTCCTGCCCACCTTAGTCTTCCTATTCTTATAAGAGATACTACGTCTTTACCACCAAATATATGTTTATATCTGCAGTATATCTGCGATGCAGAGGCACAAAAAACAACAATGGATGACTGATAAAATCCTGGAATTGATGGAGCAGAGAAGAAAACTGAAAGATAACAAAACAGAATACAAAGAAAAACAAAAACTAATTAAACAAAAAATAAAGGTAGCTAAAGAAAAATGGATGGAGGATAAATGCAAGGAATTAGAAAAGTTGAATGAAAAACATGATAGGTTTAATATGTTTAAAAAAGTTAGAGAAGTAGCTGGTCTTTATTATAAGAAAACTCCACATACTATAACCGATTCGTCGGGAAAAATGATAATAGACGAACACGAAATCCGAACTACCTGGTATAATTATACAGGGTGTCCCGAAAAGAATGGTCATAAATTATACCACACATTCTGGGGTCAAAAATAGTTCGATTGAACCTAACTTACCTTAGTACAAATGTGCTCACAAAAAAAGTTACAGCCCTTTGAAGTTGTTTAGGCAATACGTAAAGTATCCTTAACAATAGTAACCTATACTTATTGTACGGTTATAGAGTATATTCCCATAGGTAAGCTGGTTAAGAGTAGATAACGATTTTTCATATGTAATTTAAAGTATTATCTGCATAAATGGCACAAAGAATATTTGCTACGAGAGGTATATGGTTCAAAATGCATACAGTATCACGACTAATAAGTTATGTTCACATACATGTAGAGTACTTACAGTTTTATTCCTTGATGACGTGTCACATCAGAGCTCTGATTGAATTCCATAATCCATTTGGTTCATTTGTAAGGCACTCACTAATACGCTAAATAAATCATCGTCGATACTACTGAGCAGATTGAATTATCTGAGCGGTATAAAACGATAGCAAAAAAAGCCGGTAAAATGCGGCCTTTTTACGAATAGCGGGAGCGTCGATAGATTAGAGATGATTCTCGTTAGGAAGCTTTTGACGATCTGCCCCGGCGAGGGGTTCAAATGCGAGTCTCAACAATAACCTGGAGTTTCCAGAAAGGTTACATAAATACTACTTGAATTTTAAGTAATCAGTAGTACAGGGGCGTAACTAATTATTTTAGTGAGCCGTGTATAATATATTTATTGTACATATTGCCGGGGGCGACAGGCGAGAGAGATGGCCTATATCACCTCGAAGAGAGGGGATTGGCAAAGATGTGCACAACGATAAGAAATGTTTGAAGAAATTAGAGTTTATATACACAAGGGGTAACAACGATAAAATGGAGGAAAACGATAAGTTTTCCCCCTAGGGATAGATTTTAATCTTCCAGGGGAATCACAGCGATTTTCGTAATACCACGAAGAAAATCACCGTGAGTAGTGTGAATCTTGACAGTACGAACTAGACCATCCTTACCAGGCAATACATCTATTACCCTGGCAGTTGGCCATAAGAGTGGAGGAGTACCATCCTCCTTCAACAGAACCAAATCCCCGATCTTGACAGGGTCAGTAGGGTCGGTCCATTTATTTCTTTGCTGCAGGAGGCAAAGATAGTCTTTTTTCCACAATTTCCAAAATTGCTGTTGAATTTTACTAATACGCTGAAAAAGATTCAACCTATTTTCAGGTATCTCTGAAACACTTGGTTCAGGGGGCGCGGTTAAACTTCTTTGAACTAAGAAGTGAGCTGGAGATAGGAAAGCGAAGTCATTGGCGTCAGACGACATCCTAGTGATGGGTCTCGAATTTAGAATAGCCTCGATTTGGCATAATACTGTGTTAAACACTTCAAAGGTGAAGTGGGAATTTCCTATAATTCGATAGAGGTGATACTTCACACTCTTTATTCCTACCTCATGGAGGCCGAATTGATGGGGGTTGCGGGGAACACCCATCTTGAAAGTTATGGAGTTTTGAGTACAGAATTCCTTAATCTGTTCCGAATTATTTTGATTTAAGAAAAAATCATAGAATTCGCGCATTTCATTTTTTGCCCCATGGAAATTTGTGGCATTGTCGCTCCAAATAATACTGGGCGTGGATCTTCTGGCAATAAACCTTTTCAGAGTAAGAATATAGGCTTCTGCGCTTAATCCTGTGACGAGTTCGATATGAACACATTTAGTGCTCATGCAAATGAAATAGGCTACGTATGCTTTGTAAAGCGGTGCCTTCCTCAAATGTGAGGACTTAATTAAGAAGAACCCCCCATAGTCCACTGAGACGACTTGGAAGGGTCTAGTGGGGAGTACACGATCGGGATGCATATCTGCCATCTGTTGAACAGAATTGGGTGTCATGAATCGGAAACAGTTTACACACTTACGAATTAAGCGTTTAATCTGTCTTAATCCGTCAATTGGCCAGTACTTCATTTTGACATACGAAAGTACTGTTTGCGCGCCTGAATGTAATAACTTATGATGAGCTTGAGTCAAGATTAGTTCTACAACTCGACATTTAGAAGGAAGTAGAATGGGGTGTTTTTGATTATACGATATGGGGGCGTGTCGGAGACGTCCTCCCACACGAATCAGCCCATCATTATGTTGTAGGAAGGGGTTGAGTTTACGAATGGCTTTATTGGTCACGAGTTTAGCATTTTTCAATTCAAGAATCTCTTTTTTAAAGTAGATACTTTGGATATACCTGATGATCGCGTGATCAGCGATCTCCATTTCGGGTGGCGTCAATATATCCGTATCTCGTGGAGAGTTATTTATTTTCTTTTTAATATTACTGATGAATCTAAAAAGATAAGCGACAATTCTTTGAATTTTACGAAAAGAAGAAGATTTAGCGAATAGATTTTCAAAGGTGTCGTTGAGTTCGTGATTTGTTGCTATGTTTGAGACAACTAACTTCCTTAATTCAGGAAGATCATCCTGAAAATGAGGAATTTGATGAAGAGAAAAATCGATGGGATTGTCTCTAATAAAGCTAGGTCCGCATAACCAATCTTCGGTGGTCTGGGGATTATCAAAGACATTTATCCCTCTGGAAGCGGGGTCAGCGATGTTTTCGTGACTTCTGACGAAATGGAAATCACAAGGAAAAGTTTCCAACAAGGAATTGACCTTTTGAATTCTGTTTTGTACAAAAATGTTCCAAATGTGTTTTTTAGAAAGTATCCAAGACAAGGCAATTGTAGAGTCAGCAAAGAGATGAGATGAAGATATACTCAAATTTTTCTTGAAGATGTGAAAAAGTCTATGAGCCAGAGTGACTCCCAACACTATTCCACAAAGTTCCAATTTGGGGATGGTGAATTTATTTTTTAGCGGAGAAATTTTGTTTTTAGAAGCGATAAGCCGCGACGATACAGAAAAGTCTGAGTATGTCGCTTTGAGATACACACAAGTGCTGTATATTTTTTCCGATGCGTCGGTGAAAATAATTAATTGAACATCAACAACTTTCTTTTGTAAAAGTAAGCATCGAGGTACCTTGACCTCTTCTATAGTTTTGAATGTCGATAAGAGGTTTTGCCAATTTTTCATAATGATGGGTGAGTCAATGGGTTGATCCCAGTCCAATTTCTGGGACCATATTTCCTGTATCAAGAGCTTAGCGTTCACAAGGACAGGGGATAACCATCCTAGCGGGTCATACAAAGTAGCAATGTAGGAGAGAATAGTACGTTTAGTAACAACATTAGCCAATTTGAAGATAGGAGTTTTAAACGAAAAGTGGTCGCGTTCTGAATCCCAGAATATGCCTAAGACTTTATCAGATCCCGTGAAGTTAAGACTGACTTCAGAGATGGGATTTAAATTGTGTTGAGACAGAAATTCTGAAGAACTGCAGTTCCACTTGTGGAGGAGGAAACCATGGGTTTCTAGCAAAGAAGTTAATTGTTCGAAAAGACAACTTAATTCATGAAGACTGTCAGCACCGCTGATCAGGTCATCCATATAGATAGATTCTTGCAGAACACTAGTAGCAAGTTCGTGGGTATGTTTGTTGTTGTCAGCGATGTGCTTGATAACTCTTTGAGCGATAAATGGGCTACTTGGGAGCCCGAAGGGTAATCTTTGAAATTGATAGCACCGTAAAGGCTGCTGAATATTGTCCCTAAAGAGAAAATTTAACAGAAATGTTTCAGTGGGACAAATGGCGATTTGTAGGAACATAGCCTTGATGTCGCCTACTAGTGCGAATTTAAACTGACGAAACTTAGCGAGAATGTCAAAAAGTTCATGTTGGACGACATAACCTTTGTCTATGACGTCACTGAGGGAGATTCCCGTAGACGATTTATTGTTTGGATCGAAAACTATACGAGTGGAAGTAGTAGAGTTGGATTTGAAAACGGGAAAGTGAGGGAGAAAGTAATTAGGTTTACCTGAGTCATTTAGCATTTTTAACGGCACTTGAATTATTTGTCCGTTATTGAGATATTCCGATATAATGTCCTGATATTTTTCCAATAAATCAGGGTTGAGTTGAAAACGTTTCTCGAGACTGAGAAAACGTCTTTTTGCCGAGAGAAACGAATTTCCCATGTCTATATCTTCGATAGGGAGTTTGAGATTGAGTGTGGACTCATATCGTCCATTGGGGAGAACATTAACATGTTTTACAAAATTAATTTCAGCGGGGTGATCATTAATGAGATCGGTGTTCTGAGGAGCGGCTTCTTCCAGCTCCCAGAATTTTTGTAAATGATCGGATAGTTCCTCGTTGGACACTACCGGCTCATTTACGGCGGAAGGAGTGTTATGAGAACAACAAGTAACGAGAGAGTTTGAATAAAATTCCAAAGCCTTTTTAGTATTTTTCGACTTAAGAGCAAAGTCTGGAACTGACCCTGATATCGTGTACCCGAGTAGAGTGCGTTGAAGAACGGGAAGACCTTTTCCCAAACGAATTATTTCAGGTTGAATGATATCGTTATACAGGTCTGCACCGAGCAGGATACCAATTGGGGATGTTACATGGAACATCGGATCACCTAATGGTATCTCTGAGGGTATGTTTAGTTTGCTCGCCGAAATAGAAATTTGAGGAAGCGGATTTGTTATCTTTGGGAGTACAGAGCACGAGATGTCAAAAGGAACGTCGTTAGCGACAGCGAAAATTGTTGTATCTACAATAGATTGAGACGAGGATGAGGTGGAGTTAATTCCATTGATCCGTAATTTTCCATCTCTAGTGGTGAGTGACAGTTCCTTTACGAGGTCAGCACTAATAAATGAAACCTGTGAGGCCGAGTCTAAAAGTGCCTTTGCGAAGACCCTCTTGCCGCTAGGAGCGACAAGATAGACCTGGAGTGTGCTTAATAACACCAAATGATTATCAAGCGAGGCTGCAGATAGAGCCATTGAATGTGGAGTCGAATTTTGAAGATTAACTTCCGTTTCAGGAGCTCTAACATGTGAGGGCCCCTGTTGTGAATTACCCTGTGTATGGGAGTTATTTGAGATAGCGGTTTTATTATGATTATTTGAGTTGTGTTGGCCAACAGCCGCGGAAGGGTTACTATGACCCGTTTTGTCGAAATGGAGCAACGTGTGATGACGAGATTTACAAACTATGCAAGAGAATTTGGATTTACACTGATCGAGCATGTGAGACCCAAGACAATTAATACAAAATTTATTTTGTTTGACAAAACTAAAACGTTCTTTAGAATTCAACTGCTTGAACTGAGGACAAGAGTAGATCGAGTGAGAGTCGTTGCAATAGGAACATTTCTTAGGACCTAAGCGAGGCGAAAGGTTACTGGTAGAAGTGTCTGAGGCTAGGTGTAAAGAGTGTCTGGAAGTAGTAGTCGATTTTGGTTTTGATTGAGATTGAATATTCTCAAGATGAACAACGCGTGTCTCGATTTCCCCTAGAAAATGGACAAAATCAGGGGTAGCTTGGCTACCACCGGATTGGAACTCAAGAGCCCTAATGGTAGGTGCGTCGAGTTTCTGAGTAGCGATATGTATGAGAAGTAAATGCAAGAGATCTGAAGGGGGCCTATTCAAGTTCAATAGGGCCTTGAAATTATTTGACATGACCGTATGAAAATTTCTTAATTGTGAGTGATTTGCGTTTCCAGAAATAGGAGGCGCATCAAGAATTTGAGAGATGAGAGTTTTGATAAGCGATTTAGAGTTGGCGTACCTTTGTGTCAGGTTATCCCGGGCTATTTTGTAATTGTCACCTGTGAGTGGGATATGCTCGAGAAGCGTCAAAGGCTCGGAAGTTAGAAAACTTTTGAGGTAAATGAGTTTTTCCAGATCACTTAATGTAGTATCAGATCCTATTATTGTATCAAAGGTCTCAATGAATGAATTGTATTCAGTAACTAAGCCACTAAATGGTTTTAACTGAATACGAGGGAGGTTTACTGTTCGTTGCCTAGCCATAGACTGTGAGGTTAGAGAAGAATTAGGGTCAAATTGGAGGGAGGGGGTAGCAGTCACATTAGAACTTTCAATGACCTCTAACCTTTCTTCCAATAGAGAAATTGTATCCAAATATTTATCAAAAACCACAGAGGAATCAGTAGAGGGGGTAGGTTCCTCGGGGATCGTCTCCAGCACATTTTGAGCATCGCGGAAAAGTCCGTAAGAATGTTTGAGTTGTGAAATTATTTCACGAATTTTATATTTGTTTAGAGAATTAAGAGTTGTGGGAACCGAATCAGCCAACTTGGTTATATCAAGTTTTGCGGTGAGCCTCTGTCGGTTATATTTTGATCGGTCAGCCATGTTGCGAGAATGTGAGATTAGATAGATTATTTGCAAATGTCTAAACCTATAAATCGATGCGAAAATGAGAGAATATGTACAATATATTATATATTACACGTTTAATAGTGTGAGATTGGCTTAATAGTATCACCCTGTATGAGCGCAGATTAGTATATGAAATGCAAAACTATAAAATTTCAAAATATATGCAATTTTCCAAAATGGGTATTTTTCAGCAAGTGTGAGACACCCTTAACAAGTATTTAAATTAATTAAATTGAAGGAAAAAACAATTATTTATTTTCTATAGTTTTCTAGAAGTGTAAAATGAGCTTAAGCGAAGCTAAATGTAGCAAAAACTTACAATTTATGCAAGAAAACAAAATTATTTTTAATAATTTTTGTAACCTGTGAACCAGGCTTAATCGGATTCAAAATTATAAATTTAATTTAAATCAAAAGGTTGAACAAACAATGTTAAAATTATAACACCCGTACTATCAGCCAAGAAATGAGTACACTTTTTGTATACTATAAACAGAAAAATATATTTACGAAAATAAAATAATGTAATATATGCAAATATTTTTTCATACAAACAAAACGACTCCTTTATTTGAACAAAGCAAGTAGTTTCTGAAATTGCACGTGTAGACCGGGCTTAACAACCTACCAGCTATTGTAGAGACGTGCTGGGTTAAATACTGAGAATTTGAGTGCAGAAAGAGAGGAATATTTTATTTTTGTGCCGGGGCGGCGTGGCTTGGAAATTTCCAAATGCAACAGAAAGACACTATAAATGAAAAACCGTTATTCTCAGAATAGAGATTATCAAAATATGCAAATACGAAGGACCTTGAGGATTTAATTAATAAATAATTAATATGATACGGCTCGATGGAACAGAAATGTTTAGGCAATACGTAAAGTATCCTTAACAATAGTAACCTATACTTATTGTACGGTTATAGAGTATATTCCCATAGGTAAGCTGGTTAAGAGTAGATAACGATTTTTCATATGTAATTTAAAGTATTATCTGCATAAATGGCACAAAGAATATTTGCTACGAGAGGTATATGGTTCAAAATGCATACAGTATCACGACTAATAAGTTATGTTCACATACATGTAGAGTACTTACAGTTTTATTCCTTGATGACGTGTCACATCAGAGCTCTGATTGAATTCCATAATCCATTTGGTTCATTTGTAAGGCACTCACTAATACGCTAAATAAATCATCGTCGATACTACTGAGCAGATTGAATTATCTGAGCGGTATAAAACGATAGCAAAAAAAGCCGGTAAAATGCGGCCTTTTTACGAATAGCGGGAGCGTCGATAGATTAGAGATGATTCTCGTTAGGAAGCTTTTGACGATCTGCCCCGGCGAGGGGTTCAAATGCGAGTCTCAACAATAACCTGGAGTTTCCAGAAAGGTTACATAAATACTACTTGAATTTTAAGTAATCAGTAGTACAGGGGCGTAACTAATTATTTTAGTGAGCCGTGTATAATATATTTATTGTACAGAAGTTACAAAATGAAAATCGATTTTTTTCAATGTATCGAAAACTATTAGAGATTTTTTATTGAAAATGGACATGTATAATTCTTATGTCAGGAACATCTTAAAACAAAATTATAGTGAAATTTGTCCACCCCATAAAAAATTTATGGGGATTTTGTTCCCTTAAACCCCCCCAAACTTTTGTGTACGTTCCAATTAATTCATTATTGTGGTACCATTAGTTAAACACAACGTTTTTAAAACTTTTTTGCCTCTTAGTATTTTTTCGATAAGCCAGTTTTTATTGAGATGCGGCTTCTTTTTCAATATATTTACGTAAAAATTTTATGGGGGTTTTGTTCCTTTAAACCCCCCTAATGTTTGTGTACGTTCCAATTAAACTATTATTGTGGTACCATTAGTTAAACACAGTGTTTTTAAAACTTTTGTCTCTTAGTCTTTTGTTCATAAGTCACCTTTTATCGAGATGTAGCTTCTTTTTCAAAATATACCTAAAAATGTAAATTATAAATAAATTTTCAGATTATTAACAGGTCTCTATAACCGTACTTAACCATATACAAATATGTGGTGGATTCGACAAATATTCAAAATATCTCGATAAACAGTGGCTTATCGAAAAAGTACTAAGAGGTAAAAAAGTTTTAAAAAGAATGTGTTTAACTAATAGTGCCACAATAATAATTTAATTGGAACGTACACAAAAGTTTGGGGGGGTTTAAGGGAACAAAACCCCCATAAAATTTGTATGGGGTGCACAAATTTTACTTATTTTTTTTTTTAAGATATTGCTGTCGTAAAAATGCCACATGTCAATTTTCAATAAAAAATCTCTGAGAGTTTTCGATATATGAAAAAAAATCGATTTTCATTTTGTAACTTCAAAGGGCTGTAACTTTTTTGTGTGCACTATTGTATATAGGTAAGTGAGGTTCAATCAACCTATTTTTGACCCCAGAATCCGTGGTATAATTTATGACCAATCTTTTCGGGACACCCTGTATAAATGAACTGTATAATGATGATAGACCCGAAGAACTGGACACTTTAGATGAAGGTGAAGGACCAGAAATACTAAAATCAGAAATACAACATGCTATAAAATTGGCAAAAAACAATAAAGCCGTTGGTCCCGACAACATACCTACAGAAATGTTAAAGCTCATAAATGAGGAAAACATTGGAATACTAGTCAAACTTTTCAATGATGTTTATTCGACTGGTGATATCCCTGAAGATTGGTTAAAGTCCGAATTCATAACCCTACCAAAAAAACAACGTCCGAAAAACTGTAGCGACTATAGAATGGTAAGCCTTATGAGCCACACCTTGAAAATCTTTCTACGTATCATCCACAGTAGAATCAGAGATAAATGTGAAGAAGACCAGGATGAAACACAATTTGGCTTCAGAAATGGACTGGGAACCCGGGACGCACTCTTTGCACTAAATGTGTTATTGCAGAAATGCCGAGATCAAAGGAAAGACGTCTTTGCTGTATTTATTGACTATGAGAAGGCCTTTGATTGAGTACAACATCACAAATTAATTAAAATACTAAAGGATAAAGGAGTTGATAGTCAAGATGTACGAATCATAGAAAAATTATACTGGCGTCAAACAGCGACAGCTTGCATAAATGGAAAATCAACAGAAATATGCAAAATACAAAGAGGCGTCAGACAGGGTTGTATACAGTCCCCACTGTTGTTCAATGTGTATTCAGATAGAATATTTAAGGAAGCGCTGCATAATTTGGAATGGGGTGTGAAGGTTAATGGAATTCTGATAAATACAATCAGATATGCAGACGATACAGTTATTTTAAGTGATGATATGAATGGATTACAACACCTTTTAAATGCCATTGACAGAGTGGGAATAGAGTTTGGCCTAAATATAAACTGTTCAAAAACAAAGTACATGGTATTTAGCCGTTTGGCCCATCAAGATTCACGGTTATATGTTGATGGTCATATGATTCAAAGAGTACCCAGTTTTAAATATCTTGGTTGCCATATTACTGAACAACTAGATCCAGATAAAGAGATAAAATGTAGAATCGAGATAGCCCGCACGACATTTTTAAAAATGAGGTCTTTCTTCTGTAATGATACCTTGCAACTTCAACTTCGAAAGCGCATGATTAAATGCTACATTTGGTCAGTCCTCTTGTATGGTGTCGAAGCATGGACATTAAAAATATCCACCATTAACCGTTTGGAGGCCTTTGAAATGTGGCTGCACAGACGTATTCTAAAAATACCATGGACGGCTATGCTGACAAATGTGGCAGTCCTTAAGAGAGCAAATGCTACCCGTGAGCTGCTTGATAACATCAAATATAGAAAGATGGCCTATTTTGGACACGTAGTAAGGGGAGACCGGTATAATATTCTTCAACTTATTATGATGGGTAAAATCGAAGGACGCAGAGGAATTGGTAGAAAGCAGGCCTCTTGGTTGAAGAATATCCGGGAGTGGACAGGAATAAAGAAAGCAGAACACCTATTTAGAATAGCTCGAGACAGAGACAGTTTCGCCATGTTAATCGCCAACGTCAAGGGGACTTGATAGGGCACGTTAAGAAGAATCTGCAGTATACCTCGTAGTTGTACCTCCTCCTCCAAATACCATTTTCACAGATGCCACCGAATATTCCTCTCAGGATCCTTCGTTGAAATATAAGAAGAATGTTTTCATCTGCCTTGGAGATGGTCCATGTCTCCGATCCATATGTCAACACTGGTTGTATAAGGGTTTTGTATATGATTATTTTTGTTTTTTTGGCTTAAGTTTCTTCGTCTCATATGTCTACTCAGTCCAAAATAGCATTTGTTCACTCGGATTATCCTTCGCTTGATTTCTTCCGTTATGACGTTCTCCTTGATCAGGGAGCCTAAGTATGTGAATTTGTCCACCACTTCAAAGATAGAGTTATCAAAAGTAAATTGGTGACCGATGTTTCTGGCTCTTTTGTTGGGTGTTGATGCCAACATCTTAGTTTTCTCCTCGTTTACTTACAGGCCCACATTTTTTTAGGCATTTGAGAAGGTGGTATACATTTCTACTAGTTTGCGTGTTGTGCGGGCAACTAGGTCCACGTCATTTGCATATGCCAAAATTTGTTGTCTATTCGTGCATCTCTGACCGCCTTTTCCAGAGCTATGTTGAAGAGAAGACACGCCAGCTCATCTCCCTGTCGCAGCTCAACATTTGTTTCAAACGCCTGTGATTGTTCGCCCTGTATTTCGACTTCGCAAACGACTTTACGCATTGTAGCCTTAACCAATCTTATCAGTTTATCAGGGATGTTGAATTCATCCATGGCTTCATACAATTTATTTCTTAGGACACTATCATAGGCCGACTTAAAATCTACGAAAAGATGGGATGTGTCGATATTGAATTCATTGGTATTTTCCGGTATTTGCCTTAGCACAAAGATCTGGTCTGTTGTTGATCGACCAGGCCTAAAACCACTTTGATATTCTCCAAGCAGCTCCTCTGGATGTTCACTTAGGCGACCATATAAGATACTGTAATAGTTATTTATGAAACAGTTCGTGAAGTATGCTTTTTGCGAACGCACCCGATTTTTAGAGCACGATCGACAACGGAGCGTGTGAGACAACGGAGACTATACATCGCGTAAGTTCGCAAAAAGTACTTCACGCACAGTTTCATACAATATTTTATCTACGATAAACAAATAAAAAAACTGTAACTCTTCGTCACTGGAATTCATTTCTATTCTACAATTTTTAGAACTTTGACATTTAAAAATTCTAACTTCTTTCAAACCACAAAACTGTCAAAACTTTTGTTGTAATTCATTGCTCATATTGACATCACCATGACAACGCAAAAGTAAGGATTATCACCATGACAACGCGAAAGTTAAAAACAGTGCGAAAAAGTAAATCCCATTTAAAATACATTGTTACTTCACGCACACTTTAAATCCTTCACGCACTGCTATCTATAATGACAGTTTTCACAAATTAAAAACTTATACACAATATGACATAGAGTAGATAAAATATTTTGTAAGCTGTATAAAGGAAGGATATTTCCCTATAGTTTCTACATTCCAATTGATCACCCTTTTTGTGTAGCGGGCAAACGATTCCAATACACCACTCTTCCGGGATTTGTTCCTCATTCCAGGCTCTCAGTATTATTTTATTTGATTAGTCAAAGTAGCGCCTCCATATTAAGTTTTTAATTGATGGAGGCTCTAATGGTGTATTGTTGGTTGCTCTTGGGTTTGGTTGATTTGGATCTTCTACTTCGATGGTAAGTAGTTCTTTATAGTGTTCCACCCACATTTTCAATATTTCTTCTCTTGTATTGAGTATGTGTCCATCCTTATCCTTACATAGTCTTAGCCTTGGTTGGAATTACTTTCTGGCATTATTCAGAGTTTTACAGAATCTTCTTGTTTGATTTTCCTGTTTTAATGCCTCAAGTTCTTCCAGTATTCTATTTTCATAAATTCTCTTTTTTCTTCTATGAATGCACTTCTTTTCTAAGGTCTTATATTTTTGTTGTTTTTCTCGGACTCTTCTTTGCTGCATCTGTTTATACGCATCGTTCTTTCTCCTTGTAATGTCCTCACACTCAGCATCGAATCAGTCATTGCGTGATGGTGGTTTTTCTGGTCCTAGAATATTATTTGCAGCGTCTTTAATATTACTTTTACACATTTCCCATTGTTCGCTGGTTGTTAGATTCTCATTAATTATGCAGTTAGTTTCGATATAGTTTTGAAGCCTTTCTACCGTTTGCGGATTTTTGAGGAGTTCAATATTAAGAGGAAACAGTAGCGATCAATAGGTAGCAAAAACGCGTTCCAAGATTGCGGCTGTAATTTTGAATATTTTTTCGAGATATTTGGCACACGTATTCGTAATATAATAAAGAATGGCGTTACAGAGCCCAATTTGAAAAATATATTAATATGCGGAAATTACTCTGTAATTAAATACAATATTAAAAAACTAGCCTGTACCGCCATTAATAAGAACAAAAAAATACACTTTCTTCAAATAAACTTTTTTATCCGATGCCTAGATTTTGTGTCATTTTGGAACTACTAAAATTTTTTATTTTATTAGTAGTTCCAAAATGACACAAATCTAGGCATCGGATAAAACAGTTTATTTGAAGAAAGTGTATTTTTTTTTATTCTTCTTAATGGCGGTACAGGCTCGTATTTTTAATATTGTATTTAATTACAGAGTAATCTCCACATATTAATATATTTTTCAAATTGGGCTCTGTACCGCCATTCTTTATTATATTACGATTACGTGTGCCAAATATCTCGAAAAAATATTCAAAATTACAGCTGCAATCTTGGAACGCGTTTTTGCTACCTGTTGATCGCTACTGTTTCACCTTAATGATAATGATTAATGACATTTAATTTCGGTGTTCAGAATTTCCGTTCCTTCATTGTTGTATAATTTACCAGTTTCTTTAAATAAAAATCTATTTTGGAGACCTCTTCCAATCTGAAAGACACAAAGTCAAATAAAAAATTCATAATATAATTTATGTTTTATCTTCAACGAGATATGTGACTTAACCTATAATTTCCCAAGCAAGTACTTTAAAAACAATTTTAAAATGTCGGTTAACTACCTTTTCCAAATAAAAGGGCGAATTTTACTATGTGCAATCTGAATATTTTTATACTGCGGAGAAAACTTTGAAGCTTTAGACAAATTAAAAGCTGAATTAATAATGAGACATTCGGTATACAAATAGAGATAAAGTCAACTGCATCTGAAATCAAATGTGACCCAAAATCGCGCATTTCCACCCAGTTCCATCTTTCGACAGTTTATACCAACAAATTATGCATTTCGAGAAACAGACGATCTACGAATCTTCACATGAAACGCGTAAAATCGAAACAATATAGACCAGCGTTACTCAACCAAATTTTTATCTGGGCCACATAGTAGCTATTTCCACAGCGTGTGGGCCGCAATCAAGATGATGTTGTATACAAGGTGTTTCCTTGGTAACCGGAAATACTTGAATTGTGAATAGAGGTAAATGAGGCGGTTCTAGACATACTAAATTTATTGCTCTACCGACTTTATAACCGAGTTACAGGGTGTTTTACGGATTTTGCCCATTTCTTTCTGGACCCATAACTTTAGAACCACTTTGTAAATTTTGTTGATATTTGGTACAGATATATGTCACATTTAGAACCCAAACCACCCACCTACTAATCACGAGAAAAATCCAGGTCCGGATTAAACAAAATTATAAATCCATTGTAACCTTGAAACAACATCCTGTATATTGAAATTTTCAAAACCCGTTTGCACATTTAAAAAGAGCTTTAATGGAGCTTCTATTTTTTGCGCAGACAATTCAATGACTTTAATTCTGAAATTATGTCGAAATTTTTAGGAACTCATACTTTCAAAACAAAAATTTCGATATAATTATTTCAAAATTAATGTCATTATATTGTCTGCGCAAAAAATTGAAGCGAGCAATTAAATTTAGTTTTTATGCTCTTTTTAAATGTGCAGACGTATTTTGAAAATTTTAATATACAGGGTGTTGTTTCAAGGTCACAATTATTTTAAATCTTTTTTTGTTAATTCAGAACTGAATTTTTCTTGTGATTACTAAATGGGTCGTTGCAATGTAGTAAATAAGTACTGATTATTTGTAAAATGAGTATTTGTTCATTAACTTTAATAATTTATTATTAAAAGTTAATAATACCTTGCTTTTTAATCAGAGTTCTTAAAAATTTCAATATAATATTTCAAATTAAACTCATTAAACTGTCTGCCTCACTCCCAAACGCGCCTCAAACACATAGGCACACTATCAAATAATTAGAAAAAACACGTGAAATTTGACAAATAATTTGGTCACAGGGCCCTTTAGTTAGCATTCGACCGCATAAAAAACGCTAGAGGGCCGCAGGTTGAGTATCACTGATATAGACGTTAGAAATGAAACGTATCGAGATAACGAGAACAAAGAAATAGAGCAAATAAGTAGAGAAGAAGTAATACAAGAAGTATCAAAAAACAGGCAATCTGGAGAGGATAATTACATAGAGTCGGAAATGGTAAAATAGGTAGGAGAAGAAGGGATAAACTGGCTATGGAAAATATACAAAGAAGCATGGAAAAGGCAACAAATCCCAAAAGAATGGCAAAATAACTTTACGGTGCCAATATACAAAAATATAGAACACCTCAGTTGAGAAAATTATAGAGCAATATATTTGTCATCGGTATGTTTTAAGATAGGGCCGGCGTAGCTAAGCGATAGTGTACTTGGCTCGCGTGCTGGCAGGCCGCAGTTCAAATTCTACCGCCGGCAAGTACAACTAGACATTTTTAAACGTTTATAGGCCCCAGGTCGACTCAGCCTGAATAAAATGAGTACCTTGGATAAAACCAGGGGTAATAAGCGTAATAATAATTGGCGTAGACGCTATAATTTTGAGCTTTCCTGTCTTTATAGTGAACCCAGTATCGGTAGGTCCATCAAAGTAAACAGGCCGGGGCAGCTAAGCAACTTAAGAGAAAATGAACAGGATGAAACCGTCAAAACACATTTATAAGGTTGCGAAGGAATCGAAGCTGATTCTAGAACAGGCCAAAACCCACCAAGGGTTGTAGTTGTTTTCAGAGTTTCGGTTCCTTCGTTGTACTTATATAATTTACCGGTTTCTTTAAATAAAAATCTGTTTTGGACAACTCTACCAATTTGAAAGACACAAAGTCAAATAAATATTTCATAATTTAATTTGTGTCTTATCTTCAACAAAATATTTTACTAAACCTATAATTTCACAAGCAAGTACTTTAAAAATAATTTTAAAATGTGGGTTAACTACCTTTTTCAAAGCTCTAGTTTTAGTATGTGCATCTGAAAATTTTCTTGCTTTATTTTTATACCGTAAAGAAAACTTTGAAGCTTTAAGACAAATTATTAAAAGATGAATTAATAATAAGACATTCGGTACACAAATAGCGCACTAAAGTCAACTGCATCTCAAATCAAATGTGACCCAAAATCGCGCATTTCCTTCCATCCTTCCTTCTTTCAACAGTTTATACCAACAAATTATGCATTTCGAGAAACTGACGATCTAGGAATCTTCACATGAAACGCGTAAAATGGCACATAAGTCTGTGTTTGCTTTAAACTTCCATGGTCTTATTTCCTTACTTCCAGTTCCTTGTATCACTTTGAAAAGCACTCGGAATTAACTTCACATTCTCGTTGTGCAAACACTCGAGGTTGTTGTCAAAGACCAGCTAGTGATGTGAACTGTAATATTTGTCTACGGTTTACTAAGAATTAGCAAACCGTTCTAGATACAGGATAAAATACGTTTCTTCTTAATGCATTTTAAATTTTGAACTGATAATATAAAAGATTTTGCTACTTACATAAGTGTTTTTTTTTGCCTTCGGGCTCATGTGCCCATTCAGCCAGTAGCAAATGTGTAACCTATTCTAACTAAACGAACTACACTATTATTCTGGAATTTAAAAGAAGAACTACGATGGGGAGAGGAACTAGGATTACTTTTCGCACCTAGGGGTCATTCAAGGTGACTCACAAACAGAAAGGGTAGACCACGGAAAGTATAAGTAAATATTTTTATATAGGTACAGGTAAGTATATTTTATTTGTTTATGAGCCAAAAAAATTGTTTATAATTTTAAAATATTCCTGAGGCTGCTTAAATAGTCCAATTTCAATTCTGTAAAGTACATTAGATTGGTACAGTATCTTTTTATATAAAAATCATAGCTATTCTTATGTATCGTAATTATTGTGGCTATTATAGCGACCATAAATTTTTAATTAAAAATTCAATTGTTGCTAAACGGTTCATTCAATTTCCATCGGCTTCTGGAATTATAATCTATACGAAAAGAGCTTTTATATTACCATGCTATTTAACTATTGATATAAAATTACTTATCTAAAATTTTAGTTGAAAATTAAAGATTTTGTTGGAAAACCCCGCATTTTCCGTGGAAAATTTTCGTCGAAGTAAATCGAGAAAAACACGTATATATGAAGAATTTAATTACGGTGAATTTTTATTTGAGTGTTTTTGGTGTAAATTTACAATCTTTGGAGTTATAGAGCAAGAATTGAAAAAAAAACACGATTTTCGGGCGCCATTTTGTTTATAAAAAAAGTAGCATACTATCTGCGGACTTTGAATACCTATATTATTGATAAATTTGTTCTAGCAGCAGTTTCAAACGGTTTGAAACTATCAGCGAATAGCGGACCAGCGGGAGTAGAGGTGATAGCACTGGTGACTGTTTTATGTTCTCTCACTGACCAACTGTTTGCTGACGGTTTCTGACTAGTTTGACTGTTTGCTAGAACAAACCTATTATATACAATCATAAGATTCGATTCCAGCTTTCGATTCGAACTTTTCCTTGTATTTTGCTAATTAGCCCAGAGTAAAGGTATTTACGAGTATCATAAACCGGAGATTAAGCCACTTCACAGAACAGATCAAAGGAGAACACCAGGCCGGATTCAGACCAGAACAGTCTACTATTGACCAGCTATTCAACGTAAAACAATTGTTAGCAAAAGCTTGGGAGCACGACATAGATATCGACCAAATCTTTGTAGATTTTCGACAAGCCATAACATACATAGAGATAAAATATTTGTAATTATGCAAGAATTTGGTATACCATGGAAATTGGTAAAAGTAGTTCAAGTCACCATGACTCAGAAGCGCAAGTATGAGTTAAAACTGAATTGACAGTTCCCTTCCAGATAACTAAAGGGCTAAAACAGGGAGATGGGCTGGTACCGTCTCTGTTTAATATATGTATGGAATATGTCATAAGAAAAATGTCCGTTAACCCAAAATATTTACTGTTTAATAAGTCTTAGCAGATTGCAGTATAAGCAGATGATGTAAACTTGATGCAAAGAACCGCAAGAGACATTACAGAACTACATATTATGTGGAGCTTGAAGAAAATGTGAAAGAAATAAAACTAACCCGTCAACGTAAATAAAACTAAAGCCCTAATACAAGCAAGGAACCAACGAAACTTGCAGAATTTAATAATAGGCTATAATGTTACGCTGATACGCGGAACACACATCGACACTTGAAACCGTGCGATTCTCTCAAATCGCGCAGATGCCCCCACCTAGTTCCACCTCTCCGAAACAACACCGGCACACGGATATTAAAGGAGGCCGCAAGCAGAGATCCGACAGTCCTGAAACGATAGTACTGGGCTCCAAATACCAGCCAAGCGAGTGAGCTAGGCGTGCCGACCTGAGTAGCGAGGTGCACCGTTGCACCGTGCTGACGTGATTCGCAAACTTAGGCAGGCCAACTCGAGCCGCAAGGTGCACCGTAGTGAAGTGATTTGCGGCTCATAAGTAAACGGAGGCACGCGTAGTGAGCGGGCCCACGATAAATGTATATATTTGAATAACATTGTTAATTTTGTTCTTCTTTTCCAGACGTCTATCCGGAGGAGGACTTCGCTGCGACGAATAGAATGAGATATATTATTTTTATTTATTTTGTAAATAATTAGACTGAATAGATTTATTTTGTTTTAACCTGTGTTTTACTGAGTCTGTCGTCTTAGAAGAACTTACCATCACAAGACGACGCTAATATACAAGTAGTAGAACAGCTCACATACCTGGATGAATATACATATAATTGAGAATAAATTAGTTAAATATAATGTTTTTAAAACTTTTTGCCTGTTAGTATTTTTCGATAAGCCAGTTTTTATCAACATATTTTGAATATTTGTAAAATCCACTACATATTTGTAAATGGTTAAGTATAACTAATGGTACGACAATTATAATTTAATAGGAACCTACGCAAAAATTTGGGGGCTTGAGGGAACCAAACCCCCATAAAATTTTTATGAGGTCAAAAATTTTACTGTTATTTTCTTTTAAGAAGTTCCTGCCATAAGAAAGACACATGTCCATTTTAAATATAAAATTTATAATAGTTTTCGATATATTGGAAAAAACGGTTTTCATTTTGTAACTTCAAATGACGGTAACTTTTGTTTATATGCACATTTGTACTAAGGTAAATTAGGTTAAATCGAACTATTTTTGGTCCCAGAATATGTGATTTAATTTATGAGCTGCCTTTTTGTTATACCCTGTATATTTTAATTTTTACAACATATTATGATATAAACTGTATCATCTAAATAATGAATATAATAATTTATCTCTTTTACACATCTCCACAATTCATTCAGGACAAGTAGTAGTCTCATTCGACCGTATTTAGAAACGTTAGTGGGCTCATAAATGGTTGTCGGTGTGCCACTGCTGTGCTCTCTTCCTCGCTCTCACACTCAGTCAATCATCATAGTCATCAGAGCACAACAAATGGATTATGTTTGTTGATAAATGCAACATTATAGGGCCCCGCTTATTGTATAATCCCTTCTATATAAACTCGATTTAGTTAACGCCAGCTATTAGATGTGTTTGCTTAATCGACGGGCTATTTAACTTTGGGCTCTCACAAGCCACTTCGTTAATACCTATATAGAATATTCAACCAGCTGATTAGATGAGAATAGCGACCAGAAATATGAACTTTATTTTTACTAAAGGAGTTCGATGAAAGATGTTAAAGAAAAGAAGGTACAAATCATCGACTTAGTACCATAATTGACGCGCTCAGAGCAAGAGTGGCCTAACCCACGAGTTGAGCATTTTTAGATTAACATATCAATAAAAGCAACAACATTAAATCTTCTGATTAACAAGGGTCTACACAACCTACCTCTATTCGCGGTGTGCAAGTACTTGGAGGGGATACGAGAAACGATCATGCGCGAATAGCGGAAAAATGTTGCAACTTTCTTAAATAATTCATATTGTCAAATTGACGTATATTTCATACCTACTGTCATTAAAGAAGAAAAATTATATGTTACTCCACAATATAGATATGATATGCAATTATTATATAAAAGTAAATTTATTAATTGTAGGTATTTTGCTTGCAGTACTGCATTTTAATAATTAATTTTATTTGCTACATAAAATTGTTTAGCTTTTAATAACATAACCTCAGTCTTAATTTTTCTTCTTGTAGTTTTTTTTGGGCTATGGCCTTGACAATTATCCAGCAACCAGGACCAATATGATTGGTCAATATAATTAAAAGTGCGAAAAAAGTTGCCGAGCTATGAAACCAAGTGTCGCTTTTCCGAACTTGCACGAACTTGGTTTGTCTAAATGGCGCTACATAATTTGTAGATCCATCTGTAGCGTGCAAACCCGCTACTTTGTATAATTTATTTTAATAAGACCCACTCTGCATTTACAGGTCCTCTCAGGTAGCTGTTGATTTCCATTTTTAGCAATTATTTATTAGTCGGTCCATTTATACTCTTTTTGTGCACCATGTATATACATTTTAAATTCTATAATGAAATTAGTTATGCCTGATTTAAATTAGAAGATTTATTTCCGTCATCTCGAATAATATTTATTGAGGAAATATTATTGTCATTTTCATTTTAAACCTTTAATTATTTCCAGTTTTCGTTCTTTCTAAATATTTTATTCCGAAGCAAAATTATTTATCAAGCCATTAATTTTTTGTAATTTTAAAACGTTCAACTTTGTCAATTTCATTGAGAGTGTCTTTTTCGTTATCAGCTAATACTTACCTTCAATCAATTTCTTTTACCTTCATAAATTCCATGCTGGTGTCTTTTTGGCTCATTTTGATAATCGTCGCCAAGTAGGTAGCATCGAACAACTGCAGGCCTAATTGGTAAGTTGTTTTTTGGTTTTATCATTTACTTTTCCGATCATATTTTTTATTAATTGACTAACTCGAATTTGCAGAATATAGTTATATTTTTACCTATTTGTATTGTAAAATAATTCTGGGGTATTTATTGATTTATTTTCCGTGAATGCTAATTCATTAGAATCAGCAGTTATATTTAATATTAATTATTTTCAAGTTTAATTTAGTACGTTATTTTTATAGAAATATGTGGGATTTAATTTATTTATTTTTATTTATTTATTTAATTGTATTTTGTAATTGGGGTGGTTAAATTAAAACACTTGGGGTTTACATTTGGTTTAGAAGTCACCTCTAAGATTTTCTGTGCTGCTGGTGGGGAATATTAGAGTTTTGTTGACTTGGGTGGTAGGGGCCCTTCATACATTTATGCTGCGGGTTACCTACATTTTCATTTATCTTCTAGGCACCCAGGAGAAGGGCGTGGCCCGAGCTTTACATCATCTGTTTTGGCCCTGACAACAGAATGTTCTCCAGAAAGTAAATGACATCGCAAATGGTAAATAGCAGTTCTTCAAGACCGTCACCCATGGGTTCGACGAACAGTTAGACAGCTGCGGAGGCAAACACCGAACCACCAGTACATCAAGCTACCACCTGACGCCTCCCTCTTCTCACACAAAGAATTTTATACTATAAGCATAATGTAAATACGAATGCAAAGGTTGCATTTATCTCAAAGCTTCGTTTTTGGAGTTAGGCCACTGTTGCTCTGAGCGCCTCAATTAAAAGTAGATTAGATATTGAATTCCAGCACATACCTGCCTAACTAGTGTTCTCTGTTATCTCTACGTACAATCTTCGTCTTTCTTCGTAAGTATATCTCATTTTTCTATAAAAAGGAATTCAAAAAGATATCTGGTATGTTTTTAAATTTTGCTCACAAGCCTCCATTTTGTTTTATTTATGTAAGTGTTAAGTGTTTAAGAAGCTTTAAACGGTTGTGCCAAAGGAATATTAATAAACGATGAATGGTTGAATAACATTATATATGCAGGTGACACGATAGTTTTTGCCGATAATCTGAATGATTTGCAGATTTTAACAAATCGCATAACAGAAGTCAGCAACAAATACGGACTAGCTCTTAACATAAAGAAGATCAAAATGACAATTAGTAAAAAAACAATACTAAACGCTCAATTTACAATCAATTAACAGAATATCGAAAGAGTCGAGCAATACACATATCTGGGCACCAATTTAAATAGCCAATGGGACCACTCAACAGAAATTAAACAGCGAATAATAAAAGCAGCATTCGTTAGAAAGAGACCCATTTTCAACAGTCGAGATATATCATTGAAAATATAATACCGTCTGTTGAAATGCTACATATTCACAATTCTGCTCTACAGAATGGAAGCGTGGACACTAACTGTGGCATCTATGATTAGGCTCGAAGCTTTCGAAATGTGGTGTTATAGGCGCATCTTATGTTTATCCTACATTGGCCGAATTACTAATTTGGAATTCGTGCGTACAATGGGGAAAGTATGCTTTTTCTCATGAGGATCTTTCAGTGCGTCACAGTTTTTCGATTTCTTTCTAACGCATTAAATTGTATGTGACAGAAAAAAACGCACGTCGGTGATTACATTTCGTCGGTAACATTTATAACATTTATCCTAGTTGTCAATAGATGGCGATATAATCGAAAATATAATAATTTGCGAATTATATAATATATCTACGAATATAATCTGAACAATTTAAAAGACTATACAAATCAAAGAAAATACCATTTTATAAATGCAATAAACACAATTGATTTGTTTTTATGGCAAATTGCAAATAAAATTTGACAACTGTCAGATTTAACTAAAATGTGATGTCATTAAAATGTATATTATCACAGACTTACCTTTTTTTCTATCATTTGTGACGCACTGAAAAATGCTCATGAAAAGAAGCATATGTGATATTTTCATGACCAACAAAACTAAAAAAATAAAATATCTAGGACATGTGATTCTCCAAGGGAAGGTAAATGATAAAACAGGACCGGGACGAAGACGCATTTCCTGCCTTTAAAATTTACGAAAGTGGTATAACACGACTACTACTGAACTGTTCCACGCTGCGGTAAACAAAGTCAAGATAGCCATGATGATTGCCAACATCCGGAACGGATAGGCACTTTAAGAAGAAGAGGTTAAATCCTCTTTCTTGACTTGCTCTTTGTACACTGTCCATAAGATGCTAGCTGGCATCATCGATACTGCTAGCTGGCAAGTACGTCTGTATCGTCCTTACTTACTTACTTACGCCGTGGCGTTACAACCCTTCGTGGGTTTTAGCCGACTCGACAACATGCTTCCACTGTTTTCTGTCTTGAGCAACCTCCATCCAGTTCTCCACGCCCATCGTGCTTAGGTCTCCTGCTATATTATCTCGCCACCGGAGTCGAGGGCGTCCGCGTGGTCTCCTTCCAGTTGGGACTTCCTCCCATACCAGTTTTACTGTTCTTTGGTCAGAATGTCTTCTGAGGTGTCCCGCCCATTGGAGTCTTCTGAACTTTATTTCTTTATTTCTTATGTATCTGTATCATCCGCATGTCGGATATTATTTGTCAATTCTCCATTGATTTTTATTCGTTCGTTTGCTTCATCCAGTGCTTTTTTAAAAATTTCTTTGAAGTAAATATTAAAAAGGAGAGGGGAGAGAACACATCCCTGTCGCAGTCCTTTTCTGATCTCAATGCTCTCTGTGAACGAATTGTCAACTTTTACCCTGTCTGTCTGATTCCAGTACAGACTTGACACAACTCGGATGCTTTGAATGCTTCCATCATCATCATCATTGGCTCTACAACCCATGGCGGATCTTGGCTTGTTCCAGAATCAGCTTCCATTCCTTCCTATCCTTCGCCTTGGTTTTCCAGTTTCTCACCCTTCTCCTCACTCTTACCTCATCCGGTATCTGGCTATAAATGTGATTCGACGTCTCCAACCCATTCATTCTCTCTAAGTGGCCTAGCCACCGCAGCCTGTTTATTTTGGTAAATCTGCCAATACTGGGCTCACTATAAAGGTGGTAAAACTCAAAATTATAGCGTCTACGCCATAAAGGTTTTTTCTGTACACCTTTATAGATAGGTCTGAGGATTTTCCGTTCAAAACAGCCTAACCGTTCTTCATCAGTTTTTGTTATCTTCTACGTCTCTGGCGCGTAAGTAAGTATGGGCTTGATTAGAGTTCTGTATATCAATATTTTTGTTCTTTTTGTGATTATGTTTGATGTTAACAGTCTTTTTAATCCATACCCAAGTAGCACCGAACGGATTTATTAAGTCTTTTAAGGATGCTTTAAAACTGTAGAATAAAACTAAAATTAAAACAAATTGGTTTTTAAGTAAACCTTAAGGTTGTAATAAAACCCCTTTCAGCATAAAAGGGCCCACACTGGAAGAGGTCAATAAAACCAAAAATAAAAACCTTCATAAAACTTTTTTTCTTAAGCAACTGGTTTTAAAACTGCTGTTAATGTGCTTTTAAAACCATGTTAAAGGACACTTTAAGTGCAGGCAGTTTTATGGTGAACTTTACCATAATAAATGATTCTTTAAACCCATATACTCCATATAGGGCAACAAATTTTTACATGTGTTATGATAGGTAGATACGTATTTGTAACTATAAAATAATAAAAAGTACTTGGTTATTTCGGACTGTCAAGGTAGAAAAACACTTGCGCACCCAACTTTATTGATAATGTTAACAAAAATAGGTCTAAATAACTCACGCGCCCTAAAATTCCTGACTTTTGGCGATTAAAAAATAATAATAATAAAACAATTTAAATCCGAAAAATATGAATTTGAAAGAAAAATAATTTTATCTACAATTTTAATGTTTTAATGTTAAAATAAGTCGAATTTATGTCTTTAAGTCGCTTATTTATAATTCTTATGTAAGCCTTATGTTGTAATCTATCATGGCATTCAGCATCTCGAAAGTAATATGACCGAAAACCAAATAAAACTATTTAGTCTATCGACAGAGAATTATTAAGATCAAATGGTTTTATTTTATAACTTTCCAAGAGCATATATCCTACATAAAAGCAAGCTTGCCTTGGAATTAAAACCGTTTAGTTTCAATGCTGCTGTCAATATTTCCACTCGGTTTTAATGTGAATCTAACCTTAAAATCGAGGCGTCGTAGTGTTGTGTGTGTGTTGTATTCTTTGAAAAATAAGCCGTAATGACCAGTTCGTTTATATTTTAAGTGTTTGCGACTTATTTCTTCCATACTAACTGTACTTCCACTTTTTACAACACACTACACCACTGTATCGCTCTAAAACAAATATCCGACCATTTTGGACATGAAAAAAGAGGGGATGAGTGATGAGTTTAGTTTTATTGTTTCTAAAAAGAAGCATAGTTTAGTCTTAACGATAATCAAATTGATTCAGTTAAGAGCGTTTGGTTTTAATATAACCTAATATTTGCTTTTAAAAAAGTAACTTTAAAGAAAACTAAAAAAATAGTTTAAAGGCATATGATTTACTGACCTAATAGTCTTGAGATCAAGTAGTTTTAATAATAGGTTTTATTAGTCATATTGGAGAATCTTTAAAACTGCAATAAAACTAAAAGGTCACAAACTAGAATCTAATAAAACCAAATAAACCGGAAGTTATTCATAAAACTGATAGGTTTTAAAGTGAACTGAGAACAAACCCTTTTAAAACTACAATAAGAAAAATTATCTATTAAGATTAATTAGTCTTATTTGATACTCTTATTAGATACTTTAAAACTAGTGACAAATGCTTAACAGTATTAAAGTTCTAGCAGTATATCTACAAGGTAGCTTTAAAACCATTACCTTCTTATTTACCACAATAAAACCTTTATAAACCTTAAATAAAACTAAAATGTTTTTATTGTGCTACTTGGGGTACGCTCTATTTGCTAGATACATATGTTAATTCCTGCAGTTACTGTATTACTTCAGTTGATTTGTGAGCCTAGATATACGAACTGTCTTACTCCTTCGAAAGTATATTATGTTCCAAACGCTAGATCTTTAGGTTCTGCTACTTGATTAGATTTGTGACCTTCATATACTTAGTTTTATTAGTGTTAACAACTGTAGGCCAGGGTAATAAGACAGAAATATACCCTGTTCGTGACACTTCAACAGCCAGGGTACTGAAGTGTTTTTTCGACAGGTAATACCTATAGGAACAAGTTATAACTATTTCCTGCGTAGGATCTGGCAACCATTTTTATTTGTAAACACTTTAGTGTCAAAAAACGGCCTTTTCTCCTTTTTTTTAAATTAATGGAAAACACTAAGATGGTTTTCTTATTACAGACATCTTCGATAAAATGGAAAAAGCTTTAAAATGGCCATAGGCGTAACCAGGATGATCCTAAGGGGGGGGTTACATCTACCTGAAAGGGGGGGGTTACAACTACTGGAAATATCTGAGGGATATGATGTTAAGCGTATAGAGCTGAAAGTACATCCCAATGGGGGGGGTTACCACCCCCAAAACCCCCCCCTGGTTACGCCTATGAAAATGGCGTATTACAAAGTTTAACACACTCATTTATTATTAATATAATTGCGAAAAATGGTCGAAATTTCAAAAAAAAAATAATTTCAAAGAAATTAATTTATATATTAATTAAAAAATTAATTAATAAACAATAACGATTTCTTTGGTGCTTAATATGTGACAAAAATGTCAAAGCGATTCATTTAATTGTTTAAATTTTATTCAAATTGTTTATCAGAGAGAGCTTTTTTGCAATAACATAAGTTAGAAAAAAATAATGCTGGAACCATTCTACAGGTGTCAAATAAAAGAACATGAGCTAAACTTTCAAATTGATTCAAAAAAGTGAATAAAAAATGCATTTATTAGTAATAAATAATTATGCAAAAGTATCGTCAATTTTCCTTTTTTGAATCCTTTAAACTTTTTGAATAACTTTTTTCAAAAAAATCTATTTTTTACCGTTTTTTAGGTGCATAACTACAAAGTTATGTTATTTATATGATAGTTGATGAAAAATTGTAATAAATATGTGTAATTTATTATATAAAAAAATAAAAGGTTTATAAGGAAAAATTGAACATACTTTTGCATAATTATTTATTACTAATAAGTGCATTTTTTATTCACTTTTTTTAAACCAATTTGAAAGTCTAGCTCATGATATTTCATTTGACACCTGTAGGATGGTTCTAACATTATTTTTTTCTGACATGTTGTTGCAAAAAAAAAGCTCTCTGGGATAAACAATTTTAATAAAATTTAAACAATTTAATGAATCGCTTTGAAATATTTGTCACGTATTAAGTACAAAGAACCCTGATTTTACAAAAATTTCAAAGCCCTATACTTACTTATGTTTTCAATAGTTATTGCAAAATTAATTTTTTTGGAATTTCGACCTTTTTTCGCCATTATATTAACAATAAATGAGTGTATTAAACTTTGTAATACGCCATTTTAAAGCTTTTTCCATTCTCTAGATGGTTGTACTAAGAAAACCATAAGTCTTACTGTTTTCCACGAATTTGCAAAAAAAAGGAAAAAAGACCGTTTTTGACATTAAATTGTTTATAAATAAAAATGGCCGCCAGATCCTACGCACGAAATAGCTACAATTTGTTCTTACAGGTATTACCTGTCGAATAAACGCTTCAGTACCCTGACTGTTGAAGTGTCATGGAAAAAACCTTATTACCCTGGACTAGGGATGGGAAAAACCTACCGGTTTTAACCTAAAACCGGCTTTTTAACTTCGCAATAACCGGTTATTTTTTTGTCCCGGTTATAACCGGTTTTTTCTTTTTAAAGTAAAAACTGGTTTTTAGGTTTTTACGGTAATTAGGATTAGGTTAGGTATTATTTTGGATCCCAATCATAATTATTATTTTTAAGTAATTATTCTAAACAAAACCATAATTCAAATTTTATTTTATAAATACAGAAGCAAACTGAAAGTGCAAACTCACATCAGCCAGAAACAATTAAGTTTTATTATAATATTTCGTTGAAAAGGTATTTTAATCATAATATTTACATAAGAAGTGATCTGGTTGAAGTAAACGCAAACATCATCTATTTTTCACACTTGACTCTTGACATTGAAAGTGGGTGAATGACTTTTTCTGATTACCAAAAATAATGCTCTGACTATGAATATCAAATTACCGGTTACGAATACGAAGCTCCAAGGATTTCCCTATGTTTTCAAAACGATACACCCATACAGGAAGTATTAAATGAGTTAAAATGTACCTATTATACAAATATACAAACGTGTTAAAAGAAATACATGATACATTTTTTTTGATGGTAGTAAAAATAAAAGATAAATTGCATTATCCAATTTACTTTTAAGTAAAATATATATGTTGATATTATTTTTTTTAAATCCCATTTGAAAGAGTCTGGGAAATTTTTTATAAGTTGAAATGGTTGGGTTAAATTGTATATAATTGCAATATGTATTATATTAATCTTACGCTATATTATAATGTAATAATAATCAATAAATATATAATAATAATAAAATAATAAATAAATATAATAATTAATAGAATAAAATGGTTTTATTAAATTATTGTGTTTTATTTATATTGATATTGATGCTATCGATAGTAGGTACTAATTTTGATCATGTTGCTATCGAGTATCGAGTCGAGTGGAGTATCGCAAGCTAAAGTGCATTGTAAATGTAACATTGTATCCTATTGGATTAAAAAACCGAAAACCGGTTTTTGGAAAAACCGGTTTTTTGACCGGTTATAACCGCCAAGTTAAACCGTAAGCAAAAAAACCGGTATAACCGAAAACCGGTGTTTTGTCAAAAACCGCCATCCCTACCCTGGACTACTGGTAGTCCCATTGATTTTAGTGCTGCTTCCAATGTCGTGAACGATTGAACCATGTCCGCCTTCTTGCTATGATATCAATGTCATCTGCATACGCTCGGATGCTTCCATACTATTAAATAATAAAACATATTTATATCTTACTGTACATATTTTTAGGTCATACCATATTTGGCCACATGGTATTCATACAATGTTAAATATATCAAATTTTATTGTAGAAGAAAAGTTTAATTCTCGCAAATGAATTACGTGATAATGGGTGTGTACGTGTTTGTGTTTATACTTGTGTCTGTAATGTGTGTTAGTGTGGGCGTCTGTATTTGTAGGAACATGTTGACAATGAACATCACAATACGCATATTTGCATATTTGCAACTAATTTGTATCAGTATCAGTGATGCTCTTCGCAAATTATCGTCTTTATTAATGTAACTATTAAAACAGTTGTAGTGTGGTCGCGTCTCGTGCTAATTAACTAAACCACTCGAGTTATGCACGTGAGTGTTTGCAGTAGGGCTTTTTGTGTTTCTAACTCTATTAGATAGTCTCTCCCAAATACCATTCACTTACTTCAATTATTTAGATGACGAAACGAGGTCTTATAAAAATTTGAAGAAAAATAATAGTATTGTTGATACAATCATATGTGTATATATTTAATAAAGTGGTGGCATTGTTAAAATCTTGACATATATGTATATACAGGGTGTCCAGAAACTCTCCTGACAAACGACAACCGGAGATTCCTCAGATAATTTTAAGAGGCGTCCGTTGTGGGTGGGGCAACGGTTATTATATCGCATAACTTTTGTGTCTTTAATTTTTATGCATTTTTTACACTGGATTATTAAGTTGTGAGGTATTTTCATACTAAAATATACTCTTGTTTTAAGCCGGTAGGATGCACCGTTTTCTAGAAAATTCGATTTGAAAATTTTTAGTTTTTTTCAATTTGAAAAAAATTTTCAAGAAAAGCCATGTATTCTACCGACTTAAACCAAGAGTAACTTTTAGTACTGGAATACCTCATAATTCAATAATCTAGTGTCAAAAATAAATAAAAATTAAAGACAAAAAAGTTATGAGGTAAAAAAGCTGTTGACCTAATAGACCTGCATCCCGCGTACAAAAAAAGTTGATTAATAGGAAGCTGAAAATTTGTTAATAGCTTAAGGGTGTCTAGTCGCACAAACTTGGATGCATGGGAACAATGGAACAGGGGAAGTTTTAATTGTGGAACGTCAGACTACGAAAACGTTCCATGTATTTTGTCGGATAGAACTTTCAATTGATTTGTTACCATTTCATTAGATTCTCATGCAAAAATCCGACTGGTGTTTATCACCAACTGGGCATTCTAATGAGTGGAACACGAAGAACATTTCAAATGGCAGGAATCATGTTGGTTAGTAATAGGAGTCTGATTTTTGCATGAGAGTTTAATGAAAGGGTAACAAATCAATTGGATGTTCTGACCGACAAAATACATGGGACATTTTCGTAATCTGACGTTCCAAAATTTTAAACTGTTCCACAATTAAAACTTCCCCTGTTATGGTGTGCCCGTAAATCAAAGTTTGTCCGACTAGACACCGTTAAGCTATTAACAAATTTTCAGCTTGCTATTAATCAACTTTTTTTCGTACGCGGGATCCAGGCCTATAATCTAAACGGACGTGTATGACCGGCACGCATCTAAACATTCCGTATATGTATTTGGAACCTAGGAGTTTTCTATTGGTTCGTTGCAGCACGCGGTCATATTTTAACCAATAAGCGGCGAGGTCCCAAACGCATATACGGAATATTATTCGGTTCCAAATTCATATACGGAATGTTAAATATTCGTACACCGAAAAAGATAAGTTTTTATTAGAGTCTGTTAAAAGGAGATTAATTTTAAAATACTTGTTACTGTATTATTAAATAAAAATAAAACAATTATAGTATTTGGAATGTTATTTGGTGCGAAATTCATATCCGGTATGTTAAATATTCGTAGAACAAAAAGACGATTTTTATTAAAGCCAATTAAAATGATACTGGTTTTTAATAGTATATTATGCAACGAGCATTTAATGATGGTCATTATGAAGCGAGTGTAAGGAATACGAAATATAAGCGCCTAGCGGCGAGTTTCATATAGAGTATGAGCTTCATAATAATAATTAAATGCAAGTTGTTTACACGATTTTTTTTATGATCATTCACAAAAAAATATATTCAAATTTATTAATTTTGTAACGCAAACAAATTAAGTAGTTTGTCAGTCTGACAGTTTGTTTACATATTGAGAACTGTCAAAGATATGTATTTGATTCGCCATTGGTTACTGCGCGTGTACCACCTTTATCGCGAATGTCATATCGCGATTCTATTGGTTAAAAATCTGTTTCCTAATTAAAATATGTATCATAATGAAGTTCATTATGATACAGGTAGTGACATCATAATTGATATTTTATAGTATGAGAATAGAAAAATTATTGTTAATGTATTATTAAAGATCCACAAGGAAAAAGGTTTTCCTGTAGTTGGCTGTATACCATATAATACAAAAAAACGAATAAAGTCCTTTATAAAAAGTCTATATTTAAAATCCCTAAAAAGGGCTACATCACAGAACTAGTTTTAGATTGGTTGACCAATCATCATCAGTGCTTTCCTAAAATGAATATAACCTGATAAAATGATTGGTTTTAAAATTTTGACTACGTTTAAAAAAGTCGTAGGTTATACCTACTCACGTGTCCTTACCATGCTAACCACCAAAATATAATATTACAAATTTTATTTACATATATTACATAATTACAAATACATGTATTTGTAAACATGTATTACACATGTATTTTACATGTATTACAAATACATGTAAAATGTATTTTGGTGGTTAGCATGTAAGATCACGTGAGTGTAACGTACAACTTTTTTTAACCGTAGGCGTAGTCAAAATTTTATAACCTTTGCACCATTTTATAAGGTTATATTCATTTTAGGAAAGCACTGATGATGATTGGTCAACCAATCGAAAACTAGTTCTGTGATGTAGCCCTTTTTAGGGATTTTAAATATTGACCTTTTACAGTCGAACCCGCTTATTAGAATACCTGTTAAAGGAATATTCCGCTTTAAAGAATAGAAATTTGCGGTCCCGGAACGTTTCTACTAGCCACCAATGATCGGTTATTAGAATATCCCTTTTATAAGAATAATTTTGCTTGGCAAGAAAGCTATTCCAATAAGCGGGTTCGACTGTATAAAGGACTTTATTCGTTTTTTTGTATTATATGGTATACAGCCAACTACAGGAAAACCTTTTTCCTTATGGATCTCTAATAATACATTAACAATAATTTTTCTATTCTCATACTATAATATATCAATTATGATGTCACTACCTGTATCATAATGAACTTCATTATGATACAGATTGTCAATATTATACAGATTTTTAACCAATAGAATCGCGATATGACATTCGCGATAAAGGTGGTACAGGCGCAGTAACCAATGGCGAGTCAAATATATACGCTTTGACAGTTCTCAATATGTAAACAAACTGTCAGACTGACAAACTACTTAATTTGTTTGCGTTACAAAATTAATAAAGTTGAATATATTTTTTTTGTGCACGATCATAGAAAAAATCGTGTATACAACTTGCATTTAATTATCATTACGAAGCTCGTACTCTATACGAAACTCGCCTCTAGGCGGCTCGTTTCTTATCCCTTATACTCGCTTCATAATGACCATCATTAAATGTCCGTTGTATAGTATACTATTAAAAACCAGTCTCATTTTAACTGGCTTTAATAAAAATCGTCTTTTTGTTCTACGAATATTTAACATACCGTATATGAATTTCGCACCAAATAACATACCAAATACTATAATTGTTTTATTTTTATTTAATAATACAGTAACAAGTATTTTAAAATTAATATCCTTTTAACAGACTCTAATAAAAACTTATCTTTTCCGGTGTACGAATATTTAACATTCCGTATATGAATTTGGAACCGAATAACATTCCGTATATGCGTTTGTGACCTCGCCGCCTATTGGTTAAAATATGACCGCGTGCTGCAACGAACCAATAGAAAACTCCTAGGTTCCAAATACATATACGGAATGTTTAGATGCGACGGGCACTAGAAATTCGCAGTTGACGAAATCGATTCATATCTGGAAGATAAATGAACGTACCAGTTTTGTTTTGCTAAATAGTTTTTTTTTTAATTTTTTTCGAATTTAAAAAACGAAAAATTTTCAAATTGATTCTTCTAGAAAATGGTGTATCGTATGGACTTAAAGCAAGAGTACCTTTTAGTACTATAATACCTGACAATTTATTAATCCAGTGTCAAAAATACTTAGTTAACACTTTGGGGCCTAGTGGCTCCACCGTGGAACCACCTTTAAACAAATTTTTTCTTACTGCCCCAGTAATCGTACACTGGGACCACCGCACCGGCAGGAATGCAATGTATACGTCTTGTATTTCACCGATCACGCGATTACAAAATTCTAGGAGCAATTATGCATAGTGTACATTGTACATCATACATTTGGCGCGCTAACAAGTGGATGACAGTGAGGTTATTTTATTGCTGTAAATAAACAAACATTTTGCTATTGATAAAAGATATGTATTATGTTAATTTGTTGATAAATAGATGTATTTATTTATACCGTATTGAGACTTTATGAACTGCGAAGATAACTTAGTGAATTTTGATATTTTGTTTGGTGGTTCCAATAGGTGCCACTAGGCCATCGGTAACTAGTATGTATGTTTTGTTATAGAATTCCAAAATGAAAAGACGTCTTGATTTGAGTAAAATAACAAGTAATGACGCTTATAATTTACTAAGAGATATCTATCCCATCGGATGGATCTGACTTTAAAAAAATTGTTTCATTACATTTCACGCTAAATAATTTTTTCGTTTGTGGCCTAGTGGTTCCACATGGTACAACCGTTTTTTATAATAATTACAAAAATATGATATAAAAAACCTTTTTTTGTCTATTTTTTGCCCTGATATGTCCTAAGAACAAATTATTCACCATCTATTATAAACAAAAAAAAGTCCGTCCACAAAGGGTTAAAGACAAAAAAAAAATTATGCGATAAAATAACCGCTGCCCTACCGAAAACGGATGCCTATGTCCTGTACTAGAAATTCGCAAATAATGATGGAATCGATTTATTTCTGGAAGATAAAAAGAAGTATCAGTTTTTGTTTTTCTAAATAGAAGCTCTCCGGGGGTATTTAAAAAAACTAATTACAGAGAGCTCTAGTTCCCTTAGGAAGAATTTTGGGACTTCGATCGAATCGAATCGAATGGAATCGAATGAAATTTAATGACATGGAATCGAATCGAGTCGAGTCGAATCGAATCAAATCTAATGGAATTGAATCGAATCAAATAAATTTCATGTAAATACAAAATAAAATTTCAGTAACCTACATATAATAACGCGTTATAAAAACTATTCACTTTTGTCGGCACTCCCAAGTGACACGTTCTTTTTTTGGCCTAACTTAATTCATTGTACTTGGGTAGCACACAGGGAAAGCAGAATTGCATAAAAAATAAGAAATATTTTTCCGTTGGTGAATGGTTTTAAAAATGTTATGAAAAGATTTTCGTGTAGGCTCCGTTGGGGGTACAGATATATAAGTAAAGACTTCCCAGTTGTCACCTAAACAAGTAAATACCAGGTGGAAAACATAATTAGTTATGTCAGAATTTGTTGATGAGATTTCCGAAGCATTCCGAGAGGCAAAGAAATTACAAGTTATGAAATTAAAACAGCAGATCAATAACAATTTGTAAATTAATAGTTACCACAATTACTTTATTAGACAGACAAGAAGTTTTATGTTAGTCGAATGGAATTAAGCCAGATTTATTATCTGCGCTGAAATACCTATGCTCCAATTAGGTACATCTCTCGATATAGAACGTTACATGAGGCCTATAGAATCAAAACCTGCTACATCCATGTTTTGAAATTTTGTCAGGAGGCTAATAAAACATTAAAAATGTAAATTTTCCAAAAAATATCCGGCATTTCTCAATCAAAGGGGCATCAATAAATATCATAAAATGTCACACTAATTTGTCACTTTTCTTAATACATCTCTTCTTAATACATTTCTTACATCTTCAGAAATTTGTACTTTTAGTTTGGATTTAGCAAAACGAGAACTTTGGATTTAGCAGATTTTGATTCTGTTGGGCTCATATTCAATGTACAAATTAATTTTAAGCGGCCGAAGACATAGTTTTAAAACCGAAAATAAACGGTTTGTTTCGACCCGTCAGATTACCGTTCTCGGAATGGTTACGCGTATGCGCAGTAACGAAAAATGCTATACGGTAATCTGACGGGTTGGAACAAACCTAACAGCATTTAGATATAGCTATTAATATTTAATAGCAAAAAAAAATTAAGGAGAAGATGTTCTGTGTAAGAGGTATATTTATTTGAAACCCCAATAAAGGGCCACATTAAAAAACAGAACGTTTTCGCTCTAAAGAGAGCATCATCAGGGTTCTAAGCCTAAAATAAGTATAACCATAATTAGTGAAGACAAGAGTAAAAAATTTAAAGGTTGACCAAGATAAAAAATTAGGTTATAGTCACAAGCTCTACATGCTAAGCCATCAAAAATACATGGGCTAAAACCCTTAAAATGCCGACTAGAAGCCTTACATTAGTGTGTTATATATTAAACCCTTGCCATGGGTGAAATTTAAGAAAGATATACCTCAAAGCAACATATGACTATACCACGAGCATGTGGGTGGTTGAGTTAATTTCTCTGTCTTCACAAAGAGAAAGGTGAAAGCCAACTGATTACAGGTGACAGGTGTGAAAGCGTTTCAGACTAATGACAGTACGAGACAGACAGTGTAACATGAAGTTTTGTGAACTGATATGTAGTTAGCTACACCAGCCACTAGTTATAAAAATTATTATTTGTGGTAAAATTCAATAATAACAACAAAAATATCATGTGCAGGGAGTACAAGTATTTCCTATTAAGCTAACAAGAATAATATAGTGAAAATAACGTTATTTAAAACCAATTGTAAATGGGGTTCAAATAAGTGTATTACTAAGGATAGGCAAACCAGCCGGGGATTGTAGTCTGCGGTAGTTGGGACTAGTTCCCTCCTCCTGCGGATTGCAAACCCACGGGGGGTTGACCACGACCCATCTGGCGCGTCCCAATGGCTGATAGGGTGAGCCAGTGAGAGGGGGAGGTGCGACATGAAGTTCCGGACTTGTCGGAGAGCATGACGCTCCTCGCACACTCGCTGGTAAGATTGCTAAATAATGTGGGCTTCCACAGAATAGGCACCGCGGATCATGTGGTAGCACAGTTTAGGGGAGGCAGCTGACCTGTGCTTTGAGAGGATGAATGACGAGGACCCGTGTGTCGCGGGAGGAAGGACCTGGTATCAGCCCAAATCGTGCGACACATGAGCCCTTCCATGAGAGAGTGAATGACTGCTATCATACCGTGCCTGGCAGACGGGTGGTTGTTGAGGAAATGTTTGCCAGGTGTGGGGGCTTGCCTTAACCGGCCGGCCAAGTGGAAGGTAACCACAATAAAAATCCCCTCAAGCTAAGGTGGAACAGCATAAGCCGAAGGTTTGGCGTAGTAGAGGATGCTCCTACGGGACTTAGGGGTTGCTAAGCCGCTATTATGCGAACTCCGGGAAATGGGCGAATCCCTGGTTTTATTAGCCTTCCTGTGTTAATGCGGGGCTCTGGCACAGGTGACCAAAACTTCCCTAGCTACTCGTGGGATAAAACATGGACCAACAAAAACAAAATAAAAAAAAAGAGGCTGGAGTGATCTCGGACTCGGACGAGTCCTCCAGCTCAAGCACTGTCGTGGACACAATAGAACACGACAGTGAAGCATCAGCGGGAACTCAAGGAACCGCTGATACAATCACGACAGGGGCTGAAAGAATGGACCTGTCAGACAAAAAACGTTTGTCTGGGGCTCAGAAGAGGAAACAGACAAAGGAAAGAAAATGGCAGAAGGGACGTGGGAACAACGACCACGGAAAAGGATGCAGAGGAAAGAGGGCTCTTCTAGACCTGCTATCGGGACAGACAAAGGACCCGATAAAGAAAGTAAGAAGAGACCCCGAGAGTACTCTGCTACACCACCCCAGGTCTCCAAAAAGACGAAGCAGGCTCCCAGACCTGCTGACTCTTATACAGAGGCCGCACAAAGACTCAGGATGGCGATCGTAGATCGACGACATCCGGAGGTAACACTGGATCAGGCTCAAGCTGACCTGATCCAGAGTAGGATTGCGGATGCAATGGATGAAGCTCCTTCGGGGAGCAGTAATCCACTGCAGTTCGCCAGAACTACCTTTAGCGGAGGCGTCTTATGGATTACCCCCGCTAATGAACACACCAAAAACTGGCTGGTAGGTGCAGTGGAACGGCTGGGCCGTTTGTGGGAGAACGCGGATTTGACGGCTGTCGAATCCAAAGATCTTCCCAAAAGACCCAAAGTTCTTGTGTTTATACCAGGCCAGACACAAGAAGAGGGAGTTATCCGAACACGACTGGGGCAACAGAATCCAGAATTAAGAGTGGGAGGGTGGCTCCTTCTAAACAAAAAAGTAGAGAAGGAAGGAGTACTCCTGGCCTTCTCTATAGACGAAGTGTCCTTCAGGGCCCTCGAGAGGAACCGTTTCCGAGCTTATTACAGACTCGGAATGGTCATCTTTAGAGTCCTTGGAGCAAAAGATGGAGGGGAGAATCAGAATCCTTCAAATTAACTTGCAGCACAGTAAGGCTGCTTCGGCTGCCCTTACGGCTGCAAAAAGGGAATTCGATGTGGCCCTTATTCAGGAACCCTGGGTGAACAGGGGAAATATTATGGGGTTAGGGGGAGTTGGAGGGGAACTCATATATGACAGAACCTCCGAGGTCCCTCGAACCTGCATTATTATCAAAAAGAAATTTAACATACTGCCGTTAACAAATTTTTGTTTTAGAGACTTGACGGCAGTCAAGATAAGGCCGGGGAAGGGAAGGGTGTCAAGAGCGATTACGCTCGCATCGGCGTACCTTCCATATGATGCACCTGGTTCTCCTCCAACTAAGGAAGTGGAGCAGCTGGTAAGAGACTGCAGGGGATCCAGAACCCAGCTGATCATCGGCTGTGATGCTAATGCACATCATACAACGTGGGGAAGTACGAACACGAATGTAAGAGGTGAATCTATACTCGAATTTGTCATGGAAAACGAGCTGAACATAATAAATTCAGGTAATAAACCGACTTTTGTGACTAGGGCTCGAAAGGAGGTCATAGACATAACGATAGCCACCAACTACGTTAGCAATAAAATTACAAATTGGCGTGTGTCTGATGATGCGAGTTGCTCGGATCACAGACACATACAATTTGAAGTAGGGGAAAAAACATGTACCCTAGAAACCTATCGTAACCCTAGGAAAACTAACTGGGAGGCTTATAAAGCAGACCTGGAATATAGTTTAAAACAGACTAAGGATACGATAAGAAATACAACAGACCTCGAAATGGTTGTGGAGCAGCTGCAAGACACAATCATCTCGGCGTATAATGACAACTGTCCTTCAATCAATAAGGAATCCAACAGGAAAGTGCCCTGGTGGAATGAGGGACTTAAAGAATTAAGAAGGAAAGTTCGTAAAAAATTCAACAACGCAATGAACAAGAATATCAGTTGGGATGAATACAGAAAGGCCCTAACTGAGTACAATAAAACTCTGAGGAAGCAGAAAAGAGAATCATGGAGAAGGTACTGTGAGGATATAGAAAGAACTCCAGAATACGCCAGACTCCATAAGATTCTCTCAAAAGGACCTCAGAGCCCGATATATACTCTCCAAACAGAAAACGGAGAGTACACAGAAACAGGGGAAGGAACTATTAGAGAACTGCTGAAAGTCCACTTCCCCGGTTCCCAAGTTACAGACTTAACTTTGGAGAACTGCCAGAAATCAGAACTAGATACCCCTCTGTGGGCATCCAAGGAGAAATGGCAGGCAGCAAAGAAAGTAGTAACTGGGGAAAAAGTAAAATGGGCACTACACTCATTCGAACCTTATAAATCGCCAGGATTAGATGGGATTTATCCAGTACTGTTGCAGAAGGGATCCGACCTTCTGGCAAATAGAATATGTACAGTGCTTCGGAGCAGTTTGGCTCTAGGATATATTCCAAAGGCATGGAGAATGATCAGAGTAACTTTTATACCAAAACCTGGAAAAACTGGACAGGATGGGGCAAAGTCTCTGAGACCAATAAGTCTTATGTCTTTTCTGCTTAAGACGCTAGAAAAACTGCTAGATAGGCATATACGGGATGGCGTATTGGAAAACAGACCGATACATAAGAACCAGTATGCATATAGAGCAGGAATGTCAACAGAGACAGCATTACATCAGCTTGTAGAAAAAGCTGAATATGCTCTCAAGCACAAAGAGGTACTATTAGCGACCTTTTTGGACATAGAAGGAGAGTTCAATAACATATCCTTAGAAACAATCTCAAGAGCATCGAGGAGAAAAGGGATCGATGAAATTTGTTGCAAGTGGATAGACCACATGCTACAACAGAGACTCGTATATACGTCCATTCTAGGGGAGAGCATTATCGCCCAGGTCCGACGAGGGTGTCCGCAGGGAGGTGTTCTGTCCCCGCTAATATGGAACCTTGTCATGGACGATTTGCTTGAGTCCCTGGAATTGAACGGCCATGAAACCCTGTGCTATGCAGACGACTTGGTAGTCCTTGTTCAGGGAAAATTCCAAAACATAGTAAGGGAACGCATGCAACAGGCCCTTAATATTGTCACCAAATGGACTGAGGAAGAAGGGCTGAGAGTCAGTCCTTCCAAAACAGTCACAATTGCGTTCACCAGAAGAAGGAAGCTGGAGGACTTAGGGCCTCTGATCCTTAATGGTGAACAATTGGAGCTGTCTAAAGAGGTAAAGTATCTAGGGGTTATACTGGACCCAGAACTTACCTGGAACCGACAGCTTGAAAGAGTAATTAAAAGAGCGGAGGCGACATTAATGCTGACCAGACGCACACATGGAAAAACATGGGGACTCTGTCCGAAAATGGCGTACTGGACATATACAACGATAGTGAGACCCATGATAACATATGCATCCTTGGTATGGTGGACAAAGATGCAGCAAAGAACCGCTATAAACAAGATAAGCAGGATACAAAGACTTGCATGCTTGGGAATAACGGGAGCAATAAAAACAACACCGACGGCGGCACTGGAAACCCTGTTAGACCTACCCCCTCTTGATATATTTATCAAAGGGGAAGCGAGGATTGGAGCATACAGGCTGCAAGGAAAACCAAGGGATAAATACGAGAACCTTGGCCATAATCAGATTTGGAACTATGGTGGGGTAAGTATATCTGATACATACACTGACCACATGGTACCAAAATACACATTTAATAGGAACTTCGGAATAGAAATCAATGACCGAAGGGAATGGAACAGCATCAGTAGCAAAATCAGAGGATCGATCTGGTATACAGACGGATCAAAAACCGATGAAGGCACTGGAGCCGGTATTTTTAGTGAAACAGAGAATGTAGGACTCAGTTTCTCACTAGGAACATACACAACTGTGTTTCAAGCGGAAATGTACGCAATTCTGCAGTGTGTCGCAATGAACAACTTGAGGGCCTATGAAAATAGACGGATCAATATACTCACAGACAGCCAAGCATCACTGAAGGCACTAATGAGCCCGAAAGTGACGTCAAGGCTGGTATGGGAATGCCGGCAAGAACTGGAAGAACTGGCCGAAAGAAATAGTGTAACTCTATTCTGGGTGCCAGGACACACCGGGATAGACGGTAATGAGAAAGCAGATGAGCTGGCAAGGAACGGTTCATCAACTTTATATTTTGGCCCAGAACCTGTTCTAGGAGTACCTAAAACAATAATTAGGGGACAAGTCAGGGAATGGGTCAAAAACAAACACAAAGAATACTGGGGGAACGTACCTGGTCAGCGACACGGGAGGCCCTTAATAAGGGAACCCTCAAAACGGAGAGCTGAGGAACTAATAAAATTACATAGGAGTCAGCTCCGCATAATTTCAGGTCTTCTCACGGGTCACTGTGCCCTAAAAGGACACCTGAATAGAATTGGGCTGTACGAAGGGAACCTTAACTGCAGACTGTGCAATAGGGGAACTGAAACAGCACATCATGTACTGTACGAGTGTGAGGCTTTGGATCACAAAAGGCAGGCTATTTATGGACAACCAAAATTAAGTCCAGCAGAATATGCCACCCAACCCATGCTAGGGATGTACAATTTGGTACGTGGAACCAAGCTTGTGGATTGGGTGACATAAAAGGTAGGATGGTTGGCACAATAAGCCCATGTGGCTGCAGTGCCATCGGAGACATATGTCAGACGACCTCCAAAAAAAAAAAAAAAAAAAAAAAAAAAAAAAAGGATAGGCAACCAAACATACATGCGATATATTTTAATTTAAAGTTAAAGCAAAAATAAAGTTAACCCATTCGCTGTCGATCACGCGCCTGCGTATGATATGGTTACGTCAGTCAGGTGCCGTTCAGACGCCAGCAAGTGATATGGTTACTTCAGTCAGATGCTGTGCAGGAGAATGGCTTCTAGCCGAGACCTATCCTTTTTGATATGCTGAAAATGGGTTAATTCACTTTGTATAATAGATAATAATCCCCATATTATGCTCACTAGTATGTTAATTAAGATTTCTGCGTTTTACAATAAAAACCTTTGTCTGTATGGACTTATTTCACTTCAATTTTTGTTACCAATAAATCCGAGCTCTACTGATAAGTAGAAAACTGTAACTTCAAATTTTTATTTTGAGTTGAAAGCATTAGTTGATTTCCATATAAATATGCTCCAAGTTGATATTGGTATATATATAAATTTATATCAAAAAGGGACAAGGAAAAATAACAAAAAAAATATATCCTAAACAGTAAGAAATCCGTTCCATTCTCCTCCTCGCACTGTTATCCTTCTCTTTATAACATTAAACGGATTTATTTCAAGAAATTCGGGCCCGTCTGAGTCTCGAGACTACAAGTTACGTTCGTTTCTTGTTCGCCGCCCTTATTTAAGAACCAAGGATCACTCTCGGAATAAAATGCGAGTTCGCAGAAGATCTGATGAAGCCCTTTTAGAGTTCTAATCTGGTATTCACATATTCTATTGTAAATATACTTCCGTTTAATAAAAAGGACAATAAAATAGATAGGGTCTAAAGTACTTTAGTGCCCTTTTCTCCCTTTCTTTATGGTCGAAATGTTACAGTGTAACCATCAAAAATCGATTAGGGAAAGAAAGAAAATTTGATACGCTAAGTTCGTCAATTGTTTTTGGGATCAAACGCGCTTTATTCTGATCTCTTTAAGTTGTTAAGCTTTAAATTGATCAAATCGACTATATAATACACTGGAAAATAATGTAACCATATAAAACGTTATCCTATAAAAGTCTTAACCTATTCAAATATTTTGGAATTATTGAATATTTCATTACAAGAAACTGAATGTCTGAATATATTCTGATACTTAGTTTATATACAGAGTGATTTTTATATGTCTGGAAACTCTCAATTATATCGGAAAATGCTTGCACGATTTTTATAGATTTTGGTTGGTAAGGGTTTACTAATGCGCCCGATATTAAAGTGGTAATTAAATTGTTGTCAGATCTTCAGTTTTGCTGGAAATCTTATGAACTTTCTTATTTGAAATGGGATACCCTGTATATTTTTCGCGTTTTGAAGTCCTTAAGAAATACTGATTATTTTTCATGCTATATTCCCTATACCTAACTGCCACAATTTCGGATTTATTGCTACATTTATTTAAAAAAAAAATTTAAACACATTATAAAAATCAATTTTTTTGGCCTGGGTAGACATTATTTTAAGTTCTTTGGATCATTGCGAACAAAAAAGGTCTTTTATAACTTTTCTCTAAAATTAATCGTTTCCGAGTTATATACAATTTAAAACCAAAAAAAAATCGAATAAGGATGATTTTCAAGGTTCAAAAACACAAATAAAAAATATTACTTTTGAAACTACGAAGTACCTAAATTCAAGATCAAGATATATTTTATCACATACCGATATTATTTGAGCTTTGATTTGAATTTGAGCTTGCTTCATTTTAAAATATTGTTTTTGAGTTATTAATGCAACCCGATCGCCCGTGTCCTCTCATATGCGCTTCATTAACAATAAATGAAAATCAATGTTTTATTATAAAACGTGCCAAAAGATATCATGCCGAGCTGATAATAGAATCTTTGAGCTTGAATTTAGGTACTTTGTAATTTCAAAAATTATATTTTTTACTTGTGTTTTTGAACATTGAAAATCGTCATTATTCGACTTTTTTATCAGTTTTAAATTGGTTATAACTCGAAAACGATTACCTTTGGAGAAAAATTACGAAAGACCTTTTTTGTTCCCAATGATCTCAAGAACGTAAAATAATGTCTACCCGGGCCAAAAAAATTGATTTTTATAATTTGTTTAATTTTTTTTTTTTTAAGAAATGTAGCAATAACTCCGAAACTATGGCATTTAGGTATAGGGAATATAATATGAAAAATAATCAACATTTCTTAAACTCTTCAAAGCGCAAAAAAATATACAGGATGTTCCATTTAAAATAAGCAAGTTCATTAGTTTTCCAGAAAAACGAAAGATCTGACAACAATGTAATTACCACTATAATATCGGCCGCATTAGAAAACCCTTACACACAATAATCTATAAAAATCGTTCAAGCCGTTTCCGAGATAATTAAGGGTTTCCATACATAAAACTTACTCTGCATGTAAATTAAATAAAATCTAATCTAATAAAAGGCTAGGACGACACGTCAAGCGGAAATGCAGTTTATCCGGGACGATAACTCCTAGGCGCCACCTAGGAAAGAAAGCTAAACTACCAACTGACATCTTCCGTGAATATAATCATTTTTATTTAAGGGGAAAGGAACAAAATGCAAAATTTTGACTCCTGTCAAAATTTTCAATTTAAGTATTTTAAATGTAATCATATTTTCGAATCCTGAGAAAACCAGTAAGTATTTTTGAACAATTTAAACGCAAAATGAAAGATTACTTTATTACCGAGGGCCGACAGTCCCTTAGAATGAATAAAAAGTTTCTTTTGAATGAGATATTTGAAATAAAAATCACACTAAAGTTTCTCTTAGTTTTTCACCCCTGTAACTTATTAAAATAAACATTATAGAAGTTTTCAGGGATTTTTGGCCCTCGGTAATAACGTAGTCTTTCATTCTGCGTTTAAATTTTTCAAAAATACTTATTAGTTTTCCCAGGATTCGAAAACAATTAATCCCATTTGAATAGCATTAAAGCCGAAAGTTCGTACCCATCCCCTTAATAAAAGACTATAATTAATTAGATATATTATGTTTTGTTCAATAAAATAATGAAGTATTGCCCTAAATCAGCCGCTAAATAAAGCCGCATTTATATTAGGAGCTAACCCGTTGTCCTAGGTAAGCGACGGAAAACGACGCGACGCGATGCGATGCGTTGCGATGCGATGCGACCAGTAATTCACGCGACGTGTGGCTTATGTAGCGTCGCATCGCGTCGCTTTCCATCACTCAAACCAGGACAAACGTGACGATGTCAATTATTCATTCCTATTCTTAAGTGTGGGGAAGTATACGGCAGTGTTACTAGAAAATTCATATTTTAAATACTTAGCTAAAAAATTCCATAAACGAAAAAGAAAGACAACAAATGTCATATATTTAGAAAGAGTAAATTTGGAGAGTTTAATCATTTATATCCGAAATTAATAAAATAATCCACGTTGGTTTAAAGAGTATTGTGGCTTATTCACTTTCGATTATATCATTACAGCTGTTAAACTCAGTATTAATAACTGAGCTATCAATAAGTAATTTTCAAAACCAACTTCTATTGAGAAGAGGCTGTTACTGACTTTAAGGTATGTTAATGAAAAAACACTGGTACTATATAGTTATTATTAGTTTTGATTTATTTAATAAACTATTGCGTAGCATAATTTGAATTGAAAAAAGCAATGGGGCGTCTCACTGTGTCGTGTCTTGTCGCGAACAAATCAAGTTCGCACTTCGTCGCGTCTTGTCGTAGACTGATTAACCCGAAAACGTAGGCCATACACAAATACAACCATTACTTGATATTTTCGCGTCGCATCGCGTCGTGTCGCGTTGTCGCGTTTGTCGTTCACCTAGGACAACGGGTAACGGTTAAATAAGAAAACGACAAACCAATTTTTAATATCACGTTTTGCTTCCTGTAGCTAGGAGCATGCATTTTATTTTACCAAGCAGTTCACAAATTATCATTCTTATCATAAACGAAATTATGTACAGTGAAGTGGAATTTAAATTGTGCAACAATAAGTTCATTTTGGTCCGTTTTGGGCGAAATATGGTATTTTCACTAATGGTAGGGGAGCAAAGTATGCTAAATTTGCAGTCACTCGAGCATTATGGGGACCAATTGGGTTGTGATTATTACGTCCTAATACCAAAAAAAGTTAAGTAAAATTTTCCATTTTAGTGGGGACTTTCCATTTTTGAATTTAATTTTCCATTTCCAACAATCGTTTTTTCAGATTATAGCGTCATCTATTCATAATTCGAAAAAAATTCTCGAATAAAAGTTGCTTATTTTTACGTAAAGAATTCAAATCTGCAATAAAAATTTGGGGGTCGGTCATAATTAATATTTTAAAGTAATCTGATGTTCATTTTGCGAAATATCGCGGGTTTGTATTTAAAATTCTAAATTTACCCCCCACCCCTCTCCGTGGGAGTCATGTTTAGTACCATTCGATAGATTTTTGAAAAATATTGATGACGTATTTTTTAGTTTTTCGATCTGACGTTTATTTCGCGAAATATTCGCTTTTTTTGTGAAACTTTTTGACTCACCCATTTCCTTACGCCCCGCTTAAATCGTCAGATTTTTGAAATATACATTCCTTTGCATGTACGAATACTTAACTTACCTTATCTCAATCTGACAGTTTCGAGTATTTTTAAGGGTAGATTTTTTTTTCGGGTCACCTTAACGAACTTCCCTGTGTTAAGAGCCAATATATGGTAGAGCTACATCTGCAGGGTACCAGGTTTCTCCCCATATGATAATCTGGCGCGCTCGAGTAACTGCAAAAATCCTTGCTTGGCTCTCCTACCAAAAATATGAAAAGTTTATAATGCATAATAATTGTGGTATGTGCCTTTTACTTCATTAGGATTCTTGATGTATTGTACGAATTTGGTATGTGACACTTTTTACCACTAAATTCTTAACTCCATAACTACCCATAAGAAATGCTTTAAATATGCGCATAAATATGTTAAATTATTCACTTAAATAGGTTAAATATAATAACTTGTTTTTACCCTTTATTTACTTTTATGCACTTCACTGGTATTTTAATCTTACCGTGATCAAAAAAAATTTTACGTGTTTTTGTGAAAGTCTCATGTACTGTTATGGATGTTTTTAACGGTACATTTTACAAAATACTTACAATAGATTAGTTACTTACAATATGTTTTTCATTGGTGCGCAGCTCTGAAGATGGCTTTATAAGCCGAAAGCGCTCTGTTAGGAAATAATAGATTTTACACACTTCAAAATACTTTTATTTTCCCAGTCACTCAGTTGTCATATGTGTGTACCGGGTGTCCCAATAAGAATGGCTCTCGGCCATATCTCAGGAACCGTTTATAGTACAGCTTTGAGAAAAAAAATTATATTTGTCTTTGGAAAAGCCTGGAAATTATTTTTATAATTGTAGGTTCACCGCTAGAGGGCGTAATTGAATATCAAAAATTAAGAAATCTAAATTTTAAAAAATTTGCCTAATAAAAGTGCACTGGAAATCCGATCATCGTATTTTTTATAAAATTCTGCGCATATTTGATACAAGTTTAAGTCTACCTTTGCTAATAAGAGGTGGGGGTGAGTGGGAACTTTGTTATGAAAAAATTGCTATAAGTCCGCTTATCCAATCCAATCCAATTTTGAAAAACTTGGTCTTGTTGAAAACAGCTCTTTTTCGTTAGGTAATGTAAAAGTTATAATTTCGAACAAGCTTACTAAGTAATATGCCAGCTAGGAGACGTTATTTCATTTTTTTTTAGAGATCTAGTTTTCTTTGGAAAATATTAAATACAAGTATGCATTTTTAATCCTATATTACAAAATTAGACCAAATTAGCAATAGAATAGCGAAATCCGCATGTTGATACCTTTTTCTATCTCGAGATATCTTACGAAATGTGTAAATTTAAAAACGTAACTGTTACTGTCACCGGTAAATAAAGTTAAGGAAAAATAGTTTGCTATGGAAAAAACAAAGGAACATTTTCCAGATATCACCGTATATAATAGGGCTTTCCAACGTTTCGCATTTCTTTCGAACCTCTTTCATACATATGTGGTAGATTAATATTATACACGAATTATACGATATTATATCAGAGGCTCGAAACAAATGAGAAGCGCTGAAAAGCCCCATTAATTAAAGCAACAATAAGACAAACAAGACTATAAAATATAACAAAGCAATAAAAACAACTATTTAGTGATGACCTAAATGTTCAAATTGTTGCCCATCATTTTCGATGCAAGATTTACTCTTTCTAGAGTAGATTGAACAGCAGTCTCAATTTCTGCTCTCGAAATGTTTTCTCGAGTAATGTAGTAAATGCTTGCATCGAAAATGATGGGCAACAATTTGAACATTTAGGTCGTCACTAAGTAGCTTTGTCTATTTCTTTGTTATATTTTGTGTTGTATGTCTTATTGTTGTTTTAATTAATTATATTTATATACGTTAACATCTAGAAAAATGTTTCTTTGTATTTTCCATAGCACACTACCTTTCCTTAACTTAGTTTACCGGTGACGGTAACAGTTATGTTTAAAATTTACACGTTTCTTAAGATATCTTGAGATAGAAAAAAGGCATCGACATGCGGTTTTCGCTATTCTATTCGAAATTATAAATCTTACATTGACGAAAAAGATTTGTTTTTAACAAGAACAAGTTTGCAAAATTCAATTTAGCAGAACCGGACTTACAGCCATTTTTTCATAACAAGGTTCCCACTAACTCCTACCTCTTATTTGCAAAGGTAGACCTAAACTTGTGAAATCAAATATGCGTAGAATTTTATGAAGAATACGATGATCGGATTTCCAGTGCATATTCATTAGGCAAATTTTGTAAAATTTAGATGTTTTTAATTTTTGATATTCAATTAGTAACTCTAGCGGTGAACCTACAATTATGAAAATAATTTTCAGGCTTTTCCCGAGACAACTTTTGTTATAAAATTTTTTTTCACAAAGCTGTACTATAAACGGTTCCTTAGATATGGCCGAGAGCCATTCTTATTGGGACACCCGGTACAAAAGCATATCAGTATTTAAATTAATTAATAATAAGTATCTTGAATAGAGTATAATATCGTCTATTTATTAAATACAATTTACGGAATGTGAAAAAAGTGACTGAGTATTTTAAAATAGTTAACTTTTAAATTTAATCTTTTTCAAAAGTTTAATTCTATTAATGTTGAAGTGGTTGATTTATTTACGAGGTATTTACCGTTTTCATTCTGACTTTTTCTAAATGCTTTTTCTTTATTTCCGCTGTATTTTTCCATGAACCGTTTGGACGAACTTTTTCGCATCTTTAGCTCTATTTCATTTCGTAATTGAAGTAGGAGAAATTTAGTACTCTTGCTTTGAAAGCCATTTTAAAATGAATAAAAATTGAATTTGCTTTATTTGGATTAATGATCTCATTCAATATCGACAGTGTTTAAAAATAATTTCCAAAATTTTTTAATAATTTTTTATAGTACATAGTTAAAAATTACTGTACATATGAAATCCGAAATAGCTTAATAGTAAATACTTATGTAAATATATGAGTATAAAAAAACTGTTTTTGTTTCCACTGCTTTTATTCATAATCTATTTTTTTCTACAACCGTGTTAAAAATGCAATTTTTAGCACTCCAAGGCACTAGTGCTTTAAAAATTTTAAGGCACTGCAGTTAAAAGTGAATTGTCAAATTGTGAAACGTCAAAATATTTATATTTCATTTATTAACATTAATATTAATAGTACAACTTGCGCAATTTGAAAAAGGTGGTTTAAAAGGTTTTATAATTTAATTTAAAATGTATTATTGCATTTTTAACACGTTTATAGAAAAAAACAAGTTTATTTAACGGTATAACATTTTCGCTAAGAATTTTTAGACATTCCCCTCGAGTGTAGACAACCAGTTCTACCTTTTACGAGTCATAGGTTTCATGGTTTCAGCAGTTAACAAAAATATTGTATTTTATAAATTTATAACGTTTGTAGAAAAATATTGTATGATACACGTGTTAAAAGTACATTTTTAAGGCACTTATGTGAATTGCAGAATTCGCTTCGCTCATTCTGCAAACTTTCACATGCGTGCCTTAAAATTGTTCTTTTAACACTTATATCATAAATAACTATTATTTAGCTTTAATTCCTCTACAACTAAGGCCATTGGTATGGTACAGTTGATTTCGCAATCTGGTTATAGTGTAATGTGTAGAATGTGTTGAGTAAATGTCTTTTTACTTAGTAAAGTCGACTTCATGGTCTTTACAAAGAGACGCTAATTGTATCCGAACGTCTGAGGTCCCTCTGGTGAATACCAATCCCAGAAGGATAGAAACTATTTTAATTTGTTAATTTTTAATAAATGAAAAATTTTCTACCCAGCTGGAATTCGAACTGAAAACCCTTGGATCCAAAGGTAGGTTCTCTTAGCACTGAGCCACAACGTGGGGTATTCATAATCTTACACTTACAGCAGTTCCTGCAAAATGTAGCATTAATATATTATAATTCCAACAATTTTTACGGTTTTGTTTAAACCTTCACAATTCATTTATATATTATGTTAAATTGAAAGATATTTAAATACTTTAAAACCCCCTGGTTACGCCTATGGTAGTTCCTATAAAACAGTTGGTTCGTTCGCAAAAAGGTTCTGTTCTGTTGATTTGTTTAGGAATGGTTTGAGATTCTAGAAATATGCTGTCTTTCTCTCGTTCACCGATTCTGCATAGGTTCTTGTCACGTAACTGAATCAATCAGTGGTTCCGTGCTTGAATGGTTCGTCTGAATTGGAACTCAGATCGAATGACAAGACATTAAGCAAAGACGGATGACATCCGGTCTGTCCATTTTGATTCTTGTCTTGACGACAGTGCTAGGATTGCAAAATTTAAGTTGTGTTTTGCTGATCCAGATTCATCCGCCATAAAATAGGTTGGTTTTGAGAAAAACCATCGTCTAAGACGGATTTGAACCTATAAATTGTGTGTGCGGAGGTATAATTTCGATTTAGTTACTGTGATATAACCTCAGCTTGAGACACGTGAGTATCTTAAAAGATTACACTATAATCAATAGGTTTGGTCGTTGTTGTACGCTTGGACTAACGTCCTGTGTCTTTCCTAGGCTTGTCCAACATCTGCGGTTGAGGAAAGGTCCTGTGACAACCCCTATCTGTTGGCCATATAAAACCTCAGGTAAATATCTTTAAAGCTATTATTAGGCTTATAGCCTATCGTATTTCTACTGTCTCACATTGTCCCTACTGATAGTGTATTTTCTCTCCTTGGTAGACCAATTTCGTAAGGACACACCTTGGGGACTAGTGGCTGTCCTAACACCCAAGACATACCACCTAGTAGCTAGAAACCAGCACCTCGTTTCATCCAGAGTCACCAAAACTAGGAACACCCACCTACGACACCGAGAGAAGAAGAGGAAGTCAGTACTATAACCTCTATTTTTTAAAATATACCATATTTATATCCTATAGTGTGTATATACCTACCATTTTTGTCCAGATCTAAGTCCTTCCTGTTACCCTCATTGTACACCTGGATATAGCTATAACAGAGTAATTACAGGGTATATATTTATTGTACGTGACATAGTTGATTTCACAGGTAGACTTACAGAAGTAGGTATTTGACACTCCATGGTATAAATTACTCACTTTATATTAATTTGGTAATAGTAACATTAAAATAGTATGGTTACTGTATATATTTGATTCTTGTTGAACGTGGGTACATTTTACTATTCAGGGTGTAGTGTATATTTATATTCACCATATTTCTAGGTATTAAGTTGTATATATATATATATATATATATACGTGATAAGTTAGGGCTTTTAAGTCATAGCAATATTTTATCCACAGAGAACGACAGTTCTCACCAGTGGCGCACAACACCCCTACAAGCGACACTATATATACACGAAATTTTCGATTTTCTAAACCTGACTGAATTGAAAATTGGGCCAAATCCCATCTTAAAGTTTAGGAAAATACTCGTCCATCCATATGTTACCTCTCCATTTTGGTCCAAGGGTGTGGATTTTACGGCCCTTCCCATTTAAAGCCTGTTTTTCGTTCTCGTCCCCAAAACTCCCAAAAATTTCAAAAATTTAAGCCCGACCTTTGCGGCTTCTGATAGCACAGATCATTACCTTTCCAACGCATGTTTAATTTTGAAAATCGGTTATACCATTCAAAAGTTATCGAGCTCAGAAATATGACTCAATTTTTATTTAAAAAATGGAAAATGTTTGTGGATATGTATGTATGTATGTATTGTATGTATGTATGTATGTGTGTGGAAAAGTTACACCGATCTGAATTTTTTTTCTGTGTTTTAAGAAGGTGTGAGGGCCAATTCAGAACCGGTCTAATTTTTGACTTCTGGATTTATTTCTTACGGGAAAAACGGTTTTTCAAGCTCAATAATTCCTGTAATACGTTCAGTTATCATACTCGATCTTGGATGCTGGTCAGATACTACTTGTCAATACGTTTCAAATTCATGTTTAGTGATCAACATCAGGTAAACCGTTCAGAAGTTATAGAGCTCCAAAAGTATAATTAGTCCAGGAACTGAAATTTTTCACTTCGCAATTTTTACAGAATGGATAGATTTGCTTGAAAATTTGACAATAAGTGGTGGATAGTCCAAGGATCAAAATCTATATGATGCCGAAAGACGCTTTTACCATGGGGTTGTTGCCACCTCATCTCGAGGGTGGAAATTTTTTATTATATTTTGACCGCAAATGCTGGTAAAAATATTAATTATAAGCAAAAAATGTTCATTATACATTTTTTTGATAAAATTAATAGTTTTCGATTTATTGGTTATCGAAGCTGTTAGTTTTATATCGAAAAAATTACCAGAGAACGGCAGTTCTCGCCAGTGGCGCAGAAATACGCCCCCCTACACGCGACACTATTATATACACGAAATTTTCAATTTTCTAAATCTGACTGAATTGAAAATTGTGCCAACTCCCATCTTCAAGTTCAGAAAAAGACTCACCCATTCATATGTCAACCATCCATTTTGGTCCAAGGGTGTCGATTTTACGGCCCTTCCTATTTAGGTCTGTTTTTCGTTCTGGCCCCCAAAACACTGTGTGTTTGAAAGTTAAATCGATTTGATATTTTTCCTCTGTGTTTGAAGAGGGGGTCAGGGCCGATTTAGAACCGGTGTAGTTTGTGACTTTTGACCACCCATAAGCCAGCTATAGGACTTGGTAAGTACAAAACGGCATATGTTTTGGGGGTATATATATTCGGATCAAGAAGAGCCAGGAGAACCGCAAATACATCAAATTAATAGTGTTGACTTAAGCTTTCAAGTGGTGTATAAGCCGTCAGAATCAAACATACACACGGCTCAGTATAGCCGAAAAACTGAAAAACTAAACTTTGAAAATTTTGGTTTTTCGACAATTACTCAACATTTCAACCTACAAATTGCGCCAATAACTTAGCGTTTATAGAAGTACACCAGACGAATTTAACGGTGTATACCTCATATCCCGGAAAATTTGAATTTTTTAGGTTATAGGCTTCATAAGTATGATAAAATCTATTTCCTGTGGGAAAAACGGTTTCTCAAGCTCAATAATTCCTGTAGTAGCTTCAATTTTCATACTTGACCTTAGATCCATCAGATACTACTGGTCAATACGTTTCAAACTCATGTTTACTGATCAAAATCGGTTAAGCCGTTTAGAAGTTTTTAAGCTACAAAAGTATAATCCAATTTACGATTATTCCCGAAATGTTTTGTGTAGTTGTAGTGGTTACGACGCTAAATTTGATCTGGCAACGGGCAATCCGACTTCTACCGGCCATCTCAATTTTTTTTCAATCTATTTCGAATAAAAAAAATCTAGTGTACATTCGATGGACACTAGATCATTTGGGAGATAATGCAACAAAGGTGACCATTTATAAAGCTTGACGTGTAATAGAGGAACATTGCATTCAACTTCATACATTTAATTTATAAATAACTTTGAAAAACTCCTGATACAAGAATAAAAAACCGCTAAACGCCGTAAAAATGAGTGGCGCATAAAATATTCTAGCTACAAAAGATCTGATATGAATATTACGTGGCGCGAAAATGGATTTTCATTTGATGCAAAACAAAATTCTAGTTTTATTTTAAAAGATTTTTCCATAATATTTGCTAAATTTGAAGTAAACGCGCCACAAAAGAGTTTCAAAATTCAAACTGTATCAAAGTTACTCTTTTGTGGCGCGTTTACTTCAAATTTAGCAAATATTATGGAAAAATCTTTTAAAATAAAACTAGAATTTTGTTTTGCATCAAATGAAAATCCATTTTCGCGCCACGTAATATTCATATCAGATCTTTTGTAGCTGGAATATTTTATGCGCCACTCATTTTTACGGCGTTTAGCGGTTTTTTATTCTTGTATACCCTATTCCACGAACATACGCCTGTTTTGGATTACTTCGACAACGAATATTTTACTGTGCAAAATAAGAAGAACGAAAGTAAATTGCAAATTACATTGTTGTTTATTGGAATAATTATTAGCGCCATTTACTTTCGTACTTCTTATGTTGCACAGTAAAATATTTGTTGTCGAAGTAATCCAAAACAGGCGTATGTTCGTGGAATGGCCCATAGTTTCTTATATTCTGATACAATTCCCCCTATTTTGTTTCATTTTCTGTTTTTCACTTTATGTTCAATAAATAATTGTAGTTATGGGTTGTTTTAATGCTCAGGAATAACCGGATCACCTTCTACTAACCCATAATGAGATAGAGAGATTAACTGAATATTTTGCATTTTATATTCATTATATTTATTCAGTATCATCTCTCGACCTTAATTTTATTTAACACAATATACTATTCAGTTGCCAGTATCAGATTAATCAGAGCAATGAAATTGATAACTATTAAACCTTTAACTATTGTTTAGTTGAACAAGTCATTTGATTAGTACATCTATAAAGGAAAAATCGCCCCTCATTAGCAGCATATACAAGCTGACCGAATACAATTTAACTACCCATCCGGGTGCAAATTGTTTTTTATCCCTATTATTTTTTGCGAAGGACCATTTGTGAAGGATTAAGAAACGTGACCCTAAAAGCAAAAACAAACGTAGAAATCGATTACTTCGCCCTCGCTGTTATCTGTGACGTAAATATCGCCAATTAACCTGATTTTACATTATATAATAATCCCGTTACACACCACAGTTTAGAACTAACCCCGCAACTACCTCAATAGTTTCGCCAATTGATGTAAAAACACGTATAAAAACACATACAGTGTGTCAATTTGAAAAGGAACTACCCTCTATAATTTGGTCCCTATTAGAAAATACAGCGAACTCTCCCTTGAACGGACAGTAGTCGTTCCGCATAAAGTGTCCGTTTAAAGGAGGTGTCCGTTAAAGAGAAAAAAAACATATTATATTAATTTAAAATAAGTGCATGTATGTATGCATATATAAAAAGAGATACTAGTTTAATATTACATAACACAAGTTGTGGATGACCACCCAGCATTGTCTATGAACATTGATTATTGAACTTTTCAACAAACAAAATATCATATTGGTACACAATAGAATTGTAATCCTATCTTTAGAAGCCTTGCCTTCAATGCACCTTTCTCTTTCAGGGTATAAGTTTTCTTATGTAATACTCTAAACTCGAAAAAATAATCCCGTTAATAATGTCGCTGTCTTCCAGTTAAAAACTATTATTAAATCTACAGCAGCTGCTTCGCCATATACAGATTTGAAGGAAATATTGTGTCGCTTACAAAATTTCTCGAGCCATCCACCAAAAGCTTTCATATCAATGCTTAGTTCCCTTGCAATTTCTAATGCCTTTTCTTGAATAATTTTACCAGAAACAGAAATATTTTTAGACCGCACTTTACAGAACCAATCGAAAACAATTTATTTATAGGTCTAATGCAGTACCATCGGTTTTCAAAAATTTTCTTTTGGCTTCCAGGTTTCCGTTCTGAGGAAACTGATTGATTAAATTACTTTTTTGCTTCAAAATTTCACTGGCTTGATGTTTTCAAATTTCAAATTTCTCAGCTAACTGTCTAACACTTAACTTATGCTTCTCTCCATAATGAACCACATCGACTTTTTCTTCCAAACTTAAAAAAATCTAAAACTGGACATAAAATTTATTATGAAATTTAATCCGAAAATAAATTTTTTAAGAAAACACTCAAAAAATACAACGACGTCTATTGGATACGCTTAATCAGACATTCCGGTTAAAATTCTTAAATCCTTGTTCCAGTCAAAACACAATTAACAATTTCATGGTGTAGCATTTCTTTCACCAACCAAAAAAAAAACATTAAATTTTTATTACTTATGTAATGTTGATAACGTGAATAGTATCAAATATCAGGTCGTGGACATTTGTATTGATTTGAAATAATAATAAATATATTAAATACATATTTTATGTTGTAAAATATTTGGAAAAAAATGTTATTTTTTTCATTTACTATCTGAATTTACACATAATTTACTGTCCGCGTCCGTTGTTGAGAGTGTCCGTCGAAGGGAGTTAAAGAGAACAGGTTCATATATGGCCGAATAATTTTTGTTTTAAAGGTGTTCGGCGAAGAGAGGTGTCCGTTAAGAGAGAGTTTACTGTATAAAAATATGCAAAAAACGTCCAATTTATTTGTGAGTGGGACATTTAGATTAGTTTTCAACTGAATTACATCAACCCTCTAGCGGGGACGGACACAACCCCGAAAATCTTTAATGGAAAGGGGATTGAGTGATACCTTATTTTAAAGGTCGTTGAAGTAGGTACCTTTTTAAAAACACCACATAGATCATATTTTTTTTTTTTTTTTTCATTAACTTTGTAAAAATCAAGTGAAACCGTAAACATATTAAACCGTAGAGATATTAAGTATCGATTTCAGAACTACACAATTTTTTGTGGAGCATTGAGTCTAAGATTTTTCCAAAAGTAGGTACTGAAGAGAAATAAAATACATGTGGTGTTTTTGAAAATGTACTTGAACGACCTTTAAAATATGGTATCACTCAATCCCCATTTCCATTAAAGATTTTGGGGGTTGTGTCCGCCCCCGCTAGAGGGTTGATCTAATTTAGTTAAAAACTGGTCTAAAAATGTCCCCCTCACAAATAAATTTGACGTGTTTTTTCATATTTTTAGATTTTCTATAGGGACCAATTTATATAGGGTCGTACTTTTTCAAACTTACACACTGTATAAAAATATAAACGTATTTTAAAACATATTCATATACCATAGATTTTAATTATAAAAACGATTCAATGGTAAATTTCCAACATCCCTGAAACTTTAATTTACCTCTCTGGAATTGTATGTAAACGTTGATCTTACAGTGAAATCATCCACCCTTGTCAAAACCCTGTCAGCTACAGTTGAAAATAACCTGATAATATTGTTGAACTCGCTCCTACTTGAAACCTGGTACATTTATTACAATTGTTTTATGTAGTTCTATAGAAATTATATTATATACTGTTATGCTCTGTATTTTCTCTCTGTTGTGAGATTGATCAGCATATTCTTATTTTGATTAATTAATTAATTATTTTAATTATTACTTATGAAAACAAAACCAAACTTAAATAAAACTTTCCAATAAATTTTATTCTCAGGGCTAAATTATATTAATGTATAACCTTTAGTTTATGGCTTCCTGTATCTCTAGTTGTTTACTTCATCCAGAACGGAACAGGGAAAATAAATATACTCAATGTCATATAAATTCTATAGATATTATTTATTTATCCAATATATTATAAATATAAGATTTAAATGTATGCTAAAACTCAATTTTGTTGCAACTATTTCTTATCTCATAAATTAATCTTTAATTCTGGTATCTCCTTTGTTTAACAAAATTTTCATTTAAATAATTCGTTAGACTGTTCTTACTATTATATAAAAAAAAACAAAATTTACTTTTCACCTTTTGAATAGATTAGGTACTTATTTTTTCTTGAATTTATGAATGACTAAATGATGCTGTAGAACTGTTCAATAAAAAATAACCAAATATGGTATGTGATATAAAAAAAACTATCTCCTTTTCACAAATAATGTGACTAACTTTTTCCTCTTCTTTACTTCTTCTCTTGGATTGTGTAGTCCTCGTTTCTCCCACACGTGCTCCTCGGAGGCTGTAACAATCCTTCTCGTCCAAACTGCTTCACAAACAAACAACAGCACTCGCTTGAAATGTCTCCTCAGTTTTCTCTCTGCTCGATATCTTGTGTAAATTGATACCAACCGGCTACTCGTTCCAGACAGAAACAGGAATCTCTTCGGACACGAGGAGATTGAACGTCTCAACTCGATCAACGATTTCGTTTAAACACGATTCTGCTTATACGGCCACCAACTTCACCACTTTACACAGACTTCTTACTTTTCAGAAACTGGACTGCTCTCTTTCGATCTTCATTACACAGTGAAACTTTTTTCCTCCTCAAAGTCAGACTCAAACACTCTATTCTCCCTCCATCCGTCTCTCTCGCCAATCACAAAACATTCTCTCTACACATTACATCCCTACTTTCATTTCTTAAGAACAAATTATTTTTGTATACACCTTTTCCGTTTCGTCAAATTTCAGGAGATACCAAAATTACTTTTGTGTTTCTACATGCTATAAAAACCCGATATTCTAAAACTCAACAATTGTGTTTACCGTCTTTCCTTCTAAGAAGCATTTATAAACGTCCTATTGTTCACTTCCAAAGTGAAGACATGCACTTTCTAATCCGACCGGTTGTATAAGTCCGTTCATAGAGTCATTAATACTGAAACATTTTCACTTTCCGCGAACCACTGCTTATGACTAAATTATACTATTTACAATATTTGGCCATATACAGGGCGATAAAAATCTATGATCTCGTGGTCTTTGGCATAAATTAATTTTCTAAATTTTCCCTATAAAAATTCTATAACAATACATAATAGGGAGTCTATGTCGTATATAGTATGAAGAATTTTATTATAAAATGTTTAGGTATAGTCGGTTCGCTAAACTCAGACACAACTGGCTAGTGATTTTAGTAAATAAAGCCAATTTGATGAAGTTGCCAAAAAAATAACTACTAAATAGTTAATAATTACTAAATAGTTAGTAATTTTGCCAATTTTGGCAAAATTGGGCAAAAACAAAAAAATTACCTACTAAAATCACTAGCCAGTTGTGTCTGAATTTAGCGAACCGACTGTATTATATAAATACGTTTTTCAAAAGCTTATGATATAATGTGAAGAAATAGAATAAACTTGAAGATAACTTGGTAATATAATAGTTTCCCATTTTATACCGCTAACGCGACTTTGAGATTATAGCAGGGTAGTCTGCTATATCTAGGACTTACGGTATACAAGGTAGGTAACAGGGTCAGTGCTAAGCTTCAACCGCCTCTTATTACCCCTAGTTACACCCAAGAAACTCATTTTATTCAGGTTGAATCGACCTGGGGCTTATAGATATTTTTAGAAATGTCTAGCTGTACTAGCCGGCGGTAGGATTCGAATCCTGGCCTACCTGGATAGAAGTCAGACATACTACTGCTTGAGCTACTCCAGCCCCCAAATTTAGAAATTTACTCATATAAATAAAGAAAATTCTTGTGCTACTTAAAAGCAGAAAATTTCGAAAGACTTCCTAAGGATTTTTTAACAAAGTGGCAGACTTCTTAAGGGCTACCTTCTTAATTGAAAAACTGTAAGATTGAGGATGTTGATGTTGTGTGTGTGTGTGTGAGAGAGAGAAAAATGGCTTGGATGCGGGATTTCATTTAAATAACTATATTTGTTTCTCTCAAGTAGTTAATGAGTAATTTAAATATTTCCATTTTATGACAACTTATTAGATATTCTATACTAATTGGAAAATGAACTTGTGTTTGTCGTAAATTGTAATATAATTGATTTGTATATCTCTCGTTAATTTTGCATTCAAAGAAAATATGGTTCAAATCTCTAATCGAAATATTATCACAAAAACAGACTGATGAATTAACTATTCCTAATTTGTGCAGATGTGCCTCATATTTTCCGTGTCGAGTTTTTAATCTGACGATAGTAGAAATATCTTGCTTTGGCAGGTTATACTTAAATATGTATTCAGGTGGCGGAGGAAGTTCTTGATGTAAAGAAAAATATAAATTTTTTGATATTGAGGATGTTGAAAAACAAAATACTTTTAGTGTAGGAACAACGAGTACTGACAACCTTATCTACCTACTTAATTAAAGGAAACAAATACAACTTTGTGTTCTCTGTAAATTCTGTGAGTACCAATTCTTATTGTGTGTAGGTAACGATTTGTTTGAGAATGGTGGCATTGAGTGCACTATCCACTTATTATTCTAACAGTTTTGGTCGACAACCACCTCTACACATAAGACAAAAACAGCTATTCTTAAACTTTATTGCCACAATTGGAGAAAAAACAATATCTATTTTGTCAAATGTACCACCATCCTGGTTTTCTCGTAAAAAGACAAAAAACAGCACATGGCAACAGACATCCTGATGCCTACTATTGTATGCACAAAGCTACAAATTCCAGTACACTCGCAGACCAAAGGATACACGTATCCACAAATTCGGGTATAATCGCAGACCTGATCACAGCCATGGTGGAAGCCTTAATTTTATTCAAAAGGAATAAAACGAAGAAGTGCGTCCTCATTACAGATTCACCAAATAGCCTGCCAGATTAAAGCAAATATGCAGACGAAACCCAATTCTACAAGCAATAAAGAACTAACTAGACATAAACTAATCGTTAGGAAAGGATTATCAGTGTTCAATTGGTTGCTATTACACACTGGAATCTGGCAAAATGAGCAATTAAAACATGTCAAAAAGTTTCCAATGTTCAATAATATACTTTCTATTTATTTGTTTAATTTTGTGAGGCTTTTTTCGTATTCAACTATCCTTCTGTGGTACTTTCCTCCACCAACAACCTACCACTACCATTGACTCGCGCTGGAAATGAAACGGTAGCAAAAAATATAAAATGCCGCAAAGAACAACAAGAACTAAGTTCGATTCGTAATGTTGATCTAGCAAGAACTTCTACCTCGGTCTCTGAGTACTGATCAGAGTCCACCATCCTTTCCCGCTGCGATCGACCCTCGATTGACCATTTCTGGTCCACACCTCACCTTGACCGAGTATTGATCGACTGATGTCCAATGTTTGTCCAGGGAAGAAAGAAAAACAGATGGAATCAGAGCAGCCCTCAACGCCATGTTGGAAAATATTACGACACTGATCAATTACCTAAACGATACAGTATTGTATCAATCTATTTATTGCAGTTATCTAAACGATACAGTATTGTATCAATCTCATCATCACTCTCATTGCCTTATCCCTATGCGGGGTCGGCTTCCCAAATTGCATTTCTCCATACGATTCTATCTTGGGTCATATCAATAGTAATTCCCTTTACCAACATGTCCTGCCTAATCGTCTCCCCCCACGTCTTCTTTGGTCTTCCTCTCCTACCAAACCATCTCAACCTATGCTCTCTCATTTTGGCATCAATTGGTGCCACACCTAGACTTCCCCTAATATACTCATTTTTAATTTTATCCTTTTTTGTCACTCCACTCCTCCATCTAAGCACTCTCATTTCCGCCACATGCATTCGTTGGTCCTTTTTCTTTTTCACTGCCCAATATTCAGTTCCGTACATCATAGCAGGTCTTATGGCTGTTTTATAGAATGTTACCTTCAACTTCATTGGAATTTTCCTGTCACACAGCACACCACTCGCTTCCTTCCACTTCATCCATCCAGCTCTAATTCTACTGCATGCATCTCCATATATTTCTTCATTACTCTGTAATACCGATCCCAGGCACTTAAAACTATTGCTTTTTACAATCAGTTCACCATCCAAGGATACCATTTTATTTGTAGTAACTCCATCTTTAAATAAACATTCCAAATACTGTGCCTTTGTCCTACTAAGTTTTAAACCTTTTTCCTCCAGAGGTTATCTCCACTGTTCCAGTTTTTGTTCTAAGTCTCTTTCACTATTTCCTACTAACACGACATTATCAGCATACATTAAGCACCATGGAATGTTACCCTGTAGTTTCGCTGTTATCTGGTCCAAAACTAATGAGAATAAATACGGACTAAGCACCGAGCCTTGGTGCAATCCTACTTTCACATGAAATTTATCAGTCTCTCCCACACCTGTCCTAACACTAGCCGTTACTCCCTCATACATATCCCTCACAATCTTTACATATTCACCAGTTATTGAGTGCCCACCAGAGAATCTCTCGAGAAACTCTATCATATGCTTTCTCAAGATCAGTGAATACCATATGAGCGTTTGTTTCTTTACTCCTGTATTTTTCGATCAACTGCCTTATAATGAAAATTGCATCTGTTGTTGATCTGTCCTGCATAAAGCCAGACTGATTCTCGGATATTTCGGTCTCTTCACGTATCCGTCTATCAATTACTCTTTCCCATATTTTCATGGTGCGGCTAAGCAGTTTTATAGCCCTGTAGTTTGTACATTGTTGTATGTCTCCCTTGTTTTTGCAGAAAGGTACTAATATACTGCTTCTCCATTCGTCTGGCATTTGTCCAACTTCCATAATTGTATTAAATAAACCTGCTAGCCACCTTGTTCCTGTCTCTCCCAATCCTCTCCATACTTCCCCAGGAATATCATCTGGTCCTACCGCTTTTCCTTTCTTTATATTTTGAAGCGCTTGAGCCACTTCCTCGTTTGTTATTTTGGTGACCATTGCTGCTACTGTCTCCGTTGACTCTACAGGCTGTCTGTCAAATTCTTCATTTAATAAGCCGTCAAAGTACTTTCTCCATCTCTTTTTGACATCCTTTTCGTGAACTAGTATTTTATTATTTTCATCTCGGATACATTTAATCTGATTAAAATCTTTTGCTTTCTTTACTCTCTGTTTGGCTATTTTATATATCTTCGTTTCGCCTTCCCTGGTATCAAGTTGATAGTGTAGGTTTGAATACGCTTCTGCTTTGGCTTTTGCTACTGTTACTTTCGCTTCCTTTTTCGCCACCATTATTGTAGTACAGTACAGTATTGTAGTACAGTACAGTACAGTACAGTATTGCAGTACAGTATTGTATCAATTTATTTATTGTAAAAACTGAACCTGAATAATTGTTGTGTTTATAATTCCAGTAATAATCCGGCGTAGTTGACGTGGTATAAGTGTGTAAAAAGCGAATGCGGCACCCATTGTGAACCTAGCTTTCTGAAACCTAATACTTGGATCAAAATGTTGCTTACATTGCCTAATGAGATGCCTCGGGTTTCTACTAAATCTCTTTCAGTCACTATAAGATTTTCAAATACGATATCCTGTATTTTTGCAATAATTTCTGATGTTATTGGTGTTTTAGACATCCTTAACGTGGACTGTCTTTAAGGCTTGTCCTGCCACGTTTAAATTCAGCAATACATCTTTCTACTATAATAATAATTGAAGTATTATACAACGCTCGTTCATACATTTTCTTCCTTTTAAACTTTCCAAAAATAAAATTTCAATCACTACACGACAATTGATTTTTCCATTGTAAACAAATACTATAACAGGTTGATACTAATGCCTGGTTGCACCAACAGATCTTAAGCTTAAGATGTGTCATAAGCTTAAATATAAATGTAAATCCTTAAAGTATAAGTTGAGCTGGGCTAAGTTGGAACTTAAGATCTGTTGGTGCAACCAGGCATAAATGACTTACTTATAAACAAAGAATAAATTTAAAAAAATACTAGATTTGTTGTAAGAGGTATATTTTAAAATACCCTAAATAAGGGTCACATTAAAACAAAACGTTTTCGGATTAATAAATCCATCATCAGTGTTTCTAAAAGCCAAACTGACCCTTCGTCAGTTGGCGATTGAAATTCAATATGTGAGGTTTTAATTCTCCAAAAAAATACCAACCACGTGGGAAGAGTCTTGTGTTGCTCTGGGTAATATCCAGGCATATCTTCAACATCCTTTAACTATTATATTAACATGTATCATAACACAATTGTTCACATTTAAAGGGTTTTTACCCAAAACATTTTGGTGGCTCAGGCATGCTATTTTTTGGCTTTTAGAACATTGATGATGGATTTCTTAATCCAAAAACGTTTTGTTTTAATGTGACCCTTATTTGGGGTATTTTAAAATATACCTTTTAAAACAAATCTAGTATTTTTGTGATTTATGGTATACAGCCAGCTACAGGATTTTTAATTTTTAAAGAATAAATTGACAGATCAAAATGAAACTTTACAAACTTTCATATAAATAGTGTACCATTGTAACAAAAAACTTTTGTTACTACTATTTTAACAATTTGCTAGTAGCAACGCCCTCTCATATCGAACCGTAAAGCTTATTGAACAGACTATTATTATGAAAAAATTTATATTCCTAAAAAGCTTCCCCGCTTTCCTTCTGAATATCTCCCTTAATTTAAAGCAAGAGTATAGCGATTTTCCGTTCTAAAATTTATGAGATATTTGTATGCACGATATTGATTTAAACAGACACAAATTAATCATAAGAATAATTTTTAAAGTTAAGGTAAATTTAAAGTTTTACCATGTTTTTGTTGCAGCTTTTGTTTAACACTGTCAGTATTAACTCTGTAGATCTGTCATTATCATCGGAGCATTAGTTAGTCGCATGGTGATTCAGCATTTCATAAAATATTCCCGAGTGAATACATACGCTGCAACGCCGACGCCTCGATGTATTTTGTATTCATATACATTATTCTTAAGTATTTGTGACAAACGAGCTTCGGGAAGTAATAAATTGATCGATAAGATAAGGATAGATGAAACTGAATATATATTTCGGTATCCTCCGACGGTTATATAAGGATTTGAAAGATGTCATGAATTTTGCCGGTGATGTATAAATAGAGATTCTGTCGATTTCTAGGATTTGTTTTACTTGGAGTTTAGGCTAAAGCGAAAAAGGATTTCCTTACTTTTGGCGAAGCTTCACGGATATAAGATAAAAGAAAAAACTCGGCTCGTGTTTGCTTTTATTTAAAATCTCGATATACTTATATACAGTGAGGACGTTTGAGTTGGAATAAATTCATTATCTCGAGAATGTGCGAATTTGGAGAAAGATCCTGAGACAGGTCGATTTTTATTTTTAAATTATGACTTTTTGGTTTATTGAATTGTCCCGAAATGTTTATACTAGCAGCCAATGATCGGTTATTAGAATATCCCGGTTATAGGAATACTTTTGCTTGGCACGAAGGCTATTCCAATAAGCTGGTTCGACTGTATAATCTATGCGTGATGACGTAACCGATGATTTTTTTAAATGAGAGTAGGGGTTGGGTGATAGCTCATTTGAAAGGTTATTTAATTCTCTATTCAGTAATATAAGCCTTAATATAATTATTTATACAGGGTGTACAAAAAAGAAAACTTTTTAAATTAATTTACACAAAAAGAAGAATGTAAGCAATTTAAATTCATAATACATTTTACTGCTGTTAGAGAAACAGGTAATAATGTTAAGTTCACAAATAGACATTGCTTTTCACTTAAATTCAATGTTCAAACTGCTAACAGACAGGTGGTTGGCAGTTTTAACATTAAATTTAAGCTAAAAACAATGTTTATTTGTGAAATAAACATTTCTTTCTGTTTTCTGACAGCACTGAAAGGTATTTTGAGATAAATGACTTACATTTATTCTTCTTTTTTTCTCAATTAATTTAATTCAGAAAAAACTTTTTGGACACCCTGTATAAATAATTATGTTAACGTTTATATTACTGAATATAGATTTAAATAACCTTTCAAATGAGCTATCACGCGACCCCTACTTTCATTTAAAAAAATCATCGATTACGTCATCACGCCCATATGGATGACGTCACTACTATGATGTATATGCCAAAAAGTCGTAATTTAAAAATAAAAATCGACCTGTCTCAGGATTTCTCTCCAAATTGGCCCCTTCTCGAGATACTGAATTTATTCCAACTCAAACGTCCGCACTGTATAGTGAGGAGCAAATAAATTATGGAATAAACTAATTTTCCTTAGAATGGGTGACTGTGGAGGTAAATCCCAAATCAGGTCGATTTTTATTTTTAAAGTATAATATTTTGGCGTATATTTCATACTAGTGACGTCATGCATCTAAGCGTGATGACGTAATCGTAATTTTTTTAAATAGGAATAGGGGTGGTGTGCTAGCTTATTTGGAATTCTCTATTTAGTAGTATAAACAATAACATCAATATTGATACAGGGTGGCCGAAAAAAGTAATTTTGAATTAAATTAATTGACGCCAAAAGAAGAATTTATGTAATTTACTTAACTCAACATACATTGCATTAATCTCATAGAATAAAAAAAATGTTTATTTCACAAATAAACATTTCTTTCCGCTTAAATTAAATGTCAAACAGCCCCCACCTGCCTCCTGGGAGTTTCGACATTTAATTTAAGCGAAAAGCAATGTTTATTTTCCAAATAAACCTTTTCTCTATTTTCTGACAGTAGTAAAATGTATTTTGAGTTAAGTAAATTACATGAATTCTTCTTTTTGCGTCAATTAATTTAATTCAAAAATTAATTATACTGATGTAATAGTTTACAATATTTTGATAAACAATGATGTTAATATTGATATTACTGTATAGATAATTGAACAACCTTTCAAATGAGCTACCAGACGACCCCTATTCTCATTTAAAAAATCATCGATTTCGTCATCGCGCCCAAACGGATGACGTCACTAGTATAAAATATATGCCAAAAAGTTATAATTTAAAAATAAAAATCGACCTGTTTCGGGGTTTATCTCCAAAATCGTCTATTTTAGAGAAAATGAATTAATTTCATAATTTTGCCCCTCTCTGTATATAGGGCGTCAGAGAAAACGGACGGCCAACAAAATTGGTCATTTTTGATGTCTGGAATTTCCTAAACCTGTTGTCCGATTTAAGTGATTTTTGTAATATGTTATAGCCTTATTCTTTAACAATCTTTTTCTTTTTTTTAAGTTCGCAACAGCCTGTGGAATATTCTAGCATTTATAAAATACTGAAATTAAAACCCAACTATTTCCTCAGGTTTTCTTAGCATTCTGACATTTTCATGTAGCATACGGGTAATATAATCCGTATGCGCGCCAATAGAGAATATACAATTCTTACTTGTGTGATAAAAAATGCGCAGTAGCTACCTCTTAAAACCTACCAAATTTCATTTGCATATCTCAACCGGTTTCAGAGCAATAAATAAATCGTCAGTTTGTAAGAAAAAATTTAACATCCCGTATCGCGGAAACGAAGCATTTGGGGACATATATTTATCAAGCAAACGGTCATTATTTATTTGTGCAGAATTACCCCTTAAAGTTTGTCACACTAGAGACACCCTTTACTGATGTTGTACCTATGTACAACCTTTACCTTTAGTTGTTAAAGTACCTATCCATTTTTAAGGCGATGTGTTAGTTTTTTAAAGAAGTGTATTTAGGACTGCAAGTCGCATAAAAACAAAAAAAAATGTAAATTTTATTGTAATTAGTACCTAATGTAATGTATGTAGTAAGTATTTAATGTAAAACACGAATCAATAAGATCGTCTTAGTTTAACCGTTTTTTGGATTTAAACTTTTTAATAAATTTTAAAATGAAAATTATTAATTATTATTTTGCTGTGAATTTTCATCAAATCAGTAAATTCGAATTTATTTCTATAACAGGGATACACATTCTCATTAATTCACAGTTAATATTTTAAGTTGTTGATCAACAATCCCAAAAGTAGAGGGAGAAAACATTTGCCGTCCATTCCGATAGGGAGAGAAACCGCAGCGCAGCACGTCTAAAAATTGCCGGAAAGTCGGTTGAGGTTTGTGCTTTGTCGTTATTAAATTTTTATCTGTAAGTAATCCCACAAGAAAAAAATCGAATCGCGTCAAATCTGGAGACTGAGGTGACCAAACAATTTCCGAAAGCCGATGTGTAACTCCTTCTTTAAAGCGATTTCCAAGGTTTTGCTTTACAATAAGAAACTATTTAGAACTGAAAGAAGAAGCAACAAAACAAAAAAATCTAATTTTTATTGTTATTATTATGGTTTACTCCCAAAAAACAGTATTTAATATAAAACGCGAATCAGTAAAGGTCTTTCAATTTAATCGGTTTTTTTTATTTAACCTTTTTAGCAAATTCTAAAATAAGGAATATAAATTATTATTTTGCATTGAGTTTTCGCCAAAATATAAATGTATCGGTAAATTCCAATTTATTTCTATAACAGGGATACACATTTTCATTAAACCACAGTTAATGTTTTAAGTTGTTGATCAATAATCCCAAAAGTACCGGGCAAAAACATTTGCCATCCCTTCTGATGGGAGAGAAACCGCAGCACGACTAAAAATTGCCGGAGAGTTGGTTGAGGTTTCGTGCTCTGTCGATATCACATTTTTTACTGTAATTCACACCATAAGAAAAAAATCGAGTGCCGTCAAATCTAGAGATCGAGGTAGCCAGACAATTTCTGAAAACCGATATATAACTCCTTCACTAAAACGACTTACAAGGTAATGCCTTACACTAGGAAACTATTTAGAACTGAAAGAAGAAGCAGCAAAACAAAAAAATGTAATTTTTATTGCAATTATTATTCCCAAAAAACCAGTAATGAATTAAACACGCAAATCAATGAAGGTGTTTCAATTTAATAGGTTTTTTTATTTAACCATTTTAGTAAATTCTAAAATAAGGAATATAAATTATTATTTTGCAGACAGTTTTCACCAAAATATGAACGTATCGGTAAATTCCAATTTATTTCTATAACAGGGATACACATTTTCATTAAACCACAGTTAATGTTTTAAGTTGTTGAACAATAATCCCAAAAGTACCGGGCAAAAATATTTGCCATCCCTTCTGCTGGGAGAGAAACCGCAGCAAGACTAAAAATTGCCGAAGAGTTGGTTGAGGTTTCGTGCTCTGTCGATATCACATTTTTTACTGAAATTCACACCATAAGAAAAAAATCGAGTGCCGTCAAATCTAGAGATCGAGGTGGCCAGAGAATTTCTGAAATCCGATATATAACTCCTTCATTAAAACGACTTCCAAGGTATTGCCTTACAATAGGAAACTATTTAGAACTGAAAGAAGAAGCAACAAAAGAGAAAAATGTAATTTTTATTGTAACTATTATTTCCAAAACACCAGTACTGAATGAAACACGCGAATCAATAAATGTGTTTCAATTTAATCGGTTTTCTTTATTACTTAACCTTTTTAGTAAATTCTAAAGTAAGTAATAGAAATAAAAATGTATACCATTTTTATTCATTCAGTTGCGGTGCGAAACCAAAACTGTCTTAATTTTCACTCAGATCAGAGAGTGCAGCCAGCACTCTTATCGACGATTTCACCTCTTTTTAGAGGTTCATCAGAGACTGCATAGGCTGCTTTTCTCTGGCCCAGGTAAAAATCTTCGACATATCCATCTCCCACCGCAACTGACGAGATGGTAGTAGGTGCCTAGCGGCATCTGCTAAATAAAAGACTAAGTTTTTCAACCTAATAAAAATATTTGTAAATTAAATATTTTTAAAAGATTTTTAGAACCAATTTAGGGCCAATAAAGTTTTTCAATTAAAAATCTTTTAAAAATATTTAATTTACAAATATTTTTATTAGGTTGAAAAACTTAGTCTTTTTTTTTTTAAGTAATAGAAATTATTATTTTGCTGACAGTTTTCACCAAAATATGAACGTATCGGTAAATTCCAATTTATTTCTATAACAGGGATACACATTTTCATTAAACCACAGTTAATGTTTTAAGTTGTTGAACAATAATCCCAAAAGTACCGGGCAAAAATATTTGCCATCCCTTCTGCTCGGAGAGAAACCGCAGCAAGACTAAAAATTGCCTAAGAGTTGGTTGAGATTTCGTGCTCTGTCGATATCACATTTTTTACTGAAATTCACACCATAAGAAAAAAATCGAGTGCCGTCAAATCTAGAGATCGAGGTGGCCAGAGAATTTATGAAATCCGATATAATATAACTCCTTCATTAAAACGACTTCCAAGGTATTGCCTTACAATAGGAAACTATTTAGAACTGAAAGAAGAAGCAACAAAACAGAAAAATATCATTTTTATTGTAATTATTATTCCCAAAACACCAGTACTGAATGAAACACGGGAATCAATAAAGGTGTTTCAATTTAATCGGTTTTCTTTATTATTTAACCTTTTTAGTAAATTCTAAAGTAAGTAATAGAAATTATTATTTTGCAGACAGTTTTCACCAAAATATGAATGTATCGGTAAATTCCAATTTATTTCTATGACAGGGATACACATTTTCATTAAACCACAGTTAATATTTTAAGTTGTTAATCAACAATCCCAAAAATACGGGGAGAAAACATTTGCCATCCCTTCTGATAGGGAGAGAAACCGCAGCACTTCTAAAAATTGCCGGAGAGTCGGTTGAGGTTTCGTGATCTGTCGTTATTTAATTTTTTACTGTAAGTAACCCCATAAAAAAAATCGAGTGGCTTCAAATCTGGAGACCGAGATGGTCAAACAATTTTTGAAAGCCAATGTATAACTCCTTCATTAAAACGATTACCAAGGTATTGCCTCACAATAGGAAACTAGTTAGCACTGAAAAACGAAACAAAAAAAAACAAAAAAATCTCATTTTTATTGTAATTATTATGGTTTATTTCCAAAAAGAAACAGTATTTAATGTAAAACGCGAATCAATAAAACTGTTTCAATTTAATCGTTTTTTTTTTATTCAAAATTTAATAAATTTTAAAATAAGGAATATAAACTATTATTTTGCTGTGAGTTTTCACCAAAATATAAACGTATCGGTAAATTCCAATTTATATCTATAACAGGGATACACATTTTCATTAAACCAAAGTTAATATTTTAAGTTGTTAATCAACAATCTCAAAAGTACCGGGCAAAAACATTTCCATCCCTTCTGATAGAGAGAGAAAGCGCACCACAACTAAAAATTGCCGGAGAGTTGGTTGAGGTTTCGTGCTGTGTCGTTATTTATTTTTTACTGTAAGTAACCTCATAAGAAAAAATCAAGTGCAGTCAAATCTGGAGATCCAGGTGGCCAGACAATATCTGAAATCCGATATATAACTCCTTCATTAAAACGACTTCCAAGGTATTGCCTTACAATAGGAAACTATTTAGAACTGAAAGAAGAAGCAACAAACCAAAAAAAGAATGTGTGTGTACTTTGTACGCACGTAAGAAGTTATACTTCTAATATGTGATTCCAACTAAATAGGGATGTTCACTAATTTTTAAATATAGTTAAATTCAATAGATTACAAGGTATATAAAAACGTAACAATCATAAAACTGTTTAAAAATGTATATTTTTTAAGATAAATGAGTTCATAATGTTGATTTTCTTGGAGGCTAGAAAAACGGTACCCTGCAGCGAGGCTACGGTCTGTGACGTCAGCAGTCGTAACGTCTTTGATCGACGACTAGTTTTGTATACTTATTTACTCAGTGTATTTGAATGTGCGCAGTTTTTTACGTATTTAATTATTAAAAATAAAGCCAAATAAGTGGTGTTTTGGTCCTGGGTGTGTAAATACATCAAAAAACAGTTCTGACAAGATTTTTATTACCGTTCCAGCCAATTTAAAACAGAAAAAGAAATCTCACAATAAAACACTGAAAAACGTTTGTTTTCTATACTTCCACAAAATTTATTACAACTATGTTATTACTACAGCTGTTTCGGCAAAGTGCCTTTCTCAAGTGATATATTTTACAATGTGTTTGCCTTTTTAAGTCTTTAACTGAAGAGGTTGAGGAGTGGGGAGTTGTTTGTCTCGAGTTGGTCATTCAGAATTATATCTGTATTTTTCAATTTATTAATTTCCATTGATTCTAAAAGTGATAGCTTAAGGCTTAAGTGTGACACTTCTACATACGCACTTCACCTTCTAGATCATAATCATTCTTTCAATGAAGAGTTTCAAATTCTACATATTCAAAATAAAGGCCTTAAGCTATCACTTTTAGAATCAATGGAAATTAATAAATTGAAAAATACAGATATAATTCTGAATGACCAACTCGAGACAAACAACTCCCCACTCCTCAACCTCTTCAGTTAAATACTTAAAAAGGCAAACACATTGTAAAATATATCACTTGAGAAAGGCACTTTGCCGAAACAGCTGTAGTAATAACATAGTTGTAATAAATTTTGTGGAAGTATAGAAAACAAACGTTTTTCAGTGTTTTATTGTGAGATAAAATGAACTTCCATCAAGTAACGGTCGAATCCATCAATTAGAAAAAGAAATGGTTTGTTGCAGCTAGAACTTAAAATAACTAACTTAAAGAACTAACTTAATAAAATAAACATTATAGAAGTTTTCCAGAGACTTTCAGCCCTTGGTAATAATGTAATTGTTCTTTCTGCATTTACATTTTTCAAAAATACTTATTAGTTTTCTCAGGATTCGAAAAAAACGAATGAATTTAAATAGCATTGGACCAAGATTTTGCACCTACCCCCTTAAAGAGTAAATGAAAAAGTTTCGGGACCTCAAATTTGTATTCCTTAAACTGGGATATTCCTAAAAACGGGATTCTAATAATACATACAGTAAAAGTAAACCTTGAAATAACTACATGTGGATGTAGGTATGACTTTATATTATATTAAAATCATTAATAATTTAGTGAAAAGATTGGTTGAAATGAAAATGTATAATACCCAAGTTCAAAAATATTTTTTACCTTGGAACAGTTGTCAACTCGAAATACGAAACAATCGAAATAAGATCTAGCAAAAAGGACATAGCAACATTTAACAACATGCATGAGAAATATTTTCACCCATTGCGACATAATATCTCTCCCACTAAAAATGCGGCTGCTAAAATGTTATTATTTCCGGTCTTGCTATATGGCGCAGATGCCTGGACAATAATGGAAACATTAATGAAAAAGCTAGAGGCATTCGAGATGTGGGTGTACCCACGTATCCTCAAAATATCCTGGGCGACCCACACCAATGTACAGGTATTGCGTCGAATGGGAAAACAAAAAGAAATCTCTTTTACAATTAAGAAACGAAATCTTAAATATTTCGGTCATATCATGAGGCATGATAAATATCGTATACTCCAACTGATAACGCAAGGTAAAATAGAGAGCAAACGCGGACCCGGAAGAAAAGACACACATGACTTAAAAACTTACGCCAATGATTTGGACAAAAATCGATCGAGTTATTCAGAAACGCCTCAAATGAAATTAAAATTGCCATCATGATAACCAACGTCCACAACGGACAAGGCACATGAAGAAGAATGAAAATATTTTTAATACACCTAACCAAGGTAAAGTAATAACCAGCCAATGTATGTATACAATATGCATGCGTACAATGCATGCATACAACTTTCTCTATTTTTTTTTGTGGAGTATTAAGCATTTATTTTTTTAGCTTAAAGAAGACATGGAAAATTATATGGAATATACACTCAGTAAAGCTGTGGTAGATTTATTTTTTTACAAGATGCCAATAAATCATACACCATTGTTACATCTACACTACAGTCGGTAGGTTATACGAATCGGCTTTCTGAAAACCTTCTTCCATTTTATTTGTTTATTTTTGTAAAACCCAAAATATGTCCTTACAAACAGTCTATCCACTTTAAACTAAAGAAATTCACTATAAAACTCCACTTTAACCCCGATAAAATAAGAAGAGAACAAAATAAAATGACCTGAAACGTCAAACAGGTAAACAGTAACACTATGAGAATGGCGCGCGCTTGCGGTATGCAACTAGTGACGTCAGGCCAATAGAGAAGCGTTCTTGAAATTTAAAATAATGCTAGATTTCTAATAAAGATTTTTTATAGAAAGGCTTTTTCAATTTTGTTGAAATTTTGGAGAATTATTCCTAGGGTGTTTCTTAATCGTTTTACATGTTTGAAATGACTTTTTAATTTTTTGTGAACATCCCTATTGATATGTGTACTTTAAATAGTTTATTTATATTTTCTTTAAATATTAAACTATTTTTAATACTTTACTTTCCAAAAATTTTTATGAAAACAATACCAAAAATTTAAAAAAAAAATAAAAGAATAAAACACACACAAACACATTGAAAAATGCCACAAAGAAATGATTTTTTAACAATAACTGTTGGCAAAAATTTTAACTAAATACACATTTTCTGAAAAAAAATTATATAACAAATATACTTACAATCATCAAATGCAAAAAATAAATAAAGAAATAAAAACTTGCATTAGGGATTAAACCCGCGCATATCAGGGCGCTTAGATTTGTAATCGAAGCCTCTGCTCACTTACCCATTTACACATATCCGTCATGTGTGAAGATAGGCCAACTGAACGTTTTACTGTTTGACAGTTCTGAATTTAATCAAATTAAATGATGAAGTGGCTGCTGATATGAGCACATTGTGAAATGTTATGAGATAAGGAGTCTAATGCTCATAATCTTGGTACTAGTACACTTTAGAAGACCAAAAATAATCATATTTTTCAAGAATTTTTTTCTCAGAACCTTTATTAAAAATGAAAATAAAACTTATTACATATTAATATCTAACTCATATAGAGTACAAAAAATATACCATATTTCATTTATGCACATACGATAATATTATAGAGGGCGCAAAAGTTGAGGCCTCGAAAAATGATGGCGGACAGTTAATCTCAGGATTGGGATATCTGAAACAAAAAAATCTTACTGCATTTGAAAAAGGAAGGTTTCTTACGTGACAATTTACCACAATTTGACCAAAAAATAAAAAATAAATATTTTTTAACCATGAAAAACTGAAAGAAAACGGGCGATTTTTTCACAAAAAATTTTCAAATTTCCGTAAAATCTTTGTTTTGCGGAATTTTTCACTAACGGTGGTAAATTATCACGTAAGAAACCTTCCTTTTTCAAATGCAGTACGATTTTTTTGTTTCAGATATCCCAATCCTGAGATTAACTGTCCGCCATCGGAACTACTTTTTTTTCGAGGCATCGACTTTGGCGCCCTCTACAATATTAGTGTACGTGCATAAATGAAAAAAGATATATTTTTTGTATTCTCTAAGAGTTAGATATTAATATGTAAAAAGTTTTATGTTCATTTTTAATAAAGTTTCTGAGGAAAAAAATCTTGAAAAAATGCTTATTTTTGGTCTTCTAAAGTGTACTAGTACCTTAAGGGTTTTATTAACTACAGTTTGTGGACGACCGGTTTCGGCGTTTACAATTTGTACGCCATCATCAGGCCCTTAGAAACTGAACAAAGCTAAAAAATAAATGACGCTGTGTCAAAATACAGCTGCCCTAGGTTTAGTTATAGGTGTTAGGTTTAACAAAAGCTAATGAATAATAAAACACAGAAGGTGTCACAAAGGTGTTCTAACAGACCTGACTACAACAATTAACATCAGATCACATCAGTACTGGTCTGTTAGAACACCTTTGTGACACCTTCTGTGTTTTATTATTCATTAGCTTTTGTTAAACCTAACACCTATAACTAAACCTAGGGCAATTGTATTTTGACACAGCGTCATTTATTTTTTAGCTTTGTTCAGTTTCTAAAGGCCTGATGATGGCGTACAAATTGTAAACGCCGAAACCGGTCGCCCAGAAACTGTAGTTAATAAAACCCTCAAAAAGATTATGAGCATTAGACTCCTTATTTCATAACATTTAATCAAATTAGTTTGATTTTTGTGGAATTAAAATATTAAAATACAACAAAACAGAGTAAAAAACAATATATTTGTAGAAACAATATAGATAAAGATTGGTAGAAATTTTGTTGGTAATCAAATTATGTAAATCAAAGCATTAACTACTAATAGGTAGGTACATTTTCCATTTTCCAAATAGGTAAGTACCTACTTATATAATTTTTTATTACAATACTGAAACATTTACAATTGCGTACCTGTTGTTATTAAAAACTATTTAAAAAGTCACTACAATTATAAACTTGCTTTTATCTGTGTCCTCAAAACAATAAAAACTAATATACACAACATTTTTTGTTTACCCATAACCATTGACGTATTAATAAAATAACCTACATATTGAACAATTGTTAACAGGTCATTGTAATTACCCAATCAAAGCACGTATAACGTTTCAGCTGAGCCCAGGACCAAGACTTTTGATAAATTCGCGCACATATAAATTTACTCCCAACGCGCCTAAAGAAGTATATGTTCAAAAATGTAATTTTTATTGTAGTTATTATTTCCAAAATAACCAGTACTTAATGTAAAACGTGAATCAATAAAGGTGTTTCAATTTAATCGATTTTTTTTATTTAACCTTTTTAGTAAATTCTAAAGTAAGTAATAGAAATTATTATTTTGCAGTGAGTTTTCACCAAAATATGAACGTATCGGTAAATTTCAATTTATTTCTATAACATGGATATACATTTTCATTAAACCACAGTTAATATTTTAAGTTGTTGATCAACAATCCCAAAAGTACCGGGCAAAAATATTTGCCATCCCTTCTGTGGGGAGAGAAACCGCAGCAAGACTAAAAATTGCCGAAGACTTGGTTGAGGTTTCGTGCTCTGTCGATATCACATTTTTTACTGTAATTCACACCATAAGAAACAAATCGAGTGCCGTCAAATCTAGAGATCGAGGTGGCCAGACAATTTCTGAAATCCGATATATAACTTCTTCATTAAAACGACTTCTAAGGTATTGCCTTACAATAGGAAAATATTTAGAACTGAAAGAAGAAGCAACAAAAGAGAAAAATGTAATTTTTATTGTAATTATTATTCCCAAAAAAACAGTATTTAATATAAAACGCGAATCAATAAAGGTCTTTCAATTTAATCGGTTTTTTTTATTTAACCTTTTTAGCAAATTATAAAATAAGGAATATAAATTATTATTTTGCAATAAGTTTTCGCCAAAACATAAACGTATCGGTACATTCCAATTTATTTCTATAACAGGGATACACATTTTCATTAAACCACAGTTAATGTTTTAAGTTGTTGAACAATAATTCCAAAAGTACCGGGCAAAGATATTTGCCATCCCTTCTGCGGGGAGAGAAACCGCAAAACGTCTAAAAATTGCCGTAGAGTCGGTTGAGGTTTCGTGCTCTGCCGTTATTTAATTTTTTACTGTAATTCATCCCACAAGAAAAAAATCGAGTACTGTCAAATCTAAAGATCGAGGTGGCCAGACAATTTCTGAAATCCGATATATAACTCCTTCATTAAAACGACTTACAAGGTATTGCCTTACACTAGGAAACTACTTAGAACTTAAAGAAGAAGAAGCAAAACAAAAAAATGTAATTGTTATTGTAATTATTATTCTCAAAAATCCAGTACTTAATGTAAAACGCGAATCAATAAAAGTCTTTCAATTTAATAGGTTTTTTTATTTAACCATTTTAGTAAATTCTAAAATAAGGAATATAAATTATTATTTTGAAGTGAGTTTTCACGAAAATATAAACTTATCGGTAAATTCCAATTTATTTCCATAACAGGGATACACATTTTCATTAAACCACAGTTAATGTTTTAAGTTGTTGAACAATAATCCCAAAAGTACCGGGCAAAAATATTTGCCATCCCTTCTGCTGGGAGAGAAACCGCAGCAAGACTAAAAATTGCCGAAGAGTTGGTTGAGGTTTCGTGCTCTGTCGATATCACATTTTTTACTGAAATTCACACCATAAGAAAAAAATCGAGTGCCGTCAAATCTAGAGATCGAGGTGGCCAGAGAATTTCTGAAATCCGATATATAACTCCTTCATTAAAACGACTTCCAAGGTATTGCCTTACAATAGGAAACTATTTAGAACTGAAAGAAGAAGCAACAAAACAGAAAAATGTAATTTTTATTGTAATTATTATTCTCAAAACACCAGTACTGAATGAAACACGCGAATCAATAAAGGTGTTTCAATTTAATCGGTTTTCTTTATTATTTAACCTTTTTAGTAAATTCTAAAATAAGTAATAGAAATTATTATTTTGCAGTGAGTTTTCACCAAAATATGAACCTATCGGTAAATTCCAATTTATTTCTATAACAGGGATACACGTTTTCATTAAACCACAGTTAATATTTTAAGTTGTTGATCAACAATCCCAAAAGTACGGGGAGAAAACATTTGCCATCCCTTCTGATAGGGAGAGAAACCGCAGCACGTCTAAAAATTGCCGGAGAGTCGGTTGAGGTTTCGTGCTCTGTCGTTATTAAACTTAATTCCAGTGATAGCGGCCAAAGTGTGGGTTGGTCTGCCACTTTGGGTACGGCGACGACACGCAGAGGGCACATTACACTATGTTATTATTAGACATTTCGTTGAATAAACACTCTCCGCATGCTCGCTGAAAGAGTGCCTTATTTTCGCAAACAACCCATCTTGATATTTCCTAGTTTTCCTATGTCCGGGTGATTGGGAATATAAAAATAATAAGGACGTAGTGCTTCCATTTATATTTGTCTTTTATTGTTATTAGATAAAGAATACGAGGTGTTTCTGAGTTTCCTAAATAGACAAATATCTTTACTTTTAATATATTTTAAATAAATGTTCATGCAATTTTACTATTATCTGTTTTTTTTTTATTTAAAGAGTTAGGGTATTCGACCACATTTCTGAAAATTGTCTTTTCGAAAGGTTGTGTTCGTTACAGAGAATCCTAACTTCGTTAAAGTCTACCTTATCTTTAGTATTGGTAGCATGCTAAGCAAGGGCACATATTAGATAAGTTGATATCACTCCGATGGGAGGCGAGGTGCTCCATTAGGGACCTTCGGGTTTGGCCGATATAGCATGAGTTACATTCAACGCTAGGTATGTAGTTGTAAAGTTACAAACGTCGCATCTTTGCTGTTTTATTTTTAGATAATTATTTTATTTTATGTTCTTTAATATTTCATTAATAATTATCTTCTGTATTCATTTAAGCACCATAACTCTCAGCATTCCGTGTAATAAGAAGTTTCTAAGTTAATTTTTACATAAGTTATGAATATTTATAAAAACTCAAAATTTATGATTTATTTTGCATTTTTCTAAGCAACCAATAAGGATAGACATATTCAGCGAGCGCCATATTGAAGTTTTTTATACGATTTACAAGTTTCTTACTCTCAAATTGGTTTAAAATGCTTAACTTTTTGGTAATAGACGGAAAAAGCGAAAATTTATCGTTTTTTTTTTTGTTTATAACTATGTATATCATCAAAATCGGCTGCAGGAAACATATAGGTTATTATTATAGATGTCCATACTACTCAAAACATTTAGTTTCGGCCTGGAAGGGGTTGTGTCACCAACATGATATATTTTTCCTTATTTCTCTGAACTAAAGGAATAATGCAGAAAACTCAAAAAATCGCCGATATAACTTAATTAACCTATGAAATGCCCGTAGTGTCAAAATTTCATAAATGTCATTAGTGTCAAAATTTGATAACAGTTGAGTAAACTTGCCTAAGGTTGGACCAATTACAGACAAGTATTACGGCGCGGTAAATTTGAATTACTCCTCTTGATTTAAAAAGAGACCTCAGTCAAGGATGATAACACCCATCCAGTGCAGTAACAAATTGCTAGAATCGTGGATACTTTCCCTAAACAGGATTGCAGGGTGCGGTCTGTAAAGATTAAAACAAGTGCAGGGGCATATGTACGTCCTATGGTAAAAATTTGTTTACTTATTTTCAATGATAGGGAGTTCTAGTCTCAATCTGAACAGGAAATAGGGCATTCCAACATGCTGTCAAAATTAAATCAATATGGCGGCTGGGAGACAAACATAAATGTTATTATATCAGTTATTAATGTGTTTTAGATCATTTTAGTTGCGTTTCTTTGTAATTTTGTTTTGTACAAGGATTAGTTTAACCATATTCGTTGGAAGAATTAATTCAAAGAGATAATACGCCTCATTTCTGTTATGCTTTGAAGTGTGAAATACGAAGTAATCATGAGATAAAGTTCAGTTTTATCTTATCGGTTACCATCAGTGCAACATTTTAAGCATAAAGAAACTAAATAAGTTATCATCTGAGAGACAAAACAATGGTTAAATGCTATAAAATGTCCTATAAAAATACCAAATAACTAACTATGTCAATGTTACTTACGCTTGGAAAACTGTCTCCACCGTAGGTCAACTCAGACCTCTTGAGGGAAAATATACCTATATTATTTACTTTGCCAATCTTTTGCTTGTACCTACTAGCAACATCTGTATTGTTTACCAAAAACTTTCGAAAATATTCACTCGTGTTTATTTATTCACTGCTTAAAACTAAATAAAGTGGTTCAAGTACTTCTACAACTAAAAACTACACGGAAAATATAACTAAAAAACTGTTAATGGTAAAAAACTTAATGTAAATGTTTGACTCCCAGCGGTGTTATAAAGATTAAAGTCTTGGAATGCCCTATTAAACAGAAACAAAATAAAAAAAATGAATAACCATTTTCAATTTCGTTGCAACACGAAACTACAGCCGCATTATATTCTAGTTCAATCAGAGAGAGCAGCAAATATGTGCCTCCTGATGAGAGACTAATAAGTTTCGAAACCGGTAGAGGTGCTTGCTGCACTCTCTGATTGAACTAGAATATAATGCGGCCGTAGTTTCGTGTTGCAACGAAATTAAAAATGGTTATTCATTTTTGATTTACATGTTTACTCTGATTGGAATACGAAGAGAACCATTATCGTTGAAACTTGACCGCGCTGAGCAGATGGGACGTGAATTATAAATATTAGAATTCCCTCATCTTTAGTCTCAGCATCCGTCATGGCTTGCAAATTTTGAAGCCTCGGAGGTGTAACCAAAGAAGGTTCCCATTGTTTTCAATCTGGTGGGATGTAGAGTAATATTTTTAATGTTATTTTATGTGCAATTAGATTGAAAACTTATTTAGAAACAAAATACTTAAAATTAATTCCCAATATAATAATGTATAAGTAGATTATTCCCAGTATAGTAATAATCTGATTGAACAGAATAAACACGACAGAATTTTATAAAAAATCTTACTACACGATTGTAAATTAAAGTCATTAAAAAATTATCAGTAGTAATTGCACAAGAGCTCTGAAATTATTGAATTTTTCCCGACTGACACTTTGACAGTTTTAATTTCACGAAAGGCGAGTGAAATTATGTCAAAGTGTCACGAGAGCAAAAATTATATATTAATTTCAGAGATCGAGTGCAATTTGTTGCGAGTATTTCATGAATAAAACTGTTCAAAACCAAAATTTTATTGTAATTTATTTATGTAAGTACCATTAAACACACAGTTTTTATAAATATTTGACGATTGAAAGTATATCACTTTTATAATTTTTAAAACATTAATTGTCATTAATGTCACTGAATGTATTTTTTCGTAGCAACGAAGGGCATCTGACGTAATATACTTAACGACGGGAGATTATCAAAAATTATCGATTTAATTCAGATTTCTGTAGCTTTCTATTGGTCAGAATCTCCTATGAATGAAATAATCGCCAAAATTTTGGTTTTTGTATATTTCTATTGGTTAAAATCTCTATGAATGAAATAATCACTTAACTTAATAAACTGTGAATCAACAAAAATACAGTTTTTGTTATCGAGATTCCCTTGACCCTAATGTTATTTATGAAAGCATTACACCTTTCATTTACCCCTTATTCAATTAAGATGATTAAATTAAAGTATCAGAAAATTGACACTTCGCCCTTAAAAAGGTGAATGAAATGAACCCATTACGCCTCTCTCTCGGGCCGTAAAGGATATTTTCACCTAAAATATCCTGTTGGAGGGACCCGCTCAGGATATGAAGCGCGACAGAAAAATAGCGTAACGCGAGCCCCGTCTCCATCCCAATTTGAAAAGAAGACCGATAATAATACCGGCGAATATCACGTTCTTTCTGATTCTTATTGAAATAGTTTTCCAAAAGGAAGCGATTATTGGACCCGAAAGAATTGCAGGTCATGCTTCTCGAGATGTTACTAGAGTTATGAAAACATTTCGCTAAGTAGATCCCTTGCAAACTTATTAAAATCTTATTAGAACAAAATCGATGTCAGCTATCGATTTTGGGATTAGAACAAACTTTATAATGAATCGACTTTATAACATTGCAAAGGCTTATGGAGGCAGCCTACCGCAGCACGTTACATAGATTTCCAGAATAATAGAAATGCCTGTGTAACCCTTTATGTAAATGATGAATTCTGTTATCTAACAAACGTATTGGAAAAAAATAGGACACTGAAAAAATATCATGAAAAGAACAAATATTTTTAAAAATTTTCTTCTTTGTTTATAAATATTACGTCGGATTTAATGCATTGTCCTATCTTAAGTCAGTTATTGCGTTTTTAACAGTCTCAAAACGCTGCAAAAATTCTATGAACGGAATATCGAAATAGATTGTTAATTGTGAGTTTTAGTTATATGTAGGTAGGTAAGTATATTTTACTTAAAAATATTTTGAATTCTAATGCGAGTATATAAAGTTGAGTGCCTTTGGCGCTCTATGAACTAAATAAAATAAGACAGCCCTCTTGTTTCGCTTCACAACGAAATGATTATTTATTGTTATTATTTCGTGCAAATACCTATGTTAACATAAAATTTTCACCCACTTTGGTTTATTTTTATAAATATTTATTTACTAATAACAAAATTGTTTTCTATTACTTCCATTTAGCACGCCTATGAGTTAATGTCACATTCAAGTTATGTCAAACAATCCCGAAGCACTGTTGCCAAAGTTTCGTAGACCTTACGAAAAAAGGTATGATACTATCTCCCGAAGTTATATTGATGACGCGCTACTGTATGCTCTTAAAGTTTTGTTTCCATCTTTTTATTATTTGTTTGCTTTATATTATTAATTTTCAATTTTTATCTTTAAGGCCTCGTACTTTTTATAAATATTATGTTGATAAACATTATCTTACTCCGATTATTGCGTTTTTTAATAGTCTAACTTTAATTGCACATCACATGAATTCACCTAATTACACATCCAAATTGAATCGCAATTCTACTAGCAGCCGCAGCCGGCTTGAACTCCTTGAAATGTCTGTGATATATAAGCTGGAGGAAGTAATCGGCTAGATACCTCCGAGAATCGCATTAATTCATGCGGTAATAACTCCTTTCTTCTACCGGTCATAGAGTTTATCGCATCGCTTGATCTAATCAGACGAGTTATGGAATTAATAAGAAATTACATCGGTACAATTATCATACTAATTGAAATTTTTGTAACAATGTTTTAATTTGCTTATATCTCTGACACATCCTCGGAAAAATCACATTTTTTGTAGTTATACTCCAGTCAATGAGAACGAAAATAGGATATTACCTCCGAATTCTATCGTAGTGGATTCTATTTGTAATTTTTTAGGAAATAAAACTAGTTGTAACGTAAATCACAGTGTACAGTTTTTACTTAAGCCCACCTTAGTTTGAAAAAAGAAGATATGGAAGAAGAATTGTAATTGTTGCCTTAGTTACTTAATGTTTTGTGTTAATCAATTTTGTTATTTTAACATTGTAACAACGAATAGTGCAGCATATTCATGCAAATATTATAAGAATTGTGCATTTAATGATAGAAGCATAATATAATTTGGACCAAATATACTATACATATAAAGGTTCAAAATTAGATATGAGGTCATCTCAGATTTTACCTTTTACAAAAATGGCGGGCATTCAAAATGGCGACGATGCATATGTGACTAATAGCACGATAACTTTTAAACGAAAAGTCCGACTTCAACCAAATTTGGTATATGGGTTCTTTTTTGGTGTATAATATCGAGCTCCTGAACCGGAAGAATCGGTTTACCAGAAGTTGTGTTTGACCCGATTTTTTATGTAAAAATATGTTTTATTTTTCAATTCTTTCACCTTGTATATATTAATTTTTCAAAAAGGGCGTAAAAAGGGCGTTTTATTAAATTGAAAAGAGCGTAAAAATATTATTTAGGAAATATTTTGAACTTTTTAGTTATGTTAATTGCCATGTAATAAATGCATAAGTTATCTTCACATGTACACTTCGCGTCAAAAAAAAACTGGTACAACTCTTATAACCGAAAATCGTGTTTTTCAAGTTGTGTAAGTTGATCTTGTCACAAGTGTCATTCCAATTTCTAGGGCAACGTTGCCAGTTCAACGAAAATATTATATCAAACTAGGTAAAAACGGGGCTGTGTGACAGACCTCATTTTTTAATATACTAAAAACTAAAACAATTGTAATTTTCCGTCATCTCAATTAAGTATCCATACATTGATTAGTGTTTTATTATAATTTAAATATCTTAATTCACAAATAATGATAGATAATAAATCTTGACATGACTTTAAATTATTATGTTTAATGTCAAATCGAGAGGTGTGATTGGTTTCTCATAAATTGTAGGACAAAACTGCATTAAGTTGTGTAGAATAAATAAAACACACTGGAAAAATTAAAAATTTAATTTGAAATTAATACAAAATGAACAACTTTTACAGTGAACAAGTGTGTAATTTAAATATATGTATTACAATTCGAAATATACATTTTAAACGTTATTTGTTGTATTTATATTTAGTGCAATTCCGTTATATGTGATGGCAACAACGAAGTGATTCACGAACAATAATTGTCAGTCTGAACACAGGTTTACATTGGGAAAAAAAGTGTACCAGTTTTATATGACGCGAAGTGTACATACCAATGTGCGGCAGATTCGTGCAAATAATATAAGAATTATTGTGCATTTAATGGTAGAAGCATATAATTTGGACCTCATATACTACACAAAAAAAAAAGTTCAAATTTAGATATGAGGCATTCTCAGATTTTGCCTTTTACAAAAAAGGCGGGCATTCAAAATGGCGACTATACGTATGTGACTAATAGCACGATAACTTTTGAACAAAAAGTACGACTTCAACCAAATTTGGCATATAGATTATTTTTTGATGTGTAAGATCTAGCTCTTGAACCGGAAAAATCGGTTTACCAAAAGTTGTGTTTTTCTTGATTTTTTTGTAAAAATATGTTGTTTATTTTTTCAATTCTTTCACCCTGTACATTAATTTTTAATACCTGTATGTAATGTACCCTGTACATTAATTTTTAATACCTGTATGTAATGTACCCTGTACATTAATAATTAAAAAGAATACCGGCGTTGAAAAGAGCGTAAAAATATTTTTTAGGAAATATTTTGAACTCTTTAGTTATATTAATTACCATTTAATAAATGCATAACGTATGTTCACATGTAGGTACCTATGTGCTGCAATTTCGTGCAAATAATAATATAATTATTGTGCATTTAATGGTAGAAGTATATAATTTGGACCACACATACTACACATACAAAGATTCAAATTTCAAAAATGGCGGGCATTCAAAATGAATCTGCCGCCCATAGGTAAATGTGAACATACGTTATGCATTTATTAAATGGTAATCAACATAACTAAAAAGTTCAAAATATTTTCTAAAATAATTATTTATGAAACAGTTCGTAAAGTAACTTACGCGATGTATAGCACTCGCTCCGTTGTCGCTCGTGCTCTAAAAATCGCGTGCGTTCGCAAAAAGTACTTCACGTACAGTTTCATACAATATTGTATCTACGACAAACAAATAAAAAAACTGTAACTCTTCGTCACTGGAATTCATTTCTATTCTACAATTTTTGGAACTATGACATTTAAAAATCCTAACTACTTTCAAACCACAAAACTGTCAAAAATTTTGTTGTAAGTCATTGCTCATATTGTCATCACCATGACAACGCGAAAGTTAAGGATATTTGATTAGGTATTTTTACATAAGGTATTTTTACATAAAAAAACAGTCAAAACACATATTTTGGTAAACCGATTATTCCGGTTCAAGACCTCTATCTTACTCATCAAAAAAGGAATATATATTCCAAATTTGGTTGAAATTTGACGTCTCGTTCAAAAGTTATCGTGCTATTAGTCACATATGTATCGCCATTTTGAATGCCCGCCATTTTTGTAAAAGGAACAAAAACTGAGATGACCTCATATCTAAATTTGAACCTTTAAGTATGTGTGGTCCAAATTATATGCTTCTGCCATTAAATGCACAATAATTCTTATAATATTTGCACGAATCTGCCGCACATTGGTATGTACATGTGAAGATACGTTACGCATTTATTAAATGGTAAATAACATAACTAAAAAGTTTAAAATATTTCCTAAAAAATATTTTTACGCTCTTTTCAATGGCGGTATTAAATTTTTGAAAAACTAATACATACAGGGTGGAAGAATTGAAAAAAAAAAACAACCTATTTTTACACAAAAACCATGAAAAACACAACTTTTGGTAAACCGATTTTTCCGATTCAAAACATCGATCGTATACATCAAAAAAGAACCTATATATCAAATTTGGTTGAAATCTGAGGTCTCGTTCAAAAGTTATCGTGCTATTAGTCACATATGTATAGTCACCATTTTGAATGCCAGCCATTTTTGTACCAGACATGCCAGACAAAATCTGAAATGGCCTCATATCTAAATTTGAACCTTTATAATGTTAGTATATGTGGTCTAAATTATATACTTCTAACATTAAATGCACAATTGTTTTACATATCGGCTGCACTAGAATTCATATTTTATTTTCTTCTATTTTACTTCAATATAAGTCTTCTGCTTCTTCTTAAAGTTCCCTCTCCTATCGGAGGTTGGATATCACATTGGCTATGGTCACTTTGTTTGCTGCTGCTCTGAACAGTTGTAATAAACTACATACAGTTAAACCATTCTCTAAGGTTTCTCAGCCAGGAGATGCGTCTTCTTCCTATGCTTCTTGTTCCTTGGATCCTTCCTTGCATAATAACTCTCAGCAACTCATATTGTTCTCCTCTGGTAATGTGACCCAAATATTCCAGTTTTCTAGTTTTTGTACTCTTCATAATTTCTAACTTCTTATTTAAACGTCGTAGCACTTCAACATTGGTAATCCTTTGAACCCACTGAATTTTCAATATTCTTCTGTAACACCACATTTCGAACGCTTCTATTCTTCTTATGTGTTGTCTCTTCAATGTCCAAGCTTCCATTCCGTATAGCAATATAGAAAATATGTAGCATCTTAGGGCCCTCAATCTGAGAGGCAACTGAAGGTCTTTGTTTGTAAGCAGTGTCTTAATTTTTATAAATGCTTGCCTTGCAGTATCAATTCGGAGTTTAATTTCTTTGCTTTGGTCATTTTTGTGATCGACCCAGGTTCCCAGATATTTGTATGTCTTTACTTTTTCTATTTGGGTTTGCTTTATTATTAACCTTTTATTTCCATGTTCTGTTTTTGAGACGATTATAAATTTAGTTTTTTTCTTGTTTATTTTTAGTCCGTATTGAATGCAGTAATCGTTAATTCTAGTTAGCAATTCTTGTAGCAATTCCAAGGTGTCTGTCATTATGACAATATAAGTCACAATATCCGAAACTGAAAATCATAGTTAAGTTTCTGACGTTGAGAGGTACAAGAGAAAGAGAGCAGGGCTTAAATCTAACTTGATAATTTTTAAAAATTGTTAATTTATATTTAAGCCCTGATTATTCTAGACAAATGTAGAATCCAATATTTCCAGCGATGATTATAATATTCAATTTGAGGAAATCAAATTAAGGTTAAACAAAGCTGTAGATTTATTAGATAATTTGGATTAAGTTCAATCCGAAATTGACTGGCATGTTAACGATTTAGAGGAAGAAGTGTCGCAAAGTGAGCTATTCGAAAAGATTATTTTTCTATATACATACCTACACCCGAGAGGGTAGAAGGTCTAAAGATTATATATATATTTTTCTATAATTACTAAAGTATGATCGCTTCTATCAAAGTACAACCCCAGTGAAGTTATGCATAACATTAATTCAGTAAACGATGTTTAATAACAAGCAGGTTCTTCTAGTCGGCCTAACATCAATTGTAATATTAAACCTAATTACCTAATATTCAACCTCCAAAATATAGCGGAAACTATGAGAAATGGTTAGAGTATCGAGATTTATTTCAGTCAATAATCTTGGCTAATGCAGATATAAATCCTATTCAAAAATACCACTACTTGAAATCCTGTCTGTCCAACTTTTTGAGCATAGAAATAGTAAAATAATAGGTATTGTAGAAGAACTACGATGTATTTAAATTATGTTTGATGCACGGTTAAATATACTGCTCATTTTAAATTAAGTTATATGAGGGATCTACTTGTTTTTGCACCATAACTCGCTGACTTTGAATGTCATCGATATTAAATAGTGCTCACTTCAAAGGTCATTTAAAGCAATACAAAAAGTTTTTTAGCATTATACTCGGAAAATTGTTAATTTTCTATGTTGAATGCACCGATTCGAGCATTAAAAATGTCTATTTTACCTACTACTTCTCGCTTTTTATGGTAACTGTGTAGAAGATTTTTTAAAAAACGAATCTCTTTGCTTTTCATAACCAACACATGGTTCTTATATAATAGTGTCTTTCGTTGGATGCAGACTTTTTAAGTTATTTACAAAAAACCGTCCGAAATGGTGTCATTTTTCTACAAATATGGCAGATTTTCAATAACGAATAACTCAAAAAGTATTGAGTTTTCAACAAAAATTTATAATATATGTTTTTAACTTAGGTACATTAAGTCCTCTAACGACTCACGAGATATTTTGACGAAAAAAATTCTATCCTTGAGAAGGGGTGGGAACCACCCCCAAGAGAAGAGCGTATTTTCGCATAGGGAAGACTTTGTTTCTTGAGCCATTCCCTACTTACTGTGAAAATAGCAAGTATATTAATGAATTAGGACGAAGTTGGGAGCTACTTCTTCTTCTTCTTCTTGTGCAACTCCTATCGGAAATTTGAAATCATCAAGGCTATCCTGACCTTGTTTGCAGCTGACCTAAATAGTTCATTAGTGGTTCAGCCAAACCAATCTCTCAAATTGCGCAACCATGACATTATTCTACTGCCTGGATTCCGTTGTCCTTCTATTTTTCCTTGCCTTATATTTTAGAGTAAGGCGTATTTATGTCCCCTCATCCGGTAACCCAAATATTCGAATTTTCTTTGTTTTATCGTTAACAAAATTTCTCGATCCTTTTCTACCCTTCGAATTACTTCAAAGTTTGTGAATCTTTCAACCCAACTTATCTTCAGCATTCGACGGTAGCACCACATCTAAAAATTTTCAATATTTTTTATGTTGTTCTGTTTGAGAATTCAGGCCTCTACAGAAGATTGTTGCAGAAGAATTTTCTCATCTTTATGAAGGTGACCCTGGCAATTTCCATACGTCTTTTTATTTCATTGTTTTGGTCTCCAGTTTTGTATATTAAAGTTCCCAAGTATTTGTAACTTAATACTTTTTCAATCTGAATGACGTTTATACTAATATGTGCTGGCTGTGTCATGTTTTTACTGAAGACCATAATACTTGGTTTTTTTATATTATTTATTCCATAATTGTTGCAAGCAATGTTTATGTTTGTAAGTAATCGTTTGTAAGTAATTCTTCTACTGTTCTTGCAACTAGTACAGTGTCGTCCGCTTATCGAATAGTATTTACAACCTCTCCATTGATTACGATTCCTTGGTTTGCTTACAAAAGGGCTTCCTGGCAGATGCTTTCATTATATACATTAAATAGCAGTGCTTACAAAATACATCCTTGTCAGCTAGTTCGAAGTTCAGTCAGTACGCAGCTAAATACCCTCACTGACTGAACTAATAAGAAAGGACATCGGTACAATTATCATACTAATTGAAATTTTTGTAACAATGTTTTACTACTTTGCTTCTATCTTTGACAAATCCTCGTAAAAATGACATTGTGTATTAATGCGCTTTCGTGTCTGGGAAAATTAATTCAGAAGAGCAAGTACATGTTATATATTTTATGAAATTTTTAAATTAATTTTTAAATTAATAACTACTAAGAGAACTGTGTTTTTATTCCTTTAGGGATGAAATGAGTTTTTAATGGCTTTTGAGGATACTGCATTTTTATTAGATGGTTATGTCTTTTTGTTTATTTCTCGATCTTTTCATACAATCTGTTATTTATGCACAAGTGCATAAATGATAGTTTTGTCACAAGTTATAAAAAGTTGACTGCATGTGATATTCAGCAAGTGCAATAATATCATTGGTGAAAAAGGACACTTTATACATATGTTAATATAATATTTTTCTTATGTAGTTATACAAATAATTAAAACCATAATTCATATTTCTAAAAAATTGATTCTAAAATCTAAAATTCTAAATTCTAAAAAAATCTTTAAAGCACTAAAATAATACCAAGAGAGGGCGCGCATCTGTAAAAATATTAGTACATTTGGATGTTGAGAGGTGATTCATATTTTTTGCAGAAATTACTTGAAAATAACTTATATAATAATATTTGAGTAATTATCTCACTCAAAAAGGTCCGGAACATGGTTTAAATAATCAAAATGTCAAAATATGTAGGAAAAATTCGATTTTTTTCTTCGTTTTTTGATTATAACTTTAAAGGTATTCATTTCCGTTGCAGTGACATAAAAGTTGCAGTGACATAAAAGTTGCGTAATTAAATTTTCTAGAATATAGGATTAGTTAAAAATTTTAAAAAGTGTCACCCTTGTTGCAAAATAGCAATAATTGCGAAAAAAACCATAAAGAAAATATTCGCATTTTACGTTTTTTAACCATTTATGCTACACTTAGGACCTTTCTATTTCACCCTAAAAAACTTTATAATATATTAAAACAATACTGTAAATTTCCTTAAGATCGGTTTAACAGACTCTGCAAAATAAATTTTTCAATCCAGCTTTCGCAAAAAAAATTCATTTTTTCAAAATGTTTCAGGACTGAAAATAAAGCAGACAGCAAGTTGAATTTTTTTTGCGTATAAAATAATACTGTACCTTTCATTCACAGTTTGCAAAATTAAAATTGATTAACTACCACGGCGTCAGGATTTTTTTAAATAAACATTAATTTTTGGTGCTACGCGCAGGAGAGCGGATACGTTTGCTCTTATTGGGCATTCCAATGACCTTTGATAATGATTGATACATTTTAATTTTTATTACATTTCGATATTAAGAAATAAATTTGTTTATTGCAAAATAAAAACACATACTCGGTCTTTTGAAATTACGCTTTTATTAGCAAAAACTTAAATTAGTTTGAATTTTGTGGAATTAAAATATTAAAATACAACAAAATTGATTTTTGACCTAAATTAAATTTTAGTCTTTTTAAAGATCGGTGAAGGTTATGTTCGTTGATTGTAGTACTGTTAGCTTTGTGGAGATATATTGTTTATAATGTAAAATTCTGAAAACATTAAACTTCTGTTTCTAGGTGTTTATTATAAAATTCGTTGAGGAAGTAGAAAAACACTCTCAACTGTATAAAAATGTAATAATACCGTACTTTTCACAGATCGAAATAGTCGTTTTGGTTACTATATAAAAAATGCGTTAATTTATAAAAACAGAATCGACTAGTGTGCGGAGGGCAATCGTTTGTGTCGCAATGTAAGAAAATAATATATTAAATAAATATTGGAAGAAATTTTGGTGGAAATCAACTTGTGTGAATTGAACACCGCTGTCCTGCGCCAAGCACCAAAATTATTGTTTATTTAAAAAAAAATCCTGACGCCGTGGTAGTTAATTGATTTTAATTTTGCAAATTGCATATGAAAGATACGGTATTCTTCTATATGTAAAAAAAATCAACTTGCTATCTGCTTTATTTTCAGTTCTGCAACATTTTTAAAAAATTAATTTTTTTTGCGAACGCTGGATTGCAAAATTTATTGAACCGATTTTAATGAAATTTACAGTATTGTTTTATTATATCATAAAGTTTTTTTGGATAAAATATGAAGGTCCTAAGTGTAGCATGAATTGCTGAAATACGTAAAATGCAAATACTTGTTTTTTTTTATGTTTTTTTTGCAATTATTACTATTTTGCAACAAGGGACACAATTTTTAAATTATTTTAACAATCCTATATTGGATTTGATAAAGTGAATACTTGTAAAGTTATAATCGAAAAACGAAGAAATAATCGATTTTTTCCTCCATTTTTGGACATTTTGATTATTTAAAATGTTCCGGACCTTTTTGAGTGGAAGAATAACTCAATTATTATTATATGCCTTAATTTCAAGCAATTTCTGCAAAAAAATATGAGTCACCTCTCAACGTCCAGCTCAAAACAGATGCGCCCTGGACTATCCAGTATTAACACACGAATATGCCACTGAACATCTAAAAATCATACGAACAAGCTGAATTTTGCTGAGAATATCAACTGTGGGACCCCAAACTATTGTTTGCGACATTTTTTACGATACTCATCAGTTCATTATTATAATCAATATCGGTCAGATAGGCAACCGGGTCAAGCCGTTCGATCGATGGATCTACTGGATGGGCGTTAGAACCCTGGCCAGTGAACAGAAAAATAAAAAGGCTAACGCAGTAGTCTAAAATTCTACATATGAATCTATGGCTTAGGCCGTCCGTACATGGAGCGACGCTCGAAGTAATCGACTCGATTCCAATCGCGTAGATATCTCCCCGTCACTTAAGTTCCTTCGTTGTGGCATTGAGCTCCGTACACGGAGCGTTTAGAATTGCAAATCTCCTCGTCTTGTACGACTCTCGTTCCGTGTGATCTGAAGTCCACGAGAAAGTTCGAGTGAGACGCACGTTTACAGTCATTATTTTATTTGTTTGCTTCGTTTTTGTTGATTTTTGACCTAAATTAAATTTTAGTCTTTTTAAAGATCGGTGAAGGTTATGTTCGTTGATTGTAGTACTGTTAGCTTTGTGGAGATATATTGTTTATAATGTAAAATTCTGAAAACATTAAACTTCTGTTTCTAGGTGTTTATTATAAAATTCGTTGAGGAAGTAGAAAAACACTCTCAACTGTATAAAAATGTAATAATACCGTACTTTTCACAGATCGAAATAGTCGTTTTGGTTACTATATAAAAAATGCGTTAATTTATAAAAACAGAATCGACTAGTGTGCGGAGGGCAATCGTTTGTGTCGCAATGTTCTTACAAGACGAGCATGACGCGCGATCTTCGAGACGTGTCTTCGATCGACCCATGTGCGGACGGCTTTAGACTGGAATACGCTAGTGTATGATCGACCTATGGGGGAGCAGTACGGCAAGAGATAGGGGTTGCGGCTCAGTGATACTCCTCCATAGATCTCTACCGAAAGGGTTTTGACACCTAATAAACTGGTGTATATAGGCATTTGAAATATGACTAAAAAAATTCCTTTTTCTTCTTCTCGTATAGCACTACAGCCCGAGATGAGTCTTGACTGACTGCACAACTCGCTTCCATCTCGAACAGTCGTTCGTGATAGTTGAATCAGTGGCTTACCCCATTATTCTGAAATCTGACAATATGTCATCGCTCCATCTCATGCGTGGACATTCTAAAGGACTACTTTCTATCAGGGCTTCTCCTCAGATTAACTTGGTAAGACGGTTATTAGTGAGTCTACGAAGATGGCCTTTAGACGTTCAGATTTAATCTCATCTCTTAGACTACGTCGCTAGCCCTATACATCTTTTTGACCTCAGCATTTGTGCTCAATCGGTATTGGTTAGTATTCGGGTCGTGATAGGGTACAAAGATTTTTCTGACGCCCATGCCCATTGATCACAGCCATACATATCACCGGTCTGATCACTGTTTTATATATCCTGATTTTTGACAGTCGTGTTAGGCTCTTAGATTAAATAGTGTTGTGGAGGCTATACATACATCTGTTTGATACCAAAATTCTCCCTCTTATCTCTTCCTCCTAAAAAACTCTGAATTTAAACTTTGCCGTCTTCATGGAAGCATTTCCCGTGACGTGAGATCGTTTGTAGTTTTTTAGAGTTTAAATCATAGCTTTATTACAGCTTCTTCATGATCTCGAATTGATATGATAGCTTAATCGTCACTGAAAGTGCCTATCATGTATTTTTTAATATTTAGAATATCATTAGTAGGTATACATTATATCATTAGATAGTATATAGGTAGAGGAGCGGTTACAGTACAGTACCTTACGGTACCCCTGCTTTGACTTCTTTCGGCCCAGAATACGCCTCTTCCTGCTTCTCTGAAAAATATGTTTAAAGTGTAAGATTCCAATAATCGATAGTATTGTTTTGGTAATACTCTTCTTTCCTAGTCAAGGATTGATTATAATTGCTGACGCAAAAATATAAAAGTAAAGAAACAAACGCTCATATGATATTCATTATTCTTAAGAAAGCATATTTATATGAAAGAGTTCCTATACAGGTTTTTAATAGGTTTTAAAGTTTTTTGTTCATTCTATTTCTTCCACAACAGATTTTAAAAACTTACTATTGCTCAATATACTGAAAATTTTATTAAATAAAATAAACTGCTCGTCAAAAGTTAGGGATATAGAAAATTATGATGATTTATTATAGCTGATTTTTCGAGAACAGATTAACGGATTACGCTAATTTTTTTTAATATTTTAGATTTTTCTTTAGTATTTACACAGTTGTGCAAAGGTTTACTCAAACTTCTTTTTTCTACTTATATCGGGTGGAAGAAAAGACATATTTTTCTTATATTAACTTTGAGACGCCCTGTAGGGAGGACGAAGTACAAATGTACCTCGTGAGTACCACAAGAATTTTATGAACATTTTGTTTTTTGAATATCCCTGATATTTTTAGAATCAAAGAAAATAGACGGTTTTGTTTTTTAAAATGCGTTTAAACCGAAATAAAAGTTTGAGACGCCTTGTAGAGAGGAAAAGACACAAAGAGGAGTATGGGTCATTCCACGAATATACGACTATCTTGGATTATCGCGACAACGAATATTTTAGTGTACAACATAGGAAGTACAAAAATAAATGGCTCTAATAATTATTCCAATAAACAGCAATATAATTTTCAATTTAATTTCATTCTTCTTATTTTACACAGCAAAATATTCGTTGTCGAGATAATCTAAGAGGGTCGTATATTCGTGGAATAGGAATAGGGTATATACATCGATATTATGTTGTCGTCTCATAGTAGTGGAGTCAATGAAGGTGGATATGAGTTATTACCTCAGATTTCGTTGAACCTCCATCGATTTTCATAAAAATTGGTGAGTGGTTAAAGGATACCTCAAGGAACAAAGGTGACATAGTGCCAACTTGCGCTTTTTGCATTTTAGGGGTGAAATACACCCCTTCTTTAAAAATTATTTTTTAGATTTCTGAAAGTGCAGTCACTGTAAGTTTTCACTTCCTATTTCGTTGAACCTTCATCGATTTTCATGAAAATCGGTAAGTAGTTAGAGGATACCGCAAGAAATACAATTTATATAGCATCAACTTGCGCTTTTGCATTTTAGGGGTGCAATACACCCCTACTTTTTAAATTGTAAAAAATGCAGATTTCCGCATTATGGCGCAAGTAATCTTTAATTAAGAAAAATAAATATTTGTTTTATAATTATGTGCATGAATTACATTTTTTTTTTTTAATTTTTCAAACCTTATAGTAACCAAAAATCCGAAAATTAACAAGTCGAAAATCACGAAAACCTTATTCTTCTATATTTCTGAAAGTGTAGTCACTGAATGTTTTCACCCACGATTTCTTTGAACCTTCATAGATTTTCATGAAAATTGTTGATTAGTTAGAGGATACCTCAAAAAACAAAAGTGATATGGCACCAAGTTGCTCTTTCTGCATTTTAGGGGTGAAATCCACCTTTTTTTTTTTAATGATAAAAATGCAGATTTCAGCATTCTGGCTCAAGCAATCTCGTTTAATTAAGTAAAATAAATATTTTTTTACATTTATGTGCATGATTTATAATTTTTATTAATTTTTCAAACCTTATAGCAACCAAAAATCAGAAAATTAGCAAATCGACAATCACGAAAAAAGTTATTCTTTTATTTTTCCACAAAGGCAGTCACTGAAGATTTTCACCCCTGATTTCGTTGAACCTCCATCAATTTTTATGAAAATTGGTAAGTAGTTAGAGGATACCTCAAGAAACAAAAATGATGTGGTACCTACTTGCGCTTTTATCCTGGGGGGTGGATGTTACCCCTTCTCATGGGTGAACACTATTTTATTAAAAATAACCCCATAATTAGATAGAGGAGTAAATTCTAAGCAAACTTTCTTTTATCAAGTTTATAAATTTTTTATTTAAATAATATTTCATAATTTAATAAAATATTATTGGTACAGTAAAACCTGCTAATAACGGCCACTAAAATAGAAAACAATTGGCCGTTATAGAAATGTGGCCGCTAATGCTAGGTTTCCTTTTCCACAAATACATAAAATATAATTGAAAATTTATTTATTTTAGTAATTAAAGCAAATCTAATTAAATATAATTCTACAAACAAACGGAACATACTAAAACTAAATTCAATTTACTACAATATAAAACAATATCTATACGAAAAAACAACTACAAGAAAAACAGAACTTTTGTTTGTTTTACATTTTTTTAGATAAACGAAACATACTAAAACTAATTTAATATAGGCAATACATAATATAAAACAACATACTATAGCTACTACGAAAAATACGCTTATCACTAAAGTATCGTCGTGCTTTCATGCTATATTCAACAAAACCAACTTGGTACGGCCTTTAATTAGATATCGCAAATCACTTTGGCTGATTTTGTCTGCATATATATTATGTTTGAAGAATCCCTTTTTTTGAGACTGGATATAGGACATTTCTCAAGTATGAATTCACATTCATGGTATATCGTTGCTATACAGGGATAATAATATGTGCAATGTTATGGTACAGGCTACGTTAAATATGAAGTAAATGTGGAAGATATACACTGGTTATTCATTTCAATTTAATTTGATTGTTTTTAATCGTTTACATTATTTAAAATAATTAAAGACATAAAGTTAGGGATTTCAAAAATAAATTCAGTTCTCACTGGCAGGGTGGGAAATAATAAAGTGCCATACAATAGCATTTCATTATAATGCTCATTACAGGCATTACAGGCTGCTCCGTTTGAGAAAACTCATACTCTCAAACTTTGAGAAAACACTCATTCAGTTTCGACCAACCCTGTATAAGCGAAAATTAAACGTTTTGCTAGATTAATAATTTTTAACAATAATAGACTATATTATAAATCACTTGAACATAAATTGATTTTCTGATGTCAAATCACTACAATTATACAGGGGGTGAATATTGCTATAAAATTTGAAAAAAAAAACGTAATTATCTTTTAAACTACTTCGTATAACATCACAAAACCTGATATTTTAAGAAATAAAACATAGAGCAGAATCCAAAAATGTAAAAATATACAGGGTGTTCCATTAAACAAAAGATAATTTTGTTTCACCCTGTCAATATGGGTGGCCCTGTATATTTGGAAATGTATCTAAATTCTGATAGTATCTATGCCCCAATCTCACCTAAATAAACTTTTTTCGTATCTCCTACAACGAACGACTAATTGGACTTCCCACAACCTGTATACATACAAAATCTCCGCTATAAAATTTTTTCAAAGAAAATGTTATTGGTTTTTTTAAAATAACTCAGTTAATTTTTGAAATATGAGATTTATCCAAAAACCATTACAGAGCTAAGTAAACGTTCTATAACACTGTATTAAACATAATTTTTTAAATCCTTTATTTTTTTTTAATACAAGGTGAAATGGCCCCGGTTACATGGTTCTCGCAGTAAAATTTAGGTTTTAAATGTTTCTATCTCGGTTAATTTTTGTCGTAAAAAAATATTAAAAAAAGAAAAAGCTTAAATAAAGTTAAAACTAAAATTTTGTTCTCTACCATTTTTAAGTATATCGAGTATTTTTGGAGTTATTATCAAAAGAAAATGAAATTCACGAAAATTTGAAAAATTTTAATTTTTTTTAATCGTATTTTTTTTTTCAAAAATATGCATTCTAAACCGGTCAAAATTGTTGACGTTATTACTCATGTTAAAATAAATAAAGTTTTAAATGGGTTACTATAAATTTTAATTTTTGTGGAAATGACGTATGTTTCATTTTTCATTCTTCCCTAAAAAATCTGAAAAGGTCCTCTTATTTCCATCATAACTTGCTTAATTTTGATGCTATCGACTTCTTATATAGCTTTTTGATAGTTACCTTTAAGTACTTTATTAAAATGTGTAGTATCTATATTTAACAAAGTGCATAGTTTTCCTGTTATTTAAGCTTGAATTCTAAGATATGAGTACTCGCGGAAAAAAAATATACATTCTCATTCTCGCATATAACTCACTTTGTATATGTAGTAAAGGATTTTTCGAATAAGGATCTTATTTATTTTTATATTATATATCTTCGATTTTGGTAATAACATATTTTTTAAAGAAACTTATGGTTTTTGAGTTATTTATGAAAAACTGCTTTAAAACATGGATTTTTTTCAGGAAAAATCAAAACTTTTGATCTTTAATAACTCAAAAACTATTGATTTATTGGAATAACTTTATATAACAAATTTTACTTATAATTTGTCCCTCTATCGATTAGTGGTATTATTTTTAATAAAATAATTTCCACCCCTGAGAAGGGGTGGCATCCCCCCCCAGGGTAAAAGCGCAAGTTGGCACCATGTCACCTTTGATTTTTGAGGTATCCTCTACATACTTACCAATTTTCATGAAAATCGATGGAGGTTCAACGAAATCGGAGGTGAAAACCTTCATTGACTCCACTATAGGTATTTTGCGAATATTTTATTTTTTTAAATTTCTCTGACATCTTTCAGGGGATGGGTACGTATTTTCGGCTGCAATGCTATTTAAATGGAAGTTTATTTTTTTCGAATCCTGAGAAAACTAATAAGTATTTTTGAAAAATTTAAATGCAGAATGAAATGTTACGTTATTAGCGAGGGCCGAAAGTCCCTGAGAACTTCTATAATGTTTATTTTAATAAGTAACAGGGGTGAAAAACTAAGAGAAAATTTAGTGTGATTTTTAATTTTAAATATCTCATTCAAAATAAACTTTTTATTTATTCTAAGGGACTTTCGTCACTCGGTAATAATTTAGTTTTTCATTCTGCGTTTAAATTTTTCAAAAATATTTATTGGTTTTTTCAGGATTCGAAAAAAATTAACACAATGTCCGTGGTAATATTTTCCAAATCTATCTTTGTCTTACAACGCACTCAGTCGAATAGAATATTGTCAGCATATTGTCAGTAAGACAGTGACAATCAGTGACAATTTTAAATATTTGACATGGCATCGGGAATATTTTGAGTTGTTGATTAAATAATATTGATATATAGAGTATTTAATAAATAATTGATTTAAGACGTGAACTTAATAAAAAGTTATTTATTGTGTATTATTTGTGGAAGATCTAAGCAGAGAACACATCAGTATAATATATTCTGTGATCCAAGTATTTTGTTGTTAAAAATGTTCAAAATTGTAAGCGTTCCATAGTAACAATATATTATTAAAAAATCACTTTAACACTTTTCCTCTTTTCTCGATTGATTATTAGTTTTTGTTGTACATATAAATTATTACAATTGTGTATTATTTGTGGAAGATTCAAGCAAAGAATACATCAGGATAATATATTCTGTGATGGAAGTATTTTGTTGTTAAAGATGTTCAAAATTGTAAGCGTTCCATAGTAACAATATATTGTTAAAAAATCACTTTAACACTTTTCCTATTTTCTCGATTGATTATTAGTTTTTGTTGTACATACAAATTATTACAATCACTGAATACATAGTTAGTGAAAAAATTATCACATTTATTAACTGAATTAATAATTTGCAATTATACAAATAACTTATCCAAGAATATTCAAAAGCCATCTCTTTAAGTTAATGATGATATTTTCAAGTAGAATGAAATTCTAGTAATGTTTACATATGTATCCATACCATTGTGAATTTTACTACACGTAATTTGCCGTGTAAAGACAGATAAAGTAGGGATAGCCGTAAAATATTTGCGAATTACGTACCGATGGCCTTACGGTTTTATTCTTTAATATGTGTTTTAACTGACGGCATGCGATACGTGAAAAGGCCATGTCTTGTCATACCACTAAGATGAAATTATTTTCTACATACAGTGCGAAAGGAACAGAGAGTTTAAAGAAAAAAATCTGTGTAATGTACCTCTTGCTATTTAAAGAGCCTCCAAGTAGACACCAAATCCGTACTTATTCTCAAGGAAATTCCGCCCCAAACCATCACAGGGCCTCAATTAAACAATCTCGTCTCTCTAATATTACGCTGTGCATACCGCTTACCTGGTCGACAAATAACTCTTATAGGTGTCGATAAGAAATGTTTACCTTATGTGCCTTTCTGTTTTTAAAGTTTTGTTAACTGTTATTTTTTATTGTTAATTTAGTTTTGTTTCAGTTAAAACACCTGTTAAAGAGTAAAACCACCTAATATCTTCTTTGTTCCTAAAGATATCAAGGACATTCAAAAAAGAAAATTTTCACAAAACATAAGACTACAATTCGATTCCGATGTATACTAACATTTGTACCTCGTCCTCCCTACAGGATGGCACAATCTTAACATAAGAAAAACATTCCTTTTCTTCCACCCGGTATAAGTAAAAAAAAAGAAGTTGAGTAAACCTCTGTACAACTGTGTAAATACTAAAGAAAAATCTAAAATAATAAAAAAAATTAGCGGAATCCGTTAATCCACTCACGAAAAAATCAACTATGAAAATGAGCATAATATTCCATATCCCTAACTTTTGACGAGCAGTTTATTAGATGGATCAGTTATCACTTTTTAAATCTAATATAAAACATCGAGAATATATAATATCAAATTAACTGTTTTTAAATTGAAATTTTAACGACACGTTTTCAGGCACGCCTTATATGGCTGTTATATTTTCAAATAATTTTGTAGTTAATACCGCACTTGAGACGTGATGCGTTTTTGATGATTCACATCAGCCTTATGGGATTCTTTAACAACTTCATGAATATAGTAAGCGCTTAGAGGTGTGCTATCAGAAACCACTATTTTCGGGTTTATGTCAGCCTCAGCGGTTTTAATATTTTCAATATACCTAGGAAATATGTAATTTATGCATTATTTAGCTTCATTTTTGTTCAAAATGGATAATTAGAGAGATTTTAAATCGGTTTTTTAATTTTTATGTAATATATATTTTTTTTAAATAAGAAAATCTACGGTTTCGTTTTGATTTAAATCTGTCTTTCTCCATCCTCCGATAGTACTATTTTTAGGTCTACCTGTTGTCAAGGAGGCTCTGATGAAGACAAATTTACACCAACACGACCGTAGTTTCTCGATATAAATTAAAACTATTTATATCGAGTCAAATCGAATATCTTAACCAATTTTTGTCTTACGGAGAAACAAAATGAAACTAGCATATTTATAATAGCAAAACCTACATTTTTTTACTCTTTAAGATTTTTCTTGTCACTAATACTTTTTAAGTAATTTTGAAAAAATTAAATTTTCCAAAAAAATTTAGAAAAATTTTTTTTACTATAAAACCAAATGATTTTAAAAATAAGCACTTCAAACCAATCAAACTTACAGATCATATAAACAATACACATACAGTTAAAATAGATGGTAAAGCCAAACGATTAATTTCATTTAGGGTGCTAAATAGAGGGAAGTTTTCACGATTTTTTTTACCAAAAAAAAGGGGCCAACTTTTTTTTTTCAGTGTAACTCGTTTATTTTTGATGCTCTAAACTTTTGTAAAAAACAAGTAATAAGCTTCTTTTCGATACTTTAAAAATATTAATAAGGTCTTCCCAAAAAACGCTTCTTTCTTCGGTGATTTCGCGTTGAATTATTCGGTTTGGAATTAGACGAATAAGAACGTATTTTTTATGAGCTACAACTTTGCTTCTACTCAATTTGTAGACTTTACTAGTACACCATTTTTTTCGTTTTTTTATAGGCTACACTTTTGCTAAAAATATTTTTTTCGATAAAATATTTACTTTTTGAGTTATTTGGGAAAAACGGTCTGAAAACGTAGTTTTTTTGTCAAAAAATCAACATTTTAAATCGCGAATAACTCGAAAAGTATTGACTGACGTAAAAAACTTTATAGAACAAAAGGTGCTTAAAATAAGTCAATTTATCAATTTCCGGTCTTATTTTAAACACGCGTTTTTCACCCCCCGAGAAGGGGTAAATGTCACCCCCCAAGTAAAAGCAACCAACGACACAGATTCAACTTTGAAGTGGAGTGTAAGTAGAACCTTAATCCAAATTTTCATGCAATTCGGAGTTGCCCCTGGAAATTACACTCCAAAACGGTCATTTATGGGGCTATAAGTCAAAATAATTTTATTTCATCGGATTATCAGTAGTAATAATTGTACAAGAGCTCTAAAATTATTGAATTTTTCCCGAGTGTCACTTTGACAGTTTTAATTTTACGAGCCGAAGGCGAGTGAAATTATGTCAAAGAGTCACGAGGGCAAAAATTATATAAATATTAATTTTAGAGATCGAGTGCAATTTGTTGCGATTATTTCATGAATAAAACTGTTTAAAGCCAAAATTTTATTGTAATTTATTTATGTAAGTACAAATTAGTACAATTAAACACACAGTTGTTATAAATATTGACGGTTGAAAGTCATCACTTTTATAATTTTTAAAATATTAATTGTCATTAATGTCACTGAATGTATTTTTTCGTGGCAACGAAGGGCATCTGACGTAATATACTTGACGACGGGAAATTATCAAAAATTATCAATTTAATTTAGATTTCTGTTGCTTTCTATTGGTCAGAATCTCCTATGAATGAAATAATCGCGCTAATTTCATTAAAACATGAACACAATAAGATAAATTTGAAATAAATTAGTAAATAATATCTAAATATTAGTTTATTGCATGTATTATAATATTATATTGCCATATTACAAGGTATTTTACTTTCCCGCACGCTGTGCCGGAAAATTTACTTTCCCGCACGCCGTAGAAAAATAATACTATTACAAAATATTTCAGAATTATTCTACGTCAATGCGTATAATTATATAATATTTGGGACTGGTATCCTTGTAATTTCCCAGTTAAAACGCCGTAAGTATAAAATATATACGACCTCACAGGTATTATAAAAGAAATGATGAGGCAGTATACGATCTTCTCTGTAGTTTCGGAACTAGTTCATCCGAATGAATATTATAGTGCTTTGTTATTGTATATTTCATAAAAGTAAGTAGTCCCGCATTAGCTCTTTAACGGTTTTATGAGTCGAAATAAAACGGGACTTTGCTGAGTCTGAGTAGCCGCATACCACTTTAAGTGGAAAAGTAAAGTTGAAGGGTTTTGTTGTGGAATATACAATAAAACTGAATTTAATGAAGCACTGTAATTAAACTTATTTTTCTTTTGTTTCATTTCTTTGTTATTCAAAATCAGTCACATTAAAATACTTCTTTATGGATTTGTCATCAGCTACCCCTCATATACATTTTAAAACCTTAAAAGACTTTTATTTCAGCTGTTCTTTATTGATCTATTAGATTTCTTCAAATTACGCTTAAGCCCGTATTCATGACAGCAGAAATTATGGCTTTGTTTGACGTTCTGTAAATCATTGTTACTATCCATACACAGTATGGTGCAAATGAAAGAAATAAATTCATTATTTCCTAAGCCAGCAACTTTAAGGAAAAATCCCGAAACCGGTCGATTTTATTTTTAAATTATGATATTTTGGCATATATTTCATACGAGTGACGTCATCCATCTGGGTGTGATGACGTAATCGTTTATTGTTTTAAATGAGAATGGGGGTTTTATGCTAGTTCATTTGAAAGGCTACTTAAATTCTCTATTCAGTAATATAACCATTTACATAATTATTTATACGAGGTGTCCAAAAAAAATTTTTAAATTAAATTATTTGACAAAAAAGAAGAATGTATGTAATTTATTTATTTAAAAATACATTTTATTGCTGTCACAAAACAGAAAAAAGAATGTTTATTTTACAAATAAAAATTTCTTTTCGCTTAAATTAAATGTTCAAACTTCCAAGAAGCAGAGGTGTTTTTTTTGGACACCTTGTATAAATAATTATGTAAATGTTTATATTACTGAATAGAAAATTAAATAATCTTTCAAATATCCACAAGGAAAAAAGTTTTCCTGTAGTTGGCTGTATACCATGTGATACAAAAACAATAAATGCTGTATAAAAGGTATATTTAAAAAAACCCTCAAAAGGGCCACATCAATTCACATAACTAGTTTTCGACTTGTTTACCAGTCATCATCAGTGCTTACGTGCATTTTGGTGGCTAACATGTACATTGCACGTAAGCACTGATGATGACTGGTAAACCAGTCGAAAACTAGTTATGTGAATTGATGTGGCCCTTTTGAGGGTTTTTTTAAATATACCTTTTATACAGCATTTATAATCTTTCAAATGAGCTAGCACAGGACCCATATTCCTATTTAAAAAATCATCGATTACGTCATCACACCCAGATGGATGACGACACTAGTATGACATATATGCCAAAATATCATAATTTAAAAATAAAAATCGACCTGTTTTGGGATTTTTTCTTATCGTCTCCGATTTACGAAATAACGAATTTATTCCTTTCATTTGCACCATACTGTATAATAGGCTTATACTGTGCCTTAATTACATCACAAGCAAACAACAACAACACTAAAAACCAGTAAAATAATTATTTCTATTAATTATTTCCTGTTTTTACAAAAGGCCAAATATATGTCGGATAATAGAGAAATTCAATCGTCGCAGTGAAATCTAGATTTTTGTACAATTTCATTATAGAGCTCGCTTGAGTTATTTGAGGCATGCACACAAACAAAATATTCAATTTTATTATTTCACATTAATAACGAATACTGTACAATGCGTTATGAAATGCAACTAATGAATAATTGAAAGTAATAAATTTTGAAACGTAAACCGTATAGTTTTTGCGTTTGATATTTAACAAAATTTTTCGTTAAATAAGCATTCCGAAATGTTTAATAATTTTGTGTGTATTCGACTGATCAATTTATAATTATTATTGTATAAATTGTATGCAAAATTTATTAAATACGCCTAAATTATCAACAAATTAGTAAGCAGTGTTCTCTTTGAAGTTCTAAAACAGATATTTTTTTATTGATACACTGCATGTTTACAATCTGCTCTATACTAGGCCCATTCAGCACTTACCCACACGATTGTGTGGGTTTGTTTTGGACTGATGTAAAACTGCTAAATAGTAAAATCTAGCGCTCTACCTAACTCGATTGTTGAATTTATTTTGTTTCGACAGTCACGACTTGTCTTGCAACTAACCGGGGTCGTCAATTCGGTAAGAAATGTAAATAGATTTTTGTTATTATAAAATGTCAATAATATGTAAATACCTGTAGATTACTAACACATGTTTGTTTAAAGCACCTATACACAGATATTTTCAAAAAGATATTAATAATTTTCAAATATCCAATTACATCACTACCAACACAATTGTGTGGGTTGGGGGATCTATATTGTCGTTCTCTCCGTTTGCAGATTTTGACTTTAATAAACCAGATGAATAAAACACAATTAAATCGGTTAACACATCAACTGCGTACATCTTTAATCAAGGCACGTAATGAGACTTTTAAATATTACATCTCCAACCTAACACCTAATGACCATTCATTATGGCAAGCGACCAAAAAATTCAAGAGACCAATAACATCTATTCCACCAATTAGAAAATCGGATCTAAGCTGGGCAAAAACTGATGAAGAAAAATCAAACACATTAGCACAACACCTCGCCCAGGTATTTAGTTTACATACAGAAGTCAATGTTGAAGATGAAGAAGTATACACATTTCTCGACGCTCCTTGTCAATTATCATTACCACTGAAACCATGTACACCAACAGAGATCTGGAAGGCGATAAATAAAATAAACCCTCATAAGGCTCCAGGTTATGACTTAATTAATGGTGATGTACTAAAGCATTTGCCTAGAAAAGCGATAGTCCTGCTAACTATTGTATATAACAGCATGATAAGACTGTGTCACTTTCCTATTCAATGGAAATACGCACAAATCATTATGATTGCGAAACCGGGCAAACCGCCTAAAGAACCCTCCTCCTATCGTCCTATAAGCCTTCTACCAATAATGTCAAAAATTTTCGAAAGGCTTCTCTTAGACCGAATTTTCGAAAGAATAAATATAAATAACATAATACCTGACCATCAATTTGGCTTTCAACAGAACCACTCAACAATAGAGCAGTGCCATAGGATTGTAAACTATATAAAAGAAACTTTAGAGGGAAAGAAAATATGTGCAGCAGTATTCCTAGATGTGGAAAAGGCGTTTGATAAGGTGTGGCATAAAGGCCTGTTGTATAAAGTGAAAAAGAATATGCCTAATGAAATATACCTGATATTAAAATCATATCTCAGCGAGCGATTTTTTAAAATCAAAGTAAATACCTCACTTTCCAAATATACAATCCTATACAATCCGGAGTGCCTCAAGGTAGTGTCCTCGGTCCCTTCCTTTATCTCCTTTACACTGCTGATATACCTGCTGATGATGACATTACTATGGCCACATTTGCCGACGATACAGGAATCCTTACATCAGACGAAAACCCAGATAGAGCTTCTAACATACTGCAAAACTACTTAAATTCACTTCAAACTTGGTTAACAAAATGGAAGATTAAAGTAAACCGTGAAAAGTCTTCACAAATTACGTTCACAACAAGAAGGATCGACTGCCCACAGGTTCATATTAATAACATTCCTATCCCCTTAAAATCAGATATCAAGTACCTGGGACTCCATTTGGACCGAAAGCTGACATGGAAAAATCATATCAAAACCAAGAAAGCTCGACTAAATTTAAAAGTCAGACAAATGTATTGGCTGCTAGGTAAAAGATCCCAGTTATCATTAGAAAACAAAGTATTATTATACAAAATTATACTAAAGCCGATATATGGAGTTATGGTATAGAGTCATGGGGCTGCAGCAAACCGAGCAACACTAAAATATTGCAAACTTTTCAATCAAAGACGCTGCGGATGATAGCGAATGCACCATGGTACGTTTCCAATATAACTATCCATAATGACCTTGGGATACCATTCATCGAAGATGTTATTAAACTACAGGCAAACAAAGCCCAAGAAAGAAATTCCGCCCATGAAAGTCAAACTATTCAACGACTCTACCAGACGCCACTTGTGGGAAGAAGGCTGAAAAGGACATGGCCAGAGGACCTAACTGATTAGGTGTATTGGAGAACCATCGATGGATGGTGCCCAAAGCATGCCAGGATTCAAGACTTTGCTACTATTTGCTAAATACTCTGTGTTGTAATTAGAGTAGATTGTAAATTTGCACCTAATAAAAAAAATAAACCAGAAGATATCGAGGAGGTACTGAACACTATTATTGAAGATTTAGAACTAGAATGCATTAGTGATGACTCAGATTCTGATACGACGTGGAATAAGGAGCCAAATAGCCTTAGAAAAAGCCTCTGAGACAGCCATTTTTCGGATTTTGACCAAGAAGGAGAAGATACTGTGAGAATTCCCTAATTCCCCAATTCACATTCCTGGTACTTCCGGTGTAACTGCAGCTCCCATAAAAACTTACAATAATAATATGGGTGGAGTAGATATCTGCGACCAGGAACTTATAGGAATTTTAGAGAATCTGGATAAAAACCAGAAATTTTACATTAAAAGTAATTCTTAATTTTTTAGATTTAGCCGTAGTAAATGCTTGGACGGAATACGTGAAGATTGCAGAGTAAATAATTTGCCGAAATCGAAAATACGAGATCTTCTTACATTTAAAATGGCAAGTTGGTGAGAGTTTACTAGCGTCACCTAAAAGAAAAAGATCAGATCAAAAAGTGGAAGAATAAGTCGAACAGGAAGAAGAAACACAAGGCGAAACATAAATCAGGCCACAAAATGATCGAGCTACACAACCAGCTGAAGATAAAAGGTTATATGGGTACGAACATTGGCCAAATATTGACCACTTAACTACAGCAAGATTTTGCAGGTCAGGTTGTTAAGGCGGAACCCATGTAAGATACCTTAAATGTGATTTTTACCTATGTCTCACCACAGACCAGAACTGTTTTTGGAAATTTCATACCAAATAACATATGTTCTAATGTATTAGTATTTTTCACAGTTTGCGTAAAACAAAAACCAACCTACACAATTGTGTGGTTATTGTATTTCGAGACACCCTGTATAAAGAATTATTTTATTATTTTTCCTGTATTAATTTAGATATAAGAACATAGAGTACAAATTTTCGAAATATTTGTTGAACATTTTTGTTCCCGTGCTGAAAGGGATACTAAGCCTGGATCCCGCGTACCAAAAAAAGTTGATTAATAGCAAGCTGAAAATTTGGTAAGAGCTTAACGGTGTCTAGTCGGACAAACTTTGATGTATGGGAACACTGGAACAGGGGAAGTTTTAATTGTGGAACAGGTTAAAAATTTGGAACGTCCGACTACGCAAACGTCTCATGTATTTTGTCGGACAGAATTTCCAATTAATTTGTTACCCTTTCATTAAACTCTCGTCCAAAAATTAGACTGGTATTTATCACCAACTGGGCATTTTAATATGTCCGACAAGTAGAACATATCAAAAGACAGAAATTATGACAGGTGATAAATAAGAGACTGATTTTTGCATGAGAGTTTAATAAAAGGGTAACAAATCAATTGGAAGTTCTGTCCGACAAAATACATGGGACGTTTTCGTAGTCTGACGTTCCAAATTTTTAACCTGTTCCACAATTAAAACTTCCCTGTTCCAGTGTTCCCGTGCATCAAAGTTTGTCCGACTAGACACCGTTAAACTATTAACAAATTTTCAGCTTGCTATTAATCAATTTTTTTGGTACGCGGGATCCAGGCCTATACACAAAGTAATAATAAATAAATAGTCTGAAAGTAAATTAAGATGAGTTAGGTAACGTCCAATGACGGTTCTCATTGTGGTAGGTCTTTTGTCCATAATCCCGTCAGATAGGTCTTCTTTCGGTAAGTGGTTGGGTGAATAAATTATTTTTAATTCGTTGTTGTGGTCAGTGGTATGATTTTTATATTTTTTTGAACGATTCTTTATTATGCCCTTGATTAGTGGGATGTCTATATCATTGTAAAGTGTCTCTTTAAATACAGCATTGAGCTTTAGTTATCATACGGAGTATTTTGGATTGTAATGTTTGGCGTATCTTCGTATTTGAAGTTTTACTGCAGCCCCATAGTTCTATTTCGTATGCTAAAACTGGTATTAGTATAACTTTGTACATAAGCAATTTATTTTCAAGAGGTAGCTGAAAGCTTTTGTTAAGCAGAAAGTTCCTATTTTTTAGTTTAAGATCTAATTGTTTCCGTTTAGTTTTAATGTGCGTTTTCAATATGAGCTTTTCATCCAGATGCAATCCTAAGTATGCATGGGCGCCCATACCCATGGCCAGGGGGGGGCCGTGCCCCCCCTAGCTTTTTAGGTGCTGTATACTATATATATGGTTATCCAAAGTATACAAAATATAATGTGCAACATCTTCACGTCTGCCCCCCCCCCTGAAAATGTATATATGGGCGCCCATGCAAGTATGTGACAACTGGTTTTATGAGAAGCGGGGTATTGATAATAAAAACTTAAGGACATGCAGATTTTCTTGTTGTAAAAGTAATATGTACTGACTTACTGGCATTAACGTTCTAGGATCTACTGGAATCTTTCATCGTTTAAGCCAGTTTTGTAATTGGTCTAAATGATTTTATTCTTTTTGTTATGCTACATTAAGGTCGATATTCACTGCCGAGATTCCTGTATCATCTGTAAAAGTAGCTAAGAAGGTATCAACGTCGATACAGAAATGGACTGAAAATGCTACCCTGAGGTAGGTACACCACATTGCATAATGTAGTAATTTGAGTCTTTCTTCTTCTTCTTCAGCCTGTGTTCGTCCACTGCTGGACATAGGCCTCTTCCATTTGCTTCCATCGATTTCTACTCTTGGCAATTCTCATCCACTGTTTGCCCGTGACTTGTTTGATATCATCTGCCCACCTCTTCTGCATAGGCGTAACCAGGGGGGGGTTTTGGGGGTTGTAACCCCCCCCCATTGGGATGTACTTTGAGCTCTATACGCTTAACACCATAGCCCTCAGAGACCTTCCAGTAGTTGTAACCCCCCCCTTTCAGGTAATTGTAACCCCCCCCTTAGGATCATCCTGGTTACGCCTATGCTCTTCTGCGTTCTCTCTTGGTCTCCAGTTTGTTAGTCTCTGTGTCCATTTTTCGGGATTATCTCGGGCAACATGTCCGACCCATTGCCACTTGAGCCTTGCTATACGTTCTGCGACATCAGTAATCTTTGTTCTTTCACGAATGTCCATATTTCGAATTTTGTTTCTCAAACTAATCCCTAGCATGGCCCTCTCCATCGCTCTTTGAGTTGTACTGAGCTGCTCTAAGGTTTTCTTTGTAAAGGCCATGGTCTCCAGTCCATATGTAGTTACAGGCAAGATACATTTGTCATAAACTCTACGTTTTAGACACATTGGTATATCTCTATTCTTCAAGATAAAGCTTAACTTGCCGAAAGCTACCCAAGACAATTGTATGCGTCTTTTTATTTCGGCTATTTGGTTTTCTTTGCCGATTTTAATGGTATGTCCAAGATACATATAGTGGTCTACATTTTCAAGATTGACGTTGTCAATAACAAGATTAGTTTGTACATTACTCATTATTTTTGTTTTCTGAAGATTCATTTTGAGACCTATTTTATTTGACTGCTGGTTTAGTTCCTTCATCATTTGCTCCAGTTCCTTGATATCTGTACTGAATAATACTATGTCGTCCGCAAACCTCAAATGATTCAAATGTACACCATCAATGTTTAGACCTTTTTCCTCCCAGTCGAGCTGTTTGAATACATTTTCCAATGCTAAGGTAATTTGAGTAATGGTCTTCAATTTTGATTTGGAAGTAACGGTCAGTAAGATATGATTTTAGGATAAAAGTATAGTTGTTCTTTTAGGTGTAATTTCAATTTATAGAGGAGACCTTGATGTCATACCCTATCAAATGCCTGTTGTATATCTAAAAACACTCCAGTGCAAAACTTTTTCTCTTCAAAAGTTGTTTTAATCCGTGACATAAGCTCCTACAGTTAACAGGGTAGAAATATCATTACTCGTCTATCGAAGACTTCTTTGCTAAACGTGACGCCTCCGAGAATTCGACGCTCTTCTTCCTAGTTAAAATCTACTACATTCAAAAGTGGGTAAGTGTGTTTCTTTTGTGCAGATTATAATTTATAAGTTATGCCAATTGCATTTTTTTAAATACGTTTCATACACATTTCATTTTTACGGCTTCAATTAATTAACCAGCTAACCATATTTCCTACATAAACAATGATGAAGGCCTAAGAAATCGTAAACAATTGAGCCAAGGTTTGTTATGCATTGCAAACTAAATTTTAATTAAATTATTTTACACTTATATGAAACTGACTAAAAAAATCTAATTTTTAACATTAATTAATCTTAATTACGCTTCGTATAGTGTTTTTCCATCATGCATCGTCCACTCAACTTAACTCATAATAAAAGTGTCCAAGTTTTCTTTCCCGATTATTATAAATTTCCTGCCACTTTTTTTAGAATTAGTATGTCATGTCAACGAAGAATATATCAAGAGTGACTTGTAATTAAAAAAAAACCATTCGAGATAAACTCGCCAAAGTGGAATTCCTCACTCATAATATTAGCAGGTAGTCCATTAACAGGCGAGATTACTGTCGACTACTCGAGTAATAATAAGTAATCGAGGAATAATAAACAATAATACTCGAGTGGAGTATAAGCAATCCCCCACTTACTGACCTGCAGCTTTGGCTAAAAGAATGAGTAAGTGGAAGGCCCCTTCTTGGCTTAGAAATTAAAAACTGTTTTTAGAAGCGGACGAACCAAAATTGGTCAACAGCATCAAAATGTATGGGGCAACAGGAAAATAATGTATTTAAGGCTTAAAGAGCATCAATAGTTAATCATCATGATTAACAAAAACATAACCAAACAATGTCTTTTGAATGGTTTTCTCTGTTGAGAACTTTGTTGAACTTGAGAGTTGACCATTATTCCCCTGCTTTTCTCATTGATTTGCTTTATTATCAAGAAATTTAAATAAATTATTGCCTTCTAGTAAAGTATCCTTATCGTATTTTTGTCAAAATTGTCTGAAATAATGTAAATCAACATTGCACTAGATAATGGATTTTCATAAGACAAGTTCAATCTTTTTAAAATAAGCAAATGTTGATTAGGAAGAATTATAAAAGAACGCATATGCGAAGAATACCGCCCTTTTGAGTCAGAAGAACAAAACGGATTCAGAGCAGGACGATCCACAATAGATAGTATTTTCTGCTTATCCCAAATACTTGAGAAAAGAACACTGAGATCTCGAGAAGTGCATTTACTCTTAGTCGATTTAACAAAAGCATATGACACCGTGCCTGTTGCGAAGTTGTGGAAAGTATTGGAGAAAACCAGTATCAGCGTTACACTAATCGATGCTATTAAAGAGCTTTATAAGAACACAATAGCAAAAGTTAAAATAGGAAAAGAGGTGTCTAATGGTTTTCAGGTAACAAAAGGACTGAAGCAAGGTTGTTGTTTATCTCCCATACTGTTCAACATATATATCGATGAAGCACTCAGGCACTGGAAGAAGAAGTGTAAAGGGATGGGGCTATCTATTGGGGATGAAACGTTATATACGTTGCACTATGCAGATGACCAGGTAGTTATTGCCCAAGACAAAGAAGACCTGGAGTATATGGCTAGAAAACTAATGGAAGAGTACAAAAAATGGGGCCTCGAAGTAAATGTCCAAAAAACACAATATCTTTGCGTAGGAGGAGAAAATAATCCAGATGACCTCGACTTAGAAGATGAAACTATTAAGAAATGTGACCAATGTACATATTTGGGGGTAAAACTGACAAAGACAGGACGAAGTGATGAAGCCATAAAAGACAGAATAACCAAAGGAAAACAAGTTATAGGTGCGTTGAATTCAGTATTATGGCAAAAAAATATAAGACCGGAAACGAAAAAACGAATATATAATACCATATTAAAACCAGTAATCGTCTATGGCTCAGAAGTGTGGCAGTTATCACAAAAACTTAAAGGTAACCTATTGGCAGTTGAAATGGATTTTTGGAGGAGAGCAGCGGGAAAGTCTAGATTAGAACATGTGAAAAATGAGGACATCAGGAGACAAATGAAAGTACAAAGATCAATTATAGAAGACATCGAAAAACAACAACTAATATGGTACGGACATGTTAGACGTATGGGGGAAGAAAGACTACCCAAAAAGATATTAGAATGGGTACCACCAGAGAAAAGAAAACGAGGACGACCACCAACAACATGGATCCAAGGAATCTCAAAAGCAATGTCAGCAAGAAATCTATCTGAAGAAGACTGGCAGAATAGACAGGCTTGGCGAACGGGAACCCAAAGGCGTATTACGCTGTGAACGGGATATATATATATATAAATGTTGATTAATTGTATCTACTAATTCCCTTACAGCAATAGCACTTTCTTGTATGACCGATTTTAAATTAAAAAGAGCTTTAATGTGACTATTGACAAGCAAATGAGGATTGTCAAACCGTTTGCATAAAGCCTGTCATGCTAAGATAATTTTATATCGAAAATTCTAAATGTTTAACAATTTTTTGCCTAAAAAAGTTCGCAAGTAAAGGAATTTTTAAATATCATTAAATGAGGAGTTTTGGTGAACTAGAAGCTAAAATATGCCTCTGAACTCTATCCACTTTCAAAACTCTCCAATGAAGGAAGGAATTGTGACTGGAGGAAGCTTAACAAGTTCTACTTTATTTTCAAATAACTCACTGAGTTGTATTACTTGTTTCAGGATTACTCATTCGACAAAATTTGGATACCAAACATAAAGCACCTGCTGTGTAACTTGCATGATCCTTTGCAAAGTTTATTCGTTCAGCATATTCATTTTCTAAATGACCATCATCATATTCTTACTCAATTTCAGTTAAATTGAAATGTTTGTAATTCGTTAAATTTATCATATAATGGACCTAATCTTGTAGATCTTTGTTGTAATTCAATAATGACATGTAAATCCTTGTTTAATCGAATCTCGCTTACGTCTTAGTTTTTTGAGATTAACAATTATGTTGTTGTTCTGAAGCTATTTCCTTGTGGCATTTTTATCAATAACTATTTAGATGGCAAATAAGCCCCAGTTAAATTAAAAAAATTATTTTATTAACGTTTCGAAGCCCAAATCGGTATCGTTGTCAAAATACAAAATACTACTAAATTAAAAAAAAATTGTTTTTGCTAAGTAAAATATTCTTCTAATAATTTATTTAATCTGACTCATTTATATTGGCAATTTAGACGTATATTATACATTTTAAAGTAGAAGACTTTCAAATGATATTGCCAATATTTATGAGTTGCGTTCATGGGACTTTTATGAGAATTTTACTGTCATCGTTGCATTTGGTTGTCTTTTTAAAGACAGGTCACATGCTATAATATTTTGTGACGGATATTCTTGATTTGGGATTGATTTCATGTAATCGCATGAACTATCTTTAGTAAAGTCGTCCCAGGAACGCAACTCATAAATATTGGCGATATCATTTTAAACCCTTCTACTTTAAAATGTATAATATACGTCTGAATTGCCAATATAAATGAGTCAGATGAAATAAATGATTAGAAGAATATTTTACTTAGCAACAACATTTTTTTTAATTTAGTAGTACAGTCGAACCCGCTTATTGGAATAGCCTTTGTGTCAAGCAAAAGTATTCCTATAAACAGGATATTCTAATAACCAATCATTTGTGGCTAGTAGAAACGTTTTGGGACCTCAAATTTCTATTCCTTAAACCGGGATATTCCTATAACCGGTATTCTAATAAGCGGGTTCAACTGTATTTTGTATTTTGACAACGACACCCGATTTGGGCTTCGAAACATTAATAAAATTATTTTTTCAATTTAATTGTGACTTATTTCCCATCTAAATAGTCATTAACCATTATGTTATTAATTAAAATCTATTGTATTTCTATAAAAAATGCATAAATGAAAACATAAACTTCAGTCTCAAAGTAATAAAAAAGTTGTTTTTTACTTTAAAATGAACGTACATAAAATATTTTGTAAAGCTTTTACTAAACACTTGAAATTATTATATAGAAAAGCTTTAATAATACCTTGAAAATAACAAAGCTTTTAAATTACCTAAATACGCAATGAAAATTGCAACATACCTACATTACAATCTAAATTATAATTAAATTATTATACACTAATATGAAAACAGCTAAAAAAATTTAATGTTTTCCATTACTTAATTATAATTACGTTTCGTACATAGTGTTTTTCCATCATATATCGCCCACTCAACTTAGTTATCAATATAAAAGTTTTCTTTCCCGATTATTATAAATTTCCTGCCACTTTTTTTAGAATTAGTATGTCATGTCAACGAAGAATATATCAAGAGTGACTTGTAATTAAAAAAAACCATTCGAGATAAACTCGCCAAAGTGGAATTCCTCACTCATAATATTAGCAGGTAGTCGATTAAAAGGCGAGATTACTGTCGACTACTCGAGTAATATACTCTACTTGGCTTTGATTTCTGATATCCCTGTTTCGTTACAACGAAAACGAAACACGACTAAAGGAAAATGGCTCTTTTTTAACACTATCGGCGTTCCTGTGAAACTCGATTGATACCTTGTTTGATATCTATCAGTGAAAATTAGAAATATTTTTTATTTTTATTCCTAACCAAGTTATTTAATATAGTAAATTGTGCAACGAGTATTTTATTGATGGTCATTATGATGCGAGTATGACAGATACTACACGAGCTTCAAAGCGGCAAGTGTCGAATAGAATACGAGCATCATAATTAAATTAAATGTGAGAAGCTTACATAATTTTTTCTATGACCATTCAGTACAAAAAAAAATAAATTCAAATTTAGTTATTTTCTAATACAAACAAATTAAGTAGTTTTATTGTGAAATAAATTATTTTTTTGATACATTTATAAATTGAATATTTATAATTTTCAAACTCAAATTCAAATCAAAATTTAAAGACGTCAATTTTTCATTCTCCCCAATTTTCGATCACCCCAACTTCGGCTTTAGATATTTTCTTAAAAAGATTTATTTTTTTATGGCATAGCTATTATGACCTCGACACCGTAAGATATAAGACGATGGCTTAAGTAAGTAAGGCATAGATATTCATCATTCTGCCAGTCGCAATCAGAGTATAGTGTAATGTATAGTGTGATTGTTGAGTAAATGTCTTGTTACTTAGTAAAATCGAGTTCATGGTATAAACAAAGAGATGCTTATTGTATCCGAAAGTCTGCAGTCTCACAGATGAGTTCTTAAAAAGATTTAATCTTTTAAAGATTAAATCTTTTTAAGCACTTAATGAGGCAACAAACTCAACTTAATGTGGCTACACATTGCGTATCACCATGGCTAAAGTTAACCTTTTGTTGTAGCCCCAAAGTTCCCCATATTTAACCCCAATTGAACACGTGTGAGATATAATGGGTTAGAGACTTTTTACTTACTAGAGTATCCTCCTAAAATTTTGTAGCACTTCAGGAGGAGTTATTTAGGACATGGAACGAAACCATAGGAAGACATTGACCAACTAATCCGAAGCTAGCCCAGGCGCATCCAAGAGTGTGCTGCCCACCGAGGTGCATCAACACATATTATTAACTGATTTACCCCTGTAAGTTATTTCAACCATATTGAAATTTTTATTATTTATTTTAATGCTCTGTATAATTGTAGAAAATATTTTCAAAATATAATAGTTTATAATGGGTGTACGGATTTCTATGACACTTAATGCATAATATGTCGTTTTCTGTGGAGTATCCATTTTTGAACATTTTGTATACCGGCATATTGACATTGAATACATTTTAACAACATTTTAATAGTTTAATAGTGCTAAACCAAATCAATATAACACCAATCAATACGAACAAAATACTGACATTCAATCCATCATAACACGCCCATTGTCAATTATGATGACTGGAATTTTACCTCGACACGTGTTATATCCATACAATATGAAATAAACTACCGTTTAGTATTGCTGGAAAATAGTTTTAACGAGGAAAAAATATAGTCTAAACAAATATTTTAATCTCCTGGAAATTTTCAAAACTGGATCTAGCTGGTTTTGATTCTATATACCTCTAGTAATCCCTATAAGACTTTCTTAACTTTAGCATAAGTAAAAGTACCTCAAACATTTTGACATATTGTTAAAATTTTCTGTAAATTTAATTTTCTTTGGATAATAACTCCAAAAATACTCGATATTCGTAAAAAATGATATATGGCGAAATTTGAGTTTTTTGTTAGCAAAGATTTTACTTCATTATTTTTTGTACGATAACCGAGATAAAAATGTTTAAAGCCTAAATGTTACTCTGAGAACCATGTAACGTGGGCCCATTAACCTTTTATCTATAAAAAAAAATAAGGGATTTTAAAGATTAAGTTTAATACAAGTTTATAGTCCTTGAAATTACCTTTTAAATGGTTTTTGGATAAACCTGATATCCTAAAATTTACCATTTTTTTTGTAAAAATTTGATAACATAAATTTTGAGACATTTTTGAAGCATAAATTTTGATGCTTTCAACTATTTCTGGAGATCAATCTGTAGGTATTTCTGAGTACTTTGAAAAATGTTTAGTAAGTACCTGTATGTTATAAAATGCATCGTTTTGCCGTTATTTAAGCTTGAATACTTAGATTTAAATACCCGCCGAAAAAAATATACATCCAATTTACTTATAAGATAAGTAACTTACTTTGAGATAATATTCAAAGGTTTTTTGAATAAAGAATTTATTCTTTTTTATTAGCTTCAATTTTGGTAATAATAATTTTTTTATAAAAACTTATAGTTTTTGAGTTATTTATCAAAAACCGCTTTTAAGCATACATTTTTTTTTTCAAAAAATTAAAATTTTTTATCTTTAATAACTCTAAAAGTACTGATTTATTATAAGTCGTTATAATAAATTTTACTTAGTCTTTGTTCCTCTATCGATTTATGGGGTTATTTTTATTAAAATAAGTTTCACCCTTGAGAAGGGGTGGCATCCACCCCCAGGATAAAAGAGCAAGTTGGCATCATATCGCTTTTGTTTCTTGAGGTATCCTCTAACTACTCAACAATTTTCATGAAAATCGAGAGAGGTTCACCGCAATTGGAGGGAATAGCTCATATCTACCTTCAATGACTGCACTATATTTATTTTTATTTATTTTTTGTTAGTGAAAAGGGTGTGTGTGAGCGGTCTTTTTAGTACGTTTAATTGGAGCACTTTACCTCCAAAACGAAAGTGCAATTGGTATCATAATTTATTGGAAGTGTTAGTTAAAAGCTTTTGCAATCCTCTCCACAATGGTCTTTGACTTTTACACTTTTTAAAACGTGAAATTGTGTGCGTACTTGACTGCTCGCTGAAATAATGTTTGAAATGCGAAAAAAGCATCACGATTCTGCGTTTAGTTAAAATAATGCAAATATAATTCTGATATTTAACGTAGATGATGAGCAGACTTTTAATAGGCATTTAACCCAAAAAAATGGAAATCTCGAAAAAATATATATTTTTTCAAAATATATACAATATTAATATTTATCCATTAACTGCCGCAATTAAAAAATGCACCAAAATAATAATTTAAATGTACAAACATATTAATTCTAGTCAAATGAAAATATTTTTAACATAATTATCATTGTTTTATAAAAATTATAGGTTTTCTGTTATTTTCATTATTACTAGAGATATCTTTCTTAAGGTATCTGTGTCTTTTCTTTAAATTGTTTAATAATTTATTAATATTTTTTTTCTAACCCAAGTAGCAATGCAAAACGTAAGCTTAAACTCGTGCGTTTGAATTGAAGGAGAAAACTTTACGTTATTTGACATTAATAATGATCTAAGAGAGGGGGACGCGCTGGTGTGGCTCCTCTTTATATTGCCATAGAGAATGCAATCAGAAAATTAAATATTACAATGAATGGAACTGTTTTAATATTCTTCTTCCTTCTTTTATGTAGGCTTTAAAGCCTGTTTCTTCTTCAATATTAGTCTCCTAAATTGTTTGTTATCGCACTAACTTTTTCTTGGTCTGCCAATACTTCTTCGTCCATTTGGTGACTTATCTCGTGCTATTCGTACTATCCTATCCTCTGCTATTCTACTAATGTGTTCATTCCACTCCTGTTTCCGTTTTCGCAGCCATCCATTTATGTCTTCTACATTGCATGATTTTCTTATGTTTTCGCTTCTCTTCATATATCCAACAGACTTTTCCCTGATATTCGTCGGAGTATTTTCATCTCTGTTGTTTCTAGTAGTCATCTCGTTTTAGATGTGTCATGTCTGGTCTCCGCCATGTGTGTCAATATAGGTCTAATTGCTGCTTAAGCCAGGCCGCACATCAAAGAAACATGAAACGTAAATTACGTTTCATGGAAATAAACCACTGCTAAACAAATATATGTCCGGCCATTTATGAAACTCTCCGAAAATAAAAATGTGTCATGAGCATGAATCACACTCGTTTCATTGGTAGGCGGACTTTGAGATTTGTTTAGCAGTGTTTTCTTTTCATGGAACATGTTTTTCGTTTCATGTTTCATGTTTTTCGTTTCATGTTTCTTTGGTGTGCGGCTTGCCTTATAGATTCTTGCTTTTGTGTCTTGTCTTAGGCGTTTGTTCTTCCAGATTGCGTCATTAAGAGATCCCGCCGCTTTACTTGCTTTTAAGCTTTGTTGTCATACTTCCTCTTCAACATCTCCGTAACTGGTTATATCTATTCCCAGATATCTAAACATTGCTTCCTGCTTTATTATTTTCCTATTAATTTCGATTTTACATCGTAGTGGGTATTTAGATGTTGTCATACATTTGGTACTTTCTGCTGTTATTATCATATTGTATTTCTTGGCTGTTGTATTTGAAGATGTATGTTAATCTTTGGAGATCGTCTTCTGTCTCGGCGATTAATGCGGCATCGTCTGCATAACATAATATTTTCGTTCGTTTCATATGAATCTCCATATTTGTTTTTGTGTTCCGTAGAAGTCGCTTTCCATCCTTTCTGTAAACTGTTGCCAGTGTTCATTTTTTGTTCTTCTTTAAAAAAATTTTCTATAGACCGGGCAGTATCGTCGCCCCCGCTAGCGAAATTATTCCGATTCGATTTTTTTGCAAAAACTTACTCAAAAAGAGGTCCTTATAAGATATCCACAGGGTGCCGGCCGGTGCCGTGGTCGAAAAATTGTTTAAAAATTTTTTTTTAAACAAATTCACAAAAATAATTTTTTCATTTCGAACAATTTTTTTTTAGATAAGTTGGCTTATTCTAAGCAAAAAAAGTCTCTTGTCATTTTTTTCTAAAATTTATTGTTGTCGAGTTATATGCGACTAAAAATTTGAAAAATGCGAAAATGGCCATTTTCAAGGCTTAATAACTCGAGTAAACATTATTATTATGATATTCAAAAAGTGACCAAATCAAGTTTTAAACCCCTTCTTCAAGGTCCTGAAGAGATCTTTGCGATTATTTTATTACAAAGCTGTTATTTTTAATTATTAACAATTAGCGCTATAGTCCAGGATTTATCCGTCGCCCCCGTTAGTGAGATTATTCCGATCCCATTTTTTTGCAGAAACTTACTCAAAATGAGATCCTTATAACATATCCACAGGGTGCCGGGCGGTGCCGTGGTCGAAAAATTGTTTAAACAATTTTTTTTTAAACAAATTCACAAAAATATTTTTTTTTATTGCGAACGATTTTTTTTAGATAATTTGGGTTACTCTGAGCAAAAAAGGTTTTTTGTGATTTTTTCCTAAAATTGATTGTTGTCGAGTTATATGGCCATTTTCGCATTTTTTAAATTATAAATGGCGTATAATTCGACAACAATCAATTTTAGAAAAAAATCACAAGAGATATTTTTTGCTCAGAATGTCCCAAATTATCTAAAAAAAATTTGTTCGAAGTGAAAAAATTATTTTTGTGAGTTTGTTTAAAAAAATTGTTTAAACAATTTTTCGACCACGTCACCGCCCGGCACCCTATGGATATGTTATAAGGTGCTCGTTTTGAGTAAGTTTCTGCAAAAAAATGGAATCGGAATAATTTCACTAACGGGGGCGACGATACATCCTGGACTATAGCGCTAATTGTTAATAATTAAAAATAACTGCTTTCTAATAAAATAATGACAAAAATCTCTTCAGGACCTTGAAGAAGGGATTTGAACCTTGATTTGGTGACTTTTTTAATTTCATAATAATAATGTTTATTCGAGTTATTAAGCCTTGAAATTGGCCATTTTCGCATTTTTCAAATTTTTAATCTTATATAACTCGACACCAATCAATTTTAGAAAAAAATTACAAGAGACCTTTTTTGCTCAGAGTAAGCCAATTTATCAAAAAAAATTTGTTCGAAATGAAAAAATTATTTTTGTGAATTTGTTTAAAAAAAATTATTTAAACAATTTTTCGACCACGGCACCGCCCGGCACCCTGTGGATATGTTATAAAGACCTCTTTTTGAGTAAGTTTGTGCAAAAAAAATCGAATCGAAATAATTTCGCTAGCGGGGGCGGCGATACTGCCCGGTCTACTAAATTGATTTAAACGATCGACGCAAATTCTCAAATTCGCTGACGATATAGTTATAGTGGGCAGAAGTATGAGAGACTTGGTGCAGTGTTTTAGAAGGCTTGCGGTAAACGAGGAAAAAAACAAATATATGTTGGCTTCTAAAAACTTCCGAAATAGCCAATAGAGAATTTAAATTAACAACCATACCTTTGAATAAGTCAAATAATTCACATATCTTGGATCGTTAGTAAACGCAACAAACACGACAAGCGACGAAGTAAAAAAGGCGCATAGCAATAGCAAACAGAACCGTTCACGATCTCCAGGAACATTTAAAAAATAAAAATTTAAAACATAATAATAATTAATAAGACCTGTTTATACCATATGGGGCTGAAATGTGGACCTTATCCCAAAATGATAAAGGACTTCTTGGTAGTTTTGAAAGAAAAATTCTTAGAAGGATTTTTGAAGCTATCAATAAACATGGGCTATGGCGACGAAGATACAACTTTGAACTGTATCAGTTATACATGGATCCAGATGTTGTGAAATTCGTTAAAGTGCAGAAATTTAGATGCGCTGGACACATTATTAGGATGTCAGATCTCGAATACACCAAGAGGTTAATATTTTCAAAACCAGAGGGCACAAGAAGTAGAGGACGACCACGAAGAAGGTGGATTGATGATGTGGAAGAAGACCTAAAGATTCTATGGGTCAGAAGATGGAGGGAAGTTGCCGGGAATCGACAGGAGTGGCGATTTCTTTGCGAGCAGACGAAGATCCACAACGGATTGTCGAGCCACTTATGATGATGATCTCTCTTGCGTACAATAAATGGATAACGTCCTTTAATTTGTCCCTGTCAAGTGTCTTCCTAAGGTCCACGAAACGTAAATAGGCCGGTTGGTTGTATTTTAATGATTTTTCGTGCACTTGCCTCATTATAAATATGGCGTTGGTGTATAATCTTGGCGACCAATATAAAAGCAGGCTATAGCATATTTATCATATAGCATATTTTTATCATTCATAACAGGATTCAATACCATACTACAGTTACTAGGTGACAAAGGATTACATATCATCCATTATATCTGTGTCGCTATTTGGAATTCAGGAAAATGGCCATCTGATTGGTGTACCTCAATTTATACCCCGCTACATAAAAAAGGAACTACTACCAGATGTGAAAACTACCGCACACTGTCACTAGTAACACATGCTAGTAAAATATTGTTAGCCTAATAAAATAAAAAAAAAGTCAAAATGTAAATTCGTACAGGTTGAAACAAATTTTATATCAAAGTTTAGGTGGGTACAAAAGATATTTTCAAGAAAGTATCCAAATCATACAAGGGGATCATTGTTTAAATAATTAAAAAGGGGTCATTTTTGAAAAAAAATTACTTTTTTAACTGCTGAGGTCATTCAGTTACTAATCAAGGTCAATAGGATTATTTTCTATAAAGTTGAAGGGTAAATCTTTCACATAAGATTTACTTAATTAAATTTGACCCCCTCTTTATTTAAATAATTGTATATAAAACTTTAAAAATAAATTTTCAAAAAATTATTTTTAGCGTTTTAAATAAACAATATAAAATATCTTTTTTTCCAGAAAAAGTTGCGCTATGTCACCAGTACAAAGCAAAAAAAAAATATAAATTCAAATTTCAACGAAACTCCCCCCTAAAATGGCATTTGAAAATTATTCAAATTTGTTTATATTTTGTTTTTTTAATACCGTCGCGGGGATTAAGTAGTTTGAAACACCGTTTCTATAATTGAGTTCCTGGGAATTTTTTACTAATTAACAAAATTTTTTTATCGTTTTTTCTTCTTCTTTTTTTTTCTTGGAGTTATATTACTACTAGGGCTAAATTTCATTAAGAATATCGAATCTTGAGTTGTAGATTCTAGACCTAAAAATATTAAGATTTAACTAAAATCTCTTAAATAAAATGTGGCTATTTACTCAGTTACAGGGTGTTTTATTTAAAAATTTAAAAATTATTGTTACCAAGTACTTTAAAACTATTTGACGTATACTTATCATACTTGGTAGAAAGTGTGGCTATTATACACCCTACTAAATTGTTATTAATAATCGTTTCTAGCTAGTGCCAGAGGCGTACGACAGGGGATAGTGAATGATTAGCCCTTCCCAAACTCTACGCCACTGAGTGAGTTACTATTTTAGCGAAATTTTTCGATTCTCCAATACTTTGTATGTAAATAACTTTATTGGTATCGATAAAGTCATCAGTTTGCGAGATATTGGAAGTTTAAAATGAATGAATTATTAATGAATCAAAATACCTATGCCGTTTCATTTTAAACGTCCAATATCTCGAAAACTAATGACTTAATCGTTACCAGTAAAGAGTATATTATTTACACAGAAAGTATTGGACAATCATGACATTTCGCTAAAATAGTATTTCCCTCAGTGGCGTAGAATTTGGGAAGGGTTAACCATTAACTATCCCCTGCCGTACGCCTCTGGTAGTAGATCGAAACTTTTATTTATCACAATTTAATAGACTGTAGGGTACCCACACTTTCTGCTAAGTACGATAAGGATACGTCAAATAGTTTGAAAGTAATTGGTAAAAATAACTCAGTAAGTAGCCACATTTTATTAAAGTGATTTTAGACCAATCTTCATATTTTTAGGTCTAGAATCTACAACTTAGAGATTCAACATTCTTAATGAAACTTAACCCTAAAACGGCCCGCAGTAATATAACTTCAAGAAAAAAAAGAAGAGGAAAAAAAGACAAAAAATCTGATAATTAGTGAAAAATTCCCAGGAACCCAATTATCGAAACGGCATTTCAAAATATTTAATCCCCGCGACGTTATTAAAAAAACAAATAATAAACAAATTTTAATAATTTTCAAATGCCATTTTAGGGGGAAGTTTAATTGAAATTTGAATATATCAATACATTTGTCGAAAATATACATAAAAATAAAAATAATAAGATTTAATACAGGTGAATATTTCTTTGGCAACAACCGCGTTTTTGCAATTGAAAATAGAGTAACATTTAATAAACAAATTCAATATCTCAAAAAATATTAAATATTTTTAGACCATTTTTTTTTAATTAATACTGATAACATGTATATTGATTTACATGCAGTGTAATTTTATTTTACTAGACTATGTTTACACATCATCAAAAACAGATTAAAAACCTTTCTACATTGCCAAATACCTTAGAAAGAAGCGGGGTTTGTAAAGGGTAAAGGTACGAGGGAACAAATCCTGAACCTGAGACAACTCATTGGAAAGTCTAGAGAATTTCAAGTACCTATGATTATATGCTTCGTTGACTACCAAAAGGCAATTGATTGTGTAAGCTGGATAACTCTGTAGTCAATTTTAATAGAAATGGGCGCACCAATGCACCTGGTGACACTTATTAAAAATCTGTACCAGTCCAATATAGCGACAGTACGACTAGATCATAAGTTCTAAACCAATTCAAGACCGAAAGAGGTGTTAGACAAGGATGTGTGTTGTCACCTGACTTGTTTAACATTTATGGTGAACATGTCATGAGGATAGTTTTAGAAGGATGGGCCGTTGGAGTAACAGTAGCTGGAAAAATAATCTCCAATTTAAGATTTGCTGATGACACTACACTTATAGCAGCAAATGAGCAAGAAATGTTTGATCTCCTGCGAAGAGTTGAGTACGAAAGCAAAAAAGTTGGTCTAAAAATCAATAAAGCTAAGACAAAAAAAATTGGTGGTCGACAGATTCGACACTATTCAACTGACTAACATGTTAAAAGAATACTAGATAGTAAACACCTTTGTCTATCTCGGGTCTAGTATAACTAAAGATGGTAACTGCGAAGCAGAAGTTCGGAGACGTATTGGTATGGCAAAAGATGCGATGAGTTGCCTAACTACAGTTTGGAAAGACAGATCTATCTCTCAAAATATCCAAAATATCATAATGAGACTGGTGAATGCCCTTGTATTCTCAATATTTCTATACGGAGCAGAGACTTGGAGTATTCGCGCATGCGAGCGCCAAAAAATTGATGCTTTTGAGATGTGGTGCTGGAGAAGAATTCTGCGCATACCTTGGACAGCTCATAGGACAAACGTTTCCATTATAAGCCAACTCAAGATTTAAAAAGGCTTTCCATAATATGTCTGCAACGAATACTGCAATTCTTTGGTCACGTGGTACGCAGAGGTGACGACAGTTTGGAGAGATTAATTGTTTCTGGAAACGTTCCGGGGAGAAGATCAAGAGGACGATCACCAACTAGATGGTCTGACCAAATAAAGCATTCAGCTGGAAACTCATTCTGCGAAGCTCTTAGAGCAGCTGAAGATAGAGACCAATGGAGAAACATTGTTAGGAATATTGGAAGAAATCACGATCCTCAGTAATGGGGAAACGATAAGAGAGAGAGAGAGCATATTTGAAAATTCTCCATATGCTTAACACGTTGCGGACAGTGCGTCAAATGTATAAGCAAGTGTTGTGAGACACTATATTTAGGTGTTGTACAAAGTAGAATAGGCAAATTACTGAATTTCTTTTAGGGCTTATGGTTTATGGAAACCATGAGTTTCTAAACATTTTTTGTAAACATGTGGACGACGACCATGGACATCGTATCACATTTTTAATATTCATCTGTAGATCTAATGTGACATTTTATGACACCGATTTTTTGTCACAACTCGTTATTTTAAAAATGTCGTCTATGGACGTTGTGTCACATTACATCAACGTAAATTAAACGTCCATAGACGTTCTGTCCGTCAACGTGTTAATCTTACGCAGCATTTACTAAGTCAATTTCGAACCCTGGAAATATTTTTAATCGGTTTTGATTACTGCTAAAATTAAATATCAGTCACCCACACAACTAGGGTGTTTCAAATTTATTGATTAAGGGATGACAGCAAGGCAATTGGCAATAAGCTATGGGGATGTTGCCGCAAAGAGTGTTATTTGGTGGAGGCGCCATAAGAATCAACAAGAACGCCTCCAACAAAATCTGAGATTCATTCTGATCATTTGTGAAGCTTTTTGTGATTGGGGTAGAACGGCTGGTCAGATTTTAACGTATGAGACGTTGTTGGAAAGGAGAGAGAGTAAAGAGTACAAATACAGCAGGCTAACAAAAGGATCCTAAGCTAATAGTGCCTAAACTATTTTCACATGATATAATTTTAACGGAGAAATTTGGTACACGATTTAAGTATGTTACAAAGAGTTTTCTTAAGCGAATTACTAAGGTTCTAAGTTCCACCAAAGTGGTTAAAAAATATTGAATAACAACAGACTTATTTTGCCCCCTTATTTTGTATTTATTGCTATATTGCAGAAAAGGTAATACCTTAAGACATTTTTTACCACTCGTATAGCATACAAAATTCAATTATCTTTATTTTATTTCTCTACGACTTTGTTCCAAAACGAATCGTTTTAAAGTTATAAGCAAAGAAAGCAGAAAAAAATCGAAGTTTTTCGAAATTTTTAAATATTTTAATTTTTTTACAATAATATGATTAGGGTCATTCCATTTCAAATCACTCAATTTTGGAGCAAAAAAAATTTTGGACCTCCGATTTGTCTGAAAATTGGTATATAGCTTCTGCGGGACGTACAAATAAGATATTTAAGGTCAAAAAATCTTCTTCTTCTTTTTTTCTCAAAATGTTATTTTATGCGATTTTACAGTGATTTGGTGTTTATTTATACAAATTTGCATTTTCTATTGTAAAGTATCAATGAAAAACATAATATTTTAATAGAAAGGACTCAAAAATGTCATTATATGGCATTATAACAAGTTACTTTGATTCAAGACAAGCTTTTGATCAAATTTTATAGTGTAGAAAACGTTAAAATACCGTTTTTTACATTTGTCTCCATTCCCAAAATACATCATAATCGATTTGGCTGAAAATTTGCTCACAAATAGACAATATATAGGACTTTAAGTGGTGAGAAGGATTTGAATTATATTACAATACCAAAAAAGTTACATGCAATATTATAGTCAAAAATATAGGCGTCTACTGTAAGTAAAATTAACTCGAAAATATCGACCTCACGACAAAATTTGTTAAAAAGAAATTTTAATAATTGTAAATACGATTTATTTGGAACAATTTCGGTTCCTACCATTTTTGTCGAAAAGTTAAAAATGGCGGAGATATTGAGCAAAACAGGTTCTCCTTTAAAATCAAGATGGCGGCTAACGTAACGGAGGAATTCATTCGTGATTTTAAATTTAGGCTACTATTGACTCCCTTAAAGATCAGAAAAATAAAATTTTGGGCCGCTCGGCATTCAAGGTCAAATGCTATCCCGACTGGACTAATAGATACTTTTGAGTCTGATATTACTGCATGTAACTTTTTTGGTATTGTAATATAATTCAAATCCTTCTAACCACTTAAAGTTCTATCTTTTGGATATCTGTGGGCAAATTTTCAGCCTAATCGATGATGATGTATTTTGGGAATGGAGAAAAATGTAAAAAATGGTATTTTAACGTTTTTTACACTATAAAATTTGATCAAAACTTGTTTTGATTTAAAATTGTTATAATGCCATATAATGACATTTTTGAGTCCTTTCTATTAAAATATTAAGTTTTTCATTGATACTTTACGACAGAAAATGCAAATTTGTTTAAATAAACACCAAATCACTGTAAAATCGCATAAAATCACATTTTGAGAAAAAAAGAAGAAGAAGACAACTCGACCTTAAATGTTTTATTTCTACATCCCGCAGAAGCTATATACGCTGTGAGCTCGAACGTAGACGGGATATTTACAAAGTCGCGAGCTCCAGTAGTGACAAGTCTGTAAGCGTTCACCGGAAATTTGACATATATGTCAAAGTGATTAATTTAAAATTAAAATTAAAAACAATAATTATAAAAAATATTAGTTGGTCAAAGTTGTGATATATATTTTTACCTTAAATATACTTACGTTTTAAATACTGTATTTAAGTTTTTTTAATGTTCCGTAATATTAATTATAAATTAATCTTAGCGCCATCTACACGATAATTGTGAAAGTATCCGAACTAAGAAATTCATATTTTATCAATAGAACGTCAAAATGATTAGCAAAATTTTAAAAAAATCGATTATGATTTAATTACTTTTTTGCGTTGTAAATATTAAGCGATAACAATTAAATAATAAATTTAAAAATTACCGGTGAAAGTTCAATTAGTAACCGCTAGGAGCGACACCAGCGAAGCTCAGAGCGTATACCAATTTTCAGACAAATCGGAGATCCAAAATTTTTGCCTGAGTGATTTGACATGGAATGTACTGATAACATATTCTACTTGCATTAAGGACCTTAATCTAATAGAACTTAAATGTCTTAACGTTTAGAGACGTAGAAAATATCGTACAATTAGGGGAGTGCAATTAGAACGAAAAGATACAATGTTTCGGAAAAAATCAAACAAGGTTATATTTTTCTAAAACTTTTTTTGTTAGTTTATAAATATGTTAAAGTAAAAAGTTTGACTCACAAATTTCGCCGCTAATTGTTTATTAATTGTTTAAACAATAACAATTGTTTTGTATAAATAATGTTAAGAATATGGGTGAATTCAACATTTTATTTTGATAAAAAATGTTTTTATTTTAGTTTTGATTATGCTGAACCCGAATCTGACATTACAATTTGCAAATTCAAAATGGCGGATTCAAAATGGCGGATTTTTCCTAAAAATCCTTAAAAAGTAGTTGTAAAATCCGAATTTTTTTTATAAAACGTGTTTGTTTACATATATGTGTATATTTTTTAGAGGATGCTAAACCTGAATCAAATTTTGATAATTTAAATTATAAAATGGCAGATCCAAAATGGCGGATAACTTAAAAAATATTTGTAAAATCATAATTTCTTTACAAAATGTATTTATTTCTACATATTATATTTATTTTTGAGAGCTTTGATAAACCTAACTTAAATGTTAACATTATAAACTATAAAATGGCGGATCCAAAATGCGGATTTTCTAAAAAGAACATAAAAAAGAACATTTTTCTAAAACATTTATTGTCTTTATTTTTAACAGGTTGTTGAATCTGAATTAAAGATTAAAAATTTAAATTTCAAAATGGCGGATCCAAAATGGCGGTTGTTTAAATGAAAAACAAGTAGAATCCCATCAAACAAATATGGAATTTCATTCTTAAAAAAAAGATAAACAAATAATTTTCACAATTATATTAAAAATTAAAATGTATTAGAAAGAATATTTAAAAAAAAACAAATTTTCGATTAGAAGGATATAATTACATATTGAAACATAGTTTTTAATTCCAAACAACTTTTCTTGATAAAAATTTTCGATATTGTGAAATATAAAGGTACTTTACTCTTGAGTGAAATTCATATTTTTTGACATACCTCGTACAAAATTAACAAAATTTGATATTTGATGGTTGCATCTTATGTTATATACGATGCAGAGTATTTTATAAAGAATAACTTTTTTTCGTAAAACTGATATTAAAAAAGTTATCAATACGTTCCAAGTTTCGCAGACATACTGTATAAGAGCTAAAAAAAATTTTTTTATTGAACATTTATTATTGTTGAAGCTTATTAATAAATGTATTTTAGGTAAGTTTTACAGAAAAAAGTTTTGATCACTCTGTATATACATTTTTTCAGCTGGTAATTTTCGGTTTTTGTATTACATTTTTGTTATCTTTCTTAGTTTTCTCAAAAAGAAATTGTTTATTTCATTTTTAAACTAAAATAGTTTGTTTTTTAAAAATTACATCCCAAGCTTTAAAAAAATAGCAAAAAAATTGTATTAGATTTATTCAAACTTGAGTAATACCGTCTTAAAATGGTGGGAATTCTGTAAAACTACGAAGTTTTCAAAAATTACATTTTTTGAGACATCGTATTATTTGAATTAAATTTTTGAGATTTTTTTTTAATGAAACATCGTTTAGTAAGTTGATTGAGAGGTAAGTTGTGCAAATTTGAGAGTTTTATAAGTAAAATTGTATTAGTTACACATTTTTAAATCATTTTAAACAAAATTCATGTAAGGCTCAGTTTCCGCCCACACCGTACTTATGTCCATACATTTTATTTCTTTTTATTACAACCATAAGATAGCTTATTTAATCTTCTTTCATGTCCAATTTTTAAAATTTCTTTTGATCTATTAGTTAAAGAATTACATTTAAAAAACTCAACCGTGCACTTCTTCCAACGCTAGTTTACAGTGCGCCAATGTGTATGAGAAGGGTGACTTTAGCGTTATAAATAAAAAATTACAGAAGCTAGAGATTTAATTTTAGAAAAATCTTTATATAAGGTTTTTTTTGTAAAATTTTCTGAATTTTTCAATGGTCAAGTCTTTTTTTTTCTAAAGATTATATTTTCGAAGTTATTTAAAAAAACATCTAACTTCGCTGTTCATTTGTTTAATAAAAAATGAAGCACCCACTTCTCGAGTAGAACTTTTTGATATGTTGTTTATTAAACATTTCTTAATGAAATTACAAAAAGTTTTATCTTGTTTGATTTTTTCCGAAGTGAAAATCTAAATGCACTCCCCTAAATAAGATTTTATGAATACATAAAATCAAACAAGGCGTCAAGTTATAAAGACTTTAAGCTCATTCTGACAATATGACCAAATCTTCGAACGTACCTAAATATACACGTTTCATACACATACAGTAGGAAAAATGAAAGAATACCCATGCGTCATCGATGATATGCATACGAATCAAATCAAAAATTTCTAGTCAAAACAACGTCTAACTAAGTTAATACTGTAAAAAAGCGGATGTGACTACTACCCCACCTTACGATTTTTCGCTACGTAAATGTGTCAAAAATGTTTTGTGATGTTATTCTTTTTCTGATAATACCTATATATTTATTGGTAATAAATGTTACTATTACTACCGTAATTAATTATTTGATATAGATTAATAATAAAAAAATAATTAGTAAGCAAATATAGTATTTTTACTACAAAAACGTTATTACGTAGGTCATGACGTAAGAGAACTGTCAAAACATTAGAATGTGACTTTTCATTATTGCTATGTTTATTATAAACACGGCAATACTGAAAAGTCACATTCTAATGTTTTGACAGTTCTCTTACGTCAAAAATTTTGACCTACGTAATAACGTTTTTGTAGTAAAAATACTATATAGTTTTATGAATTTCTCCATGTTAAAGTTGCCGGACGTAAATAGCAACAGGAATTTAAAAAATGTCGTTTATGTCGGCTGTATTAAGTGACTTAAATGAAGGTAAACTTAATGAATTCAGATCATTTTGGTATCCAGATCATTTTCCAGACATTATCTGCAAATAAATGTACATTCGTAAAAATATACTAATCTGTAATTTTATACACTATGATTGAAAGGTCAGAGTAATATGTACACGTTTGGCAAACTCATAGACAAAAGTTAACCATATTGACAGATACACTTACAGATGACTTACAAATTTTATTGACTTATTTTAATTAAATAAATACCTACCAAACCAAAAATACAATATAATATCAAAATAGCTAAAATAGCTTTGTTCTACGAGCGTGCAAAAATGTCTACTTTCTCGTACGCCTTTTAGTTTAGACTTTTCCGCACGCGTGTTACTTTTCCGCACGTGTTTTACTTTTCCGCACTCGTTTTACTTTTCCGCACGCGTGTTAATTTAGGTATATTAATATGGGCTTAAAGTAATTATAATACATGCAATAAACTAATATTTAGATATTATTTACTAATTTATTTCAAATATATCTTATTGTGTTCATGTTTTAATGACATTAACGCGAAATTGGATGAAATAAATAATTTTGACATAATATTCGAAAGTCAAATCAGTAAACAATAACAGTGGTTTTGAATCGTTGTCATAAAAACCAAGATCGTCGTCATGTTACCAATTATGCTGAAAGTCTGGTTTTGACAACATTGTCAAAGAATTAATTTGTGTATGTATTTTTATATTATGTAATTAAATTAATTGATTAAGATTTGGTCATTTTTGAAAGACTCGTAGAAAAAATATTGTTCCTAACGCTTGCAGAAAGTCATACTTTCCTCACTCGACTGCTTGCCGAACTCTCGCTTCGCGTCGTTCGGCAAACTGCAGACGTCGTTCTGCACTTGTTAGGAAAATAACTATTAAAAGAACTGAGTTTATTCAAGTAAATACGACTGATTATTAAAATTTATAAACTCTACCGAACCTAACCCAGTTTCACTGTCACAGTGACAGAAATTGAATCTGTCAGATTATATTTGACCAGCACGATTACTCGAATAGTAGTTTATACAATCATTATCTCTACTGATGTTGAATGTCTTTCTAAGAATGACATTAGAAGTACAGAAATAGTCAACTGTGAGTTTAAATTTTCTACTAAATTAATATAGGTAACTACGTTGAACAATTGTATCGCCGCGCCGTCTCACTCTGTCAATTATAAATATGTAACTGCGTATGTCTTGGATAACGTTTTTGCTTAGTAGACAACACTTAATAATCTATCTCTCTCGTTTGATATTTATAGAAAAAGGCAGCAAATCCAAAATATGTGCTTGATATAATCGTTCATGGGTATTCTTTCATTTTTCCGCCTGTACATACCACAAAACCATTAAGTAACTTTATCGAAGACCTAAAGATGAACTGGAAATTGTAGAGCTTAAAATCGTCCGTTCAAGGTACAGTTAAACCAATTATTATAAGTAAGATTTTCTTCTTCTATCCATTTAGTTAATGATCAATATACAGAGTGGGCCAAAGAAAAGAGTCCACCTTGATATTTGGCAGTATTTATTAGATTTTAGGGAAATGACGAAATAGGTCAATTTTTGATGTAAGGGGACACATTTTTACGGTACATGCATCTGTCATTTGTCCTCCCCTCCACTTTCCCCACTCCTTATTTTTAAATAGGGAATAGGGGTTGTGTGCTAGCTCATTTGGAAGGTTATTTAATTCTCTATTCAGTAATATAACATAATTATTTATACAGTGTCCAAGAAAAAAAATTTTAGTTAAATTAATTGACACAAAAAGGAGAATGTATGTAATTTATTTAATTCAAAATACATTCTACTGCTGTCACAAAACAGAAAAATGTTTTTTGATACATAAACATTGCTTTTTGCTTAATTTCAATGTTCAAGCTTCCACCCATCTGTCTCTTGGTAGGTCGAATATTGAATTTAAGCAACAAACAATGTTTATTTATCAAATAAACATTTGTTTCTGTTTTCTGTCAGCAGTAGAATGTATTTTAAGTTAAATAAATTGCATACATTCTTCTTTTTGTGTCAATTAATTTAATTAAAATATTTTTTTTCTTGGACACCCTGTACAAATAATTGATAATATTTATATTACTGAATAGAGAATTAAATAACCTTTCAAATGAGCTAGCACACGGCCCCTAATCCATATTTAAAAATAAGGGATGGGGATGTGGAAGGAAGGGGGTTGACAAATGACAGGTGTGTACCGTAAAAATGTATCCCCCTTAGATCAAAAATCCTGTTTCGTCATTTCCTTAAAATCTAATAAATACTGCCAAATATCGAGTTGGACTCTTTTCTTTGGCCCACCCTGTATAGGAATTAATATAGCGATCTCTGCGTTGATTTTTCAAGGGTTTATACCGTAAATAGTTATTTTCCTAACAAGTGCAGAAAATCATACTTTTTCCACCTACCTCTATCGAAAGTATACTTTTCCGGACCTGATTGTAGGGAGCAAAGTTGTACTTTTCCTCCCTAGGGAGGAAAATATTTTTCCTCCCTAGGGAGGAAAAGTAAAAGTGACGTCATGGTATTTTATTCATGAAATATAACTTATTGACGCCCTGTACAATATCTATTTTCTATTGTATTTATAAATTTTAACGTTTATTTAAAAACACTCTGTATTTTCCAGAATGGTAAAAAACAGTAAATTGTTATTCTGATTTAACAATGTTTATATTAATAATTTGACTTATATTTGACAGTTGACAGTTATATTGTACCTACTTGTTAGTTTTAGTTCTAATAAATTTTGTTGGTTAGTTACATAAATAAATTAAGTAAAAATGAAAAAATGACTTGTTAATTGAGGAAGGTGGAAAAACCATATGTATAACATGGGAGTAATGTGCCTCTTCCTGCCTTGAATGATTACTGCCCTCCGCTACGCGTCTGGCAGTAAACTTCATTCTCGGGAGGAAAAGTAGCACTTTCCTCCCTTGTTATACAAATAGCTATTCCGCACGCGACTGCAGTTTGCCGAACAATGCGAAGCGGGAGTTCGGCAAGCAGTCGAGTGCGGAAAAGAGACTTTCTGCAAGAGTTAGGAACAATATTTTTTCTACGAGCCTTTAAAAAATGACCAAATCTTAATCAATTAATTTAGTTAATATGAAACTGCATACACAAATTCATTATTTGAAAAGGTTGTCAAAACCAAACTTTCAGCATAATTGGTTAGCATGACGACGATCTTGGTTTCCATGACGACGATTCAAAACTACTGTTATTGTCTACTGATTTGGCTTTCGAATATTATGTCAAAATAATTTTATTTCATCAAATTGAAAACTTTCTAAACTAAAATGCGTGCGCTAAAGTAAACATTTTTGCACGCTCGTTGAAAAAAATTCTATTAGCCATGTTCTACCTTTTCATTTATTAAATTGAATCCAAATAGTGTTCATCGACATCAATAAAAGTCACTAGCATGTGCCACAACTACAGGCAACACATCAATTGACCAATTGCTCTATATCCGATAAAAAAGCATGCTCTAGCAAATTTGAAAATTCTCTACATGCTTAATGCTACGCCGCATTGACTAAGTCAATTCCGAACGCACTGACAACTCTGGAAATATTTTTTGATCGGTCCTGATTACTGCTCAAATTAAATACCAGTCACACACACACACAACTAGGGTGTTTTAAATCTATTGATTAACATCATCAGTAACTGGGATGACAGCAAGGCAATTCAATCACTTTAGAAAGTCATACACAATTTCCAATATTATCCGATGTATATTTCGAAACAGGAAATTCGATAATTGGAATTTTAGAATAAACTTTCGGATATTGGCCAAACCAACCGAACAATAAATTAATTCAATTTGTGCGACTTTAAAACTAATCGTCCGCAATATTATTCTAATTGAATTTTATACGTATATATCCGCTTACAATATGTATAATTTAAATTGCGTGCGGCAATAATAATTAACTTTAAAGTGACAGATTAAACAAGGTAAAAACGGAAATAAGTAAAAAATTAAATAAAAAGAACAAGATGACAAGAATGTTTTTTTAAGGTGGAGTGGGGTAAGATCGTAAACGGGGCAAGTTCGTATTAGCTCTAAATCTATCATAAGATACAGTTAATTGTACAAATAAATAGGTAGAAATCTGTACTAGATTAGTATGAACTGATTGACATAGATTTCTCTTACTCAGAAACTCAGAAGTAATTCTGCCACTATTTTGCCATTTATAAAATCTGACTACATGAGTAGTGGATATCTAACCTAGAGTTGTTGAAGAAAGTGCCTGTATTTTACAGCAAATTTTGTGTCTTGTGCATTTATGTTTGGTAAGTATTAAGGACATTGCTTAAAGATTACGTTAAAGAAATAAATATCCGCAAATATTAGTGCACGGGGCAAGTTCGTAGCATGTAGCGGGGTAAGACCGGACTTTGCTGTTTCCAGTCAATTTTAAAGTTTTTTTTTTTACTTTTTATGGTTTCTTGCTCAAATATCTTTATTTATAACCTTTTTTAGATCCAAAATAAAAGAGCGTAATCAGCAGAAACAATTAGATAGAAATTCGGACAGGCGCATAAATGCCATGCAAAAAACCATTCTTTATATTTAAATGTATAACTTTTAAACTAAGCAACTTATTTTAGTCTGCCAAAAAGCATTTCATAAATGACAGATTAGTAATTTCGATTTTGTCCCATAACATATGAAGATACATTTTATTGAGTTTTAATAGCTGTTTACGAACTTGCCCTATTTATGGGGCAAGTTTGGAGTAGTTACTGTTTTTTATAATTTTTTATAAAAGTTCTAATTTTCAATGTAAATTGGTGTTTTTGGCAATGCGAATTATAGAGTATTAATGTTACTTCATGCTGATACCAAGAAGATGTTAAATATTTGAAATATAATTTACAAAAATATTATTAAAGTCAAACTTAACGAAAACTTCGAACTTACCCCACTCCACCTTATATTATTTTTTTCTCGCAAAATAATCTCGCAAAGCTTCGCCAATGATAGTTCTTCAATCATTATTAAAATGTTATGATCATCAGTCTATGAATTATTCGCAGACCGCGAACTCTCAACATACACAATGCTTAGTCTTCTTCTTCTTCTTCTTCAAGTGCCGTCTCCTAATCGGAGGTTGGATATCATCATCACTATCTTTACTCTATCCACCGCTGCTCTAAAATGTTCTATAGAACTGCATCTCTAAACCAGTCCCTTAAATTCTTTAACCATGACACTCTCCTTCTTCCAATACTCCTTCCGATTCTTATCTTTCCCTGTATTATCAGTCTTAGCATTTCATATCGCGGTCCTCTCATTACGTGTCCCAGATATTGTAACTTTCTTATTTTTATTGTGTTTATTATTTCGCATTCTTTATCCATTTCTCGCAGTACTTCCGTGTTCGTTTTCCTCTGTGTCCATGCTATTCTAAGCATCCTTCTGTAAGGATAACAGAGTATCTGAGCATCCTTAGTCTTCAGTGTATATGAAAATCGAATATGATGCGTGCTGCATGTAAATATGGTCTTATTTATTATTAGATTATACAGATTACAGGCATACAGATACATAATGCAGATTGTCGCGTATGCCGATGACATCAGTATGGAAGTATGGAAGTAATGGAAGAATCGGCAGAAATATATTCACAATTAAAAACAGGGGCAAAAGAGACCGCACTAAAAAAAATAAATATTTAAAAGACAAATATCCTAACACAGGCAAGAGATAGAGAAAACAGACACACGGTTGACGACATTGAGGAACATATGAGGGATGGTATTTAGATTATGATATTGAAATTGTACCACATATCTGGAGTTGCATTAAGAATGGATAGAACAGAAGAAAGCTCATACTTTTCCATATGTTTCTTTTCAAAAACACACTGGAGATCAAAAATCAGGGTCTACGAAACTATTATCAGAACAATAGTAGATTATGGATGCGAAACATAAATTGATGTCAAGACAGCTGGAACTGTTTGAACGAAAAGCCATAAGGAAGATATTTAGACCTTATAAAATAAAAATGTGTGTACCATTTTTATATATTCGGCTGCAATACGAAGGAAAAACAATCTTACTTTTTAATTAGAATAAGGAGTGCAGCCAGTCCCTTTAACTGCAATTTTCTGCTCTTATTGGAGCTTCATCAGAAGGAACGTAGGCACTGTTCTCCTTAATCCAATCAAATCGCATCGAAATGTTTTTCCAAATATTGCAGCCAAAATGATGGTATTGGGTGGCTAGCGCCATCTGGCCGTAAAAATACGAAGCAAGCTTTCAATCCTAATAGTAAATAATTAATATTGAAAAATATCAAAAATTACTAAAAGATTTTTAAATTGAAAACTTACTGGTACATCCCCATGTATACACCTCCAAGACTTCTACAATTTGCAAGTCATATGGATGCTGCAGTAAAGACGATAGGGAAGGAATTCTAAACTTTGCAATTCAAATCCCCCGTCTGCAGCCGGTTAGGCACTGAAAGATGCACCATAGTTACTCTACTGAGTAATAAGAAAATAAAATAAAAATGTGTGTACCATTTTTATATATTCGGCTGCAATACGAAGGAAAAACAATCTTACTTTTTAATTAGAATAAGGAGTGCAGCCAGTCCCTTTAACTGCAATTTTCTGCTCTTATTGGAGCTTCATCAGAAGGAACGTAGGCACTGTTCTCCTTAATCCAATCAAATCGCATCGAAATGTTTTTCCAAATATTGCAGCCAAAATGATGGTATTGGGTGGCTAGCGCCATCTGGCCGTAAAAATACGAAGCAAGCTTTCAATCCTAATAGTAAATAATTAATATTGAAAAATATCAAAAATTACTAAAAGATTTTTAAATTGAAAACTTACTGGTACATCCCCATGTATACACCTCCAAGACTTCTACAATTTGCAAGTCATATGGATGCTGCAGTAAAGACGATAGGGAAGGAATTCTAAACTTTGCAATTCAAATCCCCCGTCTGCAGCCGGTTAGGCACTGAAAGATGCACCATAGTTACTCTACTGAGTAATAAGAAAATAAAATAAAAATGTGTGTACCATTTTTATATATTCGGCTGCAATACGAAGGAAAAACAATCTTACTTTTTAATTAGAATAAGGAGTGCAGCCAGTCCCTTTAACTGCAATTTTCTGCTCTTATTGGAGCTTCATCAGAAGGAACGTAGGCACTGTTCTCCTTAATCCAATCAAATCGCATCGAAATGTTTTTCCAAATATTGCAGCCAAAATGATGGTATTGGGTGGCTAGCGCCATCTGGCCGTAAAAATACGAAGCAAGCTTTCAATCCTAATAGTAAATAATTAATATTGAAAAATATCAAAAATTACTAAAAGATTTTTAAATTGAAAACTTACTGGTACATCCCCATGTATACACCTCCAAGACTTCTACAATTTGCAAGTCATATGGATGCTGCAGTAAAGACGATAGGGAAGGAATTCTAAACTTTGCAATTCAAATCCCCCGTCTGCAGCCGTCTTCGAATATATAAAAATGGTACACACATTTTTATTTTATTTTCTTATTACTCAGTAGAGTAACTATGGTGCATCTTTCAGTGCCTAACCGGCTGCAGACGGGGGATTTGAATTGCAAAGTTTAGAATTCCTTCCCTATCGTCTTTACTGCAGCATCCATATGACTTGCAAATTGTAGAAGTCTTGGAGGTGTATACATGGGGATGTACCAGTAAGTTTTCAATTTAAAAATCTTTTAGTAATTTTTGATATTTTTCAATATTAATTATTTACTATTAGGATTGAAAGCTTGCTTCGTATTTTTACGGCCAGATGGCGCTAGCCACCCAATACCATCATTTTGGCTGCAATATTTGGAAAAACATTTCGATGCGATTTGATTGGATTAAGGAGAACAGTGCCTACGTTCCTTCTGATGAAGCTCCAATAAGAGCAGAAAATTGCAGTTAAAGGGACTGGCTGCACTCCTTATTCTAATTAAAAAGTAAGATTGTTTTTCCTTCGTATTGCAGCCGAATATATAAAAATGGTACACACATTTTTATTTTATTTTCTTATTACTCAGTAGAGTAACTATGGTGCATCTTTCAGTGCCTAACCGGCTGCAGACGGGGGATTTGAATTGCAAAGTTTAGAATTCCTTCCCTATCGTCTTTACTGCAGCATCCATATGACTTGCAAATTGTAGAAGTCTTGGAGGTGTATACATGGGGATGTACCAGTAAGTTTTCAATTTAAAAATCTTTTAGTAATTTTTGATATTTTTCAATATTAATTATTTACTATTAGGATTGAAAGCTTGCTTCGTATTTTTACGGCCAGATGGCGCTAGCCACCCAATACCATCATTTTGGCTGCAATATTTGGAAAAACATTTCGATGAGATTTGATTGGATTAAGGAGAACAGTGCCTACGTTCCTTCTGATGAAGCTCCAATAAGAGCAGAAAATTGCAGTTAAAGGGACTGGCTGCACTCCTTATTCTAATTAAAAAGTAAGATTGTTTTTCCTTCGTATTGCAGCCGAATATATAAAAATGGTACACACATTTTTATTTTATTTTCTTATTACTCAGTAGAGTAACTATGGTGCATCTTTCAGTGCCTAACCGGCTGCAGACGGGGGATTTGAATTGCAAAGTTTAGAATTCCTTCCCTATCGTCTTTACTGCAGCATCCATATGACTTGCAAATTGTAGAAGTCTTGGAGGTGTATACATGGGGATGTACCAGTAAGTTTTCAATTTAAAAATCTTTTAGTAATTTTTGATATTTTTCAATATTAATTATTTACTATTAGGATTGAAAGCTTGCTTCGTATTTTTACGGCCAGATGGCGCTAGCCACCCAATACCATCATTTTGGCTGCAATATTTGGAAAAACATTTCGATGCGATTTGATTGGATTAAGGAGAACAGTGCCTACGTTCCTTCTGATGAAGCTCCAATAAGAGCAGAAAATTGCAGTTAAAGGGACTGGCTGCACTCCTTATTCTAATTAAAAAGTAAGATTGTTTTTCCTTCGTATTGCAGCCGAATATATAAAAATGGTACACACATTTTTATTTTATTTTCTTATTACTCAGTAGAGTAACTATGGTGCATCTTTCAGTGCCTAACCGGCTGCAGACGGGGGATTTGAATTGCAAAGTTTAGAATTCCTTCCCTATCGTCTTTACTGCAGCATCCATATGACTTGCAAATTGTAGAAGTCTTGGAGGTGTATACATGGGGATGTACCAGTAAGTTTTCAATTTAAAAATCTTTTAGTAATTTTTGATATTTTTCAATATTAATTATTTACTATTAGGATTGAAAGCTTGCTTCGTATATTTAGACCTATTAACAAAAACAAGGTATGGAGATCCAGGTACAACCATGAACTCTACCAGCTGTTCCAAGAAGTACCTATCTCAGAATTCGTTAAACTCGTAGTGGGAATGGTGGCCGAAAGATTACTGAAAAGACTCCTAGATAGTAAAATGCAGGGCGCAAGACCAAAAGGAAGGCCAATGAAAAGGTGGGAGGATAAAGTGACAAAGGACTCACCAAATTTGCTAGACGTGAGAACCTGGAGAAAATTGGAGCGGAGCCGGCAAGATTGGAGGCGTAGTTTGGAGAAATCCAAGACTTGATTTCGGCTGTGGTACTATTGGATAGCATTAACGCTCTCTTCCTTCGGATCATGTCCCATAAAATACTGCAGCAGTCTCCGTGCAGTGATCAAGAAGAAAGAAAAGGAGGAAAGACAGCTGTACCAACGATATAGGTATAAGAGGGAAAGATAATAATAGTAGAAGGTAGAGGGAATACGTTTTGATAAGGGGCGAATTGTGTGAAAGAGACTGTGGGAAAAAAGTTCCTCAAAAAAAATCATAACAAAAAAATCATACAAAAAAAATCCAAATTCTGAGACCAAAATAAGGAGAAACAGAAAAGGAAATGACCTCCTTGCTGACAGTCTGTGAATGAATAAAGGTAGAGTGCTTCGAAAGCGATGTCGGCCATTCCGTTTTTGGAGCACTGGATGACAGAGGAGGCTCTGGTTTAGCAGGTAGGCATTCAGCGTAGCCTAGGCGACTAGAGGACGTTTTAAAGTATCTCGGGAATTATCGCTGGGACTATGAAGAATAAATCCTACACTAAGGTCAGTCAGGCGGAGTTCTATAAAGATGAAAACTAGTCTTATTTTGCAAATTCCTTGATTCACAATTGGTATTTATTGAATTTGATAATAATATGTTTTGATGTTAAGATGTTAAATGTCCCAAAAGCAATTATATATATAGTTACTGTACACCCCGATATGGGGCTAAGTCGCGAAAGCTTTCTAGATCGTATTTCTTGGGAAGATCAGTCCCTTTTGCTTATGTTATCTTCTTAACGATTTCCCTCCAGTTTTTCCGGTCTCTAGTTTTTCTCCGCCATTCTCTGACTCCTGCGTTTTTTAAGTCTTCTTCAACTTCTTGCAACCATTTTGATCTTGGTCTTCCTCTTTTCTTTCTTCCTCCTGGATTCCATTCTATCATATCATATGTCACTGCTTCATCTCCTGCGCGCCAGATGTGACCTAACCATCTAACTCTGCATTGCTTTATTTTGGTTACGATATCTTCTTTCAGTACTTTCCTAATCTCTGCATTTTTGTTCGGCTTCTATATTCATTTTCCTCTGTTCTGATTGGTCCCAGTATGGTTCTTATGATCTTTCTCTCCACTATTCTTAAGTTTTCTTCATCTTTTTTAGTCATCGTGATTGTTTCTGCTGCGTATAATAATATTGGTCTAATTATGGTGTTATACATTCTCATCTTGGTTTTAATAGTCAGTATTTTGCTTTTAATTAGTGTTTTATTTGCAAAATATGCTTTATTCGCTGCCAATATTTTTTCTTTTATTGCTGGTGTTCTTTCACTCGTTTTGCTTATTGTCACTCCCAGGTATTTGAAATTTTCTACATCTCCAAACTCCAAATTTCCTATTTTGGTTTTCCCTTTTATTGCTGTTTCCCTAGTCTTTTTGTCTTATTTTTGCCTTTTCTTCATTTAATGTGAGTCCCATTATCTCCCCTTTCTCTTTTATTTTTTCTAGCATTTCTTTCATTATGTTTCTATTCTTTGCAATAATAACAATGTCGTCTGCGGAAGCGATTATTTGTTCACCTCTTGTTCGTAGGTTCCCTTTGTTTATATTTCGTAGTACATATTTTAAAACTAGATTGAACAGTGTCGTGTATAAGGTATCTCCTTGTTTCACTCCTTTATTTATAATGAATTAATTTGTCTCGCCTCTTTGCGTCTTTATGCTAATTTTTGGTAGTTCTCATTGTCACATTTATTAATTTTCTGAGTTTATGTGGGATTTTTAATATTTTCAAGGCAATCATTAGTTCTTTTCTCTTAATCGAATCAAATGCCTGTTTGAAGTCGATGAATAGCATTTCTAAATCTAGTTTGTGTTCATTTACTTTTTCGATTATTTGTTTTATCGTGTGTATAGCATCAATTGTCGATCTTCCTTCTGTGAATCCACATTGGTGTTGTCCCACTCTCTTCTTCGTGATCTTTGACAATATTTTTCTTATTATTCAAGTCAATATTTTATACGTTGTGCTTAGTTATGTTATTATTCTATAATTTTCACGAATTTGTTGGTCTCCCTTTTTATGTAATGTTATTACCTCACCTATCTCCCAGTCCGCCTACATCTTCTCTTCCTTCCATATATTTTTCAATAGTGATAGTATTTTTTCCTTCAGTTCCTTTCCTCGATATTTTATAAGTTCCATGTTAATTTCGTCTTGTCCTGGAGCTTTTTCATTTTTGCTCCTCTGTATTACTTCCTCCAGTTCCTCTATTTTTGGCTCTTTTGAGACTTCAATGTGTATTTCGTCTGCTTCTTCGTCCACTGTTTCCTCTTCCTCATACATTTCTTTTCCATTGTATTCCTCCGTCAAGAGTTCTCTGTAGTGATCTGCCCATACCTGCTTATATTCATTGTCTTCTACTATGACTATTCCCTCTTATTTTTTATTTCATTTGTTTTACTTGTATTTTTTGGTTTGTCCTTTAATATTATTATAGAAGTGTTTTGTGATTTTATTTGTTCTTTACTGTTCTATGTCTTGCATTTTTTCATCTGTCCATCTTTTTTTATTTTATCTTATAATTTTCTTAGCGTCCTTTCTTAATTTTTCATAACATTCTCTGTCTTCCTCTTTATCCGTTCTCAGCCATTTTATTCTTGCCTGCACCTTTTTTGCTGTTAGTTCTTTACATTCGTTGTTATACCATTCCTTTTTTGTTTTCTTCTTGTGTTTGCCTACCTACTTCTTTGCAGCTTCTTCTATTGACTTTTTGATCATGTCCCATTCTGATTTGATGTCCCCTGTTTTATATTTCTCTCTATTGTTATGTCTGCTATGCTTTTTGAAGGTTCCAGCCCCCTCTACAAAGATGAAAACAATTCTTATTTTGGAAATTCCTTGATTCGAAATTGCTTTTTATTGAATTCCATAATAAGATCTTTTGATGTTAAATGTCCCAAAAGCAATTAAAAAACAAAAATCAACACAACTTTGGTATTTTTCCTTGTTGTTCGTTACTTAGGAAATATTAACTCTACGTGATTTCGGGAACCCAGTATAAACGAATTGAATAAGTTAAGACAAAGAGACTTCATGGTTTTAACATTCATCCATTGTCTCCATTTAATTTATATCACGTTTAAAGGTAGACGACTTATTTTTATTAGCATTCAGCATTCGGCATTTATACAAAATGGTTAAAAGTTTCTCTCAGAGACACTCCTCGATACACAATAAAGCGGGATTACCGGAATCCAGTATTCATGAACTCGACAGGGTATCTGTGGCATTATATCAATTACATTAATTATTTATTAGATAAATCAGACATAGTTCGTCCGCTATAACTTTTTCCATGCGTTACGATTCATTTTCAAACAAATTAAGTCAAAACATAAAGTAAAACGAACGTCGATGTGTATTTACATTTTTTATACTGTATACTATATACTACACACATCGGCGTACGTTTCACTTGAGGTTTTGATTTAATTTTTTTGACAATGAATCGTGACGCATGAGAAAAGTTAAAGCGGACGAAAAATATTTTTAGTATTAAAATAATTCATATTGCTGCGTGTATGAATTGTTTTAAAAATAGTATGTGTAATGTTTGTAAATATCATATATTATCTCAACAACCTTATTGATGTAACTAAAGTTTACGACCTTAAGCACGACTGACATTGAACTAACTAAATACAACGCTATGTAATAAACATAGGAAACGATGTCCTAACATTGTGCTTGAAAATATTATTATAAAATGCTTCAATAGCAGTTAAAAACAAGAATCAACAAAACTTTGGTATTTTTCTTTATTGGTCCTTACTGAGGAACCTTAGAAAGGAAATATTAACTCTACGTGATTTCGGGGAGCCAGTATAAACGAATTGAATAAGTTAAGACAAAGAGACTTCATGGTTTTAACATTCATCCATTGTCTCCATTTAATTTATATCACGTTTAAAGGTAGACGACTTATTTTTATTAGCATTCAGCATTCGGCATTTATACAAAATGGTGAAAAGTTTCTCACAGAGACACTCCTCGATACACAATAAAGCGGGATTACCGAAATCCAGTATTCATGAACCCGACAAGGTCTCTATTAAAGCGGGAAAACATTGACACTTTGTATCAAGCACTTTCGCTCCCCCATGGCACGTTGTAAAATCCGTAACCTATTTAATTAAATAGAAGGATGGAGTGAGTTTATAGGAATGCTACCATTCATCAGTTTAAATCGGTAATGAATGGATAAAGGACAGGTTACATGTAAAGCTAAAATGATTAATGCCTGAAAGGATGACTCTTTTCTGTAAACTTTCTATCCGATGGGGATTGTAGCGAGGGAAACCGGATAATGGCAGTTGGAAAATACAGTGGACATATGTGTTTTATTCCGGGAAAAAAATAATTAGGACTAAAACTTTTTCTAACGAAGCTCTGATGAGAATGTTATATAACGAAAAATACCACAAAAGAAAACATTTTTTTTTCGACGAAAAAGATCTGTCTAGTTTTTTACGTTTTCAACAAACAAATAAAATAAATTAAAAGGATAACTGCTATCTGTAAATTAATATTATGATTTATTTACACCCAACGTATTTCAACAATTTGTATATGATTAATCTCAGCGCATTCTTTCAATCGTCACTTATTCTTGTGCTTTAGACATGTCTAAATTAAATGTGTGTAGGAAGTGTTAAAAAGTAAGTAAGAGTAAGAAAAGGGAGCATATGGATAAAAAGCTTCAAGAGATTGAAGAGCATTATATTAATAAAAATATAAGAAACTTCTACCAAGAGGCGAAAAGGAGCAGTGACCAATGTGCAAGAAAACAGAACTACATACTATAAGAGCAACGAAGGGCACCTAATAGGAGATAAGCAGGGGAATCTAAGTAGATGGCCGGTGCATTTTAGAGAGCTACTTAATTAAGAACCTGATGGAAGTGATGAGGAGTAAATGGAAATGATAAAGGAAGTCAGAGGCCCGGCGGAAACAATGGAGACTCCAACCGTGGAAGAAATAAGAGAAATCATACATAGTATGAAGGAGAGGAAAATACAACGAGCAATATATGGAGGCGTGAAAATAGACGGTCAATGGAGAAGAAGAAATAATAAGGAACTTGAAGAACTATATAATGAACCAAAAATTACGACGGCAATCAAAGCACAGAGAATCCGATACTTAGGACACATCGAAAGAATGGGAAAGACGAGAATGTCAAAAATGGTTCTATTACTTAAGCCAATACAAAAAAGAAGAATAGGAAGACCAAGAAGGAGATGGAAGGACAGCGTATATGAAGACTTAAAACAACGTAATATTGTAAACTGGAAAGAAAAAGCTTTGGACAGAAAACAATGGAAGGAAGTGGTGAAGAAATGTATGGAAAGACTATAATGTGTAGTATTAAGTGTTTTATACAAACAAATGTAATATTTTATATATTATAGTAGTATAGGATATAGCATTATACAGGGTGTCCCGAAAAGATTGGTCATAAATTATACCACAGATTCTGAGGTCAAAAATAGGTTGACTGAACCTCACTTACCTATATACAATAGTGCACACAAAAAAAAGTTACAGCCCTTTGAAGTTACAAACTGAAAATCGATTTTTTCCATATATCGAAAACTCTTAAAAATTTTTTATTGAAAATGGACATGTGGCATTCTTTTGACAGCAACATCTTAAATAAAAATTAAAGTGAAATTTGTGCACCCCATAAAAATTTTATGGGGTTTTGTTCCCTTAAACTCCCCGAACTTTTGTGTACGTTCCAATTAAATTATTACTGTGACACCATTAGTGAAACACAATGTTTTTAAAACTTTTTTGCCTCCTAGTACTTTTTCGATAAGCCACTGTTTATCGAGATATTTTGAATATTTGTCGAATCCACCACATATTTTTATATGGTAAGTAAGATTATAGCAACCTGTTAATAATCTGAAAAATTTATAATTTACATTTTTAGGTATATTTTGAAAAAGAAGCCACATCTCGATAAAAGGTGACTTATCAAAAAAAGACCAAGAGGCAAAAAAGTTTTAAAACACTGTATTTAACTAATGGTACCACAATAATAGTTCAATTGGAAGGTACACAAACATTTGGGGGGTTTAAAGGAACAAAACCCCCATAATTTTTTTTATGTAAATATGTTAAAAAATAAGCCGCAGCTCGATAAAAACTGGTTTATCGAAAAAATACTAAGAGGCAAAAAAGTTTTAAAAACGTTGTGATTAACTAATGGTACCACAACAATGAATTAATTGGAACGTACACAAAAGTTTGGGGGGGTTTAACGGAACAAAACCCCCATAATTTTTTTATGGGGTGAATAATTTCACTATAATTTCGTTTTAAGATGCTCCTGCTATAAGAATGATACATGTTGATTTTCAATAAAAATATCTCTAATAGTTTTTGATATATTGAAAAAAATCGATTTTCATTTTGTAACTTCAAAGGGCTGCAACTTTTTTTATGAGCACATTTGTACTAAGGTAAGTTAGGTTCAATCGAACTATTTTTGACCCCAGAATGTGTGGTATAATTTATGACCAATATTTTCGGGACACCCTGTATATAATATGTAATAGTAATTGTAAGGAAAAATTAAATCTTTCAGCCCTAGGTCTTCACGGCCTGTTGAGCTTAATAAATAAAAATACATAGTATGAAAAACAACAAAAGTGCAGGCAGCAATGGTATTACTGCAGAATTAATCAAGCATGGGGAAGAAGCACTTATAACGCGAATATGTAGCCTGTTGACGAAAATCTGGGAGCGAGAGGAAATGCCGAAAGTATGGAGAGAGGCCGTAGTATGTCCCATTCATAAGAAGGGAGATAGAGCAGTGTGTGAAAACTATAGGGGTATCACTCTCCTAGACGTAACATATAAAGTACTCGCCAGAGTCGTAAGAAACAGACTGGAAAGGCACTTAAACGAGCAGGTTGGTGAATAACAGGGAGGATTCAAAAAGGGCAGGTCCACCATAGATCAAATATTCGTGTTAAAAATGATTCAGAGCAGTACATTATGAGTAACAGTTAAAGTTAAACCTCCTCTTTATAGATTTCAAATAAGGTTACGATTTTGTGATAAGAAGGCGTTTGTATCAGGCCCTAAGAGTACTTGGAATTCCGGAAAAGATGATCAGACTCGTAAAAATGACCTTAGTGAGGACCGACAATAGAGTAAGGATAGAAGGAAGCCTATCAGGAAAATTTGAAGTTAAAAGGGGATTAAAGCAGGGAGATCCGCTGTCCACAGTACTTTTCAATTTCTTGTTGGAGGCAATATTGAGAGAGAGTGGAATATGAATGAAAGGTATGATCTTTGACAACACAAATCAGGTTCTGGCCTTTGCGGACGATGTAGTGCTAATGGCAAGAACGGAAAGGGAACTGCTGAGGATTTTCAAACTCTTTGAAGTAAAGGCTAAGCAGTATGGACTGAGAATTAATGACCAAAAAACAAAGTATATGGAAATGGGACAGACCTCAGATGAACATACACAACTGAAAACTACCACAAACAACGAGAATAAAGAGTATTGCTTCAAAAAGGTGACGGAGTTTGAGTATCTAGGAGTAACGCTAACAAGTAAAGGGGAGGGAAGCCAATACATTGAAAAAAGAATTTCGAGAGGAAGAAAGACAGTCTGAGCCCTACACAAACTACTAAGAGCCAAAAACATCTCCAGAGAGGCAAAATTAAGACTCTACCGAACAGTGATCCAGCCCACAATTCTGTACGGGAGCGAAACATGGGTCATGAACAAAAATCAAGAAAATATGCTGAACATCTGGGAGCGGAGTGTCCTAAGGAAGATATTCGGGGGAGTAAAAAACGATGAAGACGTTTGGAGGAGACGAACGAATGTAGAGATCAGAGAGCTGTACCGGAAACCAGAAATAAGCCAGATGGTCAGAACAAAGAGACTAAGTTGGTTAGGTCATCTTGCGAGAATGGCTGACGGAAGGTGGGCAAAGGACGCGCTGCTGAGAGGGGAAGGAAAGAGGAGAAGAGGACGACCCAGGAAAAAGTGGCTAGAAGCGTGTGGCTTCCAGGAAGACCTGGAAACAATCGAAATATCAAATTGGAGAACTGCGGCTATGGACAGGAGAAAATGGAGAAAGACCGTGGAGAAATTCCAAGCCATGGGCCTTTAAGGCCTGTTGAGCTATATTAAAAAAAATTAAATGAATGTTAAATTAATTAAAAACAGCTTCTCGTCGCTTAAGATTGCAAAAGCTCGTAATCCACAAATGGGTTTTTTGCAGGAGAGTAAAAAAACATTCTTTGCATGCGAAATTCTTTAGGCCTATATCAAGAATTGTTGATTTAATTTGAAGATATTATGAACACCTTGATATTGAATCAATAAATCTCTATTTAGGTTTGGCAACTTTCGCATGCAGTGAGCGTTTTTTTTTTTTGTTCTCTTGTGGAAAAACTTATTTGTGGGTTGCGAGCTTTTGCATCTTAAGCGACGTTATGTTTCATTTCAGTCCAGAGATGATCCACCATCCCTATATGTCCGTTTTGGCCTCGCCAGACCTTTTCAGTAGGGCTACATGAACACCTCTACATCACAAGAGGTGCAAGGCCTGAATAAATAGTGTGTAGTTATAATCGCGCGTTATCAAAACGCGCGCTAAGCACTTGTCATGTGGACGTGCCCTAAGAATGATATTTCTACATATTAAAAGTACATCAATCAAATATTTTTTTACTTACGGTTTATAAATAAACTACGAACTATGCTTACCTGAAACAAAGAACATAGGATATTAATTTACATAAATATATTAAAAGAAGAATAATGAAAGTTATGTATTATGTATAAAATAATAAAAAGAGTGTGTGTACTTTGTACGCACGAAAGAAGTTATACTTCTAATATTAGTCCTGTCGCCAAGGGGGGTACAATGGCCTCCTGTATTCAGATGGACTTACCGAAGTTTTTTTTATGTATTTTGACCTGTAAAACACGAATTTTTTGGGTAACAGTTGATCCGGATGTCGATAAGATTGTTATAAACCAAGAAGTTGAGGAATCACATAACAGCGATTTCTCGCAAAACAAAACATTTTTTTGTATTTTTTGGCCCATTCTAACCAAAAAATGTTCCTACAAATTTTTTCTTAGGATGCATAGTTTTCGAGATAAACGCGGTTGAACTTTCAAAAAATCGAAAAATTGCAATTTTTGAACCCGAATAACTTTTGATTAAAAAATAAAATAGCAATTCTGCTTACCGCCTTTAAAAGTTTAAGTAAAATTTTATCTGTTTTGAATATTTGCATTGCTAAAAATTTATTTTTTGATCGTTAAAAAAAGCTATAAACACATAGTGTTTCCCGTGCCTAATACATGCGTTTTAATGCATGCTACGTAGAAATAGCGCCGCTTGCACTCTTACCTCCTCTACCTACTCATTCGATTTTAAATGAGAAATCATTGAAAACATCACTCAAGCACTAGGTGTTTATAGCTTTGTTTTAACAATAAAATAATAAATTTTTAGCAATACAAATAATTAAAACCGATATAATTTGACTTAAACTTTCAAATGCGGTAAGCAGAATTGCTATTTTATTTTTTAAGCAAAAGTTATTCGGGTTCAAAAATTGCAATTTTTCGATTTTTTGAAAGTTCAACCGCGTTTATCTCGAAAACTATGCATCCTACGAAAAAATTAGTAGGAACATTTTTTGGTTAGAAAGGCCCAATAAATACAAAAAAAATGTTTTCTTTTGCAAGAAATCGCTGTTATGTGATTCCTCAACTTCTTGGTTTATAACAATCTTATCGACATCCGGATCAACTGTTACCCAAAAAATTCGTGTTCTACAGGTCAAAATACATAAAAAAATCTTGGGTAAGTCCATCTGAATACAGGAGGCCGTTGTACCCCCCCTGGCGACAGGACTATATTATAATTTCAATGAAATAAATATATTTTAAACTAATTTTTATACTTAAAATAATACCAAAAATAAAAAATATCGTTAATACGTCATTTTTTATGAACTGTAGTCTCCCCGCAATTACTTTTCCCTTGATAAATCGTAGAAAATCTAAAAAATGTCATATTGTCTACACAAATTTTTAATTTTCTTTTCATCATATTTTAATACTAATTATCCTATTCCCAACAAAGACAAATTCAAATACACAAAAATTATAATACCTAAATATATTAATAACAAGGTGAAAATGCGAGCATTATCATAACGAAAACTTTGTTTATTTACGTATTTAAATTCATAATATGGAAAATTTCTATTATGAAAAGTTGTTTAGTACTAAATGTTATGTTTTAATATGCAATTATATCCTAATTTAAATCAAGTATATTCAAATGGGAAATAAGCCACAATTTTACCTAAAAATGATTTTATTAACGTTTCGACGCCCAAGTTGGGTGTCGTTTTCAAAATACAAAATAATACTAAATAAACAAAAATGTTTATTAAATAAAAATGCCACAAGAAAATAGCTTCAGAACAACACTAATTTAAATATTGTGAACTATAAAGGTACCCTACTCTCGAGCGAAATTCATATTTTTTGACATACCTCGAATAAAATTGATAAAATTTGATATATGATGATTGCGTCTTAGATTTTAGATCATGCAGATCTTTTTATGAAGAATAACTTTTCTTCGTAAAATTAATAATAAAAGAGTTATGAATGAAAATGATATTGGTATTCGTAATTTGAGAAAAATTTTCAAATATTTTTTTATCTTTAGAAGGATGTACAGGTAATTGCATATTAGAACATAGTTTTTAACTCCAAACAACTTTTTAGAATAACACTTTTCAATATTGTGAAAAATAAAGACACTTTAATCTTGATCGAACTTCATATTTTTTGACATATCTGGTATAATATAGATTTGATATCTAATAAAAATAAATGAATACAAAATAAACAGTTTTCCTTGAAAATAGTGAAGTGTAATTTAACATTACATTAACATAAATAAATAAAATTTGTTTATCTGACATTTCAATTTTATGTTGACGTTTAGTTGCGTCAAACGAAAACAAAGTAGAGTTGACGTTTCTATTTCGGAAGAAAATGACCATTTAAAGGAGGCTTGTGACGTCACAATGACGACTTTGAGGTCGGATATCTCGAAGATAGCTAGAGATAGCGAAATGCCGTTTTCTTTTCAGATTTGGTTTCAGAAGACAAAACTACATAGGAATCCATCGCTAGGTGGCCTCTAGATATTTCAGGAGCGGCAACGCAATAACACACACACTTTTGCGAATTTATAAATGAAAAGTTTTCGTTGAAAACACGAATATATTTTTTTCACATTTTATTTGCACTGATACATGCTTACGTAACTTGAAAGGTTTAGCAAATAACTTCATACTGTCGGTATGCGCGTACTTCATGTTGTCGTCTTTATAAAAATTCACTCTCAACATTTTTCCCAATCGCGCCTAAAAAATTATAACCTTAAAAATGACATAAGTCCAAGTTGTCTCTAAGAGATATTAAAAAAAACATTGCAAATGTGTTCCCCTTTAATAGAAAATTGACATGTAACTCGGTTTTATAAAAACGTTATCTAGGGGAGTGCAATTAGAACGAAAAGATACAATGTTTCGGAAAAAATCAAACAAGGTTATATTTTTCTAAAACTTTTTTTGTTAGTTTATAAATATGTTAAAGTAAAAAGTTCTACTCACAAATTTCGCCGCTAATTGTTTATTAATTGTTTAAACAATAACAATTGTTTTATATAAATAATGTTAAGAATATGGGTGAATTCAACATTTTATTTTGATAAAAAATGTTTTTATTTTAGTTTTGATTATGCTGAACCCGAATCTGACATTACAATTTGCAAATTAAAAATGGCGGATTAAAAATGGCGGATTTTTTCCTAAAAATCCTTAAAAAGTAGTTGTAAAATCCGATTTTTTTATAAAACATGTTTGTTTACATATATGTGGATATTTTTGAGAGGTTGCTGAACCTGAATCGAATTTTGATAATTTAAATTATAAAATGGCAGATCCAAAATGGCGGATAACTTAAAAAATAGTTGTAAAATCATAATTTGTTTACAAAATGTATTTATTTCCACATATATTTATTTTTGAGAGCTTTGATAAACCTAACTTAAATGTTAACATTATAAACTATAAAATGGCGGATCCAAAATGCGGATTTTCTAAAAAGAACATAAAAAAGAATATTTTTGTAAAACATTTATTGTCTTTATTTTTAACAGGTTGTTGAATCTGAGTTATAGATTAAAAATTTAAATTTCAAAATGGCGGATCCAAAATGGCAGATATTTAAATGAAAAACAAGTAGAATCCAATCAAAGAAATATGGAATTTCATTCTTAAAAAAAAGATAAAACAAATATTTTTAAAATAATATTAAAAATTAAAATGTATTAGAAAGAATATTTAGAAAAAAAACAAAATTTCGATTAGAAGGATATAATTACATATTGGAACATAGTTTTTAATTCCAAACAACTTTTTTTTATAAAAATTTTCGATATTGTGAAATATGAAGGTACTTTACTCTTGAGTGAAATTCATATTTTTTGACATACCTCGTACAAAATTAACAAAATTTGATATTTGATGGTTGCATCTTATGTTGTATACGATGCAGAGTATTTTATAAAGAATAACTTTTTTTGTAAAACTGATATTAAAAAAGTTATCAATAGGTTCCAAGTTACGCAGACATACTGTATAAGAGCTAAAAAAAAATTTTTTTTGTTGAACATTTATTATTGTTGAAGCTTATTATTAAATGTATTTTAGGTAAGTTTTACAGAAAAAAGTTTTGATCACTCTGTATATACATTTTTTCAGCTGGTAATTTTCGGTTTTTGTATTACATGTTTGTTATCTTTCTTAGTTTTCTCAAAAAGAAATTGTTTATTTCATTTTTAAACTAAAATAATTAGTGTTTTTTAAAGACTACATCCTAAGCTTTAAAAAAATAGTAAGAAGATTGTATTAGATTTATTCGAACTTGAGTAATACCGTCTTAAAATGGTGGGAATTCTGTAAAACTACGAAGTTTTCAAAAATTACATTTTTTGAGACATCGTATTATTTGAATTAAATTTTTGAGATTTTTTTTGAACGAAACATCGTTTAGTGATATGATTGAGAGGTAAGTTGTGCAAATTTGAGAGTTTTATAAGTAAAATTGTATTAGTTACACATTTTTAAATCATTTTTAAACAAAATTCATGTAAGGCTCACTTTCCGCCCACACCGTACTTATGTCCATACATTTTATTTATTTTTATTACAACTATAAGATAGCTTATTTCATCTTCTTTCATGTCCAATTTGTAAAATTTCTTTTGATCCACTAGTTAAAGAATTACATTAAAAAAACTCAACCGTGCACTTCTTCCAACGCTAGTTTACAGTGCGGCAATGTGTGTGAGAAGGGTGACTTTAGCGTTATAAATAAAAAATTACAGAAGCTAGAGATTTAATTTTAGAAAAATCTTTAAATAAGGTTTTTTTTGTAAAATTTTCTGAATTTTTCAATGGTTAAGTCAGTTTTTTTCTAAAAATTATATTTTCTGAGTTATTTAAAATCTAACTTCGCTGTTCATTTGTTTAATAAAAAATGAAGCACCCACTTCTCGAGTAGAACTTTTTGATATGTTGTTTATTAAACATTTCTTAATGAAATTACAAAAAGTTTTATCTTGTTTGATTTTTTCCGAAGTGAAAATCTAAATGCACTCCCCTAATCGTAGTTTCTGATAATTCCCCTCTTTGGTTTTTGTCCAGCCACTCTGTAAATATTTTTAATTTATGATTTAGTAAAAAATAAAATTTATTTTTCCAAACCGTTTCCGCATAACTTTATTTATTTCAAAGCTTCACTGGGTCTAGCTCTTTTCTCACTTCTCATTCCACAATAATTTCCTGCTAGTAATTTCCTTTAGCCGAATGCTTCTAGCTCTAAGAGGTCTAATCGTTCATAGCATGAATCCTCCTACGCGTTTTTTGATAGATAAGAACGTAATTAGTGCCGACAAGGAATCAAGTATTAAAATAAAAGCCTCATAATTTTATTACAAAAATACAGATCCGGCCTTAAAATTAATTAGATAAAAATTATATTAGAATTAAATTAAGATAATTTTAGGAAAAAAATAAAAAAAAAACGTTTAAAAAATTTTTGACCATTTTTTGGTCCTGGCAACATGCAAATTTGTTAAAAGGAGTCCTTTTTGAGTAAAATTGTGCAAAAAATCCGAATCAGAATATTTTTCCTAGCGGATGCGCACTATGCGCAGTGGCTTTCTGGACTAACTAATATTAATAGTACAACTTGCGCAATTTGAAAAAGGTGGTTCAAAAGGTTTTTTTAAATTTAATTTAAACTGTATTATTACATTTTTAACACGCTTGTAGAAAAAAACTATTAAAATTTGTTAGAATATACAACAATAAAAGTAAGATGTTATTCTATAGTTGTTATGAATTACGTATTGACAATAAAGGCAGTTTTGAAGTAATGTCAAGAAAAATATAAATATGGAATGTCAGTCAAGTTCAAGTAAAAGTTTTTGTAATAGATATTGTCCTGTAATTGAGAATTAGACAAGACGAAAACGGCGGGTTCGTTAAAAAAAATATTCTCATGAGATTTTTTTGCATAATCACATTCGTGAGACACCCCAGAATAAGGTTCAAGAAGTCGCCCACGCGAAAAGTGGTCCATTTTTTTAATCAGATTTAAAAAATCAATATTTTCGCCCCGGGGAAATTTTTTTAGATTTTTCGGACCATTCCGGACAGAAAAGGTCTCTTATAATTTTTCTCTAAAGTTGATCGTGTTCGAGCTATAAGCAATTTAAAATTGGAAAAACGCGAAAATGACCAGTTTTAAGACTTAATAACTCGGTTAGAAATGATTATTATGAAAGTCAGAAAGTAACTAAATCAAATTTAAATCCCCCCCCCCCTTCATGATCCTGAAGAAATGTGTGTCATTAATTTAGCTTTACTAAGATGTTATTTTTAATTATTAATAATGAGTGGTAAGATCGTATTGACGCGGCTGTAAATGTGAGTGCGAGTGAGATACGCCATTGGACTGCCTGAATGGCATCTCTTTCGCACTCATCATGGACGGCCGATTAATACGTGCATGGCGCTCATTATTTTTACTTAAAAATAACAGCTTAGTAATCAAATAATGACAAAAATTTTATCAAGATCTTGTAGGGGGGCTTTAAACTTTGATTTAGTTACTTTCTGACTTTCATAGTAATAGCTTTTAACCGAGTTATTAATCCTTGAAAATCGCCATTTTTCGTTTCTTTTTTCAATTTTAAAATGCTTTTACCTCGAAAACTATTAACTTTAGAGAAAAATTATTAGAGACCTTTTTTATCCAGAATGGTCCAAAAAAACCTAAAAAATATTTGTTCTGGCCAAAAACATTGATTTTTGCAATTTGATTAAAAAAAATTGTTAAAAAAATTTGGACCAATTTTCGCGTGGGCGACTTCTTGAATCTTATTCTGGAATGTCTCATGAATATGATTATGCAAAATAATCTCATGGGAATATTTTCTCCAAAGAACCCGCCGTTTTCGCCTTGTCTAAATGAATAAATTATAATTGTTGATAGGTATATAAGACGTTTGTAGAAAAAATATTGTATGATATACGTGTTAAAAAGTACATTTTTAAGGCACTCATGTGAATTGCAGAATTCGCTTCGCTCATTCTGCAAACTCTCACATGCGTGCCTTAAAATTGTACTTTTAAATCATAAATAATTATTACATGCGCTTTTATTAAAATATTTATCTATAAAAATTTTGTGACAATTTGTAGGCACATAGGTACGTTTTGGAGAGTTTCTTGTAAGTAATAGACTAAGAGCCGCTATAGGTGAAATTTCTTAATCATTTTAGGCACGACGGGACCCTATAACTTAAATAGTAGAACCTCAAAGAAAACGTTTGAGCACTGTGCCGTCACTTTTCAGTGGCACATGCGTCTACAGTGGTGCATAAAACTTTCCACTTATGGACGGGATACATAAATTAAAAAATACCCTCACTCATTACCAGAATTTAATTTTTTTCATTTTTTTAAGTTCTATGTGATTAAAACATAAGATTCATCGTAATTTTAACCCACCACCCCCTTCTCCCTGCCCCCACCATCAAAAACTTTATTTTTCGATTTTATTTTTTTTTTTTTTTTGGTGGGATGCAATCAATTTTAAAATTTCAAAAAATTCACACGCATAGTTAATTTTATAAAACACGTCTATTTTTTTATAGACCTGTAGGTTGAGTGTACATAACCTCAAAAAATTTTAAAAAAATTTTTTTTGGAAAAAAGTATATAACTTTTTTTTGGGGATAGCTGCAGATCTAATTTTTTCTTAGTCTTGTTTATTTTATCAAACACTATATTTCTAATGTTGTTCTGAAGCTATTTTCTTGTGGCATTTTTATAATCAAGTATATTCAAATGGGAAATAAGCCACAATTTTACCTAAAAATGATTTTGTTAACGTTTCGACGCCCAAGTCGGGTGTCGTTGTCAAAATACAAAATAATAATTATTTTGTATTTTGACAACGACACCCGACTTGGGCGTCAAAACGTTAACAAAATCATTTTTAGGTAAAATTGTGGCTTATTTCCCATTTGAATATACTTGACTATATTTCTAATTTTTTTCCTTCAAAAATCCCAAAAAACTGTTTTTTAAGGGGGTTTTGGGGGGTTTGAACGTGTTTTTCTGATTTTTAAATATTCTAAAGGACTCAGTTACTTCAAGTTACATATAACCTATAAAAACAAAATTCATTTGATATATTATGAAGTCTATAAAATAGGGAAAATCCCCAAAACCCCCCAAAAAACAGTTTTTCGGATTTTTGAAGGTGGGGAGCCTTAGGGAAAAATCTGAAAAAAATTAAAAATATAGTGTTTGATAAAACACACAAGATTAAGAAAAAATTAGATCTGCAGCTATTCCTCAAAACAAGTTATAGGCTTTTTTGAAAAAAAAATGTCTTTTATGTTTTTGAGGTTATTTTCACTGTACCTATGGGTCTATAAAAAATAGGCATGTTTTATAAAAGCCTCAGCTATGCGTGTGAATTTTTTGAACATTAAAAATTGATTGCATCCCACCAAAAAAAAAATAAAAACGAAAAATGAAGTTTTTGATGGTGGGGGCAGGGGGAAGGGGGTGGTGGGTTAAAATTACGCTGAATCTTATCTGGTAATCACATAGAACTTAAAAAAATAAAAAAAAATAATTCTGTTGAAAGTTTGATGTGCCACTGTCGACGCGTGTGCCACTGAAAAGTGACGGCACAGTGTTCAAACGTTTTCTTTTAGGTTCTACTACAGACGAACCCGCTTATTAGAATGCCGGTCCCAAAACGTTTTTACTAGCCACTAGTGATCGGTTATTAGAATATCCCGGTTATAGGAATGCTTTTGCTTGGCGCGAAGGCTATTCCAATAAGCGGGTTCGACTGTATTTAAATTATAGGGTCCCATCGTGCCTAAAATGATTAAGAAATTTCACCTATAGCGGCTCTTAGCCTATAACATTTTAATTTTAAATTATATTTAACATTTTGAACACTCTCTAATATATAATTTTAAAAATTCCTTTTAAATACATGATTAATTTTATCTGAAGCCCTCTTTATAAGTTACACCTAAATTTCACACTATCAAGTGTGTCCATAGCCCTAATAATAGAAAATAAATTTTTATACAGTCTGGGGTTAGCCTTCTTGTAAAAAGAAATTGCAGCTAAACACCCTCTCATCGAGGTGAATGGAGGCAAAGTAGTACACTTTTCAGTTAATTTTTTTTGCTATCCTAGGTATTTGCTGAGGATTTATTTTACCTAACCTATTTTACAAGACATTTTGTGTGAATATACAAACACAAAATTAAATCTGTATGTTTACGTTGAGAAAACATAATTCAACGCCAGCCGGCAGAGGCGCTAGTGGCAACGTGCTTCCAGTTTCCTGTGAGAGTTGGATGTATTATAATAGTCTAATGTATTTGATGTACTTCACACCTTTTAAAGTTAAGGTGTTTTCCATTATCTAATTCGTAAATTAAGTATTTTATTTGTTATTGTCAAAACTTTCTCAAGTAAATTTTATAAATTAAGTCATACGGCTCGTAATGCTTAAATTAAACCATGTATCACTCGGCAACGTTTAGGTAATTCCAAACTTCTTAAATTCTCCAAAATCACAAAAGTCGCAAGAATAATGCCCTAGTATCCAACTAAGCAACTTTTAAAGTCGTTAAAGTAAAAATAAAAATGATTTATCCCAAAGTGACACACAGAGGCGTATTTTTTAACGAATTCTACAAGTAAAAATATCGACGGAAAATTCTAAAAGCGAGGTATTAAATTTCATAAGCTATAAATGCTATGTAATCGGCCATTTATCGAGAAAACGCTTATACCTTCGCGAGTTCAGTTGTAAAATGGATATCTATATGAGAGGTGGTAGGTTTACGTGCCCGAAATAATGGTAATTTTTGCTCGTAATTCATAAAACTGGATTAAATTTTTCGAATAAGTGAATAGATGGGGGTTTTTAAATTTAAATCTGAAAGAATTTTGCACAATGCAGTTCGATTTCCATATTACAACGCGGGACCAATGAAGATAAAGAACTTATTTTCCTAGATCTGTTACCATAACTTTATGAAATAGACAATATTTTGCATCAAAAATATTCTTTGTAGATTTCCATCGAATTATATGGAATTTGTTATAAACCATATTTAGTTATTTTGTTAGTAGAGTATACTTATGTTTAACATTTATTAACAATACTGAACAGTTAACCCTACGTTAGGCGCGCGGTTATTGCTGACGAGCTTATAGGTCTGGATCTCGCGTATGAAAAAAAGTTGATTAATAGCAAGCTGAAAATTTGTTAATAGCTTAAGGGTGTCTAGTCGGATAAACTTTGATATATGGGAACACTGGAACAGGGGCAGTTTTAATTGTGGAACAGGTTAAAAATTTGGAACGGTCAGACCACGAAAACGGCACATTTATTTTGTCCGACAGAATAGACTTAAACTCTCCGAACAGAGATTAAACTCTCATGCAAAAATCAGACTGCTATTTATCACCTGTCATAATTCATGTCATTTGACATATTCTATATGTTCCACTCATTAAAACGCCCAATTGGTGATAACTAGCAGTCTGATTTTTACATGAGAGTTTAATCTCTGTTCGGAGAGTTTAACTCTGTTCTGTCGGACAAAATACATGTGCCGTTTTCGTGATCTGACCGTTCCAAATTTTTAACGTGTTCCACAATTAAAACTTCCCCTGTTCCAGTGTTCCCATATATCAAAATTTGTCCGACTAGACACCCTTAAGCTATTAACAAATTTTCAGCTTGCTATTAGTCAACTTTTTTTTCATACGCGGGATCCAGACCTATTAGTCGTCCGGTTTACGATTGTAGACCAATAGTTTTTTGTCGTATAATACAGGATTTTGACAAAATTAACAAATTAATGGTTAACAACATGTTTATTTTTGTCCGTACTTTGATATTAGATATGTTTTGTTCCTTGGCTTCTCTCATTTTGACAGTCCCTGTAAAATTAAAAACGAGGTCATGATTTTTTGGGTCTTTATTCACAAGTAAATGAAAATAGTCACAAAAATAAGCTCAATTTAGTAAAAAACACAAATATTTTTTATCTTTGAACTCATAGAATGAGCAATAGGGATGAATAATTAAAGATAGAACTAAAAAGTAAAAAAAGAACAAAACTATTAAATGGTCAAAGTGGGATAATTTTAGTTCGTAAAACATTCAGTGCAAATAACCCCAAAATGACCCTGGAATACAAATTTGTCACATCTTTGGCATGCCCTTCTTGTTGACATATTGCAAATTCGTGTACAAATACAACATCGCCCCACGCAATTTGTTAGAATATTAAGGGGAGGGGGTACGACTTCTTGAACTCCGAGCAGTACGCGAGCTCGTCGTCTAAGTTCTCTTAGCATGGAAAGTATAGTTGATTCATATTCAATTTGCGGTTTGATTAGTTTCCATGCTAAGTTTTCAATGAAGTCGCTTCTTTAAACATTTTCATTTATGTTATTAGCTTTATATACACAGCAAGCTACATATTAGCTTTATATAGTGTAAAGTCGGGTAATGGCAGACACGCGGCTAAATCCGGACACATTATATTTTGGCCAGACTAAGTCTCTAATATTTACTTTGCCGCGCTAAGGCCGCTAAGTGTAGCAATACACAAGGTCAGTCGTCTGACAACTTTTGAATTGAGTAGTGCTACGCTTGTAAATTTCTCAAACGAAAAGTGATTTCTTGAGTGTGCATTGAGTAGATATCGAAATTGTATCTTTTAGTAATACAAACCAAATTATTTTCCTGTAATATTTTTAAGACCAATACAAACCGAGATACGGCATGTTAAAGGTTAACTTTTTTCATCAAACGCATAATTTGAAATATTCAAAGCCAAATAATGGGAAAATTTTGCATTTTTTGAAGAAAACTTAAATAATACAATTAGACCTTTCAGAAAAAAAAGTTTCTAGCATGAAAATTAAGCGACTTATAATCAAAAAAATATCGGTACCTGCTTTTCTCTACGACAAAATCAGTGAAAACAACCCCATAACTACCTTCCTAATTCAAAATTGGTCTTCACCTTTCTGGAGTTCCTTTTATATTTATATTATCAATACACTCAAGGAGTTTGACCTATTTAAAATGACTAATTTTGGAAAAATTCTAGTTTAAAGTAAAACTGATTTTTTGCAATTTGGTATTTTTCATATTTTGAGAAGATACGAAAAAATTACAAACTGCTAAGTTGTAGCTTTTTTAATGACTAAAATTACCCTGTGCATAGATTTTCATTACAGTGAATAGTTATACAGATATAGCTGTTTAAAACCTATATCTACCAGCAAACACCCCCTTATTCGAGCCTTTTAACCCCCCCCCCAATTAAAAACTAAGGGATTTTACGGAATTTAATTTACACAGTTTTATAGCTCTTTAAAAATCCTACAAAATAAATTTTGAAGAGACTTTTTATCGCCAAAAATATATATAATATTTTTCGAGGTATTCTCAAAAAACCATCTAAAAAAGTCGATTTTTTCGTCGAAAAACTGTTATTTTCAAGCGCGAATAACTCGAAAAACTGTTATTTTCAAGCGCGAATAACTCGAAAAATATTAGTTTTACGAAGAAAATGTAAAAACATTTTTTTCTTAGAATCACTGTTTCCATAGACTTACATTGTTAAAATGTAATAAAAAATTCACACCCCCGAGATGGGGTGGCAACCACCCCCAAGGTTTTAGCTTATGATAGCGGCATGACATAGAAAATGATCCTTGGATTATGCCCTACCTTCTGTGAATATTTCAAGTAAATCCATGCTGGACGAAAAAATTGCGAGCCAAAATGCTTCATTTCCTCAATCGATTATTGTGGCCGACCGACCGGCTCTGTCCCGTCATACAGCTGACCGACTATAATAACTTTTATTTATATTCAATTTAAAATGTGAGTACTGATTTTCAGCCTTAGTAAATGGATTTAATTACCCTCGTAGGAAAGCAACTTTGATACCCTCTCAGTAACTCCTGTTCTACGTTTCGCTTGACCGACCGCAGTATGTTTCTCTACACACTCACAGTAATCAACTGTGAAAAATCTAGCTTTAGTAAATTCAAAGAGATTTTTCAGCGCTGCCTCTCCGTCTATAACTTCTTATTATTTTACGATGCACGTATTTGTCCTTTTTCCACAAAAACTATTTTTATTATTACGGAAGCATTCTATATACGTGCAGCAATTTAATAAATTAGAGGAAGTAAGTGTTACAAAATAACTGCTAAAACATGTTACGTTGTTCATATGCAGCAGTTAAGAAGTTTAACGTCATTTTTTCCTTTAGTAGAGTAGTAAAAGTGAAAAAGGTTTCTTAAGGCAAGGAAATAAATAAATTTTGTGATGTATATCCGGCACAGAGTCAGGAACCAGCAGTAATAAAGTAAAAAGTAACGACTTCTTGTATAGTGGAGTGCCTGTATACATTCCTGGTATAATCTCATACCAGGTTATTTATTTACATTGTATATTTGTATCAAAAGTCGTCACTTTAAGGTTTTTTTAGTGAAAATCTACATTAAAATTTTTATGTTTAAAAATTATTACAGTTATGTTGTAAAAATTTTAGTACAAAAAATTATTAATATTTTTTATACAGGGTGAGTCTGAGTAACTTCTTCGTATAAAGGTTCCTATGGGGAATAACAACTGACCATCAAAAAGTGTCTGGTCCCTTTGTTTAAAATATATAGCGCGATTGTGAATTTCTACTGAAATTTCTATTGGTCATAACTTTTGTACCGAAAGTTAGATGTACCTCATCATCATTCACTTCGCCTTATCCCTATGCGGGGTCGGCTTCCCTAATTGCATTTCTCCACACAATTCTATCTTGGGTCATATCAATGTTAATCCTCTTTACCAACATGTCCTGCCTTATCGTCTCCCCCCAGGTCTTCTTTGGTCTTTCTCTCCTACTCCTTCCAGGAATCTGCACTTGAGCAATTCTTCGTATTGGGTGATTAATGTCTCGACGTTGAACATGACCAAATCATCTCAACCTATGCTCTCTCATTTTGGCATCAATTGGTACCACACTTAGACTTCCCCAATATACTAATTTTTAATTTTATCCTTTTTTGTCACTCCACTCATCTATCTAAGCATTATTATTTCCGCCACATGCATTCGTTGTTCCTCTTTCTTTCTCACTGCCCAACATTCAATTCCGTACATCATAGCCGGCCTTATGGCTGTTTTATAGAATTTTCCCTTCAACCTCATTGAAATTTTCCTGTCACACAGCTTCCTTCCACTTCATCCATCCAGCCCTAATTCTTCTGCATGCATCTCCATTTATTTCTCCATTACTCTGTAATACCCAGGTACTTAAAACTATTGCTTTTTACAATCAGTTCACCATTCAAAGATACCATTTTATTTGTAGTAACTCCATCTTTAAATGAGCATTCCAAATACTCTGTCTTTGTCCTACTAAGTTTTAAACCTTTTTCCTCGAGAGCTTGTCTCCACTGTTCCAGTTTTTGTTCTGTCTAACATATACATTAAGCACCATGGAATGTTACCCTGTAGTTTCGCTATTATCTGGTCCGAAACTAATGAGAATAAATACGGACTAAGCACCGAGCCTTGGTGCAATCCTACTTTCACATCAAAGGGTACCCCCCGTTAAGATAGGCAAAATGCCCTCACTCTCAGAATTCAAGTTTTTTAATTTTTTTACGTTCTGTGCAATTAAAAAATGAGATAACGCGGATTTTTAGCTCGCCACCCCCCTTACCCCTCCCCCCACAGCCAAAAACGTAGATTTTTAGATTTATTTTTTTTTGGTTGGGTTGTAATTGATTTAAAAATTTCAAAAAATTCACACGTATAGCTGAGGCTTTTACAAAATATGTCCATTTTTTATGGACCCTTAGGTCGAGTGTACATAACCTCAAAAAATTTTTTAACTTTTTTAAAACCTATGACTTTTTTTTGAAGGGGGCTGCAGGTCCAATTATTTTTGCATTTTGTGTATTTTATCAAAAGCTATCTCTCTGATTTTTTTTAGATTTTTCCGTCAGGTGCGCCATCTTGACAAATCCGGAAAACTGTTTTTTTATGGGGGTTTTGGTGATTTTCTCCATTTTATAGACTGCAACAGATCAACTCAAGGTTTTGTTAATAGATTATGTATAATTTGAAATAACTGAGTATATTAGGATATTCAAAAATTGGCCGAAACACTAAAACCCCCAAAAACCATGTTTGTTAAAAGTTTTGTAAGGATTTTTGCGGGTCTAATTATATTTTTTGAGATCGATACAGCCTGAATATTTTTTTTATTTTTTTTTTCTATATGATTTCAAAAAATTAGGACTCACCGCAATTTTAGTCGACTTCCCCTATTCCCCCTCCCCACAGCCAAAAATGTCAATTTTTCGATTTTATTTTTTTTTTTTTAAGTTGGTTTGCAATTAAATTATAAATGTTGTTCTGAAGCTATTTCTTTGTGGCATTTTGGTAATTTACTATTCTAATTGGGAAATAAGCCACGATTTAACTAAAAAATGATTTTATTTTCCATCTGTAATGCGATTGAGAGAATTCGATAATCTGTGACGAACTGAAAAATGGTTTGGGACGATCTATATAAATAAGTCAGATTAAATTAAATTATTAGAAGATTGTTTTACCAAGCAACATTTTTGTTTAATTTATTAATATTTTGTATTTTGACAACGACGTCCGTGGTGAACGTCGAAACGTTAATAAAATCATTTTTTAGTTAAATTGTGGTTTATTTCGCATTTAGAATAGTTAGTAATTATTAAATTATAAATTACAAAAAATTCACACGCACAGCTGAGGCTTTTACAGAACATCTATTTTTATGGACCCGAAGGTCGACTGTACATATTATAACCTCTTTTTTTTTGTTTTTTAATAGGTACGTACCTATAACTTTTTTTGGCGATGGCTGCTAATTTTTCTTGTGTTTTGTGTATTTTACAAACCATCTACGTTTGGCTCATAATGCAAATAGTCCACGCTGTATGCTTGTCCGGTTAGGTAAATTATTCCGATTAATTTTTTTACACAAACTGACTCAAAACAGGTCCTTATAACAAATCCACAAGGTGCCAGGCAGTACCGCGGTCGGAAATGTTTATTTAAACGAATTCAAAAAATCAATTTTTTCACTTCGGAAAAATTTGTTTTAGATTCTCTGGATCAAGCTGAGCAAAAAAGGTATCTTGTGATTTTTCTATAAAATTGACTGTTGTCGAGTTACATGCAATTTCAAATTTGAAAAACGCGAAAATGGCCATTTTTACGGCTTAATAACTCAATTAAAAATTACTATTATTAAACTCATAAAGTGACCAACTCAAAGTTTAAAGGCCCCCCCCCTGCAATAGCCTAAAGAAATTTTTGTCATTATTTTATTACTATTATTTTTAATAATTAAAAATGAGCGCTAAGCATGTATTGAAGCGGCCGTCCGCGAAAGGGAGATGTACAATATTCATTGGACGTTTTAAAAAAATATCGATTGGAAGTCAAAAATACGTTTTAACAAAATAAAAAAGGAATTTTGAGGTTATATGTATTGTACACTCCACCTACACGGGTATATAAAAAATAGATATGTTTTGTATAAGCCTTATAAAAATTATAAATTAATTGCAACTTTAAACAAAAAAAAAACAGAAAAATTGACGTTTTTGTGGGGGAAGGGGGAGAGGGTGGTGGGCTAAAAATGCGATTAGTCTTATATTTTAATCACATATAACGTAAAAAAATGAAAAAAAAAATATTCAGGCTGTATAGATCTCAAAAAATATCATTAAGCCCGCAAAGACCCTTACATAACTTAAAAAAACATGGTTTTTGGGGGGTTTAAAGGTGTTTTGCCCAATTTTTGATGATCCTAAAATACTCATTTATTTCAAATTATACATAATCTATTAACAAAACCTTGAGTTGATCTATGTTGCAGTCTATAAAATGGAGAAAATCCCTAAAAACCCCCTAAAAAAACAGTTTTCCGGATTTTTCAAGATGGCTCACCTGACGGAAAAATCTGAAAAAAATCAGATAGCTTTTGATAAAATACACAAAATCCAAAAAAAAATTGGACCTGCAGCCCCCTCCAAAAAAAAAGTTATAGGTTTTAAAAAAATTTAAAAAAAATTTGAGGTTATGTACACTCGACCTAAGGGTCCATAAAAAATGGACATGTTTTGCAAAAACCTCAGCTACATGTGTGAATTTTTTGAAATTTTTAGATCAATTGCAACCCAACTAAAAAAAATTAAATCTAAAAATCTACGTTTTTGGCTGTGGGGGGAGGGGTAAGGGGGGTGGCGAGCTAAAAATCCGCGTTATCTCATTTTTTAATTGCACAGAACTTAAAAAAATTACAAAAATTGAATTCTGAGAATGAGGGCATTTTGCCTATCTTAACGGGGGGTACCCTTTATCAGTCATCTGCCCTGCATGAAGCCAAATTGATTCTCGGATATTTCGGTCTCTTCACGTATCCGTCTATCAATTACTGCAACTGTCTCCGTTGACTCCACAGGCTGTCTGTCAAATTAGTTAGATGTATCCTATATTTTGGTCAAACGTTACACTGTTACCACCTAATCAACTAATTTATTCAGATATAAAAAAATCAGCTCCGCTTTAAAAAATTAGTTCATAAAGAAAAATTCGCCTTGTATACGCTTTTTAAAAATTATAATAGAATTTCGAGAATTTCAAAAGGTAAGTTGTTTTGAGTAAGACTAAAATTATGTGTCATGTCGCTTTATTGAATTCTCAGAATTTTGTTTCAAAATAACATACACGAATTTATTTATAATTTTAAGAATAGATAAGAATTGTATACGTAGTATACGTATAGTGCGTGAAATAATATGTGTATAGATAAGTACGTAAAAGAACTTAAAAACAAACAAAAAAGGACCTAATAAAAACAAAAGGTAAAATTGTTGAGATTTATATCAAATTTTCGAAATGAAATCCACCTGTTTCTATTCTTTTTCTCATGATCATCTTTCAGTGCGTGAGTGTTTTTCGATTTCTTTCTAACTCATTAAATTGTATGTGACAGAAAAAAAGGCACGTCCGTGATTACAGGCATTTACAACATTTATTCTAGTTATTCTAGTTGTCGATAGATGGCGCCATAATAAAAAAAAATTTTAATTAGATAATAATATTACAAATATAATCTGTATAATTTATAAGACTATACAAATCAAAGAAAATACCATTTTATAAATGCAAGAAACACATTTGATTTGCTTTTATTCCAAATTGAAAATAAAATGTGACAACTGTCAGATTTAACTAAAATGTCATGTTAGAATAAATGTCATAAATGTGCATTATCACGGACTTACCCTTTTTCCTATTATTGGTTACGCACTGAAAAATGCTCATGAAAAGGACAATACACGTCGTTGTCTTTGTCGTTCTAGATATCAAATGTCTAATTGACCTTCTGAGAGTTAAGAAGAGTTAGAGAGTAATGTTGTTATCAATAATTGACAGTAATTTGAATCAACTACTTCTTTCAATCGGCTCGATATAGAATAGTCGACAGAGTTAAAATCAGGTGATCTAGGTGGCCATGCATGAGGGCCCCTATGCACCTATTTCCATAAAATTCATGAAGATATTGACGAACATCAACCGATAAATGTTGTGATGTCCTATCGTACATAAACTACATTGCACTCCCGGCTACATTGGCTGGAAGATTATGCAAAATATGTTATAAGAACTCCACCATTGCCGGTCCCAAGCCTGATTGAGAAAGGAGAAGGGTGAATAGCTCTACTAGCATATGGGTCTTGTTAACAGTATCCAAGCCAAGTGGATAATGTCAATAAATCTTAAGATATGCTCAAGTGCACACTTTTAGATGACATTAGCAAATCCACGAAAGAATGGATGAAGGAGAGTGTCCAGCGGCTATATCTGGACCACATTAGCTAAGGGAGTAAAGCCAAACAGAAAATCCTGGCCATTATGCTGGGATGTCACACCAACGTGATTAACCAAAAATAATGGGAATTTTTTTCAAGCGAACACCAGTTTCTCGTTTTATCTACAACGTTTCGTTAAAAACTATCCACTTGTTTATCTTTCCGAGAAAAATAAGCTCGTTGCTTTTATGAACAACTTAATTTGTTTTCTTCTTAAAAGAAAAGTAACTCGAGCACACGCCAGTTAATATTAACGTACGTGAAATTATACAATATTTTACTATTATTAAAAATAAACTTTAGTTGCATGTCTAGAAAAACGAAGTAAATAAAAGCAGGCTGAAGTTTTCCTTTGAGAATTGTGCTAGATGGTTAATCAGGTAAAATATACGTCAGCACGCTATTCTATACTCGTAAAATAAAAATAATTGCTTCGTATTTTTATTTATTTCATTTTAGATTAGACTGAAGGTGATCCAAACACAAAAACAAAAACTTTAAAATATGCAGGGTGTGCAGAAACTCTACCGACAAACGAAGACAGGAGATTCCTCAGGTAATTTTAAGACAATTTAACCCAATTCACCTAGTCCGAAAATGCTTCCTAAGGGAGCTAGAGCTCTTTGAAGATGGCGCCATGTAATTAGTTTTGCTTAAATATCTCCAGAACGCTTCTATTTAGAAAAACGAAAATTGGTATACGCATTTACTTTCCAGATATTAATCGATTCCACTCATTGCAAATTTCTAGTACCGGTCATAGGCGTCCGTTTTGGGTAGGGCAACGGTTATTTTATCGCATAACTTTTTTGTCTTTAACTTTTAAGCATTTTTGATACTGGATTATTAAATTGTGAGGTATTCTAGTACTAAAAGATACTTTTACTTTAAGTCGGTAGGACACACCGTTTACTAGAAAAATCGATTTAAAAGTTTTTAGTTTTGAGAATTTGAAAAAAAAATTGAGAAAAATTAAAAAAACGATGTATTTTACCAACTTAGAGCAAGAGTAACTTTTAGTACTCGAATATCTCATAATTGAGTAATCTAGTGTCAAAAATACTTAAAAATTAAAGACAATAAAGTTATGCTAAAAAATAACTGTTGACCTAACCAAAACGGACGCCTATGACCGGTACTAGAAATTTACCATTAATGAAATCGATTAATCTCTGGAATATAAATAAATGTACCAGTTTTCATCTTTCTAAATAGTTTTTTAATCTTTTTTTTTTAATTCAAAGAACGAAAAATTTTCAAATCGATTTTTTTAGAAAACGGTGTATCCTATTGACTCAAAGTAAGAGTACCTTTTAGTACTAGAATACCTCACAATGTAATAATTCAGAGTCAAACATGCTTAAAAATTAAAGAGAAAAAAGTTAGGTGATAAAATAACCGTTGCCCTACCCAAAACGGACGCCTATGACCGGTACTAGAAATTTGCAATAGATGAAATCGATTCATTTCATGAAAGTAAAGAAGCATACCAATTTTCGTTTTTCTAAATAGAAGCGTTCTGGGGATATTTAAGAAAAACTAATTACATGACGCCATCTTTAAAGAGCTCTAGCTCCCTTAGGAATCATTTTCGGACTAGGTGAATTGGGTTAAATTGTTTTAAAATTACCTGAGGAATCTCCTGTCTTTGTTTGTCGGTAAAGTTTCTGGACACCCTGTATATTGTACAATACTAAGGAATATTGTTAAAATGTTAAGAATGCGGTCTGCGACTTATATTGAAACTACATTTTTTTCGAAAGTTCGATATTTCGTTGATTGTTTATTTTTTTTAATTGATCAGGAACATACTACAAAATTAGCTAACAATTAGATAAAGACCTAACGTTTACAATAATACACTTCAGCATCAAAATTAACGCACCATCTTAAAAATGGGATATTTGTAATGTCTCGTATTTTCTTAACCTGTTGTCCGATTTGAGTGATTTTTTTAGTGTATATAGCCTTGTTCTTCAAAAATATCGATATAATAATATTATTACTAAACAGGTTAATGTCATTGTATACCGGGTGTAACAATGATAGTGTGTTTTTTCCTCAAAGTTTGGAACACCCTGTGGAATATTTTAGAATATATTAAATATTAAAATTAAAACTCAACTGTAGCCTTAGGCTTTCTTAACATTATGCTTTTCGATTCATTCGCTCATGTGGGATAATAAAAAAGATAGGTACTTTAACAACTAGCCATGTTATTCATCAATACAGGGTATTTCTAAATGAGTGCAACAAACTTTAAGGGGTAATTCTGCATGAAAAATAATGACCGTTTGCTTTATAAACATATGTCCACAAATGCTTCGTTTCGGAGATACGTGATGTTGAATTTTTTCTTACAAACTGACCATTTATTTATTAAAATACTAAAATAAGAAAATCTACGGTTTCGTTTTGATTAAAATTTGATTTTTTTGGTTGGTTTTGATTAAAATCGAGTCGAAATTCATTTCATTTATTTATTGCCCTAAAACCGGTCGAGATATACAAATGAAATTTGGTGGGTTTTAAGGAGTAGTTATTGAGCATTTTTTGACATACAATTTAGAATTGTATATTCACCATTGGCGTGCATACTGGATGTATCTAAAATGTTTATACCCGTATGCACGCCAATGGTGAATATAAAATTCTTAATTGTATGTCAAAAAATGCGCAATAACTACCTCTTAAAACCTACTAAGTAGGCTATTGATTATATTCAAAATAAGATAGCTAAAAGGAACTACCACATTAACGGGGTTTTATTATTTCATATGGTCAATGGACATCTACATATGAAAAAACCGCGGAGTGCTACCATTTAAAGGGGTGCGTTTTTGAGAAATGGGTGAATTGGTCCCTGGGCACAGGTTACATTAGGGTGAGTTCTATGCACTTTTGGTATAAACATACCTACATAAAAATTGTTCCTGGTTAAATTTTCTATCTAAATATCGCTTTTTAAAGTCAATGATACCTTTTTTTACAAAAATATATTCAAAAGAAAAAGCACAAAGAAACCCAAAAGAAAGAAATTTTGTTTTTTGTCCCATAACTTTTGTCCACGAGGATATAGGTATAGACATTGCTTTACAGAAAAAAAATCTACATATTTCTTCTTTAAAATGTTGTGTAGTAGAGGTAATTAGGATTTATAGTTTTCGAAATATGATTTTTCAAAGTTCGCCACTCACAGCAATTTTGGGCAATTTTCCTTGTAATTTCGCAAATATTGTTCTGTAACTTTTTTCCACGTAACTTTAGGTATATGAAATGGTACACGTAATAGAAATAGAAATCAATTAGCTTTAAAATGGTCTACTGTCTAACGCTGTACGACTTTTTTTTAAAGAGATTATGGTTTTTCAAAATTTTATACTTTTAACGATTTTTTATAATATAATATAAAAATAAAATTATATTATTATATGATATATTGTATATTATATAATATTATATTATATATAAAAAATCAATGGGAAAATCCCAATAGTTGGCTGTATACCATAGTTTAAAAAACCAATATATGGTTTTTTATATTATATATAGTATATATAATATAATATTATATTATATAATATATAATACCTAATATAAAAAAAATATTATTTTTTACATTTTTTACGATTATTTTTGAAATTTCTCATTATAACTTTTTTTCTTCTACATTTAGGTATATATTATATTATATAATAAAAAAAGCTTATTTTGTTTACTTTAAAATTTTGTATTACAAAAAATTCGAGGATTATTTTTGAATAAGATATTATTTTTTAAAATGTAATAAGTACTTGCAACGATTTTTGATTTTAGGATTATTTTTTAAATTTCTCATTATAACTTTTTTTTTCTTTTACATGAATATACTATATATTGCTGAATAAAGAGGGCTTACTTTCTGTTCTTTAAAATGGTGTATCATCTATATTTAAATAATGGAAACCGAGTGATTCTTTGATATTTTTTTACCTGTATTATTTAAAATTATTTCTCTTACAAAAATTACATAAACAATAGTCTTATAAAACATCACTTTAGTTAAAATTATTTAAACGTTGACATTTAAAAAATTTCAAAATCAAAGTCCATCTCTTCGTTAGCATTAGCTTCAATATCTTCCTCTGACACCTCAGTTATCTTAGAGTCCCACAATTAGTACCCATGCACATGCACCCTTTGCAGAATATTGAAAAACTAATTCCTATCTTCCTACAACCGCAGTTTTTTGTACATCCTTTGGTACATTTACATGCTATTTTTTCAAGCAAAGCAGGAGCTTTGACAGTAAATATTGGAATTAATCCATATTTTGAAGTTTGCCCGGCCGAGTCAAATTGATCCAAAGTATTACCTATAAAAAATAAGATTCAATCATAACACACAATCACATAAAAAAGTTATAAGGAGAAATTTAAAAAATAATCCTAAAATCAAAAATCTTTGCAAGTACTTATTACATTTTGAAAAAGCATATCTTATTCAAAAATAATCCTATAATTTTTTATAATACACCATTTTAAAGTAAACAGAATAAGCTTTCTTTTTTATTATATAATATATACCTAAATGTAGAAGAAAAAAGTTATAATGGGAAATTTAAAAAATAATCGTAAAAAATATAAAAACTTGTTAAAAGTATAAAATCTTGAAAAAGATAACCTCTTTAAAAGAAGTCGTACAACATTATACAGTAGAACATTTTAAAGGTAATTGATTTCTATTCCTCTTACATGTACCATTGCATATGCCTAAAGTTGCGTAGAAAAAAGTTACAGAAAAATATTTGCGAAATAACAAGTGAGTGGCGAACTTTGAAAAATCATATTGCGAAAACTGTAAATCCTAACGACCTCTACTAAGCATCATTTTAAAGAGAAAATATGTAAGTTTTTTTTCTGTGAAGCAATGTCTATACCGATATCCCCGTGGACAAAAGTTATGGGACAAAAAATAAAATTTCTTTCTTTTGGGTTTCTTTGGGCTTTTTCTTTTGAATATATTTTTGTAAAAAAAAGTATCTTTGACTTTAAAAAGTTATATTTAGATAGGAAATTTAACCAGGTACAATTTTTATGTAAAAGTGTTTGTACCAAAAGTGCATAGAACTCACCCTAATGTAACCTGTGCCCAGGGACTAATTCACCCATTTCTCAAAAACGCACCCCTTTAAATGGTAGCACTCCGCGGTTTTTTCATATATAGAGATTCATTGACCATATGAAGTAATAAAACCCCGTTAACGTTGTAGTTCCTTTCTATAGTACATAATCAATAGCCTAAAGTTTCATTTACATATCTCAACCAGTTGTAAATAAATGGTCAGTATGTAATAAAAAATTCAACATCCCGTATCTCGGAAAAACATAATTTGCAGACGTATGATTATAAAGCAAATGGTTATTATATTTTCATGCAGAATTACCCCTTAAAGTTTGTCGCACTTATTTAGAAACACCCTGTATTGATGAATAACATTGCTAGTTGTTAAAGTACCTAACTTTTTTATTATTCAACGTAAGCGAATTAATCTAAAAGCAAAATATTAAGAAAGCCTAAGGCTATAGTTGAGTTTTAATTTCAATGTATTATATATGCTAGAATATTCCACAGGGTGTTCCAAACTTTGAGGAAAAAACACACTATCATTGTTACACCCGGTATACAATGACACTTACCTGTTTAGAAATAATATTATTACAACGATATTCTTGAATAATGAAGCTTTAATATAATAAAAAAATCACTCAAATCGGACAACACGTTTAGGAAATATGAGACATCAAAAATGTCCCATTTTTAAGGTGGTGCGTTAATTTTGATGCTTAGTGTATAACTAACGAAATGCAAACTGCTCGTCGAAAGTTAGGGATATAGAAAATTCTGCTGAATTTTTATAGTAGATTTTTTCGTGAACAGATTAACGGATTCCGCTAATTTTTTTTTTTTTTATTATTTTAGACTTTTCTTTAGTATTTACACAGTTATGCAATAGTTTACTCAAACTTTTTTTTTTGTACTTATACCGGGTGGAAGAAAAGAAATGTTTTTCTTATGTTAAGTTTGAGATACCCTGTAGGGAGGACGAGGTACAAATGGGAGTATATCGAAATCGTATTGTAGTCTTATATTTTGTGAACATTTTGTTTTTTGAATGCCCCTGATATCTTTAGAAATAAAAAAATATACGGTTTTGTAATTTAACATGTGTTTTAACCGAAACAAAAGTTTGAGACACCTTGTACGGAAAAAAAGGCACAAAATACTATAGTAGTATTTTGTATTTTGACAACGGCACCCGATTTGGGCGTCGAAACGTTAATAAAAATCATTTTTTAATAATATTGTGGCTTATTTCCCATTATAAATAGTTAAAATTGTAAAAATGCCACAAGAAAATAGCTTCAAAGGCACAAAGGTGAGTATACCTCGATATTTTGTTGTAGTCTCATATTTTGTGAATATTTTGTTTTTTTAATTTCTCTGATATCTTTAATAACAAAGAAACTAGACGATATTACTCTTTAATATGTGTTTTAACTGACGGCATGCGTCACATCGCACATGTGAAACATAGAAAAACATATTAAAGAGTAATACCGTCTAGTTTCTTTGTTATTAAAAATTTCAGAGAAATTAAAAAAATAAAATATTCAAAAAATATGAGACTACAACATAATATCGGGGTATACTCACCTTTTTGCCTTTTTCTCCCTACAAGGTGTCTCAAACTTTTGTTTCGGTTAAAACACATGTTAAATTACAAAACCGTCTATTTTTTGTTTATAAAGATATCAGGGGCATTCAAACAAGAGCATGTTCACAAAACATAAGACTACAATAATATTCTGATGTATACTCACATTTGTACCTCGTTCTCCTTGCAGGGTGTCTCAAACTTAACACAAGAAAAACATATTTTTTTCTTCCACCCGGTATAATTACAAAAAATAAGTTTGAGTAAACATTTGCACAACTGTGTAAATATTAAAGAAAAGGCTAAAATAAAAAAAAATAGCGGAATCCGTCTGTTCGCGAGAAAATCAACTATGAAAATCAGCATAATTTTCTATATCCCTAACTTTTGACGAGCAGTTTATTTTATTTTGTGAATTTAATATTATCGGACAAACAAATGTTGTTCTACGAATATCCGAAGCTGCACTGATTTCGGTTCTTTTTTTTTCACATGTGACATTAACGCCAACTAGTTTTATTATTGAACCAGTTTTTAGATGTTTTTCGTTTATCAGAATTATTTTAAAACATTGCAATACATGTTAGACCGGGCAGTATAGTCGCCCCCGCTAGCGAAATTATTCCGATTCGATTGTTTTGCAAAAACTTACTCAAAAAGAGGTCCTTATAACATATCCACAGGGTGCCGGGCGGAGCCGTGGTCGAAAAATTGTTTAAACAATTTTTTTTAAACAAATTCACAAAAATAATTTTTTCATTTCGAACAATTTTTTTTAGATAATTTGGGACATTCTGAGCAAAAAAGGTCTCTTGTCATTTTTTTCTAAAATTGATCTTTGTCGAGTTATATGCGATTAAAAATTTGAAAAATGCGAAAATGGCCATTTTTAAGGCTTAATAACTCGATTAAAAATTATTATTATGAAATTAGAAAAGTGACCAAATCAAGTTTCAAACCCCTTCTTCAAGGTCCTAAAGAGATTATTGTAATTATTTTCTTACAAAGCTGTTATTTTTAATTATTTACAATTAGCGCTATAGTCCAGGAGGTATCGTCGCCCCAGTTAGTGAAATTATTCCGATTCGATTTTTTTGCACAGACTTACTCAAAAAGAGGTCCTTATAACATATCCACAGGGTGCAGGGCGGTGCCGTGGTCGAAAAATTATTTAAACAATTTTTTTTAAACAAATTCACAAAAATAATTTTTTCACTTCGAACAAATTTTTTTTAGATAATTTGGGCCATTCTGAGCAAAAAAGGTCTCTTGTGATTTTTTTCTAAAATTAATTGTTGTCGAGTTATACGCGATTTAAAATTTGAAACATGCGAAAATAGCCATATAAGTCGACAACAATCAATTTTAGAGAAAAATCACAAGAGACCTTCTTTGCCCAAATAACCCAAGTTATCTAAAAAAAACGTTCGCAATACAAAAATTATTTTTTTGAATTTGTTTAAAGAAAATTGTTTAAACAATTTTTCGACCACGGCACCGCCCGGCACCCTGTGAATGTGTTATAAGGACCTCTTTTTTAGTAAGTTTGTGCAAAAAAATCGAATCGAAATAGTTTCGCTAACGGGGACGACGATACAGTTGAACTATAGCGCTAATTGTTAATAATTAAAAATGGCAGCTTTGTAATAAAATAATGACAAAAACCTCTTCAGGATCTTGAAGAAGGGGTTTTAAACTTGATTTGGCCACTTTTTGAATTCCATAATAATAATATTTAATCGAGTTATTAAGCCTTGAAAAGGACCATTTTTGCATTTTTTAAATTTTTAATCGCATATAACTCGACAACAATCAATTTTAGAGAAAAATGACAAGATATCTTTTTTGCTCAGAATGACCCAAGTTATCTAAAATAATATTGTTCGAAATGAAAAAATTATTTTTGTGAATTTGTTTAAAAAAAATTGTTTAAACAATTTTTCGACCACGGCACCGCCCGGCACCCTGTGGATCTGTTATAAGGACCTCTTTTTGAGTAAGTTTTTGCAAAAAAATCGAATCGGAATAATTTCGCTAGCGAGGGCGACGATACTGCCCGGTCTATGTAGCTTACTTGCAAGTATCTGTCTTATCATTAATTGAGTTTTAGTTTTTGTTGATGTGGTACCATTTCGAGAAATAGTCTGTTTTTATACTTAGTTGTTTTTTCTACTTAAAAGATCTTGACATCTGATGAATTATGGTAGGTGATCACAAGCGGGGATTTTTGCAGTTACTCGAGCGAGTCAAATTATCACATAGGGAGAACATATATGAATACAGGGGCGTGTGTTGGGGGCAGTCCGTAAAAAATATATATCTTTAGAAAAACTCGAAAATGTAAGTCAAGGTAAGTTAAGTACATGAAGAACAGCGTATATTTCAAAAATCTGAAGATTTGAACCGCTCAAATCGCGTCAAATGGTCGTAAGGAAATGGGCGAGTCACAATGTTTCTCAAAAAATGCAAATATTTCGCGAAATTAACATCAAATCGAAAAACTGAAAAATACTTGTTAAATACACTCGCGATCATAAAAAGCGGGTCACTCGATGAGATATTAAAGTTAGATTTCTTGAATTTTCTAAACCTGCTGTCCGATTTGAGTGATTTTTTTAGTATGTTATAGCCTTATTCTTTAGCAGTATCGCCATAATAGTATTGTTGCTAGACAGATAAATTATCATTGTATACCGGGTGTAACAATCACATTGTGTTTATTCCTGAAAGTTCAAAACACCCCGTGGAATGTTTTAGCATAGATAAAATATTGAAATTAAAACTCGATTGTAGCCTTAGGCTTTCTTAACATTTTCTTTTGTGATTTACATGTTTATGTTGGATAATAAAAAAGTTAGGCACCTTAACAACTAACCATGTTTTTCATCAATATAGGGTGTTTCTAAATAAGTGCGACAAACTTTAAGGGGCAATTCTGCATGAAAAAATAATGACCGTTTGCTTTAGAAACGTATGACCGTAAATTCTTCGGTTTCGAGATACGGGATGTTGAATTTTTTCTTACAAACTGACGATTTATTTATTGCTCTAAAACCGGTTGAGATATGTAAATGAAATTTGGTAGATGTTAAGAGGTAGTTATGGCGCATTTTTTGACATACAATTAAGAATTTTATATTCACCATTAGCGTGCATACGGGATGTATCTAAAATGTTTATACCCGTATGTACGCCAATGGTGAATATAGAATTATTAATTGTATGCCAAAAAATCCACAATAACTGCCTCTTAAAACCTACCAAATTTCATTTTCATATCTCTATTGGTTTTAGAGCAATAAATAAATTGTCAGTTTGTAAGGAAAATTTTAACATCCCGTATCTCGGAAACGAAGCATTTGCGGACATATGTTTATAAAGCAAACTGTCATTATTTTTTCATACAGAATTACCCCTTAAAGTTTGTCGCACTTATTTAGAAACACCCTGTATTGATGAAGAACATGGCTATTTAGTTATTAACGTGCTTAACTTTTTTTATTTTCCAACATAAACAAATAAATCAAAAAAGAAAATGTTAAGAGAGCCTAAGGCTACAATTTAGTTTTAATTTTAATATTTTATCTATGCTAAAACATTCCACAGGGTGTTCTGAACTTTTAGGAATAAACACAGTATGATTGTTTCACCCGGTATACAATGACAGTTTACCGGTCTAGCAACAATATTATTATAGCGATATTGCTGAAGAATAAGGCTATAACATACTAAAAAATCACTCAAATCGGACAACAGATTTAGAAAATTCGAGACACCTAACTTGAATAACTCATCGAGTGACCCGCTTTTTATGATCGCGAGTGTATTTTATTACAAAATCCCCACTAAAATGGAAAACTTAACTTTTTTTGGTTTTAAGACCTAATATTCACAACTCAATAGGTCTCCATGACGGTTTAATGACTGCAAATTTAGTATCCAATGCTCCCCTAGTAGTACATGTGCAGCCTGTTGTGTTGGAATTTTGTGCTACTGAACAAGAATTTTTCTATTTTGTCATCACTTTTGTGCTGCGTTATTCTTTGTTTTATCCACTGCGATGTTTGTTCTAGATACAGTCCATCACAATCGACACAAGAAAACTGTTAAATGAGATTAAGCTGATTTAAAAGAGGTGTCTGGTCTTTAAGCTTTATTACAAAAACTATTATGAAAAGAAATCTTAGTTATCAATGGTCTTCTAGTAGTTCTGATATATCACTTTTCCAGACTCTTTGACATCAGATGAAAAAAAACATTTGGAAGTACACCAGTTCATACAATTCTTGAATTAAAGAGTAAAGCTAAGGGAACTTAGAATAACTTTTAACCAGATTGCTGCCAAACATTAATAGGCACTATGCACTATACCAAAGAGAACTGATGCTGTTTTAAAATGTAAAGGTGACTCCTCACAGTGGTAATGCTAACCAAATATTTGGTCCAACTAATTTGCGCCAGACATTGCTTTTTCTTCTTGCCAATTACAGTTGACAAAAGTACAACAATATCTTGTTGATTCATTGACAAAACCGCCTAATCTACAATCAAGATGCAGTAAAATTAAACCAAGACACGTTAAATGCTACCAGGAGCAATCCCGAATAATAGTTTACAATGTATCATCATTCTCTTTGCCTTATTCCTATGCGGGGTCGGCTTCCCTAATTGCATTTCTTCACACAATTCTATCCTGGGTCATATCAATGTTAATCCCCTTTACCAACATGTCCTGCCTTATCGTCTCCCCCCACGTCTTCTTTGGTCTTCCTCTCCTACTCCTTCTAGGAATCTGCACTTCAGCTACTCTTTGTATTGGATTATTAACGTCTCGACGTTAAACATGACCAAACCATCTCAACCTATGTTCTCTCATTTTGGCATCAATTGGTGCCACACCTATACTTATTTTTAATTTTATCCTTTCTTGTCACTCCACTCATCCATCTAAGCATTGTCACCTCCGCCACATGCATTCGTTGTTCCTCTTTTTTTTCACTGCCCAACATTCAGTTCCGTACATCATAGCCGATCTTATGGCTGTTTTATAGAATTTGCATTTCAGCTTCATTGGAACTTTTCTGTCACACAACACACCACTCGCTTCCTTCCACTTCATCCATCCAGCCCTACTTATACTGCATGCATCTCCATCTAGTTCTTCATTACTCTGTAATACCGATCCCAGGTACTTAAAACTATTGCCTTTTACAAATAGTTCACCATCCAAAGATACTATTTTATTTGTAGTAACTCCATCTTTAAATGAACATTCCAAATACTCTGTCTTTGTCCTACTAAGTTTTAAACCTTTTTCCTCCAGAGCTCGTGTCCACTGTTCCAGTTTTTGTTCTAAGTATCTTTCACTATTTCCTACTAACACGACATCATCAGCATACATTAAGCAGCATGGAATGTTACAATACGGGCTAAGCACAGAGCCTTGGTGCACTCCTACTTTCACATGAAATTTATCAGTCTCTCCCACACCTGTCCTAACACTAGTCGTTACTCCCTCATACATATCCCTCACAATCTTTACATATGCACCAGGGACTCCTTTCTTATTTAGTGCCAACCACAGAATCTCTCGAGGAACTCTATCATTTGCTTTCTCAAGATCAATGAATACCATATGAGCGTTTGTTTCTTTACTCCTGTATTTTTCCATCAACTGCCTTATAATGAAAATTGCGTCTGTTGTTGATCTGCCCTGCATAAAGCCAAATTGATTCTCGGATATTTCGGTCTCTTCACGTATCCGTCTATCAATTACTCTCTCCCATATTTTCATGGTGTGGCTAAGCAGTTTTATAACCCTGTAGTTTGTACACTGCTGTATTAGTCCAGGGCGCATCTGTTTTGAGATGGACGTTGAGAGGTGACTCAAATTTTTTTGCAGAAATTGCTTGAAAATAAGTCAAATAATAATATTTGAGTTATCCTCCCTCTCAAAAAGGTCCGGAACATTGTTTAAATAATCAAAATGTCAAAAAATTAAGGAAAAATTCGATTTTTTTCTTCGTTTTTTGATTATAACTTTAAAAGTATTCATTTTCGAGAAAAGTTGTACTGACATAAAAGTTGTGTAATTAAATTTCCAACAATATAGAATTGGCTACAAATTTAAAAAAATAGTCACCCTAGTTGCAAAATAGCAATAATTGCGAAAAAACCATACAAAAACAAGTATTCGCATTTTACGTTTTTCAACCATTTATGCTACACTTAGGACCTTCATATTTCACCCAGAAAAACTTTATGATACAGTAAAACAATACTGTAAATTTCATTAAGATCGGTTCAATATATTTTGCAAAATAAATTTTGCAATCCAGCTTTCGCAAAAAAAATTATTTTTTTCAAAATGTTATAGGACTGAAAATAAAGCAGATAGCAAGTTGAATTTTTTTTTGCTTAGAGAAGTGTACTGTACCTTTCATTTTGCAATTTGCAAAATTAAAATCGATTAATAACCACGGCGCCAGGAAATTTTATAAATAAACATTAATTTTTGGTGCTACGCGCAAGACAGCGGTGTTCGATTCACACAAGTTGATTTCCACCAAAATTTCTTCCAATTTTTATCTAATATATTATTTTCTTACTCTATATTTTGTTGTATTTTAATATTTTAATTCCACAAAAATCAAACTAATTTTATTATTGTTTGTGAAATATTGTTTAAACAATTGCATATGTTTAAAAATAATAAACTTTTATTTTCTAAGTTAAAATATATGAACAAAGAAAGTTTTTGTTAATAAAAGTGTTATTTCAAAGGATAGAGTATGTGTTTTTATTTTGCAATAAACAAATTTATTTATTTATATCGAAATGTAATAAAAATTAAAATGTATCAATCATTATCAAAGGTCATTGGAATGCCCAATCAGAGCAAACTATCAGCTGTCCTGCGCGTAGCACCAATAATTATTGTTTATTTAAAAAATTCCTGACGCCGTGGTGTAATTCGATTTTAATTTTTCAAAATTGCAAATGAAAGGTACAGTACACTTCTATATGCAAAAAAATTTCAACTTACTATCTGCTTTATTTTCAGTCCTGTAACATTTTGAAAAAATGAATTTTTTTTGCGAAAGCTGGATTGCAAAATTTATTTTGCAAGATCTATTAAATCAATCTTAATCAAATTTACAGTATTATTTTACTGTATCATAACGTTTTTCTGGGTAAAATATGAAGGTCCTAAGTGTAGCATAAATGGTTGAAAAACGTAAAATGTGAATATTTGTTTTTGTAAGGTTTTTTCAAAATTATTGCTAATTTGCAACAAGGGTGACTATTTTTTAAATTTTTAACCAATTGTATATTGTAGTTAATTTAATTACGCAACTTTTATGTCAGTACAACTTTTCTCGGAAATGAATACTTTTAAAGTTATAATCAAAAACGAAGAAAAAAATCGAATTTTTCCTTAATTTTTTGACATTTTGATTATTTAAACAATGTTCCGGACCTTTTTGAGAGGGAGGATAACTCAAATATTATTATTTGGTTTATTTTCAAGCAATTTCTGCAAAAAAATTTGAGTCACCTCTCAACGTCCAAATGTACTAATATTTTTACAGATGCGCCCTGGTCTATATATCTCCCTTGTTTTTGTAGACAGGTACTAGTATACTGCTTCTCCATTCGTCTGGCATTTGTCCAACTTCCATAATTCTATTAAATAAACCTGCTAGCCACCTTGTTCCTGTCTCTCCCAATGCCCTCCATACTTCCCCAGGAATATCATCTGGTCCTACCGCTTTTCCTTTCTTTATTTTTTGAAGCGCTTGAGCCACTTCCTTGTTTGTTATTTTGGTGACCATTACTGCTACTGTCTCCGTTGACTCTACAGGCTGTCTGTCAAATTCTTCATTTAATAAGCTGTCAAAGTACTTTCTCCATCTCTTTTTGACATCCTTTTCGTGAACTAGTATTTTATTATTTTCATCTCGGATACATCTAATCTGATTACAATCTTTTGATTTCTTTGCTTTCTGTTTGGCTATTTTATATATCTTCCTTCTGCCTTCCCTGGTATCAAGTTGATCGTATAGGTTTGAATACGTTTTTGCCTTAGATTTTGCTACTGCAACTTTCGCTTCCTTTTTCGCGACCATATAGTTTTAAAGATCTGTGTTAGATCTGGTTTCTTGCCACTTTTTATATAATTTTCCCTTCTCTTTTATTTTTCCTTGAACTTCGTTTGACCACCACCAAGTCTGTTTATCCTCAAACTTATTTCCTGACGTTTTCCCCAGTATTTCAATACCAGTCTCTCTAATACTACTGGCCATTTTTCTCCAAATTGTAATAGGGCTTCCTTTCATATTCCAACATATTTTCTCTACTATTATTTCCCTGAATAGACCTTCTTTCTCATCTTTTAGCATCCACCACTTGATTTTTTGTGGTCCTCTCCGATATTTTGGTTTATTTTCACTTCTTACTTCGATGTCCAGAACAAGCAGCTTATGTTGTTGGCCTACTGTCTCACTAACTATTACCTTGCAGTCCTTGCATTCATATATTTTTTCTTTCCTTATTATGAAATAGTCTATTTGGGATTGATGTTGTCCACTTTTGTACGTAATAAGTTGAGTTTCTCTCTTTTTAAAGAATGTGTTAACAATCGCCATATCTAGTGTTGTCGCTAATTTAAGCATATCATCTCCAGCTTCATTTGTATTTCCAAAGCCTAATCCCCCATGTATTGCTTCGTATCCTGCCTTGGCTTGGCCCACAGGTGCATTGAAATCACCTCCTATTATAACTTCCTCCTCTGACGGAATATCACTCAGGACGTCTCCTAATTGGTCATAGAAAGTTCTTCTTTCATTTTCACCCAGACCTGTTTGAGGAGCATACACACACACACAACATTCAATACCTCTTTATCAATTACAAATTTTACTGACATGATTCTATCACTCGTTCTTACAACTTCCACTACGTTATCTTTCATTTCACTATCAGCAATTATACTAACTCCATTTCTAGTGTTACTATTCCCTGCATACCACTATTTGTATCCTTCACCTAGTTCTTTTGCCCTTTGTTGTTTCCACCCAGTTTCTTGAATGCAAGCAATTTGAACTCTCCTTCGTTTGAGCGCATCCACTAACTCCAGACTCTTACCTGTAAGACTACCAAGATTCCACGACCCTATCCTGATTTTTCAAACCTGCAATGGTGTTCCCCCTGAGATGGTCCTCACCCGGAAATCCGATCGGAAGCTCATTTTACTTCCGGCACATTTTACCTCAGGAGATGCCATCATTTCAGTATAAGTTTTTTATATCATTGGAGAAGGTCTTTTCATTATTATGGCCCGAAAAGATTTTGTTTGGATAATTGATGCCTGAATGCCTTGTCTATCAGCAGCATACCCTGCCCTGCACGTTTAGCCAATACACCACCAATGCAGCCAAAGTGTAGTATTACCCCACACCCGCCTGCATTTTTCTGTATAGGCCAGGATCCCTACTGTAAGGACTGCCCTACAAGCCAATGTATTTTTGCCCGTATCCCGCCGCTAGGAGGCACGTACTTTATTCGGGACAATAGTTTACAATGTATATACATTGTAAATCCTAAATCATGATTTCCAAAGTTTATGCATTGTAAATTATGATTCAGGAGTGCTCCTAAATAGTAGCATTTAACGTGTCTTGGTTTGTTTATTTCTACTGCATCTTGAATTTAAATTTAGTATAGTATCCGTTTAATTTATAACAAAATATTTTTCTGAATTAGAATTAAAAAATGATTTTAGAAAATAATTTAGTAATTTTTCGAATGAAAATAAATTTATAACACTTTGTCGGATGTTTTTTCCGTATTTTGCTTTGAAATAACAAATTTCGTACTTTCCATCCAGATTAAGCGGGACTTGAATTACACATCTAACCATCAGAAAGTTCACATATAAATTTGGTATGCATTAAGCGCCGGCACGTAGATGTCTTTCTGTTATTATTTATTAATGCAATAGATGATATTTTTGCTCATTTCATATTCTGTGCATATTGTAATTTATTTTGGAACACGGTTCTGGCCAGTTCCAACGTGTACAGTGTTCGCGGGAGGAGATATAAATATTAAACCAGAAAAATGCACATTGCCTGGAATTTGGTGAATGCATGAAAGCTTGATACAAAAGAAGCGATATTGGGACTAGTATCTTGTCAAACACCACAACAAAATTATTTGAAATATGTAAGTCAAATAGTCGGAGAGATAGAAGCGGATTTTGTGCGTGATAAGTAATATGGAAAAACTATACGGGGATATGTTGAATTAGTTGTGTACATGACTCTCACCAACGGCCGGAAACCAGAGTTGGGGCCGAGGGTAGTTATAAGGGGTCAAAGTCGCGGATTTTATTATTTTTTTTATGACGCTCATGATCGAGATAGTGGACCAAAATTTGGGAATAAGTAGTTCATGACGTAACTAAGTAAAATCTCTAGGGGCAGAACGCTGCGTTTCCGACAAAGGGGTGGGGGTAGGGGTGAATATAAAAAATATAAAGGGTTTTTTGCGACGTTCGTGATTGAGATAGTGGACCAAAATTTGGAAATAAGTATATCATGACATTACTAAGTAAAATCCCCAGAGCCGGAAACCAGTGTTGGGGATGACAGTAGTTATAAGGGGTCAAAGTCGCCGTTTCTATTATTTTTTTTGTGACGCTCATGATCGAGAGAGTGCACCAAAATTTGGGAATAAGTAGGTCATGACGTAACTAAGTAAAATCTCCAGGGGTAGCACGCTGAGTCGCCGACAAAGGGGTGGGGCAGGGGTGAATACAAAAAATATAAGGGGCTTTTTTGCGCCGTTCGTGATGAGAAAGTACACCAAAATTTGGTAATAAGTAGACCATGACTTAACTAAGTAAAATCCTCAGAGCCGGAAACCAGAGTTGGGCATGAGGGTAGTTATAAGGGGTCAAAATCGCCGTTTTCATTATTTTTTTTTGTGACGCTCATGATCGAGATCGAGAGTGCACCAAAATTTGGGAATAAGTAGGTCATGAGGTAACTAAGTACAAACTCCAGGGGTTTAACGCTGCGTGGCCAGTAAAGGGGTGGGGGTACGTGTGAATATAAAAAATATAAGGGCTTTTTTGCGACGTGCTAGTTTGAGATAGTGCACCAAAATTTGGGAATAAGTAGACCATGACTTAGCTAAGTAAAATCCCCAGAGCTGGAAACCAGAGTTGGGGATGAGGGTAGTTTTAAGGGGTCAAAGTCGCAGTGTGTATTATTATTTTTGTGACCCGACACAACATTTGTCCCCCACGGAGCGTTCCGCTCCTGGAAATTTTACATAGTAATGTCATGATCTACTTATTCCCAAATTTTGGTACACTTTGGTCATAACCTACTTATTTACCAAATTTTGGTGCACTATCTCCATCATAAGCGTCACAAAAAAAAATAATAAAAACCGCGACTTTTACCCCTTATAACTACCCTCGTCCGGCACTCTGGTTTCCGGCTCTGGGGATATTACTTATGTCATGGTCTGCTTATTTCCAAATTTTGGTGCACTATCTCAATCACGAACGTCTCAAAAAACCCCTTACATTTTTTTATATTCACCCCTGTCCCACCCCTTTGTCGGCCACGCAGCTTTCCACTCCTGGAGATTTTACTTAGTTACGTTATGACCTACTTATTCCCAAATTTTGGCGCGCTATCTCGATCAAGATTTTCACAAAAAAAAATAATAAAAAACGGAACTTTGACCCCTTATAACTACCTTCCTTCCCCATTCTGGTTTCCGGCTCTGGGGATTTTAATTATTTATGTCATTGTCTACTTATTTCCAAATTTTTTTGCACTATCTCAATCACGAACGTCGCAAAAAACCCCTTATATTTTTTATATTCACCCCTACCCCCACCCCTTTGTCGGCCACGCAGCGTTGAGCCCCTAGAGATTTTACTTAGGTGCGTCATGACCTACTTATTCCCAAATTTTGGTGCACTATCTCGATCATGAGCATCATAAAAAAAAATAATAAATTCCGTGACTTTGACCCCTTATAACTACCCTCGGCCCCAACTCTGGTTTCCGGCCGTTGGTGAAAGTCATGTATACAAACTAATTCAACACATCCCCGTATAGTTTTTCCATATTACTTATCACGCACAAAATCCGCTCCCAGCTCTTAGACTAAAAGGTGTTCTAATGCATTTTAAAGTAGATGTCTTGGAGTTGAAATTTAGATAGCAGGCATCTGCAAAAAAAATAATTTTAAGCTTAATAATATCTTCTTTAAGTGCCATCTCCGCGACAGAGGTTGGCAATCATCATAGCTATTCGGATTTTAGAGACGGCTGTTCTGAAAAGTTCATTTAATGTACATCCATACCATTCTCATAGGTTGCGCAGCTACGATATTCTGCGTCTCCCTATTCTTCTTTTTCCTTGAATCTTTCCCTGCAACTAACATGAAGAAAAAAGTTCTCGACCAATGCTTGCTACCCGTGATGACCTATGGTGCAGAAACATTATCGCTCACAAAGAAAAACGCACAAAAACTAAGAGTAGCGCAGAGAAGAATGGAGCGATCAATGATAGGGGCCACTCTGCGAGACAGGATTAGAAACGAAGATCTACGAGCTAAGACCAAAGTCATAGACGTCATTGAAAGAAGCTGTAACTTAAAATGGAAATGGGCTGGACACGTTGCCAGAATGAAGGATGGAAGATGGACTCGCAAACTAGTTGAATGGAGACCAAGAGCCGATAGACGTAGCAGAGGAAGACCACCAATACGATGGCAAGACGACTTACGAAAGACAACAAAAAACTGGATGCAGAAAGCACAAGATAGAACACTTTGGAGACAAGCAGGGGAGGCCTATGTCCATCAGTGGATCGAGAGAGGCTGATGATAATTTCCCTGCATAATCAATTGGAGTAAGTTGTATCTCTCTCCACGTGTAATGTGTCCGAGATATTCCAATTTTCTTGTTTTGATGATATCTAAGATTTCCTTATTTATCATTTTGAGAACCTCTTTGTTTGTGACGTGTTCTGTCCACGATATTTGCAGAAATCTTCTGTACACCCACAACTCGAATGATTCTAGTTTTTTCATTGATGCCCCATTCAAGGTCCAAGCTTCCATTTCATAAATCAAAATCGAGAAAACCAAGCACCTAGCCAACCCAACCTACTTCAAATCTCTTGTGCAGAGAATTTTCTCATTTTGTTAAAATTTGCTTTTTTCTTTTCTATTCTGATTTTGATTTCCTGTAAGCAAACCTGTGGAGTTGATCATTGTTCCAAAGTATACATATTAGTCGACTCGTTTGACATTGGATCCGTTTATGAAGAGATTCTCGTTATTTCTTTTAGTTTTCGATATTCTCATAAACTTTGACTTCTTGATGTTCATTGTTGGACCGTATTCACTACGCCAAACTGTCCAAATTTGGCTATTCTGGTCACCAGCCTCTGAAGATCCCCAATATTTTTGGGTAAGATGATAGTGTCATCCGCATATTTAATGTTGTTAATGGGAACTCCATTTACCTTTATTCCAGCTGTTTCACCCTCAAGAGCTTTTTTCAAGATCTCTTCCTAGTAGGTATTAAAAAGAATTGGCGACACAACGCATTTCTGTCTCACCCCACGTTTGATTCCATTTTCCTCTGATAGCTGATCGTTAACACGTACTGTTGCTCGTTGCTTATAGTATAAATTCGGTATAATCCTGAGGTCACTGTAGTCTATCTTCTTTGATTTCAGGACAAGCATTAATTTTTCATGTCGAATGCTTTATTATAGTCAATAAAACACGCATATATATCTTGATTGATATCCAGGCACCTTTGTATTAGTACGTTAAGTAAAAAATGAGCTTCACGAGTTCCTAGGCCTTTGCGAAACCCAAATTATCATTAATATCTATGTCCAGTTTATGATGTATTCGGTTATAGATGACTTTCAGTAGTAACTTTAGCACATGGGACATCAAACTAATGGAACGGCGATCGCCGCATTCTCGTGTGTTTTTCTTTTGAGGGAGACAAATAAAAATCGACGTTAACCATTCTTTCGGTAATATGGCTGAGCTGAGCTATAAATAATAATGGTAGGTGAGCCCAAGCAGGGATTTTTTTCAGTTACTCGAACGCGTCAGATTATTACATGTGGAGAAACCTTGTACCCTGAAAATGTTCCTCTACCATATATTGGCTCTTAATGCAGGGGAGTTCGTTAAAGGGAGGCCAAAAAAAAGTCTATCCTTAGAGAAACTCGAAATCGTCAAATTAAGATAAGATAAGTTAAGTACATGCAAAACAGTGTATATTTAAAAAATCTGACGATTTGAGCAAGGCGTAAGGAAATAGGTGAGTCCCAAAGTTTCACAAGAAAAAAGCGAATATTTCGCGAAATGAATGACAAATCGAAAAACTAAAAAATACGTGCTCAATATTTTTCAAAAATCTATCGAATGATTTCAAACACGACTTCCCACGGAGAGGGGTGGGGGGTAAATTTAAAATTTTAAATACGAATCCCGTAATATTTTGCGAAATGAACATCAGATCGAAAAACTAAAAAATACACATTCAATATTTTTAAAAAATCTATCGAATCTACTTTAAAATCTTAAATTGGAGCCCCCATTTTTTATTGCAGATTCGGATTCCTTATGTAAAAATAAGTAACTTTTCTTTGAGACATTTTTTCGAATTATGGAAAGATGGCGCTATAATCTAAAAAACGATTGTTGGAAATCGCAAATAAATTAAATTATAAATGGCAAGTCTCCACTAAAATGGAAAACTTTACTTAACTTTTTTTGGTTTTAGGACCTACTCTTCACAACCCAATAAGTCTCCATAACTCTCGAATGACTGCACATTTAGCATACTTTGCTCCCCTACCATATAATATGAAATTAATGGAAAATATAATTAATAATATGGAAGCATTTTATGTACTAATAAATTTTAAAAACGTAACTAGTGATACTAGTGAGACATAACTAGTGATCAGAACCGTTAATGTGTAAGCTGTAAATCAAGCTTAGAAAGATTGATAGACATACTATCCATCAAAGAAAGGCTGTTACTAAATTGATAAATATTTAAGCAAACGTAACATGTTCTCAACCGGTTAAAATGTTTAATACGCGTCACAAGATTAAAATAGAGTTCAGCAAAATTCATGTGAATTCGCAATAAATATGTCTAGCACTGTTATACAAGTAAACGTACGTGATGTAAAGTAATTTGGAAACAAATAATGTGTTTAACTCAAACCTTGACTCCCCGTGTAGGATGTGGGACGAGAGTAGCAACTGCTACCGCGTAGCGAAGATATGCCTGACTTCCTCGGCAGACTAGGAACAACTGAAGAGTAAGAGTTGGAGAGTTGGAGTTGAAATTGAGGATAGGTAATCGCCGGATGACTGAATACCGGAAATATAACGTGGAACGACTCTTAGGCTACCGTCAGACAAGCGACAATTTACAGTGCCGTAAGAGCAGTAAAATGAAGCGCGAGAAATGGCTCCCTTACAGCTCAGTCTGGCCATCCAGTACACTCACCGTAAAACTCATTTTTCGCGCTTCTTTTTACTGCTCTTACAAGTGTTGTAAATTGTCGCTTGTCTGGCCGTAATCTTAACACTTGCTTTTCTTAAACTATTATGATGTGTTCTTGCAATTTGATTCGTACTTTCGGCATCTAGTCGGGTCAAGATAGGGTGGCTAGGTACGCATTGTAAATACATTGTAAATGTTTATACCTGTACATATAAAATAGAAGATATTTTATTTAACAATAAAACACTGAAAACGTTTGTTTTCTATACTTCCACAAAATTTATCACAACTATGTGACTACGGCTGTTTCGGCAGAGTGCCTTTCTCAAGTGATTTAGTTTACTATGTGTTTGGCTTTTTAAAGTCTTTAACTGAACAGGTTGAGGAGTGGGGAGCTGTTTGTCTCGAGTTGGTCATTCAGAATTATATCTGTATTTTTCAATTTATTAATTTCCATAGATTGTAATAAAGATAGCTTAAGGCCTTTATTTTGAATATGCAGAATTTGAAACTTTTCATTAAAAGAATGATTATGATCTAGAAGGTGAAGTGCGTATGTAGAAGTGTCTGTTTTTCTATTGTGGAAAGCCCTTTTGTGTTCTGCTATCCGTTTGTCAAAGGTTCTACCAGTTTGACCGATGTAAGCTTTCGGACGGTCACCACAAGTTAGTTTGTAAACACCACTCTGTAGTTGTTTTCTCTTTCGGCTCTAATTGTTCTTAATATATTTTCTTAAGTTGTTATTAGTTCTGAAAGCTGGTGTTATTCCTTTCTTTTTTATGTATCTGGCTATTTTTGTTATTATGTTGCCAGTATATGTGACAGAGCAGAAGGTACTGGGTTCTTTCTGTGGTGGTGGATAGACTAATTTCAGGGCTTTCTTATGGAGTTTTTGGTTTAAAATTTTGTTAATTGTTTGTTCGTTATAGCCATTGTTTACTGCTATTTGTTTAATGATATTCAGTTCTATCTCGAAATTATTTTTGACATGGGAATTTCTGTCAGTCTATGTATCATGCTATGGTAGGCTGCTAATTTGTGTTGTTTTATTTTTTTTTATATTCATATATATTTTAGATATTTTATTTCATATTGTAATTTATTTTGGAACAAGGTTCTGGCCAGTTTCAATGCGTGCAGTGTTCGCGGGAGGTGATATAAATATTAAGCCAGAGAAATGCACATTGCTGGGAGTTTGGCGAATACATGAAAGTCTAATACAAAAGAAGCGATATTGGGACTGGTGTCTTGTCAAATTAGTCAGAAGTTTTTTAGAAGAAATTTGGTAATCTGAATGAGGACAAGGAATGTCACATTTTATACATATTGAGATAAACACCATTAAAGGTTTAATTCTTATGATATCTAAAAACAACTTAGGAGATTCTTAGCAGATTTCTAGCAATTCTTATTCTATAATCTTAATATAATATTAATCTATATTAAATTATTAATTTAATAATGAATAAAAAAAACTGCCAAAATTCCTTATTTTGGTTCAGTGGCGTGCGGACAATCCTGGTCCTTCGCCTGGATACAAATTCTTACAAAATTTATATATACTGATCTTTCTGGTTATTATCCTGAATCGATAGGCTAGTCGATAGTACTCAATATTTGCTACCAAATGTCGAGAAGAACCAAAATTCATGAAAAAGTGGCATTCGTTGTTTTTCCCCTGTACTCTTCAAGTAGAACCTAAATCAAAATTTTCATGCAATTCGGAGTTGCCGCTGAGAATTACACTCCAAAACGGTCATTTACTGGGTTACACTGACTAGTTGCCGACAGGCTCTGCGAACGCACTTATTAATTTGATCGAACCAATCCTGGTAGTGTTTTAGTATCTCCAACAGCTTCTTCAGCAGATGAGAGGATAGTTGCCTAAATCTGTTGTCCGATATTTTAGTGATTTTTTTAGTATATTATAGCCTTATTGTTTAAGTATATCGATGTAGTAATATTATTGCTGAACAAGTAAATATCATTGTATACCGAGTGTAACAATAATACTGTGATTTTTAATCATAGTTCAGAACACCCTGTGGAATATTCTAGCATTTAAAGAATATTAAAATTATAACTCAATTATAGCCTTAGGCTTTCTTAACATTCTGTTTTTTGACTTATTTACTTATGTTGGATAATAAAAAGTTAAGTATGTAATTTGACAACTAGCCATGTTATTTATCAATACAGGGTGTTTCTAAATAAGTGCGACAAACTTTAAGGGGTAATTCTGCATGAAATAATAATGACCGTTTGCTTTATAAGCATATGTCTGCAAATGCTTCGTTTCCGAGGTACGGGATGTTGAATTTTTTCTTACACACTGACGATTTATTTATTGCTCTAAAACCAATTAAGTATTTTACCACCTCTATAATTAAGTATTTTATATTCACCATATTACCTGGTCATATTACCTGTATGCACGCCAATGGTGAATATAAAATTTTTAGTTGTATGTCAAAAAATGTGAAATAACTACCTCTTAAAACCTAGCAAATTTTAATTGTATATCTTAAGCGGTTTTAGAGCAATAAATAAATTGTCAGTTTGTAAGAATAAATTCAACATTCCGTATCTCGAAAACGAAGAATTTGTCGACATATGTTTATAAAGCAAACTGTCATTATTTTTTCATGCAGAATTACCCCCTGAAGTTTGTCGCACTTATTTAGAAACCCCCTGTATTGATGAAGAACATGAATAGTTGTCAAAGAACTTAACTTTTTTGTTATCCAACATAAGTGACTGAGTCAAAAAACAGAAAGCCTAAGACTACAATTTAGTTTTAATTTCAATATTTTTTAAATACTAGAATATTCCACAGGGTATTCCGAACTTCAAGGAAAAACACAGTATTATTTTTACACCCGGTATACAATGACATTTACCTCTTCAGCAACAATATTACTATCGATATTCTTAAACAATAGGGCTATAACATACTTAAAAAAATCACTGAAATCGGACAACAGGTTTAGGAAATTCGAGACATCAAAAATGTCCCATTTTTAAGGTGGTGCGTTAATTTTGCTGTTTAGTGATTATATTATGAACAGAAGTAGGTCAAATAATTTTCATATCTAATTTTCTTGTTAGAGATTAAATTATCCAGAAAAGAAAACGAATGGTTGTTCAGTGGAAAATCCTGATATTATGTATTATTTACCATATTCGTAGAATATATCATGATACTAATATTTCTTTATGTTCGTTCAATCTCGACATTAATAACTAGAAAAATATTTTGCTCAACATGTTTTTAAAATAAAATACTTTTGAAATAAAACACGGAATAAAGATGAAAAATATTATTACTTTGTGTAATGAAAATCCCATTTTCATGGTTTCGGTTCGTTTCGGTTTTCGTTATGAAATGTGGCAGATAAAATTAAAATAAAACGCGAACACGCAATGTTTCGGATAATCAGTGTTGCATTAACTACCCCCAAACGAGTACGGAATTCATTATCATAAATTACTATTACGTGTAGGAAAATATTTACCACTGGTTGGATATGTAACACTATGACAAATATATTTGCATCTTATCTATAAATCATAAATACTTTAAATGGATATTACTAGATGATCATCGAACGATAATCAAGTTGATTAATATTAACGAGGATGAAATTGTTATCATAATTTCAGTTTTAGTGGACTGTATGAGATTGTCGGTTCAAGTGGAATTAAAAGAGGGTTGTGATAAAGAGATAATATTATAAATTTTTCAAAATCTTACCAAGTCCTGTGTCATTAAACACTGTTCTCGTTTTGATTAAACACATGTGCCCGTTTCACTCGCGGGTTTTAAACTTTTTTAACGGATCAGCGATTATTTTATGTCGAATTAGTGTCTTAGACTATTGCATAGAGGATAAGAGCGTTTGTTCAAGGGTAATGGTACCCAAAAGAAAGGTCCAAAGTGTTGTGCATGAAAGATAACACAAGAGCGATCTTTTCGCTTAGACTTGTAGCACCTGAGAGCTTGATGTGTCCTCAGAGAGCGGTGAGTGACAATCCAATGAGACCGAGATCGATTCGCGCGTGTTTTACTCTCAACAATGTCTGTTTTTGGAGGGATGAACGTTGGTAGGGATAACTAGGTACTATTGGTCAGGGTTAGCTTAAGAATTATTTAAAATTACGGATTGTAATTACGGGTTTCATACAATAAAAAATATTTTTAAAAATAAGATTATTTTTTGCATGTGAAAAATTGTGAAAAACTGTGTCGTAGGCCTTCTCAAGATCTATAAATACTATAATAATTGTCTTAAATTAAATCGCGAACACGCAATATTTGGGATAATCAGTGTTGCATTAACTACCCCCAAACGAGTACGGAATTCATTATCATAAATTACTATTACGTGTAGAAAAATATTTACCACTGGTTGGATATGTAACGATATGACAAATATATTTGCTTCTTATCTATAAATCATAAATACTTTAAATGGATATTACTAGATGATAATTTAATTACAATCAGATTGATTAATAAAGGGCAGATTAATATTAAGGGCAAAGCAGACAAATTGAAAAAGAAACTATCCCTTTATCACATCTTTGTTTTTTTAATATTATATTGTTGAAAATACACCACCAGTGTTACAGTGTAAATCATGAGGTGTACATTCTCCTACCACGTACGGGAGCCTCTATGGGGAATATGAAATGGTCATTAAAAGATATCTGCTCCCTTTATTTAATTTAGTAAAGAACGAGTATTGAATTTTGAGTGAAAGGGTATCCCCGTTAATATATGCAAAATTCCCTTACTCTCAAAATTCAATTTTTTAAATTTTTTTACGTTTTATGTGGCGCAAGTTCATCGCCCTACCCACCTCCTCCAAAAACATCATTTTTTCTTTTGCAAAATAGCTCTAAAAAACACTAAAACTGTCGGAAATTTTTTTCCAAGTCCAAAACTCCACTGCTCCCGTTAGAACAAACTAATGGTGCGTATCATGTACCCTATGCAGAGTGTAACTCCTGTTATGTTAGCTAGACCAGCCGCTCCCTGCTAGGTCGTCTAACCTCACACAAAAGTGACATCGGGATTTCCAAACCCTCGTGTGCCTTCGCACAACACGCGATTTCCACTAAACCTCAGATCGACTTCACGAAAGTCAAAATTCTTGCCAAACAACAAAATTATTAAAAAAGATCCTTCCTCGAAATGTGCCATATTCTTAAACAACCATCTGCCCTAAATAAAAGTACTGACATAGACACTTTGAGGCAGGTTTACCACTCTCATCTTACACAAAAAATATCATATCACAAAACAACATACCTATCCCACATTTTGAGATAAACAAACCTTGAAATAGTTCTGCTATACAGTTCCACGCTTTTAACAAAATTTTCAACTAACCCCGTTTAATTCAATCATCTGGCGCTTAGATACTACCAATGGGATTGCAAATCACCCGCACATGTGTTTCAATCCGTTAACAACATCTCAGTTTGTATTATTTCGTCTTACTGTGTACAGGAACAAATTAAATGAAGCCGTCTGTGAAATTTAAATCACCAGCCCAACTAATAAATGGACAGTAGTTCACGATTAACATGTCATTGTTATTCGTTAAGATAATTTGCTTTATGTGTTGAATAGTTGTACAGTTTTTTAGGTCAGGGTGATAAGAAAAAATATTATACCCTGTTATAGGATATAGTTACAATTTGCTCTTATAGGTATTACCTGTCGAAAAAACGTTTTAGTACCCTGGCTGTTGAAGTGTCATGGAAAAAACCTTATTAACCTGGACTATTTTAACATCCAAAACAAACTACAAATTGTTTTGTAATTATTTACCACACCTGTGTAGATGTCATACTTAGAAACTTTATCCCATTTTGTAGTGAACTGATAAAGCTTTAGAAATATAAAGCGAAACGTTTTACCGATGAAACCTCTGCATTCACTAGATGATTAATTTTGAAATTTAAATTTGGCAGTCCTACTCCTTACAATATATATTATATTATAAAAATATCTTTGATTTTAACAGTCTTTTACAATGTCGGTAAAACCGTTTGTTATTCTGAATAAACCTAATTGATTGCCAAATAAAATTCTCTCTATAAATCTTTTAGTGCATTACCTTTTGTGCAATTTCAATAGAACCGCCTGAATTCGCCTACTTTGTTTAGTAGTTACAGCTAATTCAACATTCGGTTTTTCCCTGATTCAGCATGAAAATGCAGAGACGGAACACACATACGCCAGTTCTGTAATCCTAAAACCTGGAAAAACGAACGGAGTGTATTTTATATTTTATGAGTTACCTCTCATTCCAGGCTGTATCGTCGCCCGCGTTAGGTAAATTATTCCGATTCGACTTTTTGCACAAACTTACTCAAAAAGAGGTCCCTATAAAAAATCCACAGGGTGCCAGGCGGTACCGTGGTCGAAAAATTGTTTAAACAATTGTTTTGTTAAACAAATTCACAAAATAAATTTTTTTCAATTCGGACAAACTTTTTTAGATCTTCTGGGTCATTCGAGGCAAAAAATGTCTCTTGTGATTGTTCTCTAAAATTGATTTTTGTCGAGTTATACGCGATTTAAATTTGACAAATGCGATAGTGACCATTTTTAAGGTTTAACAGCTTGGTTAAAAATTATTATTATGAAAGTCAGAAAATGACCAAATCAAAGCTTAAAGCCCCCTACAAGATCCTAAAGGAATTTGTGTCATTATATTATTACTAAGCGGTTATTTTTAATTGTTGCAATGAGCGCTAACCGCGTATCAGGCGTCAGTCAATGGTAAATGCGAAAGAGATGCACCATTAGACTGCCGGAATAGTGCATCTCTTTCGCACTCACCATTGACGGCCGCCTAATACGCGGTTAGCGCTCATTGTTAACAATTAAAAATAATCGCTTAGTAATATGATAATGACCCAAATTTCTTCAGGATCTTGTAGGGGGGCTTTAAACTTTGATTTAATCAATTTCTGACTTTCATATTAATAATTTTTAACCGAGTTATTAAGCCTTGAACATGGTCGTTTTTACATTTTTCAAATTTTAAATCACGTATAACTCTACAACAATTAATTTTAAAGAAAAATTATAAGAGACAGTTTTTGCTCCAAATGACCCAAAGGATCTAAAAAATTGTCCCAAGTAAAAAAATTGTTTTTGTGAATTTGTTTAAGGAGGGGGTATGGTTTGAAATCAACATATCAAGCACATTTTCGTGAATTTTTTTCGAAGCTATGGTAGAATTATTTTATTTTTAAATTAAATAAACATATTCAGTACAATTCGAAGAATATTTAAGAAAAAATTCAATCCAAAATATTGAAAAATAAGCCATTGGTGACAAATTTTGTCAGGCAGCTCAAAAAAAAATAGATTTTGCGGTGGACATCAGAACTCATCACTGGATCATACGAAATAAAAATTTCAAAAAGATTTAATTAGCTTATGAGTTTCACGAGGTAACAATGTCGAGTTTTTTTTATTTTTAATGATTTTTGAATTTTTTAGATCACTCAGAAATCAAAAATATGAAATTTTTGATAAAAATTTTGTGAAAACCAACAGATTTAATATTGTTGAACAAAAAATAAGCACAAAACGAAAAATATCTCGACGTTGTTACCTCACGAAATGTCTAAAGAAAATCTATGCAAAATTTCAGGTAGATCGGTCAAGTAGTTTTTCAGTTACAATGTCCACCGCATTTGAAAAATCAGTTTTGAGAAAAATGCGTTTTTAAGTTTTGACAATTGCATCTTCATCTTCTTATTTGTCTGCCAAATCGTAAAGTGACGAACATTGAAATATGTTTTTTAAATTGCGGAGTAATCTACAAAAGAGAAGGTGAACAGTTGTTGAACGTTTCTCACTACGCTCAAGCGTGCTGGCGCGAAGCCGCGGCAAAGCGAGACAAAGGTAGGGATATTCAACACTCTGTATATCGGGTAATTTTACTCCGATCGATCTGAAAACAGAGAGTATTCTTGAAAGTATGCACTTTTATTTGAAATAATAAAAAAAATTAAATATTTCAAACCATACCCCTCCCTTAAAGGAAATTGTTTAAATAATTTTTCGGCCACCGCACCGCCTGTGGATTTGTATAAGGACCTCTTTTTGAATAAGTTTGTGCAAAAAAATCGAATCGGAATAATTTATCTAACGGGTGCGACGATACAGCTTGGACTATCTCCGTTTGAGCGCGATAGACTACCAGTGAGCCCGATCTTTCTCTAGAGTTTGTACGTTATTTTCATACCGGTTTGTAATTAAAGGAAAATACAAGAGGTTGTACTTTTAGAATACATTACTAAACAAAATGCTTTGGAAATTTTAATGTTTGGAAACTTCAATACCTACTAATAAATTTTCAATAAAACATTTATAATACAAAAGTAACCAGTATAGTACGTTCTTTACCGGTAAAATATTTCAAAACCTCTAAATTTTAAAGAACCGCTTGGATTGACTTGAAATTTGGCATACAAATAGCTAACAAGTCAAAGAAAAAAAGTGATATTGTGCCGATATGTGCTTTTGCCCCGGGGGTGGTTTTCACCTTCTCTTGGGGGTGAAAAAGTATTCGTCCAGAGTAAGTCCGGAAATTGATAAACTGACTAATTTTAAGTAACTTTTGTTCTATAGAGTTTTTTCACTAGGTTAATACTTTTCGAGTTATTTGCCAGTGAATACGTTCATTTTTTTTTCAACAAAATAACCACGCTTTTAGACGGTTTCTTGCAAATAACTCAAATAGTACGTATTTTGTCGAAAAAACATTCATAGCAAAAATATAGCCTGTAAAAAATTTTAAAAATTGGTGTACATATCACGTTTTTATACCTAGTAGAAGCAGAGTTATAGCTAATTAAAAATAGGTTCATATTCGTCAAATTCCAAATGGAATACTTTAATGTGAAATAACCAAAAATAAAGCACATTTCAAGGAAAACTCATTTCAACTTATTTAAAGTGTTTAAAAATAGCTTCACTTTTGTTTTATAAAAAAAAATTCTAGCATAAAAAGTAAACAAGTTACGCTCAAAATAAAGTTAGTCCCTTGTTTTTGGTAAAAAAATCGGGAAAATCACCCCCTAGTTAGTATCTCAAATGAACTTAATCGTTACGACTTCACAAGTTTCTTGACTCGTGTATGTATTGTTTATATGATCTGTAAGTTTCATCGGTTGAAAGTCCTTATTTTTGAAAGGGCTGTAGTTAAAAGGGGTTGAACGAGTCACTGATCACGAATGTATGCAAATTTAGAAACACAAAATCTTAATCAATTTTTGTCTAACAGAAAAACAAAAAAATACATGATATTCAGAAAAGCAATGCTGACTTTTGTTATTTTTCGAGATTTTTGGTATCTCTAACATTTTTTAAGTTATTTTGAAAAAAAAAGCATATTTCTCAAAATTAAAATTTTTAAAAATTTTACATTTCAATCAATTTTTTTCCAAAATAAGCACTTTGAATCGATGAAACTTAGAGATCATATAAACACAACATAAGTAAAATAATTTGTGGAGCGGTAACTATTAATTTCATTTAAGTTGCTAATTAGGGGGCGATCTTCCCGATTTTTTTTTGCCTAAACAAAAGGGACCAACTTTATTTTGAGCGTAACTTGCTTAAATTTAATTCTAGAAACTTTTTATAAAACAGGAATAAAGCTTTTTTTAAACACTTTAAAAAAGTTATAATGGGTTTTCCCCAAAAAGTGCTTAATTTTTTGGATAGTTCATTTCGAAGTATTCTATTTGAAATTTGGTGAATATGAATCTATTTTTCATTGGCTATAACTCTGGTTTTACGAGGTCTAGAGACTTAACGCGTCCACCATTTTTTTTACTTTTTTACAGGCTATATTTTTGCAAAAAACGTTTTTTTCGACAAAATACTTACTTTTTGAGTTATTTGCGAAAAACCGTCTAAAAATGTAGTTATTTTGTTGAAAAATGAACATATTCACTCGCAAATAACTCGAAAAGTGTTGACTTGGCGAAAAAGCTCTATAGAACAAAAGTTACTTAAAATTAGTCAACTTATCCATTTCCGGACTTATTTTGGACTTATATTTTTTCACCTCCAATAGGGGGTGAAAGTCACCCCCAGGGCAAAAGCACACATCGGCACAATATCACTTGTTTTCCTTGACATGTAAGCTATGCATATGCCAAATTTCATGTCAATCCAAACGGTTCTTTAAAATTTAGAACAAAAACCGTGAAAGAATGGACTAGTAAGCAAACGCTTACTTCTAAATCTCTCTCTCTCTCTCTCTCTATCTCTCTCTCTCTCTCTTTCTATCTCTCTGTCTGTCTGTCTAAACGTTTCCTCATAATTGACTGTCATGATATTCTACCATATGCAACTATTTTTTCCATTGGCTTCAATTCTGGGCTACTTTTGTGAACTCTGAATGGCTTCTCACTAGTTTTCTGCTTAATTTTTTTCTTGTGTTATGTCTGATAAACTTTAAGATACCTTTATTACATAGTTGTGGATTTTCTTATAGCGCGGTTCATTCATCATCTTCTCTAATATTTTCTTACCCCGTCACCCATTCATACCGACTCAAAGACTCTCCCTAGCTCATTTATTTCTTTTATCCTCTCACCCCAAAAGATATGTGACGCAATGGCCGAACCCCACAATAAAAGTAATTGTCCGATCGGTCTTTTTGTGCCGGGAAAAGTAGCCACAGAAGCTTCCGTGTCATGTGAGCACCTGTATCAGATTGTAGCCTAAAAGCCCATGTTCGAAGTCCAACTAGCTACGCAGATTAGGTATCTGTAGGTCTAAATTGATTTTCCATTTTCCTAGATACAAATCACTACTAGATTAAACCCCGGTCCAACTTGACACAATCTAAGATATATCTTGACTTAAAAAAAAACTAAAAGTCTATTCTTCTTCTTCTTAAAGTGCTCCAGAGGCGTGCGGTCCATGGAAGCGGGGGAAGCGCCGCTTCCCTATTTATACGTCGATATAAGCAAAAATATATTATTAATTAATATTTAAAAAAAAATTTCCCTAATCCAAGTAATCTACATATTACCTAGGCAATAAGCATTAAAAAATATTAAAAATTAATCGCGTACGAACGAACTCAATATGCACACAATTCAACTATTTGGTCTACTCCTGACAGAAGCGCATCTCAAAATCGCCGCTTGTCGTACAGTTGTCCCGTTTAAAAAGTGGTCAGGGTTCAATGACCGCACCCACTAGTCGCGCGAATTTTGGTACCATGGAAGCGCTTATCCTATCGCCTTCGCGAAAGTGAGATGCTCCGACTGTTACTGCTGCTAAGGGGTGCTTAGGTATTATACCTCGTCCAATTTACTTACCGTTGCACGTCATCCGCACCATAGCCTGTGACACGATACCAACACGAAATATCTAGGCGGTAGGTGTGTTCCCCTTTAGAATCATTTTGATTCTAAAAAAGAACACACCCACCGCCTAAATATTTCGTGTTGGTATCGTGTCACAGCCTATGGCGCGGATGACGTGCAACGGTAAGTAAATTGGACGAGGTATACATACATTCGCTTAAAGAATATTTCGATTTAAATTTTTTGCAGAGATTTTTCCTTTTACTGATCTTTTATTTGACATTTTACAGAAATCAAATGGTATTGCATTTTGTATAAGACAAATTGATGACTTTATTAATACGATAATTAAAAAAAGCGAGAGCAGTTTAAAAATATTTGGGATAAAACTGAACATGGGGTTTGAATATGAAAGAAAAATAATGAAGATTGATAATTTCGGAGACAGAGAGCAGAGAAAACATAGGAAACAAAGAGACCTTTTGATAATATTCTACAACAAATGAATTCTAGCTTTCAAAATTTTAAAGATTTAAAATTTGTAGAATTATACAGTGAGCAAGTAAAGGTTGGAATAAATTCATTTTCTCGAGAATGGACGATTTTGGAAAAAAATCCCGAAACAGGTCAATTTTTATTTTTAAATTGCGACTTTTTGGCATATATATCATACTAGTGACGTCACCCATCTGGGCGTGATAGCGTCATCTACGATTTGTTTAAATGAGAATAGGGGTCTTGTGATAGCTTATTTGAAAGGTAATTCAATTCTCTATTTAGTAATGTAAACATTAACACAATTGTTTATACAGGGTGCACAAAAAATTTTTTTGGATTAAATTTATTGACATAAAAAGAAGAATGTGTGTAATTTATTTAATTCAAAATACATTTTACTCCTATCAGAAAACAGGAAATAATGTTTATTTGACAAATCCCAGAAATCTGGGATTTCTTTATAACTACTGGTTTAAACAAGTCACTGTGTGAAGTGGTCAAGTTGTGTGAATTAGTACTACCAACTATCCCAGCCACAAGTGTATCAGTTGAACGAAGTTTTGCAGTATTAAGATGCATTAAGAGTTTCAAATTAAGAGTTTAAAAGAAATTCAACAAGCGAAAACAGACTTTGAAAGTTAGCCCTATTATCCATTGAAAAAGACTGCATTCAACAATTATCAGAAGTTGATAGGAGAATAGACCTCGAGTATAAATAAGTGTCATTTTAGTGAAAGTTGTGTGTTGTGGAAAATGCGTCGGGTATATTTTTTTTAAATATGATTCTTCTTTAGAAAAGCAAGCCCGGCGCGAGGACTCAAGGCCCGAGCTAGCAATACAGATCAATGATAGGTCACTAGTCACTAGAAATAGCGGGAATAGAGTGCCTCACGCATTCACGCGTCACGGATTTAGTGTGTGAGTCCTTGTACGCAGGACGTCTCACATAATTAAGTACTTTGCTGATAGAGAGCCCCTGCGCATCAGAGTGTTATCAGGTGGGAAGTGGCTCGACTCTCGACCCTTAAGAAAATATTTTTATATTCTTATTGAATCGCTTCCCCTTTCAAAAAAAGTCACCGTACGCCACTGAAGTGCTCTCTCCCCAATGGAGGTTGGCTACTACAATTGCAAACTCTTCTCTGTCTTCAGCTGTTCTTATTAGCTGTTCAAAATTTAGCAGTGTCGATTGTCGGATGTTACTTAGCCACGATAGCCTTTTCCTTCCTAGTCCTCTCTTTCCCTCGATCTTTTCTTTCGCTATTAGTTGAGCGTATTGGTACTTACTATTTCTCAATATGTGGCCTAGGTATGATGTTTTTCTAACTTTCACTGTGTTGAAAAGTTCTCTTTTCTTGCCTAATTTATGGAGATCTTCGTCGTTTGAGGTATACGATGTCCATGATATTTTAGACGAGCGGCACAACCCTAATTTGAGGCTTAGATATCAAAGAAAAAAGCGACCATGATGGGTGAATGGCAAATTTTGGTCATTCTTTATATTTTCGAGGGCGCTGAATCCAAATATGAAGTTTATTTTTATCTATAATTGGTGGAACATGTTCAAAAATCAAATGTTATGCCAAAATATGAAAAATCAATTTTTATAATTTTTCATATATACCCTCGCTGTATCTTTGGTCGCTGTAAATATTTCCTTTTGAAAATTTTACTGTGTTATCTTTAGAGTATTTAGAGAACAACCAGCTTTGTCTAAAAGGCTTAAACAAATTAAAAGAGGAGTTGTTCATTTTTAAACATTTTGTCGTCAGATTTCGTTAGTTTCATGTTTACTTAAATAAGTTGATTAACAAACTTTTTAGTTTATAATTTTAACCAACTCAGCAATAAAATACAATTCATGAAGAAGTTTTTTTGATTATTTCATTCATAGGAGATTCTGACCAATAGAAAGCTACAGAAATAAAAATTAAACTGATTATTTTTTGATGATTTTAACTTCCAATCGTATAGTACGATATTTGATCACGTGTTTAAGTCTGTCCAATCAGATTAAAATTATACCGAGGATTATCTACTGTAGAAAATTACCGATAGAATTTTTTTAAGTAGATTGTTTCTGTTTAATGGCAACCAGTTTCCTAGTTTTGACAACTGTCACATTTAAGAAAATATCCATAATATACGTATTAAAAAATAATCTTACGAATATCACACGACAGTAAGAATAAATAAGAAAATAATGCTTCATTTTTACTCAAATTTGTTGTCACTGGACAATAGCCACTCGAACCCTGCGGGCTCTCGTGTCTATTGCCAGACAACCAATTTTCGAAAAACTGTCGCATTATTTTCAATTTATTCTCATTCTCTTGTGATATTATATCCGATAATTTTTGATAATTTCCCGTCGTCAAGTATATTACGTCAGATGCCCTTCGTTGCTATGAAAAAGTACATTCAGTGACATTAATGACAATTAATGTTTTAAAACTTATAAAAGTGATGAATTTCAATCGTCAAATATTTATAACAACTGTGTGTTTAATAGTAGTAATTTGTACTTACATAAATAAATTACAATAAAATTTTGGTTTTGAACAGTTTTATTTATGAAATAATCGCAACAAATTGCACTCGATCTCTAAAATTAATATAGAATCTTAGAGCTTTTGTGCAATTACTACTGAAAATTTCAAGTCAAAATATGCATAAAAAAAGCTTTGTGACTTTAGAGACGAGTGGCACTCCACCAAAAAAAACTCCGCACCTTTTATTTTAAACAATTCATAACTTTTATTATAATAATACACAATGAATGAAGCAGGTACGATTGTCTTCAGAAAGATAAGAAATATTATACTATAAAAATTTCAGAAAAAAATATTAAAATGGAACAGAGTTGTAGGGAGTTAAACTCAAAAAATATGATTTCATTTTTTGTTTTATTTCTAAAATAAAATTGCGATTTTGCCAATGTTCTCCCACGTAAAATTCAAAATATACCTAATTTTCGTTTTCAGCACCATCAAAAACATAAAGTATGAACCAAATGTGCTATTCGCCACACCGTGGTCATCACACTACACACTATCTCGTGAAATAAGCGTTTTTTGGGGTGTGCCGTTCGTTTATAAAGTCACATAACTTTTTTCCTAATACATATTTTGATTTAAAATTCTACAGAAAACTTCTTCATGAATTATTTTTATATATGTGTTCGTTAAAATTATAAACTAAAAAGTTGGTCACTCAACTTTTTTAGGTAAACATGAAACTAACGAAATCTGACCACAAAATGTTTAAAAATTAACAACTCCTCTTTTAATTCGTTTAAACATTTTCAACAAAGCTCTTTGTTATCTAAATACTTCAAAGATCACAGTAAAATTTTCAAAAGGAAAAATTTACAGTGACCAAAGATACAGCGAGGTAAAGTTGAAAAATCATCAAAATTAATTTTTCGCATTTTTGTATAAAATTTGATTTTTGAACATGTTCCACCAACTCTAGATAAAAATAAACTTCATATTCAGATTCAGCGACCACAAAAACAAAAAAATCACCAAAATTGGCCATTCACCTTAAAGTTGATTTTAGTTGTCGGTATTTTTAGCTCGCCTATTTTGAGGATTCTCCGGTAGATCCGCATTTCAAAGGTCTCCAATTTATTTACAGTTGATATTTTAAGGATCTTGAGAAAGCATATGATAGAGTTCCTCGAGAGATTCTGTGGTGGGCACTCAATAAGAAAGGAGTCTCTGGTGAATATGTAAAGATTGTGAGGGATATGTATGAGGTAACGACTAGTGTTAGGACAGGTGTGGGAGAGACTGATAAATTTCAGGTGAAAGTATAATAGGATTTCAGCAAGGCTCGGTGCTTAGTCCTTATTTATTATTCTCATTAGTTTTGGATCAGATAACAGCGAAACTACAGGGTAGCATTCCATGGTGCCCAATGTATGCTGATGATGTAGTGTTAATAGGAAATAGTGAAAGAGATTTAGAAGAAAAACTGGAACAGTAGAGACAAGCTCTGGAGGAAAAAGGTTTAAAACTTAGTAGGACAAAAACAGAGTATTCATTTAAAGATGGACTTACTACAAATAAAATGGTATCTTTGGATGGTGAAATGATTGTGAAAAGCAATAGTTTTAAGTACCTAGGATCGGTATTACAGAGTAATGGAGAAATAGATGGAGATGCATGCAGTAGAATTAGGGCTGGATGGATGAGGTGGAAAGAAGCAAGTGGTGTGTTGTGTGACAGAAAAATTCCAATGAAGCTGAAGGGAAAATTCCATAAAACAGCCATAAGACCGGCTATGATGTACGGAACTGAATGTTGGGCAGTGAAAAAGAAAGAGGAACAACGAATGCATGTGGCGGAAATGAGAATGCCTAGATGGATGAGTGGAGTGACAAAGAAGGATAAAATTAGAAATGAGTATATTAGGTGAAGTCTAGGTGTGGCACCAATTGATGCCAAAATGAGAGAGCATAGGTTAAGATGGTTTGGCCATGTTCAACGTCGAGACGTTATTCACCCAATACGAAGAAAAGCTGAAGTGCAGATTCCTGGAAGGAGTAGGAGAGCAAAACCAAAGAAGACCTGGAGGGAGACGTTAAGGCAGGACATGTTGGTAAAGGGGATTAACATTGATATGACCCAAAATCGAATTGTGTCGAGAAATGCAATTAGGGAAGCCGACACCGTATAGGGATAAGGCAAAAAGAATGATGATGATGATTTTAAGGGTCCAGATGTCAACTGCATTGAGAAGAGTCGACGCGACGAGAAGTCTATGCTTAATGATTTATTAAAAACTAACTTTATAACCCATAACTACATTATTATATCCAGGAGACGAAGTATTTAAAAATAGAAAAATTACTGGCTGCTATTTTTGAGCTGGAAAATCTTGGGGAAGTCAATAGAAAAGGCGTACCATCTCGTGGGCATCGAAATTTTTACTCCGTCATAGTTTTTTTACAAATATTTAAGCAACATTTTTCATTCATTTCAATATTGCAAAAAACACTACTCTTTGTTTCTTGGAGTATTTTTACTGTGTCGTATATTCTCCTTTTACTCTGTTTGTAAATTAAATATTTTAAATATTTTCAATTTTCAAAGCTCGCAAAAAATAACCAATACCAGAGTATCCCATCTCAATTCTTCTGTTGTTGCAAATGCATTTCAAAACTGCAGTTTTAAAACGTTATAAAGAATTATGGGTCTTCTTCTGTTGTACATTTAATTGTATTTTTACTGGTCGGGTCGTTAAAGACAAAAGCAATAACAACAGTTTTACTCCCTGCTGGATACTATATATTTTATTTATTTGTACTATCCGTTATTAAAAACACAGTGGACACTCTAATAGTGCTCTATTTTTATACAATTTTGCTGTTAATTGAAAAAACCAATTTGTAAATAAATCAATAAATTTATTTACAGTTGTACTATACCGGGTTCATTGAAAAACTCTTGAGAATTGGTGGTCTCTTCGTTGTTTTTTAATTACAACAACTATCAAAAATATTTTATATTCTCGTTTATTATTTTCCTAGTAGTCCAGGAACCGAAGCTTTTCACCTCGCAATTTTTACAGAATGGATCTATTTGCTTGAAAATTTGAGAATAAGTAGTGCATAGTCCAAGGATCAAAATCTATATGATTCCGAAAGGCGCTTTTGCCATGGGGGTGGTTGCCACCTCATCTCGGGGGTGAAAATTTGTTTTTTATATTTTGACCGCAAAAGTTGATAGAAACGTCCATTCTAATCAAAGAATGTTCAGTACATTTTTTTTGACACAATTAATAATTTTCGATTTATTCGCTATCGAAAGTGTTAGTTTTATATCGAAAAAATCAATGTTTTCGATATACTCATTTACGATTCACTCAATTTTTGTAGTAGAAAACATTTTTCAAACCAAATTCTTGGGAAATAAATAACGTACAATTTCATATTTAAACATTGTTTTTGTATTTCTGATGCTAATCATTTTATTCTTAAGAAAATGGCATTTTACCAAACTACAAAAATTCCTTATTTGCTTTTAACTCTAGTCTTTTTAAAACTAATCATTCTGAGCCAGTGAAACTTCTAGAATCTATTATTAATACAGTGGAACCTCGATAAGTCGGATTAATCGGGACCGCGGCCGATCCGGGTTATCGAAATCCGGGTTAGCCGGAGAATATAGTAAGAATTAATAAAATACACTATACTTCGAGATAATTTCCATTACAGTTGCAAAAACATGAAATACATATGCACAGTAGTACATCTAAATTACGTTAAGTTGTATACTACAGTATTGTTCATTTCTTGGTAAAAAAATCAGTCAAACTGAAAAAACGTTTGTTTTGTCTCATGAAAATCGGTTCGGGTTGGCCGGACTTCCGGGTTATCGGAGGCCGACTTATCGGGGTTCCACTGTACATAATTAAAGAAGAATGAATAAGGCCAATGACTAAAAGCACCGCTTACTTACGTTATTATACTTCCAATTGGATTTCTCCTTTTTTATTCAAAAAAAAATATATTGATTTTTAACCGTAACTTTTTTGTTTTTTATCTTAGAAAGTGCTTAATAAAATAAAAAAAATCAAAATGTAATTCCCTACAGCTTGGAATAAATTTTATATCAAAGTTTAGGTGAATACAAAAGATATTTTCAAAAAGTATCCAAATCATATGAGGGGATTATTAGGGAGTTTAAATAATTAAAAAAGGGTCATTTTTGCACAATATTTACTTTTTTAACTGCTGAGTTAATTTACATTTTAATGAAGGTCTTTAGAATTTTTTTCTACGAAGCTGAAGGGTAAATCATTTACCTAAGACTTACTAAATTAAATTTGACCCCCTATTTATTTAAATAATTATATATAAAATTTAAAAATCAAATTTGCAAAAAATATTGTTTTCGTTTTAAATAAGCACTATAAATTATTTTATTTAATAGGACAAGTTGCGCTATGTTACCAGTATTAGGCAGAAAAACATTGATTAAAAAATATTTAATAATTTATGAAATATTTAATTTGTTTATTAAATGTTAGTATATTTTCAATTGCAAAAACGCGGTTGTTACCAAAAGAATATAAATATGTGTAAAACCTCATTACAGTCGGAAAAATGAAATAATACCCATGAACGAACATATAAAACACGCTGTATTTTCCTGTCACCGTGTCACAAAGAAAATTGTCCAGTGCAAGTACATGTAACAATAATTATTACATGTACTTGCGCTGGCCAATTTTTTTTGTGACACGGTGACAGGAAAATACAGCGTGTTTATATGTTCGTTCATGGGCATTCTTTCATTTTTCCGACTGTACTTTTATTTTTATGTATGTTTTCGATAAATGTATTGATAAATTGTTCTAATTTGGTTATCATTTGTTTTTTTTTATACCGTCGCGAGGATTAAACATTTTGAAATGCTGTTTCGATAATCGGGTTCCTGGAAATTTTTCACTGGTTAACAAATTTTTTGTCGTTTTTTCTTCTTTATTTTTTTCCGTATAGTAAAATATATAGTTTTGCTTATAGAGGGGGTTTCATTAAGAATGTCCAATCTCTGAGTTGTAGATTGTAGACCTCAAAATATTAAGATATAACACAAATCGCTTAAATAACATATAGCTCCTTATTGAGTTACAAGGTGTTTTATTTAAAAATTAAAAAAAATATTTTTGCTCAGTATTTTAAAGACTATTCGACGTATTTTTTTCATACTTGGTAGAAAGTGTAAGTACTATGCACCCTATGAAATTATGGTAAATACAAGTTTCCAGCTATTACCAGAGGCGTACGCCAGGGGACAGTAAATAGTTGATCCTTCCTAAATTCTACGTCACTGGTGAAATTTCCATTTTAGCACAATTTTTAGATTTTCCAGTACTCTCTATGTAAATAACATCCTCTTTACTCGTAACGATAAAGTCATTAGATTTCGAGATATTTGAAGTTAAACATGTAACGGTACAGTTAATTAGATATTTTGATTAATATATATATATATATATATATATATATATATATATATATATATATATATAATAGCGGAGAAATCATTAGAATATAACAAACCAGCCTTTTTCTGTTTCATAGACCTAGAGAAAGCGTTTGATAGAATCCAATTAAAAGATGTGATACACCTACTATATGAGAAAAATTTACCACTGGATATCATAAAACTGATAGAAAACATATATGTAAGAAATAAAATAGAGATGAAAGTCAATGGAATAATAACAGAACCCATAGAAACAAACACAGGAATCCGGCAAGGAGATTCACTAAGCCATCTACTGTTTAACATAATATTGGATGCAATAATAAAACAAGTGAAGAAAAAAAGAGGGTACAAAATGGGCAATAGAGAGATAAAAATACTCTGTTACGCTGATGACACCGTGTTAGTAGCAGAGTGCGAAGACGACCTACAAAGATTATTGCACGAGTTCAACATTAACGCAAAAGAAATGAATATGAAAATATCAGTCCAAAAAACAAAAAGGTTAGTAATTGCCAAAGAACCAATAAGATGCAAATTGGAGTTAGACAATCAAATTATACAACAAGTAATGACTTTCAAATATCTGGGAATTAATCTATCAGCCGACAACAATATCGAAGAAGAGGTAAAAGACCAAATAATAAAAGCCAGTAGAACGGCCGGATGCCTAAACGACACACCTAAGATTGGAAACAAAGGCCCGAATATATAAGTCAGTTATTAGGCCAGTTATGACTTACACGGCCGAAACAAGACCAGGTACAAGCAAAACACGAAGACATCTGGAAACCAACGAAATGAAGATCTTAAGAAGGATTGCTGGAAAAGGACTACAGGATAGGGTAAGAAGTGAGGAAATCAGACGCATATGTGGAGTAGACAATATAAATACCTGGGTAAAGAACAGAAAAGAAGAGTGGAATGAGCACATAAGCAGGATGTCTGAATCAAGGATAGTAAGAATAGCCAGGGACAAGTCACCGTTAGGCCGAAGAAGTATAGGACACCCAAGGAAAAGATGGAATGACAATTTAGGGACGGAATGAAAGGCACCGTTGAAGAAAAACAGGCAGTAATGCCTATATAAAAGAAGAAGAAGAAGAAGAAGAAGAAGAAGAAGAAGAAGAAGAAGAAGAAGAAGAAGAGTAATATATTGTGCCGCTTAATTTTTAGTTTCAAATATCTCGAAAACTAATGCACTATTTGAAACTGTTTGAACGTTAAAAAATTAAAATTATAACTTTTGTAATCCCAACACATAACTTGTCATAATTAACAAATTTACGTTGTCCGACTAAAGAAACGAGACTGTAAATTTGTCGGACAAGAGATCGACAATATTTAGTAATTAATTATCAATACCTTTAATTATGAAAGGTATGACCTTTTGAGAAAGAATTATGACCCTAAAGTGGAACTGGGCCGGACACATAGCTAGAATGTCGGACAACAGATGGACACAACGAATAATACACTGGAGACCAAGACAAGAAGCATATCGAAGTAGAGGTCGTCCACCAACCAGATTGTCGAGTCATTATATGGCAGTGTCCATGTTTAAAAGATATTTCTGCTTTATACATACGAGGCGGGCCATATGGTTTGTTTTTCGTTGTTTTAAGGTGAAGGAATGTTGGGCTTACTAGCCCACTTGAGATTGAAACCTTTGATAAGAATGTGTTGCAGTTTTAAGGAATGTGTAGATTATATTGTGTATGTTTTTAAAGTTAGTCGAGTTTGTAACATTGTTCGGATAACATCCAAATAAAAACTTTGTTTTAAGCTACACTTGCGTATTTTTAATTGGGATGATTTTCTGTAATCGAAAGTTATTTTCTATAATTTAATTTCGAACCTAGGGATCTTTGCGTAAAGTAACTCGTGGACATCCCAACGTAACACAGATGGTCTGATGACATAATATAACGGATCGACAAAAATTGGATGCAAACAGCGCAAAACACAAATGCATGGAAAAGACTGAGGGACACTTATATCCAGCAGGTGATAAATCCGGGTTAAATGATGGTGATGTTGATGATCCTTCAATTAAACATAGAGTTTTATAATAACAAAACTATACCGCGCTAGAGTGACATAATCAGGCCCGGCCTCAGGGGTGGGCGAACTGGGCGGCTGCGGCAAATTTAGGGGCGGCAAATATTAGAGGACAGCCAATTAAATATTAGAGGACAGCCAATTTTTGAAATTGAAGAAATAATAAATTATGTTTTTAATATTATAAAAAATCAATATTATGAACAATGTCAGTCCAACGACAGCCACCTAAGACAACCATCAGCATCTACGTCAGCTACGGATGACACTATTACTGTCACAGGTAACCACGTTATTATAGATTATGATCCAATAAATTGGTAAAATAAAATTAATGGTTTTATTTGAACAACTTTGGTAACAAGAGGCCAAAGTTATCCGTTTCAGAGGCTCAGTTGTACCCGACAGATAATGCAGGTCGTACATTCAGAACTAACTACTACAGTTACAAAATGTGCAATGGTGAAACTGTTGAGAGAAAGTGGTTAATTTATTATAAAACAAACGCAATTCTGTTCATTGTTTTTTCTGTCAAATGTCAAAATTAAATTGACTGTAAATGGATATAATACTTAATTGGAAACATATGACTGAAGCTTTTTTCAATCACGCTAAGTATCCAGCTCATCTAGAGTCACAGCCACAGTGGGTAGAACTAGCAAAGACTGGAATCGGGCAAAACCATAAACGAAGAGACACAAAAAGTTCTAAATTCAGAAATTCGTCATTGGAAGAAAGTAATAGAACGGCTTTTATCAATAATACAGTTCTTAGCGTTCTTCCATTGAGGGGCGATTCTGATAAGCTTTTTGATCACAACAATGGTAATTTCTTAAAGCTTGTTGAGCTCTTTGGAAAATTTGATTCTCTTTTACAAGAGCACATTAGGATAACAACGAATGGTAGTAACAAGCAGCATCACTACCTGGGAAAAAGTATTCAAAATGAAATTGTTCAGCTAAAACAATGGGAAACCTCTCTGGTTACACCTACGAGGCTTCTACAATTTGCAAGCCATAACGGATGCTGAGACTAAGGAAGATGAGGGAATTTTACAATTTATAATTCACGTCCCATCTGCTCAGCTCGGTAAAGTTCCAACGAGAATGGTTCCCTTCGTACTCCAATCGGAGAAAACATGTAAATCAAAAATGAATAACCATTTTCAATTTCGTTGCAAAACGAAAAAGTTTCTCTTTTGAAGATGGTTATTCATTTTTGATTTACATGTTTACTCAGATTGGAGTACGAAGGGAACCATTCTCGTTGGAACTTTACCGAGCTGAGCAGGTGGGACGTGAATTATAAATTGTAAAATTCCCTCATCTTCCTTAGTCACAGCATCCGTATGGCTTGCAAATTGTAGAAGCCTCGGAGGTGTAACCAGAGAAGTTTCCCATTGTTTTCAGTCTGGTGGGATATAGAGTAACATTACGTTATTTTAAATGCCATTAGAGTGAAAACTTAGTCTTTTGCTAGCAGTTGCCGCTAGGGCAACTATGCCATTTCGTTCGTTGTAATCCGTGACTGCACGCCGGGGTTTGTTTTGGTTGGATCAGAGAGAGCAGCATATGTGCCTCTTGATGAGAGACTAATAAGTTTCGAAACCGGTAGAGGTGCTTGCTGCACTCTCTGATTGGACTAGAATATGATGCGGCTGTGTTTTCGTTTTGCAACGAAATTGAAAATGGTTATTCATTTTTGAATTATTATAGCGTTATTTTAGATTGTACACCTGATATTTCTGAGCTATGGTATTTCTAAATGACTCTTGTACGTTTTATCGATTTAGATTTCGTTCACAAAGTTTTAAAATTGCAGAATATTTTCTTGGATTTGTGACTGTACTGAAAACCAGTGGCTTGGGACTACAGAAGTTATTTTGCAAAAAGGAATGGACTGCGAATACCTTTGGAAGATATGAGAGGACAAGGGTACGATAATGGGGCAAACATGTAAGAGAAGAACTTGGAAGTTCAACACAGAATTTTAAAAATGAATCCTAGAGCATCATTTGTCCGCTTTCCTAGCCATTCACTCAACTTAGTCGTGAACGATGCTGCTAAAGCCTCACAGATTGCTGTTTCTCTTCCATAATGACAAAATTATAACGTTTTCTCAGCATCTACTCATCTTTGATCTATATTAAAAAATTATATTTCTAGCCTTCCATTGAAACCTTTGTCCGAAACTACCTTTGTGGATGGGAAAGTAGAATTTATGCAATTACTTATCAGACACCAAATTGAAGAAATCTACGATGCTCTTGTAGAAATAAGAGAAACACAATATGGAAACTGGTAATGGTATATTAAATAATTTTGCACAGAGCACACGTCAAGAAAAATACAATCGTGATTTAAGTTGACCATCGCTGAAGGAAGGTGGTGAGTCATGGGTCTACCAGGGCGAGGCGGTGGTCGCCGATCCTGCCCAGGGCGGCAAAATCCCTAGGGCCGGGCCTGGACATAATATTGCGGGTGTCGGACTCAACGATCGCGCCCTCTTTTTGTATGACAAAAATAATTTATTTTATTCTAACGCATAATCTTTTGATTAAAATTTTTGCAATCACAAAACCTATAGTCCAGGAACCGAAGCTTTTCACTTCGCAATTTTTACAGAATGGATCGATTTGCTTGAAAATTTGAGAATGTAGTGGATAGTCCAAGAATCAAAATCTATATGATGCCGAAAGGCGCTTTTACCATGGGGGTGGTTGCCACCCTATCTCGTGGGGTGGAAATTTTTTCTTATATTTTGACCGCAAAAGTTGATAACAATATTCATTCTAAGCAAAAATGTTCTATACATTTTTTTGCGAAAATTAATAGTTTTTTATTTATTCCCTATCGAAAGTGTTAGTTTTATATAATACTCATTTACGATTCACTCAATTTTTGCCGTAGAAAAAATTTTTTCACACAAAGATTTTCTCAAGTTCTTGAGAATTAAATAACCTACAATTTCATATTTAAAAATTTTTCCTATCCCTGATGCTAATCTTTCTATTCTGAAGAAAATGGCATTTTTTAACAAACTACAAAAATTCGTTATCCGCTTTTAACTCCAGTTTTGTAAAAACTAATCCTTCTAAGCCAGTCATACTTCTAGCAGAGAACAATAACCACAGAGAAACGACACGCCTTTGATCTTTCGTGGCTAAGCCGACAACAACCAGAAAGCAACCAGAGCGGCCATCGAAGCAATAGTCAGTAGGCATATCACACAATATAAATTCGTAAATAAAATTAAACATTTATGTTGACTTTCAATAAATATAAAATATCTCACCGAGAAAAAAGTTGCGTACAGGGCCGGCTTTTGTTGGCATTCTTTATAATAATGGAATTATTTTTGATTTACAAAAGGTTGCAAATATATCGCACAATGCAAAGTAATGGTGAAAATCATATGGATTGGAACCATAAATGAAAATACCTTTTTGTTTATCCTGATTTTGGCATTGAAAGACCAATAATAAAATATATCTATTTATTACGGTAGGTGTGACATTCACTGCTTGTTTTTGGCTTGGCTGATACAAGATATAATTTGTTCGTCGAGGTATTTCCTAATAAATTATATTTTTTAATATAGGTTATCGAAAAAAAAAACACAGCCATTGTAACGGCCACGGAAATGTCACAAACTCTGAAAGTTCCAATTCTCTTTGGGTGACAAATGTTCGTGATCGATAACAAGAAACTTTATGTTGAAATTGAATGTCAATATTGTTCTTGTCTTGGAAACCTATCAAAAGTACATTTTTCCTTTAAAGTCGAATACCGGAGCAAACGAATAAAAACCCAAGAAGTACTGTAAGAGTATATTTCTATAAATATAAATAGGCAACAATCTAAACAATAATAAAAAAAGTCTTATACGAATCGTTACAATTACACCGATTTGTAACATTACATACACTACATACATTCAGTATCATTGTAAATCCAAGATGTCCACCGCTATAAAATGGCGGATTACATATTTTTCACAACTACTTCAATATGGGTATCAAATAAAAGTGCTTGACTATTAATAAAGAGTTCATTATAGAAAATCCAAAAGGGCCGCCAAAAAAAAACAGAGTTTGATTCGTACAGCCCGTATACAATGAAAATTTACCTGTTTAGCAATAATATGATTACAGCGGTATTGTTTAAGAATCAAGCTACAACATATTAAGAAATCACTTAAATCGGCCAACAGGTTTAGGAAATACGAGATATCAAAATGACCAAATTTTTAAATGGGCTGATTTCTATGCACGCAAGTTTATTTCTCCCTCGCTTTTTTGCGGCACTCCCCATCGGCTCGTGCCAACAAACTTCTGCGCTCGTGAGAAATATGTGTTTTTTCTCACTTGTTGTACAATATACTATTTTTAACTGAAATGTACACAAACCTAAAACGATAATCTTTTTTGGTGGTTCTTGAATATCTCCACCGTGGTCAATTATATTGCTTATATTGCATGGAAATATTGTAGGTACTGCGTCAGAGACTAATGTTTTTCTTGTACCTATTTCCTTTTAAAATAAGCTTGTCTTCAAGGTGCAGTTCACAAATCCTATAACTATTATATAGTGAATCCATTTTAAATAGCAAATCTTGTCTGTTACAAGCTTTTATCCATGCTTGGGCACTACAAATGTTAAACAAAGAATTTATAGATTTTTAGATAGAAAGATATTTTTAAATTTTATGGACTATATATGGACTCTGATATATCTTTGGAGCAAAAGTATGAAGACATTTTACATTTAATTCTCTCCATGTTTCATAATTTGACAATTTTTCTTGAAGTTGAATTTTATCTCTGTATTTTAAATAATAGTAATAATAATAGTTTTAATATTTTAAATAGCTCTAAGCAGTACAAATATTGCCGAACGTCAAGAACCTAAAGCTTGTCACACACGGGGACCTATACTATAATATTCGGTGATAAGTGCGCTAATACCCGAAAAAATAACGCAAAAAACGGAAAACATAATACGTTGTGAAATAAAACACAAGACTACAATATAATATCGATGTATCCACCTTTGTACCTTCCATCCACAAAAGACATGTTAAACTAAAAAATCGTCTATTTTCTTTGTTTCTAAAGATATCAGGTACATTCAAAAAACAAAATGTTAACAAAACATATGACTACAATACGATTTAGATGTATACTCCGATCGATATATTTAATCTTTGTTATATTTAACGAATTAAAAGTTGGCAGTATTTTTGTATACTGCACTGCAGAAGGTAGATAAGTATTTAATTTTTTCATAATTTAATGTAAGTTTGTTAATTTGCAACCGTGTTTTTGCAATTTTGAAGTCTTGTTCTGCTATAATTTTAAGATTTTCAAAATTATCGCCCCAATTATGTCTCCAACAATTTTTAGTTTGAATAGTATTTTTTTGCGTCGTTTAAATCAGATCAGAAATTGTCGTGTATATAGAACTCTTTATATATTTTTATTTTATAAAAATAGAATATCTTGGAATGCGATGACACCCGGACAACATCTGTTTTGACCTGGTTGGCCCTTTGCAGACTTGCGTCTGTTATGAAATACATGCACTGACACCAAATTTATTATTTTTTGAAATATCCGTTGCTTGGCAGAACGAAGTTTAGTTTTTTTATGCATTACTTAGGGGTAATGTATACAAGAAAATGAATCACTTTCGTTATGATTTATTATCAATAATATTTAATCAAGTCAAATTAAGACTATTAGAAACCTAATAACTAATATGTATAAATTACAAAGCAATAACAATTACCTGTTATTATTCTTAGGAAATCTAAATAAACTTATTCCTCTTCCTGTCGCAGAGGAACATCCGTGAACCACACACGAGTAACCAGACATTTTAACTATTATGTATAATTATTATATAAATGCTCAAACAAACTTGTTAAGTCGAGTATTTACCATACACGCCTACGGACTATCGTAAAACAACCAGAGCGACAGAATTAGCTGGAATTAGCATGTGTTGGGAACACTTAAAGCAACCAGGTTCACGCATGCGTCTACAAAAACAGTACACGTTTTAAGTACGGTCGTGACGCTTCTCTGTGGTTATTGTTCTCTGCTTCTAGTATCTATTACTAATACATAAATAAAGAAGAATGAATAAGGCCAATGACTAAAACATCGCTAAATAACATTATTATGCTTCCAATTGGATTTTTCCTCTTTTTTTTTTTCAAAAAAATATATTGATTTTTTAACCGTAACTATTTTATTTTTTATCTTAGAAAGTTTGTTAAAAAAGAGGTTTGTAGGTTTTTACAAGATCTATAAGTATATTAATATTAAATCTTTTTAAAATTCTCAGTCGCTAAAAGAGGTAACTTTGAAAAGGTTGGTTAAGGTTGTTTTTGCATGTTATTACAAGTTTTAATTGTCAATAGCTCACCCAATTTTTGCCGTAGAAAAAATTTTTGCAAACCAGGTTCTTGGGAATTAAATAGGCTACAATTTCTTATTTAAACATTTTTTTCGTATCTCTGATGCTAATCTATCTGTTCTGAAGAAAAAGCCATGTTTTTCCAAACTACAAAAATTCGTTATTCGCATTTAACTCCGTTTTTTTTTTAAACTAATTATTATATGCCGGTCAAGCTTCTAGAACCTATTAATAATACATAAATAAAGAAGACCAAATAATGTCAATCACGAAATTTAAATTATGGTGGTGATTAGGAGGTTGCTTCCGATCACTTTTTGCTGAAAAAAATAGGGACTGGCATTCTTTTCATTATAAGTCATTTAATTTTTGAGCTACAGACTTTTTCTTATTTCTATAGATAGATGTTTTTAAATACTTTAAATTAGTTTGAACAAGTTTTCTTCGAAAAATGCATAGTTTTCCCGTCTTTTGACTTTGAAACTACAATATTTAGCATTTGACGAAGAAGAGCTAACATACAATAAAATGTAGCTCGATTACTATTGGTCGTTAGAAAATTTAAAAAAAAAACGGGTTTGTTTATTTTTTTAAAAGGTACATTTTTCTTAAGTAAAGTTGTTTTGATAAAACTAAAACTTTTGGAATTATTAGTAAAAAACTTATTAAAAATATTGATTTTTCAATATAAAACTAACACTTTCGATAGCGAATAAATCGAAAACTATTAATTTTATCAAAAAAATGTATAGAACGTTTTTTGCTTAGAATGAATGTTCTTACCAACTTTTGCGGTCAAAATATAATAAAAAATTTCCACCCCGATATGGGGTGGCAACCACCCCAGGGTAAAAGCGCATTTCGGCATCATATAGATTTTGATCCTTGGACTATCCATTACTTATTCTCAAATTTTCAAGCAAATCGATCCGTTCTGTAAAAATTGCGAGGTTTTGTCCTATTTTAAGCTTCATTACTTGGCGACTACTAAGCGCGCTAGGGCTATAGGTTTAGGCGCGGGTGTGAGGAAACGCGTCCAGCCTGGACTCTAAAATTTTTCAGAAATTGATAGACTTGCTCAAACAAAGCAGTTAAAACCATTTTTAAGACTTTTGTAATCATTTTCAAAATAGAACGATGTACTATGAACTATATTTATTACAATATTTTAGCATCCTGAGAATTTACTCTGAATAAATTAATAGAAAGAAAAACTAGATCAAAAATAAATCCAAAGTACCTTTTAAAATAATTTAAACTGAAAATCCCTCAGAACATTTCCCTATACGTGTCATTGAAAAGATCCATTTTCTGATGCATCTTGACAAGAAACTCGACTTAAAGGAACTCCAAGAAAACTCTCCCACTCGAGATGACAAGATTTTTGAATTCGAATATAGTCTAATTCAAAAGTTTGCGTTATCGATGGATGATGCCCTTCTTCGGGGAATATCCATCAATCTGACAGAGACCATTCTCATTTCCTTTTTGGTTTTATCCATCGCATTTATAAATTTCACAAGGTGATAGGATGTTATGAACTAGGATCGAATGCAGAAAAGAAGAAATATTTTAAACATTTGACTAAACTATTTTCACTAAAACAAAATGTATTTTAAATATAATTTAAAGATTTCATTAAGAAACAAAGACTTAAATTAATTCTTTCACGACTAATTTGTGATAAAATATGTTGCGTTTCTTATGGAATATTTTAGTTTTTATTCGAAATAATATGTTCTTATTCTGAATAAACTAAAAACTTAGTATCAAAAATTTGTCAAAAAAAGGGTCGGGCCATTCAAAAGAGTATACACCGATATTTAAAAATGTTGTAACATGTCCATTTTTATTCCTTTGTCATATTGTAACGATATAGACATCTGTCATTTGTCAACATCTTCTTTTCCAGTACTACGAACCCTTAATATAAATAGGGAATAGATTGTGTATGGCATATAATTAGATGGGTATTTCGCTGAAGAATTCAGGAATCCACGATTCCAGGAATCCCTTCAAAATGCACTTGGTAGTGTACTACACTGGTAGTATACTCTGTGTACTATAGTGTACTGTGGCTTGAATCCCAAAAACAAAAAGAAATAATGAGATAGTTACAAAAAGAGTAAATTATAATAGTATAAAATATAAAAGATCATAAAATTCACTATATCAAACTACAAAAATATCAAAAAATCATAAATCATAAATCATAAAATCATAAATATCACAAAAGGCAGATAAAAATGGTAATACATAGTCTAAGATCCCAATATAGGTGGACCTTCACCCATCTGCTTTTCGAATAAACATTTTTCTTTATTAAATTTAATACATAGACAAATATGACTTGGATGGGTTGCCTATCAAAATCTTGTCATAACTATAGGGGGCGCGGCGTAGGGTTTGAAATCAACATTTCCAGCACACCTTTGTGATTTTTTTTAAAGTATGGTAAAATTATTTTATTTTTAAATTGAATAAGCATCTTCAGTGCAATTCATAGAATATTCAAAAAAATTCAAGGAACAATATTGAAAAATAAGCCAACGGTGGCAAATTTTTAAAGGCACCTCAAAAAACAATGGATTTTGCGGTGGACATCAGAACTCATCATTGGATCATGTTAAACAAAAAATTCATAAAGATTTTATCAGCTTATGAGTTTCTTGGGGTAACTCTGTCGAGTATTTTGAAGTGAATACTTCTTATCGTTCGGTATGGAATTTTGGCGGTTGTACAGTCGTAGGTATTGGGCGTCATTCAAAATCGAGACGCGAAAGCGTCTCGAGACGCTAGAGGTTGGCTTGCCGTATAAATATCATAACATACGTATCTATACATTTATTTAAATTGAATAAAGGAATTATATTATTTATTTATTATTTGAATTTGAACAAATTTTTGTATATTCAAATAATAATAAATTATGTTTTTATGTATTAACAAAGCATATAGGTTTGCTAGGTATTTACGTTTGAGTTTGACAGATTCGTCAAAAAACTAAATTTTAAATTATCGATAAATATTATAGTCTTACACGGATTCTATTAATTTATTTTGGCCGTTAGTATGTACCTACCTACTTGTTTGATAACGAAAATGTCCGTCAGCTAGCGCGACTCCAGGCAAGAAAAAATAATATAAAAGTAGATGGAAAACAACCCTAGAACATACAGGTGAGTCATGAGGAACTGTACATACTCCTACCTCGTATAGAGGGCCCTATGGGGAATAACAAATGACCATTAAAAAGTGTCTGCTCCCATTGTTTAATAATATACAGGGCGAGTTTCGCATTTTGACAGAAATTTGTATTCGTCATAATTTTTGAACGGTCAGATCGATGTGTCTCTTATTTTGGTCAATCGTTACACTAGAGGAAAGTCGCCAATTATGGAATACCATTTTGTTTTGGGGATGTAAAATAATACCTTTATAGAAATGAAAACAATTTAATGTTATGACACATCAGTCATACATTTTTATGTAGTAATTAAAAGCCTTCTATTAAATATCTTAATTAACAAAAAGAAATCGAACAAAAAAACAAAATAAATGGGTAACCAAATATGGAATAGGTACCCATATATGGAATATAGGCATAAACCAACATATCAATAACAAAAATAGACATAAACATCTGAGACCAAATAAATTTAAATAAGAAAATTTTGAAAAATGGAAGAAGTAGCTTAATTCACTTGCCGACATCACAGATCCATGTATGAAACTCTGGACCAGCACAATCATAATGAGCCCACTTACACTTAATCCACTATTCCATAATTAGGCACCAACGACTGTCCATATTTGGATTTGTACATTAGTTCAAACTAGTATCAACATTTTTTCAAGTCGTAATGTTTTAATTACAGAAGGTCATAAAATATCAAAATAAAGGTACTATTGATATACGCAATAGCATAACAAGTCTGTATTCATGCATAATAACCAATAATACTCGTTGAATATATTTACCTTTGAAATTTTCTCCGAGACGATAAAACAAAACGCGCCTGTCAGACACGTATCGTTCGCGCATCTGACACAGAGGTGTGAATACGATAATAAAGAGAGCGACTGAAATAAAGGATGGTCTTGTAGTGCGCTTCCAACTTATATTTTCGGAGAAATCAAGGAATTCCATATTAGGGCACTATTCCATATTTGGTTACTTTCCTCTATTGTCACCTAATCAACTGATTTATTTAAACTAGAAAAAAATCAGGTCCGGCTTTAAAAAAATTGGTTCGTTTGGGTCTTAGAAAAAATTTCACCCTGTATAAGCTTTTTGAAAACTCTAATAGGAATTTTACAAATTAGACAAATAGGCAATTAAAATAACATATTTATTTTTTCCGCACACGATTGCTTAATTTTTTATAAAAAAATCAATTTTGATTATGAATTAAAAGTTTGGTAAAGTGAACCATATATTTAACAAAATTAACTTTTATTACCAAAATTAATTTTTTTTTAACAAATATTTAATTTATGTTATCACCAATCAACTGATTTATTCAAACAAGAAAAAAATCAGGCCCGGATTTAAAAAATAAGTTCGTTTTGGTCTTAGAAAAAATTTCACCCTGTATACGCTTTTTGAAAACTCTAATATGATTTTTACAAATTAGACAAATAGGCAATTAAAATGGCATATTTATTTTTTCCCCACACGATTACTTAATTTTTTATAAAAAAAAATCAAATTTGACTATGAATAATTAAAAGTTTGGTAAAGTGAACCATAGATTTAAAAAAAAATAACTTTTATTACAAAAATGAATTTTTTTTGAACAAATATTTAATTTATGTTATCACCCAATCAACTGATTTATTCAAACTAGAAGAAAATCAGGCCCGTATTTAAAAAATTAGTTTGTTTTGGTCTTAGAAAAAATTTCACCTTGTATACGTTTTTTGATTTTTATTAAAAAATCAAATTTGACTATGCATAAAAAGTTTGGCAAAGTTTTTGCATAGATTTAAAAAAATTAACTTTTTTTACAAAAATTAATTTACAAAAACAACGTTTTTCTTAAAATTAAAAGTTTCACCATTTTTTTTTTTTTTTTTCTATAACACGTCTAGATCTAAAACTTCCCATAACACTTCTTTTGGACTCTATAGTTTAACATAGACGTGATTAAATTGATCAATTTTAAATTTTTCCACCTAATTTTTGCGATTTACAAGTTTGCAACTTTTACAAAAAGAAGACTGAAAGTCTACAACAATTTTCAGAGTCTTCACAATGGTAAGAGGTATGTGCTGTAAAAATTTCAGAAAAAAAATATTAAAATGGAACAGAGTTATAGCGAGTTAAACCGTGAGTTCATTTTTTTTTTTTTCATTTTTAGGTTAAAATTCCGATTTTGACAAATTTGATTTTTTTAACTAATTTTTTAAATCCGGACCTGATTTTTCTCTAGTTTGAATAAATCAGTTGTTTGGATGGTACCATAAATTACTTATTTGTGCAAAAAAAATTTATTTTTGTAATAAAAGTTATTTTTTTTAAATCTATGGTTCACTTTACCAAACTTTTAATTCATAGTGAAATTTGATTTTTTTATAAAAAATTAAGTAATCGTGTGCGGAAAAAAATAAATATGCCATTTTAATTGCCTATTTGTCTAATTTGTAAAATTCATATTAGAGTTTTCAAAAAGCGTATACAGGGTGAAATTTTTTCTAAGACCAAAACGAACTAATTTTCTTAAAGCCGGATCTGATTTTTTCTTGTTTGAATAAATTAGTTGATTAGGTGGTAATAGTGTAACGATTGGCCAAAGTAAGAGACACATCGATCTGACCGTTCAAAAATTATGACGAATACAAATTTCTGTCAAAATGCGAAACTCGCCCTGTATATTATTAAACAATGGGAGCACACACTTTTTAATGGTCATTTGTTATTCCCCATAGGAGCCTCTATACGAGGTAGGAGTATGTACAGTTCCTCATGACTCACCCTGTATACGAGTATAAAATATGAAGCTTATATGGAATTACTTTAGTTTCAGCTTAGCATAGTGGTAACCGTTAGTGGTAACTACCAACCTGTGGAATTTTAATGTATTAATAAATAAGTGATAACAAATAAATATGCCTCAATGAAATATTTTCTAAACAGTATTTTTTTAAAACAATTTTTAAAAACAATATAGTTAAGTCCCTTTTATGGAATAATACTGCGTCTTTGTTTTGCACCGTATGAATCTTTCTGGGATTTGGTCCACCCCTTTGCGACTCACAATTTTATCCTTTTAGCGATTTGGATTTAAGGAAAGGAAAAGATGCCTATTTGTTTAGAGTATTGTTCTTCTTTCTGGGAATTCACACTTTGGTTTCGCCGCCGTGGCCCATTTCCATCTGCGGATATATGTAAATACATTGTTAGAATGTAACTTCAAAGGTAGCGAACATATTGGTAAACACAGAGTCAAATGACTGGCCCGTTTTGTTATAGATCCTTTTATCTCTAAATATGCTACGCACATAAAAATTTTTATCAAAAACGTAAAGTTTGCTTTGTAGTATATTTATATGGGCTTTAAGGTTAAAGTTTATACTACGTCTTCGATTGTTTATATACGTGTAAGGTAGCTATGAATGAGTAAAAATATTTTTTACGACCGTTTAATAATATGCTCATTATTCACTATTTTTAGATAGATATCTTGTAACACCCATTACTTTACCCGGGAGTAATAGTTCTTTACTCACGGGTTTAATTAATCAACTGATGCATGCCCAGTGACGTATGTGACAGATATTATGGTCGAAATGACTGCCATTACATTACATAAGCTTGCGTGCTATTACGTTGCAATCTTTAAATTTAATTCTCGTAACATAAATACACCAAAATAGTGATTATTTTTATACGAGTAATCCTCACGGTCGAGACACACACTTATTGTAACAATGTTATACGCCTCCTAATAGTAGGCAACCAATTATTCAGCCGCCTACTATTGGTGAACTACATTTTTGTTTTTGTAAATTTTAATTTTAATTAGAATTAATGGTTAGAGTATTTGATAATTATATTTTTTTTTACTAATAAATATAGAAGGTCGTAGAAAAAGTATAGTATTCTAGTCGCATTATTATAGTCTACTTTATCATCGTTAGTAATAGCCATCATTACATGCTCGTTGAATAATATACTATTATTGTTGATAAATAAACCAGAATAATTGTATAGAAGGTAACGAAAAAATGTACCCACTATAGTTCTATTTAAAGACACTAAAACTCCTCATTTTGGCCACCACTCAAAAGCAACCGCCTCTCTAAGCCAAGCCGCACACCAAAGAAACATGAAACGAAAAACATGAAACATGAAACGAAAAACATGTTTCATGAAACTAAAACACTGCTAAACAAATCTCAAAGTCCGCCTACCAATGAAACGAGTGTGATTCATGCTCATGACACATTTTTATTTTCGGAGAGTTTCATAAATGGCCGGACGTATATTTGTTTAGCAGTGGTTTATTTCCATGAAACGTAATTTACGTTTCATGTTTCTTTGATGTGCGGTCGGGCTTAGAGAGAAATTCGGTTATGTTGAAACAGATTAAAAGAAATATTACGGAATGAATCGGGAATATACAAGAAGCTCAGAATAAAAGAGACGTATTGGGCCGTGCAAGTTCGGAAGAGCTACACCTGGTTTCATATCTCAGTAACATTTTTAGCAATTTTAATTATATTGGCCAATTATATTAGTTCCGATTACTGGATAATTGTCAAGGCCATGTGGCCATAGCCCAAAAAAAGAATTAGAAGAGAAAGTAAGATTGAGGTTATGTTATTAAAAGGTAAACATTGTACTACAAGCAAAAAACCATTAATTAAATTTACTTTAATAATTGAATAAGATCATATCAATATTGTGCAGCAAGATATAATTTTTACCATTTATAACATATCATTTGTTAAATCCCATTTTCTTCAATGGCAGTAGGTATAAAATATACGTGAATTTGACAATTTCAATTAACAATATGAATTATTATTTAAGAAAGTTGCAAGATTTCTCCGCTATTAGCGCAGGATCGTTTCTCGTATCCCCTCCAAGTACTTGCACACAGCGAATACAAGGTACCAAGGACATCAGGTGAAAAGACTCTGCTGACATGTGTCTAGTGGTATTAGTTTTGTTTTAGACTCAGGAAAATACCTCCTGAAAAGTTCTTTTAGGTCTTCATCATTCTGACTATTTACCTAACTACTTTTGGAGTAAAGGAATACTTATGTGAGGGTCTAAGTCCTCGGAATGGCTTTTTTACGATTTTCTTTTTAACCTTCTCAGTTCCTTAATATGTTCAATCTCAGCTTCGTGATAATCTCCCCACTCACCTAATCTTGTAAAAAAAGTAAATTTTTGTCTGGTTTTTTTTCTTTGGTTTGCAAGGTTGTCATTGTACCAGGGTACTTTCCTGGTGGAATACCCTACTATCTCCAGATAGTTCTCTTCAAATAGTGACATGACAACCTTCAGAAGAGTTATTTATTTCTGAGCCATCCTTTGACCTCTGATCTCCTTTAGTTTGTTCTCTCATTGTCCTCATGTGTTCCCAGTTGAGGCAAAATACTGTCAGGAATGGCAGTGCGCCTTCACCGTATAATCTCCCAGAATTATCCGGTTGGAGCATCACATATGGCAACAGTTTCTGCCTGTCTTATGCATTTCCTGGAAAAATCGAATATGACCATACAATGAGCCAGTTTACCACTACAAAAAGTGCTATATATTTCTCCGGAAAAAACGAAGCCCACTGTTATGCCTTTTTATGCCCCTTCAACCGACAAGTCTGATGAAGGGATCGAGCTGTTTTACGAAAATATTTTCTCAGTCCTGTCATAAAAATAAATACCTACAATAAAAATATGTAGGGATTGTGAAGGCCTTACAACATATATTTTCTAAAGTGTCCTAAATCTAGCAAACTGTTGCTGCATTACATATTACCTTATTTTGATATTTTCTGTGATTTTATTTTTTTTACAACAAAATAACTTTTATTTTAACTCTTTTCTAAAAGTTATGAAATATAGTTAACTCCATAATCACCATATTTTAAGATATGTACATCCTCGTAGCTTGCCGTAATGAAATTTTCCTAAATTATAATTACTTTCCATCCTAATTTCCCAGGTGTGTTAAAACTGTAATTATGTTAGAAATTGAACAAACTTTCTTAAGTATTTGCAAGTGGATTAATATAGTTGTTATTTCGCGAATTCATAATTTGTCCCACTCCTAACCTTTCTTAAGTTGCCTTTAAATGTCGTTATAATCTTAGACAAGGAAAGGCGTATTGCAAATAAAAATTTTACGCTGCTGCCAAAGTTATGAAAGCTAAAATGATGTTCTCGTCAACGAGATAGGAAAAACAAACAACCCCCCACTGTAGTCCAGGGCGCATCTGTTTTGAGATGGACGTTGAGAGGTGACTCAAATTTTTTTGCAGAAATTGCTTGAAAATAAATCGAATAATAATATTTGAGTTATCCTCCCTCTCAAAAAGGTCCGGAACATTGTTTAAATAATCAAAATGTCAAAAATTTAAGGAAAAATTTGATTTTTTTCTTGGTTTTTTGATTGTAACTTTAAAAGTATTCATTTCCGAGAAAAGTTGTACTGACATAAAAGTTGCGTAATTAAATTTCCTACAATATAGAATTGGTTAAAAATTTCAAAAATAGTCACCCTAGTTGCAAAATAGCAATAATTGAGAAAAAAACCATACAAAAACAAGTATCCGCATTTTACGTTTTTCAACCATTTATGCTACACTTAGGACCTTCATATTTCACCCAGAAAAACTTTATGATACAGTAAAACAATACTGTAAATTTCATTAAGATCGGTTCAATAAATTTTGCAAAATAAATTTTGCAGTCCAGCTTTCACAAAAAAAATTCATTTTTTCAAAATGTTACAGGACTGAAAATAAAGCAGATAGCAAGTTGATTTTTTTTTGCTAATGGAAGTGTACTGTACCTTTTATTTGCAATTTTCAAAATTAAAATCTATTAATTACCACGGCGTCAGAAAATTTTTGAAATAAACAATAATTTTTGGTGCTACGCGCAGGACAGCGGTGTTCGATTCACACAAGTTGATTTCCACCAAAATTTCTTCCAATCTTTATCTAATATATTATTTTCTTACTCTATATTTTGTTGTATTTTAATATTTTAATTCCATAAAAATCAAACTAACTTTATTATTGTTTGTGAAATATTGTTTAAACAATTGCATATGTTTAAAAATAATAAACTTTTATTATTTAAGTTAAAATATATTAGCAAAGAAAGTTTTTGCTAATAAAAGTGTTTTTTCAAAGGATAGAGTGTGTGTTTTTATTTTGCAATAAACAATTTATTTATTTATATCGAAATGTAATAAAAATTAAAATGTATCAATCATTATCAAAGGTCATTGGAATGCCCAATCAAAACAAACTATCCGCTGTCTGCGCGTAGCACCAATAATTAATGTTTATTTAAAAAAATTCCTGACGCCGTGGTGTTAACCGATTTTAATTTTGCAAAATTGCAAATGAAAGGTACAGTACACTTCTATACACAAAAAAATTTTCAACTTGCTATCTGCTTTATTTTCAATCCTGTAACATTTTGAAAAAATGATTTTTTTTTACGAAAGCTGGATTGCAAAATTTATTTTGCAAAATCTATTGAACCGATCTTAATGAAATATACAGTATTGTTTTACTGTATCATATAGTTTTTCAGGGTGAAATATGAAGGTCCTAAGTGTAGCATAAATGGTTGAAAAACGTATAATGCGAATACTTGTTTTTGTATGTTTGTTTCACAATTATTGCTATTTTGCAACAAGGGTGACTATTTTTTAATTTTTGAAATTTTTAACCAATTCTATATTGTAGGAAATTTAATTACGCAACTTTTATGTCAGTACAACTTTTCTCGAAAATGAATACTTTTAAAGTTATAATCAAAAAACCAAGAAAAAGATCGAATTTTTCCTTAATTTTTTGACATTTTGATTATTTAAACAATGTTCCGGACCTTTTTGAAAGGGAGGATAACTCAAATATTATTATTTGATTTATTTTCAAGCAATTTCTGCAAAAAAATTTGAGTCACCTCTCAACGTCCAAATGTACTAATATTTTTACAGATGCGCCCTGGTCTACTGGGGGGTCGCGTTAAAAAGCTGGGGGTCGCGAAATTATTTGTGACGGGTAGCTTTTTCAGGACGACAGACTCAGTAAAACACAGGTTAAAAACAAAGTAAATATATTTAGGATAATATTTATATACAGTTCAAAATAAATAAAATGAAATATAACTCTATCTTCTGCAAAGAAAAATAACATTATACTTATTACTGTCATCAAAATATAATAACAATATTAGAATAAGACAATACACAACACAATATATACAATAGCAATCAAGTTACACGGAATCAATCTATCTACACACTCAGTTTCGGAGCTTATCACATTTCAATCCAATGCGATAACAATCGTTATATCACTTATAACGTGACGTTATATAACCAATAACAACGGAAAAATGGGAAGAATATTTTAAAAAATTACTAACAGAACAAAGACCAGAATTTGTTAAATTGAAGACAACACGATAGGTATACATATAAATTCATCACCATTACAAATAAGTAAATCAGAGATGGAAGAAATAACCAAATCTCTGAAAAATGGAAAATCCCCTGGTCCTGGTGACATCCCTGCAGAATTAGTGAAAGCCGGCACAGACAAACTCCAAGAACAGCTAAGAAAACTCTTCCAAGACTGCAAAAATTAAAACTGGATCAAGGATGTCTGAGGGATTTAAGGTCACGAAAGGATTGAAGCAGGGTTGTTGTATTTCGCCTACCCTTTTTAAAATTTTTCTGGAACAAGCACTCAAGCTGTGGAAAAGAAAATGTAATGACATGGGAATCCCTCTCAATAACGATACGACACTATACACTTTATGTTTCGCTGATGACCAAATTCTGATTGCTCAAGATCATGACGACTTAAGTTACATGATGCGGAAGCTAACAGAAGAATATAACAAATGGGGTCTCGAAGTCAACATTAAGAAAACTGAAGCCATGTGTATTGGAGGAACAAAGCAGTCCATTACATTAGACGATGGGGTAGAAATTAAAGACTGCGATGAATACAAGTACCTGGGCATGAAGATAACTCAAGATGGAACACTCGATGCTGCTATAAAAGACAGAAACATGCCGGGTAGAAAAGCCATATCCATGATGAACGGCATTCTGTGGGACCAGACAATATCTAAAGCGAACAAACAGCTCATATACAATAGCATACTTAAAAGTATAATCACATATGGCAGTGAAGTTTGGCCACTGAAACAAAGAGCGCAGAAAATGTTACTAGTAACAAAGGTAGAAAAGCGATATCCATGATAAACGGCATTCTGTGGGACCAGACAATATCTAAAGCGAACAAACAGCTCATATACAATAGCATACTTAAAAGTATAATCACATATGGCAGTGAAGTTTGGCCACTGAAACAAAGAGCGCAGAAAATGTTACTACATATTAACAGAAATGGACTTCTGGAGAAGAGCAGCAGGCAAATCAAGAAGAGATCAGATACCGAACAAGAGAATACGAGAAATGATGGGAGTAACACATATAATAATTGATGACATAAAAACAAAGCAACTGGTATGGTACGGCCATGTACAGAGAATGCCAGATAATAGGATCCCTAAACAGATTTTGGCATGGACACCACAAGGGAGAAGAAAAAGAGGAAGGCCGAGAAGACGCTGGAGGGAGGGAATTGAAAAAGAATTAGAGGAAAGAGAAATCCCTCCAGGTCTATGGTTAAACAGAGAAGAATGGCGGTTAGGAGTCGGAAGGCGTCGGAGAACGCTGTAAACCGATAGTAGTAGTAGTAGCGATAACAATCAAACAGCGACACACAGTCGCCCATCCATAGTCTCCAGATCAGCCACTACCGCTCACTGCGGATACTATTCCGGCGAAACGCCTCTTCAATACGGAGCGCGCCCACCTCGGCAAAGTTTCAATTAAATCCATTGCATTTCTGCCGTTTTGAGTCCTTCTTGGTTTAACACGCCAAGAAGAACTGATTTTATTATTCTCCTTGCTCGTCTTAAATACACTCTCGGTAGCCATCTTTCCTTTGGCTTCGACTAGTGGTGGTACGTAGGGGAGCTGCGCCACTATGGACACTCGTTCGATCTGGACCTGTCGAACGCCGGCTGCAGGCATCATATCATTACAGATTTCGAAAACAAAAAAACTTCGTTTACAAGGATGTTGATGCATTGTAATTTAACAATCAAGCCAAATCGATGTTATATGATCCTATGGTGTTGGTCATATCGGTACTTATAGCAATGCATTTCGCACAATGAATATGGTATTTATAAGTGTTTTGCATAAAAGTTTTACCTTCTGGTATTTGATTCTAGTAGGAAACGAAATAAAATGTCTTCTGTGATGTAATTTTTGCGGTTGTACTTTATGGATGTTATAAACTGGACACAATTTATAAGCATATATCTGTAGATTCGCCCATCTGATGAGTGAACATTTTTGATGTTTTTAATATTTTGTTCTCCAATATAATATTCTGCCATGTCAGTAATTTATTTGAATAGTACATATTCTAATAGAAAGAGATATCTCTATAAATTAAATAATAAATCTAATATAAATTAAAAAATCGCTTCTGGGTTGTGAAACCTTAAGGTGAAACAGTAGCGATCAACAGGTAGCGAAAACGCGTTCCAGGATTGCGGCTGTAATTTTGAATATTTTTTCGAGATATTTGGTACACGTATTCGTAATGTAATAAAGAATGGCGGTACAGAGCCCAATTTGAAAAATATATTAATATGTGGAAATTACTCTGTAATTAAATACAATATTAAAAAAACGAGCCTGTACCGCCATTAAGAAGAACAAAAAAATACAATTTCTTCAAATAAACTTTTTTATCCGATGCCTAGATTTTGTGTCATTTTGGAACTACTAATGAAATAAAAAAATTTAATAGTTCCAAAATGACACAAAATCTAGGCATCGGATAAAAAAGTTTATTTGAAGAAAGTGTATTTTTTTGATCTTCTTAATGGCGGTACAGGCTCGTTTTTTTAATATTGTATTTAATTACATAGTAATTTCCACATATTAATATATTTTTCAAATTGGGCTCTGTACCGCCATTCTTTATTATATTACGAATACGTGTGCCAAATATATCAAAAAAATGTTCAAAATTACAGCCGCAATCTTGGAACGCGTTTTTGCTACCTGTTGATCGCTACTGTTTCCTCTTAACTTTACTTCAGAGAATTTTACAGGCTTCTCTTTTTTATCTGTATGTTTTCTATTTTTTTGTGCTGAAGTAGTTTCGACGACTTCATACTTTGTTTTTGAAGTTATACTTCTTTAGGCGCGATTGAGAGTAACATTTCATAATACTACGCGCATGCGCACACAGACAGTATGGCGTTTATTTGTTAAATCTTTCTAGTTATGTAACAGAATCTTCGGTAGTCAGTGCAAGAAAAGGTGTGAAAAGAATATATTAGTGTTTTTAGTAAATATATTTATTATAATTTTTGTGTCTTTGGATTTGTCTTCCTCCGGAGTAAGATGAGTATTATTAAAACATTTTATTGTATATTTATTATACATCACCTTGTCTGTTTGTTACCGTGAATTGTCATTAGGTACGTTCGAACCGATACAGACACAGTCGTCGTAGCGTATTTGGTATAGCATTCGACCAGAGATCGAGAGGTCTTGAGTTCGAATCCAGTGCAATCCTATACTTTTTTTATTTTTTTTTTTTTTTTGAAAGAGGTAAGCAAAAAATTAGTTTGGTGTTTAAAAAAATTAAAACAAACTTTTTAAAGTATATTTATTTTTAAGGAATCATATAATAGAAGTATAACTTCTTACGTGCGTACAAGGTACACACACATTCTTTTTTTACATTTACTGTAAAACCATATTTGGGATACTCCTCACTGTAAAATCTGTTTTTCCTGTTGTTATTTTTATTACCAGCCGCAAATGGTTCTAACAATATTTTTAAAAATATATCCATGTCTAATAAAATAACAAAAATTAAAGAACGAACGTAACACAACGCAACGTTTTTTTTTTTTGTTTAATCACGTTTTCTCGCTTATATAACGTCGAATTTACAATTCCATAAAAATCCACGCACTAATGTAGTGCTCTCTTTATTAAATATGGAAGGAAAACGTAAGAAGAAAGAAATGGTATAACTAACTAATAGGCCTTTTCATCAACAGTCATGTGTCGTATAATATTAAGATGTCTACGTCATACGTCTTTGGTTTGTATCATTGGTAATACCAATAAAGTATGACGTAGATATATTAATATTAGACGGCACATGACAGAAGCTCGAAACAAATGACAATCGATGAAAAGTCCTATAGATGACGCAAGCAAAAACATTTTTCTCTATTAAACAACGATACCAAATTTAGATAGTATACTAGATATTTCCCTTAATTTGACAAGTTATTAAATGGTGAATGAACTGGGTATGATAAGACAATGGGATCGCCAACTATTTTTTTCTCAAAAGGTGCCAACTAAGAAAGTTTGGAAAGTTTGCTCGTGCCATACGGTAAGTACGGCACCAGCAGCTGTCAAACTTCCAGAACGACTTAGATGTGAGTAGTTTATCCATATGTGGGAACTTTCAGTGTAACTGATTCTGCTAATCCGTATGATTTAAGAAGGTTGCTAATACCACCCATTAGCTAGTCGGAAACTTCATGGCGAAAATAAAAGAATCTAAATATTTTGTCTAAAAAACAAAATAAATCAGACCAAAAAATAGATTCTTCTTTTATTATCATCACACTTTCCCGATTTTGTCATGGCCTGTGATCATTAAGTACCTATGTAATATGCAAATCTAAAATATTAAACAAAATATTCAAATCCGCATATAAACTGGTAAAATCATTGTTTATGTGTGTAATGTTCGGCTAATATGTTCATTTTTCCTCGTTGAAAGTAATCTCGCACAACAGGCTCAAACTCATTCAATTTTCTGGAGGATATTCTGGAGACATAGAGTCGATTCTTCATCTTGTGTAATCACTATTTGGTCGTCAGCAAAACCTATGGTATATAGGTATTCATTTCTTACTGGTATACCCATTCCTTCGTGCTTTTTTTCCATGGTTTTTTTAAGCAATATTCTGAACAGTGTAGGAGATGTGGAGCATTGTAGCAGTACCTTTGTCATCTTAAATAGACTGCATATTCTATTGCTCGTTTTGATAGCTACTTTGTGATTCTTGTAGAGTGCTTTTACTGCTTTTATTGATGTTCGTGTAACTTCGATATCTTCCATTATTTCCCATAGCTTGGTTCCAGGTATCGAGTCACAGATATTCTTAAGATCTGCAAAATCCAGATGAACGAATCTATTTTTTGCCATTATTTTTCCTATTAGTTGTTCCACCGTGTGAATGTGACCTAAGCATGCTTTTCCCGCTGTGAACCCTGCATGGTCTTCTCCGATTTTCTCCTTTAGCTGTATTTCTACGTTTCTCTTTATGGTCTTTCCATACAGTCTACTTATAAGTGATAGTATGCTGATTCTTCGATAGTTTTTGCAGATTTTTCTTTTTCCTTTCTTATATATTGACGTCATATATGCTTGAGTCCATTCCGCTGGTCTTCTCCTTTCAGTGCTCACTCTGTATCATGCATTGTTTAGGATTTTGATCGTTCTTTTTACCTCTTCTTCTTCTTAAAGTGCCTATCCATTCCGGATGTTGGCGATCATCATGGCTATCTTGACTTCTTAACAGATATCTATCTTAACAGTTCAGTGGTATTCGTGTTATACCACTTTCGTAAATTATGAAGCCAGGAAATGCGTCTTCTTCCCGGTCCACTTTTATCTTCCCTTGTAGAATCAGTTGGAGAAGGCCGTAACGCTCTTTTTACCTAAACTAGGATTAATTCGATTTCATCATGTGTATAATCGGTTTTCGGTTAGCAATTTTTTATAGTATTCTTACTATTCTTTTTTTTATTCTTCTGATCTTGATTTTCTCTGGTTTATTTCTTTGGAGCGACTTTAAGATACGCCATGACTCTGAATTTCTCGTGCTTCCTATGTGTGGTTCTGTCTATGTACATGTGTTTTCCCATTTTTAATTTTTTTCATGCGCCTCTTTTCTTTTTACTTATTTCTCTATTTTTTTCCTGTATAGTTCCAAGTCCTCATCTAATAAGTGTGCATACAAACTTGTAAAAAGCATTGTTTTATGAGTGTAATGTTCAGATAATATGTTCATTTTTCCTGTTTGAAAGTACTCATTCAATTTTCTGCAAACTCTACGTACATTCTTATCTAGACAATTTTAGTAGGTCCTTGAAATAGAGCCCGCCGTGAAAAGATATCCCAATCAAGATTTTTACGTCTTTTTCTCCCAATCCTTTATCTTTCCAGCAAAAAACCTACCTTAATCTCTTCCCGGACGAAATGAATTATAGGTAATTCAGGATACTCTAGGCACTTAGAGTCGATTCTTCGTCTTGTGCAATCCCTATTTGGTCATCAGCAAAACTTAGAGTATATAGGTATGCGTTTTTTACTGGTATACCCTTCCCTTCGCGCTTTTTCTTTTCATGGTTTCAGGGTTTTTTGAAGGAATATTCTGAACAGCGTAGGAGATGTGGAGCATTGGAGCAGTACCTTTGTCATTCTAAATGGACTGCATATTCTATTGCCCGTTTTGATAGCTACTTTGTAATTCTTGTAGAGTGCTTTTACTGATTTTATTGATGTTCGTGGAACTTCGATATCTTCCATAACTTCCCATAGCTTGGTTCTAGGTATCGAGTCATAGGCCTCTTAAGATCTACAAAAGCCAAGTGGACGGGTTATTATTTTTGGCCATTCTTTTTCCTATTAGTTGTTCCACCGTGTGAATGTGATCTAAGCATGCTTTTTCCGCTGTGAACCCTGTATGGTCTTCTCCGATTTTCTCCTTTAACTGTATTTCTGCGTTTTTCTTTATGGTCTTTCCATGCAGTCTGCTTATAGGTGATAATATGCTGATTCTTCGACAGTTTTTGCAGTTTTTTTCTTTTTTCTTTCTTATATATTGATGTCATAATATATTCTTCTCCATTCAGTGCTCTCTCTGTATCATGCGGAATAGCTTTTCCGATCCGTGTTTTTTTATTAATTTGGTATTCCGTCGAGGCCTTCTGCTTTTTTATTGTTTAGGATTTTGATCGCTCTTCTTCTTCTTAAAGTGCCTATCCATTCCGGATGTTGGCGATCATCATGATTATCTTGACTTCTTAACAGATGTCTATCTTGACAGTTCAGTGGTAGTCGTGTTATACCACTTTCTTAAATTATGAAGCCAGGAAATGCGTCTTCTTTCCGGTCCTCTTTTATCATTTACCTTCCTTTGTAGAATCAGTTGGAGAAGGCCGTAACGTTTTTTTTACCTCAGCTAGGATTAATTCGATTTCATCATGTGTATAACCGGTTTTCGGTTAGCAATTTTTTATAGTATTCTTACTATTCATTTTCTTTGATTATTCTGATCTTTATTTTCTCTGGTTTATTTCTTTGGAGCGACTTAAAGGTACGCCATGACCCTGAATTTCTCATTCCTGCTATGTGTGGTTCTGTCTATGTAAATGTTTTTCCCATTTTTATTTTTTTTTTTTCATGTGCCACCTTTCTTTTTACCTACTTCTTTATTTTTGAAGTTATACCTCTTTACGATCGAGAGTGAAATTTTATAATGCTGGGCGCATGCGCACACAGACAGTATGTAGTTCGTTGCTAATCTTTCAAGATATGTATGTATCAGCGCTGTCAGCGCAAATAAGTCATTAAAAGCATATATTAGTGTTTTTAGTAAATATATTTATTATAATTTTTGTGTCTTTGGATTTGTCTTCCTCGAGAATAAGATATTTTATAATAATAGTAAGTATATTTCTAAAAATAAAACTATGTTTATTTTCAATAAAACCACATTTAGTTATTTTAAGTTATTTATAGTTTTAGGTGGCATGACTGTGTAATTTTAGTTTCAATGACATTTGTAAATTATTTGATAGTTGTCAAAAACTCATAGCGTAAGAAATAGCATTGTTCTTGATTCTTTTTTAGGTTTGTATTTTTAAGTTATTTTAGTTATTTTATATTAGTGTTTATAATCTTTATTGTACATATTGTAAATAAACTCTTTTTAGATGAATTCATACTACTATCTCTTACAAGAATAAGAGTAGGAAACAACTCTTATAAATCAAGAACTTACGCTGACCAAGCGAAAATAGAGATAAAAATAGATTTTCAAGCCGTTATATGTACAAATTAAGGATGAATATTGCATCAATGAGAATTTTTATTGCTATAGAAGCAAGCAGTAGTGATAGTAAGAATAATGTATATAAATTTAAGTGGGTGCAGCCAACAGAGTCCCGTTTCTATTATGAAATGCCTGCTGAAAAGCAACTTCAAGATTATCATTCTGAACTATTTCGTCTGAAAAAAGTAAAAAATGTTTTAGCATCTATGAAATCAAGAGGATGCTTTAGAACCTTAGATGATAATTTGAAAGTGATTTATTTTGATTCAGATGGTGATGTGGTTTATCAAAATGAGTACCTACAACAGACCTTATTACCAGTGTATGAGAAGAAAGAAGCGATTGAACAATCTCCACCATTAGTCGAGTTGCTTCAGAAACTTGGTGAAACTAGTATACCTAAAGTTGAAAAGAAAAATTACAAAAAAATAAAAGATGATTTCGTACTTCGAAATTTTGATGGTAAAAATGTTCCAATTAATTCATGGCTCAAGACCTTCGAATCAGAATGTTCGCGATGTGAGGTGGAAACTGATAAAGACAAGATTTTGATTCTACGTCTGTTTCTTGATGGAATAGCAAAGGAATGGTTTGAATCAAAAATAATAACATTAGGCTTAGATAACAGTTTTGAGGTATGGAAAGTTAATTCTTTTGATAGTTTTTGTGAAACAGGTTGGGATAATCATAGAAAAGCTTATTCTTTTAAGTATATAGGTGGTAGTCTTGTTGATTATGCATTTCGCAAAGAAAATTTATTGCTAAATATCAAAAATGATTTTCCTATTGATATATTAATTGATTTAATTGTGACAAATTTGCCAATTCATATACAAAATAATATTAATAAAGCTGAGGTTACAACAATGGAAAAATTGATAGGTGAGTTACGAAAATTGGAGAGTTCAGTTATAAGCAAGAAGAATAAATCAGAGACAAACACAAATTTTGTACAAATAGCTACCAAAATTAAATACAATAATACCAAAAGAAAAAAATAGTTGTCAATATTGTGATAAAAAAGGATTCCCTGGGAGGTTTCATCCAGAGGCAATGTGTCGTTTAAAGCAAAAAGATAGAAGGACAATACAAGAAAAAAAATCAAATGATATTCAATATGTTAATAATATTGCTATACAGGAGACATTAAATGAAACGGTAACCGACCAAAAAAACTGAATTTGCTGCCATTGATCAAATTAAAAGTATTCCTAAATAATAGAGAATTATGTGGAATCTATGACCCAGGTTCGAATGTTACTCTTCTGAATTCGAAGGTAGCAGGTAAGTTGGGATTAGTTATTCATGAAGATAGGAATATGTTTAAAACGATAAATGGCAGAACAAATTTTACAGGAAAACTAATTGCAAAAATGAAAATTAATAAAATTGAGAAAAATGTTAATCTTTTTGTAATTAATGATGAATATTTCGAGTATGATATTCTACTTGGATTGGATTCTATTTTGAATTTTCAAATGAAACAAGATTTTGATTTAGAAATTTATCAAAGATTAGATCTAGATATTGAAGAGAAGATTGAAAAGTTTAATCACAATGTTAATTTGACAGAATATTCAATAAACTTTAATGAAGGAATTCCCACAGAGCTTTTTGAAGCAAAATTAGAACATTTAAAGCCAGATGAAGAATTAGGAGATATGACTCATTTTTTTCACAATTTGATTTCGACATTAAATATGAACCTGGAACAGAAAATGTAGAAGCAGACTGCCTTTCTAGAAACCCAGTTTTGTAAAATATGGAAAATTCAGAAACATTTATAAAAACAGTGAACCTAGTGACATTAACTGAGATAAAACAAGACCAGAATAATAATCGACAAGCTATAGATAAAATGATAGGAACAATTTCAAACCAAGATGTATTCTATAAATTAAGAAAGAACCAGAAAAAAATAATATTATCCAAAGATTTTGGAGTGGAGTTAATAACAAAAATTCACAAATTTTATGGTCATATTTGTGCTGGTAAAGTAATTAACAAAATTAGGAATTTTTACTACATTATTTAAATTTATTAATTATCTTATTTAAATTAGAACATTTAAAGTATTTTTGTATACTTCACTTGGTCTATTAAAGTCAGTATGTATGAGAAATCTTGTAACCTGTCAAAGCAAAGGGAACATAGCTCAGTGGTAGAGCGTGTGATCGGAGATCGAGAGGGCCCGAGTTCAAATCCCGGATGATTCATATTCTTTTTTTTTTATTTTTGATATATTATATATTATATTATATACTGTTAAGTATATTAATTTCGTTAAAATCATAATAATAGAAGTATAACTTCTTAAGTGCGTACAAAGTACACACACATTGTTTTTTTTTTCCTGTATAGTTCAAAGTCCTCATCTAATAAATGTGCATACAAACTTGTAAAAAGCACTGTTTTATATGAATAATGTTCGGATTATATGTTCATTTTTTCCTGTTTGAAAGTAATCTCGCGCAACAGGCTCAAACTCATTCAATTTTCTGCAAACTCTACGTACATTCTTATCTAGACACTTTTAGTAGGTCCCTGAAATATAGCCCGCCGTGAAAAAATATCCCAATCAAGATTTTTACGTCTTTTTCTCCCAATACTTGTAACTTTCCAGCAAAAAAGCTACCTTAATCTCTTCCCGGACGAAATGAATTATAGGTAATTCGGGATATTCTGGGCACATAGACTCAATTCTTTTCGAGGAGCGCAGAGTTTAAATAATGCATTTTACTGCTCTGTTGGTGAGACAGATTTCGAGTAAATTTAATTTTTGAGGAAGAAGTTTCAGCGATTTTTACTGGCGGAACAAGCTCGGGAAAGAACTTTACCACCAACGTCTCAGAAAGCCTCTTTGCCTTTTATCCTTTTAGGTGCGGTCGGGTATAGAGAGTGCAAAATGAATTATATACTTTGTTTTTTTACTATTTATGTATTCGTTTTGTGAATTTAAAGTTTTCGTTAAAGTTTTCGATATAATTCCTAATTAGAATGGGCGAGTGGTAAAATTCAATTCCAAAATGTATAATACAGAGACCACGTAAAGTGTGAAAACATAAAAATAATGGATATGTGTATTAGATGGACCAGCGATTTAAAATTTGATATTTTCGACGTCTATCCTCATCCGTCTATCTTCAATGCCCTTCCACCAGTCTCCTCGTTGTTTTTTCTCTACCTCTCCTTCTTCTTCTCCTTCTCCTTCTCCTTCTAGCAATTATATATCTCCAGCCATAACTGTTCCTTCCGACCACATATACTCCGTTTTTGACACCTGGTAACCTTAAGTCTCCTTCCTCTTCTTCAATAGCTCTTCTCCAACCGCCTTCCAATTTCTCCTCCAACATATCTTTTGGATCATCATATTTGTCCATTGTGTCACATCCTCCGTGTTCAGGCGAGGATCTAGAAATTCATAATAGAAGGGGGGGCAGACTTACCTGAAATACAGTGATGCCACAATCAAATACCTGTCACAATACCTGTGAAATCTACCGATCTACCTAATTCTCCGTTTTTTCTGCCACAAAATCAAAATTCTTAATTTTCAAATTAATCTGCCGATTTTTTTTTTCTACCGAAAAATCAAAATTATTATAAAATTTTTTAGCGGATAGATTTGGCAACAGAGTTTAATCAATTTTCAAGAATTCTTGAATTGCTTTTACTAGCTTGTGACACAAAGTGCGAACGAGCAGATACGGATTTACCGATATCAATTTTATGACCAGTCCTTTGTCCTTTTATATTAATATGATTTTGGGAGTAAAATGTATCTACCTGAATCTGAATAGTGAATACTGAAGGATTGTGGCTTATTTTGATATAGAAGATAATTCCAAACTAAAAATAGTATTTACATATATTAAAATCTTAAAACAGGAGAAATTTATTTTGCACCTTTTTAACTTACAGTATTTCGACATAACTAAAGAACATTAAAACATTTTCTCATTCTCAATTACTCCAATATCCGACATTGTTTTGTTTTTAAACGATTATAAAAATCATGTTTTTGCCTATAAAACATTCCTTGTAGATTTTAGAGAAAAATGTTTCAAATAAATATTCTAGATCTTAATAGTTTCTAATTTGAAATACATAAACAATTGGAGATAATTGCAAAAAACCCTTATTTTTGCAGTAATTTATAAATGTTAATAACTTATAACTATTATTCATTATAAAAAATTTTTTTAACTTGTTTAAACAATTATACAGCTTTCAAATAAGAATATTTGTATATTGAACGTTAATAGGTACACGTGTGGAAAGTTTTTTTTTAAAGTCTACAACAGGAAAAAATATGCAGTTTTATTTTATTATAAATAAATTAATTCCTTATAACAAAACTAAAGCATCCTTGATATTTAGTGTTGCGTTAGTGAGACGGCTCTAAACGAGTTACTTTGGATTAAAAAAAAAAAGGAAGAAAATTGCTCTATAATACCTAGAAAGCCGAGAAAATACATTTTTTAAGGTATACCGATTTTGAACTTTGAATGATTTTTATGACGAATGGTGATTATTGATCATTATATGATGATGAATGTAGTTTATTTTTGAAAGAATAAAAAAAAGCAAAAATGAAATCTACCGAAATTTGACGATTTCTACCGAAAAAATAGGAGCAGTATCCCGAAATTTTATCCAAGACCTGTGGCAACACTGCTCAAATATTATATTTTCCAGATTTAGCCATATGACTCACACTTACTCTAAGGATAAAATACACTATATAATCCCAGATACCTATTGTATCAAAAGGATTTATAGACAATTCACGGCTATTAATCTCACTGGTTTACCATAAAGATTAACCTTTCTACCATCAATGGGTAGGTACCCAATGATTATCTAGTAAAATACAAATTTTTATATCTTTATTGTATCGCAAATCTGAAACGTGACTTTTCATGAGATAAGGTTTATACCCAGTGTAATGTATTTGCATTTTAAATATCATTTTTGTTATTCTTTGAATTGAGAAAAATATTTCCGTTGTTTATAGTTTCACCGGTACCCAAACAAATGCGCCTGCAGATTATTTTTCAAGGAAGGGTGTTTTATGAGATTTTATGGCTTCTTTCAATTCTTTGGAAGCGGTTGTCGTGAAATTTAGTGTTTAGTACTAATGGCTTAAAGTTTAGAGTTTAAAATTTTATATTTTCGACGTCTATCCTCATCCGTCTATCTTCAATGCCCTTCCACACAGTCTCCCCGTTGGTTTTTCTCTACCTCTCCTTCTCCTTCTCCTAGCAATTCTATGTCTCCAACCATTCCTGTTCCTTCCGACCACATATACTCCGTTTTTGACACCTGGTAACCTTAAGTCCTCCTTCTTCTTTTTCAATAGCTCTTCTTCAACCGCCTTCCAATTTCTTCTCCAACATATCTTTTGGATCATCATATTTCTCCATTGTGTCACATCCTCCGTGTTGTTCCATTCTACTTGCCATTTTTCAATAGACCTTTTCCTTTCCTATCTTCTCTCGGCTATATTACCCACAAAAAAAAGTAAAAAAATAAACAACAGATTACCTGATAAAATGACAATTTTCACAGCTGACTCATTGCAATCAAAGAAGCATATAAAATATGTATTAATCTAAAAGAACTCAATTATGGTATATTTACAGACTGCCAAAGCATTGTAAAGAAACTGAAATATAATGTACATAATTTTGCAGAAAATTATATCATCAGTGACATCATAGCAGTGAACAATGAAGCTTTGAAATCGGGCAAAAATATAATATTGTGCTGGATAAAAGCACACATTGGTATAAAAAAACAACAAAATAGTAGATGATCTAGCTAAAAAAGCAACAATAAAGGAATCCGCTCTGCAAACCTATCAACTTCCTATGGGAGACATAATATCTACTATCAGATCTATCAAACGGACGAAATGGCAGGACCAATACAACAATTCAGATAAAGGAAATTATTACAAAAAAATCCAGCCTACACTTCTTATCACGACATGGTTTATAGTATAGTATAGTTGATCCAAAAGATGGCATAACCCAGACATCCAAAGTGAAAGTTATCCTTCAACACCAAATTGTTCTATATGGTCCTCACAATGTCCAGAAAAAAGTCACACCATTTTGAGCGTCGGGTTTGGGGGGAGAGGGGGAGAAATCGGTAAATTCGTAGTTTTTTAAGTTTTTCGCCAATATTTCTAAAACTATGCGGTTTAGCATGAACAACCTTCTATACAAAATTGTTCTACATTAAATTTGAAATAAAAAAGGCCCTATGCATAATCTTTCTAAAATGAATGGTACCAACGGAGTATACCTGGTCCAAAAAAAGCCCTAACCCAAACATCCACAGTAAAAGTTTTCCTCCAACACCAAAATGTTCTATATGGTCCACATATTGTTCAGTAAAAAGTTACACCATTTTGAGCATCCGGTTTGGGAGGGAGATGGGAGAGAAGCCGGTAAATTAGTAGTTTTTTACGTTTTTCGTCAATATTTCTAAAACTATGCTGTAGCGTAAACAATGTTATATACAGAAATGTTCTACATGAAATTTAAAACAAAAAATGTTTTATACATAATTTTTATAAAATCAACGGTTCCAGAGTTACGGAGGGTGAAAAGTCGAGGTTTCCGATACTTTTTATATTTTTTGGGCAATATTTATGATATAACTATACCAAAAACCCAGACATCCAAAGTGAAAGTTATCCTCCAACACCAAATTGTTCTATATGGTCCACATAATGTTCAGAAAAAAGTCACACCATTTTGAGCGTCGGGTTTGTGGGGGAGAGGGGGGAGAAATCGGTAAATATAAAAAGTATCGAAAACCTCCACTTTTCACCCTCCGTAACTCTGGAACCGTTGATTTTATAACAATTATGTATAGAACCTTTTTTGTTTTAAATTTTATGTAGAACATTTTTCTATAAAACATTCCTTACGCTAAAGCATAGTTTTAGAAATATTGACGAAAAACTTAAAAAAAACTACTAATTTACCGACTTCTCCCCCATCTCCCCCCAAACCGGAAGCTCAAAATGGTGTAACCTTTTACTGAACAATATGTGGACCATATAGAACAATTTGGTGTTGAAGGAAAACTTTTACTTTGGATGTCTGGGTTAGGCCTTTTTTGGACCAATTATACCATACTACCTCCGTAACTTTGAAACCGTTTATTTTAGAAGGGTTATGCATAGGGCCTTTTTTATTTCAAATTTAATGTAGAACAATTTTGTGCAGAAGGTTGTTCATGCTAAACCGCTTAGTTTTAGAAATATTGACGAAAAACGTAAAAAAACTACGAATTTGCAGATTTCTCCCCCCTCTCCCCCCAAACCCGACGCTCAAAATGGTGTGACTTTTTTCTGAACATTATGTGGACCATATAGAACAATTTGGTGTTGGAGGATAACTTTCACTTTGGATGTCTGGGTTTGGGTCTAACTATACATACTATTAATCAAGTTTCCAACAGAGGCTTTATCAAAACTATTTGTCGAATAAGAAGCAATCACTGTCTGACTCCAGTCTACAAAAGAGAAATAGGACTTGTAGATAATGATGAATGTTTATGTGGAGAGCAACTGATCTACAACATATGCTGTTAGAATGTCCTTTACATTTTATTGAAATATCAAATTTCTATACCAATCTAGTTCAAGTTAATGTACAATTTCCTTTTAATCTTACAATATATACCTTTTACAATCAAACAATCTAGATGTTTATAAAATTTTATACAACCATGTTAATTGTTTAAAATTAAAGCTCTGATAAAAAAAAATTTTAAAAAATAATAAAATAAAATAAAAAGTTACTAAGAAGAACTAAACCTCGGAGGGGTTGAATCGGGTTTAGGTCTTAGCGTAGTAAAAAAAATATACAAAACAAGCTGAAAATGCGAGCATTGTCATAACGAAAACTTTGTTTATTTACGTATTTTAATTCATAATATGGAAAATTGCTATTATGAAAAGTTGTTTAGAATTAATAATTATGTTTTAATGTGCAATTATATCATTCTAATTTAAATGTTATGAACTATAAAGGCACTTTACTCTTGATCTAAATTCATATATTTTATATGCCTCGTATAAAATTAATAAAATTTTATATTTGATGGTTGCATCTTAAATCTTAGACCATTAGGAGCTTTTTATGAAGAATAACTTTTCTTCGTCAAATTAAAAATAAAAGAGTTCTAAATGAAAATGTTGTTGGTATCCATAATTTGAGAAAAATCTTCAAAGATTTTTTTTTCATTAGAAGGATGTAATTGCACATATCAGACCATAATTTTTTATTCCAAACAATATTTCATGTAGTCGGTTCGCTGAACTCAGACACAACTGGCTAGTGATTTTAGTCAATAACTTTGCCAATTTGGCAAAAAAAAATTACTAAATAGTTAATAAGTATTAACTATTTATAATGGGAAATAAGCCAGAATATTGTTAAAAAATGATTTTTTATTAACGTTTCGACGCCCAAATCGGGTGCCGTTGTCAAAATACAAAATACTATTAACATAAACAAAAATGTTGTTGCTTAGTAAAAAAATTCTTCTAATAATTTATTTAATTTGACTCATTTATATCGGCAATTCAGATACATAATATGATACATTTTAAAGTAGAAGACTTTAAAATGATATTGCCAATATTTATGAGTTGCGTTCCTGGGACGACTTTACTGAAAGATAGTTCATTCGATTACATGAAATCAACCCCAACTCAAGAATATCCGTCACAAAAAATCATAGCATGTGATCTGTCTTTAAAAAGACAACCACATGCAACGGTGACATTAAAATTCTCGAGTTAGAGATCTCATAGTAAATCACGAGAGAAAACCAGGAAAAACCTCGTGATACTATCCCGCCATCGTAAGTATTTGGTCTTACATTTAATTTACTCTCAAAATTAATACCAAATTCTGACTTTACTTAAATTTTGTTTAAATTATAAATAATATCAATAATACATGGATATATAAGTAATACTAAAATATAAACTATGTACTAACTTGACTATCGACTTACTAATTGTGGTATTTTCTTTCTATTGACTTCCTCTTTCAGTATAGGTATCCACATCCTACTGCATTTCACCGAGGAATTTGCGACACAATTGGTTTCGTTTAGCATAATTAGAGCCGCTTCTTTGATTTTTCTCTTTTTACTATCTGTTTCTTTCAGGACTATACTTGAATCTCTCCACTGAACTCTATGTTCATTATCCCATGCGTGTTGACATATTTGAGATCTATCAAATTCTCTATTCTTAATAAAAAATCATTTTTTAACAATATTGTGGCTTATTTCCCATTATAAATAGTTAAAATTCTAAAAATGCCACAAGAAAATAGCTTCAGTTAATAAGTAGGTACTAAATAATTAGTAATTTTGCCAATTTTGGCAAAATTCGTAAAAAACAAAAAAATTACCTACTAAAATCACTAGCTAGTTGTGTCGAGTTTAGCGAACCGACTATAATAACAATTTTCAATAATTTCATAACGAATGGAACAGTCCATTTATCATTAAAGGGGTATACTCGTATAAACCATTTTAAAGCGGTTAATAAATTATTGCTTTTAAAATATACTCAAATTGTATTTTTGTACATCTTGTTTATTTTATATAATACCTAATTAAATTCACTATCAAATGTCATTGATATTTTATTAATACTTAATTTAAAATTTAGTTTGACATTCACGAAGTGTCAAACTCAAATACTGTAAATAACCTATGCTTTGCTTAACAAATCGAGATTAAAAAACTAGCCTACTAACTAGCAACGATTTCAGCTGAGGTGTAGTGTGTCGGCAGAAAATAAATGGATTGTGACGTCACATTTTAGACTTTGAGGTCAATTATCTCGAAGACTGCTAGAGATATCGAAAGAACGTTTTCAGATTTGGATTCAGAAGAAAAAACTACATAAGAATCCATCGATAAATCTGATCTGAGTATTGCAGGAGCGGCAACGCAATAACACACACACTTTTGCGAATTTATAAACGAAAAGTTTTCGTTGAAAATACATAAAAAAACAAAAGAAAAAAAAACAAAAAAAACTAAATAAAAAAATAAAAAAATATATAATAAAAAAATATAATAAAACAAAAATTGTTAAAAAATATAATAAAAAAAAACAGAGTAAAAAACTTAGTAGTAGTAATAGTTTTAAATTTAGATACCAAGCATTTATTTTGTAAAAGAGATAATTCAAAACACATTGACTGGCCAGTTGGTTGCTTAAACCAGTGCCAATAAAACACAAACACACATACACACACACTCTCGGCAATAGTAAGGTCTGGGTCCCTTCTCATTGTCATCATGTTTATAAATCTGGAATCTCTCGAAGTCTTTGTTTTTGATGTATATTTCATCCACTTTTATCCTCAAACTTAGTGATCTTTCAGTTTATCCCACATAAAAATTGTTTAATTTTTTGCATTCACAAGGTATTTTTTAGAAGCAGTTCTTTGATCTCTCGTATGGGTTGTTTGGTTTAGTTTGCGGAATGGATCTCAGTGTATTGGTTTTTTTGAATGTTGTTAGGATGTATTTATCTCAAAAAGATGGTTTTACACAGAATATAACAGACATTTTATAAAGACCATTAATCGGCTGAGAGCCAATCATGCTCTTACGCCATATTACATGCATAGAATCGGCTTGTCAGATACTCCCAATTGTACTTGTGGCAAAATCGGAGATCTAACACATGTCATATTAGAATGTCATTTAAACATAAATAACATAAACGACCTTTATAAAGAATTAAAAGATTTAAAATGTTTTTTCCCAATAAACCTTAATTCTTTAATATTTACAAATGATATGGAAATTCTTCATCTCATTTATTAACATGTTAAATTATGTAAATACAAGTTGTAAACGTAATATAATAGGCATAATTTGTTAATGTGGTTTGAAAAAATTAAAAAAAAATATATATATATATAAAACACATAATAAAATAATAACAAAAAAATAATAAATAAAAAAAAAGAAAAAAAATAGAAACAAACATAAAAAAAAGAAAAAAAATAGAAACAAACATAAAAAAAGAAGTGTTTCGTACAAATTAAAATATATATTAAAAAAACAGTAAAATAATTAAAAAAAAAACAAAATAAAAAAAAGCTACACAATGTACCAATGTATCTATAAAAATAATATTGTAGAATGTACTTATGTTTATAAAAAAATTTATGACTATGAATCTGCAATCAATCACAAACAAGTCTGGCTAATTGGCTCTGCCAAAGCCATTTTAAAAAAAAAAAAAAAAAAAAAAAAAAAAAAGGGGGATGTATTTATTTCCTGTCGTTTTCAATTTTTCTAATATGCCCTTTAGATATGGTATTTTTTCTTGTTAAATACCTTCTTATGAGCATTTCTGGATTGCTTGTGGTGTTGCGTTGTTTTCTTTTTTTAGTCGTATGAAATTCCTTATTTATAAATGACCATTTGAAACCATTTATTTTTTATTATTCGAAATCAACCGGGGATACAGGATGCAGCCAGAAAGCAGCTTCTTAACGAAAAGTCTTGGATTTAAAATATTGTAAGTATATTATTTTTATTTCAATAATTCTAATTGCATAAAAGTAGCAAACTTTGTATCCAGGGCTTTTCGTCTTCCTCGTATTACGAAATATGTCGCTGTTTTGCATCTCAAAAGGTGGAAACATTTCATCGCGATATTTTCCCTTAAATAGGCAGGATTGTTGATATTTGTTTCAGAGTTGTGACTGCATAGCTTCACTGAGGATGCATGAGGATGCTAAAATAGCTATATGGAGATGGTGGTCCAACTCTGAATCAAATAAAAACAAAAACTGCCTTTATCTTATTTGAAATCAGTTGCAAATTTAAGGACCTATGGCCCACAACCTAGGGCATTATATACAGGGTGTCCCGAAAAGATTGATCATAAATTATACCGCACATTCTGGGGTCAAAATAGTTCGATTGAACCTAACTTACCTTAGTACAAATGTGCTCATAAAAAAAGTTACAGCCCTTTGAAGTTACAAAATGAAAATCGATTTTTTTTCAATATATCGAAAACTATTAGATTTTTTATTGAAAACGGACATTATCATCCTTATGTCAGATACATCTTAAAACAAAATTATAGTGAAATTTGTCCACCCCATAAAAATTTTATGGGGGTTTTGTTCCCTTAAACCCCCCCCCCCCCAAACTTTTGTTTACGTTCCAATTAATTCATTATTGTGGTACCGTTAGTTAAACACAACGTTTCTAAAACTTTTTTGTCTCTTGGTATTTTTTCGATAAGCCAGTGTTTATCGAGATGCGGCTTCTTTCTAATATAATTACATAAAAATTTTCTGTGGGCTTTGCTCTTTTAAACCCCCCAAATGTTTGTGTACGTTCACAGTGTAAACACAGTGTTTTAAAACTTTTTGCCTCTTAGTCTTTTTTTGATAAGTAACCTTTTATCGAGATGTGGCTTCTTTTTCAAAATATACCTAAAAATGTAAATTATAAATAAATTTTCAGATTATAACAGGTCTCTATAATCGTACTTTTAACCATATACAAATATGTGGTGGATTCGTTAAATATTCAAAATATCTTCGATAAACACTGGCTTATCGAAAAAGTAATAAGAGGCAAAAAAGTTTTAAAAACATTGTGTTTAACTAATGGTAACACAATATTAATTTAATTGGAACGTATACAAAAGTTTGGCGGGTTTAAGGGAACAAAACCCCCATAAAATTTTTATGGGGTGCACAAATTTCACTTTAATTTTTTTTAAGATGTTGCTGTCAAAATAATGCCACATGTCCATTTTCAATAAAAAATCTCTAAGAGTTTTCGATATATGAAAAAAAAATCTATTTTCATTTTGTAACTTTTTTTGTGTGCACTATTGTATATAGGTATGTGAGATTCAATCAACCTATTCTTGACCCCATAATCTGTGGTATAATTTATGACCAATCTTTTCGGGACACTCTGTATAACAACACAAAAAATTGATCTTCTTGGCTAATTAGATAAATATAGATACATAATCATAGATATACGATAGATTGAACCTTTATAGATGTTGGCAATGGTCATAAAATTAGTTATCATAAAATTTCAATTTTTCGTTGTCAATTAAAAGCAATATGTACGTACACGTACATACTCATTGAGATACTGTAATAAAAAATATATACTTTTTAATATTCCAAATGTGAAATTCATTAAACAATGGCGGATGCTTAATTTATATCATTTCAAAGTAAAACTTTATATAATTACTTTTCAAAAAAAACGCAGATTCGTAGAACACGTTGGCAACCTGCCCTTTGCAATTAAAATTTGTTTTAATGTTACATAACAAACAAAGGGTTTGTTATTGTCCCGATCCTTTGAACCTTTTGAAAAGTATTGTACGAGTCTCTGTGTAATTTAAGGTTCATTAACATACGTTATTTAATAAAGTAATTTAAACCGCGAGTACCAAAAGATTATTTTGCTGTATAAACAATTATGTCTCCCACAAATAAACATAGGCTTTGATTTGTGTGAACATCTTGCTTGCTAAAAAAAAACAATTTTAATGTTAAATGAGGTAGCTACGAATAATTGTCCTTATTATGTATTTTGTGTTTTTAGAATTTTTTTGGCATTAGGGAGAATTCCCACATAATAGCCAGAATCATTAATTATATTACTAAAAAAAAGAATGTGTGTGTGTACTTTGTACGCACGTAAGAAGTTATACTTCTATTATATGATTTCAACGAAATTAATATACTTTTTATTTATATTTTATTTAAATATTAAACTAATTTATACTTACTACTTCTCAAACATTTTTATTAAAACAGTGCCAAAAATTAAAATAATAAAAGAATAAAACACACACAAACACATTAAAAATGCCACAAATGATTTCTGAACATTAATTGTCGGAAATTGTTTTTAACTAAATACGTATTTACTGAAAATAAAATTATATAATAAATATACTTACAATAATAAAATGTATAAAAAAAATAAAAAAATAAAAGTTTCTATTGGGATTCGAACCAACTTATCAACGCGGTTGGTATTGGGGTTCATTCGCCTAAACGCTTAGCCACGGAGACAATGTGTCATTATGTGCGAAGATCGACTAACTAAACGGATTAAACTTTTGACATTTTTGAATTAAAAATGATTTAGAATTGAAAAAGTACAACAAAACATAGAGTAAGAAAACAATATATTAGGTGAATATTGATAGAAATTTTGATGGTAATCAAATTATGTAAATAAAATTATTAGGTACATACTATGTATTTTGGTAGGTTCAAATAGGTAGGTACCAATGATACATTTACAATTATTACGTACCTGTTGCTTTTAAAATCTATTTAAAAGTCACTACAATTATAAACTTTTTTGTTTCTGTCCTCACAACAATACAACTAATATATTATACATTTGTTTACCTTCATATTGAACAATTATTTATTATTGACAGATCATTTCAACACCTAATCAGAGCCAGTATAACGACTAATACCATACTGTCGGTGTGCGCATGCGCGCAGATTAATATAAATTCACCCTCAATCTCAATCGCGCCTAAAGAAGTATAACTTCAAAAAGGTTTTAACAGGTGTTATACTCTTTTCGCCCAACGACAGATTAAAGCCATTTTAATTGACAACACAGGTTAACCCTCGGATAGGGTAGGTTAAAAATTTAGGAAAAACATGAGAAGTAAAATAAAGATGCTAATATAATTGAATTTTCGGTGTTTTAACGAAGTATAACAAACAATATATGTCTTTTTTATCTAAAGCCAGCAGATAGAATAATATTATATGGGCTTTCAATTTTTAATCGTAGAAGTTTTCTGGAAAATTCAATAGATTGCACCCTATATTTTATGCACTCAATGAAAATCTGGTTCCAGATCTCCGATTATGTTACGAACCTCGCAAAAATCGCTCTGGATTTTTTTTACCTTATCTTATGCAAATGTGCTGGATAACATGCGTGAGCAATCTTGATTCTACCGATGATAGTAGTTATACTTCTACGATTGTAATCATACCAATATAATTGTACCAAGGATTTCTTCTCAACTTGGTTTCTATTTTTGTATATCGAGTTGGATTTGCAAAATATTACTCTTGCCATAAGTATGTCAATTTCTTCAACATTTTTGTTTTGATAAATTTAGTTGTTCTTCTATTGTTAATTCACAATTAATTTATTTCCCCATTTATATCCTTTTCCCTATAAGTTTGCCCCTTTCTTCGATTTTTTGTGCAATGGCCTCAGGATAGAACTCATTGTTATGTAGGTTTATTGTTGTGTATTGGGGTAGATTCCCAACAAGCTTTCTGTAAGCAGTATTACTTGAGTTAAGTATATTTTAAACAAGAATAAAAAACCGCTAAACGCCATAAAAATGAGTGGCGCATACAATATTCAAGCTACAAAAGATCTGATATGAATATTACGTGGCGCGAAAATGTATTTTCATTTTGATGCAAAACAAAATTCTAGTTTTATTTTAAAAGATTTTTTCATAATATTTGCTCAATTTGAAGTAAAACGCGCCACAAAAGAGTAACTTTGATACAGTTTGAATTTTGAAACTCTTTTGTGGCGCGTTTACTTCAAATTTAACAAATAATATGGAAAAATATTTTAAAATAAAACTAGAATTTTGTTTTGCATCAAAATGAAAATACATTTTCGCGCCACGTAATATTCATATCAGATCTTTTGTAGCTGGAATATTGTATGCGCCGCTCATTTTTACGGCGTTTAGCGGTTTTTTATTCTTGTATCAGGAGTTTTTCAAAGTTATTTATAAATTAAATGTATGAAGTTGAACGCAATGTTTCTCGATTAAAGGTTAAGCTTTATAAATGGTCGACTTTGTCGCATTATCTCCCGAATGATCTAGTGTCCATCGAATGTACACTAGATTTTTTCTATTCGAAATAGATTGAAAAAAATATTGGGATGGTCGCTAAATATACTCGGATTGTCCATTGCCAGATCAAATTTAGCGTCGTAACCACTACAACTACATAAACCATTTCGGGAATAATCGTTAATTGGATTATATTTTTTGTAGCTTAATAACTTTTAAACGGCTTAACCGATTTTGATCACTAAACATGAGTTTGAAACGTATTGACAAGTAGTATCTGATGCATCTAAGGTCAAGTATGATAACTAAAACTATTACAGGAATTATTGAGCTTGAAAAACCGTTTTTCCCATAGGAAATAGATTTGATCATACTTATGAAGCCTATAACTTAAAAATTCGAATTTTCCTGGATATGAGGTATACACCGTTAGATTCGTCTAGAATCTCTTTACAAACGCTCAGCTATTGGCGCAATTCGTAGGTTGAAATTTTGAGTAATTGTCGAAAAACCAAAATTTTCAAAGTTTGTTTTTCAGTTTCTCGGCTATACTGAGCCGTGTGTATGTCTGATCCTGACGGCTTAAACACCATTTGAAAGCATAACTCAACACTATTGATTTGGTGTATTTGCGGTTCTCCTGTCTCTTCTTGAACCGAAGATATATACCCCCAAAAAATATGCCATTTTGTACCTACCAAGTCCTAAATCTGGCTTATGGTTGTTCAAAATTTAAAAACTACACCGGTTCTGAATCGGCACTGGCGCCCTCTTAAAACACAGAAAAAAATTCAGATCGGTTTATCTTTTCCACACACATACATATCCACAAACATTTTTCCTTTTTTAAATAGAAATTGAGTCATATTTCTGAGCTCGGTAACTTTTGAATGGTATAACCGATTTTCAAAATTAGACATGCGTTGGAAAGGTAAATTTTCGAAGTTTTTGAGAGTTTTGGGGATGAGAACGAAAAACAGATCCTAAATAGGAAAGGCCGTAAAAGGGCCTTGGACGAAAATGGATGGTTGACATATGAATGGGTGAGTCTTTTCCTGAAGTTTAAGATGGGAGTTGGCCCAATTTTCAATTCAGTCAGATTTAGAAAATCGAAAATTTCGTGTATATATAGTGTCGCGTGTAGGGGGGTGTGTGTGCGCCACTGACGAGAACTGCCGTTCGCTGATAATTTTTAGCTTCCTAAAAAATTTCACTGTTCTTATATCAACATTAATCAGTTAAAGATATCACTCTTTAATAAATCATTTTCGATTAAATATAGTATCACCCAGTGTACTATTAATAACATTAAAATTTAATAAGACCTACAACGTTACAAAATGTCACAAACATACTACAATAATTAGAACAATAGTTTTGGCCTATTTTTCTATAGACGGCTAATGGACAAACACAGCAGTACACAAAACAAGGGACATAATTGAAAGGATATTGTAAAACAAAGCGGAACATACTAGGAATAATAACTATATCATCCCTATGAATAAAAACACTACTCTTAATTAAGTATTGATTTTTATAAACAGGGTTTTGCTGTAGAACAATGAAATTTGTGTACCCTTTATAGTGCTAAATATAGTGATAACGCATATTAACAAACTTTAAAATCTTCATAGAACATTTATTATCTAAAGAGTGAGTCTGCAATTTGAAATAAATTCAATAGTTCAAATACTAATTGTTTTTTTGAAAAATGCTCAGACGTGTCGATTAGTATTGCAAATCGAAATTTTTTACATACAATAATAATGTATACAGGATGTCCCAATTTAAAGATAAATATGGCGTCATCGTTGATTTTCCTAAATGGCAACACTGTCATTTTGATAGCTATTTTGATAGGGTGTGTAAAGTTATACATAACTGCAAAATATCAAATTTTTATTTCCTACCATTTACAAGATAATAAAAAAACAAAATTAAAGAAAACAAGTGATCAAATAATTGAATTTAATTATTTCAATTAAGCAAATGGTCATAATGTTGCTTATTGACTATTTGACAATATCCTAAACGTGATCGAAATTCGTTTTGAACATTTCTAATGACTTGGGATGAAATTAATCTGCACTCATTTCTTATTCGCGCTTTTATATCCTCAACATTTGCTGGATTGGTCTTAGAAATTTTGCTTTTCAAGTATCTCCATAAAATAAGTCCAACGGATTGAGCTCTGGGTATCTTGGTGGCCATTCAATAGGTCCTATTCTACCTATCCATCTGCCTGGAAATACGACACCGAGATATTCACGAACAGGTCTTGCGAAATGGGGAGGCGCACCATATTGTTGAAACCAGATATCTCTATTCGGAACATTAGCATGTTCAGGGTTAGGAAACAAATCAGCCAATTGCACCACTAATTTTTCTTGCAAGAATTCCAAATAGTGTGCTCCATTGCGAGTTTCAGCAAAAACTATTGGTCCTATAACTTGATTTCCTAGAATTCCTGCCCAAACATTTACTTTTTCTGGTCGCTGAGTATGGCCTTTTCTCATCCAGCGTGGGTTCTCATCCGCCCAATGTCGACAATTTTCATTGTCCATTTACTTCAATAATTCCACTTACAAAACCTTACTTTGTAAAAATTAAATCATCATTATGACAGAAGCAGCCGGCCTCATGTTGCCTCCAGTTTTTCACATATTATGATTTTCCACGCACATCGACATCACAAAATTTTGGCACAAAAACAAGAGAGAAAAAGCACCAAATTAAGACAAAAACTTGTTAAACACATAAATATACACTCAGTAGCAAAAACGTCATCATTAAAAGAAGATTCCGACTCATCTGTTAATTCTGCTCAAGAATCATTACATAGAATTCAAGAATAATTAAGCCATTTGAGAAATTAGAGCAAATATTGTATGATGGGCTACCCTACTTCCTGGATACAAATGAGACTTCAGACTGTCAACAATTCCGCCTTTGTAAAAATTTCCATTTTTTTTTTGTTCGATAAAAGAAAAATTAATTGATCACTAACAATAATGTTATAAAAAACTAAAAGCTTAATAATGAAAAACGTTAATTTGTCATTTCCTATTGAACATTCGATAAAAATGTTGCCAGTGGCTAAATAAAATATCTAATGAATGTTGACGTCTACTAGATAATATTATTACAGCAATGAAAAATACACGTTGAAAAATACCAGAAGTTTTATTTTTCTATGTAAAAACGGTGCTCATATAAAAAGAAAGCAAGAAAAATTTTGGGTCACTAATTAGATGAGGGATTTAAAAATGATTTTAATTTCAAATATCTCAGTGGTGTACTATTTTCTCTTTAAAAAATTCAGACTATTAACCGTATGCGCACCAATGATGAACATATAAAAGTCTTAGTTGTATGTCAACAATGCTAAATAACTATCTCTCAAAACCTATCAAATTTCATTTGAATATCTCAACCGGTTTTAGGGTAATAAATAAATTGTAAGTTTGTAAGAAAATTTTCAACACCCCGTATCTTGAAAACGAACCATTTGCGGACATACACTTATATACCAAACTGTCATTCATTATTTTTTCATACAGAATTGCCTTTTGAAGTTTGTCTCACTTATTTACTAATACCCTGTATATTGTAGGTAGTGTGTAAATATTGTATGTAAACTACCTGATATTAAATCGTCTTGTCTCTTTACTACACATTCAAATTACAAACTTACTTTGTAAAAATAAAATCATCAATATGACAGAAGCAGCCAGTCTCATGATGCCTCCAGTTTTTCACATATGATTTTCCATGCCAAAACTTTAAAAACGATTGAAATAACTTCATTCACTTCAATAATTACAATTCACATCACCACAAACACAATTATCGAAAAACTGTCACGCACATCGACGTCACAAAATTTTGACACAAAAACCAGAGAGAAAAAGCACCAAATTAAGATGAAAACTGATGAAACACTTTAGCTTAGTAGCCCATACACCCAGTAGCGAGAACGTGATTATTAGAAGATTTAGACTCATCTGTCCATTTTTCTCGTGGATAATTATAATACGCTTCAAGAATAATTAAGCTCTTTAAAAAATTAGAGCAAATATTGTATGATAAGATACCCTACGTCCTGGATACAACTCAGCATACAACTCAGAGTGTCAATCACTTCCTTTACTTCTACCATACGCAAAATGCATGTCAGACAATTCTGCTTTTGTCAAAATTTATATTTTTTTTTGTTCGATAAAAGAAAAATCATTAATCACTAACAATAATGTTTTACAAAACTACTAAAAGCTTAATAATAAAGAAACGCTAATTTGTCATTTGCTATTGAACAATCGATAAAGTAACTAAATAAAATAACTGATGAATATTGACAGTAACCTACTAAAAATACCAGAAGTTTTATTTTTCTATGTAAAAACGATGTCTTAAATAAAAATAAAGCAAGAGAGATTTTGGGTCATAAATTGGACGAGGGATCTAAAAATGATTTTTAAATTCAAATACTCAATGTAGACCAGGACGCATCTGTAAAAATATTAGTACATTTGGACGTTGAGAGGTGACTCAAATTTTTTTGCAGAAATTGCTTGAAAATAACTCAAATAATAATATTTGAGTTATCCTCCCTCTCAAAAAGGTCCGGAACATTGTTTAAATAATCAAAATGTCAAAAAATAAAGGAAAAATTCGATTTTCTTCTTCGTTTTTTGATTATAACTTTAAAAGTATTCATTTACGAGAAAAGTTGTACTAACATAAAAGTTGGGTAATTAAATTTCCTACAATATAGAATTGGTTGCAAGTTTAAAAAATAGTTACCCTTGTTGCAAAATAGCAATAATTGCGAAAAAAACATACAAAAACAAGTATTCGCATTTTACGTTTCTCAACCATTTATGCTACACTTAGGACCTTCATATTTCATGATGAAAAACTTTATGATACAGTAAAACAATACTGTAAATTTCATTAAGATCGGTTTAAAAGATTTTGCAAAATAAATTTTGCAATCCAGCTTTCGCAAAAAAAATTCATTTTTTCAAAATGTTGCAGGACTAAAAATAAAGCAGATATTAAGTTGAAATTATTTTTTGCATATAGAAGTGTACTGTACCTTTCATTTACAATTTGCAAAATTAAAATCGATTAACTACAACGGCGTCAGGAATTTTTTTAAATAAACATTAGTTATTGGTGCTACGCGCAGGACAGCGGATACTTTGCTCTGATTGGGCATTCCAATGACCTTTGATAATGATTGATACATTTTAATTTTTATTACATTTCGATATAAATAAATAAATTTGTTTATTGCAAAATAAAAACACATACTCTATCCTTTGAACTAACACTTTTTTAGCAAAAACTTTCTTTGTTCATATATTTTAACTTAGAGAATAAAAGTTTATTATTTTTAAACATATATAATTGTTTAAACAATATTTCACAAACAATAATAAAATTAGTTTGATTTTTTTGGAATTAAAATATTAAAATACAACAAAATATAGAGTAAGAAAATAATATATTAGATAAAGATTGGAAGAAATTTTGGAGGAAATCAACTTGTGTGAATCGAACACCGCTGTCCTGCGCGTTGCACCAAAAATTAATGTTTATTTAAAAAATTTCCTGACGCACGTCGCGCCGTGGTAATTAATCGATTTTGCAAATTGCAAATGAAAGGTACAATACACTTCTATAAGCAAAAAAAACATTTAACTTGCTATCTGCTATATTTTCAGTCCTGCAACATTTTAAAAAATTTTTGCGAAAGCTGGATTGCAAAATTTATTTTGCAAAATCTATTAAACCGATCTTAATGAAATTTACAGTGTTGTTTTACTATATCATATAGTTTTTCTGGGTAAAATATTTAGGTCCTAAGTGTAGCATAAATGGTTGAGAAACGTAAAATGCGAATACTTGTTTTTGTATGGTTTTTTTCGCAATTATTGCTATTTCGCAACAAGTGTGACTATTTTTTAAACTTTTAACCAATTCTATATTGTAGAAAATTTAATTACGCAACTTTTGTATTAGTACAACTTTTCTCAGAAATGAATAGTTTTAAAGTTATAATCAAAAAGCCAATAAAAAATCGAATTTTTCTTCATATTTTGACATTTTGATTATTTAAACAATGTTCCGGACCATTTTGCGTGGGAGGATAACTCAAATATTATTATTTGAGTTATTTTCAAGCAATTTCTGCAAAAAAATTTGAGTCACCTCTCAACGTCCATCTCAAAACAGATGCGCCCTGGACTAGTGGTGCATTATTTTTCTTTAAAAAATTCAGACCATTTAACCGTATGCGCACCAATGATGAATATATAAAATTCTTAGTTGTATGTCAAAAAATGTTAAATAACTACTTGACTTTTTGAATGTGTTTTATCCATTTTTACAATAATTTTCACAATTTAAACGCTTCTAAGTGACATTTCAAATAAATCATTTCTTTATATAATACCTACCCTGTATATTGTAGATATTCTATAAATATTGTATGTAAAATACCTAATATTAAATCTGTTTGTCTCGTTTCTGCACATTCAAATTAAAATCTTACTTTCTAAGAATAAATTTGTCAATTGAACATTCGATAAATAATGTTGACAATAGCTAAATAAAATAACTGATGAATGTTGACAGTAGCCTACTAGATAATATTATTACACCAAGTTAAGACAGAAACAATGACCTTCGAATTATAACAAATCTATATTATAAACAGCAAGCACACATAGGTACGCATTAACGAACACACATCAGAAGAGTTCGAAATTAAAAGAGGAGTACGACAGGGGTGTGTATTATCACCACTACTACTCAATGCATACTCTGAAGAAATTATGAAAAGAGCTCTTGAGGGAGAAACAGCAGGAATAAAGGTAAATGGAACGCCAATTAACAACATTAGATATGCGGACGATACTATCATAATAGCAGACAACCTTAAGGACCTTCAAAAGCTAATGAACAAGATAGTTGAGTATGGAGAAGAATATGGATTATCAATAAACATCAAGAAAACTAAATTTATGAGGATATCAAAAACCCAAAATAATGATAAAAGCCTGACAATTAAAGGTAAAACTTTAGAACAAGTAGAAAACTACAACTATCTTGGCACAATAATTAATCACACAAACGATTACTCCAAAGAAATCAAAGTTCGAATAGAGAAAGCAAGAACAAACTTCAATAAAATAAGAAAGGTATTACTTTGTGCAAGAGAACTGAAATTAGACTTGAGAGTGACGCTGGCAAGGTGTTATATTTTCTCGACTCTACTTTACGGGATAGAAGCATGGACACTTAACACATCGACTACTAAAAAGTTGGAAGCATTTGAACTGTGGGTGTATAGAAGAATCCTGAAGATATCATGGACCGAGCATATAACAAACAACGAAGTCATGAGAAGAGTCAACAAAAGACTGGAAATATTGGAAACCATCAAGACACGAAAGCTGCAGTACCTGGAGCATGTTATGCGTAATGAGAGATACAACATACTTCAGTTGATTATACAGGGGAAAATCCAGGGCAAGAGAAGTGTAGGAAGGAGACGAATCTCGTGGTTGCGTAACTTGAGGGAATGGTACGGATGCACATCAACCGAACTATTCAGAGCAGCAGCATCTAAGATCAGAATAGCCATGATGATTGCCAACCTCCGTCGCGGAGATGGCACATGAAGAAGAAGAAGACAGAAACAAGTCAAACCCTTAAATATATACACAGTAGTAAGAATGTCATCATTAAAAGAAGATTCCGCCTCATCTGTCAATTCTTCTCAAGAATCATTACATATTGTTGTTCTGAAGCTATTTCCTTGTGGCATTTTTGTAATCAACTATTCTAAATGGGAAATAAGTCACAATTAACTAAAAAAATGATTTTATTAACGTTTATCGGATGTCGTTGTCAAAAAACAAAATATTAATAAATTAAACAAAAATGTTGTTGCTTAGTAAAAAATTACATGTAATTTAAGAATAATTAAGCAATTTGAAAAATCAGAACAAATATTGTATGATGGGATACGTCCTGGATACAACCCAGCATACAACTCAGTCTGTCAACCATTTCCATTATTTCTACCATATGCCAAATGCACGTCTTACAATAATTCTGCTTTTTTAAAATTTCCATCTTTTTTGTTCGATGAAATAAAACTTATTAATTAATCACTAACAATAATGTTATAAAAAACTAAAAGCTTAATAATGAAGAAACGCTAATTTGTCATTTGCTATTAACATTCGATAAATAATGAAGTATACTAGAATAATGTAGCCTACTAGATGATATATTACAGAGATGAACAATTATGCGTTGAAAAATACCAGAAGTTTTATTTTCTGTGTAAAAACGGTGTCAAATAAAAAGAAATCAAGAAAGATTTTGGGTCACAAATTGGACGAGGGATTTTAAACTGATTTTTAATTTCAAATGTCTCAGTGGTGTACCATTTTTCCTTTAATAAATTCAGATCATTAACCGCAGTATGCGCACTAATGATGAATATATAAAATTCTTAGTTGCATGTCAAAAAATGCGCAATAACCACCTCTTAAATCCCACCAAATTTCGTTTGTGTATCTTCGGGTTTAGGATAATAAATAAATTGTAAGTTTGTAACAAAATTTTTAACAGTTCATATCTCGAAAACGAAGCATTTGCGGACATATATTTATATACCAAACTGTCATTATTGTTTCATACAGAATTGCCTTTTGAAGTTGGTCTCACTTATTCACTAATACCCTATATATTGTAGGATTATGTCAATGATTTATGTAAAATACCCAATATTAAACCGGGTTGTATATTTACTGCAAATTAAAAATTCAAATTAAAAACTTACTTTGTAAAAATAAAATCATTAATATGACAGAAGCAGCCGGCCTCATGATGCCTCCAGTTTTTCACATATTATGATTTCCCATGCCAAAACTTTAAAAACTATCGCAATAACTCCATTCACTTCAATAATTACAATTCACATCACCTCAACCACAAATATCGAAAAACTGTCACGCACATCGACATCACAAAATTTTGACACAAAAACAAGAGAGAAAAAGCAGCGCCGATTGTCGACGTGAAGTCGCAGCCACCTCGATTCCCAAAACGTATGATCGTGGCTCGTATAGAACTAAGCGCCCCGACGCATAGCACGGATCGAGGAACAGCGTTACTCTGCTTGTTCTCCACTCCAGGGATGCGGTGTGAAGTTGAGAGAAAACAACGCATGTCCCCGCTTCCAATGAGCACTCACGACCGAAGAACATTTTTGGATTAACGTCTTTTGACTCTTTTGAGCACATTTCGCTTTTAATCCAAAATAATCACATTTACGGCGATATTTGGAGATATATAGAGATTAAACACTTCGTATTTGTAAATACTAATCTATAAATAAGCAATTGGACATCGTAAGTACTGGATGTTCACCAAACGTGACCGGAAGTTGTGCCGGAAGTCGATATTTGAACTCTTTGTGTAACTTTGCGTCATATTAAAACTTTGCGTTATATAAAAACTGGAAGTATATGTATATATATTTGTTCTCGTCTTGATTAGACGAGTCGAACAATATATCGTTTGTACTATTTCAATCACTTTAATAGAGTATGTCCTGAAGAAGCAGAAGTTGGTACTTAAACTGCTCTTTCGGTCCTTAGTTTATTAATTTAAACTCTACTTCTGTTCAAATACATTATATTTTAAATTCACAATATCGACGACTAAACCATAACAACTTGTTTACAATAATAATATCGCGACCTAGCCTAACATCGTGTCGGCATCACCTTTACGTTAATACTTACTAACTACAACCATATATCAGCAAGGAAATGTTTATATGAAGCGTATAAAAGCAAAACCAGGCATTTGACATGTAACTCGTTTTGAGTAAAACGCAAAAAACCTACCAAAATCGTAATTTGATACCAATGAACATCGTGTTTGAACCAAAATTTTCTATCTTTGATGGAGATAGTTACTACTAAACAAAACATAAATTAGACTTGCTTGTAAAAAGATATTTTGCTTTAAAAGTTAGACATGTCTTGTTTTGCACCTAAGAGTTGCACATGTCTGCTTATGCATCTAAATGAACCTCAACTGATTTTGTATTATTTCTTATAACATTGATAGCTTCGTGTCTGATACTAACAAAAAAGGGTCGTAATAAAATAAAACTAAATTTAAAAAATAATGGTTTTAATGAATTTAAAAAAGAATTGTACAAAATTAATACAAAAACTAAATTATCAGTAGTAATTGCACAAGAGCTTTAAAATTATTGAATTTTTCCCGAGTGACACTTTGACAGTTTTAATTTCACGAGCCGAAGGCGAGTGAAATTATGTCAAAGTGTCACGAGGGCAAAAATTCTATATTAATTTTCGAGATCGAGTGCAATTTGTTGCGATTATTTCATGAATAAAACTGTTCAAAACCAAAATTTTATTGTAATTTATTTATGTAAGTACAAATTAGTACAATTAAACACACAGTTGTTATAAATATTTTACGGTTGAAAGTCATCACTTTTATAATTTTTAAAACATTAATTGTCATTAATGTCACTGAATGTATTTTTTTCATAGCAACGAAGGGCATCTGACGTAATATACTTGACGACGGGAAATTATCAAAAATTATCAGTCTAATTTAGATTTCTGTAGCTTTCTATTGGTCAGAATCTCCTATGAATGAAATAATCAAGTTAATATCTACGGCATGTTAAACATGACGGCACGTGACTACGAGGTCGCATCCGGTTTGGTTTGAAGGCAAATGTCTGCTTTTGTACGTAAAAAGTGTACACGAATGGCTGCTTTTGCATCTAAAGCGAAATTTACAATACAAATAATGCCATTCAAATGTGTGTTTATGAATATAAGAGTCAGAAAATCGGATTTATATCAATGTTTACATAAGGAATCCATATATACTCATTTAAAAAAAATGTCAAATGTATTGCTTTTATACGCTTCATATAGACTTTTAAATAATAACGAGCATAACATTTCAATGTTACTTCTTCTTCTTCTTCAGGTGCCGTCCTCGTTCCGAAGTTTGGCTATCATCAAGGCTATGCGTATTTTTGATACCGTAGATCTAAATAATTGGCAGCTGCTGCACTTGTACCAATCTCTTAAATTCTTCAACCATGAATGTTTTCTTCTGCCAATGGATCTTTTACCTATTATTTTTCCCTGAATAATTAATTGTAGTAGCTGGTACTTTTGTCCCCTCATTATATGTCCCAAGTATTGCAGTTTGCGCTTTTTAATAGTAAGCGCAAGTTCTTTTTCTTTCTGCATCCTTCGCAACACTTCCATGTTTGTCACTCTATCTGTCCACGATATTCTCAGTATCCTGCGGTACATCCACATCTCGAATGCTTCTATTTTCCTTGTTTCCAATGTTACTTACTCGAGGTTAATTGAATGAGTTTATAATACATTGATTATTGACTTTGAGTGAGGTTTAAATAGATTTAATATATAGTGTCCTAATATTACTACAAGTAGTTCCGGTTGCAACTTTCGAACTGGAAGTCCGAGTGAGGTCATATTTGTGTTATAAGCTGTCATTTGACGCCTCATTTGTCACTTTGTCTGTTGAAATAACCCAGGAGTTGCGTTCGCACAGAGACAGACGAACAGACAGACAAATATGGATAATTTTCAAGATCTTCACCATTTTTTTAATGTTGTAAAATGAATGAAAACAAAAATTACTATTTTTACTTGGAATAAGCCTCAATTTTACCGCCTTTTTTCTTCTTACGATGTTGGCGATCAGCATGGCTGCTAGCAGCTATTCGAAATAGTCCTGCTGTTGACCTATTGAACCATTTTTTCAGGTTTTGAAAGCAAGGTATTCTTTTTCCTAGGTCTCTCTCTCCAAATATATTGCCAACGAATAAGTTGCACCATGCCATATCCCTTTTCATTTTTCATAACATGACTAAGATAATATTCTAATTAGCGCTGTTTGATGTTAATAAAAATGATGGCTTAAAATGCGTCTGTAACACTACATCTCGAAGGCCTCAAGTTTTCTTAAAGAAATTTTACTTTAAAATAAGATTATTTTGAGAGATTCTAATTTGAAATTCGGAAATTATCAATTTATAATTAATTTATAATATCCAAAAATCCGTCTGGATATTATAAAATTGTACTTGGAATTTTTTGAAAATATGCTGCCAGTTTTACTACATGACGAAAATGTAAACATTGCTGGTATGTTCTTTCAGCACGATGCATGGTACATTGTCGCATTACAGACTCATTGTTAGAGACTTTCTAAATGATAATTTTGGTAATACATTCATTTTGGACTTCAAGATCCCCTGATTTTAATCCAGTAGATTATTATATCTGGGATCACTTAAAATCACAAGTGTATTAGTATTCCTTCGAAATAAACACTAGTGGCCAACTTTTTAGAAGAATACAAAAATCTGTCAGGAAAACAAAGAACAATCCAAATGTAATTCGAAAATCTGTTAGATATATCTTAAAACGAGTAGGAAAATTTATAGACCAAAATGGAGGACATTTTGAGCAACATTGTTATAGTTCGTATCTCTTTAAATTATGTTACATTAAATTATTCTGTGAATGTTTTTAATTAGAAGGAAAACGACCTCATTTTTTCCAATTTTTTACTAAAATATTAAAAAAATGACATTATCACAAATCTACTTTTTAATTATGTGTCTACAGCTACAAAAGGAGGCCAATGTGGTAAATAAGTATTGGGTTACGTTATTTATAAAAAGAGTATTGATTAATTAGCTTTAATAATTTATTATTAAAAATTAATAATACATTACCTGCTTTTTAATCTCAGAGTTCTTAAAATATTTAATATAATTGGAAAATTAAAAGTAGTAAATTAGCTGCGCAAAACAATAAAGCATTGAAGTAGCCATTAAACTCAGTTTTGTGTGGTCTTTTCGAATATGCAAACTTATTTTTAAAATTTCAATATCCAGGATGTCGTCTCAAGCTCACAATTACTTTTTTTAAATTTTTTTTTTTTTTGTTAATTCGGATCTGGATTTTTCTTGTGGTTAGTAAATGAGACATATTTGTACCAAATATCAAAAAAATATACAATGTGATTCTAAAGTTATGGGTCCAGAAAGAAACGGGCGAAATCGATTAAACATCCTGAAACTCGATTAAAAAAATCGGTGAGGCAATAAATGTAGTATATCTAGTACCGCCTCAGTGACTCTATTCACCAATTCCAATTAGAACACCCTGCAAAAGCAGAATGGACGAAATTTAGGATACCTACTTATTGAAAAGATGGAGCAAAAGTTTGATGTTGGAACAGACGATAAATGTTTAATCCACGGAATGAAGAAGAAAAGAAAATCGATTTTTGCATTTGTCTTTATATATGAGCCTCAGTTATACAGAGAGGGACAAAATTATGGAATAAATTCATTTCTTCCAGAATGGGAGATTTTGAAGAGAAATCCCGACAGAGGTCGATTTTTATTTTTAAATTATGATTTTTTGGAATATGTATAATATTAGTGACGGCATTCATCTGGTCGTGATGATGTAATCGATAATTTTTTTAATAGAATAGGGGTCGTGTAATAGCTCATTTGAAAAATTATTCAATTCTGTTTTCAGTCAAATAAACATTACCATAATTATTTATATAAGGTGGCCAAGAAAATAATTTTTAAATTAAGTGAATTCATACAAAAAGAAGAATGCTGTCAGAAAACAGAAAAAAATATTTTTTGATAAATAAACATTGCTTTTCGCTTAAATTGAATATTAAAGCTGCCACCCACCTGCCTCTTGGCAGATTGAACATCTAATTGAAGCCAACAGCAATGTTTATGTGTCATATAAATATTTTTTTCTGTTTTCTGGCAGTAGTAAAATGTATTTTGAATTAAATGGATTACACACATTTTTCTTTTTGTGTGAATTAATTTAATTTAGAATTTTTTTGGACACCCTGTACTAATAATTATAGTAATTTCTATATTACTGAAAAGATAGAATTGAATCACCTTTAAAATAAACTATCACACGACCCCTATTACCATTTAAAAAAATTATTGATTACGTCATCGCGCCCATATGGATAACGTCACTAGGACGATACATGCTCCAAAAAATCATAATTTAAAAATAACAAACTGAAAATGCGAGCATTATCATAACGAAAACTTTGTTTATTTACGTATTTTAATTCATAATATGAAAAATTTGCTATTATGAAAAGTTGTTCAGAATTAAAAATTATGTTTTAATGTGCTATTATATCATTCTAATTAAAATGTTGTGAATTATAAAGGTACTTTACTCTTGATCGAAATTCATATTTTTTATATACCTCGTATAAAATTAATAAAATTTGATGTATGATGGTTGCATCATAAATTTTAGACCATGAAGAGCTTTTTATGAGGAATAACTTTTCTTCGTCAAATTAAAAATAAAAGAGTTATAAATGAAAATGTTGTTGGTATCCATAATTTGAGAAAAATCTTTAAATATTTTTTCCATTAGAAGAATGTAATTGCACATATCAGACCCCAATTTTTTTTACCAAACAATATCATTTCATATACTGTCGGTTCGCTAAACTCAGACACAACTGGCTAGTGATTTTAATCAATAATTTTGCCAATTTGGCAAAAAAAATGATTACTAATTAGTTAATAATTACTAAATAATTAGGAATTTTGCCAATTTGGCAAAAAAAATGATTACTAATTAGTTAATAATTACTAAATAATTAGGAATTTTGCCAATTTTGGCAAAATTCTCAAAAAACAAAAAATTACCTACTAAAATCACTAGCCAGTTTTGTCGAGTATAGCGAACCGACTATACTTTAATTTCATAGCAAATGGAACAGTCCATTTGTCATAAAGGGGAGGCCGTATTCTCGTATGTATAAACCTTTTTAAAGCTGTTAATAAATTATTGCTTTTAAAATATACTCAAATTGTATTTTTTAACATCTTATTTATTTTATATAATAATTAAATTCGCTATCAAATGTCATTGATGTTTTATTAATACTTAATTTAAAATTTAGTTTGATATTCACGAAGTGTCAAACTCAAATGTAAATAACCTATGATTTGCTTAACAAATCGAGATTAAAAAACTAGCCTACTTAATAGCAACGATTTCAGTTGGACCTGTAGTGTGTCGGCAGAAAATAAAACGATTGTGACGTCATTTTTTAGACTTTGAGATCGATTATCTCGAAGACGGTTAGAAATATCGAAATGCTGTTTTCAGATTTGGATTCAGAAGAAAAAACTACATAATAATCCATTGATAAATCTGATCTGAGTATTGCAGGAGCGGCAACGCAATAACACACACACTTTTGCGAATTTATAAACGAAATGTTTTCGTGGAAAATAATAAAATTCCCTGTACATTTAGATCTCGATGATTAAAATAATTATACAGGCTCTGGTATATTTTGTTTAAAAAAAGTAAAGTAGCAGAAGCGGTAGCAATCTTGTTAGCGGTAATTGTTTGTTAGCCCATATTGGAGAAAAAATACATTAGAGCAATCTACAACTTTTCCGCGAAACCATTATTCAAAAACTACGCGAATTTCATGAAAATAATGAAATTGATCGATGTTTTCCCGTGTATAAAAAGTGCATTTCATCAATAGACGCTCCGGCGAGAGCACCATTTTTCAAAGAGTATTAGTGTTATTTCATTTAAAAAATGTCTTTTAGACGAGATTATATTAAAATATTAATCCCGCGATATTGAGAGATGTTTTAATTTGAATAATAGGGAAATCATGCATTTTTGTTTAATTACATAATAATGTAAATGTAAATTCGTACAGGTTGAAACAAATTTTATATCAAAGTTTAGGTGGGTACAAAATATATTTTCAAGAAAGTATCCAAATCATACAAAGGGATCATTGTTTAAATAATTAAAAATGGTCATTTTTGCAAAAAAATTACTTTTTTAACTGCTGAGGTCATTTAATTACTAATGAAGGTCTATAAGATTGTTTTCTGCAAAGTTGAAGGGTAAATCTTTCACATAAGACTTACTAAATTAAATTTGACCCCCCATTTATTTAAATAATTATACATAAATCTTTAAAAACAAATTTGCAAAAAATTATTTTTAGCGTTTTAAATAAGCGCTATAAAATATCTTATTTTACAGACTAAGTTGCACTATGTTATCAGGGTGATACAGTAGCGATCAACAGGTAGCCAAAACGCGTTCCAAGATTGCGGCTATAATTTTGAATATTTTTTCCAGATATTTGGCACACATATTCGTAATATAATAAAGAATGGCGGTACAGAGCCCAATTTGAAAAATATATTAATATGTGGAAATTACTCTGTAATTAAATACAATATTAAAAAAACGAGCCTGTACCGCCATTAAGAAGAACAAAAAAATACACTTTCTTCAAATAAATTTTTTATCCGATGCCTAGATTTTGTGTCATTTTGGAACTTCAAAATTTTTTATTTCATTAGTAGTTCCAAAATGACACAAAATCTAGGCATCGGATAAAAAAGTTTATTTGAAGAAAGTGTATTTTTTTGTTCTTCTTAATGGCGGTACAGGCTCGTTTTTTTAATATTGTATTTAATTACAGAGTAATTTCCACATATTAATATATTTTTCAAATTGGGCTCTGTACCGCCATTCTTTATTATATTACGAATACGTGTGCCAAATATCTCGAAAAAATATTCAAAATTACAGCCGCAATCTTGGAACGCGTTTTGGCTACCTGTTGATCGCTACTGTTTCCTCTTAATAAAAAAAATTGGTCCAAAAATAGTTAATATTTTTTGAGATATTGAATTTGTTTATTAAATGTTACTCTATTTTTAATTGCAAAAACGCGGTTGTTGCCAAAGAAATATTCACCTGTATTAAATCTTATTATGTTTATTTTTATGTATATTTTCGATAGATGTATTGATCAATTCAAATTTCAATTAAACTTCCCCCTAAAATGGCATTTGAAAATTATTCAAATTTGTTTATAATTTGTTTTTTTAATAACATCGCAGAGATTAAATATTTTGAAATGCCGTTTTGATAATTGGGTTCCTGGGAATTTTTTACTAATTAACAAATTTTTTTGTCTTTTTTTCCTCTTCTTTTTTTTTTCTTGGAGTTATATTACTACGGGCCCTTTTTGGGTTAAGTTTGATTAAGAATGTCGAATCTCTAAGTTGTAGATTCTAGACCTAAAAATATTAAGACTAGTCTAAAATTACTTAAATAAAATGTGGCTACTTACTGAGTTACAGGGTGTTTTATTTAAAAATTTAAAAATTATTTTTACCAAGTACTTTCAAACTATTTGACGTATCCTTATCATACTTGGCATAAAGTGTGGGTACTAGACATTCTGCTAAATTGTGGTAAATACAAGTTTCTAGCTACTACCAGAGGCGTACGACAGGGGATAGTTAATGGTTGACCCTTCCCAAATTCTACGCCATTGAGGGAATTACTATTTTAGCGAAATTTTTCGATTCTCCAATACTTTCTATGTAAATAATATACTCTTTACTGGTAACGATTAAGTCATTAGTTTTCGAGATATTGGACGTTAAAAATGAAACGGCATAGTTATTTTGATTCATTCATTCATTCATTTTAAACTTCCAATATATCTCAAACTGATGACTTTATCGATACCAATAAAGTTATTTACATACAAAGTATTGGAGAATCTAAAAATTTCGCTAAAATAATAATTCACTCAGTGGCGTAGAATTTGGGAAGGGTCAATCATTCACTATCCCCTGTCGTACGCCTCTGGCACTAGCTAGAAACGTTTATTAATCATAATTTAAAAGGGTGTATAATAGTCACACTTTCTGCCAAGTATGATAAGGAACCGTCAAATAGTTTTAAAGTACTTGGTAACAATAATTTTTAAATTTTTAAATAAAACACTCCGTAACTCAGTAAGTAGCCACATTTTATTAAAGAGATTTTAGTTAAATCTTAATATTTTTAGGTCTAGAATCTACAACTCAGAGATTCGACATTCTTAATAAAATTTAACCCTAAAAGGGCCCGTAGTAATATAACTCCAAGAAAAAAAAGAAGAAGAAAAAACGACAAAAAAATTTTGTTAGTTAGTAAAAAATTTCCAGGAACCCAATTATCGAAACTGCATTTCAAAATACTTACCTAATCCCCGCGACGGTATTAAAAAAACAAATTATAAACAAATTTGAATAATTTTCAAATGCCCTTTTAGGGGGGAGTTTAATTGAAATTTGAATTTATCAATACATTTATCGAAAATATACATAAAAATAAAAATAATGATATCTTAAGCAGGTGAATATTTTTTGGCAACAACCGCGTTTTTGCAATTGAAAATATAGTAACATTTAATAAACAAATTCAATATCTCAAAAAATATTAAATATTTTTCGACCAATTTTTTTTTATTAATACTGGTAATATAGTGCAACTTATTCTGTAAAATAAGATATTTTATAGTGCTTATTTAAAACGCTAAAAATAAATTTTTTGCAAATTTGTTTTTAAAGTTTTATATACAATTATTTAAATAAATAGGGGATCAAATTTAATTTAGTAAGTCTTATGTGAAAGATTTAGCCTTCAACTTTGCAGAAAAAATCCCATAGACCTTCATTAATAAGTGAATTACCTCAGCAGTTAAAAAAGTATTTTTTTTGCAAAAATGACCCCTTTTTAATTATTTAAACAATGATCCCCTTATATGATTTGGATACTTTCTTGAAAATATCTTTTGTACCCACCTAAACTGTGATATAAAATTTGTTTTAACCTGTACGAATTTACATTTTGACTTTTTTTATTTTATTAGGCTATGTTCAGTTTCGATTAAAAATAAAGATTTCCAAAATTTCACACCTGAAAACCTCATAATAACTTTTATATTAACATAAGTACAAATTTGAAACCTTCTGTGTATTTAAATCATTTCAAACGATCGAAAAAGCGCGCGAACCCTTGTGACGTCATAGTGTTATGTTTTGTAATGACAGTTTTCATGTCTAATTTAAAATTATAGTCTGTTCCAACGAAAATTTGACCCCCTAAGAAACTCAGAAACCAAGAGCTTCTTCAAAATTTATAAAAATACGTAAATTTTTAATGGAAGGGGGACGAATTTTCATGCAAAATTCATGCCCTCAAATGTAACCCCTACTGCCCCGCATCGACCTCCACTTTTTTTTAAATAGCAAGTGTGGTCGAGTGGCACATCATTTGAAAGGTAATTTTTTTCTCTAAACGACGCTCTACTTTTTTTTAATTTACGTAATAAATTTGAAGATAATTTTGGACTTAACAAATCTATTATAAATTAGTTAAATATCCAAATATCCAATATCCAAAATTATTTTTAAGGTTATTCCGCAAATTAAAAAAATAGAGGGTCCTGTAGAGAAAACAAATACCTTTTAAATTATGTGCCACTCGACTACACTTAATATTTAAAAAAAAACTGGGAGGCTGATGCGTGGCAGGGAAACGGGGAAGAGTTTTGCATGAAAATTCGTCCCCCCTCAATACAAATTGACATGTTTTTTTTTTTAATTCTGAAGAAACTCTTGGTTTCTGAGTTACTGGGGTGGGGGTCAAATTTTCGTTGGAACACTCTGTATATCATTCTGTTTACTTAGGAATTTAATATGGTTTTTGAAGAGTTAGTATTGAATTGTGTGTGTATTTACTATAGAAAATAAAAGTAGGTACCGTAAAATGGGGTGTAGTTGACCGTTTTTCAACTTCAACTAAAGATATTTTCTAGATAACAATATAAAATGTATCATATATTTTTGCATAATATGTGTATAGGTCTAAACTTTAATTTTAGTAGAAAAAACAACGGGTAATTTAGAAAACCAAACTTAGAAAAAATAAATTGCTTCTTTGGTCAACTTCACCCCGTTCGGGGTGAAGTTGACTGTCTATGGTTTTACTTAATAAAAATGATTTTTATTTAACTGCGGTGAAGATAAACCCACAAAAATGATTTTGAATTATAACAAACATTTTAATCAACTTTTATTACATAAAGAAAGTTACTTATTTAAAATTATACGCAGAGGTCCAAAAAAAACACAGCTCGCCTCTTCGGCAAATTTTTGGCGCATTTATTACTCTTTTTATGTTATGTTACTTAGAGGAACATTGTCTTCGTCAAAAATATTAGGTCATATAAGTTTTACCAATTTTGAGAGTTTAAGGAAATTAACATTATGTAGCTTCATCATCTTTAATCGCTGAAATTTGTCCTATAAAATGTTTAATCTTCTTCTTAGTTTGATATTCTATTACAACTTACAACCCATAAATTTGCTTCTATATTGTTAATGTAAAAGTATTCTGTTTCCTCAGCAATATTACTTTGAATGTGTGCAAGTTCATGGTCTTCTTATCCTTATGCTTATACACCCTCAGCATTTTACAAATTTATTGTCGATAAGTAGGTACATAATTATCTTTAAAAATATTTTACCCGTCAGCTCCCGTCCGCGTTTCATACTACGAAACAATAAAGTATAGATAAGTAGGATAGGATATATGTATATACAGGGTGAGTTTTTAGTGCGGGATCGGTCGATAATTCCATTACGGTATAAAATATCGAAAAAAGTTATTTAGAAAAAATGTATGCAATGATATTCTCCACGCTTGGAAAATATGTCCATTTCTACAGGGTGATCAATAACAGCGTGGTATATCAAACATATAATTTTTTAAATGGGACACCCTATATATTTTTTCATATTTAAATTCCCCTCATAATTCTTGTTCATATAATATATGGTTTTGCATTACTGTACTAAGTATTTAACAAGTTATGACCATTTTTATTTCGAAATCCCTATGAGATTAACACCCTGTATATAAAGAAGTAATTCATAGACAATAATTTGTTTTATGTAGTAAGATAAACAATATACTGTAGTTTTTAAATTAAGTTCAATTGAAATTATTGACGAATGTTTGTATACAGGGTGAACTACAAAACCAAATTACGATTTTCTCTATTTTTTTAAATGGATCACCCTATATTTTATTTTTCAAAAATATTGTATTTATTATACTCTTTCATTTTTGTATAGCATTCCCTATATCTAAACTTATTACTTTCCGAGATATTTTTAGTTTTCTTCAAATTTCGGGAATACATTCAATTTTTCTAGTAGAAATAAGTTGGTATTGAATGATAATTAAACAAAATTATTTTTATTCGATAAATAACTAACACAAAATATAAACCATAGCAATATGCAATGAATGTATCAATAAATGTGATATTAAGGAATTATCATATTTCCCTAATATACAAGAATCATACAATTCCTACAAAAAAATATAGGTATCTTGTGTATAATAAAATTACAAGATTATTTTTATTTAATAAACAACTCACACAAAACATAAATCAAAACAATATACAACTAATTTAATAGTTCTTAGATTATTATATCAACAGCATTCTAAGCCAAGAAGTTTTTAGTAACACATTCCTAATTGCAGATTGTGACCCGCAGTTATTAATAATATAATTTTCATATTAAATTTCATTAATATGCATCAAGAAATCCCTACTTTGTTAACACTCAAACTAGGTGATCTATAAATGTTTAAGGTGATATTGTTAGAGATTATGACGTGATTGGTCCACATTTTTTGACGTTGAGGTTTTTATACGACGGTGCTCCAGTTCTTCCAAAATTGATTTTTTTCAAGTCAGGCTATATAAAAAACCTTGTATACCAGAAGCATCCAACAACGCTTGATAATATGAAAAATAGAATAAAAGAATCTTTTAATAATATTGACTTACAAAAATGTTAGAAATGTGGCTCGGGCATTTGAATATCGGTTACAGAATTGCATAGACGTTGAAAGTGGTCATTTTCAACATTTACTTTAGACTTATATCCTTAACATCACATTAATTGGTACATTCATTAAATTTTGTTATGGTTTATTATTTTTTGTTAGTTATTTATTGAATGAAAATATTTGTTATATTATTACATAATATATGGAATATTTATAATAAATGATAATACTTATTTGTTAAGTTATTTATATTTATAAGAATTGTATGTATTCCCAAAAAATGAATAAAACTAAAAATATCTCAGAAACCAATCAGTTTAGGTATAGGAGATGCTGTATAAAAATGAAAGAGTATCATAAATACAATATTATAAAAAATAAAATATAGGGTGATCTATTAAAAAAAATTGAGAAAATCGTAATTTAGTTTTGTAGTTTAAAAGTGCTTATAAAAATGAATGTTCTACTAAAAAATTCTTGGCTTAGAATGCTGTTGATATACCAATCTAAAAACTGTTACATCAGTTGTATATTGTTTTGATTTATGTTTCATGTAAGTTATTTATTGAATAAAAATAATCTTGTTAAATTATTATATACAATACAAAGTTTTTTTGTAGGAATTTTACGATTCTTGTATATTAGGGAAATATGATAATTTCTTAATATCACATTTATTGGTATATTCACTGCATATTGCTATGGTTTATATTTTGTGTTAGCTATTTATCTAATAAAAATAATTTTGTTTAACTATCACTCAATACTAACTTATTTCTACTAGAAAAATTGAATGTATTCCCGAAATTTGAAGAAAACTAAAAATATCTCGGAAAGTAATCAGTTTAGATATAGGGAATGCTACATAAAAATGAAAGAGTATATTAAATACAATAATGTTGAAAAATAAAATATAGGGTGATCCATTTAAAAAAATAGAGAAAATCGTAATTTGGTTTTGTAGTTCACCCTGTATACAAATATTCGTCAATGATGTGAATTAGACTTAATTTAAAAACTACAGTATATTGTTTATCTTATTACATAAAACAAATTATTGTCTACGAATTACTTCTTTATATACAGGGTGTTCATCTCATAGTGATTTTGAAATAAATATGGTCATAACTTGTTAAATACTCTGTATAGTAATGCAAAACCATATATTATATGAACAAGAATTATGAGGAGAATATAAATATGAAAAAATATATAGGGTGTCCCATTTAAAAAATTATATGTTTGATATACCACGCATTTACTGATCACCCTGTAGAAATGGACATATTTTCCAAGCGTGGAAAATATCATTGCCTACATTTTTCTTAAATACCTTTTCTCGATATTTTATACCATAATGGAGTTATCGACCGATCCCGCACTAAAAACTCACCCTGTATATGCAATAAAGTAGCGTCGATTCAATGTAGGTCTTGGAAGTTTTGACCTGATGAACATCTTGATGTACTTCGCCCCAAATTTAAGCGAAAAGTGCATAAGTTGACAAATTTGAAGATTATAACGAAATTTAAAAATTAATTTAAAATTAGTAACTGGTATTTTTATCTACGGTTAATGATTCGTTGAAATATTACCAACAGTTGCCAATAATATTTTTAGTATAATGATTTTTATAACAAAGTTTAAGAATATTCATTTCCTTACAAATTAAATTAATAATTTCGAGGCCGCGTTTTTGGTATATACAAGAAAAAACTCTTAATTTTTACATAAAATATGTTCAACATACATTTACAATGAACAGAATTAGCACACAATTTACTAATATTAATAAACAAAAAAAAATAAGCATGTTGAAATCATTTTCGAACTTTTCAGTCAAATTCACTCCAGCGGTGAACTACACCCAATTTTACGGTACAATAAGTGTTGTTTTAATACTATTGTGTTAAAGCAGAACCATTAAAAACACCAATAAAATATTTGTTAGATTTCCAGTCGATAAGAAACGGCGTTTAAAGTGCATACTGAAAGGACATTATCAGTTCATTCTCAAAATCTTTATGTATGTGAAATCATTTTTTTTAACTTTAACTACACGCGCTGGCGTATTTTGTATGCCAGATATAAGAATTCTACTGCAAATATATTTAAAAATTTAATTTTTGACCTTGCTTATCTCTCTAACCTATCACTGGAATGTGCTTTTCAATTTGGTTTTAGTTTCGTTATAATCGGCGTTCTGGGAAGATCGTAATTTACATTGTATTATTTGTTGTTTCCGGTGGTGGACAATATACCCCACGATTATATTAATATAAGTCGCAATATAAGTACATATTTCAATTGTTTTTTAGTCATTATGGCACAAAATATATTTTTCTTTATAAACAATACTTTTTCTCCTGTAAAAAATCACATTTAAAAAAAAATTTTATTAGTAATTTTATTTATCATGGAATCCAGTTATTCCATGATTCCAGTTATATATCCCAATTGGCTTACTGAAAAGGAACTCCAAGTATTCACTGATGCCGAATAAGGTTATAACAAACATCTAACTAAGTGTATTTTTTCAAAAAAAAAATAAACAAATCCGCTGTTTTTAAGTGTATTTTCTTGTAGCATATAAAGTATGCCACGCGTGTAGTTATGTTATAACTTTATGCGCGGGTACTTAAAGTGAAAATTTAATATACAGTGAGGATGTTTGAGTTGGAATAAATTCATTATCTCGAAGAGGGACGAATTTGGACAGAAATCCTGAGACAGGTCGATTTTTATTTTTAAATTATGACTTTTTGGCATATATGTCATACTAGTGACGTCATCCATCTGGGCGTGTTGACGTAATCGAATATTTTTTAAATAAGAGCAGGGGTAGTATGATAGCTCATATGAAAGGTTATTTAATTGTCTATTCAGTAATATACACTTTAACATAATTATTTATACAGTGAGTCCAAAAGAATTTTTTTGAATTAAATTAATAGAGATAAAAATCAGAATGTATGTAATTCATTTATTTCAAAATACATTTGAGTGATGTCAGAAAACAGAAAGAAATGTTTATTTGACAAATAAACATTGTTTTTTGCTTAAATTCACTGTTAAAACTGCCACCCACCTGTCTCTTAGAAGTTTGAACATTGAATTTAAGCGAAAATCAATGTTTATTTGTGAAATGAACAATATTACCTGTTTTATGACAGCAGTAAAATGTATTTTGAATTAAATAAATTGCTTACCTTCTTCTTTTTGTGTAAATTAATTTAATAAAATATTTTTTTGTACACTCTCTATAAATAATTATGTTAATATTTATATTATGGAATAGAGAATTATATAAACTTTTAAATGAGCTATCACACAACCACTACTCTCATTTAAAAAAATCATCGATTACGTCATCACGCCCAGATGGATGACGTCACTAGTATGATATATATGCCAAAAAGTCATAATTTAAAAATAAAAATCGACGTGTCTCTTGTCGGAGATCTGTCGGATTTCTCTTCAAATTCTAGTCCTGTCGCCAGGGGGGGTACAACGGCCTCGTTAATTCAGATGGACTTACCCAAGTTTTTTTTATGTATTTTGACCCGTAGAACACGAATTTTTTGGGTAACAGTTGATCCGGATGTCGATAAGATTGTTATAGACCAAGAACTTGAGGAATCAAATAACAGCGATTTTTGGCAAAACAAAACAATATTTTGTATTTTTTGGGTCATTTTAAGCAAAAAATATTTCTACAAGTTTTTTAGTAGGATGCACAGTTTTCGAGATAAACGCGGTTGAACTTTCAAAAAATCGAAAAACTGCAATTTTTAAACCCGAATAACTTTTGATTAAAAAATAAAATAGCAATTCTGCTTAGCGCCTTTGAAAGTTCAAGTCAAATTATGTCGGTTTTGATTATTTGCATTGCTACGAATTTATTGTGTTATTGTTAAAACGCATGTAAAAGCACGGGAAACCCTACGTGTTTATAGCTTTGTTAAACAATAAAAAAATAAATTTTTACCAATGCAAATAATCAAAACCGATATAATTTGACTCAAACTTTCAAATGCGGTAAGCAGACTTGCTATTTTATTTTTTAATCAAAAGTTATTCGGGTTCAAAAATTGCAATTTTTCGATTTTTTTAAAGTTCAACCGCGTTTATCTCGAAAACTGTGCATCCTACGAAAAAACTTGTAGAAATATTTTTTACTTAAAATGGCCCAAAAAATACAAAATATTGTTTTGTTTTGCCAAAAATCGCTGTTATTTGATTCCTCAAGTTCTTGGTCTATAACAATCTTATCGACATCCGGATCAACTGTTACCCAAAAAATTCGTGTTCTACGGGTCAAAATACATAAAAAAAACTTGAGTAAGTCCATCTGAATTAACGAGGCCGTTGTACCCCCCCCCCTGGCGACAGGACTATTCGTCCATTCTCGAGATAATTAATTTATTCCAACTCAAACGTCCTCACTGTATGTTATCTGCATAATAAATCAAGTGTATTTTGAAGCTATTTAATCATGATTTTTTGTGGCGGATATTCTTGAGTTGAGGTTGATTTCATGTAATCGAATGAACTATCTTTTAGTAAAGTCGTTCCAGGAACGCAACTCATCAATATTAGCAATATCATTTTAAAGTATTCTACTTTAAAATGTATAATACATGCCTGAATTGCCGATATAAATGAGTCAGATTAAATAAATTATTAGAAGAATTTTTTACTAAGCAACAACATTTTTGTTTTTCTAGTATTATTTTGTATTTTGACAACGAAACCCGACTTGGGCGTCGAAACGTTAATAAATTAATTTTTTTAGTAAAATTGTGGCTTATTTCCCATCGAAAATACTTTATTAAATCAAGTGTATTTTGAACAAAAAGAAAATATAACTTTTGGTATATTTTGGTAGGTGTGAATTACAGATTGAATGATATTTAATACCTATATATAAGTACAATATTTTTCTGGAACTGTTTTTACTATAAAATAGTAAATTGTATCTTGTAAGGTACAATCGAATTTAAAACAAAAAAACTATTTAAAAATGTTATCAAATATAGGGTGTATGATACACCACTCTTTTTTGTTGGCAACCGGTATAATTCATTTTATTTTTAAATGTTAATGGCCCTGTATATTTCTATGAAGAAAAAACCTTGAAGTGTTGTGTCGTTTGCCGTACAGAAAGTGGCGCGTTTAGGATGGGCCATCCTGTATATACAGGGTGTCCCGAAAAATAGTGCGTTCCTTAAAGGTATAGGTAGAGGGCACCGCGTAGAACAAAAACTCTTTTAAGATTTTTTTCTAAATGCAACCGTTTGACCAAAAAGTTAAAATACATTTTGGTATGAAAATTTAAACCTGGCAACTATGTGAGGTACGAAAATTTAAACATAGACAGTCCCATGTTTAGTAATATAAACAGATAGTTTGAAAGAATCTTGTTTAGTGTCTATGGCGAAAATGTTTTCGAATCGTGAGTGCATTACAGTCGGAAAAATGAAAGAATACCCATGAACGATCACATCAATCACTTATTTTGCATTTGCTGTCTTTTTCTATAAATAACAAACGTTTGTTATAGAAAATGAGAGCAAATGCAAAATAAGTTATACCGACTGTACCTATTATGTTATGTTGATTATTTATGGCAGATCACTAAATGGAGAGGCATATAGGCCAGGGTAATAAGACAAAAATATATCCTGTTTGTGACACTTCAACAGCCGGGGTACTGAAGAGTTTTTTCAAAAGGTAATAGCTATAAGAACAAATTGTAAATTATTTCCTGCATAGGATCTGGCGGCCATTTTTATTTATAAACAATTTAGTGTCAAAAAACGGCCTTTTTCCCTTTTTTTCAAATTAATGGAAAACAGTAAGACTGATGGTTTTCTTAGTACAATAAGCATCTTCGAGAGAATGGAAAAAGCTTTAAAATGGTGTATGACAAAGTTTAATACACTCATTTATTGTTAATATAATTGCGAAAAAAGGTCGAAATTTCAAAAAAAAATAATTTCGCAATAACTATTGTAAAAATAAGTATAGAGCTTTGAATTTTTTGTCAAATGAGGGTTCTTTGGTGCTTAATATGTGACAAAAATGTCAAAGGGATTCATTCAATTATTTAAATTTTATTCAAATTGTTTATCCCAGAGAGCTCTTTTGCAATAACATAAGTCAGAAAAAAATAATGTTAGAACCAATCTACAGGTGTTAAATGAAAGAGCATGAACTAAACTTTCAAATTGTTTTAAAAAAAGTGAATAAAAATACACTTATTAGTAATAAATAATTACGCAAAGTATCTTCAATTTTTCTTTTTTTAATCCTTTAAACATTTTGAATAAGTTTTTTCAAAAAAATCTATTTTTTACCGTTTTTTAGGTGCATAACTACCAAGTAATGTTATTTATATGATAATTGATAAAAAAATTTAATAAATATACACTCACCGGCACAAAAAAACCCCACCCCAAAAAATGGATCATTTTTAATGTCTTTTATTTCCAAAACCTGATGTCCGATTTAAATAATTCTTTTAATATTTTATAGCCTTATTCTTTAACAATGTCGCTGTAATAATATTGTTGCTAGACAGGTACATTGTCATTGTATACAGGGTGTACGAATCAAACTGTGTTTTTTTCTCAAACTTTGGAACACCCTGTGGAATGTTTTAGCTTTTATAAAATACTGAAATTAAAACCTAACTATAGCCTCAGGTTTTCTTAACATTATGTTTTTTGTTTCATTCGCTTATGTTGGATAATAAAAAAGTTAGGCACTTTAACAACTACCCCTGTTTTTCGTCAATACAGGGTGTTTTTAAATAAGTACGACAAACTTTAAGGGGTAATTTTGCATGATAACATAATGACAGTTTGCTTCATAAACGTATGTCCGTAAATGCTTCGTTTCCGAGATAGGGGTTATTGAAATTGTTCTTGCAAACTGACGATTTATTTATTGTTCTAAAACGGTTTGTGATATGCAAATGAAATTTGGTAAATTTTAAGAGGTAGTTATTGCGCATTTTTGGCATACAATTAAGAATTTTATATTCACCATTGGCGTGCATACGGGTATAAACATTTTAGATATATCCCATATGCACGTCAATGGTGAATACAAAATTCTTAATTGTATGCCAAAAATGCGCAATAACTACCTCTTAAAATCTACCTAATTTCATTTGCATATCACAAACCGTTTTAGAGCAATAAATAAATCGTCAGTTTGTAAGAACAATTTCAACACCCCCTACCTCGGAAACAAAGCATTTGCGGGCATACGTTTATAAAGCAAACTGTCATTATTTTATCATGCAGAATTACCCATAAAGTTTGCCGTACTTATTTAAAAACACCCTATATTGACGAAAAACAGGGGCAGTTGTTAAAGTGCCTAACTTTTTTATTATCCAACATAGGCGAATTAATAAAAAAACAGAATGTTAAGAAAACCTGAAGCTATAGTTTGGTTTTAATTTCAGTATTTTATAAAAGCTAGAACATTCCACAGGGTGTTCCAAAGTTTGAGAAAAAAACACAGTTTGATTCGTACACCCTGTATACAATAACAGTGTACCTGTCTAGCAACAATATTATTACAGCGATATTGTTAAAGAATAAGGCTATAACATATTAAAAAAATTACTTAAATCGGACATCAGGTTAATTAAATACAAGACATTAAAAATGACCCATTTTTTGGGGTGGCGTTTTTTTGTGCCGGTGTGTGTATATAATTAATTATATAAAAAAATAAAAAGTTTATAATGAAAAATTGAACATACTTTTGCGTAATTATTTATTATTAATAAATACATTTTTTATTCACTTTTTTTAAACCAATGTGAAAGTTTAGCTCATGCTCTTCTATTTGACACCTATAGAATGGTTCTAACAGTATTTTTTTCTGACTTATGTTATTGCAAAAAAGCTCTATGGGATAAACAATTTGAATAAAATTTAAACAATTGAATGAATCACTTTGAAATTTTTGTCACGTATTAAGCACCAAAGAACCCTCATTTGACAAAAATTTCGAAGCTCTATACTTATTTTTAGAATAGTTATTGCGAAATTATATTTTTTTAAAATTTCGACCTTTTTTCGCAATTATATTAACAATAAATGAGTGTATTAAACTTTGTCATACGCCATTTTAAAGCTTTTCCATTCTCTCGAAGATGCTTATTGTACTAAGAAAACCATAAGTCTTACTGTTTTCCATTAATTTGCAAAAAAAAGGAAAAAAGACCGTTTTTTGACACTAAATTGTTTATAAATAAACATGGCCGCCAGATCCTACGCAGGAAATAGTTATAATTTGTTCTTACAGGTATTACCTGTCGAAAAAACGCTTCAGTACCCTGGCTGTTGAAGTGTCATGGGAAAAACCTTATTACCCTGGACTAATACTATAATCATTTCTTTCAAAATGTTTTGCCTGTATTTCTCGTCGTATGAATGGTGTTCGTGAAAGTGGGTTACTTTGAACATTTATTAGGTATAATAATTATTTTCAAGTAAGTACAACTTAATTATTTTAGTTCACAAGTAAACAAATTACCGAGACATTATCTGGTGTATTTTTCCAATGTAAACTATGTAATTCAGTTAAAGCCCTCAGTATTCAACACATTTAAAGCTTACTATCAGTTAAAAGATGTGTTTTTATGTTGAAAGATGTATAATTCGTTTAAAATTATGCAATAGGTAGGTACCTATTTCAATAAATTTCAAAAAAAAATTGGTAAACAAATAGTAAGTACATAATAAGTACTATTAGGTTGGATTATTTTAAATACTGTAAATCACAATCACAAACGAGTTCTTATTATCTGTTATTCTTCCGTAGTGCGTACATGTTGCCAGTTTATTTAAATTTCTAAACTTTAAAATACAGGTATATGGAAAACAATGTATGTAATCTTTTTTTGGAACGGTTAACTTTAGAAAAAAATGGTATAGGACTGTTTTGTTCTAAATTGTGTATTCTCTCCATACCTTAAAGGAACGCACTATTTTCCGGGACACCCTGTATATACAGTATGTCCCTGTAAGTTGTATCCATATGGAAAACTTTTTTATTATTAATTTTCTCTTCATAAAAAGCTCTGCATGGTCCAAAACCTAAGATTTAATCATCAATTATCAAATTTTTTAAATATTATACGAGGTATGTCAAAAAGTTTGAATTTCACTCAAGAGGAGCTTTATTTTTCACAATATTGAAAATTGCTATTATGAAAAGTTGCTTGGAATTAAAACTATATTCTAATATGCAATTACATTCTTCTAATTGAAAAAAAAAATTTTTGGAAAATTATGGATATCTAACATTATTTTCAGTTATTTCAATTCTGAGAACTCTTTTATTATTAATTTTACGAAAAAAAGTGATTCTTAATAAAAAGTTTTGGATGGTCTAAAACCCAAAATACAATTATCTTATATCAAATTTTATCAATTTTATACGAGGTATGTCAAAAAAGAAAAATTTTGATCAAAAGTAAAGTACCATTATAGTTTGGAATATTTCAATTAGAAGGATGTAATTACATACTGAAACATAGTTTTTAATTCTTAATAATATTTCATAATACCAATTTTCGATATTGTGAAAAATAAACGTATTTTACTCTTGAGCGAAATTTATATTTTTTGACATACCTCGTATAAAATTGATAAAATTTGACATAGGATGGTAGTATTTTAGGTTTTAGACCATGCAGAACTTTTTATTAAGAATCACTTTTTTTCGTAAAATTAATAATAAAAGAGTTATATGCATTGAAATAACAGAAAATAATGTTAGTTATCCATAACTTTTCAAAAAAAAAAAATGTTTCAATTAGAAGGATGTAATTGCATACTAGTAATATAGTTTTTAATGCCAAACCACTTTTCATAATATAAATTTTCAATATTGTGAAAAATAAAGCTACTTTACTCTTGAGTGAATTTCAAACTTTTTGACATACCTCGTACAATATTAAAAAAATTTGATATTTGATGCTTAAATCTTAGGTTTTGGACCATGCAGAGCTTTTTATGAAGAATAACTTTTCTTCGTAAAATTAATAATAAAAAAGTTTTCCATATGGATACAACTTACAGGGACATACTGTATATTATACAAAACAGTTGTTGGACTAATAATGAATACGAAACAAATTAAAGAAATAAAATGTTTACTATTCTAGGGTTTAGTCCTGTCGCCAGGGGGGGTACAACGGTCTCCTTAATTCAGATGGACTTACGCAAGTTTTTTTATACAGGGTGTCCCAAGAGTAGTAGAACGGTCGAATATTTCGCGAACTAGGCATCGGATCGAAAGACTGAAAAATACGTGTTTAATCATTTTCAAAAATCTATCCAATGACACCAAACACCAACCCCCACTACACCCGCTGGAGGTGGGGTGGGGGGTAACTTTAAAATCTCAAATGGAAACCCCCAGTTTTTCTTGCAGATTTTAATTTGTTACATAAAAGTAAGCAACTTTTATTCAAGACATTTTTTCGAACTGTGGATAGATGGCGTTATAATTGGGAAAAACGATTTATCCTGATACCACAGGTAAATTATAGAAACGGTCTAATATCTCACGAAATATACTTCCAAATGAGAAACTAAAAAACAGATTTTTAATCTTTTTCGAAAACCTATCGAATAACAGCAAACGTGACCCTCCAACCCACCCCCTGAATGTGGGGTGGGGGGTAACTTTAAAATCTTAAATAGCAACCCCCATTTTTTATTACAGATTCGGATCCGTCATGAAAAATTAAGTAACATTTATTCGAAACATTTTTTAGAATTCTTAATAGATGGCGCCTTAATTGGAAAAATTCGATTTATTAGCGCCATCTATCAGAAATTTTAAAAAATATTTCGAATAAATGTTGCTTAATTTTTTATGACGAATCCGAATCTGCAATTAAAAGTAAGGGTTGCTATTTAAGATTTTAAAGTTACCCCCACCCCACATCCAGGGAGTGGGTTGGAGGGTCATGTTTGGTGTTATTCGATAGGTTTTCAAAAAAGATTAAAAACCTGTTTTTTGGTTTCTCATTTGGAAGTGTATTTCGTGAGATATTAGACCGTTTCTATAATTTACCTATGGTATCAGGATAAATCGTTTTTCCCAATTATAGCGCCATCTATCCACAGTTAGAAAAAACGTCTTGAATAAAGGTTGCCTACTTTTACGTAACGAATCCAAATTTGCAAGAAAAACTGGGGGTTTCCTTTTAAGATTTTAAAGTTAACCCCCACCCTACCTCCAGGGGGTGTAATGGGGATTGGGGATTGGTGTTTGGTGTCATTGGATAGATTTTTGAAAATGATTGAACACGTATTTTTGAGTTTTTCGATCCGATGTTTAGTTCGCGAAATATTCGACCGTTCCACTACTTTTGGGACACTATATATTTTGACCCGTAGAATACGAATTTTTTGGGTAACAGGTGATCCGGATGTCGATAAGATTGATATAAACAAAGAACTTAAGGAATTATATATCACAGCGATTTCTCGCAAAACAAAACATTTTTTTGTATTTTTTGGGTCATTTTAAGCAAAAAATATTCATACAAGTTTTTTCGTACAATGCATAGTTTTCGAGATAACCGCGGTTGAACTTTCAAAAAATCGAAAAATTGCAATTTTTGAACCCGAATAACTTTTGATTAAAAAATAAAGTAGCAATTCTGCTTACCGCATTTGAAAGTACAAGTCAAATTATATCGGTTTTGATTATTTGCATTGCTAAAAATTTATTATTTTATTGTTAAACAAAGCTATAAACACCTAGTGCGTGAGTGATGTTTTCAATGATTTCTCATTTAAAATCGAACGAGTAGGTAGAGTAGCTAAAAGTGCAAGCGAGGCTATTTCTACGTAGCATGCGTTAAAACGCACGTATTAGGCACGGGAAACACTATGTGCTTATAGCTTTGTTTAACAATAAAAAAATTAATTTATAGCAATGCAAATAATCAAAACCGATAAAATTTGACCTAAACTTTCAAATGCGGTAAGCAGAATTGCTACGTTATTTTTTAATCAAAAGTTGTTCCGGTTCAAAAATTGCAATTTTTCGATTTTTTTAAAGTTCAACCGCGGTTATCTCGAAAACTATGCATTCTACGAAAAAACTTGTAGGAGTATTTTTTGCTTAAAATGACCAAAAAAATACAAAAAATGTTTTGTTTTGCGAGAAATCGCTGTTATATAATTCCTCAAGTTCTTTGTTTATAACAATCTTATCGACATCCGGATCACCTGTTACCCAAAAAATTCGTGTTCTACGGGTCAAAATACATAAAAAAAACTTGGGTAAGTCCATCTGAATAAAGGATGCCGTTGTACCCCCCTGGCGACAGGACTAATTTGTATTTTGTCGCATACTTCGACTGGAAGAAACACTGCGAAGGATGAGGGATTAATTTCGAATGTGAACTCTCTGTGCTATTCGTGTCGGAATCTGCGGAACATACGAAATAAGATTCAACTGATTATTATATTGTATCATGGCCAAGGAGAGTCTCGTTTAAGATACGGGGTCTTATTTTGGTGAATGTCTTCCAAACTTAATAAAATTTGCCTGGCACGAAAAAGATAATGTGTTGTACTGCTGGTGTTTCTCAAAACACTATCTGTAAGAATTATTATTAAGGAGGGGTATGGTTTGAAATCAACATATCAAGCACATTTTTGTGATTTTTTTTTGGAAACTATGGCAGAATTATTTTATTTTTAAATAAATAAACACATTAAGTACAATTCAAAGAATATTTAAGAAAAAATTCAATCCAAAATATTGAAAAATAAGCCATTGGCGACAAATTTTGGCAGGCAGCTCAAAAAAAAGTGGATTTTGCGGTGGACATCAGAACTCATCACTGGATCATACGAAACAAAAAATTCAAAAAGATTTACTTAGCTTATGAGTTTCACGAGGTAACAACGTCGAGTTTTTTTATTTTTCATGATATTTGAATTTTTGGTATCACTCAAAAGTCAAAAATACGAAATTTTTGATAAAAATTTTGTGAAAACCAACAGATTTAATATTTTTGAACAAAAAATATGCACAAAACGAAAAATATCTCGACGTTGTTACCTCACGAAATGTCTAAAGGAAACCTATCCAAAATTTCAAGTAGTTTTTCAGTTACAATGTCCACCACATTTGAAAAAGCAGTTTTGAGAAAAATGCGTTTAAAGTTTTCATCTTTTTATCTGTCTGCCAAATCGTAAAGTGATGAACATTGGAATATGTTTTTTGAATTGCGGAGTAATCTACAAAAGAGAAGGCGAACAGTTGTTTAACGTTTCTCACTACGCTCAAGCGTGCTGGCGCGAAGCTGCGGCAAAGCGAGTCGAAGGTAGGGATATTCAACACACTGTATCTCTGGTAATTTTACTCAGATTATTTTGAAATTATTAGAGAGTATTCTTGAAAGTATGCACTTTTATTTGAAATAATAAAAAAAATTAAATATTTCAAACCATACCCCCCCCCCTTAAATATAAAATTTTAAGCCTGCGGTGTTTGTATATTCTTAAAATTTGTGGTTTTATTAATTACTAGCTTAAAATAATAATGTGTTAAAGTCCAGTAACTAAAAATTACCAGACAACCACAAAAATGCTCAAGAACATTCTTCACTAAAAAAGTTTAATCAATATAATCCTTTCTGATGAAATAAATTTTTGGCCTTTTTTGATGTTCGAAAATATACAAGGATGACGGTTTTCCAACGCGCAAAAACGCGTATGATTTTGTCCATGCCGAAACATCGAAACCGAAACCCACAATTAATTCCGCAACTTCCAAAGATTTGCCTTGCGATTTGTTTATTGTCATTGTAAAATCCAATTTAACCAGCCAAGTTGGCACTTTAAGCCAATAAATAAAGAGACCAAGGAGGATGACAAGAAGACTGGGAAAACCTCAAAAGAGATGGGTAGATGACATAAGAGCAGTGGCAGGCAAACAGTGAATTCTATTGGGGCAATATAAAGAACGGGAAGCAATTCGGAGAGAGCAATTGGGAAAAAGAGAAGAAGTAATGGTTACCTATTTTAGCTAATACGTGTATTAATAATTATACTAAATTAATTCAAGATAAAATACAATTGGTATGACAAAAGGAAAAAACCAAAAACAAAAGTGATAAAAAAGAAAAGTGCACAAAAAAAAAGAAAAATATCTAAACTTCAAAGTGTTCAAGACAATTCTTTAATATGATCTAATTTTGGTCATCTACACGTCTCCTTATGGAGTAAGTGTCTGCAAATGCAATCATGTCCAATGTCCATGGATGTGTTAAATTATTTTTATTATATCAAATTTATGATTAGTGTATTTTGTTTATTAATGACTGTGTTTATTATCTAATAGACGGTGACTGGCTGATTGACATAAAGTCCATATTGACATAATATTAGATTGACATAATAGTAGTTTTGATGAATAAAATTATTCAACCAATAAAACTAACACAGACACATCTACGTTTCACCAACGACGTAGTGAAATAAGATTTATTTTATTTATTTATCAAATAAATATATTAATCTTCGAATAAATTGACAAGTTCATCTCGCTTTAAATAGCTATAACAAAGAAAATTTGTCAGTTTAACTTTAAATTATTACCTATCAAAATTATTGTATGTATTGAAACAATAAAAATATAACCGACAAATAAATTTTATTTATTTAAGTAAAATACACGGCCCTAAGTAAAATACATTTTGTATTAATTTAATTAAATATAACTCTTGTATATGTCTCTAATGTATTCTTCTCGCTATATGCCCACTATTACATCTATAAATAGGCCCACTATTTGACAGCTAGAAAATGTTGCCACATATAATACAACGTCTCTTCAGGACGGCCATGGATTGGTCGACTTGATTTGACAGATTGTGCTCTGTGAGCTGTGCATTTTGACTTGATGTCCTATAATGGGTGATGACTGATGCTGATGACAATTGTGATGACAATGACAGTGACATTTGTAAGGAGAAGTGTAAATAATCCAAATAAAAAGTAAATAACGTTATTTGTAAATAAAAATGTCTACAGAACGTAAAAATTCAAGCAGTAATCAAAACAATACTCTTCCTTTAGACCCCATCTCTCTACAGAATCAATTACTCGTTGCTAGAAAAGAAATAAATAATTTAAGGTAAGTTACAACATGACAGTCCTTTCACATTTGTAACATAAATTACAACAAATTTTACAAATAAAAGGCAGATATCAAGCACAGTTATTTATTAAATTAAATCTTACCCAAGTACTTTCGCCCTCAGAGCATCTTCGGGGGCATTTCATAAAAAAAAGAAGCTATCCCAACACATCCTGGAATGTCCTGGACATTTACTTAAAAATTGTACAAATAACATACACTAGACAAAGGACAAACAGTTTAAAATAATTATTCAGGGGCTACATTATCGGCTATGTCAGGAGGTAGAATTTCTTTCTATAAAAAAAAACAATAAGTAGCTATGAAAGAGTAGGTATAAAGTTATAGAGCACAAATTGCCTACAGAAAAGGAAACGAGTACTCCTTTGTATACAATGAGAATTTTCTCTCGAGATAAAATTGTAATGAAATCCCACTTTTGGTATTTCTTTAGGCAACTCGGGATGTTCAAGAAGACTACTGGAGAAATTGTGTCAGTTAGACAGATTCCAGAAAAATCATTCAATAAAAAAAAGAAATGATATTGACTGCTATTATGGTGCACACAACTAGTACAGGGATTACTGTGACCTTATTTGTTTAGTTTTTAAGTAAATGTCTACTACATTCTGGGATGTGCTATGTGGGTTGTCATTTTACTTTTGCATATAGCCATATATATAGACTTAAAGTATTTTATTGCTTTTCAAAATATGTCCCACCAAGATCCATAGGCTTTTGCATATGTTCAAACCCATTCGTAAAACAGTTATTCCAGTCTTCAGTTAACACCTGCAAAATCGCTGTTTTAAAGGCATCAATGGCTTGTTCTGGTGACTAGAATAGCTGCTCATGCATTGAATTCTTGATCTTATTTTTTTTATTTATTAAATAGATGGGATCACCCCATTACAGCATTATAATAACAATATATTTTTAATCTAATTTATCTTATAACTACACTTTAAAATACAATACTTAGAAATAATTCTAGAGTTTACTATAAATCATGGTTTTAAATTTTAACTTAAACTTAAATTAAAAGGATCTATATCACAGTGTCTATTTAAAAACCTAAAGGCCCTATCAAATGGATTATTGCAGGCATAATTGGTAGCATGAAAGTTTATATGAAAAAGTTCAAAAGATCTTAGTCTATGCTGTGAAATATTGAAGTTTATTTTACTTAAAAGTTCTGGACATTGAATTAAATTATTTAATAATTTATAAATAAATACAGAATCAAACTGAATTCGTCCGTTATAAAGTGTTGTTAGATTTAATCTATCTATAATTACTTTTTTGTCTATATTTGCAACTGAACATTTTGTAACTGCAATACCTAAGAAACTTATTCTGAACTTTCTCAATGGAATTGATATACTGGTCATACATAGGAGACCACACTAGCGTGCCATATTCTAGTTAAGAGCGTACAAGAGAACAATACACAACTTTTGTTACATCAATTGGGAACTCACTACAGTTTCTTAATGTAAATCCAAGAAGTTTAAGACCTTTCAATGTAATCTGTGAAATATGGTCATTGAAATTAATGCTTTCATTAAAAGTGATGCTCAGGTTTCTAACTTGAGTTTTATATCTTAAGTTAACATTATTCATACGATAGTTTGAGTCATATTGTTTATTTCCCCTAAAAAACTGATATAATATCCTTTTGCAATATATGTATGTCAGCTACAGATGTTAAACATCTATATAACTTTAAGTCATCTGCAAAAAGTAAAACTGATGATTCAAGATTATCAGAAATATCATTTATAAAGAGATTAAATAGAAAATCAAAAATGAATAACCATTTTCAATTTCGAGATTTAATCAAGATTAAATAGAATTGGTGAACAGTGGCCTCCTTGGGGGACACCTGATGAAACCTCAAAAATGATTCAGATAGGAAATTAAATAGTTTCACCCTTTGTTTTCGATCCTTTAAAAAACTTAATATCCATTCTATGGCCTCCTTAGTAAATCCTAAATTTAGGAGTTTTGCAAGCAAAATGTTAAAATTGACTCTGTTGAAGGCCTTGGAGAAGTCAGTGTAGACTGAGTCTACTTGTTCCTTCCTCTTCAATGCCTCCAACAGATCCATTTCATACACTGCCCAGTTAGTAATAGTGGATTTCCCAGCTGCAAACCCATGGTGAACTACAGATTGATAATAATTCTTTACATTGCCAATATACTTAATTGTATACTATTTTATCGAATAACTTTGGTATTGCTGATTATTATTTTTGTCACCAGCTTTAAAACTAGGTGATACATAGCTTTCTTTCCATCTAGCAGGGAAGTAACATGTGAGCAAAAATAAATTAAACAGTAGATATATTGGTTTGGATATCTTGGGAACATGAAGAAGTCGTTGTGACTTAGGTCAGGGCTATACAGTGGTTGGTTTAACAATGCAGTGTTTTGAAGCTCCAAAAACTTTATTGTCTTTGGTCAGTGTGAACACTTGTATTGTCCTAATGTAGGATGATTTGCCATTGTGTGATGTTTTGTTGGAGTTTTGCGATAACTTCTTATAAACACACGGTTATATACCAAGTTGGTTTTTGATCAGCGTAAAACACTCACACCGGAGATTGGCATTTATTTTCTGGTTCATAGGAACCAAGAATAATCACCACTATCAATAGTATAACCGTTTTTTGAGCTTCCATTATTGAACCGTTCCAATGTTCTTTGACACCAATTGACGCAAACTGCTTTGTGCTCTTCTGTGAGCAAATGAGGGATCCAACGGGTCACCAACTTCGTAACATCCAATAATTATTCATGCCACTAAGCCAATGCCCAAGCTACCTCTATCTCCCGGTATGTTACATGACAGTCATCCTTAATTAGCTGAGGAACCGCATCAATGTTTTGCTGTTTGTCTGCTGTTTTGGGTGGAGCTGGCCTAGGTTCGCAGCTGAGACTGGACCACTTTGAAATTCGCAATACCCGGGGGAATTAGTTGACTGGTGTGATACAGTAGAACCCCGCAAATCCGAACTAATTGGGGGGACAGCCTGTTCGGATTCCAAAAAGTTCGGAGTATCCGAAAGTTAGCCTTAACTAGTAGTTCAAAGCTTTCATTGTGATTTTGAGTAGCCAAACGTTCTCGCAAGAGTATGGACAATATTTTTGGACTCAAGTTGACTACGAGAGAACCAAAGTAAGTTTGTGTTTAACCTATATAGATAAACACTTTATAAACCTATATATTAAAGTATAATATTTAGTTTTAAGAAATTTTAAATGTCAAAGTCCTAGTAATCCTACATTGTCCAATTTTCTGGCTTTACTCTGTATAATAAACATGTTTTTAAGTTTTTGTCTTGAATTTTTAAATTTTTTTCACTTTCCGTTGGTTCGGATTTGCCGAAAGTTCGGATTTGCGGGGTTCGGATTTACGGGGTTCTACTGTACTTCATTCTCAAACACAGAAACCATTTCAGCGAGATATTGCTGTTGGGATAATCCTCCCCAAAAATTGTAAAATATTAGCACTCGAAAATGTTCTTTGCAAGATCCATTTTTTGACTGACTTACTAATTTCAAAAATTTACTGTATTTACATGACTTGTTGTATCGCAATGCATTCTGGATTTATGTTAACAAAAGATTGAGATTACATTTGTGTTAGAAGGTTTTATTGGTGGCTCTCTAAGTGGCTATATGCAAAACTAAAAAGTCAAACCTTGTCTTCTTTTTTGACTAAATGCTGCTGAAAATGCTCTCAGAGCGAAAGTACTTGTGCAAGATTTAATAAATAAGTATGCTCAATATCTGTCTTTTATTTGTAAAATTCATATTATACAGTAAAACCTCCGTTAACCGAAATAATTAGGAGGGAGGCCGTTTCGGAAAACAAGAATTTTGGGTAAAAATAACATTGTTTTTTGTATTCTTCTTGTATCAAATTACATGGTATTGGAGAGATAGAGCTGTAAAACATCGTTGTCAAAGAGAAACATAAAAGAAAATAGAAGATTTAAAAAAAATCAATCTAAGCATGTTCATTTTTCCTTGATTTTATTGCAGTTTTTAAATTTACTTTTTATTGATGAAATTATTAAACTAGCGTTTAACCATTTCAGTTAAACGATGTTTCGGTTAAAAAGGTTTCGATTAACGGAGGTTTTACTGTATTTAAGCATCAACTGTAGCTTATAAATATATAATGTTTAATCTTTCAGGCAACAACTTAATACTCTTAATCATGTTCACCGAAAAGAGCTCGATTACATCAATAAGAAATTGTCAGAATGGCAGTGTCTCTCGTGTAAAAAGAATCAGTGTAGTTCACCGCAACCTGCACCGAATTTAGAACAAGATTTCACAGCCAGCTACATAGGCAAAATAAGTACTAAATTTCCAGAGAAAAGAGGCACTCCAAGACAACCTGGTATATGCAAAGATATGACAGCTAAACTAGTACTTGATAATAATGTTTTTACAAATCCGGAACATGCTTTAGAGGGGTTACAAGAGTACTCCCACATGTGGATCTTATTTCACTTTCACAAGAATGATGGCACACACGCAAAAGCAAAAGTATCTCCTCCCAGATTGAATGGTATTAGAACTGGTGTATTTGCTACGAGATCTCCTCATAGGCCTGCTCCTATAGGATTGTCGTTAGTTAAGATTGATAGAATAATGGATAATACTATCTATTTTAGGTAAGATAAGCTAAATTTTATACCACATTCTTCTTTAAGTGCAGTCTTCCAATCAGTCAGAGGTTTGAAACCATCATCACTATCTTTACTCTATCTACTGCTGCTCTGCGTTCTATTGAACTGCATGAACAATGATTGGGTCTTTATTACTTTGTATTGTTTGCCCATTTCTTGCCAAAAGATTTTGAGTAACCATTATTTCAGTATATGTCCTGTTTTGTATCTTGTTAAATATGTCTACTATAATGTCTAAGGTTTCATCATTAATTTATGCATTTTAAGATTTCTACTGGGATTTGGTCTGGACCTACTGCTTTGCTATATTTGCTATTTTTTTAATACCTGGTTGCACCAACAGATCTTAAGCTTAAGATGTGCCTTAAACATGCTTACTTAAGACGTGCTTACCAAACATATGGGTTACACCATTGAGTCTTAGATCAATTTTCAACTTGTCATAATGGATTGTCAAGTGAATTGGATCGATAAAAATCGAAAATTATGGTGCAAAGTAAGTGAGACTTAAAGCGGCCCTATCTGTAAGCCGAGCTGGACTAAGCTAGAGCTTAAGATTTGTAAGTGCAACCAGGCATTAGTGCCATTTCAATTTCCTCTTCTAATAACTTTAAAACCACACCATCTTCTACTTCCATCTATTCTGTTCTTATTGTCTTTGAACAACTCATTGATGTATTCTGTCCATCTCTTTAATTACTCGTTAGTATACAACACTAGTTTAAACCATTCTTCTGTCTTGCCCTTCCCTCGTATTGGTCTTGTGCCACTATTTCCCACTGTCTAACATACATTTTCTTCAGATCCACGCTATGTTTGACCTCCTTCTTCAAATTTGAATCTTCTTTGAATTTTTTAAGTATAGCAATTTTGGAATAACATTTATTTGTTTGTACTTTAATAGAAAAAATCATTATTATAGTCTGTTCGTTAATAAAATATGTTTGGTTGTAATTCCCAGCCACTGTCAGTCATAATTTAACAAATATGGCAAAAAATAATTACTAAATTTATTAGGCAGTTAGGACTGGGATCAGCGAAATGAGTGTGGCGACACGCTTTAATTACTATTTTTGCTAATTTTAATTTTTAATAACTTTTCTCAAAACGAAATAATGTGGGTCATATAAAATTCACATTTAATATACAAACCAGATGCTAAGAAGGGCACGGTTTTACGAAACGAAATATATCCCTAACCATATGTTTTTGGTGTGTTCAGTTTAACAAACTGAATTCCCCATAAATTAATTACCTTATCAGACCTTATGTCAATAACTCACTTTGGAGATGCATTCGAAAACGCTTCTTAAAACTGTAGAAATGTTTTAACTTTTAAACGCCAGATCTAAATAATTTATCGCCTCTCTGGCCAGATGGTAGAAACACAAACATATTAGCGTTTGTGGTTTTTTCAGCCACGGCAGTCGATTCACAATCTCCCGTCGGGAGTCACACCCCAGCGAGCGTCGGGATAGGTCAACAACACAGCCTTACGAGATATAAGCAGAACACGTCTTTTTACTGATTAAAATAAATATATTATTGAAAGTTTGTTGTGTTTACATTTATTTTAATTTTAGTTAATCGTTCCCAAACCATTCGGAACAGGAGTATGAGGATAGGTTGATATAAAACTAGCCTTTGATAGATGGCGTTACTTGATACCGAATTGCTCTCGGTTTTGACATTTGTTTTTTATGACATGACGTCTGTCAAAATTTTAAGCCAAAAAACTATTAGTTTGGTTTTGTAGTGTGACATCATCCCCATCAACTACTTGGAAAAAGGTAAAACAATCAATGGCGAGTACTACGCAGCATTATTGGATCGATTCGATGCCGAATTGCGTCGATTTGGCACGCAAAAAAGTGCTCTTTCACCAAGACAACGTACCGGCCCATGGCAAAATTACACGAAATGGACTTTGAATTGGTTGAACACCCACCGTATTTCCCAGATCTTGCCGCCAGCGACTTTTTTCTGTTTCTTGGCTCGGAGGACGCCGTTTCGCAACAAACGATGAAGTCATCATTGAAACTTCGGCCTATTTTGAAGACCTCGAGCAAAAGTACTATTTGGATGGGATCAAAAATTGGAACATTGTCTTACTAAGTGTATCGAGCCAGAAGGGGACTATGTTGAGAAATAAATCGATTTAATCCCAAGAAACTTATTTTTCAAAAATCAAAGGCTAGTTTTATATTAATCCACCCTCGTATATTATTTAATGCTTATGTTTCTTATGATTAAAACAATTGAATATTTTTGTTGACTTGTCAGATAAAAATTTGAATTATTCTACTTACATATTACTTTTTTTTTGTTATACTTTTTTTATTTATTTCACAGTTTCGTAAAAAAATTTCAGGAGTACCCTTTCAGTCTATAATTACTGATGTTTCTTATTGTTCAATTTCAGTGGTGTAGATATGGTTAATGAAACCCCTGTGTTAGATATTAAACCGTACATTCCCCAGTATGACAACCCAATATATTTGAGCAACACAAATGACAGTAACAGTAATAGTACTGCTGATCCTGGAGCTAGTACGTCAAGAATCTCTAGACCAACTTCACCAGACGAGGTAGATTCTGGTAGCCATAGAAGCACCCAAATTATAAATAATGAGCGCACCATGGATGGCCAGGAAAACGAAAGAAGAGATCAAATAGTGGGTGCTCCTGGTACAAACAATGACCATTCCAGATCAGAGGAAGCACTGTATGCTCGGTAAGTTTAAAAATCGTAACAGAAGACTTACTTTTCTAAATAATATATTCTTTTAAAAGGTCAAATTCAAGAATAGGTGAACGTGAAGCTCCCGATGGAGAAGAAGAAGAATCTCCTAGAATCACACAACCCCCAGTAGCATTGCCTACAGCAACTACTCCAGAAGGGCATATTAGAGTGCCAGCTTGGATTGATCAACCATTAGTTCCTAGATTGACTGTTGTATTTAAAGATAGAGCTTTAGCGCAGCTTTTACAGCTTGGACAAGAGGTAACAACATTATTTCACATGGTTCATTTTTGTTTGTTATCTTCTTGAATTTCATTTCCAAACAATCAGAATGCAAGCATCCTTATTCTGCTCAAAAATATTCGCAATATACTGTGTTTGAGTCTTTTAACATTCAGAATACCTAGATCTTTAACCATGTTTCCATTTCCACAGAGCATTTAAAACTAGAAAAATGGCTATATTACGCTTTCTTAAGTATGAGGGGTGTCCGGCAGGGGTGTATCTTATCCCCACTCCTATTCAATATTTAATCCGAGGAAATATTTAAAAAATGTATGGAAAATGCAAATAAGAGTGAGTTAACGAACAATATAAGATATGCCGATGACACGGTGATCCTGGCCAGTAGCATAGATGAATTCCAACAATCATTGGAAAGACTTAATTTAGTTAGTGAGAAATAAAGCCTGAACCTCAACTTCAAGAAGATAAAATGGATGCTGATAAGCAAAAAGCAACAACCTGCTCGACAGTTACGGATAAACAACATACTAGTTGACCATGTAGAATCTTACGTATACCTGGGCATCAACGTAAATTCAAAATGGGAACAGGCCACAGAAATTAAGGCGAGAATAGAACAAGCTAGAGCAGCATTTAACAATATGAAAAAGCTCGTAATAAGCAAGGATTTATCTCTTCCCCTCCTGACAGAGGTGCTCATGAAAAACTAGAAGCATTCGGGGTGTTCACGGAAACACATAAATAAAATAATATTAATAAAACGCAAACAACTGTCAATAATATATTTATTTATTTTTGGTAAAAAAAGGCGTGTGCTTTGTTTATATCTCGTAAAGGTTTGTTATTCTTTTGCCCAGCGAGGGTTTATGACCGACCGACGCCTGCTGGGTTGTGTGAACCGGCTGGAGGCTGTGTATCGACTGAACTAGACCACAACCACTAATCTGTCATTATCTGGTTCTACCCTACCATATGGCCAGACAGGCGACAATTTATTAGATCTGGCGTTTTAAAAACTGAAAACATTTCTGTGGTTTTTAAGAAGTTGGCATAAAGAGGGTGACTAATCTGGTACCGTAATCTATAATGGAATTTGTGTTTCCCATGAAAAAGCCATTAATTTTATACATTCTGGTTTTGTATATTAGGAGCGAAACACATGTGAATTTTAAATGACCCATATTATTTCGTTTAGAAAGGAAAGTTAATATTTAAAATTAACAATTAAAAAAATAGTAAAATAGTAATTGAAGCGTGTCGCCACAGACGTATTCTTTGTATATCCTGGACCGAGAATGTCACCAACATAGAGGTAATCCACAGAATCGGAAAAGAGAAAGAAATCGTGAGCACAACTAACCAAATCCAAAATTTGCGGAAGCGGTTCCTTGGTAATCCTTGGAGACCGGATTGGCCTACAGAGGAAGGTGGAGTTCTCTCTCCTTTGCTGAGGAAGCTGGTAATGGACGAACCCATTTTGTAGGCAATGGTCATAAAATAATCGCATATGCGGTTGATTTGCTAATCATCTCACAGGGAAAGTACAATACTGTAGTCAGAGACCTTATGAATAAGATCCTAGGACTAGTGAGACAATGGACATATTTGGAGGGGCTAAATATGTCCCCACAAGTCCACCATATTTGCATTCACACAGACGACAATTAGAGGAACTAGATCCTCTAAAGCTGCAGTAACAATTAAATGGACGAAACTTATTCTGGTGATTCTCAATTAAATCCATTATTTAATCTGAATTGGTAAAATGTTACCACTTCAGTATTTTTTTATTATGTATTCTTCTTCTTTTTCTGTAGACATGACTCTGTTTTTTAATAAGCCTCCAGTAAGTTGTCTTTCCATCGTTTTCGTGGTCTTCCCACTGATCGTCTTCCTATTAGGGAACCGCCTCTTGTCGTCCTTACTACTCTATTTGTTGTCATTCGGCTTATGTGGTCGTTCCATTCTACTCTTCTGTTCTTCACCCAGTTATTAATGTTGTCCACCTTGCATCTCCGTCGTATATCTGCACTGCTAGCTCTATCCCATAGTCTCTTACCATCGAGTTTTCGAAGTGTTTTAATCTCTGCTGTTTCTAGCATTCTTTTTGTCCTTTCTGTATCAGATCATGTTGCTGCCGCGTTTTTTATTATGTGCACAAGTAATTCATAACAAATGTTCATCTTTAGTTAATGAATAAATAATGAAGAGACCACTAAAAATACGTAACTTTAATCAAATAAGTATCTTTACAATTAAAAAAAATCAGCTTTAACGTGCCAAAAGCACCCAGTATCTTTTTTATTGATGAAGTAAGATCCATTAATTATGGGGTTATTGAGATAACCTAAGTGTTCCCTTTTTTTAGTTAACATATTTTACTTTCCCAAAGAACCACCCTCTATAATACAGACTTATATTATTGTGAAAACTTGTTTGTTTTAATCGCTAACTTTTTTAGGGAGTGGAGAAGAAACTAACAATCACCAATGTACTTAGAGAAGATCCTCGATCAGTTTACTTGAGAGAAAGATGGGGCAGTTATTGTTACGTGTTTAAAATAGCGGACGTCCATGTTTCCTGTAAATTTAATGACAATACCCAAATTGTCACAGTTTATCAAATTTTCCAAAATAATCACATGCCAGGTACTCAAGTACCGCAAGGTACTGAAGAGTAAGAGAGAAAATTGTAATACGAGTTAACAAGAAAAGAATTTTTTTACAATGTGGAAGGAGTCAGGAATGTTATTTATCACAGACATTTAGCCATTAGATTTTATAGGAAAATAATGCAGTAGAGCCATTCATTATTGAACCTAACTTATTTAGTATCTCTAGTAGAATCCAATAGTAGAAAATATTCTTCTCCTAGTGATTCTGAGCGGTATCAGAATTTGATCCCTATTTCATCAACCGTTCATAATAGATTAGATATTGTATAAGAAATGCGTTATTAGTGATATAGATTTATCCTTTGACTCAATATTTGTAGAATGTAAGTAATTTATTTTAACACTTCCACTGAAGTGTAAACTATATGAACTGATGAATTATAATTAAATATAGAATTTACAATAATAGTTGTATTTATTATGTGTGTTAGTTAAAAAAATTGATGAATGCCTTGACAAAAGAAGACATATCGTCTCTCCTTAGTGAAAATTTTCAAATCAGTTTATAGACAGAGCAAATTACAAGCTATACAGATGAAGTTCTTAAGAAGAGTTAATGGTAATACCAAAATTAATAGAATACGAAACACAGATATTATTAATAGTCCAAGAGGCAGCGCTGAAAAATTTCTCTGAATTTACCAAAGCTAGTTATTTCACAGTTGATTACTGTAATTGTGTAGAGAAACATACTGCGGTCGGTCAAGCGAAACGTAGAACAGGTGGTACTGACAGCTTGTCAAAGTTGCTTACCTGCGGACGTAATTAAATCCATTTACTAAGGCTGAAAATCAGTACACACATTCTAAATTGAATATAAATAAAAGTTATTATAGTCGGTCAGCTGTATGACGGGACAGAGCAGGTCGATCGGCCCCAATGAATGTACAGGGTTATTCACTATATTTTGACCCCTCTCTAAACTGCTTTATTTACAGAATTAGAAAAAAGATGTATAATACAAAACTTATTCCCTTTTTAAATTGATTTTATGATATATATATATATATATATATATATCGTACTAGTGACGTCATCCATCTGGGCGTGATGACGTAATCGACTATTTTTTTAAATGAGAATAGAGGTCGTGTGCTAGCTCATTTGAAAGGTTATCCAATTCCCTATTCAGTAATATAAACATTAACATGATTGTTTATACAGGGTACACAAAAAAATTTAATTAAATTAATTGTTTAATTAATAATTCGAAAAAAGAATGTGTGTGTACTTTGTACGCACGTAAGAAGTTATACTTCTATTATATGATTTAAACGAAATTAATATACTTTTTATTTATATTTTGTTTAAATATTAAACTAATTTATACTTACTACTTCTCAAACATTTTTATTAGAACAGTGCCAAAAATTAAAATAATAAAAGAATAAAACACACAAAAACACATTAAACAAGCGACAAATGATGTCTGAACATTAATTGTCGAAAATTTTTTTAACTATACGTATTTTCTGAAAATACAATTATATAATAAATATACTTACAATCATAAAATGTATTAAAAAAAACAAAAAAGAAAGTTTCTATTGGGACTCGAACCAGCGCTGATAAGAGCGGTTGGTATTGGAATTCACTCGCCTTCTCCGCTTAGCCACGGACACTATGTGCCATTATTTACGAAGATCGACTAACTAAACGGATTAAACTTGTGATATTTTGATATTTTGAAAATTGATCAAATTATTTTAATTTTGAATTGAAATGATTTAGAATTGAAAAAATACAACATAACATAGAGTAAAAAACAATATATTGGGTGAATATTGATAGAAATTTTGATGGTAATCAAATTATATAAATAAAAGTATTACATACTATGTATTTTGGCAGATCAAATAGGTAGGTTTATACCCATGATAAATTAACAATTATTACGTACCTGTTGCTTTTAAAAACTATTTAAAAGTCACTACAATATTATAAACTTTTTTGTTTCTGTCCTCACAACTAATATATTATACATTTGTTTACCTTTACGTTTACCTCCAAACCACAGCTGCCATATCGGATAATTTTTGACGTCATTTGAACATCCAATCAGAACAAAGTTATAATGCGCATGCGCCGGGCTGATAGGTTTTAACATATAAAAAATCACCCTCTATCGCCGGTAAAGAAATATAACTTCAAAAAAATTTTTGGACACCCTGTATAAATAATGATCTTAATGTTTATATTACTACATAGAGAATTGAATAACCTTTCAAATGAGCTAGCACAGGACCCCTATTCTCATTTAAAAAGAATGGTCGATTACGTTATCACGCCCAGATGGATGACGTCACTAGTACGATATATATGTCAAAAAATCATAATTAAAAATCGAATAACTTTTGCATTTTACATTTTTTTATAATTCTGTAAATAAAGCGGTTTACAAGGGGGTCAAAATATAGTGAATAACCCTGTACGAGCCCCTTCCCATTTTAGTTGGCCCACCTTTGGAATTTGAAGTTTATGACGATTACCATAAACAAGTGATAATCAACATATTTTTATAAGTTCTCATATTAATTATTATTGCATTTTTTACTAATATTTATTGAAAACATTACCCTTATGGATTTTTTTTGTTTATTTCAAACAATTATAAAAAAAGTCGCTAAATCTTGGCTTTTGATTCAATTACACCAACATACATTGATTTTTTCATAATTATCTTAAAATCAGAGTTAGGCTATGGAAAATGATATCAAAACAATAATTGTCAATTAATGTCAAATAGATCTTGTGATATTATAAAGCCTATTGCCGTTTGTCTGGAAAAAGTCATCGATGGGAATGAGTGAAGGTAAAGTTATGGATGAGAACATCTGTTCAATCATCAATAAATTTTTTAATTCTCGAAAATCAATTCGAAAATCACGAATATGTTTCAATTGTCACAGTATAGTGTAAGAAATATAGTTAGGAGATACAAAACCTCAGGTTTTGTCATGACAAAACCTATAAATGTAGGAAAAAGTAAAATAAGCGAAGCAGATAGAAGGTGATTAAGACGCATTATAGTGAAAAACCGACGTGCAACTTATCTAGAGGGCGATTGATTAGTAGGGTAAAGCTCAATAGCTCCGCTATAGTAATAGATAGCAATAAAAGTTAATAACAAAAATTTTAGCCACCTTTGAGCTTCACATTACAAAATTAGTTAGAATGTTACAGGGTGTTCGATAACACAGTGGCAGAACTTATGTTTTTTAAATGGAACACCCTATATTTTATTTTATATTCGAAATCCTGTTAACTTCTCCATCACAAAAATATAAAGGTTTGTTATATTATACAGGGTATTTACAAAGTTATAACCAATTTTATATGAAAATCGTAACAAGTTCAACACCCTGTATAAATAAAAATAAGCAAAACAACAATGGTTTATTAATGCCATATTTTTTAACGTATTGTCAAAATTTTCAAGAATAGTCGATATTGCTAATTTTCTTTATATCAAATACAGGGTGAGTCAAAACGCAAGTACATTATTTTCTCAGTAATTTTAAATGGAACAGAGAGAAAACATGTACTTTAACAGCAATAAAAAATACTTTAAGCTTACCTTTACAACAAAATCTATGTAGAGCTATATCTTCTATTCTGCTCGTCTGCATCAGCATCCATTACTCGTAAACTGGCGCTTCTCTGCATCTTTCTCATCTTAGTTCGCGTGAATCATTCCGGACATCTTCTGATCCCGGCGGCGACCAACTCATTCTGACATAAATACACGCCATCACAAAACAGTTTCTTTAGTTATCCATTAAGCTGTCTAAAGAAAGAATTTTGATGATTGCTAATCAATACTTGTGCTGCTGTGATTATATTATTTTCTTGCGTGTTAGCAGTTACATTTTTCGCTTCCTCTTCTTTGATTTCTTATCCTACTTCTTCAGTTCCACTTTCCTCTTCGTATCAAAATTCCTCCTTTAGACAACTTTTTGGATTTACCTTGGTCAGCCTCGAACAACTTATCCGAAGATTAGTTACGCTTATTGACCCAGAAACTGTCAATGATCCCACTTAACAGTTATCAAAATCGCACTCAACTTTTACACTGTGGAGTCCATATATTTAATAAATATTACAATATTTGATCCTAAATTATGTAGTATATGAGTTATTTTGTATTTCATTTTATATTATTTAAACTTTTATCAATCTCAATCTCCACCAGAAATAACTATACTCTTACCTTTACCGATAATGACGACACGACACGGCACTGGATGCTGGAACAAAGAGAAGATTTGTTAGTACATATAAATGTTTTGCATTAGTTAAATTTAAATAAAAAAGTTGGATACGTGCATCCATTATACAATAGTACGTTATTTAACAATAAAATATTGCAAAACCTCTAAATTTTAAAGAACCGCTTAGATTGACATGAAATTTGGCATACACATAGCTAATAAGTCAAATAAATAAAGAGATATGGAGCCGATGTGTGCTTTTTCTCTGGGGGTGGGTTTCCCCTTCTCGGGAGTGAAAAAATATATGTCCAAAATAAGTTTGGAACTCGATAAAATGACTAATTCTAAGCAACTTTTGTTCTATATAGCTTTTTCACCAAGTCAATACTTTTCGAGTTATTTACAAGTGAATTTGTTCATTTTTCAACAAAATAACCACGTTTTTAGACGGAGTTTCGCAAATAACTCAAAAAGTAAGTCTTTTGTCGAAAAAAATATTCTTAATAAAAATATAGTTTATTTTTATATTAATTAATAAATATTAATATACAATTAGATGTAAATTAGTAGTGGACGACCATATAATCGAACAGGTAATGGATTGCAGATACTTAGGTGTGGAAATATCTAGCGACAGGCATCTGTGGCAAGAATCAAAACAGCAGGCAACGAAAGCAGCGAGAATATCTGGTTTCCTGAGGGATATAATCTGGCGGAATAAATATATGAGCACCGAAAGCAAAGTCCGCATTTATAAGACATGTGTTAGACCCGTACTGACATACGCAGCTGAGACAAGGGCCGAGACAACAAAGACCAAACAAATAATGAGAACAACAGAGATGAAAACCCTAAGATCCATAAGAGGTATCACACTCAGAGATAGAATACGAAACGAAGACACATTGAGAGAGCTAGACGTTCAAGACGTAGTGAGATGGACAAGAGCGCGACGACGCATGTGGAGAGACCACGTAGATCGGATGGACCCTGAACGTATGGCGCATTGGGCGAAAACACAGAAGCCTAACACCAAGCGACCCATAGGAAGACCCAAAAAACGATGGTACGAGAGCTGGAGCTCCGGATCGCAGCAAAGACTGTAACAGAAGAAACAGGACATAGTCCTATTACAAGAAGAAGAAGAAGAAGAAAAATATAGTTCATAAAAAAGTGAAAAAAATGGTGCATATATTAAGTCTATAGACCCAGTAGAAACAAAGTTGTAGCTAATGAAAGTAGGTTCTTATTCGTCAAATTCCAAATCGAATATTTCAATGTGAAATAACCAAAAAATGGAATACTTTTCGGGGAACACTCTTTTTAACTTTTTTAAAGTTTTTAGAAAAAGGTTTATTTTTGTTTTTTAAAATAACTTCTAACATTAAAAGTAAGTGAGTTATGCTTAAAATATTGTTGGAACCTTATATTTTCTGGTAAAAAAATTGCGAAAAACACCCCCTAATTAGCATATCAAATAAAATTAAACGTTACCGCTTCACAAGTTACTTTGCTTATTTAGTCTTTATACGATATGTAAGTCTCATCGGTTCAAAGTGCTCATTTTTGAAAAGGCTGTAGTTAAAATGGCTTGAACGAGTCACTAATGCCGAGTGTATGCAAACTTTGAACAGCCATAGCATACCCAATTTTTGTCTAACAGGAAAACAAAAAATCCAAAATATTCAGAAAAGCAAAACGTGCATTCTATTACTCTTTGAGATTTTGTTATTACTAATAATTTTTAAGTTATTTTGAAATAAAGCTTCTTTTCAAAATTAAAATTTTTAAAAATTATATTTTAAAACCAATTTTTTTTTTCAAAGTAAGCACGTTGAATCGGTGAAACTTACAGATCATATAAACACAACATAAATAAAGCAAATTGTGCAGCGGTAATGATTAATTCTATTTATTTAACTTGTTAATTAGGGGGTGATTTTCCCGATTTTTTTAAGCCAAATCAAAAGGGACCAAATATGTTTTGAGCGTAACTTGCTTACATTTGATGCTAGAATATTTTTTTATAAAAATGGTAATAAAGCTTTTTAAACTCTTTAAAAAAGTTGTAATGAGTTTTTTCCAAAAAGTACTTAATTTTTTGATTATTTCACGTTGAAATATATTTATTTGAAGTTTGGCCAATATGAACCTATTTTGCTTTAGCTATAACTTTGCTTCTACTAGGTCTAGAGACTTTAAGTATACATAGTGTGACCAACTGCCCGAAAAATCCGGGACATTGCCCGAATTACGAAGTTGTGTCCCGGCGTCCCGGACAAGGCTTCCGGGCCATCCGAATTTTCAACTTTTTGATAAAAGTCTATATTTTCGTTTTTATTCTAAGAATTTACATCAAATTAAATTGTTGAGACGAAAAAAAAAATTTTTATCCGGGTATAAATTTTAATAGTTCTATGAAAGAAAACGAAACTGTGGAATTTTTTTTATTTGTGTGTTTTAATTATCGTCTTCCGAAAAGACCATTCAAAAACAATAATAATTCATGTCACAATGAATCATGCCTAGGCACGCATGCCGCATCGAACGATGTAATGTAATGATTGCTGATGCATCTTTTTTTTTCGGTTTTGTCAACCACTTTAAGTAGATAAACCTCTTGAGTTCGTTCGCGAAATATGATTAATTTCCAAACCGTTGCATGCTTTGAGCCAAATTCAAATCTGCTGCGTTGCAATATGATTTTTTTATCTAAACATTTATTTTATTGTCAGTACAGTAATCAGTTTGAATCCGAAAATCGATTAGTGACCATCTCGGAATTATTGTTTTTGACCTGACTTTTTCATTCCAATATATTATTATTGTTAATATGAATATGGAACCAACACAAGAAAGTAAAAACAGAAAACGATATTGCACTTTCAATAAAATAATGGAAGAAGAATTTCCATTTTTGAAAAAAAAAAAGTAACTCTAACAGTGACGTGAAGTGTGATACTTAAATTAAGATAAGATGAAAATCCAACATCAGTTGATTTTCTATTTTTTCTCCTTTTTTGAGAATGGTTTCTGGATTGGAAGTCGAAACGTCAAAAACTAACAAAAATATAATTATCATTATAACCAATTGTGGCTTAATTCCATCAAAAATATCATTGTCAACATAAAAATGTTAAATAACCAATAAAATGATGATATTAGAGTCCTATATTTAAAAAAAAAAATAACAAATGGCCCGATTTTCATCCAAAAGTCCCGGATTTTAGGTATTTTTTTCAGCATTGTCCCGGATTCGACTGAATTGGAGTTGGTCACACTAAGTATACACCATTTTTTTCACTTTTTTACAAGCTATACTTTTGCCAAGAATGTTTTTTTCGATAAAATACTTACTTTTTAATTAATTTGCGAAAAATTGTTTAAAAACGTGTTTGTTTTATTGAAAAATGATCACATTCACTGGCAAATAACTCGTAAAGTATTGACTTAGTGAAAAACTGTATAGAATAAAAGTTGCTTAGAATTACTCAATTTATCTAATTTCGGACTTATTTTAAACGTATGTTTTTCACCCCTGAGAAGGGGTGAAACTCACTCCCAGGGCAAAAGCACACATCGCACTTTTTTTCTTTGACATGTTGGCTATGCGTATGCCAAATTTTATGTCAATCCAAACGGTTCTTTAAAATTTACAGCAAAAACCGTCAGATAATGTATGTACTAATACTTACAAGAATTAAAAATTTTTCAAAGAATCGAAACGAGAAACAAAATTTTGAAAATAAACTAAAGTGAAATTTTATTTTAAAAGATCTAAGAGTTTCCAAAATAACTATTTGTTGTAGTGACCATTACTTGGTAAGCCGATGACACGGTGTTGTTTGAGGATTCCGGCTTGGGTCTACATACAACGACTCTTCGTCCTTCTACAGGACCAACTCGACATGGAAATAAACATTAGGAATACCAAGAACACATTTGGAGTAGGAAGACCAGGTGGGCAAATTGTAAAACAAGTTGCTGATGTAAGGTCTTATTTTCAAAACCAATGTGAGACCTGTGCTTTGCATCTCACTTTTGGATGAAAAACATCTGCGTCGTAAATATGTCAATGAAGTCAATCATTACTTGTATCATGGTGTATAAAAAAAAACTAATAAAAACTTACCATAAAACGTAAATTACTTGACGTTAATAAACATAATTTTTCATGAAAATAATTCAGTAATTTTGAAATATCTACTGTCAAATTTGTTGTCTACTTGACATTCTGTCAATATATTAATAAATTTCTTGATCTAAAATCAAAAGCAAAAGTTGTCGAAACGTCAACTCAAATAAAACTTTTTAATATTTATTTTTAAATTAACCTATTTCCAAGAAAATTTTCTCAAAAAATATAACACTAAGATTCAAGAAAATAAAATAAACTTAAGGTTCAAGAAAATAGGATGTCAACACAATCAACACAAATACTTAGGAACTATAATCCAAATGGACTGCTACAGGGCTACACTCTACATCCCTACCCTGCTCAAAATACTCCTGAAAATTTTGCTGACGACCAAATAGTGATCGCACAAGATGAAGGTGACCTCAGCTTTATGATGAGAAAACTGAAACAGAAATATACAACGAATAAAATGGAAATAAGCCTAAAGAAAACTGAATACCTAACAACGGAGAATACAAAAATAAAACAGTTCGAAGTAGACGAAGGTAAACAAATCAAAGGAATAGATTTTATTATTATTTCAAGTATTATTTTTCATTATATCAAACAAAGGAATAACTGAAGAAGATGTAAAAAATATACTAGGACAAACAAGAGACTGCATACGAAAATTGAATCCGCTACTTTGAGATAATAACATCAGTGTAAAAACAAAAAGAAGAATATATAAAACCATGACAAGAAGTATCCTGACTTATGGGTGTGAAAATTGGATAATAAAAAATAAGAAAAATAAAATAGGAGCAACAGAGATGAAATTGCAGGAGTCTAAGGAGAAGCTGCAGAGTAACAAGAAGAGATAGAATAAATAACATAGAGATTAAAAAAAGAATGGGAATAAACTTTATAATACTCCATAGAATAGAAGATATTAACCTGGTAAGGACATGTCAGAAGATATTTCAGAGACGAAGTGGATGAAGGAAAGGAAAGAGGAAATATGCAGGAAGGGGACTGGCAAAACAGAAAGAACTGAAGAAAAGGGTGGAGTGTAGGAATACAATGAAAACTGTGGGAATCCTTAGTATAATATGTACTCGTATATAAGAACTATAATCTCAGAAAAAGAAAACACAGATAAGGATGTTCAGAATAGAGTGACACAGGGGAGGACATACATATACAAATGCTTAACTATATTCTATGTTCACCGAGAATTACATTAAGAATATAATCACAGATATATCAAACTATTCTGGAACTTATATTGATACATTGGGCATAATGCTGGCAAATGAATAATAAAGTTTGAACAAAAGTGAAAGCAGTTTATATGGATTACCTGCTAAGACGCTCATGTAGAATATCAAGACTACCACATGTACAAAATGACACAATAAGGCAAATAGCAAAGATAGAAAAAAAACAGTCATAGAGCTAATTGAAACACGCCAGTTAATTTGGTATGGATATGTTATCCAGAAAAAGGCGAAATGTTTACTAATTTTTTATTGCAACACAAACTGGATGCAATGAACATTTTTTGTAAGAAGAAACAAAATAGGAAATGGGCATGGATCAGTTCATACAGAAGAACTAAAAGTGAATATGATTAGGTATATAACAGACAAAATACAAAGTTTTCAAGGTGTACTCAATAAAAAAAGTTTGTACTCAATAAATTATCGGTAGGAAGCGATCACAGACCAGTAAGAGCCAAAATAACGATAAAGATGCAAAAAGAAAGAGTAAAGATGTTCCAGACTCATAGTTTGAAATCCACTAAAGCATACACATAAAAAGTATAGCCGAAACTTTACAGAGTAATAATCTCAAATCTCTTAGTATCTACGATTACCATAAATTATTAACAAACTCAGAAACGCACAACTCAAATGTTGTAAGAAAAATGACACCAAAAGCAAAGAGATTAGTAAAGATCCCTCTAATAGAAATACGACGAAACCTAAGCGAGACAAGAAGGAAACAAAAAAAAATATAGAAAACTAAATAAAAGAATTTCGGCAGAAATTACAAAAGATCTAAGAATATTGTATACTACTAAACAGTACCGGATTAACCATTAGGCGGACTAGGCGGCCGCCTAGGGCCCGGGCACTTGACGGGGCCCGCATCCCACACAAATGCATTAATTATTATTTAATTATTTAAGCAGTTATTTAAAAAAAACCAAATAGGGCTAACTGAGACAAAAAAAAAAGAAAATGGTTAATTATGATTTCCAATCAAACTCAGTTTTTTGCTTTGTCTTTTGTCAAATATCATAAAAATACAACCGACTTCAAGACAAATTAAGCAGTTATCTTCAAAGTTATGTTTATATTCCATGTTCTAAATTCTAATCATTCCCTCAATTTGGTAATCAATTTTGCAAGCAAATTATGATAAAAGCTGGTAATTATTTTGGTATGGTACGTTTTTTTTTTTTCTATTTCTACACACCGATGGGCCTTATAGTCCATTCACTCACGGTAAAATAATGCAAAACCTCCGGATTTTAAAGAACCTTTGGATTTGTAACAAGAGCTTGGATTGACATGAAATTTGGTATAAGCATAGCTAACATGTCAAATAAAAAGTGATATTGTGCCAGTGTGTGTTTTTGCTCTACGGTTGAGTCCACCCCTTCTCGGGAGTGAAAAAATATACCGTCACAATACGTCCAGAAGTGGATAAACTGACTAATTCTAAGCAACTTTTGTTCAATAGAGTTTTTTCATCAAGTCAATACATTTCGAGTTATTTGCAAGTAAATATCTTCATTTTTCAACAAACAATAACACGTTTTTAGACGGTTTTTCGCAAATAACTCAAAAAGTAGTATTTTATCGAAAAAATATTCTTAGTAAAAATATAGCTTTTAAAAAATTGAAAAAATGGTGTATGTGTGCAGTTTGTAGACCCAGTAGAAGCAGAGTGGTAGCTAATGAAAAGTAGGTTCTTATTCGTCAAATTCCAAATCGATTATTTCAACGTGAAATAATCAAAAAATGAAGCACTTTTCATGGAAAACTCATCATAACTTGTTATGTTTTAAAAAAGCATTATTCTTGTTTTTTAAAAAAATTTCTATCATAAAAAGTAAGCAAGACACGCTCAGGATAAAGTTGATCCCATTTTTGGGTAAACAAACTGGTCAAAATAACCACCTAATTAGCATCCCAAATGAAGTTAATCCTTAACGAATAACAAGCTATTTTACTTATGTATTGTTTATATGTTCTGTAAGTTTTATCGGTATAAAGTGCTTATTTATAAAAGGGTTGTAGTAGAAAGGGTTTGAACAAGTCACTAATCACAAGTGTATGCAATTTTTTTTTTATTTAGCTTAATGCCTCGACAACTAATGACTATTGGCATGGTACAGTGGATTTTTCCAATCAGGTACCTAGTGTGGTGGGTAGTTTGTGTTGAGTAAATGTCTTGTTACTTAACAAAGTCGTCATTGTTTTTACAAAGAGACGCTAGTTGTATCCGAACGTCTGCGGTCCCTCCGGTGAGTACCGATCCCACAAGGTTAGAAACTATTTTCATTTACTAATTTTTAATAAATGAAATATTCTTTACCCAGGGTATGCAAATTTTGAACACTCATATCTTAACCAATTTTTATCTTCTAAAAAAGCAAAAATCTGAAATATTCAGAAAATCAGAACCTATATTTTTTATTCTTTAAGATTTTTTGTACCACTAATAATTTTTAAGTTATTTTGAAAAAAAATACATTTTTTTTTTTCAAAATTTCAAAAAATTTGTTTTACTTTAAATCCCAATGTTTTGAAATATAAGCACTGTGAACTGGTGAAACTTACAGGTCATATAAATAATATACTTATAAGTTTTTTCAAGATTTTCATAAATTTTCAAGATTTTTGTGCCAAAAAAGGAATCAGCATTATTTTAAACTTTACTTGCTTAATTTTGATACTTGAAACTTAAAAAAAAAACAAAAATAAAACTTTTAACACTTTAAAAAAGTTGTGATGATTTTTACCAAAAAGTACTTCATTTTTTGGTAATTTACGTTGAAATATTTGATTTGGAATTTGTCAAATAAGAATCTTCTTTTCATTAGCTCCAGTGCTGCTTATACTGGGTCTACATACTTCATACATACACCATTTTTTTAAATTGTGTATACGCTATATAAATACTTAATTTTGGAGTTATTTGCGAAAAACCGTCTAAAAGCGTGTTTTTTTGTTGTTGAAAAATGAACAGATTCACTCGCATATAACTCAAAAAGTATTGATTTAGTGAAAAAACTCGATAGAACAAAAGTTACTTAGAATTAATCAGTTATCCATTATTTTGAATGTATGTTTTTTCACCCCCGAAGGGGTGGCACTCATACCCAGGGCAAAATCACATATCGACACAATATCCCTTTTTTCTTTGGCATATTAGCTATGGAATATTAATCAGAAATTGTTGCGAAATGCAAAAAAAAAAGAAAAATGATCTTTTTTACATTGTCGTAATTTATTTTTGGAGTAACTACTTCCCAAAACAACATAAATATCTGTAAATTTGTTTTAAGTAAATGGTCGATATAAAGGGGCCTACTTCTTACGGCCGCCTAGTGCCCCATGATGCCTTAAACCATCACTGCTACTAAAGTACCTACTTAATTACTCAAACAATAGAAGAGAACAAATAAGGTTTAAAGATAGTGAAAAAAGAACTCACACAAAGAAAAAAGAAATTTACCTACAAGCTAAGAGACAAATTAATAAGGAACGGTAACAACAGATAAACAGGACATTCTAAAAATATCTACAGTTTTATAAAGATCTCTATACCAGCCAATGATCACAAGACAATAGAAGTAGGAGGAGAAAGGAGAAAGCCTACTAAAATCAGTACCGTAAAATGGGGTGAGATTGATCTCCCGGGGTGACATTGATCATTTGTCGTTGTATTACATATATGTAGATACAACCGACAACAATGTAAAATTGTTTTTGGGGGTGGCACTATTCATTTCTTGGATCTTGACTATGATCAGTTCACGTCGTTGTTAGTTTGCAATTGGCATTCGGAAGAAGTTCTGTGGCTTTGAAATTAACCATAATTTTTGGCCTATTTTTATAGTTTGTGTACTTTTGATGGTAGAGAAAGAACAGAGGTAAGTTCGCTATTTCTAGTGTTATAAAATTATTTTGTAAAGTTTTGTAATAATAATTTTAAGTATCTAGCATTTTAACTAAAGCCAGCTTTTTTAAGATGGCGGATAATATTGAATGGGGTGACATTGATCAAGTGATCAATCTAACCCCACGTTACGTACGTTCCAGAAATTAATTTATAATTTTTGTCACAGATTTAAGAATATCAATCAAAATGGGAAGAACGTACAAAAGACAATTAGGCAGTAGAAGGTATGGCAATTTTAATGAAGAACAAGTTAATCAGGCACTGCACGATGTATTGGAAAATGGATTATCGTTAAGAAAAGGCGCAAAAAAATACAAATTGTCCTACGGAACTTTAAATAACAAGTACCATGGAAGGAAGATTAAGAAAACAGGTGGAAGATCTGTATTCACATGATATGAAGAAGAAGTAGCCATTGTAGCCATTATAGAAGTAGCCATTTTAACGTGTGCAGATTAGGGATATCCTCTAAGTGCAATGGATTTGAGAATGTGCGTCAAAAGTTTTTTGGACAAAACTGGTAGAAGTGTATCTAGATTTAAGGAGAATATTCCTGGAATTGACTGGGTAAATAGCTTGTTGAAGAGACACGGAAGTATTGCTGGTAAAAGATTAGCAACTAATATTAAAAAAAGCCGAGCAGAAGTATCTCCGGACCTGATTAAAAAACACTTTGTCAATTTACAACAAACGATTGAAAATGTTCCAGTTGAAAATATTTTTAATTACATCGAGTCCAACGTCTCAGATGAACCCGGAAAAGAAATGTGCATGTACCGAAGAATATCTACCTATGTCTGTCAGGTAAAAGGAGTTGTAGAAGGAGAAGAAATCGAAGTTCAAGGCCTTAAATCAGCAGGATCGAGGAAGATTTTCAAAATAATTTAAAATGACATATCCACTGTTTCCTTCAATGATGTAGTTGCCGTACTACCAGATCCAACACTTGAGAGACGATTTCTGATAGGATACAAAAATATCATTTTCGCGGAGGAATTAATATAAAAGAATGTTAAATCAAATTCTCTTTTTTTTTAGAAATTGTTCTGAATTACATTTTTAGTTGGTAAAATATGTTTTTTTTTTGTATAAATAAAGAATAGTACAATAAAAATAGTGTGATCATTCTCACCCCGCATGATCAATCTCACCTCTTTGTAAAAATTCGAAAAACTGTCTGACCGAATTAGTCAGGGTTAAGATTGATCATATTCTATTTAAAAGCACTACTGTTTCATGCTGTAAAATCATCACGATCAATCTCACCCCAGTCACGGGTCTAAGATTGATCACCCTTTTTTTATGAGATAAGTGGATTTTCTTAATAATTAAAACAAAACGAGTGTTAAATCAGTACTCTTTAGATATTAATATAACACGTGAAATGTTTAAATATAGAACAGTAACAAAAACGTTTAAAATATAAATAAAATAAAGTTAAAATTGATCAATCTCACCCCATTTCACGGTAAGCGAACTGTTTAATAAATGCTTACATGTGGGTACCATTCCAAAACAATAGAAATTGTGCCCCAATATCAAATAGAAATTAATTGAAAATAAAAATTACTGAAGCTTGGAACACAGTTATCCCAGAGTAAACTAGAAAGTTGATGAATCAATACCTACCCAGATAGCACAAGTACGTTTTATGGACATCCAATGGACGTACATCTGTGTACATTGGAACGTCCAATGGACGTCCCGCTAAGGTACAATGGACATCCGATGGACGTCCAACGAACGTCCAGAGTTCACAAAATTGGACGTCCATAGAACGTCCGCTACAAACGTACATTTTACGTTGTATTGGAGCTTTCAGTGTACACCTTATGTACATTCAATGTACGTCTTATGGACATTTGTAGGGCACTTTTCAGAAAGCAATCTAGTATCCATAATTTTGTGAATACATAGCAAAAAGCCTTTATAGGAAATAGTTCCTTATAATACTAAACGTATACTTAAAAATATTACACAAAAGACCTTTTTTATTTCTCTTTACTATAACTTCATTATAATATATACTTTATTATAGGAACTTCATTAATGCACGACTGCACTTGCACGATAAACAGAAAACACAAATATATCACACACAGGATGTATTTTCATAAAGACGAGATTCAGATAATGACGCCTTAGGAAGCATGAAGCATGCACATTAAAAGAGGTTTAATCTCCGTTCTGTTTCTGTTCCAAACTATTTTTAGAGTCAGTACCGTGTTGTATATTACAAGCACGTTTGCCATTTTGTGAATTATCATAAATAAACCCTCCTTCAGTATTCCACAACAATTAACAGCGATAATCCCCTAAAAGTACCTGCCTAATACCACCTTTCACGACCGATAGCGCGAAGAGCGACAACGTTGTCAAGAAGATTCTCATTTAGTTTGTATTGGGACTTAATATAATAGTCGCGTTTTGTGTAAAATATCCATGGACCACAAATGGATGTCCAATGTACGTTGAAATCAAACGTCCAATGGACGTCCCGTAATGTACGTACATAGTACGTCCAGTTTTGGTCCATGGACGTTTGGACTTTAAATGTACGTTATATGACGTACACCGGACGTTGTGTGCTATATGGGTAGACGACTACATGTTGTAATTGATAATGAAGGAAAAGCTATACAATATTAGCTACACAATTTTAACGGCCGAGTTTGTTTTCTTCATTAATTTGTTTGTTTAAAAGTTTTCATCATTTTAGCTGTGAAATCAAAATCATAAGCCCAAAAAATAGCTTATGCTATTTTAGAAGACTTAAGTATAGTAAATTAATTTCATTATGCATTTTTTTTCTAATAAATATTTAGCCACTCACACAAGTTAGTTTTATTGAATAACGACTGCATCATTTATAGGTCTGGATCCCGCGTATGAAAAAAAAGTTGATTAATAGCAAACTGAAAATTTATTAATAGCTTAAGGGTGTCTAGTCGGACAAACTTTGATATATGAGAACACTGGAACAGGGGAAGTTTTAATTGTGGAACAGGTTAAAAATTTGGAACGGTCAGACCACGAAAACGCCACATGTATTTTGTCCGACAGAATAGACTTAAACTCTCCGAACAGAGATTAAACTCTCATGCAAAAATCAGCCTGCTGTAAAACATGTAGAATTGATAGCAGTCTGATTTTTGCATGAGCGTTTAAGTCTGTTCTGTCGGACAAAATAAATGTGCCGTTTTCGTGGTCTGACCGTTCCAAATTTTTAACCTTGTTCCACAATTAAAATTGCCCCCCAGTGTTCCCGTATATTAAAGTTTATCCGACTAGACACCCTTAAGCTATTAACAAATTTACAGCTTGCTATTAATCAACTTTTTTTTCATACGCGGGATCCAGACCTAAAGCTGTGAGCCACTGGAGCCCACATAGGTATTATTCATATGTAGCAGGTAATACAAACTTTTTATGAAAATCTTAATGAATAGACTAAGATCTAAGCAATTACAGATTATATTTTGTTAAGTAAGAGTTTCAGTAGCTCATACATACTAAAATCTAAACTAGGGAATGATCTTTTTCAGAGAAAATCAAATATTTCGATCACTTACCTAGAAGCAGATACATAAATATGAAAAGCTGTACCATTTCACTACACATATTCTACATCTCTGCCCGTATAATGACCAAACTTTCTCACTTTTGGCGTTATTTATCACAATTACGAAACAATCGCTATATTCTTGTGTTTTTATGCATATACTACAAAAAACCCGGTTAGATTTCAAATTTGAAATAAAAAAACCGGAATGGAGTACCGCAACAAGAAACCTGTAACAACTTCTATCGTAACAATGGCGGCGATGGAACGGCTACTCGGTCTCTCGGTGCCGGAAGTGAATTTCGTCGGATGTTGATGCTACATTGTTTTTCCAGTGTTTACTTGTATTTTTATAGTTTTTTGAAGTTGCATCTTTACATCATTTAGGCCGATTTAAGCGAATGAATAATCAAAATACATTCGAAAATTATACATACACGTACGACAGATGGCACTAGAATGCGTAGATATGCAAATGTACAAAATAATGAAACAAAAAATAACAAATTAATTTTGATTTTAATATTTTCCTATGTAATTAAAAAGATAATAAAGGTAAGAAATATAAATTTGACATTTCTTAAAACGAAATAAATTAGGCTCGACTTTTAGAGAGGTAGGCAACCAGTATATCGTTATTGTGCTTCGTAGTTTGTAATAATATACAATACCTATTGAATTAAATCTTTGTATTTGCACAAATCGTTTGCCCAATTGTTTTAGCTTTAATTTTCTATGCTTATTATAAAAGTCTTCGTCTTGTTTATATAATCTTATATTTCTAATATGTATCTCCAATTCTTCTCTCTGTTTGTTGGTTGGTTTGTTCTGTATTTTGTTTATATTATTTATTACCAAGAACATGCTCTTTTCTTCGTTTATTTATAACTTCCTTTTGCCAAATGAACAAGCAATTTTGCTTATCCATATTTCGTCCAATACTTCTACCGATTGGTGATTTATCTCTTCCTATTTATTTGTCCACACGGGTCTGCTCTATTCTGCTTATGTGGTTATTTAATTCTTGTCTGTTTAGTGTCCATTTGTTTATACACTGTACGTTATATTTTCTTCTAATGTCTTCTCTTTCGATCTCACACCGTATTTCCGTGTAATTATTTTCAGTATTCTCATCTCTACATTTTACAGTAGCCTTTATGTTGTGCCTGTGTCGGGTATTGTTTTTGATGCATATGTCATTATGACCTCTCACTTTTTTATCCAGATTTCCATAGTATCCATTCATCATTCCAAAGTTTTTTAAATATTTCCAATATAGGTACTTGCTTAATATTGACGTCATCGATTTCTATTTTACATCTGATTGGTTCTTTACTGATAACTATTATTTTAGTTTGCTGAGTTGAGATTGTCATACTAAATTCTTTTGCTCTTATGTTAGATCTGTGGACTATAGTCTTTGCAGACTATCTTCATCCATCTTGGGCTACGTAACAGAGTAGCTTTACTTCTTTGGTTCGTATTCTGTATCCTCTTCCTTTATGTTGTTCTGAAGCTATTTGTTTTGTTCTATCTACCGCTTCCTTTCTTGACACTTTTGATCTTTTATCCATGATTAAATTGAATAGCATAGGGCTCAATGAGTCTCATTCCGCTGCCTATGTTTTTAGGTTTTGTTGTCCATCTATTCTGACTTCCATTTTGCTGTTTTGGTACATGTTTTCAATAGTTTTTATGATAGATGATGGATTACATCTTTGAGTCTTACTTTGTCACATGCTTTCTTTAAGTCAATCAGACATAGAAATGCTGGTCTATTATATTCTAGTAATTTCTGGGTAATTTGCTTTATGACCAATATTGAATCTGTAGGTACATCATCTTTCAGTACGAAAATCCTGTTGTTCATCTGCTAAACTTATCCTCTGATTAATTAGTTCTTGTAAACGTTTAGTTATAAGTTTTAGGGTAGGTAATATTTAACAAGTTGATACCTCTGTAGTTTTGTGGCTGATTTTATCTCCCCTTTTGAATAGTAGAATTAGTTCGCTCGTTTTCAATTCTTTCGGTATTTTGTTTGTTTTATAATTTTGATTATTAGTGTCGTTATTTGTTCTGCCATTGCTGCTCCACAATATTTCAGTAATTCATTTAGTATTCCGTCTTTACCTTCAGCTTTTTTTGTTCCTCAGCTTTTCAAATGTTCTTCTAACTTCCTGTTTATTTTTATTAACTTCTTCATTTTCGGCCATTTCTAGTATTCCCGGTTCTAGCGTCATTTATTATCTGTATCTATCCTCTCTATAGAGCTTTTTTAGATAGGTAGTCAATCAATGTATCCTTTTGTATGCCTTTTGAGTTTATTACTTCCTTTACCGCCGTTCTCTGACACTCTGACCACACAAGTGCATGTGTTTCGTTTGTTGTTGTCTTGTAATTACCAGATGCCTCTTTTGTCTTATCTGATGTATTTCAGGTAAGCTTCTTTCTTTTCGTTACATTTTTCTTCTTCTTTTGGCATCATGGGTCTTTGCTTGTCTGGCTATGTCCTTCCATTCAGATCTCTCTTGGGCCCTTCTCCTCCATTGTCTTATATTCATGGTTTTTAGGTCGTCTTCCACGTCATCCAACCATCTCTTCCTGGGCCTTCCTTTTTTCCGCCTTCCCACCGGCTTCCACTGTAACATCTTCTTTGTCATTTTCGTGTCTTCTTGTCGCTAAACATGTCCTAGCCATGACAGTCTTTGACTTTTCACAAATCTTACAATTTCATACCCTTCATTCAGTTCATTAACCTCGTCGTTTCTCCTGATTCTCCATGTGCCGTCTTCCTCTTGCACCGTGCCATATACTTTTCTCAGTATCTTTCTCTCGAATGTCCTGAGTTGGGCTTCATCTTTTTTCGTCATTATTCAGGTTTCACAACCATAGGTTACTACGGGTCTAATCAAAGTTCTGTAGATAGTCATTTTGGTTCTCTTGTCTAATAATTTCGATGTCATCAATCTTTTATTAGCATAGTATGTACGATTTCCACTGGAAATACGTGCATTAATTTCACTACTTACGGAATTTTCTGTGCTGATATACTTTTTTGGTATACCTAGATTTCGGAGGTCTTCCAATATTTTGTCTCTTTTCACACTATCAAAAGCTTGTTTAAAGTCTATATACATATTATATAGTTCTATGTCTAAGCTTTCTCTTGTATTGTTCTAAGTATGAATATGTTGTCTGTGGTGGCTCTATTTGGTCTGAATCCATTTTGATAATCACCAATTATATTTTCGGAGTATTCTGACAATCTAGTGTAGATAATGCCAGAAAGGATTTTGTATATTACATTTAGCAGTATGTAATTCTGGCATTCCCTCTTCTCTCCTTTTTTATACAGGGTGTCCGGAAACTCTACCGACAAACGAAAACAGGAGATTCCTCAGATAATTTTAAGACTATTTAACCAAATTCATCTAGTCCGAAAATGTTTCCTAAGGGAGCTAGAGCTCTTTGAAGATGGCGTCTTGTGATTAGTTTTTCTTAAATACCTCCAGAACGCTTCTAGTTAGAAAAACGAAAATTGGTACACATATTTATCTTCTAGAGATAAATCGATTTTATCCATTGTAAATTTCTAGTACCAGTCATAGGCGTCCTTTTTGGGTGGGGCAACGGTTATTTTATCGCATAACTTTTTTGTCTTTAAGTTATAAGCATTTTTAATACTGGCCTATTAAATAGTGACGTATTTTTGTACTAAAAGGTACTTCTGTTATAAGTCGGTAGAACACACCGTTTTCTAGAAAAATCGATTTAAAAATTTTTCGTTTCGTGAATTAGAAAAAAAATTTAAAAAAAAAACGGTGTATTTTACCAACTTAAAACAAGAGTACCTTTTAGTACTAGAATACCTCATAATTTAATAATCTAGTGTCAAAAATTCTTAAAAATTAAAGACAAAAAAGTTATGCTATAAAATAACCGTTGACCTAGATACCCAAAACGGACGCATATGACCGGTACTAGAAATTCGCCATTAAGAGGATCGGAACGTATTTTCGGCTGCAATGCAATTCAAATGGGGATTCATTTTTTTCGAATCCTGAGAAAACTAATAAGTATTTTTGAAAAATTTAAACGCAGAATGAAAGATCACGTTATTAGCGAGGGTCGAAAGTCCCTGAGAACTTCTATAATGTTTATTTTAATAAGTTACAGGGGTGAAAATCTAAGAGAAAATTTAGTGTGATTTTTAATTTCAAATATATCATTCAAAATAAAATTTATATTTATTTTAAGGGACTTTCGGCCCTCGGTAATAATTTAGTCTTTCATTCTGCGTTTAAAATTTTCAAAAATATTTATTGGCTTTTTCAGGATTTGAAAAAAATAAACACAATGCCGTGGTAAAATTTTCCAAATCTATCTTTGTCTTACAACGCACTCAGCCGAATATAATATTGTCAGCATATATTGTCAGTCAGACACTGACAATCGTGACAATTTTAAATATTTGACATTGCATCGGGAATATGTTGAGTTATTGATTAAATATTATTGAAATATAGTGTATTTGATAAATAATGGATTTAAGACGTGAACTTAATAAAAAGTTATTTATTGTGTACTATTTGTGGGAGATCCAAGCAGAGAATACATCAGGATAATATATTCTGTGATACAAGTATTTTGTTGTTAAAGATGTTTAAAATTGTAAGCTTTCCATAACAATATATTATTAAAAAATCACTTTAACACTTTTCCTCTTTTCTCGATTGAGTATTAGTCTTTGTTGTACAAATAAATTATTACAATCACTGAATACATAGTTAGTGAAAAAATTATCACATTTATAAACTGAATTAATAATTTCCAATTATAAAAATAACAGTTATCCAAGAACATTAAAAACCCATCTCTTGAAATTAATAATGACATTTTCAAGTAGAATGACATTCTAGTAATGTTTACATATCCATACCAGTGTGAAGTTTACTACGCGTAATTTGCCGTGTAAAGACAGAAAAAGTAGGGATACACGAAAAATATTTGCGAATTATGTACCCATAGCCTTAATGAAATCGATTAATCTCTGGAATATAAAAAAACGTACCAGTTTTCGTTTTTCTAAATACATAGTTTTTTAAAATTTTTTTTTTGATATTAAAAAAACGAAAAATTTTCACATCGATTTTTCTAGAAAACGGTGTATCCTATCGACTTACAGTAAGAGTACCTTTTGGTACTATAATACCTTACATTTTAATAATCCAGACTCGAGAATGCTTAGAAATTAAAAACAAAAAAGTTATGCGATAACTGTAGCCCTACCCAAAACGGACGCCTATGATCGGTAGTAGAAATTTGCAATGGATGGAATCGATTTATCTCTGGAAGGTAATTATGTGTACCAAGTTTCGTTTTTCTAAATATAAGCGTTCTGGAGATATTTAAGAAAAACTAATTACCAGACGCCATCTTCAAATAGCTCCTTTGTGAAGCATTTTCGGACTAGATGAATTGGGTTAAATTGTCTTAAAATTATCTGAGGAATCTCCTGTCTTCGTTTATCGGTAGAGTTTCTGGACACCCAATGTATTGGCTGTATATGACCAACTGCCCATTCTTCCGGAATTTGATCCTTGGTCCATAGGTACCAACTTTATCAGGTAATGGATTCTTCTCCAGAGTTCGGGTCCTCCACATTTCAACAATTCTGCCGAAACTCCGTCCGTTCGTGGCACTTTACTGTTTTTTTGTTTCTTTATTATTTGAACTACTTCTTCATAACTCGGATTTTCAATGTGCTGCTCTGCCATAAAATACATTGTCTCGTTTTGATGATTTCTATTGTCTGCATTTAGATTTTCCTCAAAGTATTCTTTCCATCTCATTATAATTTTTTGTTTCTCTGTTAGTAGTTCTCCGTCCTTGTCTTTGAATATTGTCAATTTTGGTCTAAATGACTGTGTGCATTCTTTTATTTTTTTATAGAATTTTCTGCTCTCGTGTCTGTTGTTATGTTCTGGATTTCTTGTACTTGTTTTTTCAAAGCTTCTCTTTTTTTTCTTCTGCATATTCTAGTCGCTTGTATTCTCTTTTCGTTATAAATTTCTCTGCTATTTCTTGTGTTTCTTTGCAGTTCGTTAAGCCTAGCTTGCCTTTTTCCTCTACTATAGTTCTGCATTCATCATCATACCATTCCGCATTTGTTTGCCTTTTGGCTTTTCCGACAGTTTCCTCTGCAGATCCCGTTATTATTGTTTTTAATTGTCTCTATTCTTCCTCTGCGGTATCTTCCTCTCTGATTCCGTCGAGTTTTATTTGGAGAGTATTTTGATTCATTTTTCCTACTTCTGTACAAAACCATGGAGTTCCTCGCCACGAACTTAGACCTAAGGCGAGGAACTTGGACCTCGCTTTAGACTTAATTTTTTGGCATAAATACCAATTTATGACCACTTCCTATTTCTAATCCAAGATCTAAATCATTTCTAGATCTAAGATTTGAGAGGGGTGTAACTTTCTATTCGACAAAATATAGTCTATCATAGATCTATGTTCTCTAGTGTTTTAAGAAGTTTATTTGTTTTGTTCTTTGTGTTGGAAGAATGCATTATTAATACGTATTTCGTTTATATAGAAGAAGAATGAAGGAAACTTTATATCTGAATCATTTCCAATAACAGAGGGGCGTAAACTAGTCTGTCTCCTACTTTATTTAAAATATATATTCAATCATCGCTAGAGCAGTGGAGGAAACAAGTATCCGAAATGGGAATAGACATAGGCGGTGGTAAATGTCTAACAACTTTGTTTTTCACAGATGATCAGGTAGTCGTAGCGAATGATGAGGAAGACATGGACTACATATTTAGAAAACTAAAGAAAGAATATGAAAAATGGGGCCTCAATATGAATATGTCAAAGACAGAGTATCTTAAAATAGGGGATGATGAAGAAGATCCAGATTTAGAAAGTAGAACCACAAAAACATGTAAAGAATATAAATATCTCGGATCTATAATATCCAAAGAAGGCACTACCAAAAGAGACATCGAAAACAGTACGCAGCAGGGCAAAAAAGCGGTAAACATTCTAAGCTCTCTACTAGGGTCTAAAGATATAAGACAAAAAACGAAATTGACAATCTACCGTACCTTGGTAGAGCTTATTGGTTACTACCTGGTAGAGCCTATTGGTTACTACTTAAGTTACGTTCACTACGGAGACCATCGCATGGTATCCTAGCCTAGAGCATAGTATCCTACTCTTCATATTCGTGAATTCTGGCATTCAAAATAATGCATTTATTTTACATAGCGACCGATAATATAGTTTCGATCACCAGGTAAAATAATTGCATTATTTTATATGCGAGAATTCACGAATATGAAGAGTAGGATACTAAGCTCTAGACTCTAGACTAGGATACCATGCGATGGTCTCCGTAGTGAACGTAACCTTATGGGGCAGAAGTTTGGCAGATCACGAAAAAAGATAGAAAAAGAATAGAAGTAGTAGAAATGGATTATCTAAGGAGAGCGTGTGGTATATCCAAAAAAGATCACATCAGGAATGAAGATATTAGAAGGAGGACAAATACTGTATATTTTAGTGTAGGTAGAATTGAAACGAGACAACTAGTGTGGTATGGTCACGTAAAACCAATGAATGAAGATAGATGGCCAAAGAAAGCTTTAAATTACTCGTACATACCACACCAAAGAAGAAGAAGGGAAAGGCCTTCAGTTGCCTGCAGGGGAAGAAAATATACGGCATATCATGAGAGATAGAGCCATCCAAGAAGAAGAATAGATGGACAGAAGAAGATGGCAGTCGAAATGCGAGAAGCGGCAGAGGCTGTAGGAACCTCGCTTATAGATAGATAGATAGATTTCGTTTACGCTCCAAAGGTCCGTCAAAAAGTCTTCGTTGTGATTTCGGATATTTTCATTATATCGTTGTTTTATTCTAGGAATGATATCATTGCCAACACGAGCGTATATACTCGTCCTTTGGGAGTCTGGTTTATTAGAATCTGAAGGTATTAATAGAATCGAAGTTTTCTCTTGTGATAGTATATCTGTTGTTCTCAGGTGCATAGATTGCTATCACATTCAGAGATTACTTGAAGGATAGTGGTTTGGCCTTGCGACAACCAAATAATATACAGACAAGGATAAAAGTAGGTCTAAAATAAGATTCATCGTTACACTTTAATCAAATATATTTACAATAAATATAAGTCTTATATACATGAATACAAGTTAGTCAAAAAATTACTAATAAAAATAAGTTATTTTATTACCCAATTTTGGCATATCTGAACTTCGTTGAACTAAAAAGTTAGGTACATTGACAATAATTGGAATGTTACAATATATAGCTAAGTCTAAATGTAACTGTATTATTGTATTTTATTGAAAAGTTAACCAGATCTCAGACGTATTGAATTATGAACTGAGATTCTAATAATTTAATACTTAGGTAAATTGGGTTAGGCTAGATTTGGTTATCAACAATTATGAACATCGACATAATATACCTAGACTGCGCGCTGTAACCTAAAACTGTTCCCCAAGTACGACAGAGAAAAATGACTGTAAACAGGGTATGAATCTCTTTCTAATCGTCTCACGTGACTCTCTCACTGCCGCCGATTAGATAACGACGTCGATTAGTAAGAAATGCATACCCTGTTTACAGTCATTTTTCTCTGTCTAACTGGGGGAACAGTTTTAGATTGCAACGCGCAGACTATATGTCTATGATTATGAAATAGTGTATTAGTAAGTATCAGTATGAAACAGCGTATTATCAAAGAGGTGAGCGTCTATCGAATTCTATCAAGAAAATGACTTCGTCATTATAAATACCTGGTTTCAAATTCCAGAAAGGCATCTGTACACGTGGAAATTCCTTCAAGATGGACAACAAGGTAGAATAGTATGACACCAAATAGATTACATTTTAATGGACCACAGATTTCGAAACAATATTAAAAAGATGTAAAAACATCCCGGCGTTGATGATTCTTTATAAACAATCCAAATCTCAGTATTCACTGATTTAACCTAGCAAGTACATCTAGAGGTACATCTAGCAAGAATTAAAGTTTTTGATTCAAATCTTTGTACTGAATGTCAGAAGGTGGGTGATTTTAATCACACTTTCTTTGAGTGCCCAAAATACATTCCATACAGCTATAATTTAATCGAAGATTAAATAAAATGAATCCTGATAATTTGATATATTATGTACATATGAAAAAAGAAGAAGAAGAAGATGTATAATGGAAAAATGTGGTGAGCAACTTGGATAGTCCATACCGGCCAGATCATAGAGTTATATATTAGCATAGAGAGAGTGTCATTCAGAGCGAAGTGACGACACCATCTTTTTTATTTGGATTAGTGCTGTTTCGCTATTACGCATATTTAAAGCTGCTACAGTTGTCCTCCTCTTCCGTGCCTATATTCACACTGAATGTCATCATAGATTTTCGATACAATGTGTTAGAAAGAGATGCAGAAAACCAGTCCATGAGATCTTGTCGTCAGGAAGCGCGGAAGGTAGGCTCCCTCTATGTTAATATATACCTCTATGGGCCAGATGCAGCTTTTGAACTGAATAGAGAGCTGTGGAAGAGTTTGCTATGGAACTCTAAGGGCCTCATTGCCTTCTTTATGTATGAATAGAAAACAAAAAAGTTGTGACTGGCTAATTGACACCCAAGTCTATGCCATAAAACAAAAAAACAAAAAAATACCGGCGTTGATATACCTAAACTCAAAGAATAATGTACTCTGCACCTAAATAAAAATTAAACTAAAGAAATTAACAAAGTCAACTAAATAATTGATGGATTCGACCGTTACTTGATGGAAGTTCATTTTATCTCACAATAAAACACTGAAAAACGTTTGTTTTCTATACTTCCACAAAATGTAATACATTTTGTGGAAGTATAGAAAACAAACGTTTTTCAGTATTTTATTGTGAGAAAGCCAACTAAGCCTAATAAGGTATATCTCGACTCCCTTAGAAACCTTCAAATACGTGAACCCATGTCACAACAGATAAATAGAAAAATACTAAGCGAAATACAAAGAATAGCGAGTGTAGCTACCAACAGAAAACAGAACCATAAACGAATGTTGGTTCGGCATACAAAACTCGAATTTAGAGGAAATAAGAGTGTTTGAAAACACCTACAATATAGGGCTTTTCATTCACAATCATTTGTTTCGAGCTTCTGTCATATGTCGTATAATCAGTGTATATTATTATTATACACAGATTATACAACATATGACAGAAGTTCGAAACAAATGACAATCGATGAAAAGCCCAATAGGACTTTTCATTCACAGTCATTTGTTTCGAGCTTCTGTCATTTGTCACATAATATTAATATATCTACGTCATACGTTATTGGCATATACTAATGATACAAACCAAAGACGTATGACGTAGATATATTAATATTATGTGACACATGACAGAAGCTCGAAACAAATGACAATCGATGAAAAGCCCTATTGGCAAAAAATGAGTGAATGACACAGGATATCCTAGACCGGATGGAAGTTCGAGGGAGACATAAAAATAGAAATATTAAAAAATGCCGTGAAGAAAATTAAGGAAACCGAAGAATCTTAGCTCGAGATCTCATATAAAGAAATAGAAGACCCCAAAAATGAAACACGACAGTTTTAACCTACACAAGAAACTTAAACATACCTCTGGAGTTAAAAAAAATTAAAAAATGCTCACGGACTTAAAAACTCAGAGGTCCCAGTATACTGAAATCAGAAGTCAAAGAAGCAATCCAGCAAGCCAAAAATAATGAAGCACCTTCTTCTTCTTGTAGTTCTTTCTCCTATCGGAGGTTGGCTATCATCACAGCTATCCGTACCTTATTGGCTGCGACTCTGAAAAGATCTACTGAGCTGCAACTACACTACTCTCTTAAGTATCTCCACCAGGAAATTCTTCTTCTACCTGGATCAAGCACCTACAAATCAAGCACCTGAATCAGATCAAATCCCTGTGTACTACTTAACCTGTTGGGCGAGGAAAACATTACTTACTTAACCAATTTTTTTTAAAAATGTAGAATGGTGTTTAAAAAAATTATAACGAAGGAAAAATACCAGATGATTGGTTGGAGTCACTGTTGATCACATTACCAACGAAAAGCAGATCCACCAAATGCAGTGATTTATACTAATCAGTTTGATGAACTACATAATTAAGACACTTTTACGAATTATACAAAACAGAGTATTTCTTCTGTGCGAAAGTAGATTGGGTAATAACTAATTTGGATTTAGAAATGATCTAGGAACTAGAGAGGCCCTATTTTATATGAGCGTCCTCTTACAAAAAGCTTGTGAGTTTCGAAAGAACCTTTATGTTTGTTTCATCGATTTAGAGAAGACATTCGACCGATTACAACACAATACGCTTTTAGATTGCCTGCAGACAGCAGGGCTTGATCATTACGATATATGACTACTAAAATACTTATACAGTGCGGTGGAATAAGTGTTCCCCCCCCCTGTTAACTTGTTTATTTTAAGAATATAAGCAAAACGCTCGGACAGGTCGATTTTTAAACTAATCATAGTATATCATAGCATCAACGTTTCGAACTTTACGCGATCCCTCTTCAGGTGACAGGCATAACTTTGATTTTTTAAATGGTAAAGTACATCATGTGACACCTCATTTAACAGCTTTTAAAATACTGATTTCAAAAATGTATAATACTTTAATCCTTTTTGAGATCGCAGGCCCAAAATTTCGGTGGAACTCTTTTTAAACGCATTTATTTTTTTCGAATTCTGAGAAAACTAATAGGTATTTTTGAAAAATTTAAACGCAGAATGAAAGATTAGATTATTACCGAGGGCTGACAGTCCCTTAGAATAAACAAAAAGATTCTTTTGAATGATATATTTGAAATTAAAAATCACACTAAATTTTCTCTTTTTTCCACCACTGTGACTTATTAAAATAAACATTATAGGAGTTCTCAGGAACTTTGGACCATCGAGAATACTGTAATATTTCATTCTGCGTTTATATATATATATATATATATATATATATATATATATATATATATGTTCGGAAAGGTTTCCGCGGTTAATACAATGAAACTTAAAGCTAAAATCAATATCAACAAAAGAATTAATATTAAAATTAAACTCACCAGGCTTCCGGGTTGAACCGCGTCGTTGGTTTCTAGGCCGAGCTTTCGACGTCCTCTCTGACGTCATCTTCAGGGCTTCCGGGGTCTCAGTCTCCTGAGGCTCCAGACACTACACTCACTACTCACTACTTCACTACTCACTGCAATACTGTTGTTGCTGACGCTGGGGCGGTCATTTATACCGTGGACTGGTGTGACTGACGTGGCTGTCGATGACGTGGCGGAGTGGGAATTAGCGCGAAGACGATTTGGAGAGGCGCGAAGATTTTTGACGGCGGGAATTGTATTTGTAGATGGAGCGGACGATGTTTTCTTTAGGAGGGGTCTCCAAGTCGAAGGTAAACGGATGCCGTCATCTCTTTTATTGAGACAATTTGGCCGTTTTTCGATTTCTATGGCTTCTCGGATAATTCTTTGTTTATAGAAGCGGATGGGGGCTATGGTTCTGGAGTGTTCAAAGTCAATTTTGTGACCTGTATGAAGATGGTGTTGGCCTAGGGCTGAAACTGAATCGGAATTGCGAACAGATATGGAATGTTCATAAATCCTATTTTGGATTCTACGATTGGTTTGTCCTATGTAAGATCGGGGGCAGTCTGCACAAGGAATTTCATAAACTCCGTGTTGTTCATTTGGAATGTTGTCTTTGACGGATCGGACAAGAGATGAAAGTTTTTGTTGGGGGGTAAATACTGTTTTTATTCCTCGTGGTTTAAGAATTCTGTCGATTTTGTCAGTAACACCTTTGATATAGGGAAGAAAAGCTTTCGTATGATCAGGATCTGACTCTTTGGGTTGTGATTGAGCGGGAGATTGAAGTTTATGGATGCTCCTATCGATGTGATTTTCGCGGTAACCGTTTTGGATGAGGGCTTGTTTTACGTGGTGAGGGCTTGTTAAAACAAGCCCTCATCCAAAACGGTTACCGCGAAAATCACATCGATAGGAGCATCCATAAACTTCAATCTCCCGCTCAATCACAACCCAAAGAGTCAGATCCTGATCATACGAAAGCTTTTCTTCCCTATATCAAAGGTGTTACTGACAAAATCGACAGAATTCTTAAACCACGAGGAATAAAAACAGTATTTACCCCCCAACAAAAACTTTCATCTCTTGTCCGATCCGTCAAAGACAACATTCCAAATGAACAACACGGAGTTTATGAAATTCCTTGTGCAGACTGCCCCCGATCTTACATAGGACAAACCAATCGTAGAATCCAAAATAGGATTTATGAACATTCCATATCTGTTCGCAATTCCGATTCAGTTTCAGCCCTAGGCCAACACCATCTTCATACAGGTCACAAAATTGACTTTGAACACTCCAGAACCATAGCCCCCATCCGCTTCTATAAACAAAGAATTATCCGAGAAGCCATAGAAATCGAAAAACGGCCAAATTGTCTCAATAAAAGAGATGACGGCATCCGTTTACCTTCGACTTGGAGACCCCTCCTAAAGAAAACATCGTCCGCTCCATCTACAAATACAATTCCCGCCGTCAAAAATCTTCGCGCCTCTCCAAATCGTCTTCGCGCTAATTCCCACTCCGCCACGTCATCGACAGCCACGTCAGTCACACCAGTCCACGGTATAAATGACCGCCCCAGCGTCAGCAACAACAGTATTGCAGTGAGTAGTGAAGTAGTGAGTAGTGAGTGTAGTGTCTGGAGCCTCAGGAGACTGAGACCCCGGAAGCCCTGAAGATGACGTCAGAGAGGACGTCGAAAGCTCGGCCTAGAAACCAACGACGCGGTTCAACCCGGAAGCCTGGTGAGTTTAATTTTAATATTAATTCTTTTGTTGATATTGATTTTAGCTTTAAGTTTCATATATATATATATATATATATATATATATATATATATATATATATATATATATATATAATAGGTTTAAAACGTCCTCCGACGTCTTCCGATGCCCAATCTCCATGCATCTCTATCTTCCCAAAGGTCTTCGTCTAAACTTCTCTCTCGGATCTCTCTGTCTATTCCTTCTCTCCAGCTCTTTCTGGGTCGGCCTCTTTTTCTCTTACCATGTGGTGACCAATCTAGAATCTGTTTTGGCAGACGGTGTTCTGGCATTCTCTGCACATGTCCATACCACTTTAGTTGTTGTACTCTTATATCTTCGACAATCATATGTGTGACTCCCATAATCTCTCGTATACGTTCGTTATTAATTCTTTCGAGTTTTGATTTTCTTGCGGCACGTCTCCAGTAGTCCATCTCCGTGGCTTGTAGTGTTCTTTCAGTAGTTGTCTTTAACTGCCACACGTCACTTCTATACATTACTATGCTCTTTATAATAGTGTTGTATATTCGATGTTTATTTTTTTTTTTTTGATATATGTTGATCCCAAATACAGTGGAACCCCGATAAGTCGGCCCCCGATAACCCGGAAGTCCGGCTAACCCGGACCGATTTTCATCAGACAAAAATTTAACAAATAAACAATTTAACAATTTTATCAAATAAAAATGTATGTAGGTCAAATAATATTTGAGAGATAATGTGTATTTGTGTAATTTGAACACATATAAGTATGTACAACAGTAAAAATGATTCATGCACACGGCGGCAGGCAGAGCGACCGTCTCAGCTTATCGGAAAGAACAGGCACCTGTCTGTATTCCTTTTCCGTTATTTATGTCAAACTGTCTTAGCATTGTTTAAAATAGACGTGACTATTTAAAAATTCTTTTTTAAAACAATGGCCTTAGTCTGTTCTTAAATAACAACATTGTTTTAATCACTTCCGTTCTGTAATCGTGCTTCAGATTGTGTTTGCCTGATTTTTGTCTACGTAATGGTAACAAAACTGTAATGTTAACAAAACGTAGGTAGGATTGATAAAGGCGAATCTTTAAAATAAATTTATTGCAGCATCATAATATGATATTATGATACCATAGGTCTGGATCCCGCGTATGAAAAAAAAGTTGATTAATAGCAAGCTAAAAATTTGTTAATAGCTTAAGGGTGTCTAGTCGGATAAACTTTGATATATGAGAACACTGGAACAGGGGCAGTTTTAATTGTGGAACAGGTAAAAAATCTGGAACGGTCAGAACACGAAAATGGCACATTTGTTTTGTCCGACAGAACAGACATAAACTCTCCGAACAGAGATTAAACTCTCATGCAAAAATCAGACTGCTATTTATCACCTGTCATAATTCCTGTCATTTGACATATTCTACATGTTCCACTCATTAAAACGCCAATTTGGTGATAAATAGCAGTCTGATTTTTGCATGAGAGTTTAATCTCTGTTCGGAGAGTTTAAGTCTGTTCTGTCGGACAAAATACATGTGCCGTTTTCGTGGTCTGACCGTTCCAAATTTTTAGCCTGTTCCACAGTTAAAACTTCCCCTGTTCCAGTGTTCCCATATATTAATGTTTGTCCGACTAGACACCCTTAAGCTAATAACAAATTTTCAGCTTGCTATTTATCAACTTTTTTTTCGTACGCGGGATCCAGACCTACCATATTATGGTGTCGGTACATCTCTACAGTATGACTGAGTTTTTTACCAAGAAATGAACAAAACTCTACACTCTATACAACTATACGTAATTTAGATGTGTACTGTGCATATGTGTTTCATGTTTTTGTAATTATAATGGAGGTTATTTATTAATTTTTACTATATTCTCCGGCTAACCCGGATTTTCGATAACCCGGATCGGCCGCGGTCCCGATTAATCCGGGTTATCGAGGTTCCACTGTAATACTATTTAGTTGAGATAAGGCCCTTCTACCTTGAGTGTTTCGTTTTTTTATAGCCTGATCTGATTTGCCGTCGTCCGTGATTTCTACTCCTAAATAAGAATATTTATTGTTGTACTTAATGTGTTGTCCGTCGTTTAAAACTAGATTCTGTTCGTTGCCACCGATGTTCATGTACATTGTTTTCTCTATGTTAACTTCTAATCCCCATTTTTTGTACTCTTCGATTAATTTCCGAGTCATGTATTCCAGATCGTCATAATCGTTGGCAATCACAATTTGATCATCAGCAAAACATAGAGTGTACAGGTTGTTATTATTTAATTGTATACCCATGCCGCTGCACTTCCGCTTCCAAAGTTTTAACGCTTGTTCCAGATATATTTTGAAAAGTATCGGCGATAGGCAGCATCCCTGCTTCAGTCCTTTTTCTACTACAAAACCTTTGGAAACATTCGTTCCTATTTTAACTTTGGCGTTGGCGTTATCATATAGTTTTTCCGTTATCATCATCATTCTGCGTTTAAACTTTTCAAAAATATTTATTAGTTTTTTCAGGATTCGAAAAAAATGATTGCATTTAGAAAGAATTCGACCGAAATTTTGCGCCTACGCTCTCAAACAGGATTAAAGTATTATACATTTTTGAACTCAGTATTTTTTAAATGAGGTGTCACATGATGTACTTTCCCATTTAAAAAAATCAAAGTTATGACTGTCACCTGAAGAGAGATCACGTAAAGTTCGAAACGTTGATGCTATAATATACTATGGTTAGTTTAAAAATCGACCTGTCCGAGCGTTTTGCTTATATTCTTAAAATAAACAAGTTAACAGGGGGGGGGGCAACACTTATTCCACCGCACTGTATTACAATCAAGTAGCGTCTATCAAAATTTGACATAGTCGTACTAAAAAACTACCCATTAAAAGTGGTGTACGATAGGGTTGTGTTTGACATTAACAGTTATTAGATAGGCTTTGGATGGCAGACAAGAGGGAGTAAGACTAGGCGGAAAAGTAATCAACAATATCAGATATACTGACGATAAAGCCGTTCTTGCAGAAAATTTACAAGACCTGCAGACATTAGTAAATCTAGTCAGTGAAGCAAGTTATCGGATAGGTCTTAAAATTAACATTTCAAAAGCAAAGTGAATGGCTGTTGAAATTATTAAATGTAGATCAACGTCTGCTTTCCTTTAATGGAGAGGAGATAAAACGTGTAAACTGTTTTAAATACCTTGGCAGCTGACTGAGACATTAAAACCACAATGCTTGACAAATTAGAAGCATGCGAATTGCGGTGCCATCCACGTATCCTAAAAATATCGTGGGTTTGGTATCAATGAATATGTTCTTAAACTAATAAATTCAATACAAGGATAAGTGGAGGAAAAGAGATGGATTGGTCGAAAAAACTTTGGTGGCTACGTAACAGTAGACAATGATGTGGTTCCATAGTAGTAGATTTATAACGCGCGCAGCCTATAGAGAAAGGTTCCTAAAAATTGTAAACATGATGATGGCCAACGACTTAATACGAATACGGTACCTAAAGAAAAATTCACCCATTCCAGAATTTCTGCAACCCTGTACCAGCTTGTACAGCTCTAGTTTCAGGTTCTCCGCTACAGATTCTGCAGCTTGAGTCTTCATAAAATAAGTAGGTACTGTCGATCTTTGTCAGAATTACTTTAATTTAGATCAGTAACGCAACTCTATCGAGGAACCACAGGAGACTGAAGATATCGACGAAGACCTGTCTTTGATTGATCAACGATGTTGAGGTAGATCTGAAGAAGCTGGGAGTCGAAAATTGCGAAAAGTAGCTGAGTATATATCGATCCGCTTGGAGGATGAAAATTTATCGGGTCCGGTACCATCATGGATTTCACTACAGCTTTACAAGTCCAAACCTTTTTAATAGTGTTTTGTAAATTAGCAATTATTAAACTAAATTAGTAAGTACCAGTTCTGAATTCACATCTGAGATCTGGTCTAGAGCTTGTTGAATGATGACTTACCTAAATCTAGAAGAAAACTAAAACTATTATAAAATTAAATGTTTTCAAATTTTGTATTTTATTTACAATAGATTCAATAAATAGACTTCTTATTTTTTGTTAACAATAAATAGATTTTCCGCACATTTCCCGACATTTATAACGTCGAGAAAATGTTTCAAGGCAAGATTGCATTGTTCTAATCGAATACTTTACAAACATGTTAATCAGTCACGGTCTACATTTACAAACGAAAAAATCGAATCCGTTTCTATATATTTAAAGCACAATTACGAGGGTCATTCGTAAAAAAAGGTTTGCTATGCTGCTGAGAAAGTGTGCGGCCTGGGAGAAATTTGGCAACACTGTCTTACACATCAACACTCCCTCTCTCTTACCCAACACCTTTTTCCTCGCTGCATTGATCAGTGTCAGCCTAGCAGCCTTCAAAGTTGTAGGTCCCGGTGGCTGATACCGCCAATGTGAAATTCATACTGTAATACGTTTTCGTCATCGTTAGTTACTCGAAGTTTAGAGCTAAAAGTGCATATCTATTCAACAATATTCGCAAATGGTGTAGAGAATTCAGATTCAGAAATGTTTATTGCTTTGAACTACAGTAATGCTTAAAGTAACATAATAGCTCACCTAATAAAACATTTTCCCCCATGACCATCATTGGTCGTCTGGGGGGTTGGCCAAAATATAAATCAACATTTTTTTCTATAACTAACAATAAAATTAACAATTATTAATAAAAAATATAACTAATGAATATGAAAAAAATTATAACTATCATAGTTTCCAGTGAAATTCCCTTGCTTACACCAGGCACCAGAATACATAATGAAATTTTATAAAGTGTTATGTACTAGAACAAACGTATTAACACAATTAAATTAAATATTAATTAAGATTTAATAAAGCATAAAAGGTCACCCATTAATTGAGAAGTATAGATTAAATTTTACCTATTAGAATGTCGTGAATACAAGCTCAAAATCGGTTAAGAACTGGTGAAGAGGCACAATACATGAAGAAGAAGAGTAGAATGTCATGAGTCTAATAGTTATATTCCAACACTAGATTGTATCTATACTTCCATGCATCCCTTGCATATCCAACCAGTTCCCTCAAGCCCAAACCTCTTATAAGTTCCAACAATTCTTCCCTATCTAATCTACTTTTTCTGAACCAGTTCATTCTGTATTCACGTAGTATCGGACATCGTCCCATGAAATGCAAAATATCTTCCACCTCCCTCCCATTACACAAAGCACACTTTTTCCTATCATCGGCCCTACCAGGTCTATCATTGAGATACAATACTCCACATCTAATCTTGAATATCCACCTTATATCATTAAAACTCACCTCATCCCTCATATAACCCACGTCAACGCCGAGTCCCATTAACTCTCTATAATGATTGCAGAAATTTGATCTAGTTGCTCTCTCCAATGCTCCCTTATCCCAACACGAATGTCTCCTATCACCTGTTCCAAAAATTATCCTCCCAAAAATTCCTATTTTCCCACTCTGTGTTAAATTCCACTCCCCATCTCCCTCCCAAGTTCTCCCAATCTCTTCTCCAACCACAGTTAGCTCTTATCATTTCCTGAAGCAGAAATTTAGAAAGACGTCCTTCCTCATACTCTAACACTCTCTTGACATATTTTTTATGCAGATTCATCGTAAATAGATACACATGCTTAATGTTGGTTTCTAAATCCAACATATAGTTTGGACAGTAACTCGGAATATTCAACATTTTTTTTATAAAAAACCTTCTTACCTCCTCAACTTCCTTAAATTACGCCAATCCCCAAACTTGAGCACCATAAGTCAGAATAGATCTGACTACCCCTTCATAAATACGCACCTTAGATGATAGTGGAAGATTCGCCTTAGATAAGATCTGGCGCGAAGCCATGTTTATAGCTACTCTAGCCGCTCGTCGTTTTTCGATAAAGTGGGAACTAAAAGATAGCCGCGGTGTTAGTTTCACTCCCAAATAGTCATAATTATTAACAACTTCACCACTTCTCCATTTATCTTCCACTCTTCTTTAATTTTTCCACCTCCTTGTCTAAACACCATAATTTTTGTCTTGTCCATGTTGATCTTCAAATTACATAGTCTGCAATACTCCCCTAATTTATTGATCATAATTTGTACGGGCTGCTTGCTAACACTACCATATCATCAGTATACAGCAATATTCTAATGATAAATCCGTTTAAATCAACGCCTCCTCCTAGAAAATCATGTAAGTCAAAGAAATAGTGCAAATAGCAGCGGACAGAATGCAGCCTTATCTAACTCCCATCTCACAGTCTAAACCAACGTGACGTACCATTCGTTCCCCATACTGCAGATTGTGTTCCTGTAAAATTGCATTTGATGCAATTTTACAACCCCATAAAACTAAGCTTGTAATACAGCGCTTGTCGATCAATCGTATCAAATGCTTTACTGAAGTCCACAAACAAAGCATAGGTTCTGTTATAACCCCTTGTTCTTCGTATTTTAATTATGCTTGTCAAGTTAAACAGTTGGTCAACTGTAGAGTACCCCTCTCGATACCCTGCCTGGTATTCCAGTAAAATCCCTGACTCTGCCCACTTTTTTATTCTACTCAATCACAAAGACGAAAACAGCTTGGCTACTGCGTTCAGGTAACTTATTCCCCTGTAATTCATTACATCGTCTGTCGCACCTTTCTTATGCAAAGGAAAAATGATCGCATCCCGGAAAGAATCCGGAACCGCGGCTCGATTGAACATTGCATTAAAAGCAACCAATAACTTTGCTTTGCTAGTAGCTGAAAGATTTTTATAAAACTCAGCCGGTATCCTATTGGTACCAGGTGCTTTATTATCCTTTAGGCTTATTAGTCCTGTCGCCAGTAGGGGTACAACGGCCTCCTTAATTCAGATGGACTTACCCAAGTTTTCTTTATGTATTTTGACGCGTAGAACACGAATTTTTTGGGTAACAGTCGATCCGGATGTCGATAAGATTGTTATAAACAAAGAACTTGAGGAATCACATAACAGCGATTTTTCGCAAAACAAAACATGTTTTTGTATTCTTTGGGTCATTCTAAGCAAAAAATTATTTTACAAGTTTTTTGGTAGGATGCATAGATTTTGGCATAAACGGAGTTGAACTTTCAAAAAATCGAAAAATTGCAATTTTTGAACCCGAATAACTTTTGATTGAAAAATAAAATAGCAATTCTGCTTACCGCATTTGAAAGTTTAAGTAAAATTCTATCGGTTTTGATTATTTTCATTGCTAGAAATTAGTTTTTTTTTATTGTTAAACAAAGCTATCAACACATAGTGATTGAATGATGTTTTCAATGCATTTCTAATTTGAAATCGAACGAGTAGGCGCGCATACAGAATTTCTACGTACATTACGTCCATTAAAACGCATGCATTGGGCCCGGGAAACACTATGTGTTTATACCTTTGTTTAACAAATAAAAACTTATTTTTTAGCAATGAAAACAATCAAAACCGATAGAATTTGACTTGAACTTTCAAATGCAGTAATCAGAATTGCTACTTTATTTTTTAATCAAAAGTTATTCCGGTTCAAAAATTGCACTTTTTCGATTTTTTGAAAATTTAACCGCGTATATCTCGAAAACTACGCGTCCTACAAAAAAACTTGTAAGACCATTTTTTGCTGAGAATCACCCAAAAAATACAAAAAAATATTTGGTTTTGCGAAAAATCGCTGCTATGTAATTCCTCAAGTTCTTTGTTTATAACAATCTTATCGACATCCGGATCAACTGTTACCCAAAAAATTCGTGTTCCACGGGTCAAAATACATAAAAAAAACTTGGGTAAGTCCATCTGAATTAAGGAGGCCGTTGTACCCCCCCTGGCGACAGGACTATATGAGCGCTATATCTAACTGTATCATATCAAAACTCACATCCATTCTTTCATCGACAATATAAGGCTCTGCATAACTTAGTTTGTCCGAGGGCTGGATTTAGGAGACCCAAAAAGTGTAGACGAAATGTCTCTAAGGAGATTGATGCACATCTCGAACTATTTTTAATGGTGTAGAGAATTCAGTGAAGCCCGAGAGGAACGAATTCAGATTCATCAATTTCATTTTATTCAATTTTCGTTCGGCCTTCACTTCACTTCACATTTAAACGTATCACAGTATGAATTTCACATTTGCGGTATCAGCAACCGGGACCTTCATCTTCGAAGGCTGCTAGGCCGACACTGAGCAATGCAACGAGGCAAAAGTGGTGGAGTAAGAGAGAGTTAATGTGTAAGGCAGTGTTGCCAAATTTCTCCCAACACGTCGCACTCTTTCCCAGCGACATACGAACCTTTTTTCACGAATGACCCTCGTTGATAAATAAATGGTTTTCTCTAGAACTAATATGTCAAATATCATAATTTGTCACCTCTTGCCAATTGCTGAAACGCCACGTTTTATCCCATGGGGTAAAATCTATTTCTATCCCATTCGCGGACGTCAAGATACGAAAAATACGTCAAGATACGAAAAATACGTCATGCAAACATTTTCTGAGAACAAATTATATTTCTTCCTGGAGTGCTAATCAGTGAATTTTTCACACGTTCGCTCATTTTCGCTCCGTGCGTGACCATGGTGGGGGTACCTTGAAACGATGCCAGCGTGAGTAGGGGCGAAATATGATAATATTGGAGCTATCTTTGTAATGTCATTGTCATTGTTTGGATAACTAGTTTTATGAAAAATGGTAAATAAATGTTGCGTATTTATTATACGTTCAACGTCAAATTGTAAGATGCAAAAATGTCAGGTGAAGACCTGAATCGAAGACCTGAATTGAAGACCTGAGATGAAGACTTAGATCTTTTGGACAATGTTTTTAACGAAGCCTCTTTTGCAGCCTCTACTAATTCTGGTGGCAGGCGGGAAAATGAGGAATCACTCACCATTTCGCTCAGATTTTGCAAGAGTTTGCTAAACTTTGATCAAAAACAGTTTAACAAAAAAACGGGATATAAATTGATTTTACCACAAGCAATAAAATGTGATGTTTCAACAACTGACAAGAGGTGGCAAATGATATACCTATTTCATGTTATTTATAGAAAAAATAGAGAGTCTTGTTGTCATGTGTCAAGCCTTGTTCACTATCCAAGTACTAATACAAAATAAAATGTATACATCTGTGATACCGATTTTGAAAAAACTTTTGACAAGGTCCGACATAACAAAATGCTAGAAATATTGAAAACAGTTTGATTGCATGATAAAGATAAAAGTCAAATCTAAACGGGCAATAGAATATGCAGTCCATTTAAGGGACTACTACATGGCTGTTCCACATCCCCTACCCTGTTTATATTCCCGAAAAAAAACCCTGAAAGCATGGAAAAGAAAGTGCGAAAGAATGGGTATACCAGTAAGGAACGAATATCTATACAGGGTGAGTCACCATTAACGCGACGGAAGATTACAGCGAAATGGTAAAAGATTTGAAAAAAATTGAAATTGAATAGTTTGTAAGTTGATAAAAGCTACATTTTAAAATTATTTTGAAATATACAGGGTGTCCCAATAAATGGCGGCTTATCAAAGTTATATTTTTTCTTATGGAACATCCTGTATTTTATTGAATTTTTTAATTGTCCCCAAAAAATAAGGTATAGTTTCATAAGGCTTCCCTATACCTATGTACAGAGTGTTCTTAGTTGTGTTCACTTTTCTTAAAATGTAAAGTTTTAAAAGAAAGCTTATTCTCAAGTTATTTACGAAATTATAAAAACATTACTTTTACACCCAAATAGATGGATATTGGTTGAATATATTCCATGATTAATTATTACACATTTGTCTACAGGATGTTCAAAATTTACAGATTTATTAGTGAAGTATTCAATGTGTCATATCATGCTTATTTTAAATGGAACACCATGTATATTAATAAATAATTATACTAAAAAAATTTAACTCTTTCGAATGGTATAAGGATGTCCTATACCTAGGTGTCATAGTTTTTGCGTAATTTACAATTATTTAAATTCTTAATCTGTAAATCGATTTTAAAACAAAAGAAGTAGTTAATTAATGTCATTGTATGACATGGTCAGTTTATGACAGTACAGTCTGGTAATTATCAAAACTATAAACATCGGTGTATAATATTCAAAATTTTTTTACTTAAAAATGGCTCTGCAGAGCCAATTACATTCAAATTTAATTGTTCCTAAAAATGAATAATCACAATATCTATGAAAGAGTAGACATGCTACTTTTCATTGGGGAATATTTTTAAAATTGTCTCTTAGCTTCTAAAGTTTACGCTTAAAGGTATCCTGATAGAAGACACCCAAAAAAGGACGTTTTTGAGAGATAGATAGATAGATAGATTCCGTGCTACTGGTAATGTTGCGTAGGTACGAAAAGTTACATAAAAATAAACCATTTATTTTTAATGACGTCAACGAACTTGATGTCCTGCTTTCTGTTACGGAAAACCCAAATACTAGCACGTGAAAAATTTCGAGTCAATTAGAAATCAGTCAAACGAGTGTATGTAAAATACATAAGAAAAACCACTATCATCCCTATAAAACTGAACTACACCAGCATTAGACAGAACAGGAACGTTTAACTTTTCGTTTATAGACTTAAGAATTTGGAGAAGATCCTGATTTTTTTAAGAATGTATTGTGTAGAGACGAATCTACCTACTTTTCATAATAATCGTCTAGTTAATAGACATAGCTTTCATTTTATTATGATACAGTAAACAAACATTTTACTGTTGATCACCAACACCGATGAAGTGTTAATGTTTAGGACAGTATTCTGAGCGAGTACGTTATCGATCCATATTTTTTTGACGAAAACCTGAACAGAGCAGATTTTTTAAATTTCTTAAAACAAGTTTTTTGGGTCCTTCTTAAAACCTTCCACTTCGCGTGCAAACAAACATGTGGCTCCAGTTGGACAAAGCTCCTGCTTATTTTTGACATGATGTTAAGAACAACCTCAACATAAAATTTAGAAATAAATGGATATATAGATTCGGTCCATATATTTGGCCACCTAGGTCACCAGGATTGACCAAGATGAATTTTTTTAAATGGGGTTATATTAAAAATATTGTAAATGCTACACTTCCTACCCTACCCCACAGATGATATTTTTATGAAATTGAGAATTTCGAACGCTTTTGCGTCTATAACAACAGCTATGTTAAATAATATAAACAAATCATTTAAATTCGCTTGTTGTCAAAGGCGTAACCAGGTTGATCCTAAGGGGGGGGTTACAACTTCAAAATGGCTTGATTTGTCAACATATTGATGTTAAGCGTATAGAGCTCAAAGTAGATCCCAAAGGGGGGGTTATAACCCCCCAAAACCACCCCCTGGTTACGCCTATGCTTATTGTATAAACATTTTGAACATGTATTACATAACTGATAATTTTTTACTTATAGTAAGTTGTGATTCATTTTGTATTTAGTTATTTTCTTAATATTATTACTTAATAACGAAAAAATTTATTTTACAAATCAGCAAATAAAAATATATCTACATATTTATTTACAACTACACTCTACTCGTATAACAACTATGCCAAGATGATGAGTTAAAAATCGAGAGTGACTATAAATATTTTTAATATCGATGTACCGTTTAAGAAAATTGTAAATTACGCAAAAACTATAACTCCTAGTTATAGAACATATATCATATACCATTCGAAAGAGGAACAACCTGTGTTTAGTATAATCCTTGATTAATATACATGGTGTTCTAATAAAATAACCATCATATTATGCTACATTGAATAATCCAATAATGAAACTGTAAATTATAAACACCCTGTAAATAAATGTGTAATAATCAAGCATGGAATGCATTAATTATAAGATATTTACCAGACCGTATTGTCATAAAATGACAATGTCATACAATGACATTAATTAACTTCATCTTTTGTTTTAAAATCGATTTACAGATTAAGAATTTAAATAATTGCAAATTACGCAAAAACTATTACACCTAGGTATAGGACATCCATATACCATTCGAAAGAGGTAAATTTGTTTAGTATAATTATTTTTATTAATATACATGGTGTTCCATTTAAAATAAGCATCATATGACACATTGAATACTCCACTAATGAAACTGTAAATTTTGAACACCCTGTAGACAAATGTGTAATAAATAATTAATCATGGAATACATTCAACCAATATCCAACTATTTAGATAAAAAAGTAATGTTTTTTATAATTTCGTAAGTAACTTGAGAATAAGCCTTTTTTTAAAACTTTACATTTTAAGAAAAGTCAACATAACTCAGAACACTTTGTACATAGGTATAGGGAAGCCTTATGAAACTATACCTTATTTTTTGCGGACAATTAAAAAATTCAATAAAATAGAGGGTGTTCCATAAGAAAAAGTATAACTTTGATAAGCCGCAATTTATTGGGACACCCTGTATATTTCAAAATAATTTTAAAATGTAGCTTTTATCAACTTACAAACTATTCAACTTAAATTTTTTTAAAATCTTTTACCACTTCGCTGTAATCTTCCGTCGCGTTAGTGGTGACTCACCCTGTATACCCTTAGTTTTGCTGACGACCAAATAGTGATCGCACAAGACGAAGATGACCTCAGTGTTATGGTGAGAAAACTGGAACAGGAATATACAAAAAATGAGATAGAAATAAGCCTAAATAAAACTGTATCCCTAACAACGAAAAATACAGAAATAAAACAGCTGGAAATAGACGAAGGTAAACAAATCAGAGGAACAGACAAGTACAAGTATTTAATTTTCATATCAAACAAAAAAACAACGGAAAAGGATTTATAAAAAATAGACCAGGACAAACAAGAGACTGCATACGGAAATTGAACCCGGTACTGTGTGATAAGAACATCGGCATAAAAACAAAAAGAAGAATATATATAATACCATGACAAGAAGTATCCTGACTTATCGGTGTGAACATTTGATAATGAAAAATTTGAAAAATAAAATAAGAGCAACAGACAGATGGAATTCCTAAGGAGAAGAAAATAATGGGAATGAACTCAGATATAATATACTCCATAGAAGAGAAGAGATTAACATGGTAAGAACATGTCAGAAAAGCAGACTAAAATCGTTGGATAAATAGAATAACAGAGTGAAGCCTGATAAGAAGAAGGAAGAGAGGCAGACCAGGAAGCTCTTTCAGAGACGAAGTGGACGAAGCAATGGAAAGAAGAAATCTACAAGAAGGGGACTGGCAAAACAGAAAGAGCTGGAGAGAACGATTTAGTGAAGGAATACAGTGAAAACTGTGGAAATCGTTAGTATATACAGGGTGAATCATGAGGAACTGTACATACTCCTACCTCGTATAGAGACTCCTATGGGGAATAACAAATGACCATTAAAAAGTGTCTGCTCCCATTGTTTAATAATATACAGGGCGAGTTTCGCAATTTGACATAAATTTGTATTCGTCATAATTTTTGAACGGTCAGATCGATGTGTCTCTTATTTTGACCAATCGTTACACTATTACCACCTAATCAACTAATTTATTTAAACTAGAAAAAAATCAGGTCCGGCTTTAAAAAAATTAGTTCGTTTGGGTCTTAGAAAAAATTTCACCCTGTATACGCTTTTTGAAAACTCTAATATGAATTTTACAAATTAGACAAATAGGCAATTAAAATGGCATATTTATTTTTTTCCGCACACGATTACTTAATTTTTTATAAAAAAATCAAATTTCACTATGAATTAAAAGTTTGGTAAAGTGAACCATAGATTTAAAAAAAATAACTTTTATTACAAAAATTAATTTTTTTTGCACAAATAAGTAATTTATGTTACCATCAAATCAACTGATTTATTCAAACTAGAGAAAAATCAGGTCCGGATTTAAAAAATTAGTTCGTTTTGGTCTTAGAAAAAATTTCACCCTGTATACGCTTTTTGAAAACTTTAATATGAATTTTACAAATTAGACAAATAGGCAATTAAAATGGCGTATTTATTTTTTTCCCCACACGATTACTTAATTTTTTATTAAAAAATCAAATTTGTCAAAATCGGAATTTTCTAAAAATGAAAAAAAAAAATGAACTCACGGTTTAACTCGGTACAACTCTGTTCCATTTTAATATTTTTTTTCTGAAATTTTTACAGCACATACCTCTTACCATTATGAAGACTATGAAAATTGTTGTAGACTTTCAGTCTTCTTCTTGTAAAAGTTGCAAACTTGTAAATCGCAAAAAGTAGGTGGAAAAATTTAAAATTTATCAATTTCATCACGTCTATGTTAAACTATAGAGTCCAAAAGAAGTGTTATGGGAAGTTTTAGATCTAGACGTGTTATAGAAAAAAAAAATGGTAAAACTTTTAATTTTAAGAAAAACGTTGTTATTGTAAATTAATTTTTGTAAAAAAAGTTAATTTTTTTAAATCTATGCAAAAACTTTGCCAAACTTTTTATGCATAGTCAAATTTGATTTTTTGATAAAAAATAAGTAATCGTGTGGGGAAAAAATACATATGCCATTTTAATTGCCTATTTGTCTTATTTGTAAAATTCATATTAGAGTTTTCAAAAAACGTATACAAGGTGAAATTTTTTCTAGGACCCAAACAAACTAATTTTTTAAATCCGGGCCTGATTTTTTTCTAGTCTGAATAAATCAGTTGATTGGGTGATAACATAAATTAAATATTTGTTAAAAAAAAATTCATTTTTGTAATAAAAGTTATTTTTTTTAAATCTGTGGTTACTTTACCAAACTTTTAATTATTCATAGTCAAATTTGATTTTTTTTATAAAAAATTAAGTAATCGTGTGGGGGAAAAAATAAATATGCCATTTTAATTGCCTATTTGTCTAATTTGTAAAAATCATATTAGAGTTTTCAAAAAGCGTATACAGGGTGAAATTTTTTCTAAGACCCAAACAAACTAATTTTTTAAATCCGGGCCTGATTTTTTTCTAGTTTGAATAAATCAGTTGATTGGCTGATAACATAAATTAAATATTTGTTCAAAAAAAATTCATTTTTGTAATAAAAGTTATTTTTTTTTAATCTATGGTTCACTTTACCAAACTTTTAATTATTCATAGTCAAATTTGATTTTTTTTATAAAAAATTAAGTAATTGTGTGGGGGAAAAAATAAATATGCCATTTTAATTGCCTATTTGTCTAATTTGTAAAAATCATATTAGAGTTTTCAAAAAGCGTATACAGGGTGAAATTTTTTCTAAGACCAAAACGAACTTATTTTTTAAATCCGGGCCTGACTTTTTTCTTGTTTGAATAAATCAGTTGATTGGTGGTAACATAAATTAAATATTTGTTCAAAAAAAATTAATTTTGGTAATAAAAGTTATTTTTTTTAAATCTATGGTTCACTTTACCAAACTTTTAATTCATAATCAAATTTAATTTTTTTATAAAAAATTAAGCAATCGTGTGCGGAAAAAAATAAATATGTTATTTTAATTGCCTATTTGTCTAATTTGTAAAATTCATATTAGAGTTTTCAAAAAGCTTATACAGGGTGAAATTTTTTCTAAGACCCAAACGAACTAATTTTTTTAAAGCCGGACCTGATTTTTTTCTAGTTTGAATAAATTAGTTGATTAGGTGGCAATAGTGTAACGATTGACCAAAATAAGAGACACATCGATCTGACCGTTCAAAAATTATGACGAATACAAATTTCTGTCAAAATGCGAAACTCGCCCTGTATATTATTAAACAATGGGAGCAGACACTTTTTAATGGTCATTTGTTATTCCCCATAGGGGCCTCTATACGAGGTAGGAGTATGTACAGTTCCTCATGACTCACCCTGTATAAGTATGTAGTTTTCAATTTAAACCCAACCACTGTTTGGTTTTGCAGTTATTATTGCAAGTACTTTATAAGTCCACTGAAGATGGACTGAAAGTCCGAAAACGTTCGTTCTCAACCATAATCAACTACTGTAATCCATCTGGATTTTTAATTTAATTGTTTAACTAGATACTTATACCAACTACAACTCAATTTGCTAAATAAATTTTAATTTAAACGTGCTTTCTATATATAGACAACGGATTAGTAATAGAATACGTACAGTTATACTGTATTATTATATGCATACTTCCATTAAATATGGATAAACATCGGTAATTTTATAAAAGTAAATTGTTCATTTAGGTCTAATAGTGAAATGTAAAAATTAGTGGCATTATTATTATTATTATTAGAGATATTTTATTGTAATTACATTATCTTTTAAACTTTACGTTTATTAAACTCCATTTATCTCTAAGAAAAGTTAAGCATCTATGCTTATTGTTAAAAATTATTCAGTAAATATATATACAGCGGTTCAAATTGTCATGCCCTAATCATTCGTTTTCACATTACTTTTATTTCTTTATGTTACTTGCATAGACGTATAATATATTAACATCGACCGAGCACACCGCCCATGCATGCTGACAAAAAGATTTATTGCGCTCGATCCGTCTCTTTCTAGTACATTCTATTGTTCCAGTACTTCTTTTTCTCCACACCTAAAACATACTATTGTCACTTTGCTCTATACTCCAGGGAAATAAGGCAAAAATATACCATGTTCGGGACACTTGAGCAGCCAGGTTGCAAATGGGGTTTTTGGGTACTATATACCTAATACATTATACATACAAAAATGCCCGTTACAGTTCGGAGGAGAAATTTAGTTATTAACAAATAAGTGTCAAAAATGGCAGTTTTTTCGTTTAAATCGCTACGGGTAAAAATAGGGTAATTAAATATCTTATTTATACTATTATTCTTTTAGTAGATGAGCCAAGGTTTAAAATGGCAGTTTTTGAATTTCGGTTCGATCATTTGTTGCTTCAGAAATTGCAAAATAAAACTATAATTTCGAAAATAAAAAAATTGCTATAACTTTTGTGAAAATGACTTTAAGACTTTCATATTTCAAAAAAAAGTTGAGACAAATAGTCCATATAATGCACAAAAATTTGTAAGACGATTCGTCAATTAGTTTAAATTTTATTCAATTTGTTTATCCCAATGAGCTTTTTCTTCGCAATATTGTTGTTCAGAAAATAGTAAAGTAATAGTAATCCTGTGAAAACTATATGAAAGAAGAAAAGTCATGTTTTCAAAGTGTTTTAAAAAAATCATTAAAAAGTCATTTTTATCATTGCGAAAACATTTTACTATAGTAGGGTCATTTTTAGTTCATAAACAATTTGAATAACTTAGTTAATATTGACTGTAGGTTAAAACTACTTTGGTATTTGAAAAGCTGGTATTTTTATACGAATTTTCAAAAAACACTTTTTGCGTAGGTTAATTACAATCAAAGTTAGCCACTTTTTTTTTATTTAAATGACAGCTACTTTGTTTATAAAAATTAAGCAACCCAACTAGCGCCATTTCGAAGTTAAAGATATATAGTTTATGTATAAAAGTTTGAGTCAACTTTAAACTTCAACAGAGTTGTTAATAAAGCTTTAAAAATAACGTTCTAACGAAATTGATTTGTGGTCGGTGGAAATGAATATTAAAATCCGTGCACTCAAAAAATGAAACTGATTCTTCAAACATATGCTGCGATTAATATCTCCAGAGCTTGTTGATGGATTTTGATCATAATTTTTTTAAATTGTATGTACTCGTAGTCTTGTAGAGTACGTTATGTACGTAAATCCCCACCTAACATTTCAAAATGTTAGGGGGAGTTCCCCTTATTACTCAGGGATATGAAAAATAGATTACGACCGATTCTTAGACCTACCGAATATACATATATAATTTCATAAAAATCGGTCAAGCGGTCTCGGAGGAGTGTGACAACTAACATTGTGACAGGAGAATTTTATAGATGTAAATATATAGATGGGTATTAACAAATAGGGGTTGGTGATGGAAAAGTGTAAATTAAGGGTTGTATGTGTTTTTTAAGCCTATATCATATAAAATTAAGATAGACAATTTTGTCCAAAAAAATTTTAAAAAATGTCAGGGGGGCAACCCCCCTTATAACTTATGGGTATGAAAAATAGATTAAAGCCTATTCTCAGTCCCATAGGATATACTTGTAAAATTTCATAAAAATCGGCCAAGCTGTTTCGGAGTAGTATGGTAACTAACACTGTTACAGGAGAATTTAATGTATATTGAAGTAACTGTGAATTAAATAATAAAAGTGGCTAACTTTGACCGTAATTAACGTACGCAAAAAGTTTTTTTTTTTAATTTGTGTAAAAATACCCGCTTTTGAAATTCCAAGGTAAATTTACTCTATAGTCAATATTAACAAAGCTATTCAAATTATTTTCAAGCCAAAAATGACTCTACATTAGTAAAATGTTTTCGTAGTGACAAAAATTACTTTTTAATGATTTTCTTCATTAATTTTAATTGTTCTTTCATGTGGTTTTCACAGAACTTCTATATAATTATTATTTTCTGAACAATAACATTACAAAAAAAGCTCTTTGGGATAAACAAATTGAATAAAATTTAAACTAATTGACTAATCGTCTTAAAATTTTTTTGTACAGTATATGGACTCTTTGACTCAACTTTTTGTGAAATATAAAAGTCGTAAGGTCATTTTCACGAAAGTTATAGCAAATTTTTTATTTTAGACATTTTAGTTTTATTTTGCAATTTTCGAAGCAACAAATGATCGGACCAAAATTAAAAAACTGCCGTTTTAAACATTGGCTCATCTACTAAAAGAAGAATACTATAAATAAGATATTTAATTATCCTATTTTTACCTGTAGCGATTTAAACGAAAAAACTGCCATTTTTGACACTTATTTGTTAATAACTAAAATTCTCGTCCGAACTGTGACGGGCATTTTTGTATGTATAATGTATTAGGTATATAGTACCCAAAAAACCCATTTGCAACCTGGCTGCTCAAGTGTCCCGACAAAAACCTTATTTCCCTGGAGTACTACAGACTAACCCAGTCTATGTTAATATATACGTCTATGATACTGTGGTTACGAGTATGATCATTACGATGGTATGTGACAAAAGGGAGGAGGGTATGTGTGGAGGGTAACGTTGTTTGGTGTATTTCAATTTATCGCCATTGTCTCTATAAATATAATTTTATTCATTATTGTTATAATACATTCGTAAATAAAGTTTTATAGCTAATTTTAAAAATCCGGAAATAACATTGAAATTTTTCAAAAATCACAGAAAAGGCGTTGTAATTACGATATGGCATGATTGTAAACGACGCTTTATGACGAAGGAGAGAGAGTGTATTAAAAAGTACAAATTTTTTACGATTTTGTTTATGGATGTTCCCAAAGGTATGCTCACGAATAAAATGCATGGAAAATATACCAGAATAATTTCTATAAGTCAAAGATTGCAAAAATCTAGCATAAAATGGGAAAAAGTGGAAAAAAACTATTGAAGCGATGGTAGATTTTTTTCTCTAATTCTCTTCTGTTATTATCTGACTCGTACCTTATGCTGCCCTTCCTTAAGTTATTGCAACCATCTTGATCTCTTTTTTCCCTCCTGGTTTCCATTGTATCATTGATTATGAGACTGCTTTATTTTCCTTCATGCCAGATGTGACATGCTCTTCTTCTTTCAATACACTACCCGCCATATTGGCAATAACAGATTAGCGGTGGTCTCTTGATATCACTCCCGGAGCTTTTGGAACCAGGACGTTCTTCTTCGGCCTGGGCCTATTCTTCCGGCGATTTTGCCCTGTATTATGGGAAGTAGAAGATTATACTTCTCCGGAATTTTCATATTCAAGATACTTCGTCTTCTTCTACTAACTGATCTTCCTCATTCATTTCTTCTCCTGGATACCGCTCTAAGAGTTCCCCAACTCTCTAAACTAATTTGTATTTGTTATCGTCTATTATGACTGCGCCTTCTTTATCCGTTTATTTTACCTTTGATCTTTTTGGTTCTTTAATATTTTTATAGAAATTTTTCGTATTATTTTTGTTCTTTCTTAATCTATTGTGTTTCATCATCTGTTTAGCGTTCCTTCTTAATTTTTCATTGTTCTTAGCAATATAGCTTGCGCTTGCACATTTTTGTTATTATTTCTTTGCATTCCTGATGATACCATTCCTGTTTCATTTCTCCTGACATGTGCTTAGGTGTTTATTTACTACCTCTTCTATCGATTTTGTAATAGTGTCTCTTTCTGGTTTTATATTTCCGTCTTTATATCTATCTTATTTGTACTGTTACTTCGGCTCATCACTTCCTAACATCTGGATTTTATTTTTTTTTTTATTTTAACAGTTTGTCTTAGAGTGACCGTGACCATATAGTGGCCTGAATTATACGTGCGCCTCTTAAATGTTTTTACCTTCACGGTATTTTGTGCATTTTTGTGACCAGACATGTAGATGGCGCTACGAATACCAAATTCTTATGATTAATAAAACATTTGAGCTCAATATAATTTGAGATTAATAAAAAAAATTGAGCTTAATCCGACTTAGTTTAAAAGTTTCAGTAGATTAAATAAGTGATGCTTTCTTTCTCAGTGCCAGTGTCTTTAATGTGGCAATCATCATAACAATTTGATTTTGCCAATTTTGAGGAGTGTTCCCACAAATATTTGTAGCAATGTCAGATGTTTAGTCATGTAGGAAATGGACAGTGGCATTTACACGTTGCTACCTTATAATGGTATCTTTGTAACAAGTAATTCAAGTATCTCTAATAAAGTAACAAAAGTAATAGAGAATTGAATATGCGATCTACCCGAGAACATGCTATTTTGACCGCAATTCTATTTGTTATTTGTGGAATTATTCAATACGTATTAAATACACATATCAACGGTACAAGACACAAAAATATTCGATAAAAATATTAACAAATGGAAATTCATATCTAGCTAATTATTACTTAAAAGTGAAATGTTATTGCATTGTCTATTACTTACATAATTTTAAATCAATTGGAAACTTATGATTTTACGAAAAATTTCACTCTTATATTTGTAGCCATGTTGCCCACAATGATTAGTAATAATGCCACTTACACACAAGTATTGCTGAGAAGAATCACTACAGTAAATAACTTTAGATATCCTCACTATTTATATCACTGTCTCAGGGTGACGAAGTTATATTAAAACCACAGACTTCACAAAATGTAATTGATCGTACTATTATTTATACTTCGTGCTATCGTACTATATTTAACTCGTTAGAAAATATATTGTAGATATATTCGTATATGTTTCAAACTTTAAACAAAGGCAGTAAGTGTCAAATAACGAGAAAGATCATTCGAGTTTTGTACTACTAATAATACATTGTAAGTATTATTATAAAACTTATCTAGAATTCACAGAAACGTTTGAATTTGCCGCCAATTGTATAGTGAAGTATTGCCAACGTAAAAGAAAAAAAGTGATAGCTGACGGTTCAAGAGTGCTACAGAACAGAAAAATATCTTTTCTTTCGTCAGCAACATTTTAAAAATAATAATTGATGAATTCGCTTACAAAGGGGTATTGTCTGAATGCCAATATAGGTTTAGGAAGGGGAAATATCTAATAGACGCAGTCAGTCGGATCACGTAATTAACTGCCACAGGTAGGAGCAAATAATTGGCAGCCTTCTTTCTGGAGATAAAATATGCCTTCAACTTCGCGAGCTGGGGAATAATAACGGGAATACTGGAGAAATTGGAAGTATCTTCATACATAAAACAAAGTGGAGACGTTCAGTCAAGGGAGACGTTATGCAGACATCGGCAGGGGTGCCACAGGCCTCGGTCCTTGGCTGGAACATGTTGGCATATTGCTCTTGAACATCCTCGATAATGACACATTCTTCTTTAAGTGCCATCTCCGCGACGGAGGTCGGCAATCATCATAGCTATTCGGACAGAGAAGGCTGCTCTGAAAAGTTCATTTGATGTACATCCGTACCATTCTCTAAAGTTGCGCAGCCACATATTCTGTGTTCCCTATGCTTCTTTTTCCTTGAATCTTTCCCTGCATAATCAATTGGACCAAGTTGTATCTCTCACCATGTGTAATATGCCCGGGATATTCCAATTTTCTTGTTTTGATGGTATTTAGGATTTCCATTTCTTTATTCATCTTTCTCAGAACCTCTTTGTTTGTGACGTGTTCTATCCACGATATTTTCAGAATTCTTCTGTACACCCACAACTCGAATGATTCTAGTTTTTTCATTGATGTCGCATTCACGGTCCAAGCTTCCATTCCATAAAACAAAGTCGAGAAAACGTAGCACCTAGCCAACCTAACTCTTAGCCCCAACTTCAAATCTCTTGCGCAGAGCACTTTTCTCGTTTTGTTAAAATTTGCTCTAGCCTTTTTATTCTGATTTTGAGTTCGTGGAAGTAATCACCTGTGGGGTTGATCATTGTTCCAAGATATGCATATTGGTCGACTCGTTCGACATTGGATACGTTTATGAAAAGATTCTCGTTATTTCTTTGGATTTTTGATATTCTCATAAACTTTGTCATCCTGACGTTCATTGTTAGACCGTATTCTTGTCCAAACTCCGCTATTCTAGTCACCAGCCTCAGAAGATCACCAATATTTTATGCTAAGATGACAGTGTAATCCGCATATCTAATGTTGTTAATGGGAACTCCATTTACCTTTATTCCAGCTGTTTCATTCTCAAGTGCTTTTTTCTGAATCTCTTCCGGGTAGGCAATAAAAAGAATTGGCGACAACACGCATTACAATGATATACCACAGGAAGATTTAGGAGAAGGGACACAGGCTGTATCTTACGAGTGAGGATGACTTGGTCGTTCTAGTTGAACACGATGACAACAAGTTATGAACACAGCCAATGCTGCACTGGAAAGGGTGACAACATGGTTGAAAGACCGAGAATTGACACTCACTACGCAAAAACGGAAGCTTTGACACTAAAAGGATCTACAAACACAAATCACATCTTCTTCATCCTCGAGAGAGAAAGAACAACGCCGGCCAAAAACGTTAAACATTTAGGAGCGATGATGGACAGTAAACAGATATTTGGCGAATACCTTAAATATGCAGAACAGAGAGCACCAGCATTGGTAATAATTATGCTAAATAGAGGAGGCCTAGGTAGGGGAAAAAGAAGGACTCTGATAGAAGAGGTACACTCCATAATACCGAACAAACAAAAGAAGGCCCAAATATAAGCCCTATTAAGGGTCGTATGCGCCTATAAAACCAGCTCGACGGTAGCCCTAGAAGTTATAGCAACACACCTGCAGGTAAAAGAGAGCCAAAACATATGGCCAGACTAATCAAAAAAGATAGAAGAGAGAACGAGTAACAGTCTATTCACAAATAGGTTTACGTACCTATTAAACATGCTGAATATAACACCAATTTTTTGTTTACAGTTGGCAGCATCTGTTGCGAATATTAATATCATATTTTAGGTTATTTTAGGTTAGGAACTTTATAATAAACATTATAACGTCACGATAATTGTTTTATTTCGATTTTGGGAAGTCTGGGTTACTTACAATAAACCACAACTTGATGAGATTCAGTAAATTTGGAAGGATACATAGTTTTATAAAAATATTCCTTTAAATTACGACACACTCAGAAGAAGAGACAAAATACGGTAGGCCTTTTTTATAATATAAATTTTGTTCTTAACAAATTTACAAACATATTCAACATTCGCTCCACAATTTTCGAAGAAAGAGACATGTACTAGTTGGATGTTTCCAAAAGTTTTCTAATTTCACGTGTTTCACTCCCATAGTTTTGATTTCTTTTCTAAGATAAAGCAAAAATTCTTTGGTGTTTGTTGATCCGCTTTAAAATTCTGATGACTACTGAGCTCGATTTGGATACTTACCGAAAAATAAACCATTCAAGTTTATGTTTTCAGTGGAATTTGTCTCTTAAAAATTGTGAACTTTTATGTTTGTAAATTTGTGTATGAGATTTTCTACTATTTATTAACAATTAACAACAGTATATAAATAACATCGAATGAAAAGAAATAACCACTGCTAGGTTTAAATCAAATGATTTTTTGTTACGAATCTAAAATTAACTAGTTAACTAGTCGAACCGATCAAATAAACAATACTAATGTTTTTAAATCTGTGTATAAATATAACTCAAAGGTTAAGAATTTGAGAAATTAATAAAATAATTAATTAGTAGAATATTTGACTATATCTACCTGAAAGAAAGATGTCAGATACATTAAAATATTTAAAATAAGTTAATTTTCCTTCGCATGCATTATAAAAAGAATATTAAAAAACCTTTTAAATTCATCTGAACTTTAGGATGTAATCAACCCTTATAAATAAAATATGGTCAACTATCTTCATATTTAGATAAAAGAAATAAATAAAAGACTTACATTCAATTTATTCTACCTTGGTCGACGGGTTTCGTATACAATTTGCTATGCATCGTCAGGTCTACGTAAAGGTAAATAAATGATGCCCCTACAACCTACAAGGAATGTTCTTCATAAATATAGTTCTTCAATAAATAGTACTGAATTTCTTAGTTTCTAATGTTTCTCCTCAAGAACATTCCTATATTTGTCGAAATGAAATAAAGCAAATTAAATTATAATTCTTCTAAGGAAGACGACAGATGCTGTATCACGTTCGATCCAGGTCTTAAATGAACCGGTTCGTAATAATTTCAAGAACCGGGCATTTCACATTGATACTCTCTGTCTAAAACTATTGGAATCTTTTGGACCAAACAGAAATATTGAGAAAGAGCAGCAGAACATAGGGAGAATGATGCACCAATGGAGTAGTAAAGTAGATGTGTTAGATATTGAGGGAATGAAATGGGCGTGGTCACGTACAATCTCTCTCTCGAAAAAATGACGAGAGACAGCGCTGAAAAATCTCTTTGAATTTACTAAAGCTAAATTTTTACAGTTGATTACTGTGATTGTGTAGAGAAACATACTGCGGTCGGCCAAGCGAAACGTAGAACAGGGGTTACTGAGAGGGTATCAAAGTTGCTTTCCTACGAAGGTAATTAAATCCATTTACTAAGGCTGAAAGTCAGTACACACATTCTAAATTGAATATAAATAAAAGTTATTATAGTCGGTCAGCTGTATGACGGGACAGAGCCGGTCGGTCGGCCTCGATGAATGTACAGGGTTATTCACTATATTTTGACCCCCTTGTAATGTAAACTGCTCTATTTACAGAATTAGAAAAAAATGTAAAATACAAAAGTTATTCGATTTTTAAATTATGATTTTTTGACATATATATCGTACTAGTGACGTCATCCATCTGGACGTGATGACGTAATCGACTATTTTTTTAAATGAGAATAGGGGTCGTGTGCTAGCTCATTTGAAAGGCTATTCAATTCTCTATACAGTACTATACACATTAAGATCATTATTTATAGTGTCCAAAAAATTTTTTTGAATTAATAATTAAACAATTTAATTTAAAAAATGGTTTTTGGACACCCTGTATAATTAATCATGTTAATGTTTATATTACTGAATAGGGAATTGAATATCCTTTCAAGTGAGCCTAGCACTCGACCCCTATTCCCATTTAAAAAAAATAGTCGATTACGTCATCACGCCCAAATGGATAACGTCACTAGTACGATATATATGTCAAAAATCATAATTTAAAAATCGAATAACTTTTGTATTTTACATTTTTTCTAATACTGTAAATAAAGCAGTTTACAAGGGGGTCAAAATATAGTGAATAACCCTGTACATTCACTGGGGCCAACCGACCAGCTCTGTCCCGTAATACAGCTGACCGACTATAATAACTTTTATTTATATTTAATTTAGAATGTGTGTACTGATTTTCATCCTTAGTAAATGGATTTAATTACCTTCGTAGGAAAGCAACTTTGATACCCTCTCAGTAACCCCTGTTCTACGTTTCGCTTGACCGACCGCAGTATGTTTCTCTACACAATCACAGTAATCAACTGTGAAAAATCTAGTTTTAGTAAATTCAAAGAGATTTTTCAGCGCTGCCTCTTGTGACTACTACCAGAGTCCTTGATCATGGGAAAACTAGTGAATAAGAAAATTTTAAGCGATAAGACAAAAAAAGGTAGGTTTATAGTTCATGCTGTAAACGAGGTTAAGTCGATAGTGTACAAATGGTACTTCGTGGCTACAGTAGATGTTGAAAATGTGTTTAATAACGTCCGCTGAGAGTAAGACTCAATAAAATGGAAACAAAAGCCATATCCAAATATCACATTGATATAGTTATGAGACTACCTGATAAGAATATCGAAATTAAACTTAAGCGACAGGGTTAACGTCAACGAAGGTGCTCCACAGCACCTCTACCACTATAGAACGTTCTGTATGACGGCGTGAAGCGTAAGCTTACCTGCGGGATCGGTAGTTATGAAGACGATTTGGTTCTTACAGTGTCGGCTAACGATAATGAAGCCACTAAAAGGAAAGTAATTGAAGCGCTGAATAGAACCAACTGGTGGATGACGTCCCACGATCTCGGAAAAGCGCCACATACGAGTGAAGTAATCATCATCAAGGGTCCTAGAGATAAAGATGGGGCTGTTTTACGCACACAGGGCTTCAAGATTCCTGTGAAAAAGGAGCGGAATTATCTAGAAATAATAGAACAAAGCTGACCAGATTAATATCAAATCAAGTGGTCCGACTAGTAAAAAAAGGGCAGTACTTTTTGGTGTAATTAACTCTATTGTACTTTACGATGCTCCGATGTGGGTATCGAAAGTTAATTACAACGAAAAGGTCTATTGATGATAGCCTTGACATACAGTATGGTACCAATGGCTGCGTTGTAAGTTATCAGTGGAACGGTTCATAGTTTAGCTTTTAATAATTACTCATTACATACCATAAGTACACTGAAAAAATTATGTTAGTATGAAGGATGTCCTCATTTAGCGAAAATTACTTCTCCAACACGTCTGGGCATTGACTCCACTACTTTAGTGCACATGTTCTTGACTTGATCATCGTGGAACTACACGTGTATAACACTTTCTTGAGTTTCATGAGAATATGCCATAATTTCTCTATGGGATTTAGGTCTGGTGAATTACCAGACCAATAAATTGAAATACATTGAAATTTCAATGTAAACAGACTAGAAAAACATGTTTGTCCCAATTGATTCGAACAGTTTAGTAGTTTTTTATATTCCTCCAGTTTTTATATTTCCTGAGTTATACTAAAAGGATTAGTGACGTTTGTTAAACAGAATTTGTTTGATTTGTTAAACAAAATCACAAATAAAAAAACTTAAAACAATTAATGAAATTTATTTCTTATTTATAATATTAAAATTTTTACATCTTTCCTTTAGATATCCTTTAAAACATTAACAAAACTTGCTACATAATTAAGTCCCTTGAATTTTGCTGAATGTGATAAAGGACAAATTAAGTAAAATAATTTCTGCTTATATCGCGTTAGATTTAAGTATCATTAAGTAGAATTCGTTAAATAAAAAATGATTAAGCATTTCTAAAAATACATGATATACAGTTCCTGTAGGCTAGTCCGGCCATTGTTATACAGGGTGTCGAAAAAGCTAGTCATAGATTATATTACGATTTCTATGGTTGAATCAGTGAACAAAGGGTAGTAACTTACATCAGTTATAGCGCTGTAAAATTCAACATGACACGAAAATTCTTATGTTCGTCGAATCGGTACTAGTTTGAGAATTGAAAGCAAAAGCAAGGCATTTGCAAGGACTTGCAGACAAAAGATCTCGACAGATTCTGGTACAGAAAGGCTGCTATATCGGTTTATATTCAATATTATACAGTGAGGACATTTGAGTTGGAATAAATTCATTATCTCGAGAAGGGACGAATTTGAAGAGAAATCCTGAGACAGGTCGATTTTTATTTTTAAATTATGACTTTTTGGCATATATATCATACTAGTGACATCATCCGTCTGGGCGTGATGACGTAATCGATGATTTTTTTAAATTGAAGTAGGGGTCGTGTGATAGCTCATTTGAAAGGTTATTTAATTCTCTATTCAGTAATATAAACGTTAACATACATATTTATACAGGGTGTCCAAAAAATTATTTTTTTTTGGATTAAATTATCTGAGACAAAAAGAAGAATGTATGTAATTCATTTTTTTCTGAAACCATTTGAGTGCTGTCAAAAAACAGAAAGAAATGTTTATTTGACAAAAAACATTGTTTTTCGCTTAAATTCAATGTTTAAACTGCCTCCCGGTGGGTGGCAGTTTGAACATTGAATTTAAGCGAAAAGCAATGTTTGTTTGTGAAATAAAAATTATTACCTGTTTTTTTGACAGCAGTAAAATGTATTTTGAATTAAATAAATTACTTAAATTTTTCGTTTTGTGTAAATTAATTTAATCAAAAAAAACATTTGCACTCCCTGTAAAAATAATTATGTTAATGTTTATATTGCTGAATAGAAAGTTAAATAACCTTTCAAATGAGTTATCACACAACCCCTACTCTCATTAAAAAAACATCTATCACGTTATCACGCCCAGATAGATGACGTCACTATTATGATATATATGCCAAAAAGTCATAAATTAAAATTAAAAATCGACCTGTCAGGGTTTCTCTCCAAATTCGCCCATTCTCGAGATAATGAATTTATTCCAACTCAAACGTCCTCACTGTATAATAAGCTGTTTAATAAGTTTTGCGGTTCGATAAAAGAGGGCGCTGTTACTAGCCTAATTCTTTTCGTGTTGGTACACTCTACATATGAACGTAACTGAAGTTTTATTTCAATCTGCCAATTCATTATTTTTTACAAGCCATTTAGTATCAACATGTCACAGTATTTTTTACAGTTTAAAAACAAAGAATTTATGAACGAATGTTGAAAGTGTATAAGGACTCTTCGCCTTCAGTTAGTACAGTAGAAAGATGGGTTATTGAATTTAAACGTGGTTGTACACTTCCCGTCATAAAAAACTGGTACATTTTTTTCCCAATGTAAACCTGTGTTCAGACTGGACACAATGGTTCGTGAACGTGAATCACTTCGTTGCCATTACAAATAATGGAATTGCAGTAAATCTAAATAAAAAAAATAAAGTTAAAAAATGTATAAAGTTTTTAGATAGGTATTATTTTTATCATCAAAAAACCGTATCTAATAAATTTAATAACCAGAGAGAGGAATAAGTTGATCTTAAAAAATCCACTTATAACTGAAAAATTAAACGATTAAACATAATAAAAAGCAATAGGCCCAGTCCTCGATGACTTATTTAATTACTTAACATCAGTCAGATTTAAAATAGCTATGATCAAAATTAAAATAGCTATGATGATTGCCAACCTCCGTAGCGGAGATGGCACCTGAAGAAGAAGTCAGATTTGACAAGTTGGTCGAAGTAAATTTTTAACGATGCCACGTCAGTTAAGTGTCATAAAACGAAAATAATTTCTAAAATAGAAGATAGTTGGTCTGTCCGACCACTGGCTCAAGAGTTCAATAATATTTTCGTTGAACTGACAACGATGCCCTAGAAATTAGAATGACACATTTGACAAGACCAACTTACACAACTTGAAAAACACGATTTTCGGTTATAAGAGCTGTCCCAAAAACAGAACACCACCAGAAATAGCAAAAAATACTGGATGTCGTATTGGAAATTCGTTGAGTGACTGAAAAAGATTTAGCAGAAGGCCCTAGGCATCTTATTCGGGAGTGTAAGCAATATTTTCAATGAAATATTGGGTTTCAGAAAGCTGCGTTCAAAGGGTGCTGCATTCGCTAACAATGAAAAAAAAAACACATCCATTCGAATGCGACTTTCTCAGCAACATGTACAGGATTTATATTAGCATTCAAAAATAAGAGCAATTCATATCGATTTCATTTTTAAAGGTCTTAAACAACATTATTGTTTATAGTAAAATAACTAGGTGACATTTATTTCACAATGTAGGCCAATCGGTTCGAGAACACCTCAGTCAGGGTATTTGATATTTCACGTAGTATTTCACGGTCACAATGGTGTCGTCAAAATCATAACAAAACAATTACGAGTTTATTTATAGATACGGAGAAAGTATTGCACAGTTCATTCTTTATTCATTCATTATTTAGACATCAAGTAGTTAGAATATAGACGTTGCCCACCAACTCGTTACTGGTATATTTAGTGTTGGCAAATAAATACATGTTTGATAAATAGTGTTGCAACTTAATCAACCCCATCATAGGGGGTAACAACCCCAACCACCATATGACGATCTACACCAGGGGGAAACCACAGGAACAGAAAAAAGATGGCAAGATTTTGGAATTGGAAGAGAAGAAAGAAAATCGTTACGATGGTATACGGAATGCGAGAGATATGGATTTGGAGAGACCAAGCCACAGGGTCGTAATGGTAGACGTCGGCAGGAACGAGGTTTGGAGACATAGGACCACGCCCAGCTTCAAGAGGACATGGTGGAAATTGACAATAGTGGACAGAAGTATAATCGTGAGTAACTTTTAAGCTATTTTTTTCTTTAAGCTATTTTAGGGTTTTCTAAAGAATAATGAGGATTTTGTACGTCAATTCATCACTATGGATGACACTTGGGTCTATTACCATGACTCTGAATCAAACAATAGGCTAAAGAGTGGTATGAACATGGTTCTTCGGCTCCAAAACGAGCTTATGTCCAGACATCGGCTGAGAACAACTTATTTATGCTTTAATCTGCTTAGAACCTTCAAAACCCTACAATAATTTATGCCTATCTTTTTCGCGACACCCTGTAAACTTTGTAGAACTAAAATATAATTTACCTAAACGTTAAATCCTAATTAACATAAAATATTATATATAAAATGAATAAATAATTTATAAAAAGTAAGAATCGTAATTTAAAAAAATTTAAATAAAATGAGAAATGTAAAGATATCACACTATATCACACATATAAACAGATTTATACACGATGAAGGTTTTGCTTTCTTCTCATTCGATCCAATAGATTCGATCTGTACTATACTTTCTTTCCTACCAAGTCCGTCCCAAGAAATCGGTACCGAAACTACGACGTCACAACTTACTATACCTAAAAGAGCTATTAATCTTAAATTACACGATCATTTATATGCGCAAATAAATTAGGATAAAAATAAATTGTTAACAATGACAAATTATTGAAAAGTTATATTAATTTATATCTCAAGAGAATAGTATATTGTACAACAAGCGAGAAAAAGACATATTTCTCACAAGCGCAGAAGTTTGTTGGCACGAGCCGAGGTATGCTTTTTCTCATGAGGATCTTTCAGTGCGTCACAGTTTTTCGATTTCTTTCTAACGCATTAAATTGCGTGTTACAGAAAAAAACGCACGTCGGTGATTACATTTCGTCGGTGACATTTATAACATTTATTCTAGTTGTCAATAGATGGCGCTATAATCGAGAAAATTATTTACGAATTATATATCTACGAATATAATCTGTACAATTTATAAGACTATAGAAATCAAAGAAAATACAATTTTATAAATGCAATAAACACAATTGATTTGTTTTTATGCCAAATTGCACATAAAATGTGACAACTGTCAGATTCAACTAAAATGTCATGTTAGAATAAATGTTATAAATGTGTATTATCACGGACTTACCTTTTTTCTATCATCTGTGACCCACTGAAAAATGCTCATGAAAAGAAGCATACGAGGTGAATTAAGCGAGAGAGAAATATGTCATTTTCTCATGTGTTTGTACACTGTATTTTTCTATGGATGCGGTTTTGTCAAGAGTTCAAACTTCAAAATTAAATAATTTAGGTGCTTTTAGGTCTATTATATGCATAAATTGAAATAAAATACATATACTGTTATATAATTTTATATATAATTTAGAGAATTCATTTTATATCCAAGACCACAAGACCGTAAAGTTTCATCGCCCTGTATATAGCCAAAATTTGTAAATAATATAATTAGTCATAAGCAGTGTTTCGTGGTAAAGAGGAAAAGTGTAGTGATAAAGATTCTACGAACGGACTTAACAATTCAAAACAATGGAACTAAATTACGATCAGTTTTTAGAAAGTTGATGTATTCGCGGTTGGAGTGAACAATAGGACGTTTCTAAATGGTTTCCTCGAAAGCAACGACGGTAAACAGATTCGTTTAGTTTTAGAATAGAGGGTTTTTTCTAGGATATAAGAAAGAACTTAATTTTAATATCTCCGGGAAATTTGACAAGACAGAAAATTTGTATACAACACTATGTGTTCTTGAGAAATGAAAGTAGGGAGGTAATGTTGAGAGAATGCTTGTGATTGGCGAGAGAGACCGATGGAGGGAGAATAGAATGGTTGAGTCTGAGTTTGATAAAGGAAAAATATTTACTGTGTAATTAAGATCTGAAGAGACCAGTCGAGTTTGGAAAGTGGTGATTTTGTGTAAAGTGGTTAATTTGGTGGCCGTGTAAGCAGATTTCTGTTAAGACGAAATCGTGATTGAGTCGAGAAGTAAAATCTCCTCGTGTCCGAATAGATTGCAGTTTTCTGTCTAGAACGAGTAGCCGGTTTGTATCATTTTTTGCACAAGATATCGACCTGAAATTGAGGAGAGATTTCAAGCGAGTGCTGTTTTGTTTGGGAAACCGTTTGGACAAGAAGAACAGTTGCAGCCTCCGAGGAGCACGTGTGGGAGAAACGAGGACAACAGAATCCATGAGAAGAAGTTAAGAAGATACATAAGGTTAGTCAGATTTTGTGAAAAGAGAGAGTTGTTTGACATTACATACCATATTTGTATTTTGCCAATTTAACAGTTTTACAGCATAATTTATTCATTCATAAATTCATAGAGGACATCTATGAATCAAGTAATCTATTTAAAAGGTGAAAATTAAATTTTGTTTTTTTTTATAATAATAAGAACAGTCCACCGAAACATTTAAATAAAATTTTGTTAAAAGAAAAGGAGATAGTAGAATTCCAGATTATGTATTTTTAGTAGATAAAATATTTTTACGAGAGAACAAAGTTTTAGCATACATTTTGAATCTTTTTATGGTATAGTATATGAATAAATATTATTTATAAAATATATATGATTGTGATCATATTTATTTTCCTTGTTTTGTCCTGGATAAAGTAGGCAACGAGAAATAATAGAAGCCACAAACTAAAGGCGATATATTAAAATCAAATAGCCCTGAGAACATTTTTTATTGGAAAGTTTTATTAAATTTTGGTTTTGTTTCCATGAGTAGCAATTAAAATAATTAATTAATTAATTGAATTGATAAGATGCTGATCTATCTCATAACTGAGAGAAAATATAGAGCATAATAATACATGAAGGTATTTAATATTCTTAAAATTTAAATACGTTATTTATTTAAAATTCTAATTAACAGTTATTTTTGAACAGTTCTGAAAGGTAATTCCTGGTAAGTTTTGCTTCAACACATTTTGTTTGATAACATTGTGTTTGTATTGTGCATGTTACCATGGAAACGGGGATCATATGTATGGAAAACCGTAGGAGAACCCGTGAGAAAAAATATTTCTTACTGCAATGGCCGACTTTTCTCACTGCGTGAGAAATTGTTCGTTTTGAATGTATGTAAGTAGTGAGAGAAGTTGCACATTGTATAGCATCCATAGAAAAAACTATTGTTTAAATTATAATCCCAATGAATCTAAGCTGATCTAGTTTTGTGTAATTTCATCTACAAAATGTCCAAATATGTAGATGACTAATACAGCAAGATTTTACCTTGGCTAATCTTTTCGAGAATAACATAACAATTACTGAATTTTGAATTGAAATGAATTAAAGAATAAATATTTATTTATAATCAAGTTTCATCTCTATCATATGTTTATTTTCTTGTGCTCTTGGGAAAATTTCCTGTGCTACTTTTTCTTCGACGATTCGGCAATGCTGTACAACCGTATCGGCAAAACTTCAAACAGACGATGACGTAAAACGGATTTAGTAGGAAAAATCCTATATATTCACATTATCAGTAAAACTATAAAAGATTCTAGTCGTCTAATTTAAAACTTGAAATGATATCCTAAAATATTGTATTGTCACAAGATTTGAGTATATTTAAGAATACTGATTCGAACGAAATTTTCAAGGAAGACGAACGAAAGTACAAGATTAAGAGCAGGGAATAGGTCAACTTTGTTTTAGCCGAGTCGATTTTAAAACAAATTGGTTGGATATGCTGCTAAAAACGGCTATTGATGAGTAATTAAATGCTAAAACTATAGAATTCATGTTCTGTCTGAACGTAATAAGTGTACAACATTCTTATAGAAAACTAAAATTGATACACTTGAAATACTGAACGATTGGGTTGGCTTAAAAAAATGCTGGGCTTGTCATTTGTCATCCGTCAATTTGAACGAGTTGAAAATGACAAATGACAGCGTCGTAAAAAGTATTACATAGCTGTGTTTGAGTTGACTTGGCGCAAACAAAAATGACCTAAACCCTAATTGAAACGTAGACGCATCTACGTTAGTAAAATGGGAAAAAATTCGAAAAATGAAATGACAGATAAGTTTACAAAATCACTTATTACAACCTATTGCTAAATAAATACTACTATCATAAAATGAATATTACAAGGTTGACAGATTGATACATTTTCAATGATTTTTATTAAGAGTATATTGCGATTGAAATAATTTCTATGTACAGTGAGGACGTTTGAGTTAGAATAAATTCATTTTCTCGAGAATGGGCGACTCTGAAGATAAATCCCGGAACAAGTCGATTTTTATTTTTAAATTATAATTTTTTGACATATAATGTATCATACTAGTGACGTCATCCATCTGAGCATGATGACGTAATCGATATTTTTTTAATGAGAATAAGGATCGTGTGATAGCTCATTCGAATGGTTATTCAATTCTCTGTTCAGTAATATAAACGTTAACATAATTACCTATTTATACAGGGAGCCCAAAAAAAATTTCTTTTAATTAAATTAATTGAGATAAAAAGAAGAATGTATGTAATTAATTTAATGCAAAATATATTATACTGCTGTCAGAAAATAGAAAGAAATGTTGTTCTGAAGCTATTTCCTTGTGGCATATTTATGATTAATTATTTATATGGGAAATAAGCCACAATTAAAATGAAAAAAATAATTTTATTAACGTTTCGACGCCCAAATCGGGTGCCGTTGTCAAAATACAAAATATTACTAAAATAAATTATTAAAAATATAATTTTTATGACGGATATTCTTGAGTTGGGGTTGATTTCATGTAATCGAATGAACTATCTTTCAGTAAGTCGTCCCAGGAACGCAACTCATAAATATTAGCAATATCATTTTAAAGTCTTCTACTTTAAAATGTATAATATATGTCTGAATTGCCAATATAAATGAGTGAGATTAAATAAATTATTAGAAGAATTTTTTTTGCTTAGCAACAACACTTTTGTTTATTTGAGTAATATTTTGTATTTTGACAACGGCACCCGATTTGGGCGTCGAAACGTTAATAAAATTATTTTTTTCATTTTAATTGTGGCTTATTTCCCATATAAATAATTAATCATAGAAAGAAATGTTAAACTGAAAAATAAACATTGCTTTTCGTTTAAATTTAATGTTCAAACTCAAAAACAAATATTTACTTATCAAATAAACATTTTTTCATATTTTCGGACAACAGTAAAATGTATTTCGAATTAAATAAATTATATACATTCTTTTTGTCTCAATTAATTTAATTCAAAAATATTTTTTGCGCATCCTGTACAAATAACTATGTTAATGTTTATATTAGTCAATAGAGCATTGAATGACCGTTTCAATGAGCTATCACACGACCCCTATTCTCATTTAAAAAATCATCGATTACGTCATCACGTCCAGATGGATGTCGTCACTAGTATGATATATATATGCCAAAAAATTATAATTTAAAAATAAAACTCGACCTGTTTCGGGATTTATCTCCAGAGTCGCCCATTCTCGAGAAAATAAATTTATTCCAACTCAAACGTCCTCACTGTATACCGCTATTAAGGTTAAATAATTATATTACTCATTTCATATAAATCAGAGTTTAGTTATTGACACCATACCTAAATTTTGTGTTTGATACATTAAATTGTTTAATAATTAAAATAATAATGGTCTTAATATTAAGTTGTCAAGCCTACTGTCGTTTTAGTTGAAAAGGTACAAATTAGAAGAAAAAACGCCATGATTTGTTCCGAAACAAATTTCTTCCATCAAGACAATTAGCCGCTCACAATTCGGCTGTCGTTGAGGCAAAAATAACACAAATTGGGATGCGAATTGATCGACCATCCAATGTATATACCAGGATTTTACCCCGTGTGACTAATTCCTTTCCCCAAACAAAAAAGAATGGTTCAGAAGATGACGATTTGCTAGCAATGATGCGGCCATAGCCGAGGTGTGTCTTTCCATAGCACCCCATGTCCAAATTAGGAAGCTAAATCATCGAAGAAAAACTTCTTCCAACGTGAAAGGTTAAGATTCACAGATTTTAGTAATTTGGACAAGTTAATGGTCAAATATGATGTAGGTACCAATTTTTTCTGTTAAATTTAATTTAATAATTTTAATTTAAATAAATTAAAGAATATTTTATTTCTGGGATATGTGGTGATGCGGCTGAGATGTTGTTCTTTGCACATTATAACATCATCCACATTTTTTTTTTAAATTAGGTCCCCTTTCTGTCGACAAAATCTAAAACCATGAAATTAAGCTGATTATTTCATTCATTGAGATTGTGGCCAATAGAAACCTACAAGAATAAAAATTACAGACGTAATTTTTTTTCGATTATTTTATTCATAGCGATTCTGACCAATAGAAACCTACAAGAATAAAAATTACAGCGGGATTTTTTTTTTCATAATTTCTCGTCAAGTATTATGTCAGATGCCGTTCGTTGCTACGCGAAAAGGAATATTCAGTGACATTAATGACAATTAATGTTTTACAACTTGTCACAGAGAACATCAAGAAACAGGTTTAGCAAATATTCAGGCGAAGATATCAATAAAATATTAGTTAAAATGATTAAACTAAAAAACAGTTTCATTCATGAAATAATCTTACCGAATTACACTCCAACTATTAAAAATTGGCGACTTGTTTTGCCCTCGTGACACTTTGACATCATTTCCCTCCCCTTCGGGTCGTGAAATTAAGATTTTCAAAGTGTCACTCGGGATAAAAATCGATAATTTTAGAGCTCTCGTATAATTACTACTGATTGTTTCATTCATATGAGATTCTGACCAATAGACTACAGAAATAAAAATTACAGCGATTATTTCATTCATAGGACATTCTGAGCAATATAACGCTAGAGAAATAAAAATTAAAGTGATCATTTTTGATAATATCCCGTCGTCAGATGCCCTTACTAAGAAACGGGTTTAGAAAATATTCAGGTGAAGATATCAATAAAATATTAGTTAAAATGATTTAAAAAGACAGCTTTAGTCATAAAATAATCTCAGCGAATTACCCTCGATCTCTAAAATTATTATCGACTTGTTCCCTCGTGCCACTTTGACATAATTTCACTCCCCTTCGGGTCGTGAAATTAAAACTATCACAAAGTATCACTCGTGAAACAAATCGATAATTTTAGAGCTGTTTTACAATTACTACTGATTATTTCATTCATAGGAGATTCTGATCAATAGAAAGCTACAGAAATAAAAATTCTGACAATTTTTGATAATTTCCCGTCGTCAAGTATATTACATCAGATGCCCTTCGTTGCTATGAAAAAATACATTCAGTGACATTAATGACAATTAATGTTTTAAAAATTATAAAAGTGATGACTTTCAACCGTCAAATATTTATAACAACTGTGTGTTTAATTGTACAAAATTGTACTTACATAAATAAATTACAATAAAATTTTGGTTTTGAACAGTTTTATTCATGAAATAATCCCAACAAATTGCACTCGATCTCTAAAATTAATATAGAATTTTAGAGCTCTTGTGCAATTACTACTGATAATTTCCCGTCGTCAAGTATATTCCGTCAGATGCCCTTCGTTGCTACGCAAAAATGAACATTCAGTGACATTAATGACAATTAATGTATACAACTTGTCAAAGAGAACACCATGAGCAGGTTTAGCAAATAATCAGGCAAAAATACCAATAAAATATTAGTTAAAATTGTTTAAAAATACAGTTTTATTCATGAAATAATCTTACCGAATTACACTCGAGCTCTTAAAAATTCCCGATTTGTTTTGCCCTCGTGACACTTTGACATAATTTTCAGTCACTTAAATTAACACTATCAAAGTGTCACTTGGGATACAAATCGATAATTTTAGAGCTCTTGCGTGAATACTACTGATTATCCATCTAAAATGGAAATAAAGACAGCAATAATAATATGATAAATGACAGTGAATGATACCTAGAATTTTGCGGTATTATACCTGCCTGGATGATTTACAACCTCGTGGACGAGGGACATAATGAGACAACAAGAGAATCAACTATTTCAATCATTGTTGGTAGACTACCAATGTCAATGAAGAAACACTGCGAATTTTTAACACAGTTTGAAATTATCATATTCAAGTTGTAGACCTACCAACTTTTTCCCCGAAAAGGATAGACCTCACGATCTGTCATGTCATTTGTCAATTGTTTTGTGTCATAACTTAATAGCGCTTTTGACAACTATATATGTCTGTTTTTGTTTTACATATACAACAGTTTTATTGGTAGTGTTATTAAAAACTTATTTGCATTCTTCTTCTATCAATATTAATGTAACTAATAATTCAATGTAAAGTGTAGTCTATAAAACTCTGTTTAGTAATTTTATACTTACAAATGTCTAATGTTACGTAAAAATCATTAAAAATATATCAACCACGTCAAAAATATAAACGAATAAAAACCACGTTGATAACGTAAGATCCTATACCTTCGTATTAATAAGCGAACAGAAAAAATGTTTAGTCCTGCTGGAGAGTCGTCAGAAATATATGACCTCTTCGTCGGTGGGCGGTTGCTGATCGTTCCTGACCTTGAATTTGTCCGGCAATTTCGGATAGGTGTGCGTGCGAGTCGCTTTGGCGCCCCCGGGGCTTTGGCATTGGCTGGAGGGAGCCGAGTTAGGTGGAGACGCCTGCATCATCGCCGGACTTGAGCCTGTTCTACTGTGCACGTGAGGCGTAGTTGTGGGAGTCTACAATTATACAAAATAATTAAAAAATGGATTTTTATTCAAGTCCACACAATTCTCTCCAAGAATACGCTTACAAAAATAGAAATTGTGTTCCATCTCGTGAGTATCGAAATTTTTACGGCGTTATGCTTTTTTCGTAACATTTAAGCAAACAACGACTTATTAATTTCAAAATTATGAAAAAACTACGCATTTTAGATAGAAACGTTCAATAAACGACATTCTTTAAAATCAAATTTTTTAAATTAAAATATTCCGGTAGGTGTGTGTGTGTGTTGACGGAAACAATTATATAAAATAATATTAATTAAAACGCAAACAATTGTCAATAATATACTTATTTATTTTTGGTAAAAAAGGTGTTTTGCTTATACATCTCGTAAGAGGGTTTGTTATTGTTTCGGCCCAGCAAGCGACAGATGCCTGCTGGGGTGTAGTAACCGACTGAGTGGCTGAAAGAAACACCCGTGTTGAGCTGCCCCCCCCCCCCCACTTGCAAAAATTAAAAAACAAATAGCCCTGATTTATGAGCTATTTATGAGCTCTCATATTCCGCAAACTAAAAATTTTGAGCTCGTTCCACTGAGCAGGAATTTAATACCCTAGTGGGGGGGGGGCTGAGTCAGCCCCCCCCACTACTTAAAAATAGGAATATTGAATCGGTTTTTGCGGCAGAATTACGAGCTATTTATGAGCTCTTGAAATTATATAGTTTCGATTTTTGAGCTCATCCCCTTCACCCCCAAACAACCCTTTCATTGATTTAACTTAAGAGAAAGATGCTGAGAAAACTTAAAATATATCGTATTGCGGATATAATTCCTATCGCTTATATACTCTAAGAATAAACTATTAAATCAAGGGCATTTCGATTATTGAGCTACAACCCCTTCGCAAGAAAACCACCCTATCTTCCCGGCTTAAGAGAAAGTTGTACTTAAAATGCGTTAAACTAATTATTTGGCGACTACATATCATTTAATAATTTATAAGCTTCCAAATTACGCGCATTTAGATCAGTAAATTGCAATTTATTTTGTATAGTGCAGTCACTGAAGGTAAAAATCAACGATTACCTTCAAGTTCGGTGAACCTTCATCGATTTTCACGAAAATTGGTCAGTGGTTAGAGGATACGTCAAGAAACAAAGGTGACATGGTACCACCTTGCGCCTTTACCCTGAGGGTGGATACCGCCCCTTCTCGTGGGTGAAAATTATTTTATAAAAAATAACTGCAGAAATCAATAAAAGAACAAATTAAAAGCAAAATTTATTATATAAAGTTAATAAAATAAGTCAATACTTTTTAAGTTATTAAAGATCAAAGATTTTAATTATTTGTGAAAAAAATGCATGTTTTGAAGAGGTTTTTTGTAAATCACTGAAAAACTGCAAGTTTTTACAAAAAAGTTAATAGTAGTTTAATTCGTATAGCTTATATTCTAAGAATAAACTCTTAAATCACGCACCTTTCGATTATATAGCTACAACCCCTTCGCAAGAAAACGACCCCATTTTCCCGGCTTAAGAGAAAGTTGTTCTTAAAATAATTTAAATTGATTATTTGGCGACTACATATCGTTTAATAATTTATTAGCTTGCAAAATATACGCATCTCAATTATTGAATTGCCATTTTCTTTCTATAGTGCAGTCAATGAAGGTAAAAATCAACTATTACCTTCGATTTCGGTAAATCTCCATTTATTTTCACGAATTGACAATAACAACTTGGGGTTTTAGCCTGGGGTATATGTCACCCCTTCTCGGGAGTGAAAATTACTTTATTAAAAATAACCCCACAAATCGAGAGAGGGACAAATTGTAAGCAAAATTTGTTATATAATGTGATTAAAATAAATCAATACTTTTTGAGTTATTAAAGATCAAATATTTTAATTTTTGGAAAGAAAATGCATGCCTTATAGCGATTTTTCATAAATGACTCAAAAACTGTAAGTTTTTACAAAAAAGTTTTCATCACTAAAATTGAAGCTAATAAAAAATATAATAAATTGCTTACTTGAAAAACCTTTAATGTTAATTTAAAGTAAGTTATTGGTAATTAAATATATATTTTTTTCCGCGACTGTTCAAATCTAAGGGTTCAAGCTTAAATAACGGGAAAAAGATGCATTTTATAACACTTAGGTACTAAATACTTGTCAAAGTACTTAGAAATACCCATCAAAAATAAGATCCAGAAAAAGTTGATAGTATCAAAATCCGCTCACCAATTTTCGTGAAAATGAATGGAGATTTACCGAAATCGAAGGTCATAGTTGATTTTTACCTTCAGTGACTGCACTATAGAAAGAAAATGGCAATTCAATAATTGAGATGCGTATATTTTGCGAGCTCATAAATTATTAAACAATATATAGTCGACAAATAATTAATTTAAATTATTTTAAGTACAACCCTCTCTTAAGCCGGGAATATGGGATGGTTTTCTTGCGAAGGGGTTGTAGTTCAATAATCGAAAGGCGCGTGATTTTAGAGTTTATTCTTAAAATATAAGCTACACGAATTAAACTACTATTAACTTTTTTGTAAAAACTTACAGTTTTTCAGTGATTTACAAAAAAACCTCCTTAAAACATGCATTTTTTTTCACAAATAATTAAAATCTTTGATCTTTAATAACTTAAAAGTTATTGACTTATTTTATTAACTTTATATAATAAATTTTGCTTTTAATTTGTTCTTTTATTGATTTGTGCAGTTATTTTTTATAAAGTAATTTTCACCCCCGAGAAGAGGCGGTATCCACCCTCAGGGTAAAGGCGCAAGGTGGTACCATGTCACCTTTGTTTCTTGACGTATCCTCTAACCACTGACCAATTTTCGTGAAAATCGATGAAGGTTCACCGAAATTGAAGGTAATCGTTGATTTTTACCTTCAGTGACTGCACTATACAAAATAAATTGCAATTTACTGATCTAAATGCGCGTAATTTGGAAGCTTATAAATTATTAAATGATATGTAGTCGCCAAATAATTAGTTTAACGCATTTTAAGTACAACTTTCTCTTAAGCCGGGAAGATAGGGTGGTTTTCTTGCGAAGGGGTTGTAGCTCAATAATCGAAATGCCCTTGATTTAATAGTTTATTCTTAGAGTATATAAGCTATAGGAATTATATCCGCAATACGATATATTTTAAGTTTTCTCAGCATCTTTCTCTTAAGTTAAATCAATTAAAGGGTTGTTTGGGTGTGAAGGGGATGAGCTCAAAAATCGAAACTATATAATTTCAAGAGCTCATAAATAGCTCGTAATTCTGCCGCAAAAACCGATTCAATATTCCTATTTTTAAGTAGTGGGGGGGCTGACTCAGCCTCCCCCCACTAGGGTATTAAATTCCTGCTCAGTGGAACGAGCTCAAAATTTTTAGTTTGCGGAATATGAGAGCTCATAAATAGCTCATAAATCAGGGCTATTTGTTTTTTAATTTTTGCAAGTGGGGGGGGGGGCCAGCTCAACACGGGTGAAAGAAACCACAGACGCTAATCTGTTTGTGTTTCTACCAACTGACCAGAGAGGCAATAAATTATTTACATCTGGCGTTTAAAAGTTGAAACATGTCTGCAGTTTTAGGAAACGTGCATTTCCAAAGTGAGTTATTGGCATAAGGTCTGATAAGGTAATTAATTTATGGGGAATTCAGTTTGTTAAACTAAACACACCAAAACATATGGTTAAGGATACATTTCGTTTCGTAAAACCGTGCCCTTCTTAGCATCTGGTTTGTATATTACATATGACCCATATTATTTCGTTTTGAGAAAAGTTATTAAAAATTAAGAAAATAAAATTAGTAAAAATAGTAATTAAAGCGTACCCCTATAAAAGCATATTTATAATCAAATAGATATTACAAATTAAACCAGAAAGTAAGCATTTTGTCAAATGTTTATAATTATTAAAATAAACAATAAAAACATTTACACATTTCACAATATTAGTTTCTGTATAGTTACTATATGTTCAAAAGATGGATCCGATCAGTCGAGTAGTTTTTAAACACTTCTAGTTATTTATATTATTTGAGAAAAAAAAAGATAATTTTCAAATGGCTGTACAGGTGCTTTGTCAATACTTGGAAGGGCTTTTTGATTTTATCTCGTAATGATCTTAGGTTTCAATTTTCATGTTTTTAAAGAATCATATTCATTTTTAATTCTTTACTATCAAATAATTGATTGAGAATGAAGTGCAATGCTTCGCCTTATAAACCATCAAATTATCTGCGCCTCTTAATCTTTGAAAAAAAAACAAAATACACTATCTGAAAGATTAACAAAAAAACAACTTTTTATAACTACTATCCGTTTTTTATTACTACAACTTTTTATATTACTATCCCCTTTTTTGGAAAGTACAAATCATCTTAATATCCAAACTAGACAAGCATGTAGAAGAAGTTATGTCCTATAGACCTATCAGTCTACTTTCAGTGATGTCAAAGGTTTTTGAAAAACTACTACTAGACAGATTATAGCCAATCCTCATGGAACAGCAGCTAATACCCAATCACCAGTTTGGATTTAGACAACAACATGCTACCACTGAGCAAATTCACCGAATCTGCAAATCCATAAACAAAGCCTCATAAGAAAAGAAATACTGTAGGGTGCTGCCCTTTTGTATGTCTCGCAGACTTTTGATAAAGCCTGGCGCACTGGACCCCAATTTTTGACCCTTCGCTTCGTTATAGATCATTCGCTATCTGTGCGTGCATAGATTGCGAATGATCTATAACGAAGCGAAGAGTCAAAAATCGGGGTCCTGGCCTGTTATACAAAATAAGACAAGTCCTTCATCTCAACTACTTTCGAATCCTCAAGTCATATCTTTCCGACTACCATTTCCTTGTAAAAGTAAAGCATCAGTGCACTAATTTATATCCAACTAAAGCTGGAGTACCTCAGAATAGTTCCTTGGACCTGCTCTCTACCTACTCTACACAGCAAATCTTCCTACAAGTCAAAACATAATCACAACCAGATATAAAGATTTAGTTACAAACATGGCGAATTAAAGTAAACGAAAGCAAGTCAGTACATATTATAACTCAATAAATAACCAAGTACTACAACAGAAGGATGATGTAAAATACATAGGTATGCACTTGGACCGCAGATTAACATGGAAGAAACACATATTCACAAAAAGAAAACAGTTGGGTTTGAAACTCAATAAAATGTACTGGCTAGTAGGAAAAAGATCACAACTGAATTTGTACAATAAAATTCTAGTATACAAGTCAGCGAAAAAGCCAATATGGAGCTATAGAATCCAACTGTGGAGATCTACGTCGAGATATAATATCGACATCCTGGAGAGATTCCAATTGAAGACCTTCCGCATTATCACAAACGCACGGTGGTACATCCCCAATGAATATATCAATCGCGATATTCAAATGAAAACTGTCAAAGAAGAAATTCTTAGTTACTCCCAAAAATACGACAGATGACTGCAAAACCACCCCAACAAGCTAGCGAAGAACCTTATGAGGCACCAGGCAAACAGAAGATTAAGGGCGGATTTATGTTACGACGGGGACGAGGCACGTTGAAGAATCGACTGATATGACAAGCATTGCCTAGTTTATCATACAACGGAACGGAGCGACACCGGGAGTGCCGGGGACGTGCTGTTTTTATTGCTCTACGACACGTATCGTGCACGCCTTGGCCTAAGCCTAACATAAATCAGCCTTAAAGCGTCACACTCCAAGCGATCTAACCCACCAGATTTTAAATTCTCAAAACATTTTTAATTTATTAACACATTTATTAGTCCCAAATAATTTTGTTACTAAAATCATGATTTAATAGGATATTGTAACTGTACAGTCTCCTGCAATAGCCTAATAAAATAAAAAAAGTCAAAATGTAAATTCGTACAGGTTAAAACAAATTTTATATCAAATTTTAGGTGGGTACAAAAGATATTTTTAAGAAAGTATCCAAATCATACAAGGGGATCATTGTTTAAATAATTAAAAAGGCGTCATTTTTGCAAAAAAATATTTTTTTAACTGCTGAGGTAATTCACTTATCAATGAAGGTCTATGGGATTTTTTTCTGTAAAGTTGAAGGGTAAATCTTTCTTGGTCGAAAAATATTTAATATTTTTTGAGATATTGAATTTGTTTATTAAATGTTACTATATTTTCAATTGCAAAAACGCGGTTGTTGCCAAAGAAATATTCACTTGCTTAAGATCTCATTATTTTTATTTTTATGTATATTTCCGATAAATGTATTGATAAATTCAAATGTCAATTAAACTCCCCCCTAAAATGGCATTTGAAAATTATTTAAATTTGTTTCTAATTTGTTTTTTTTTTTAATAACGTCGCGGGGATTAAGTATTTTCAAATGCCGTTTCGATAATTGGTTTCCTGGGATTTTTTACTAATTAACAAAATTTTTTTGTCGTTTTTTCTTCTTCTTTTTTTCTTGAAGTTATATTACTACGGACCCTTTTAGGGTTAAATTTTATTAAGAATGTCGAATCTCTGAGTTGTAGATTCTAGACCTAAAAATATTAAGATTTAACTAAAATCTTTTAAATAAAATGTGGCTACTTACTGAGTTACAGGGTGTTTTATTTAAAAATTTAAAAATTATGTTACCAAGTACTTTAAAACTATTTGACGTATCCTTATCATACTTGGCAGAAAGTGTTACTATGATACACCCTACTAAATTGTGATTAATATACGTTTCTAGCTAGTGCCAGAGGCGTACGACAGGGGATAGTGAATGATTGACCTCTTCCCAAATTCTACGCCACTGAGTGATTTACTATTTTAGCGAAATTTTTCGATTCTCCAGTACTTTGTATGTAAATAACTTTATTGGTATCGATAAAATCATCAGTTTGAGAGATATTGGAAGTTTAAAATGAATGAATGAATCAAAATAACTATGCTGTTTCATTTTTAACGTCCAATATCTCGAAAACTAATGACTTAATCGTTACCAGTAAAGAGTATATTATTTACATCGAAAGTATTGGACAATCTAAAAATTTCGCTAAAACAGTAATTCCCTCAGTGGCGTAGAATTTGGGAAGGGTCAACCATTAACTTTCCCCTGTCGTACGCCTCTGGTAGTAGCTAGAAACTTTTATTTATCACAATTTAGTAGACTGTATAGTACCCACACTTTCTGTCAAGTATGATAAGGATACGTCAAATAGTTTGAAAGTACTTGGTAAAAATAATTTTTAAATTTTTAAATAAAACACCCTGTAACTCAGTAAGTAGCCACATTTTATTTAAGTGATTTTAGACCAATCTTAATATTTTTAGGTCTAGAATCTACAACTTAGAGATTCGACATTATCAATGAAACTTAACCCTAAAAGGGCCCGTAGTAATATAACTCCAAGAAAAAAAAGAAGAGGAAAAAAAGACAAAAAAATTTGTTAATTAGTGAAAAATTCGCAGGAACCCAATTATCGAAACGGCATTTCAAAATATTTAATCCCCGCGACGTTATTAAAAAAACAAATTATAAACAAATTTGAATAATTTTCAAATGCCATTTTAGGGGGAAGTTTAATTGAAATTTGAATTTATCAATACATTTATCGAAAACATACATAAAAATAAAAATAATAAGATTTAATACAGGTGAATATTTCTTTGACATCAACCGCGTTTTTGCAATTGAAAATAGAGTAACATTTATTAAACAAATTCAATATCTCAAAAAATATTAAATATTTTTGGACCAATTTTTTTTTTAATACTGATAACATAGCGCAACTTCTCCTGTAAAATAAGATATCTTATATTGCTTATTTAAAACGCTAAAAATAATTTTTTGCAAATTTGTTTTTAAAGTTTTATGTATAATTATTTAAATAAATAGGGGGTCAAATTTAATTTAGTAAGTCTTATGTGAAAGATTTACCCTTCAACTTTGTAGAAAACAATCCTATAGACCTTCATTAGTAATTGAATGACCTCAGCAGTTAGAAAAGTAATTTTTTTGCAAAAATGACCTCTGCAAAATATCTTTTGTACCCACCTAAACTTTGATATAAAATTTGTTTCAACCTGTACGAATTTACATTTTTATTTACATGTAGTATAATTTTATTTTACTAGACTTTTGTAATTTAATTAAACAATTTACTTATTGTAATAATTATTACAAATTGTAAATAAATGGGATGTTAAAAAAATTATTATTCTATCAAATGGCATTAATAAAATGCTACAGAATGAACAGAACCTACCGTTTCTCCCGAAGGAGGACTAAAACTATTATCTGATCCTAATCTCTGATATCCAGACGTGCTGGTCCTTCGAACTTTTTCGTCTTGACTCAACTTCAACGGCAGCATCTGTTGGACACCTCCCATATTAGGTTTAGGAAGGTCTCCGCTCAACTTCGAAGCTAACTTGAGAGGAATCTGTTGCCTAATGTGTACGTTCTGAGACACTTTTTGCTGATTTGTGGCGGATATTAGGTTTAATGGAAGTTGTGATTTTACTTGTAGATTTCCTAAAAATTTCAACCGTTTTTAATTTATATGTAAGTAAAGCATGGATGAGACATAAAGGGTGATTCATTTATAGGAACTTTTTTTGGAAGGGATTTGATGGGATATCGTGCATGAATCCTATCACCGAGTTGCGTTTTTATTCAGTATTGTTAGACATTTCATCCTGGAAAGACTTAGCCCGGCACAGCGTCTAGAAATTATTCAGCTGTAACAGACTACTTGGTGCTTGAAGTTGAAGATCGTGGTCTCGACAACATTTATTCCAGGTTGCACCAACAGATTTTAAGCTTAAGACTTGCCTTAAGCTCAACTTACGAAACATATCCGTTGCACCGTTGAGTTTTAGATCAATTTTCAGCTTGTCACAATGGATTGCCAAGTGGATTGAATCGATAAGAATCGAAAAGTATGGTGCAACGTTAGTGAGACTTAAAGCGACCCTATCTATAAGCTGAGCTGGGCTAAGCTGAGCTTAAGATTTGTTGGTGCAACCAGGCATTAGTTCCAACAAGACTGCGCCACTTGCCATGCAGCCCGTGAAAGCATGGCATTTATTTCACGCTTCGGATCAATAAGTTGGCCGCCTATATCCTGTCACATCACATCTCTAGACTTTTTCCTTTGGGGTTACCTGAAGTTCAAAGTCCACCTGAATAAACGATTGAGGCATTGGAGGCCAATATTACTTGAGTCATTGGTCAAATACCGATCCTCGAACGCGTCATCGAGAATTCTAACCTCAGAATGAACCATCTTAACCGCAGTCACGGCCAACAATTAAAAGAAATCATCTTGAAGAAGTAATTGTAAAGAATGGTTATTTTGTATGATAAGAAAGATTTTCAAATAAAATTCATTCTTTCATTGTTTTTTCTTTTTTAAAAAAGTACCTCTAAATGGATCACCCGAGTTAAGAAATTATTCACAACGATCAATAAAAATTCTATATTACCTTTGGCCCATTTGGAATCTTTCCTCCTGTCGACGGAAGACGATGAGTGCGTCAAACTGGTGCCTCCTCCGGAAGCGCTTGTGGCAGAAGAAGAGTCCGATTGAGGACTGCTGTCTTCCGAAGTCTCCTTGCTACTATCATCGGCGATAACCGAGGGACTTATCGGAACGTTACTCAGTAATCCCTTGTTAGAGAGCATCTCCATCTTCCTGAATAGTTGTTCTCTTTGCTGTGTGATGTCTTCTTGTTCGGCACGAATTTGTTCCTAAACATACATTATGATTATTGATTGAATGTTAAAATGTAGATAAAAATTCAGTTTAATTTTCCAGTTTTTTCTCTTTACCCCAGTATTAGACCACCTAAAATAACCATTTTAAAATAGGTATAAAAAGTTCTAACTCTTTAATCAACTAGACGTCGTAACATTCATTTAAATACAGCTACTTAGATGGGCTGGACACAGTACGAATGCTAGACAACACGAATGTTAAAAAGGAACACTGGTAGATAGAAGAGGCAGAGGCCGACCGCGACTTAGGTGTTGCGTCCCAATACACAAACATTTTTGAACAGCAGTGTAGTTAATATTTTTGGGCAGCAGTGTATTTGATATGTGCGCATATGTACAGCGATCCGTCATGCGCTATGATCATCATCGCACGCATCCACACGCGGGACGCAGGACGACCTCTCGCCTCTCTCTCTCTCATCGAAGATCTACAAGGCTTAACACCGTTTTGTAAAATATGTATTTTTTTTTCTCGAAATAAAGTTTAAAAACAGTAATTATCTTTCTGATAGTAGCAGAAAACCGTATAAGTAATTATTGCTAAATGTACGGAATTTACATGGTCCTTCAAAAGAGCCTGGTGTTATTAATTAGTGCCTATAATTAGAAAAATTATATCAAATATCACGCGTGTCTGGAGATTGCATTTTGGATGGAGACATGGGAAACCGCTTCGCTTCGCTAAGAACACGTTTTGCAAGGTATGGTCTTTTTTCTGTTCTCGATATTTGGATTGATTTAATGTATTTTGTCGTTGGATGAGATAATTGGTTTCTTTTGACCAGAATGCAAATGATACTTGAAAATATTTCTGACAGGTTATAACGATTTAAAACTAGTATTTTGTTACTATTACATTTATTTGTTTATTAATAGTAACTCCTAACACTGATATCAACTTGATTTCGTTATTAAACCTCGTATTTTGTTACTATTACATATATTTTGTTTATTGATAGTAATTCCTAACACATCAACTTAATTTCGTTATTAAAGTTGATTAAACCTCGTATTTTGTTACTATTGCATATATTTTGTTTATTGATAGTAATTCCTAACACGTCAACTTAATTTCGTTCTTAAAGTTGATAAAATCTCGTATTTTGTTACTATTACATAATATATTTGTTTATAAATAGTAATTCCCAACACTTATATCAACTTGATTTCGTTGTCAAACCTCGTGTCTGGTTGCTATTATATAATAGTTGTTTATTGATAGTAATCCTTAACGCTATTATTATTAATCGTTATACTAATAATAACTACATTCTACACTTTATAACAAGTGCAATCTATATTCGTTTCGTTAAGTGTTTTATTATATAGGAGAAACACCTTTTTTCGGCATTTTTGTTCTGTTTTTCTTGTATCTCGCAAAATGGCGGATGATTTAGATTATTTAAAAGGTAAACGTAAAACTATTAAATCAAACCTTACTCGTTTTCATACATTTTTGGATAAATATATCGCGTCTTCTAATAAGGATATTGACCAACTAGATTTACGTTATACTAATATTCTTGGAATTTTAGACGAATTCAATAATATTCAATACAGTATAGAGGTGGCTTCACCCCGTGTTGACGGTGATTTTGTAACCGATGATACTGAACGCGAACAATTTGAAGACACTTATTTTAAATTAATTTCGCTGGCTAAAAAAGAACTTCAAGAAATAAGAAGTAAATCAAGCTCCTCAAAATCGCATATTTCTGACAATAGTCAAGATCCTCTCAAGGTGACAAATGCTCAAAACAACATTACAGTTGTACCTAGTGGTACTGAGTGCAACATTGCTAACTCATTAGGAGCTACGCATTTAAATTCATCAGCAAATATTAATTTTTCGTTACCAAATAATAATATCATGAATGTGGCATCTAATAATCTTGTCGATTCTAAAGCGCTTCCATTGCCTTCTGTTCATACACCATTTCCTGTCTATGATCTTGGTCTCAAATTACCGGATATTAATTTGCCTTGTTTTGACGGCTCGTTTGGAGATTGGCTCTTCTTTAGAGATACCTTCATTTCTGTCATACACAACAAACCTAATCTGTCAAAGGTTCAAAAATTCCATTACTTAAGACTTGCTTTAAAAGGTGAAGCCGCTGAAACAGTACGAAATTTACAAATTTCGGAAGACAGTTATGACGTAGCCTGGCAAAGCTTATTGGAGCAATATGAGGACACCAATGCCCTTATAAATTTTCATGTAAGACAAATATTGAATCTAGAACCAATCTCTAAGGAATCACATCATGATCTTAAACATATTCAGGATAAACTAATTCAAAATCTTCGTGTACTAAAAACTCTTGGTGAGCCTGTTGACTATTGGGACACCCTGTTAATAAACACTATTTATCTTAAATTGGGTAACAAAACTAAGCAAAAATGGGATTCTAAGGTATCTAAAATCATTAAGCTTAAAAAGCCTGATCTAAGTTATTTTATTGAATTCTTGAAGGATAGATGTAACCTTCTTAAAGCACATCAGGCTGATTCGAAATCCAGTGGAAAATCTAACAATGTCAGTCATAAGCCAAAGGCTTTTACTTCCACTAATGCCGCAACCGCAACATGCAAATTTTGTAAACAAAGTCACATCATTCAGAATTGCTCTAAGTTTTTACAACGTACGCCTAAATTAAGATATGAGCAAGTTAAGCAACTTAAACTATGCATTAATTGTTTTAGAAATAATCACTTTACTAAAAATTGTACCTCTAGTAAGTGTAGAAAATGCAGCGGCTTGCATAATACACTTCTCCACTTTGACAAGCAGTTGGTCCCTTCTAGCTCTCAGACTGTCGAATCTCAGTCGGATCATGGTAGCTCGCAAGAGCAAGCTAGTACTTCTAGCGCAGTCACATCTTTTTCGAATACTTTATGTTCAGTGGAAAATAAGGATTGCATTTTACTTTCCACAGCTCAAGTGATTGTTCTCGATGATCAAGGCAATTCTCACAATTGTCGAATTTTGCTAGATAGTGGCTCGCAAAGTAACTTTATTACAAATGCTTATTGCAAAAAACTCAATCTTTGTGTAGACAAAATAAACATGTCCGTTACAGGAATAAATCAAAGCAGTTCAAAAATCAATTCGAAAACATTAGTTACTGTTTATTCTCGTACTACTGCATACAATGCATCTTTATCGTGTTTGGTAGTGGACAAGATTACATCTTGCATTCCATGTATATCCTTTGATAAATCTTTACTTAACATACCTGCCAATCTACTATTAGCTGATCCTGATTTTAATGAAAGCACTCCTATTGATCTCCTAATAGGAGCAGGATTCTTTTGGGATCTCCTTTGTTCTGGACAAATTAAACTGGGAAATAACTCACCTATATTGCAAAAAACTTTACTCGGTTGGATAATCTCTGGTCCAATTCGATTTGATGAATCAAAATTCAACACAACTCATTGCAATTTTAGTATAAATGATGACAGTTCTATAGAGTCTTCATTAAACAATCAATTGGAGAGGTTTTGGAATATTAATGAGTATCCTCCAAGTAAACATTTTTCTCTCGAAGAATCCTATTGTGAAAAACATTTCATAGAAAACACTGTTTTAAACCCAACTGGTCGTTTTGTTGTTAAATTTCCTTTGAAGGAACCTATCGCTAAGTTGGGAGAGTCTCGAGATATTGCTGAAAAGCGCCTTTTTTCGCTAGAGAGAAAATTTGCTAAAAATCCTGATTTAAAAAGTCAATACTTGAAATTCATTAATGAATATGTGGCTATGGGGCATATGACATTAGTTTCTGATTTGAATCTATCTTTGGGTTATTTTTTGCCTCATCATTGTGTCTTCAAATCTGATAGCACCACTACCAAACTCAGGGTTGTATTTGATGGGTCTTCTAAAACTTCTTCTGGGTTTTCCTTAAATGATCTCATGATGGTCGGCCCTGTGATACAGGATGATCTGTTTTCAATATTAATTCGTTTTAGAAAGCACAACTTTGTATTGGGAGGGGATATAGAGAAGATGTACCGTCAGGTACTTGTCGATCCCACACAGCGTTCACTACAACGCATTATTTGGCGTAGTGATCCATCTAAACCTGTATCCGTTTATGAACTAAACACTGTCACATATGGGACGGCAACGGCATCATTTCTTGCCATTCGTTGTCTCCATGAAGTGGCACACAACATTTCCGGCACCCATCCCTCCATCAGCGGAATCATTCTAAAAGATTTTTATGTTGACGATCTGCTCACAGGTGGGTCAACGGTTGAGGAGGTCCAGCATATAAAATCAATCTTGTCAACCGTTTTGAATAATTACGGTTTTCCCCTTAGGAAATTTGTTTCCAACTCTCCTGAAATTGCAAATTCATTTAATGATCCCGAATCATTTGTCAATTTGGGCATAGATGAACCCACAAAAACTCTTGGACTTCTATGGCATCCAAAAAATGACGTTTTAATGTACACAATCAGAGATAATTTTTCCGATCCTATCACAAAAAGATCCATTTTAAGCATTGTCTCTCAGATATTCGATCCTCTTGGACTTTTACTTCCTTACACAGTAACAGCCAAATTGATAATACAGAAATTGTGGCAGTTGCATATCTCTTGGGATGAATCAATTCCTTTAAACTTAACCTACCAATGGCAAGAGTTCAAAGATCAAGTCAAATTGCTCCAGAAGTTACAAATACCAAGGCATGCATTAGGCATCTCGGCGGAAGTTATTGAACTTCATGGATTCGCTGACTCGTCAGAATCTGCTTATGGAGCAGTTATTTATGTAAAGTCGATAAATAACTCAGGAACCATTTCGGTTCATATGCTTTGTGCTAAGAATAGAGTAGCACCTTTAAAACTTTTAACGATCCCTAGATTAGAGCTATGCGCAGCGTTGTTATTGGCTGAGCTTATGGATAAAATAAAGGATTCTCTACAATTGAACGTGTCAAAAATTTATTATTATTCTGATTCTACCATCGCTCTTTCATGGATTAAATCATCACCACATCTTTATAAGGTTTTTATTGCCAATCGTATACAAAGTATCCAATCTCTTTCTAATCCTCAACAGTGGTTTCATATTTCTACCAAGAAAAATCCTGCAGACCTTTTGTCTCGTGGTATTTCAGCTCTAGAGTTGTGTAACTCTAATTTGTGGTGGAATGGTCCAGAAGAGCTCTTATTACCTTCTTCATCATGGCCCATCAATAGCACTCCACTTGTTCCTCATTCGGAACTTCCTGAACGAAAGCCTAATAAACCTATCGTATTACACACAAATCAAATCGAAGACTTTCAAAGAATACCCTATTTAACTAAATTTTCTAACCTTACTAGACTTACTAGGGTCTTTGCTTATGTATTAAAATTTTTAAATAACATTAGACCCAAATCCGTTAAGTTAGCAAATCAATTAACTATGGAGGAGATAAATAGCTCTATGATACAGCTCGTGAAACTGGCTCAGGCTGATAGATTTACATTAGAAATCAAAAATATCAAATCTCACAAGAATCTTCCTTCTCATAGCAAGTTGCTAAAATTAACTCCTTTTCTCGACGAATCTGACATTTTGAGAGTTGGGGGTAGGCTTAAGAGATCAGGGTATGATTTTTCCAAAAAGCATCCTGTACTTTTACCTAAAGAGCACTTCCTGTCTAAACTAATTGTTTTGGATCAACATAGTCGGTTGATGCATGCAGGGCCTCAGTTGACTTTATACACACTTAGAGAAAAATATTGGATTCTTGATGCTCGAAATTTGGTTAGAAGAATAATACATAATTGTATTGTTTGCTTTAAATATAGTTGTGTTCCATTGCAACCTCTAATGGGTGAACTCCCACCAGAAAGAGTAACTCCGACTCGACCATTTTATAATACAGGAGTAGATTATGCTGGTCCTTTCCTGATAAGAGATCGAATTACAAAACCCTATAAAAGTGTAAAAGCGTATATTTGTCTTTTTGTCTGCATGGCCACGAAGGCTGTTCATCTTGAACTTGTAGGGGACCTTACTACGCACTCGTTTTTGTCAGCCTTGAGAAGATTTTCTTCTAGACGAGGCAAACCTTCCGTAATTTTTTCGGATAATGGTACCAATTTTGTAGGTGCCTATAAGGAGCTTGGTTCGTTTCTTAAACAAGCCAATAAAACAATAAATATTAAATTATCACTTGAAGGTATATCGTGGAAATTTATACCGGCTAAAGCACCTCATTTTGGGGGATTATGGGAACGGGGTATCAAATCGGTCAAGTTTCATTTGAAAAGAGTTGTTGGAACCAATGTCTTGTCCTATGAGCAATTTTTAACTGTGTTGATCCAAATAGAGGGAATTCTGAATTCCAGACCTTTGCATCCGTTGTCATCAGACCCCAATGATACTGCACCACTTACTCCATCACACTTTCTCATTGGGGAAGCTATTACAAGCATTCCGGACCAAAATTATTTGAACGTGCCTAGCAACAGACTTAAGCATTTCCAGCTTATTCAAGCGATCACCCAGAAGTTTTGGTCTCAATGGTCCAGAGACTACATTAGTCAACTTCAAACTCGAGTGAAATGGAAAACTAATGCACCGAATCTTCTTCAACCTGGAGCTTTGGTGATTGTCAAAGAAGATGACTTACCTCCACAAAAATGGTTAACCGGTCGAATTTCCGAAGTGTTCCCGGGGGCTGATGGTATTATTCGGACCGCCACTGTAAAGACATTTAATGGAAGTTATCAACGACCAGTGACAAAACTTTGTGTTTTACCGATTATTTAAAGTCTGCCAGACTTTCAATGGGGGCGGCTATGTTGCGTCCCAATACACAAACATTTTTGAACAGCAGTGTAGTTAATATTTTTGGGCAGCAGTGTATTTGATATGTGCGCATATGTACAGCGATCCGTCATGCGCTATGATCATCATCGCACGCATCCACACGCGGGACGCAGGACGACCTCTCGCCTCTCTCTCTCTCATCGAAGATCTACAAGGCTTAACACCGTTTTGTAAAATATGTATTTTTTTTTCTCGAAATAAAGTTTAAAAACAGTAATTATCTTTCTGATAGCAGAAAACCGTATAAGTAATTATTGCTAAATGTACGGAATTTACATTAGGTATATTAAAAATCAGAAGATGTCAACAGGTAGTTAGAAAATATCGCTGGTACCTATGATTAATCTGATTCCCAATACGTTTTCAGTGAAAATAATAAGTCTTTGATAAGTGTTGGCGATCGTGACCCGTCAAAATAGCCCGGTCAAAACAGCCCCGTCAAAAAAGCCCCGTCAAAATAGCCCGAACACAAAATAGCCCACAAACAAATTAGCCCCGACAAAATAGATCGCACACAAAATAGCCTCGGTCAAAACAGCCCCGGCTAAAATAGTCCCGGCTAAAACAGCCTCTTATAAACAATTACATAATTATTTATACAAGGTGTCCAAAAACTTTTTTTTAATTTAAATTATTTTACAAAAAGGAAGAATGTATTTAATTTATTTAATTTAAAATGCATTTTACTGTTGCCCGAAAACAGAAAAAAATATTTATATCATAAATTAACATTGATTTTCGCTTAACTTAAATGTTCAAACTTCCAAGAGGCAGGAAAGACAGGACTCGAGTTCTCCGAAAAGACAATTTTTATTTAATATGGTTAAGATAAACATCTGAATAGAGGATAATTACCATTTCCGAAAAAATGTACTCCGACGCCCCTGAGGGGCATAAGGAGTTTCGAGAAAGAAGAAGAAGAAACAATGTATTTTTAAGGAATTATTTCATGACGAATTCTGAAGGGAGCTTTTTTTTCGGGACTATTTTGTCGGGGCTATTTTGTCGGCGGTCTATTATTCCGAGGCTATTTTGTCTGCAGGCTATTTTGTCGGAGCTATTTTGTGTGTGGGATATTATGTCGGGGCTATTTTGTCGGAGCTTTTTTGACGGGGCTATTTTGACGAGGTACCGTTGGCGATACAATTTTTTTTATATGCGTGTCCGCGATGAGTATAACTCCCAAAATGTTTATGACGAAAAGATTTAGTTCTTAATAGATGCCGACGAAAACAATTATTCCCCTCTCTATTTTCGCGAAAAAAATAATTCCTGGAAGATTTACAGCAAAGGAATCATTTTTCAATAAGTGGCCACAAAAAAAATTTTGGTAATGTACCGGCGAATACTAAATATAATTTTCAAAAGGTTGTGGGGGAAAACAATTACTTCTCTACAGATATCGGCGAAAAAAATTATTGCTATTTACGTGCCCAAGAAGATTATACATTTAAAAATATTTGTGACGAAAAGAATTATTTTTATACCAGGAACAACAAAAAATAATTCTTTTTATCTGTACATCCACCAAACATCCACGAAGATCGAAAACTCCCACAATATTGTAACGTGACTAGTGTAATTACTTATAATTACAATAAAACTAGCGGTTCGTAATTTATATACGACTTTATTTATATAAGTTACAGACGAATTTATCTTATACACTAAACTTATTCACAAAATATGCCCGTATTTATACCCAGTTGTTATTCTGGAACAATCGACTCCCATCTCGAGCTATCGGCTTGTTCCGCCTACGTGACGTACCTTCCAGAATTCTCCGGCGAGGCCTAGCACATCCGATTACGTCATTCTCGAGGTGTTTACTGTTATACGGGGATCGGCCAAGATTTCTCTTCCGCTACACTGCTCCCCTCTTAAGATCTGAGCGTCTCGATCAGCAACTCTAAATGAAGGCCCAGGATGGCGGAATCTACACGACTCTCCAGCTCTGCATACACCCTTCAAGAAGAAATAACAGTCTACTGTCTTTGAAGGGTACGACATCTTCGGGTTCATGCAACACACAGTGATTTGTACACCAGTTCCTCTGAAGACCACTTCAAGCATGCTTCTCACAATCTTCCAATCCAGATTTTCTACTGCATGGCCTATTTTTGGTAAAGCCAAATTTTTGATGTCATAATTACACACGATTTTCTTCAAATTAGTTAGAGCACGCCATATGTTCTCGTAGCTTGGCGTGTCCGTATAAGACTTTCTGGTCACCATATACAGCAAAGATCGAGGACCATCTTCCAATCGCAGTACTCTTCCAATTTTAGGCTGCTGATTTCTTAACTCGTCCAGGCGGCCGAACTTTCTATTGAATACGGACGATATTCCTTTAGTCATCTCGAGGTCTTGGGCAACACAGTGGGCCAGAGAGACGTTTTCTGGAACACCAAACAGATCTTGCTGAACTTCTGTGGTCACGCCGAATCTAGCACTCTTTCTCGCTGCGTAATTTGACATAAATTGATTAAAACTTGGCTGTGCGACATCTTTCATCTCACGTTGGAGGACTCGTGCTTCTTCTGTTTCATTTGAGCCAGCATATGGTGCAAGACGATTTATGTGAATAACTTTTGGTTTACCGTTTGGCAACTTCTTAATTCTATATATTACGTCATTTATTTTCTTCTTAACTTCATATGGACCTTCCCATTGTCTTTGCAGTTTAGGACATAAGCCTCGACGACGTTGCGGATTATAAAGCCAGACAAGATCACCTACTTCGAAGCTTTCATTCTTGCATCGAGAATCATATTGATCTTTCATTCTGTCACTGGCTATCTGGATGTGTTGTCGGGCAAGTTCATGAATGTTGTTCATTCGTAATTTCAGGCGGTCAACGTAGTCTTCGCCTGCAACATGTTCCTCGGAAGGTCCGCAGCCAAACTCTAGGTCGCAGGGCAACCGAACTTCACGACCCAACATCAGGCAGGTTGGTGTTTGACCTGTAGTTTCATTTACGGCCGAGCGGTAGGCCATCAGGAATAAATGAATGTGTTGGTCCCAATCTCGCTGATGTTCAGATACAACTTTGGACAAGTGTTTACCCATCGTTCGGTTCATCCTCTCGACCATCCCATCTGATTGAGGATGCAGGGGTGTTGTTCTGGTCTTATTGGCACCAATCAATTTACAAACGTTTTGGAAAAGAGCTGACTCAAAGTTTCGCCCTTGGTCAGAGTGGATCTCCAAGGGAACACCAAATCGGCTAAAGAATTCTTTAACAAGTACCTCTGCAACGGTAGCAGCTTCTTGATTTGGTAATGCATAGGCCTCAGTCCATTTTGTAAAATAGTCCATGGCTACCAGAATGTATTTATTTCCAGCATCGGTTTCTGGAAATGGACCTGCAATGTCGATTGCTACTCTTTCCATAGGACTTCCAACATTGTACTGTCTCATGGGTGCTCTCTTTTTACCAACTGGACCATTACCGGATGCACACAGTTCACATTTCCGGCACCATCTTCTTACATCATCTTTACAGTTCACCCAATAGAACCGTTCTCGAACCTTTTGCAGAGTCTTCGTAATACCAAAGTGTCCACCTGATGTACCGTCATGCAACTGACGCAGTACTTCTGACACTTTACTTTTAGGTACAATTAACTGAAGCTTAGATTCTGTACCATCATCGTTCTCAAAGGTTCTGTACAAAAGATCATCTTTTAGTATCAGGCAATTCCATTGGCTCCAGTAGGCCTTGACTTCCGGACTACATGCACTAATGTTTTGCCAACTAGGTCTCTCAACTCGACGCATCCAATCCAATACTCTTTTTATACATGGATCATCTTCTTGGGCGTTTTGTAACTGTTGGGGCTGCCATTGCTCATTAACTACGGTGGTTCGTCTCACGGGGCAAAATTGTTCCTCTAATTTGGCACAGTGATTACAATTTGCACTGCATGGTCGTCTCGAAAGGGCATCAGCATTTGAATGAACTCTTCCGGCCCTGTGTTCTATCTCATAATCATATTCTTGCAGTCGTTCTAACCATCTTGCCATCTGGCCCTCTGGATTACGGAATTGTATGAGCCATTTTAGAGCAGCGTGATCTGTTCGAAGAAGGAACTTTCTGCCGTACAAGTATTTATGGAAATGTTCGCAAGCCTTCACTACACCCAGCAGTTCTCTTCTGGTAACGCAATAGTTTCTTTCTGGTTTCGACAGGACTTTGCTGAAATAAGCGATGACTTTTTCCTGTCCATCCTGGATTTGTGAGAGAACAGCTCCTATGGCACTGTTGCTAGCATCGGTATCCAAAACAAATTTTCCTGCCTGTCCCGGGTAGCTTAATATCGGTGCACTGATCAGAGCCCTTTGTAGTTGTTCGAAAGCTTTTTGACACTCCTCACTCCATGTATATTCTTTGCCCTCCTCCGTCAACTTTGTTAGGGGCTTGGAGATATTGGCAAATCCTTTGACAAATCGTCGGTAATATGTACATAGGCCAAGGAAACTTCTAATTTCATGTTTATCTTTTGGTACTGGCCAATCTTTAATTGCTTCAATCTTTTCAGGATCAGCTGTTACACCATTACTCGATACAATATGTCCCAAATACTTAACTTCTCGTCGAAACATGTGACATTTCTTCGGACTTAACTTCAAGTTCGCTGCCCTCAATCGTTGAAAGACTTCTATTAGATTCTTGGCATGTTCATCAAAGGACCTTCCAACCACAATTACATCATCCAAGTAAACCAGGCATGTTTTCCATGTTAGACCTCTTAAAACTGCCTCCATTAATCTTTCAAATGTGGCAGGGGCATTACATAAACCAAACGGCATAGCCGTAAACTGCCAAAGCCCTGATCCTATCGAAAATGCGGTTTTCTCCCGATCGGCTGGCTCCATGTCTACTTGCCAATATCCACTTTTTAAATCGAGTGTGGAAAACCAACGAGAACCGGAGAGAGTATCCAATGTATCGTCTATTCTGGGCAAAGGATAACTATCTTTTTTTGTTACCGCATTGAGCTGGCGGTAGTCGATACAAAAACGCGTTGAACCATCTTTCTTCTTTACCAGAACTACTGGTGATGTCCATGGACTGTTCGATGGTTGAATTACCCCTTGTTTGTCCATATCCTTGATAATCTCTTCGGCTTCATCTCTTTTCGCAAATGGAAGTCGTCTAGGCCGTTGTCTGATTGGCTGAGCGTCTCCGGTATTTATTTTATGCGTTACTATGCTTGTTTTTCCCTTATCCTTCGTGTCAATAGCAAAAACATCTTGATACTCTATCAGCATAGATGTCACTTTTTCCGTTCGTTCATGATCAAGATCTTGGCATCTTTCAATGATCATCTCAACAAGCTCCTTTGGATACTTCGACTTCGATGATTTCTCATTGGTATTCACAGAGCAAATTGAAGCCACGGGAACACACTGCCCGATCAAAGCTCCTCTACTTAACTTGATAGCAGTTTCCCTTAAATTCATAACTCTTACAGGGATCACATCTCGAACTTTTACCAAAGTTTTCGCCGTTAGGAACTCGACATTATCCACATCTTCGACCATCCTTAAACTTCCCTCTCGGCAGTGTCCATCAAGCATGGTCATCAGAATTTTCTCACTATTACCGGGTATGGTTACGTCGCATGTAGTAAGTAAGCGGATGACATCTTCTTTGTCGTCGTGAAAGGGCAACTCTTCACCATTGATCTTGAGAACTCCATTTTGAACATCCAATATTGCCCCCACTTTCCTTAGTACGTCCATCCCCAATATGAATTCGTCGGAGATCTCGGCAATTAATACTTGATGTTCAACTGTGGTCTGGCCAATGGATACTGACATATTAGCCTCGCCATATGTATTAATTAGCTCACCAGTCGCTGTTCTAAGCTTTACTGTTGCAGGTGATAATTTATTATGGTCTCGTACTACATCTGGACGTGCGATAGTTCTCGTTGCACCTGTATCCACCAAAAATGATCTACATCTATTACTGATACGACCTTCGATGTATAAGTTGTGGATTCCACCGGAGGACGTAAGGTTGACAGTTACTATGGGGGCTCTAGTTCTCGAGGTCGGCAGTTGCCCCTTGGTGTCGACCCGCTCTAGTTTTCCGACGGCTGTACGATCTTCTTACAATTACGACGAATGTGGCCTACGTCTCCACAATTCCAACATCTAAGCTCGCGTCTCTTTGGCATCTGATTACTTAATACTCTCCGTATCATTTCTTCCAGACGTTCATCGTTGTGTTCGTCACTTTCTTCAATGGTTCTTATTCTATGGCCTCGTGAAGTTTGACTAGCCGTTTCGTGTTCCAATGCAATAGCAAGTGCTTCATCTAAAACTTTCGGCCTTGCTAGTCGTAAAGCTTTCTGTAGTTCATTATCTTTCAGCCCATTGACGAAGGTATCTACTGCAATTTCTTCTAAAACGCTGTCTGGCACCTCTGGATAAGCCAACCGCACCACACGAGCCACATATGCTTCAAATTCTTGCAGATTCTCACTTGCTCGTTGACTTCTACTTCGCAGTTGTGCTTTGTATACTTGTTGTAGATGAGCATCTCCATAGCGTTTTTCTAGACGAGTGAACAAGGTCTGGTAACAATTTTCTTGACCCTTAGGAATTGATCTTAATATATCTGCAGCATCACCTCGCAAAGCAGCAGTCAAGGAAACCGCCTTTTCCTGTTCGGTCCAATGATTGGCGGTCGCAATAGCTTCAAATTGTCTAAGATATATGGACCAAGAGGACTTTCCATCGAATGGTGGTAATTTGAATCTCATATTATGCGACGTTTCGTCTCTCGGTAGTTCATCTTTCACTACCGGATCTAACGCTGCTGCATTAACTGATGGTTGTACTTTTGTATCGGTTATCATGCTCTCTAGTTGTTTGATCTTTTCTTCTACGGTCTCTACACTTTTCTGCATCTTATCGAATGTTCTAGAAACTTCTTCAAATTTCTCGTCATTCTGTCTACAAACGTCTTCAAGTTTCTCGTCGCTTCTTCTAGAAGTTTCATCGATCTTTTGAGAAACACTTTCAAATTTCTCGTTGTTCTGTCTACTAACTTCTTCAAGTTTCTCGTCGCTTCTTCTAGAAGTTTCATCGATCGTTTCAGAAACAGTTTTTAATTTCGATAAGATTACTTGTTCTGCTGACTGGAAGTGGAACGTCTTTGGGTCTTCTCCGTTCTTCGTGAGGACATCCTCGAGTCGTGCTTGTAGGACTATCTTGAGCCCACTGCTGTCCAGATCCCGTTCCTCTAGCTGTTCACGGAGCTGTTTTACTGTAAGTTCTTGTAGCAACATCTTTGGTCGGCACACACGTACTTTCCAAAATGTCTTTTAACAGTCTTTCCGAATACCGAACAATCAACGCACTTTAACTATTCCCGACGAATAAAGTCCAAAAGTCTTTTAAAGTCTTTCCGAATACCGAACAATTAACGCACTCCGGTTATTCCCGACGAATAAAGTTCAAAAGTCTTTTAAAGTCTCTCTGTAATTCACTTATTTATATCGCACTAAGTTAACCGAACACCGACACCAACTGTAACGTGACTAGTGTAATTACTTATAATTACAATAAAACTAGCGGTTCGTAATTTATATACGACTTTATTTATATAAGTTACAGACGAATTTATCTTATACACAAACTTATTCACAAAATATGCCCGTATTTATACCCAGTTGTTATTCTGGAACAATCGACTCCCATCTCGAGCTATCGGCTTGTTCCGCCTACGTGACGTACCTTCCAGAATTCTCCGGCGAGGCCTAGCACATCCGATTACGTCATTCTCGAGGTGTTTACTGTTATACGGGGATCGGCCAAGATTTCTCTTCCGCTACAATATTTATGACGAAAACATCTAGTTCTTAATAGATGACGACGAATATAATTATTTATGTTTCTGTTCTTGCGGAAAAAATAACTCCTCGAAGATTTACATTAAACAAAAATTATTTTCCAGTAGAGTAGCTACGAAAATAAAATTTGCCGTCGCTTATTTAGCATTATTCTTTTTGCCGCGCATTATTAGGATTCATAATCTTCGCAAACATAGAAATATAAATGATTTTTTTTGCTGTCATTCATCCAAGAGTAATTATTTTGGCCGAGAAATTTTTAGTAATATTAATTTTCGTGGAAACATAATCAGAAATAATTCTTTTTACACGTAATTATTGTGAACTTTTTCATATCACCGCACCGTATTAGAAGTTATGGTCTTCGAAAGTACAAGACAGAACAAATATTTTTCGCTCTCATTCATTCAGGATCATACTTTTCATTCCTCATTATTAGGAGTTATAATCTGCATGAAGACAGAATTAGAAATAATTATTTTCAATGTTATTGATAGAAGAATAATTATTTTCAATGAGAACTTTTTAGTAGTTATAATTTTCGTGGACCCACAAACAGAACTGATGTTTTTTGCTGATACTCCTCAAAAAATAATTTTTTTCGCTAACAATTTATTAGGGATTATAATTTTCACGATCATATAATCGAAAATAATATTTTTCGTGGCGTTCATTGAAAGTTATACTCTTCACGGCATTTTTCAGAGTTATACTTTTCGTAGGCGGCGGCGATATGTCGGAAAAATTGTCAGAATGCTTTGCAAGGAAAAGAAGTGCCAATATTTCAGGCTTTTTGGAGCTTGTTTTTAAGTTAAATCTCTAAACATTGGTAGAAGACGTGTAAGAACTCCCATTCTATTAAATTCAAAAGAACTGTTCAATCTTTCAACAATCCACAAATTTATCAGAACTATAACAGGGACATTATTATTGTTAAAAATATAATATGATTCTTTTAATTTGTTAAAACGTTCGTGCGCTAAACTTCGCGAATGTGCGTAAAAAGGATACTTCACGAACTGTTTCGTAAATAACTATATTTTTTGGGTATGTTATTTTTTTATGAAAAAAATTGTTTTAATTTAAATTTGTTTAAATATTCTAAGAAGAGAAGAAATATATTTCTTAATAGTACCATTGACATAATTTTTAATACATATTTAGTATTTCAGGATTTGGTTAACCCTGCTTCAGTGTGCACAGATAAATTAGCACGAGAGATGTTCCGGGGTATGTCATACCCCAAATTAACTAACGCAGGAATTTAAAAATTTTAAACTTTTGATCATTTAAAATGATTATTCTTGGTTTTTTGATTATTTATGAGTCAAATAAGTTAAACATTGTACTGTAAAAGTTTTATATTTAAAAGTTAAACATCATTTATGCTACATATTGCAATTATGCCATTCAAAAAACATAAGTGAACAATAATACACGCAGATATTATGAAACATCTTATTGAACACACAACTCAAGAAACAACACACAAGAAACTTATAACACAATATTATACAAAGTAAAGAAAAAAATGTTTGCCGAAATACATCGAAAAATAAAAAAGTTAGAACTCCTCCAAATGTGTCGTTATTGCTTGTTCCAAAAAAATTGCAGTATGACATCGCATACCATTGTAAAATGTCTTCCTATCTTTATTTCTTGGACAATCAGAACATCTACTTCTTATCCTACGTCGCATAGGTACCTCTGGTTGCTGATTATTACATAGTGGTCAACGCATGGAAGGATATGGTCTTCGTTGGTTTTGAAACTCAGAAATCAGCTGCATTCAAAAACATTCGTCTTTTAGATTTCAGTTTTTTGTAGTTGTTATATAACTTGAACATTCATTCCAGCTGTATTCAAAAACGAAATAAAATAATGTCAAAGTCCAACGAGGGCTGCGACTGTTTCTTGATACGCTGTAATTGGCGATAGATAACTTATCCAATGTGTCTGTACAGCCTTTGGTTGTATTTTAAAAGCCAATAATTTCAGGCAATTTCGTTTCACCAGTTTCTTCAATTATAGTATCATCATGATGCAAAGTAAAAAAGAGGATTACATTTTTTGATCTGTTCGAAACAGAAACATATGACACAGTCTTTGCAGAATTTGCCTTTTAAGGGTAATAAAAATTATAGTAAATCTCAAAAAACATCAAAATATCATGTACTTCACCTCCAGAAAACAAAACAACTAAAAGTTATAATAGTAGTGTACCGGGGTATAACATACCCCAACCGTCTTTGTATCGACAGCTGGCAACAAGGTTATCGTGACAAAACATATATAAACTACAGCTACTAGGCGCTACAGGGCGCTATTTTATCGATTTTCGATTTTATAGTAATAAAAGTAGTATCTGGGGTATGGTATACCCCAGAACACCAAACGAGGGTTAAAACCTTTTATAGTTGATTTTCTCACAAACTTAGTTTTGTGGCATGTATCATGGTTGCTCTCTAAGGTCTTCAATTGTCTTCTCTTAATTTGTTTACGTTTATTTTGGTGGTTTCAAATTTACAAAAATATAGTTTAACAACAAAAGAGATGCAATAAAGAATCTATCTATATAAATGGTTGCTATAAATGGAGCTATAAATGGTTGAAGTATTATTTTTTGAAGATCGTAGTAATGCGTAGAAATTTTTGAAGTTATACTTTTTTAGGCGCGTTGGTTCTTGGTTCAAAAGTATTGGTCCTGAGCGCAGCTCAAACGTTATACGGGCTCTGATTGGATAATTACAATGACCTGTCAACAATTGTTCAATATGTCGGTCGTCTGTAAACAAATGTTGTGTATATTAGTTTTTATTGTTGTGAGGACAGAGAAAAAAGTAAGTTTATAATTGTAGTGACTTTTTAAATAGTTTTTAAAAGTAACAGGTACGTGATTATTGTAAATGTTTCAGTATTGTAATTGTAATAAAAAATTATATAGGTGCTTACCTCTTTGGAAAATGTATGTACCTATCTAGTAGGTAATGCTTTGATTTACATAAATTCATTACCAACAAAATTTCTACCAATCTTCATCTAATATATTGTTTTCTTACTCTATGTTTTGTTGTATTGTAATATTTTAATTCCAGAAAAATCAAACTAATTTTATTAAATTTAGAACTGTCAAACAGTAAATCGTTCAGTTGGCCTATCTTCAAACATGACAGGTACGTGTAAGTGTGGCTAAATGAGTAGAGGCTTTGAATTCAAATCCTCAGAACCCGAATAAACGCGGGTTCGAATCCCAATGCAAGTTTTTTTTTAAATTTTTTTTATACATTTTACGATTGTAAGTATATTTGTTATATTTTTTTTCAGAAAATGCGTATTTAGTTAAAATTGTTGCCAACAATTATTATTGTTTAGAAATCATTTATTTGTGGCATTTTTCAATGTGTTTGTGTGTGTTTTATTTTTATTTTTTTAATTTTTTTTTATTGTTTTAATAAAAATTTTTAGATAGTAGCAAGTATTAAAATTAGTTTAATATTTAAATAAAATATAAATAAATTGTTTAAAGTACATATTAATTTCGTTGGAATCATATAAGAGAAGTACAACTTCTTACGTGCGTACAAAGTACACACACATTCTTTTTTTTTTAATTGTTTTTTTTTATTTTTTAATTTTTTTTGTGGAATTTATTTTATTGGTGAGAACTAATTAGCTTTAAAATTGTCAGAAATAGATATTTTTAACATATCAAGTAAATAAAAATATTATAAAATAGAAATTTGATTTAAATTCGTATTTGAATCTATATTGTGAGATTTTTTCCCTACGCACGACTAGTTACGTTACAGAAGTGAGCGCGACTGCTCTCGGGCTAAGGGCGTATGTGCAAAATTTCGCCTCTAATGCTTTTTAAAAGCATTTATTATTTTTTTTTCGAATCATGAGAAAACTAATAAATATTTTTGAAAAATTTAAACGTAGAATGAAATATTACATTATTACCGAGGGCCGAAAGCCCGACAGAATAAACAACAAGTTTCTTTTGAATGAGATATATGAAATTAAAAATCACACTAAATGTTCTCTTTTTTTCACCTCTGTAATTTATTAAAATAAACATTATAGAAGTTTTCAGGGAATTTAGGCCCTCGGTAATAACGTAACATTTCATTCTGCGTTTAAATTTTTCAAAAATACTTATTAGTTTTCTCAGGATTTGAAAAAAAAAAAATAAATGCATTTAAAAAACATTAAAGCCGAAATTTTGCGTCTACCTCCTTAAAAAATTAGAAACTGCACAATATGCATATTACATTTAAATTCTTAAATTAAACACTTTTTAATGCAAATTTACACAACAATTTAAAACTTACCCGAAAACGAAACATTTTAGTAAGTAATTTATTCATAAACGATGTGATATAACAACACCTCTCACCACACAAAGATAAATAAATATGCACTTATACAGAGATTGCATGCTGTGTTAATAACCGGATAGATAAATATTATTAAGACGTTAGTCATATAATATAATTACCTAATTATCTGGATTCTTAATAAAAAATAGCGAGTGATAATTAATTTGCAATTCTAGTTGAACTAACCGCTCCTAATATGAACTTAACACAAGGTCGTGCAACTTTTAAACAACAACCTTAACAACGGTATACATATATCTAATCGTTATTCTTGTGTGATCAATTCAAAGGAAATGAGGCCAAATTAGACAAATGGTCGAAGAATGACACCTGAAGTTTTTTGTACTTCCAGTTATATTTTTTCTTTGTTATGCACACGTGAGGACAAGGTAAAATATTAAGTCAGATTCGGTTGATGATTTTATTGCGTGTTTAAAGAAAAAAAAAATTATTTAAAAATCTCAATGTAAATCTCTCTTTAGTTCAGTATATCCAACGTCTATGGATTAATCGGAATTATTATATATTAAATATTATATTTAATTCATTATTGATTATTATTTAACACTCACGACTGGACATGAATACGCAGTGCCGAACAACTATTCCGATTAGCTGAGCACCGTGAACAACTCGCCAATGTAATAGCTAACGTTAGAGGTACCTAATACAGCACCGAAAGAAGAAAAAGAGTGGAACTAGATAGCTTCAAGTCTACTTATACCATTTTATAATCGCATTATTATTGCATTGAGCATAACTCATTGATGAATGATTCTGAAAGGTATTCCAAACTTCCATGTGCCACTGCTATCACCTATAGAATTAACCAAAACATTTTTGGTTGTATTGAATGAAATTCAGAGTTTAGGGAAGGTTTATACGGTTTTATATAGGCATTTTAGTAGCCACCAAAATATTTACAGCTATAGGTATGTATAAAATGCTCTGGTCACAGTGTTAGTTGTCATATTCCTCCGAAACGGTTTGACCGATTTTTATGAAATTTTACACGTGTGTTCGGCAGGCCTAAGAATAGGTTGTTATTTATTTTTCATACCCGTACGTCATAAGGGGGTTTGCCCATGACACCGTAGCTCTCACAATAATGACGTGAAAAATACGAAATTAAGTAGGTTAAATGCCTTGCTAAATTCTGAACAGAACCGTAAGTCTTAGAAAAATTATGAGCACACGAGAAGAACGAGTGGTAAATTTCATAGAAGAGAAGTGTGACAGTTTAACTTTGGGACAAAAATATGAATTTTTTCATATTTCGAAATTTTCAAAAAAACCCTAAACGGAACTTTTCTCACGAACCGCAAGCAGGAAAAAAATTCTGAGCGCAATAACGAACAAGCGGCAAATTATAACATTTTATTTAATTTTTATTACTATTGTTTAATTTTATTTAATTAAACCAAAAAAATTTAATAATATCAGATATATTAATAAACAAATTTAAGATTGTAACTGTTACACTAGAAACTTTATTACGAATTCTTTTTGTTTATTTTAAGTAAATTGTATACAACAGTTTAGCTTTTTAATCTATTGAGGCAGTACGAAGTCTGCCGGGTCAACTAGAAATAAATAAAATAAAGAAAGGAAATACACGACAATTACACTACCTATATGGAGTGACGATATTACAAGCAAAACTAAACACCAAATTTTAATATAATAAAAGACAGGAGTGTAAAGCTGCTTACTGTATGACTCAGAGACGTGAGTGATACATAAAAGAATGGAAAATAGAATAAATACAATGGAACTAATGGTTTGACGAAGAAGCTGCAGATAACACTAATGGACAAAGTGAGAAATAATCGCATTAAGGAACTAATGAATGTGAAGTTGACACTAAATGACGAAACATAAAAAACGAAAATTACTCTAGTATGAACATAGGGATGAACGAGACAAAAATACCGCTGATTACTTGGAATGGAAACCAAAGAGAAGGAGAAAAAGAGGACGTCGTACATTACATACAGTGAAACGAACAGATAAAAAGAGCAACGAAAAAAAAAGAAACCTCAGTGAAGACGATTTATATGACAAGAGGCAATTGGGATGTGGTAAACAGCATACAGAAGATTATGTATAAAGCTACATAAGTAAGGATAAGTAATTTCACGGCAATTTGAAGTAAATTTGAGAAAAATTATTTATTACATGGAGATCTTGCCATTTGGACTTGATAACACTAGTAAGTGAACTATTATATTAGATTATATTATTTTTACAACATACTCACTTGCAACCTTTGCAATTCCGCCTTCTTCTCATCCAGTTCTTTGGTTTCTTGTTCTTTTAAAGCGTTCCAAGCCGCTTTCTCCCCACTCAATTTATCTTGCAGGTTCCTCAGCTCTTCTAATTGTTGATTATGTCGATATTGCTTTGAATCCGCACCACCTTTCAATGTTACATTTTGAGCTTGCAGACTAAAATAGTAACAGTAATTTAATTATTATATATACACAATGGAATTATTTTACATTTGTTCAGATTTTCAGAATTAACCAAATAAATAATACTCAACCAGTATTTAGTTGTATCATAACTCAGCCAATCGCTTCTACTGAACTTAAACATAGTGACATATAACAAGTAATAGGGAACGCACATTTTTTTTATTACAGAATAATGTTCAGTTTTGTTTAAAAATGAGATTTCCAAAATTTCACGTTTCAAAAACTCGTAATAACTTAGAAATACCAATTTCAAATCTTCTGCGGTATAAAATAGTTCAAACGACCCGTGACGTCAAATAGTTTTATTATATAGTAATGATTATGGTTATATTTAGGTATATTCTTCTTCTCCTTCTTTAGTTTATTGGCCTCCACCTAGTTGGGTAGTTGGCCGGCTCATCGGCGCGAAATAAGGAAAAAATATTGATATTCTAATGACATTTATCGTATGTCATTGTAATAATATATACCAGTTTGTTGAGATTGGAGTTTGATACAGTTTTTGAAGGAAAGGAAAGAAGGTTTACTATGGAAAATAAAACAATTTTGTAAAAGTACAAGTTTTCTATGAATAGTTCAAACGATCAAAAACACTTGTGACGTCACATAACTGTATTTTCTACTGACGTTTATAATGTCTAATTTAAAATTATATACAATTTTGTTTACTTTGTTGGTAAATAATGTAAATATATAACCGGATGACGTCACAACGCGTTTTGGGCTGGCTGGTATAATTTGAATTTTTAATCGTCTTTAGGGGCCAAAGGGCCAAACGAAAGACAAACAAAACTTTTTTATCTTTGATAGATGTTTTAAATTATGTTCTGTTGTGATTTATAACATTTTTTTCGAATTTAAAATTTTATGCAAGTTCCCTATTCAATGAAACGGCATGATCTGGCAATGCTGCTGGTGAAAAAATAGAGGAAAAAACGTTCCCCGTTCATCTTATGACTAAAAGCAGTGATATTCCCTAGCCACCTCGTAGTCCGGACCTCCCCCTACGCGACAACTTTCTTTCGGGGTATATAAACTCGAAAGTGTTTAAAAATAACACCCCAAGAATTATCGAGGCTTTGAAAGCACGGATACGCGAAAAAATGGAAGTAATACCTAAAAGAAACCAGAAGATAGAGATCAATGGAAAAAAATTGGAATATTGGAAGAAATCACGATCCTCAGTAATGGGGAAACGACAAGAGAGAGAAGAGAGACCTCAAGAAATGTTACTCAATGACGTAAACAGCTTTGTTCTATGGCTACAAGAAAGTGTCCCGACAAAATGGAGGCCACCATTCCAATATCATCTTTAAAAACTGAATATTTCTTCACTTACACATTAATATAATTTCCATAAAAAGTTAAATTTAATAAAAAGTTATTTGTTCAGATTTTTTTGTTTGTTTGAGATAGTACCGTTTCATTGAATCACCTTGTATTTTCAAAATTTTACACACTACCAATGGATTGTGTAAGAATTACTAACGTGTTTTTTTTGGTTTATAAATTTCAAGTAAGCGTACATACACTGATAGATCAGCATATAGTATTGTAAACTATAAACAAACTTACCTTTCATTTGTTGTCATCAACTGGGAAATAATGCACAACAAGGTGTAAACGTAATGTGACAACTGAATAGCAGCCAACTGTTGCTCACGTCCGAGTGACAATAAGGCCGGACCGTCAGGAGCCGTCGTCAAATGCTGTTGAGATTGTTGAGGGGATTCGCTATTTACATTTAAAATATTGCCATTTATTAAAGGCCCTCCTGTTATCACACAATTTCTATAAGGCAACCGTTCCTGTAAAAAAAAATAACCAAATCAGTACCAAGCAAGAGTGGAGAGAGCGAAATTTCATTTGAAAACAGCAGGGAACCTTAAGGTACCTATTTACTTGAGCATTTCTCTCCCAACGAACTGAAAGAGCAGAGCGCGCTGTAACAAATGACTCTAGTCAGTAGTGTTCGCGAGCAAAATTCTGCCGAACCCAACAAGACGAGCATTTTCGGAGGAGCGTCGGTAACCGTTGAAAGATCAAAACCGAGCATTTGTTCGTTGATGCTCAGTGGGTACGAGCGTTCAACGTATATGATGTGTTCGCAGCAAATATTTACTTAAAAAAGAACTTTGATTAGTTCTGCACTTAAAAGAATGGAATGGAACAGAGAAAAATGTTTAGATCTTATTGATTTATATGACCGCTCTTTTGTGCTGTGGAATCCAAAACATGGGCAATATTACACATATATCAAAATAAAAAAATGATGCATGGATACTGTTAGCTGAAGAAGTAGGATGTACCTCTAAAGAAGCAAAGAAACAGGTTGATAGTTTGCTTGCCAGTTTCCGAAAAGAAAAGGCAAAAAGTACCAGAATCGGCAGGTAAAGGAAAAGGTAGTTTTTCAAAATTCTTACCAAAACTAATAATAATTACTGTTTACTTTTTTTAGGAAGGGATGAAATATATGTATCTAAATGGTTTGCTTTTCCCCCTTTTTTTAGATCGAGATGAACCGAGAACAATTATAGTCAATTTATAAGTTTTTGAGAAGTGAAAAAACCCACAGTCTGTGGTAAGTTTAATTATTCCTTTTTAATCCATTTAAACGTGAGATAAAAGAAATATAATTCTTTCTTTGTATGGTTTTTTGCAACACCCGTGTCAAATATATTGCCCTTCATGGATATTTCGTACCGCTCTACACCCCGGTCCGTTTTCAGTAAGGCAAATGCAAAATAAAACTCACTAGATGTACGGACACTGAACCTTGTCTTCAAATGCGAGTACTTGTTTCTGACTGAAAAGTCGTCGTCTTTTATTCTCGTGAATGTATAGTTCTGATGGTTTTCTCGAGAATTAGTGATCTAATCGAGTCAGGCAGCCAATACGGTGCGAGTATGGGTATGATCATATGATCGGGGCGCTGGTTGGTCGGAAACTGGCAGAGTCGATGACAAGGGAAAGACATTAGGTTCAAAAGAGAAGGTTCTTGCGACAACTGAGTCATATCATGAGGTTAAAAACAAAATGCTGTACAAAATAGTCATAGAATTGTTGGAGAAGCCTTAGAATTCTATGTATTACCTTAGCAGAAAGCTAATAGAATGGATTTTGAAATAAAAGTTTTATTAATAAAGTCTGTGGCTTATTGAGTGAAGTGTTGATCTATGTTTTAATGCTTATAAGTACTTACAAATAGTCTTGAATCACCAGGTTTCAGATTCTCAAAGTCGGGAGTACCGGCGGGTGTTCCTGACGTCGAAAGTTTCTTCCCCAGCAGTTTAAAGGGACCCTGGTTGTTGTCGAAACCGCCAAACGTTTCTGCCCGTTTGGGCAGTATTGGTGAGACGTAGGTTTCGCTTTGGTGTTCACCTGCAGAGCTGACACTTCTTGAAAGATTCGTGCCTGTCGTATATAATGAACTCGCCAATTGACTTACTTCCTGCAAATTTGAGAATGAAAAATAAAGTAAATTTTGAAATAAAAATTAAATTCTATTACACATATTATTGATTATAAGCTACTTAATATACAGCATATATTGTTTGTGACTTTATCTTGTTCTTACTGTGCCTTATCCTTAAGAACGTTGGCCATTACATTTGCTCACTTAATTTTATTAGCAGTCGCCCTGAATAATTCTATGGAGGTCATATTCGTCCATTGTCTTAGGTTTTTAAGCCGCCAAGAGTTACATTTTCTTCCTGGTCTCCTTTTGCTAATGATTTTGCCTTCGATTATAAGTTGGAACAGTTCATACTTTTTATTTCTTACGATGTAACCAAAATATGTGTTTTCCATTCTTTTATTATAAACATTAGCTCCCTTTCCTTGTTCATCCTCCGCAATTATCGTATGGCTCACGTAGGATATTCTAAGCATTTTACGGTAACACCAGATTTCGAATGCTTGGATTCTTTTTTGTGTTGCTTCTGTCTTTGTCCAGGTTTCAATACCATAGAGCAAGGTGAAGAAAACATAGCACTTAAGTATTCTAGTTCTCAATAAGATACCCAGCTGGCGGTTGCATAGAATTTTTTGCATTTTGTAAAACACTGTATGTGCCTTTACCCGACATGAAGTATGCATCAGAATCGACATCTCTACTAACTAACACGCGTATTGAAAAAAGTGCTTCATTTATTCCGAAGCCATTCTTAAAACCAAATTGAGTTTGACCAGAGTGGTCGTCTACTTTATTGTATGCTCTATTGCGTATTATTCGTAGGGAAAGCTTCAGCATATGATTCATCAGGCTAATAGTCCTATGGTCTTCACTTTTCTTGCAGTTTCTCTTCTTTGGTATTGGTATAAACACCGATTTCAGCCAATCATTTGGTATTATGCCTGTTTTGTGTATTCTTATATATCTTCCATTACTTCGATGTGTTCGTCTAATAATCAGCCCTATTCTGTAACTTTTAACAAATCGAATAGAAATGACCAAGTCGAATCGTAATTACCTTAAATCGGAATGTTTGATATCTATCGCGTCATTTTCGTGTTTGGATTCGCATTATGTAACTCGCATCGAAATCAAGGTAAATCGAAAACGGCAATTTCTATTTCACGTGGTCAGGAGGGGGTGGCAACTCCGCATTGTCAAGCGAAATTAGTGTTCTGTGGCCTGCTTGTTACTGGTTCTAAATTTGAAATACGACACCGTTGCCATATCTTCAATTTTTCATACTATCACATTACATACAGTTGCATTTCAAAAATAGTTTTCAAATAACAAAAAAGGAAAGTTTTGAAAAGTAAACAACAAAATATTAGTGTAAATATTCTACACAAAAAGCTCAAAAGATGATAAATGGTTTTAAATCAAAGTTAAATAAAATCGTTATAAAAAAGTAGATCAACTGATAAATAAAAAAGAATGTGTGTGTACTTTGTACGCACGTAAGAAGTTATACTTCTATATAATTTCAACGAAATAAAAACAGTTACAATACAAAAAATTAACAATAATTACCAAAAATTAACCAAAAATTAAACAATGCCAAATATTAAAAAAAAAAGTATGAATCGTCCGGGATTTGAACCCGCAATCTCGCGATCTCTCGATCTCTGGTCCAATGCTCTACCAACCAGGCCATCAAAGCGCATGTTATTGACGTTTCAGATATACATAATTACACATCACGGTGACAAGTGAAATATAAAAATAGATATTTTATTATTTTACGCCCAAGGAAGACAAATCCAAAGACACAAAATTATAATAAATAATACATTTACTAAAAAACATAATTTGAAAGATTAGCAACTAAACGCCATACTGTCTGTGTGCGCATGTGCGCAGATTTATGAATAATTTTACTCTCAATCGCGCCTAAAGAAGTATAACTTCAAAAAGATAAATGATGATAAGATGTCTGATGTAAAATATTACTAATAATATACAATCTTAAGATTTGGTTCCAGCTAAAATAACTGATAAACTACTTTTCCCAAAAAGGCGTCTTTTCTATAATTATTTTCTTTTCTATAAGCGTTGATTGATAAAACTACATGTAAACTGGTATAATATATTTATCACTCAACGCTATAAATCTATCTTTATATTTTAAACGGCCTTGTACAATATATTCTTGTACATTATGCCATAGATTGAAATTGTACAAGAAATAAACCAAAAAAGTATGGCAACACTGTAAACTGTGACTGGCAAACATTCAGAATTCAGATGCCAGAGAAAATATGGTTAGGTTCAATGCATAGATACTCGTACAACATGACTAAATTAAATATACAATTTCCTAAGTAAATAACACCACAGGCTAAAAAATTAAGCACATACAAAAGGTAAACATACTGTAAATAATTGTAAATAAGAAGTAATAAACTATTTTTAGTAGATATAAAATGTAAACGTCAAAGCAAAATACAATGCGCTTGCGTCAAGCACAATTCAGATTATCGAAATCTAATTAGGGTAAATGTTGTCGAAGTCATTTCTATTCACTATTCCGATTGTAGAGATTCCGAGGGAGTTATGGAATACCGATTTTGCCTATTTCTATTCGACTTGGCCACTTCTATTCGATTTTCCTTACTTCTATCATCGAAATGAGATATAGAATAGGCATGAATACCTTATTATTTCAATTGGGATTATCTTTCCCAACAGCTTTTCCATTCTTTATTTGCTTTGCAGCTTTGATCATTTCTTTCTTTGTGATGGAAGGTCCAGTCGACACCTCCTGCATACAAATGTTCATCCTCTCTTGGTCTTGAAACAACTCTTCCACGTATTCTCTCCATCTACCTACTTGATCTTCTACATATGTTAAGTAGCGGATTCTTATGCTTATCTTTGATGAAAAACGTAGGTGTTTGTTTTCATATTCCAGCGGCCTCTTTCACTTTTTCATGTGGGTTGAAAGTATCATGCCTTTGTTCCAACTCTTCAATTTCTTGGCATCTTTCACTTTCCAGGCACCTTTCACTTTCACTTTTCACAAGCCAGGTTTCTTTGGCTTGTTGGATCTTCATTCTGATATTCTTGTGTATTTGCTTGTATGTTGTTTCATTTTTATCTCTGTATTTTCTCTTTTCGTCCATCATGTTTAAAATTGCTTCTGTCATCCATGGTTTGCTCTTTTTCGTGTCTCTTGTTTAAGGTAGTCTTCTGTTACTCTTGTCAATTTTCTCAATACTTTTCTCAATACAGTGCGTTCATAAAGTAACGTATAAATTTATTATCTCGTAAACCGGCGAATTTGAGGAAAAACCCCGAAACAGGTCGATTTTTATTTTTAAATGTTGATTTTTTGGTACATATCACATTAATGACGTCATCCATCTGGGTGAGATGACGTAATCGATACTTTTTTAAATAAGAATAGGGGTCATGTGATAGCTCATTTGAAAGGGTATTCAATTTTCTATTCAATAATATAAACATTAATATAATTATGTATACAGGATGTTCAAAAAATATTTTTTTGATTAAATTTTTTGAAACAAAAAGAAGAATGTATGTAATTTATTTAATTCAAAATACATTTTACTGTTGTCAGAAAAGAGGAAAAAATTATTTATTACACAAATAAATATTGTTTTTCGCTTAAATTCAATTTTAAAGCTGCCACCCACTTGACGCTGGGATGTTTGAACATTACGTTTAAGGTACTAGTACACTTTAGAAACCCAAAAAAATTCTTTTTTTTCAAGAATTTTTTTCTCAAAATCTTTATTAAAAATGAACATAAAACTTCTTACATATTAATATCTAACTCTTAAAGAGTACAAAAAATATATCCTTTTTCATTTATGCACGTACAATAATATGATAGAGGGCGCAAAAGTCGAGGCCTCGAAAAATGTTGGCGGACAGTTAATCTCAGGATTGGGATATCTGAAACAAAAAAATCGTACTGTATTTGAAAAATCAAGGTTTCTTACGTGACAATTTATCACAATTTGACCAAAAAATAAAAAATAAATATTTTTTAACCATGAAAAACTGAAGAAAGAAGAAAATTGCGATTTTTTCACAAAATTTTTTTAAATTTCCGTAAAATCTTTTTTTTTGCAGAATTTTTCACTAACGGTGGTAAACTGTCACGTAAGCAAACCTTCATTTTTCAAATGCCGTACGATGTTTTTGTTTCAGAGGTCCCAATCCTGAGATTAACTGTCCGCCATCGGAACTACTTTTTTTCGAGGCCTCGACTTTTGCGCCCTCTACAATATTAGTGTACGTGCATAAATGAAAAAACATATATTTTTTGTGTTCTGTAAGAGTTAGATATTAATATGTAAAAAGTTTTATGTTCATTTTTAATAAAAGTTCTGAGAAAACAAATCTTAAAAAAATGCTTATTTTTAGTCTTTTAAAGTGTACTAGTATCCACCTTATTATATAATAATATAGTTCACATTACCGGTAAATCTCCGTTTAACGTTTTATCTGCTCTAGCGACTCAAAACAGATTAATTTACGACTGCATAATCGATTTTTTGGCCAAATGTAATATTTTTCTTTAGATAAAAAAAATAATAATAATTTGTTTTTACTGTTTACCTTTGTTTTCTCTCCTTTATATGTTTAATCCTATTTACCGTGGCCTAGTTTTCCTGTATATGTTTTATATTATAATGTCCTGATGGGCCCCTGGACGTGAAGCGTGTGACCCTTGTTAATGTGTATGTATATATATAAAATTTTCTCTTCTTTTCACTAATTGTTGTATTGATTTCCAACTTAAAATTTATCTATTCTAGTCTATATTTAATTGAAAATAATTCATAAACTTTTTACTGCTCCTAATGAGATTAAAAAAAACATGTAACTGGCTGTATGGCAAACTGCCAAAGCCATTAAAAAAAAAAAAAAAAAAAAAAAAAAAAAAGTGTACTAGTACCTTAAACGAAGATAAATATTTATTTTTCAAATAAAATCTGTTTTCTGTCTGTGTAAATAAAATCACATACATTCATCATTTTGTGTCAATTAATTTAATGAAAAAAAATTTTTTGGACACCTTGTATAAATAAATATGTTAATGTTTATATTAGTGAATAGAGAATTGATTACCCTTTCAAATGAGCCATTGCATGACGTCGATTTTCATTTAAAAAAATTATCGATTACATCATCACGCCTAGATTTATGACGTCACTAGTATGATATATGTATATGCCAAAAAAATGGAATTTAAAAATAAAAATCGACCTGTTTCGGCACTTTTCGTTAAAGTCGCCGGATTACGAAATAATGAATTTATGCGTTACTTTATAGACGCACTGTATAGTGCCAGTCTTCTTCGGAAATTGTGACGTTATACAAAACAAATTTTGTAATATCAAGGCAGCTAGCAGCAACAAATGATTTTCGTGAGCCAGAAATAGTTCTTACAAATTTTAAACGGATTCTCTCTTTTGTTACATAGTATATAGCTTCATGAGTTGATAAGTACTAATAAATTTAAAATCAATGGGAAAATCCTAGTAGCTGGCTGTATACCATAATTAAAAAATCATACAGAAGTAAAAACTTCGTTTGTACAATGGTATCAAAAAGTTTATTAAAAACCATTAAACGTCATCCAAAAGGATTCGCAAAACGTTTTCGATCTTGATCAGATCATCTTCAGTGCGTTCTGCTTAGTACATGAAACTATCAACCTTATGAAATTGGTAACATCGAGAAATATGGTTTACATGATACTTATATGATATTTATAGCGACTCCAAGTCGATGTTAAAAGATTGAATGTGTTAGGAGTGCTCAAAGGGCAACATGGTTCCCTGCTCGATAAAAACTTGTGGTTCTTGCCAGTTCAATGGACACAGACCAACCAGGTTGTATCATGTAAACCATATTTCTCGATGTTACCAATTTCATAAGGTTGATAGTTTCATGTACTAAGCAGAACGCACTAAAGATGATCTGATCAAGATCGAAAACGTTTTGCGAATCCTTTGTGATGACGTTTAATGGTTTTTAATAAACTTTTTTATATATTGTACAAACGAAATTTTTACTTCTGTATGATTTTTTTAATAAATTTAACATTAAATTTAAATGAAAGAGAAAATATCTTAAATTTAAATTAAATTACATATTAATAATTTAAAGTAAAAACTTGCCTGTACAGCCGTTAGGACTACCTTCCACATCTGACCAGCATCAGCATTTTCGCTAACCAAATGCCTATAAGACGGTGGCGAAGGCGGCTCTAATCCTGCTGCGGCCAACAGTCGCAGCTGTAGTGACATCTTCTCTTCTAATAATAAAGCTTGCTCTATATCTTTTTGCCGTAGTTGTCCTAAAATCAACTCTTTAATTAAAGCGAGTCGAGTAGTGGGATTAAGGGTTATTTTATGGAAGAAGGAGGATATTTATAATCGTAGGGAAGTTTTGTTTTTAATGTAAAACATGCAGGTCTGAATGCAAATTCATGATTAGGTGTAAAAAGGTGTATTATTGTCTGGAGGTGTTTATTATTTAAATATAATAGCTGTTCTATAGATTGTAGTGTTTACGTTTTATGAAAATTGTTTACTTTTTTATACTTGTTCATTATTTTCAAAATTTTTGAAATAATATGAACGCCCAAATACGAAATACACATACAACTTGGCAAATTCACTTTGTCTCTAAGATGCGCATACAAAGACCTGCGAACGTGATATGAGTGAGCAAGATAGCAGATACCTATTTCCTACTGAGTATTTCATTTCAATATCTCTAAAGGTTGGTTTCCACGCTACGTCTTATTGTACAGTTTATGGAACAGGACAAATTCTATCCTATAAAATGTGGCGTGTAAATAAAAAAACTTATGTCTTTTCGAATCCAAGGTCAGATTGAGAACTGATAGTAGAAGCATTACTTTGCAAGAACCGGCCCCTGATTCTAATTCAAGTTTCGACTCAAAACAAGTCGCAATCAATATGGCGACGTTGAAATGCGACTGTGCGAGCCTTGTGGATTTTAGTTGAACTAACGAAATGATGTCATGAAATAGCGACTTATCGAAATTAATTGCGACTCCAAAAAAGTGGTTGATAATAATTTCAAGTCGAAATTATTGTGACACGGACATGAATGAATGGCCGAAAGCGAGGTTAGGTTTAGTTTAGGAGATGTGTTTTATTTGTTTCTTGCAAGGAAAACTAAAGCAAAAGGTATTAATATGGCTGGGTTTTATGGAAATTTGCTGGTTTTGGAGGAATTAGATAGAATAGTATTAAATTAGAAATATAATAATTGAGAATGTTCACAACGTGAATTATCAACTCAATGAAAGATGTAAGGTAATAATCTGGGAAAATTGCTATAAAACAAGGAAAATTATGTACCAGCTATTTTATTGCTGGACATTGGACATGCTGGAATCAAATATTAAGATTTCATATATTAGTAATATAGCTATGCAAAGTCCGCAGAAAGTGTGCTATTTGGTTTTTAAACAAACTAGCGCTCCGAAATATTTTTTCAATTATTGCTCTGCAACTCAGAAGATTTTTAACGTTAAGCCAAAAACACTCACATAAAAATTCACTGTAATTTAATTCTGCACACAGATATTTTTTTTTCGATTTCCTTCGGCGGAAATTTTCCTCAAGTTCAGGTTTTCCAAACAAAATCTTTAATTTTCAACTAAAATTTTAGGGAAGTAATTATTTATCAATAATTAAATAACTTGGTGACATAAATCTTTTTTGTTATGAGTGTCTTGAAGATATGAAAATTTGTATGTACAAAGAGGACCGGAATAAAAAGGTAATGGTTCAAAGATTGAAATCTTGTTATTTATAACTCTGTCGCAAATGCCGGTCAAATTTGACCGGTTATACCTGGAACCACTCAATTCGATTTTTTTTCTTCGAAGAAGAAGCCGTGCCCTTTTCAAGAGCGTTAACTTAATTTAATTTAATCTGATATTTTTTGAGGGGTCCTATTTGTTTATAAGCCAAAAAATTGTTTCTTTATAACATTCCTGAAACCGCTCAAATAGTCCAATTTAAATTCTGTAAAGTACGTTGAATAGGTATAGTGCTTTTTTATACGAAAATCATAGTTATTCTGGTGTCTCATAATCTTTCTGGTTATTATTTCGACCGAAATTTTTTAATTAACATTTTAATTATTGCTAAACTATTGGTTAGATTGTCGCCGGCCTCCTGATATACTAGGTAAAAAAAATCTTTCATGTCACCAATTTATTTAATCATTGATAAATAATTACTTTCCTAAAATTTTAATAGAAAATTGCAGATTTTTTGGGAAAACTCGGATTTTCCGAGTAAATTTTTTGTTGAAGGAAATCGGAAAAAAAATAACTTTGTGCAGAACTAAATTGCGGTTGAATTTTTATTCGAGTGTTTTTGGTTTAAAGGAAAAATCTTAAGAGTTACAGAGCACTAATTGAAAAAAAGAAGATTTATGAGTGCTAATTTGTTTATAAATAAAATAACACACTTTTTTTTTCCCAAAATGACATTTTTTCGATAATTTGCCCAGACTATCAACAAACGTTGCGGTGGTTACATAGCCAATAAATCCAATAAACAGGAGGACCAACCCAAATTCTGAGCAGTGTCAAAATGATAACGTTAATATCCCCAGTTGGAACTAATATCGAAATGAATAAGAATCGCTATAAATTACATCTGTCATGGCGGAGTTGAAATTAAATTGCGACATCGAAATTAATTAGAATCAGGCCCCTGATGTGACCAAACGAAACGTCTATGATCATATTCTGACAAGACGTTCGATCTTGTCTCAGTTCACGACTAGCTCTCCTCCAATTTTCTCTCTGGGAATTCATAAAAATTTCTCGTGTTTGTGGAAAGTGAAAAATAAGACAACAGGTAAAGTAATTTGGACGAATCAGTAAGCAACCGTTGCCAACCATCAGACGCATGCGCAGTGAACAGTTAGCGTTGCGCAGTTAACAGTTAGCGTTCGTAGACTACGAAGGCGCATGCGTCTGATGGTTGGCAACGGTTGCTGATCGTTCTACGAACAAACCTAGTGTAAACGGTCAACGAATAGAACGAATAAAAAATACACCTACTTTGGTACGAACGTCAATGAAAATTGGAACCATTCCCTAGAAATCAAATTTAATGTAGGATAGAGAAAGCACGTTCTGCATTTAAAAAAATGGCTAAGCTACTCAAATGTCATGATTTATCAATACCCATAAAAATCAGGATACTCCGATGTTATATCTTGCCTATATTGTTGTACGAAATTGAGTCGTGGACTCTCACAGACGCTATCTGTAAGAAAATTGAGGCTTTCGAAATATGGTTTTATCGTTGAATCCTGAAGATATCGTATACCCACCACGTTAATATTATTACGTCTTATTACAAGTACAAAAAGAAATAGAGCTGTTAACCACAATAAAAACAGCCAAAATCGGATACCTCGGTCACATCATGAAAAACAAAGAAAAGTAGAAGGAAAACGGGGACCAGGAAGGCGAAGAATTTCCTGGCTGAAAAATCTACGTACGTCGTTCAACACAACCACTACAAATCTTTTTAGAGCAGCAGTGTGCAAAGTGCAGATTGCCATGATGGTCGCCAATATTCGAAGCGGATAGGCACTATAAGAAGAAGAAAAATAAAGACGGTAGTGATCGTAATAAAAAAGGCGCGTATGAGATGTGTGGCGACACGCTTCAATAACTATTTTGCGTCCCTAAATGAAATAATACGTCCCATTTTAAAATTCACAAACCATATACATAAAGGGCCTGTTAAATTTTAAGAAACCAAATATATCAGTATTCAGATAAAATGCCTTCTTAGCTTTTAAAACACCAGATGTTGATGGCCTGTTCAGTTTATGTATGGGAAACGCAAATTCCATAATAGATTATGGGACGATAAAGGGCCAGCCTCCTTATGTCACTAAATCAGTCTTCAACTTCTTTAAAAACCACAGAAATGTAAAACTAATGTTTTTAGTTCATCCACCACATACCCTCGTCCTGCAAAGAATAACAAACCCTCTTACGAGATATAAGCACGCCTTTTTAACCAAAAATCAATAAATATATTATTCTTAGTTGTCTTACACTTATTTTAATTTCATTTAATTGTTTCCGTAAACCACAACGGAATAGATGCTTATAAAAAATACAAAGTAATAATAGACGCAACGGCAAATAAAAGACAGTTACAGTCGGAAAAATGAAAGACTACCCATGAACGAACCTATAAAACACGCTGTATTTTCCTGTCACCGTGTCACAAAGAAAATTGCCCAGCGCAAGTACATATAATAATAATTACTACATGTACTTGCGCTGGCCAATTTTTTGTATGACATGGTGACAGGAAAATACAGCGTGTTTTATATGTTCGTTCATGGGTATTCTTTCATTTTTCCTACTGTATAAAAAGATAAACAAGTTGAGATCGGCTTATATAAAAAGTGAGGGAAGTTACCTCTGAAACTGGAGATGAAGATAGATACAAACCATCTTCGTCGTACTTCGACTTATTGGAATTTTTAAATGTTCAAGATATACCAAGGATGCCACGAGAAACTACAAACGATGACGAGGAGTCTCAGAAGATATCTGAGAGTTGCTGTGAGTCCTTCATGGGCTGTAATTGATTTTCTCATGCAGGTGTCTTATTTCAGTATGTATGGTGTTACCAACTCTAGCAATTGATAATACGCTTAGGTGTACTTTCGCAAATAACTGCGCCAATCATCAGATTCGCTTCTCAGTTTTTTTAGTAACGAGACGTGGTAACACTAGCTTCTTTTCAGAAGCCATTCCCCTGAACATCTTATCGTTTGCCTCCTCATCCCTTTACCATCAGTCTTTGTATCGTTATAGTTGAAAAAATAAAAGAAAGCAGCCGTGTTTTCTCTATAATCAGAAAAATGTCTCTCAAAAAGATTTACTAAACAAACTTCACAGAACTCAAGACTCTGGATTGGAACTGAGGTATCCACTGGATAAAAAGTACATTTTATCGTTTGTATGTTTTGTATGTCCAACAAAACGTAGGTAAAAACCGGCCTTAAGAAGTATATTTATTATTGCTCACATCAGTAAATGTTACTTTCAGAAAGAAAATGTGCGTTCATATACGGTAGTCCGATAAGTAGTTAGCCTACAAAAGAAAAGGAAAATTTTGGAAAAGTGGCAATTTATTTCTCTACATAGTCTCCTTTTAGCTCGATACACTTGACCCAGCGATGCTCCAACTTCTTTAACCCGTCTGAAAAATACCTTTTCTCGAGGTCTGCAAAAAGAGACTTCCGTGGAGGCGATGACCTCCTCATTTGATTCAAATTTCTGCCCAGCGAGTGTATTTTTCAAGTTTGGAAACAAATAGTAGTCGCAAGGGGCCAAATCTGGAGAATACCGTGGATGAGGCAACAGTTCGTAGCCCAATTCGACTAATTTGACCATGGCGACGGTGGAGGTGTGAGCCATGGTGGTGAGCCGGTTGTCAAGGTGGAAGAGCACTTTTTTCTGTGCCAAATAGTGTCGTTTTTTCTTCAATTCGGCATCGAATCGGCCCAATAATTCGGCCCTGTGATCGTTTTGCCCGTCTCCAAGTAGTTGATGTAGATCACACCCTGTGAATCCCAGAAAATGCTGGCCATCACCTTTCCGGCCCATTGGACAGTCTTCGCTTTCTTCGGAGCACGTTCGCCGGGTGCTGTCCACTCTTGCGACTGTTCCTTGGTTTCTGGTGTATACCACTGAATACATGTTTCGTCGACGGTTATGAAACGACGTAAAAACTCCTTTGGATCACACTTAAATAGCGTCAAACACTGCTCTGAAGTGGTCTCACGGTTGCGCTTATTGTCTAAGTGAGCAAACGCGGCACCCATCGCGCCGACAGCTTTCACATGCCCAAAATTTCATGCAGGATGTGACCTACGCGGTCTTTTGAGATGTCTACTGTGTCAGCTATCTCGCGCACCTTCAGTCGGCGGTCTGCCAATACAAGATCGTGGATTTTTGTCACGTTATTCTTCGTGGTAGCCATTTTCGAGGTACCTACGCGTGGCTCATCAAAAACTGACGTTCGTCCACGTTGAACCTCATTAAACCAATTTTTGACAGTTGCCATCGAAGGAGAAGAGTCACCGTACACAGCATCCAAGCGCTCTTTGATTTCGCTGCGTGATTTCCCTTCCAAAAACAAGGTTCGAATCACCGACCGATATTGCGCTTTTTCCACTTTATTAAAATCCGCGGACACGCTGACTTTCACACGCAATCACAACAATACTATAATTTTGATTTGGCTGAAATTTTGACATTAGCTGTCTACGAGAACGCATTAAATGAAAGTACATTTCATTTGCGATAGTGGCGCCACCGGGCGGAGAGGCTAAGTACCTACTTATGCCTAGTACTAGCCTAGACTGCCCTAGTACGATCGTCCTTCGAGTTTATAGAATAATGATGACAGAATTTCAGTGTGATGTGTTATGTAATTATAATATATTAGTTATGTAGGTAATTATATATATATTAAGAAAAATATTTAACCAACGTCATACATGTTAAACATAAACTCATTAGTTAATGAACAAAAATATAAATACATGCATAATCATGCAAAATAATGGCCTGTTGATATGTTTAATCTTTTCATTGAAACAAGTGCGCCATACTGGCTGTCTAGGTTGAAATAAAAAAGAGAGTATAACAACATTCATACAGTATGTCTCAAAGAGATGGAATTATATGAAAAACTTTTTTAGTTATCAATTTTAGGAAATTTCAATTAAGTATTTTATCTTTTCTCTTTGTTCCATTATTTTAAAATTAAAAAAATATATTCCGTTCTACTCTGACTCTCTTTAACAAACAGTAATAAAGCAAGAAATATGAAGCAGATTATCTGCTAAGTAATAAATTTGCTATTTCACATTGTTTTATTTTGTTAAATATGAGGAAAGGGCACAACACAATAACAACTCACCAAACAGCAGCTACGTTTCGATTATATAAGGCTTTACTAACATTTTACTCCAGTTGAAAACATTAAAGTACCTAATGATGATATAAAACACATAAAAAGGAATTAACCTCAACGATAAAAGTGAAACAGCGTGTTTTGTTGGTGTCATTATTACCCTGGCTTAAAATGTGTCACCCTTTAATAAAAAATTTGTCGCTGGGTTTTTTAAAAATGTTGTAGTAGTTCAAAAAATTCGTCCTATTTTTTTCTGTCGCGTCCTATTTTTTTCTGTCGATTTCTACCCTTTTAGGGCATCAAATTTAGGATTTGGAAAAAACAGCGGAAAAATGTGTCCCTCTTTATAGTCCAAGCAATGAAGCTTAAAATAGGACAAAACCTCGTAATTTCTACAGAATGGATCGATTTGCTTGAAAATTTGAGAATAAGTAGTGGATAGTCCAAGGATCAAAATCTATATGAGCCCGAAATTCGCTTTTACCATGGGGTGGTTGCCACCCCATCTCGGGGGTTGAAATTTTTTATTACATTTTGACCGCAAAAATTGGTAAAAGGATTAATCTATGCAAAAAATATATTTTTTTGATAAAATTAATAGTTTTTGATTTATTCGCTATCCAAAATGATAGTTTTATATCAAAAAAATCAATGTTTTTAATCAGTTTTCCGCTAATAACTCAAAAAGTTTTCGTTTTATCAAAACAACTTTGCTTAACAAAAATGTATGTTTTGAAAAAATAAACAAAACCGTTTTTTCTAATTTTCTCATAATACCAACAGTAATTGAGCTATACTTTATTATGTTAGCTCTTCTTCGTCAAATGCTAAATATTGTAGTTTCAAAATCAAAAGACGAAAAAACTCTGCATTTTTCGAAGATAACTTATTTAAACTGATTTAAAGTATTTAAAAATATCCATTTCCGGAAACAAAAAAAAAGTCTCTAGCTCAAAAATTAAGTGACTTATAATAAAAAGAATGTCAGTCCCTATTTTTTCAGCGAAAAAGTAATCGGAAACCACCCACTAATCACCACCCTAACTAAAATTAGTCATGTACCTTATTTGGTCTTCTTTATTTATGTATTATTAATATGATCTAGAAGTTTGACCGGCTTAGAATGATTAGTTTAAAAAAAAATGGAGTTAAAAGCGAATAATGAATTTTTGTAGTTTGGTAAAAAATGCTCTTTTCTTATTTAATTTAATATTAATTATTTAATTCCTAAGAACTTAGTTTGCAAAAATTTTTTCTACAGCAAAAATTGAGTGAGCTATTGACAATTAAAACTTTTAATAACATGCAAAAACCACCTTTACCAACCCTTTCAAAGTCACCTCTTTTTGCGACTGAGGATTTTAAAAGGATTTAATATTAAAAGCCTTATAGATCTTGTAAAAACCTACAAAATTCTTTTTTACCAAACTTTCTAAGATAACAAATGAAAGAGTTACGGTTAAAAATCAATATATTTTTTTGAAAAAAAAAAAAGGAGAAATCCAATACGAAGCATAATAATGTAAGTTAGCGGTGTTTTTACGTAATGTAAGTTAGCGGTTACGTATTATTAATAGATTCTAGAAGTTTGACTAACTTGGAATGATTGGTTTTAAAAAAACTGAAGTTAAAAGCGAATAACGAATTTTTGTAGTTTGGTAAAAATGCAATTTTCTTCAGAATAGAAAGATTAGCAGCAGAGATACGAAAAAATATTTAAATATGAGATTGTAGGTAATTTAGTTCCCAAGAAATTGGTTTGAAAAATTTTTTTCTACGGCGAAAATTGAGTGCATCGTAAATGAGTATATGTAGGTATATGGAAAAACATTGATTTCTTCGATATAAAACTAACACTTTCCATACCGAATAAATCGAAAACTATTAATTTTATCAAAAAAATATATAAACAATTTTTTGCTTAGAATGAATGTTTTTATCAACTTTTGCGGTCAAAAGATAATAAAAATTTCCACCACCGAGATGGGTGGCAACCACCCCCATGTTAAAAGCGCCTGTTGGCATCATATAGATTTTGATCCTTGGACTATCTACTACTTATTCTCAAATTTTCAAGCAAATTGATCCATTCTGTAAAAATTGCGAGGTGAAAAGCTTCGATTCCTGGACTATTAATAAAAAATTTGTTGCTGTGTTTTTTTAAAGATGTAATAGTTCAAAAATCTACTATTTTTCTCTGTCGATTTTTACTTTTTTAAGGAATCAAATTTTGAATAAACAATGTACGTAACATATTTTTGTAAAGAATTTATGAAATTTCTATGTGTGTAACTTTTTAAATCTAGATTTTAGATAAATGAACGTACATAAAAAAGCGGCATTCGATATAAGAGCCAAATTCGTAAAAACGTAAAAATATTGACTTTTTTACTACGACAAAAATTAAAAACATCGAAAATTTCGTAAAAAAACAACTAAGAATACAATACAGAATGAGTTTTATATATCGAACCCCTCAATTGTCTCGAGAAAGGGTTGCACGATTTTTATACATATTACTCAATAAGAATCTTTTGATGCGGCCGATATTATGATGGTATTTACATTGCTGTCACGTCTTCGGTTTTTCTGGAAATTTAATGAACTTTTTTTTATTTAAAATGGAATATACTGGAAATTTTATGCGTTTTGAAGTCCCTAAGAAATATTGATTATTTTTTTATGTAATGTTCCCTATACACAAATGCCATAATTTGGGAGTTCTAGCTACATTTATTTAAATAATTTTTTTAAAACAAATAAAAAATATCAATTTTTTCGACCCGACAGGATTTGATTTTTTTCTGGATCATTCGGAACAAAAAAGGTCTCTTGTAATGTTCCTCTAAAGTTGATAATTTTCGAATTATAAACAAATTAAAACTGAGCAAAAAAAAAAACGAAAAATGACGATTTTCATTAAAAATCGTAATTTTTCGTTTCTTTTTTTCAGTTTTAAAATGTTTATGACTCGAAAAAGATCAACTTTAAAATAAATTACAACAGACCTTTTCTGTTTCGAATGATCCAAAAAAACCTATAATAATATCTGCCCGGGCCGAAAAGATTGATTTTTATAATTTGTTAAAAAAATGGTAAAATGTTAAATAAATGTAGCAAGAACTCCGAAATTATGGCATTCAGATATAGGAAACATTACATGAAAAAGAATCGGTATTTCTTAAGGGCTTCAAAATATAAAAAATATACAGGGTGTTTCGTTTGAAATAAGAAACTTCATTAGATTTCCGGAAAACGGAAGATCTGACAACAATGTAAATACCATCAAAGTATCGGTCAGATCACAAGACTCTTACTCACTAAAACCTATAACATACGTGTACGCCATTATCGAGATAATTGAGGTACTATGTATAAAACTCTGTATAAGTATAAGAAAAAAACGCATATCCCAAAAACAAAAAAACAAAAACAAAATCGTATAAAAGGAACTGATCCTAAATAAGAAAATGGTAATCGCATGCATTTTCTCTTAGTAAAAGTTACCTTCGAGGTCCGAATCTGCTTCTGTAGGAGCAACAGACCAATACAAAAATATTTACACTAACAGATTGGAATTAAGAGAGAGATGTGTGTTTAGTATGAAGTATAGAGTAGGTCTACGGCTAGTTCGGCGAAAATATATGTTCTGCATGCCTCGTGTGTGGTTTGTACAATGAATCGGTGATTAGAAAACAAAAAATTAGATCATAGAATATAAATCATGGTAACTTAATTACAGAAAACTAGGACGCTAAACCATCACTTATATCAGTTATTTTCTTGTTGTGCGACAAAATGATGGCTCAAAAAAATTAACTAGGATGAAAGATCCTTCATCTGGGGCCCAAGATTCTCCATGTTTTGCCAGAAAGTGCGAACAGACGCTACGCGCGATGTTCAAAAGAGACTGATTTAAATCCTGAAGACGATTAGTTGATGTCATCCAAGATCAACTTTATTTTTTTGTTGGTATTCTTGTTGAAGCTCTTTGTGTGGAATTTACTTATGTATTATTTCTGTATGTTATTATACAGTGTAGGCCAAAGAAAACCTCGATATTTGGCAGTATTTATTAGATTTTAAGGAAATGAAGAAACAGGTCGATTTTTGATCTAAGGGGGACACATTTTTACGGTACATACATCTGTCATTTGTCAACCCCCTCCCTTCCACTTCCCCCACCCCTTATTTTTAAATAGGGAATAGGGGTCGTGTGCTAGCTCATTTGAAAGGTTATTCAATTCTCTATTCAGTAATATCAACATCGACTTAAAAATGTATACAGGGTGTCTAAGAAAAATTATTTTGAATTAAATTAATTGACACAAAAAGAAAAATGTATGTAAATTATTTAATTCAAAATACGTTCTACTGCTGTCACAAAACAGAAAAAAATATTTTTTGATAAATAAACATTGCTTTTCTCTTAATTTCAATGTTCAAGCTGCCACCCATCTGCCTCTTGGTAGGTTGAATATTGAATTTAAGCAACAAACAATGTTTATTTATCAAATAAACATTTTTTTCTGTTTTCTGTCAGCAGTAGAATGTATTTTGAGTTAAATAAATTACATACATTCTTCTTTTTGTGCCAATTAATTTAATTCAAAATAATTTTTCTTGAACACCCTGTATAAATAATTATGTCAATGTTAATATTACTGAATAGCGAATTGAATAACCTTTCAAATGAGCTAGCACACGACCCCTATTTCCTATTTAAGGTACTAGTACACTTTAGAAGAACAAAAAAAAAATTTTTTAAGATTTTTTTTCTCAGAACCTTTATTAAAAATGAAGATAAAACTTTTTACATATTAATATTTAACTTTTAGAGAATACAAAAAATATATCTTTTTTCATTTATGCATGTACACTAATATTGTAGAGGGGCCAAAGTCGAGGCCTCGAAAAAAAGTAGTTCCGATGGCGGACAGTTAATCTCAGGATTGGGATCTCTGAAACAAAAAAATCGTAGGGCATTTGAAAAAGAAAGGTTTCTTAAATGACAATTTACCACCGTTACTAAAACATTCCGAAATAAAAGATTTTAGGAAATTAAAAAAAAATTGTGAAAAAATCGTTCGTTTTTCTTCAGTTTTTCATGGTTAAAAAATATTAAATTTTAATTTTTTGGTCAAATTGTGGTAAATTGTCACGTAAGAAACCTTCCTTTTTCAAATGCAGTACGATTTTTTTGTTTCAGATATTCCAATTCTGACATTAACTGTCCGCCATCATTTTTCGAGGCCTCGACTTTTGCGTCCTCTACAATATTAGTTTACGTGAATAAATGAAAAAAGATATATTTTTTGTACTCTCTAAGAGTTAGATATTAATATGTAAAAAGTTTTATGCTCATTTTTAATAAAGGTAATGAGAAAAAATTCTTGAAAAAAATGATTATTTTTGGTCTTCCAAAGTGTACTAGTACCTTTAAAATAAATGGTGGGGAAAGTGGAAGAGAGGAGGTTGACAAATGACAGATGTATGTACCGTAAAAATGTCTCCCCCTTAGATAAATCGACCTGTTTCTTCATTTCCTTAAAATCTAATAAATATTGCCAAATATCGAGGCGGACTGTTTTCTTTGTCACACACTGTATATTTTAGCGTTGACTGTTGACCTTGTGCATTCTGACAAGTTTACTTGTATCGGGGTTTGTGGAAAAAAAATGTTATTTATTCCCAAATCTTATGAGCTCAAAATTCAATGAGATGTTCTCTATTACGATTTAAGGTTACTTCGTACGACCAATACCAGATACACAATTAACCATCGACAGATTGAACAGATTTTGTATAAATACGGCCGTGGTCCAAAAATATTAATAAATCTAAGCTGTAGTTGTTGAAATTTATATTTGGAAAGGGTTCTAACCGAAAAACATATTATTTTTTGTTTTCCATTCACTGAATTCATAGAATATTTGATAAGTTAAAATGTTACTTACCAATTAATTGACGCACTTGGTTTTGTTTAGCATTCATCAGAGTTTGTTTTTCTTCGGAACTAAGAGCTATGGTATCCTCTTCATCCTCGGGGCATGACTGTACTGCTTCCCTATAAATTATTAAATCGTTAATTACTAAGGATTACAAAAAACGAAAGATTGTTTTGATAATTTTAACCGAATGATTTGATTTTGGATTAATGCATTTGTCACCACATGAGCAGAAGTAACAGTCGTCATTATGATTCATTTTGCTTTCTCCATACACAAGCTACCCAAGCAGAAACATTATTCTTACCCTTATATCAGTTTCAGTCCTCCATACATATTTTGAAAACTCTTTATGAGGAGCCAAAAAACTTAGTTTACAAAGTCTGTTACATTGAGTTGTTGCTTTAGCACTGTATTCGCCAGGTAAAACAAAAAGAAGGAAAATGGGCTAAATCTGCATTCGTATTGTGTGAAATGATGTCTTAGACATTTTGTTATATCATTTTTATTTTTAACACATCGAATTACACAATTGAAATTGAGACTTTCATGTACACTCCTGGCCAAAAAATAGGGACACCTTAAAAATGGGTCATTTTTGATGTCTTGAATCTCCTAAACCTGTTGTCCGATTTTAGTGATTTTTTTAATATGTTATAGCCTTATTCTCTAAAAATATGGATGTAGTAATAGTGTGCTGAACAAGTAAATGTCATTGTATACCGGATGTAACAATAATACATACTGTGTTTTCTCCTGAAAGTTCGTAACACCCTGTGGAATATTTTAGCATTTAAAAAATATTGAAATTAAAACTCAATTGTAGCCTTAGCCTTTATTAACATTTTGCGTTTTGACTCAGTCACTTATGTTGGATAACGAAAAAGCTAGGTACTTTGACAACTAGCCATGTTCTTTATCAATACAGGGTGTTTCTAAATAAGTGCGACAAACTTTAAGGAGTAATTCTGCAAGAAAAAATAATGACCGTTTGATTTATAAACATGTCTGTAAATGCTTCGTTTCCGATATACGGGATGTTGAATTTTTTCTTACACACTGACGATTTATTAATTGCTCTAAAACCAGTTGAGATATGCAAATGAAATTTGGTAGGTTTTAACCCTTTCACTATTTTTGTACATTACCATGTACATTGAATTGTATTGCCTTATATGAAATTCAGAATTATTTACCTCCTAATCTGCATTTGTACATCAGAAAGTACAACCTATTTTAAAGTTTTTAGGTTGGTAGTAAATGCGATAAAGTTTGACAATAGACGTTAGGCAACATTCTAAAACGTGAGTGGCGTGTTGTGCAAACAGGTGCATTTTAGGTTATGTCATATATTTTACGTTTTCTTGAAAATCTATTAAAATTAGAAGTTTTATGATTTGCTATTGATAAGTACATGTTTTAACGTTGGAGTTCCATAATAATTTATAATGCTTTATATAATACAAAGTCCCCAGATGTAGTTTGAATTAGTATGTACATTAGCATGGACAAACGCAGTTTGTGGACAATATATAAGACCATGTTTTTGCAAAAGTTATAAGCTTGAGTATCGCACTCAAGCTGTTTTTTTGGGAGTAAACAAGAAAGAAATCCTTGATTTGTTAGTTTTTGCCAAGAAGTGGCCAAAAATCTAATCTGCAGTAGACGTGCTCCTAAAAGAGGCAAGCCTTCAAAAAACTTCGAGGATCCAGGTCCCTCCAAAAAGAAAAAAACTGAAATAAGGCCTATAAAAGACCTTCGATTGGATGGATACCATCATCTTCCACAGTATGATGACAAAAAGGAATCCCCAAGATGCAAAAATGAGGGGTGTAAGAGCAGAACACATATATTTTGTCAAACATGCAAAGTTCATTTATGTATTTTAAAGGAAATGAATTGTTTTCCATATTTCATTCAAAGTAAATTTTAATATTTATATTACTTTTGACAATAATCTGATTTATAAGAGTTTCTAATAAAAAATTAACACTCAATGGTTTTTTTTTACTTCCATGGACTTTTTTTGTCCATTGTGATGGACATCCTGTACTGGAAGGGTGGGGGTAGTTAAAATTTTTTTATGTAAAAAAAAATAATCTATAGTGCAACAATACTTTGTGACTTTGTATACCAAAAATTAGAATTTTTTAATCACTCTAAAGGGAAGTGATAGTAAAAGCGTTAAGTGGTATTTTTGACATACAATTAAGAATTTTATATTCACCATTGACGTGCATACGGGTCATAGTACCCGGTCATATTACCTGCATGCACGCCAATGGCAAATATAAAATTTTTAGTTGTATGGCAAAAATGTGAAATAACTACCTCTTAAAACCTACCAAATTTCATTTGCTTATCTCAACCGGTTTTAGAGCAATAAACAAATCGTCAGTTTGTAAGAAAAAAATCAACATCCCGTATCTCGGAAACGAAGCATTTGCGGACATATGTTTATAAAGCAAACCGTCGTTATTTTTTCATGCAGAATTAACCCTTAAAATGTGTCGCACTTATTTAGAAACACCCTGTATTGATGATGAACATGGCTAGTTGTCAAAGTACCTAATTTTTTCTTTATCCAACATAAGTGAACGAGTCAAAAAGCAGAATGTTAAGAAAGGCTAAGGCTACAATTGAGTTTTAATTTCAATATTTTTTAAATGCTAGAATATTCCACAGGGTGTTACGAACCTTCAGGAAAAAACACAGTATTATTTTTACACCCGGTATACAATGACATTTACCTGTTCAGCAACACTATTACTACAACAATATTCCTAGAGAATAAGGCTATAACATATTTAAAAAAATCACTAAAATCGGACAACAGGTTTAGGAGATTCCAGAAATCAAAAATGACCCATTTTTAAGGTGTCCCGATTTTTTTGGCCAGGAGTGTATTATCTACTTTAATTAATGGTAACAAACTACAATTTTATTTATATCTTGAGCAAACAATTTTCAAGAAGGAACTCGAGGTATTTTAATTAAAATTGTAGTTCATTCCCATATATATAGCTATTACCTTATTGCGTTTATCCATACTTGTTTGTCTTTGGGTTTATGCACTTTTAGCTCGAACATTTCTGGATCGGCGGGATCTGACGAAATCAAATAGATTCCTCTCGAATCTTGACCAGCTATTTCTCTAACCAATAATTTTTGCAACGACACTACGCCTGTCTAAAAAGTTAAAAAAATAGATTTTTTTAATGGGGAGAAGATTAAGACGATTTTGTTTTGTTGAAATCGGAAAATGATACAGTCAAATTATTTTTTGTATAATTTTTTTTACAATATTTTATATAGCATATTATAAGCCTCTATACAGGCTGTCCAGAAACTCTACCGACAAACGAAGACATTCCTCAGATAATTTTAAAACAATTTAACCAAATTCACCTAGTTCGAAAATGCTGCCTGAGGGAGCTAGAGCTCTTTGAAGATGGCGTCTTGTAATTAGTTTTTCTTAAATAACTCCAGAACGATTCTAGTAACGAAAACGAAAATTGGTACGGTTATTTGTCTTTCAAAGATAAATTGATTTCATCTATTTCGAATTTCTAGTACCGGTCATAGGCGTCCGTTTTGGGTAGGGTAACGGTTGTTTTATAGCATAACTTTTTTGAATTTATCTTTTAAGCATTTGTGACACTAGATTATTAAATTACGAGGTATTCTAGTACTAAAAATGTGCTCTTGCTATAAGTCGGTAGGACATACCGTTTTCTAGAAAAATCGATTTGAAAATTGTTCGTCTCGAATTAAAAGAAAAGGAAATAAAAAAACGGTGTATTTTACCAACTTAAAGCAAGAGTAACTTTTTGTACTAGAATGCCTCATAATTTAATAATCTGGTGTGAAAAATGCTTAAAAATTAAAGATAAAAAATTATGCGATAAAATCACCGTTGACCTACACAAAAACGGACGCATATGACCTGGTACTAAAAATTCGCAATTAATGAAATCGATTCATCTCTGGAATATAATTAAACGTACAAGTTTTCGTTTTTCTAAATAGTTTTTTTTTATTTTTTTTTGAGATTCAAATAACAAAAAATTTTCATATCGATTTTTCTAGAAAACGGTGTATCCTATCGACTTAAGGTAAGAGTACTTTTTAGTACTATAATATCTCACAGTTTAATAATCTAGAGTCAAAAATGCTTAAAAATTAAAGACAAAAAAATTATGGATAAAACAATCGTTGTCCTACCCAAAAAGACGCCTATGACCGGTACTAGAAATTCTTAATTGATGGAATCGATTTATCTCTTAAAGGTAAATAGGCACACCAATTTTTGTTTTTCTAAATAAAAGCATTCGGGAGGTATTGAAGAAAAACGAATTATCAGACGCAATCTTCAAATAGCTCTAGCTCCCTTTGGAAGCATTTTCGGACTAGGTGAATTGGGTTAAATTGTCTTAAAATTATCTGAGGAATTTTCTGTCTGCTTTTGTCGGTAGAATTTCTGGACATCCTGTATAATGTAAGAAACATTATTTGAAATGCATTACCCCAGGAAACCAAGCCGAAAAAGCATTTGAAAAATAAAAAAATTACTGATCGCTATTTTTCAACTGGAATATCTGAGGAAAGTCGATAGAAAGGGCTACCATCTAGAAAGTACCGAAATTTTTACTGCGTCATGGTTTTTATTAACATGTAGAAGACAGAAAAAAGAGTGACCTTTTTTTCTTTCATTTCAATATTATGTAACAACTACGCATTGTAGATGAAAACGTTTAACAGACGACTTGAAAATACTTGCTCTAAAAAATGAGATTTTCTAAATTAAAAAATGTTTATAAACAAAAAAGTTATTGCAAATTAAACCTGAAAGTAAGTTTTTTTTCAATTTTTTATAATTATTAAAATAAACAATGAAAATATTAAATCGATCGGTCGATTAGTTTTTAAATAATTTTATTTGTTTATCCCATTTGAGAGAAAAAAGGTTATTTTCAAATATGTACCTATAAAGGTGCTTTGTCAATATTTAGAAGGGTCTCATTCTCTTCGTAAGGCAAAGTAGTAATTTTACGAAAAAATTACAAGAATAAATTTCAGCTTAAAATAATAAAAGATATTTCGAAACGAGAAAAGAATTTTTTTTATAATTGACCTTTTTTTGACAAAAGCCACTCGCCTAAAATATTTGCGCTGTGAACTAAAAAAAAATTATCTTCGGTTTTATGAGTCGTACAAACTTCTTTTTTTTTAAGATGTGTTTTCTCATAACCTTTCAGATGACATATTTTGTTATTTTGTAAAGGTTAAAAGGCGCAGAAAATTTATTTGATTATATAGCAAATAATGATAGTTCTTTATCAAATATTTTTGTAAGTAAACAATTAAAAATGAATATATACTTTCTTTTTAATATGAAAATGTGAGATATTGCAAAGATAACGAGTCCAAAAAATTTCTTCTAAATATTCACAAAGCAAATGAACCAAATAACCATTTTTTTTTTCTTAAGAGTAAACAGTAGCGCGTCATCAATATTTTTGTTTTTCGAAAGTTCTGGGAACTTTCAACAGTGAGACAACAGTGCGTCGGTAATTCGACACTGACAGTGGCATTTATACTATCAAAAACAATAATTTGTATACTCATAGGCGCGATATGTTCCGAGTCAGTCAAGTTCGATTTCTTGTTATAGAAAATCGATTTTTAGTAGATCCAATGTGACACAAAATCTAAGCATGGAATAAAAAAGTTTATTTACAGAAAGTGTATTTTTTGTTCTTCGTAATGGTGGTACAGGTACACTCCTTTGTGCAATATTTTTTTTTTTAGTTATAGAGTAATTTCCACATACTAACATATTTCTCAAATTGGGCTCTGTACCGCCATTCTTTATTATATTACGAATATGTATGTCAAATATCTCGACAAATATTCAAAAGTACAGCCGCAATCTTGGACCGCGTTTGTTGCTACCTGTTGATCGGTACTGTATGCTCTTAAATGGGATAAACATATAGAATTATTTAAAAACTACTCGACCGATCGGGTCTATCTATTGCACATTATAGAAATTACATAAAAACTCATACTGTGAAATATATTTAATATTTTTTCCAATTATAAACAATTGAAAAACAAATGCTTACTTTTGCATTTAATTTGCAATAACTTTTTTGTTTATAAACATTTTTTAATTCAGAAAATCTCATTTTAAAAACCACGTATTTGCAAGAAAGTCATCTGTTGAACGTTTTTATCTAAAATGCGGGTTTTTTTACAAAAAAAAAGAGAAAAAAGTTTGTGTGTTTGCTGTATTTGTCCCAAGCCAACTCAAAATTGCCAGTAAACTAAAAAAGAAGTGGAAGAATAACATTGTGTAATGGTCGGCAGTTATCCCTGAGAGAAAAAAGTATGTGTCTTTGTTGTATTGAAACCAAAGTAGAAAAAGAAGATTGTGTATTGATAGGCAGTTGCCCCTAGCGTGAAAAGTTTTTATCATGTTTGTCCCACATCAACCAAAATTCCCAGTTAACTAAAGAAGAAGAAGAAGAAGCAAATTGTATAATGTACTAACTCCAAATTGTAAGTGAACAAGGGATTTTTCCCTTATTCCGCGACGATGAGCTGGCCAAATACCCAAGTAGGTGGAGGCCAATAAACTAAAGAAGAAGAAGTTTTTTTTACAATATTGAAGTGAAATAATTTCGATTTTCAAATACTTCGTTTTCTGGGAGAAATTTTAAAGAAAATAATTTAACTGTTTTCCATAGTAGAAGAGAAAGATCATAGAAATACTCACTTTACTTACTGGAGTGAAAAACGTATATTTATGCGAATTTTCTTGCAAGAAAAACAGAACGTCAGATAAAACTATAACTAAAACAACTTGCATCTTTCCTCTGCCTTGCATCAACATGGCCACTCCTTCGAATTTAAGGGAGCGGTTGCCTTGGAGAATATCCGATTTTCTAAACTTCTGCCCCCGGTACACAGTGTTAGATTTGGCATCTATCCTATTATATATTTCTAACTTGCGATCTTCTTTCTCCTTCTCGGCCACTTGGGCATCCACCTCTACCAAAATTTCCTTCACTAATGCCAATGCCTTTTGTAGCGCCTCCTGTTCGGGTTTGTTATCTTTGCTGGTTTTTATCAGGGGCTCGATCAGAAGGGGGTATTTCGTAAGACGTTGCGTCACGAATAAGATGCATTCTGGGATTCCCTTCTTTTTGAGGAGAGGGTTCGTTTGACAGTGCCTTACGAATTCGCCGAATCTTTGATCGTTTTGTAGGTAATACTTGTATATTTCGACGGCGTCCCTATGCCTGCTACAGAATTCACCTGAAAATAAAATGTCAAATGAAGTAAAGGAGCACAGACTTACAATCATTTAATTTACTTCGACGACCGGTTTCGATCTCTACTATATGCAGATCATCTTCAGGTCGGCGTTACAAGTGATTAAATGATGCCGGTACAAAGGATGCTTTGTTAAGTTCATCGATAACATGTTCAAACGTCCAGATTATGCTAATAGGATAGCTAGGTGAGGGACTGGGTAAGCGGACATGCTTCGTAGGTCAAAACACAGTGATGTGAAACAGAGACAGATGTATTAGTAATGAGAAAGACAACGTTCGGATGGGATTGTTAATAAATGCAGCTAAGGTGTAAATTGACTTATTCTAAGCACTTGTACGATTGTAAAGGTCTTTGAATCGTACAAGTGCTTACAATAAGTCAATGTACAAATGTACACCTTAGCTGCATTTATTAGCATTCCCATCCGAACGTTGTCTTTCTCATTACTAGTACATCTGTCTCTGTTTCACATCACACATCTGCCTTCAGGATCCATTCCAATTCACTGTGTTTTGACCTACGAAGCATGTCCGCTTACCCAGTCCCTCACCTAGCTATCCTATTAGCATAACCTGGACGTTTAAACATGTTATCGATGAACTTACAAAGCATCCCTTGTAACGGTATCACTTGTAACGCCGACCTGAAGATGATCTGTATATTGTAGAGATCGAAGTAAATTAAATGATTGTGAGTAAGTCTGTGTTTCTTTACTTCATTTAAAATGAACTCACATATGCAACCCATTCAACATTAAAATGTCAAATATTTAGGCTGTTTAATGAAAAATTACAATTTTTAAAAAGCAAGTTTCTTTATTGGGTGTAAATTTACAACTTCCTCTAATTAAAAAATATATTATTTGTTGTGCATTTAATTCCTGACTATCGTACCTCAGCAAATGGCTGCGGTAAGACCGTTTTGTAACAGACGTCTTCTAAAAAAAAGTATCTAGTTATGGTTCTCCAATACCCCTCCAAAAAGTTAGGTTTTGTATGCCATAACCTGTTGAATCTTCTTCCCACTACATACGGCTGGTAAAGTTGCTTTTTTTATAGGTTAACCGTGGTTTGTTAAACAAGAAAAACTAAACCAAATTGAAAGAGAGGGATGATGATAGAGAGGGCCATGCTAAGGATTAGTTTGAGAGCGCGGATTAGAAATATCGCCCTTCGTGAAAGAACAAAGATTACTGATGTCGCAGAACCTATAGCAAGCCTCAGATGCCAATGGGTGGGGCATGTTGCTCGAGAAAATCTCAAAAAATGGACATAGATTATCAAACTGGAGACCAAGAGAGAACAGGCGAGGAGTAGGCAGACCGGAGAAGAGGTGACAGATGATATCAAACAAGTTGCGGGCAAGATGTGGATGAAAATTACCAACAGTAGAAATAGATGGAAGCAAATGGAAGAGGCATATGTCCAGCAGTGGACGAACAAAGGTTGAAAAAGAAGAAGAAATAAACCAAATTAAAAGTGAAGAATCATCCAGTGAAGATGAAAAAATAAAGAGGTAACTTAATTGCAAATAAATTGAATGTGGATGGTAAAAATCAACACTATGAAAGATAAAGAACTTTTAATATGACGACTAAGAATAAAATAATAGGAAAGCAATTCTTTCACTGAAAGAGTAATACAAGTTCAAGCAAAAGTAGAGAAGAAATTAGCTGACATGTAAAGGGAGGAAAGGAAAAAGGTAATGAAACGAGGGTTGGGTATCAGAAAATATGTATAAGCAATAAATGATGAAAATGGAACCATAATACCGAAGAGTTCGAAAAAAATGAAAAAAAAAACAGTTACAAAGGAGAAAAATGGTCAAGAAAATTCGGAAATAAATAAGGTTCAAAATACGATTATAACTGGAATGGAACAATGGAATGTTAGAGCACGCTTTGATGCAGGAGCACTAAAAAAACTTAACAGACACCTTGAACAAATATTACATAGATATTTCAGCCATTCAGGAGACCAAATAAAACGGAAAATCCTGCAGAGAAATAGGAAACTACGAATTTTTCAACAGTGTAGACAATGAACGAGTATTTTCTATGTTAACAAACGTCGCCAACGTCAACAGAACTTGATAAAGCGCGCAAAAAAGAAGAAGGTGTATTTACAGAATAAAAATATTAAAAAAAAGAGCAAGTTCAGAAAACGAAAGACGAGAAATTCATAAGCCAAATAACAGTACGGGATATATAAAACAGGTGAGAAGGATTAAAAAAAATACAAGAAGAAACCAAGGAGATAGACAAATAAGACAAACAGATTAATATGAGAAGACTGTAAGAGATCAGTTGACGACCGAAATAAAGTTAGAATTAATAGCGTGAGGATAAATAATATAAAAATTAAAGAAGCATATGATGAAAAAGACGGGAAGCGAAGAAGATATGCAGAAAGAAAAAAAGGTTGTTCTTGAAGCAGATATTGAACTATATTGAAGAAGATTTTAAAAATAAACAAAGTCATCCTTCATAACATTTCAAGACTCAGCTCCATCAAGCAATAAGACGAAACCGTCCAGAGAAGGTCTTACGGGAAGATCTTACGTAGTGCCACGTATCTGCATGACAATATTCGGCCCCATGTTGCCAAAGTAGTGAAATAAAATCTACAACGAAAAAATGGGCGATATTGGCGCAACCAACCTATAGTCCCGATTTATCACCATGCAATTTTCACATCTTTGACCCTCTGAAAAAGGCGTTACAAGTAATCGTTTTCAGTCGAACGAAGAACTACTGCTACTCAATAATTCCTTGAGCAACAGCCACAAGCATTTTTTAAGCATGGTATACATCGGTTGGTAGTGGTAATTTATTTGTGGATATATTTGATAATGAATTTTTTTCTGGGCCAGTGAATTCCTCGTATGTGCATTCACATTACAATATTATTTTTTTAATTGTGGCTTGGGGTATTTACTAGAATTATAGAATGGAAATTCTATCATTCTCCATTTAACACCTTTATGTTTCTCTTATTTCTATCTCCTTTATATGATGAAAAAAAACTCTTAAAGTATACAACTCGCGAGTTTGTAATAGCTCTTCTCTCACTTTTAGTCTTCATCTTCCTTTACGTGTACCTTTATGTATCATTTCCCCCTTTATCTTTTCTTTTCTTTATGTATATTTCTATCTACCAGTTTCCATGTTTTTATTGGTCTTCCCATCCCCTTTCTTCCTCTTCCTAACTTACCATTACATTCTGATGTTTCTTTTTGTGTATTTGACTTTTACGCTTTAAAAAACGATCAAATGACAATTAAAACATTATGCATAACAATATGGCTTTTCATCGATTGTCATTTGTTTTGAGCTCCTGTCATGTGTCGTATAATTCGTAATATATTAATATTATACACATATTATACAATATATGACAGAAAATTCCTATTAGATAAACTCACCGTATGCCGATTTTAATCTTGCAGCGTGGTTACTGGAAAACGTTTCTAAAAGAATATCTGCAATGGAAGATACGACAGGAGATTCTCTCTGTCTTTGTCTAAGTCTCGCTAAGAATCCTAAATGTAATTCAGTCAGGTCGATAAGTCTTGGAAACATCCTCTCCAAATTCGGCCCCAATTGGAAGTACTTATGTAATCCTTCTACAAAAATCTAAAAACAAACATTGACAATTATATATTAATAAAATTTATGTAAACATAAACTAATTAAAAGGAAGTAAAGTTGGACATTCACGGTTATGCCATCGCCTCAAATGGCATGATATACAGCCAAATTTTGATCGTCAGTGTTGAATCATGATTGGTTTTTTGCGTGATGCCAAAATCTGGATTTCCATTGCTAAGAATAATGCTAATATTATGCTAAGAATTGCTTTACATGTCTCTAGTATTATGACTGCCAAAAGTTGCTAAAATATTACGGTTGGAAACTTGAGTTCCTCGTAAGTCATCACTTGGCTCCAAAGACAATTCGTTTAATAAGTTCACATGCATGAAGGTCCTCCTTTTTCTCAACCACTCTTTGCACCATTTCTTCGTTTCTTTTTTACATGATGACAAACAGATGCCGCAAAAGGTTCCTTTTTCGAATCCAACATTGTGCGTCTTCACTGAACCACGTCAAATACGAAATGATAACCAATTTGGAGTGATCGTGCGTGGGCTATGATTTTGGCGTCCATCCATTTGACTGAAGCCGTTTGGCTTGGTTCCAAATGGATTGACCGTGAACGCCCAGCTTAATACATCTCATAAAAAAGTAAAGTCCGTGTAACCTTCTAGCTTAGGTCTAGTATTAGGGTTTTTAAGTCGAGAAAGCGCTCCTATAACTTAACGCCCACTTACGTAGCCGGGACCGACGGCTTTACGTGCCCTCCGAAGCACGGTGGCGGCTCAGTTACATAAGAAATTAAAACAATTTTTAGTATCAGTGCCAGGAATCTAACTTGGGCTCACCAGCTTGTTAAGCCCGTAACATAGTCGCTGCACTACGGCAGTCATACATTTTCCCCCTTATTTTGACTTTAATATCGAACAGTAGCCGAGTACATACTTCAAATACAAAAAGAGCATAATACTAGAGTCATTCGTAAAATAAGATTCTCTACCGTAGAGAAAGAGTGCGACGTGCTGGGAAAAAACTGGCAACACTGCCTTACACATCAACTCCCCCATCATTCTCGCCACGCTGCATTGCTCAGTATCGGCCTAGCAGCCTTCGAAGGTGGAGGTCACGGTCGCTGTGACCGCCAAAGTGGAATTCATGCTGTGACACCGTGACCACCATCTTCAAAGACTGCTAGGCCGACACTGAGCAATGCAGCGAGGTGAAAGTGGAGGAATGGGAGAGAGGGTGAGTTGATATGTAAGGAAGTGTTGCAAGATTTCTCCTAGCACGTCTCACTTTTTCTCATCGGCATAGGGAGTCTTATTTTAAGAACGACTCCAGTATAACATGCGTAATACCAGGATCAACTGAAGATAATCAAATAGACCATATTTTAATTTCAAAAAAGTAGAGAACATTCCAAGATGTCAGGTCGTATCGAGGTGCAAATCCTGATTCTAGCTACTTAATAGTAATAGGAAATATGGAAATGAAAATAATTATTAAAGATACAAAGAAATACACTAACAGAAAAAAATTCAATGCAGGAATACTAGATTTCGTCATTATTAATAAAAACTATTTTAAAGAGTTGGAAGCAAATTTAAAAATTTCAAACCATAATAATATAGAAGATAAGTCGCAAAAAATAAAGAACACATTTTGATAGCAGCAAAAAAATAGGATATAAAGAGATAAAAGGAAAAAAATAATGGTACGACGAAGACTGTATCTTGGGCATGTTGTGAGAAATGAATAGAGATATTGCTTGTTGCAACTCTTTCTTCAGCGCAAGGTATTTGGAAAGCGAGGACCATAGAGATGAATATCCTGGCTTCAAAACCTGAGAAAGTAGTTCAATACGTCTACAACCGGACTATTCCGGAAAGCTGTAAGCAAAGTTAGGATGACCATGCTGATGGCCAACATCCGAAACGGATAGGCACCGTAAGAAGAGAAGAACTCCTAAATAAGTTAGTGCGCCTCGTATGTTGTTTTTATCTACTCCCTACCTTTCATAGAAACTATATTGAAAGATTTACCAAACGTTTAAATTCCAAAACATTTACTAGTGTAGTGATTAGAATAAACCCATTATTACGCTCCACAAAACATCTGGTCCTTCGAGCCGGATTATGAATTACTCTGTCAGTACATTAATTACCCTGTCACACAATATTTGAATAATCACGTTTGTGTAAAAATCAAGCGGACCAATTATAACTTGCTTACCTTCTGCATGACTAAAAGTGTCATACAATGATGCTTTTCGGTTAAAATAAATTCATAAACATGCTCTTGTCGTTTAACTTCTTTCTCTTTTAATTTCCTCGATATATCTTTACCGACGTACGGCGACCACGAATCCGGCTCGGCTTCGTGCAATCCCAAGGTAAAATCTGAACACAAATCAGCTGCCGTCAGTGGAGAGTCTGACAGAAACTCCAAGGGGATAATTGGGACATCGTCGGGATAGCTGCAAATATATAATAAGGCTTTAATATTATAACAGATATTAGGTTCAATAGTTCAATACAATAGCTTCATAAACAGTCCTTTTATATGGCATCGACAAATGTAGGATCAAACTGAAGTGACCAAAAAAAAACCAAAATTGACCAAAAAAGAACTGACCAAACTGAACTGAACAAAGACGACCTAAGCGAGCCACCAATCATAGTGGAATGAAATGGAACAGAAATTATAAATCTCTGTAGATTAACATGGAAAATGTAGTATTACTAAAAGTAGTTTCACAGCTGTGATTTCTGTCATCAAATTTATGATAACGAATATTTGATGCTCCTCCACGAAATCGAGAAATTGGTTACATCTTGCACCTCTTTTTGATTACATGGTTCGCAAAAAATCAAAACTCTATATGCTTGTTTCGTTTTACCATTTTTCTTCTAAAAATAGTTAGCACTAAACTTTTCTATTAACTAAGTATTCTGTTTAATCATCATTTTTTAATTTAAATTTTCGGTTCTATTCTCATTTATTCTTTGTATACCCCCGTATATGTATCCCCTATGATAGCATTCATATACTTTCAGTAACTATTAAATTATTCGTATGTTGGCAATTCCGACTTCTGTCTATAAATTTTCACTTCAAAAAATGGAAGGAGGGGATATCGTTCATCTATTTAAAATGGAATTTTTGAACATAAACCCATTTTTTACCTTTATTGGATTTTTTTATATTATCTTGGACATTGTCTTGTCCTCAAGGGACACTTCCAACTGCCTACATCATGTGGACACTTCTCTCCTGCGGAGAGAAGCATTCGGCTCTAAGTATCTCTGTCCCTGGCTGCTCTCCTCCAATTATCCATCCTTAATATCTCTTTAGCATCGGTTCTCACTTCTCCCATCTTCTCACTTCTCTCATCTATCCACTTCTCCTTGGTCTTCCTACTGGCCGACGTCCTACCATAGTTCCGCTAATCGTTCTACTAGGTGTTCGGTCACGATTCATTCTTATAAGGTGACCTGCCCAGCGCAATATTTGTATTTTTGCATTTTGCTATAATAGAGTATACTTTGTAATATTGGTACATATAACTCGTGGTTGAACCTTATTCTCCATAAACCATTGTCGCAAATGGGTCCCATTATCCTCCTTAATATCTTTTTTCAAAAATATTAACAAGGTTTATTGTCTTTTCTGTCATGACCCATGTTTCTAAGCCATATGTTGCTATTGGTCGTATGATGGTTTTATGTATTTTAAACTTTACTTTCCTATGGTTATCTTTGGATCCAAACACCTGCGACAGAGAGAAGTATGCTTTGTTAGCAAGCATTATCCGTTTCTGTATTTCTTCCTCCTAGCTGCCATCCTCAGTTATCTGTTCACCCAAGCCCAAGTATGTGAGCTGTTTTACTACTTCAATGTTAGCGTCGTTTATTGTCAAATTCTGTACGTTTCGTTGTTTCCTTGTTTGCATTAGGGCTTTAGTTTTATCTACATTGATGGCTAGCCCTATTTCTTTCGCTTTCTTCAAGCTCCACATAAAGTTTTGTGATGTCTCTTGCGGTTCTTCCTATCAAGTTTACATCATCTGCGTATCCTACGATCTGCTTAGACTTGTTAAACAATATTTTTTGGGTTTACGGACATTTTTCTTATGACATAATCCATACATTCTTTTTTTAAGCTAAAGCTACAAATAAAAACCAGTGTGTACTTCCGGTGCTCACTTATGCAGATAAAACACTGACATTGACTAAAGCATCAATAAGAAAATTACAAGTAGCACAACGAAAAATGGAAAGGTCCATGCTTGGCCTAAATTTGAGAGACAAAATACGAAATAATGAGTTACAGCGAAGATCTGGAGTGAAAGACATCATAAAACGCATTACGAAGTTGAAGTGGAAATGGTCAGGACACGTCGCAAGACAGAGAGACAACAGATGGACAAGGAAGATATTAGAGTGGCGGCCAAGGGGAGATAAGCGAAGTCGTGGAAGACCACCTACCAAATGGACCGACGACAATAAAAGAATAGCGACAAACTGGATTGCAGCTGCGCAGGACAGAGACGAGTGGAGACATTTTGAGGAGGCCTATGTCCGACAGTGGACAAATTTGGCTACCCATCTCCCTGTTATAGCAATTTAGTTATCTGGAAGGGATCTCTCAATCGATTTTGAACTCTTACTTGCGTTTCTGTGTGAGTCATGGTGGCTTGAACTAACTTTACCAATTTCCTTGCTATACCAACTGCTTGCATAATTACATATATTTTATCTCTCTATGTATGTTATCATAGGCTTGTCGAAAATCTACAAAGATTTGGTAGATATCTAAGTCTTGCTCCCAGGTTTTAGCTAATATTTGTTTTACGTCGAATAGCTGGTCAATAGTAGACCTATGGTGGTTCCTGTTTACCTGAACCATCTCAGATGATTGAGGGGTGGTTACCCCCTACCATAAGGGTTGATGAAGTAACACTACTCACTGTAAATTCATTTATTTGTACGTTGAAGTAACTACGGTAAAGAGCTGGCGGTATAATATTTATTCGCTATGATGTTTACCCGTTGGGATCTCAAATACCAATGAATAATCTTTACGCAATGAAATTAGAACTAAGAATGTGGATTCCCCTGTTTAATGTTTTTGTATATATAAAAGTGAGAGTGTTTGTATTAGAAATGCTGTGTCGACTTGATTATAAATAAAGGATAATATTTGCTATTGCAAGCTGACCTTGTATCGAAAACTGATACACTGATGTGGTAATATGGGTCAATCATGTTTATTATAAACAAACGTATTTGTTTTACAAAGGACATTTAAATATTAAAAGAATTTGTCTTGTACTTAATAAGATGATTACTAAGAGATGCAGTGTATCCCAATACAGACCGTCCTGGTCTGAATCCGGCCTGGCATCTCCCTAGTATTTGTTCTGTGAAGTGACTATGTCTTCGGTTTATGATCCACCTTATAATTCACACAGAGTAAGGATGTCTCTATAGTTTTTGTAGCTGATTTTGTCACCCTTCTTATGGATTGGACACACAATTGCTTTTTCCCAAAGTCCTGGAATTTCTTCTTTGTTCTACACGTCTGCTCCATCAGTGTGTGCCCTCCAATTTTAAACATTTCAGCTGGTATGTTGTCAATTCCTGGCTATACTCCAGGGAAATAAGGAAAAATATACCATGTTCGGGACACTTGAGCAGCCAGGTTGCAAATGGGTTTTTTGGGTACTATATACCTAATACATTATACATACAAAAATGCCCGTCACAGGTCGGACGAGAAATTTAGTTATTAACAAATAAGTGTCAAAAATGGCAGTTTTTTCGTTTAAATCGCTACGGGTAAAAATAGGGTAATTAAATATCTTATTTATACTGTTATTCTCGTAGTAGCTGAGCCAAGGTTTAAAATGGAAGTTTTTGAATTTGGTTTAGATCATTTGTTGCTTCAGAAATTGCAAAATAAAAATAAAATTTCGAAAATAAAAAAATTGCTATAACTTTTATAAAAATGACCTTAAGACCTTCATATTGTACGAAAAGTTGAGACAAACAGTTCGTATAATGCACAAAATTTTTTAAGACGATTCGTCAATTAGTTTAAATTTTATTCAATTTGTTTATCCCAATGAGCTTTTTTTTCGCAATATTATTGTTCAGAAAATAGTAATGTAATGGCAATTTTGTGAAAACTACATGAAAGAAGAAAAGTTATGATTTCAAAGCATTTAAAAAAAATCATTAAAAAGTCATTTTTATTATTCCGAAAACATTTTACTAAAGTAGGGTCATTTTTAGTTCATAAACAATTTGAATAACTTTGTTAATATTGACTGTAGATTAAAACTACTTTGGGATTTGAAAAGCTGGTATTTTTGTACGAATTTTCAAAAAAACACTTTTTGCCTAAGTTAATTACAGTCAAAGTTAGCCACTTTTTCTATTTAATTGACAGCTACTTTATTTATAACAATTAAGCAACCCAACTAGCGCCATTTCGAAGTTGAAGATATATAATTTTTGTGTAAAAGTTTGAGTAAACTTTAAACTTCAACAGAGTTGTTAATAAAGCTTTAAAAATAACGTTCTAACGAAATCGATTTGTGGTCGGTGGAAATGAATTATTAAAATCCGTGCACTCAAAAAATGAAACTGATTCTTCAAAAATGTGCTGCGATTAATATCTCCAGAGCTTGTTGATGGATTTTGATCATAATTTTTTTAAATTGTATGTACTCGTAGTCTTGTAGAGTACGTTATGTACGTAAATCCCCACCTAACATTTCAAAATGTTAGGAGGAGTTCCCCTTATCACTCAGGGATATGAAAAATAGATTAAAACCGATTCTAAGATCTACCGAATATACGTATATAATTTCATAAAAATCGGTCAAGCGGTCTCGGAGGAGTATGACAACTAACACTGTGACAGGAGAATTTTATAGATGTAAATATATAGATGGGTATTAACAAATAGGGGTTGGTGATAAAAAAATGTAAATTAAGGGTTGTATGTATTTTTTATTCCTACGTCATATAAAATTAAGATAGATAATTTTGTCCAAAAAAATAAAAAAAAATGTCAGGGGAGCAACCCCCCTTATAACTTATGGGTATGAAAAATAGATTAAAACCTATTCTCAGTCCCATAGGATATACTTGTAAAATTTTATAAAAATCGGCCAAGCCGTTTCGGAGTAGTATGGTAACTAACACTGTTACAGGAGAATTTTATGTATATTGAAGTACATAACTGTGACTTAAATAATAAAAATGGCTAACTTTGACCGTAATTAACATAGGCGAAAAGTTTTTTTTTGAAAATTTGTGTAAAAATACCAGCTTTTGAAATTCCAAGGTAAATTTACTCTACAGTCAATATTAACAAAGCTATTCAAATTGTTTTCAAGCCAAAAATGACTCTACTTTAGTAAAATGTTTTCGTAGTGACAAAAATTACTTTTTAATGATTTTCTTCAATAATTTGAAAACAAGACTATTGTTCTTTCATGTGGTTTTCACAGAATTTCTATATAATTATTATTTTCTGAACAATAACATTACAAAAAAAAGCTCTTTGGGATAAACAAATTGAATAAAATTTAAACTAATTGACGAATCGTCTTATAATTTTTTGTGCAGTATATGGACTCTTTGACTCAACTTTTTGTAAAAAATAAAAGTCGTATGGTCACTTTCGCGAAATTTATAGCAAATTTTTTATTTTCGAAATTTTAGTTTTATTTTGCAATTTTCGAAGCAACAAATGATCGGACCAAAATTAAAAAACTGCCGTTTTAAACATTGGCTCATCTACTAAAAGAAGAATATTACAAATAAGATATTTAATTATCCCATTTTTACCTGTAGCGATTTAAACGAAAAAACTGCTATTTTTGACCCTTATTTGTTAATAACTAAAATTCTCGTCCGAACTGTGACGGGCATTTTTGTATGTATAATGTATTAGATATGTAGTACCCAAAAAACCCATTTGCAACCTGGCTGCTCAAGTGTCCCGACAAAAACCTTATTTCCCTGGAGTACTAGTATGCGGGTTTGTTAATTCGTTATTCTGGCTCTAATCTTCTGTTATCTCGATATCAGCTACTGCATGGGCTGTTTATTTGTACTTGCTCTGTTAGCCCCTTGAAATAGTTTTTCCAACCTACTTTTAGTGCTGCGTCGTCACAGATAATTTGTCCTTCGCTATTTCTCTAAAGGTTGGTGTGTGGTTTATACCCCTCTCTGCGTTGTTTCAGGAATGTATATGCTCCTCTATGTATTTGGTCATTTTCGTATCTCATGGTGTACACATTATGGGCATAATAAATAGATGTAGCGAGCCTACAACCCTTCTTATCAACATCCACACGTACACACGTAACGAGGTGGCTGAGTGGTTAAGGCGTTGGACTGCTAATCCAATTTTTCATATGCTACATTCAGTTGTCCTCTAGAAAACCATACTCAACTTTCTTACAGAAGAAATAGTATAATTGCCTAAGTATAATTTCACTAATGTTGTTTTGAAGCTACTTTCTTGTGGCATTTTTGAAATTAACTATTTTTAATGAGAAATAAGCCACAATTTTACTAAAAAAATGATTTTATTAACGTTTCCGACGTCCAAATCGGATGCCGTTGTCAAAATACAAAAAATATTTATATTAAACAAAAATGTTGTTGCTTAGTAAAAAATTCTTCTAATAATTTATTTAATCTGACTCATTTATATCGGCAATTCAGACATAGTAGAAGACTTTAAAATGATATTGCTAATATTTATGAGTTGCGTTCCTGGGACGACTTGTACTGAAAGATAGTTCATTCGATTACATGAAATCAACCCCAATTCAAGAATATCCGTCACAAAAAAATCATAGCATGTGATCTGTCTTTAAAAAGACAACCACATGCAACGGTGACAGTAAAATTCTCGCGTTAGAGATTCCATAGTAAATCACGAGGAAAAACCAGGAAAAAACCTCATGATGATTTTATTACCGAAACGTTAATTTTAGTAGTTTTTTAGTAAAATTGTGGCTTATTTCCCATTAAAAATAGTTAATCATAATTTCATATTATTGCTTTGTGTTATTATTAAAGTTACTCGTTTCAATGATCGAGCTGATAGCTTCACTGTTATATATTGGTTGCTGTATTGTTATAATTTAATGACTCATACAAATACCACATTTTCGAACGAACCTAACAACTTTGGAAGCTGTAATCAACAAAAAATTTCCAAGCCAATTCTTAATAATTTGTAGTGCTAAATAAAGCATTCGAATGTGATTTAAAACAACTTACCTGGCAGCATCATGTTGGCCATGCGAACCACTGTCTTTGTCATCGTACAGTATCTGGCTGAAAGGCAAAACGAACATTACCATAAAAAAGATCAAGGCATACCATAACAACTGGCCTAAACAAGCCTAGGCCTAACTAAATATTAAAATAAAACAAAAAACAAACGAAAACATGTCACAAATGTGATACCTAGACACTGTATGTGGTGGATGTAGTGAGTTTATAGACGAATAATAGTTTTGACAGAAATGATAAAAAACAATCAAATTTAAATATTAAATTAATATGAAGCAAGGTAAATAAAGCCAAAAATTAAACAGTACCTAGATATTTGAAATCGAAACCATATAAAAACTTCATTTATAGAATCAATAATCATTTATAGAATTCAACAAAAAGATTTTTAATTGAATTCTACATACTTTTTATATTTTAATTGAATTATATATTTTTGTATTAAGGTTTTTATAATTATTATAATTTTATAAATTACGTGTGTACTCTTTTGTGTCTTCTCAAATAATGTTTTTAATGTAACCTCATTTTTCTTTGAAAAGTTACCTTTTTAAGTTATATAGTACATAGTGTTATATTTTTGTTAAGACTCGCTTAAAAATTTAGCCACATTAGTAAATTACGACAGTGGAAAAAACAAGACGACTAGAAGAGGAGACAGGAACAGTTAAGAATTTACACAGACGACATAGTGGCAGATGACAGACAAGAAGAATTGACAGACGAAAAAAGATAGCTAAGAAATGACAGGCCATAGACTGTAATGAAGACAACGACCAAGATTTCCAGATAGAATATCTAAAATCCTATCTATAAAATATATAAATATCTAGAAATCTTGGACAATTGCATCATAAAGACGATTTAACAAATACGAAGTGGCAGAAGACACCATAAACGAAGACGATTCTATTGGAGGAAGTGGCAAATGACATTTGCTATTTTTAGTCCACGACAATAAAATAATACAGTCGCCATTTTTATTGAACGATTATAATTTTATCGTCGCTACTGCGCATGCGGAGAGGATGTGGTTTACAATGCTCTAGATGTTAAACATTTCCCCACGCTCAACCGGCTCAACTTATGTTCAGAAAATATTATTTTTCTGAGCTAGGCTAACAAAAATTTAAAGTAGTAAGGTAAACTAAATTTTAAAATTTCTTTCCATAAAGGCATCTACAAAATTCACCTTCTATACCTTCTGAGAGCTGTAAGAGCCTGTCGTGGTGGAGGTATCTTCATGCTTGTCATGATTGCTAATTCTGTGACGTAAATGAGCGAATGTAAGCTAAGAATGGGCTAACGCCTGATGTCTATCTAATAGTATGGGATTGTGTGGTTGCCCTAAATAAACTAGAAGATCATAACAAGTTTACCATAGCCAGTTTATCGTGGCACAAGGGTCAGAAGGGCAATGAAACAGCAGATTGCCAAATTGCCAAACAAGACTCATCAATGCCATTTGTTAGACCGGAAAGCAGTAACAAAAACCGTTACAAGAAATCAGTAGTCAAAGGCAGTTACAAATTTCTGGAATTGTGGAGAAATTCGCCAGGTTAAATATAGGCGAAACAGTTTATTACAGGATATTCGTAAAAATTTAGGACAGACCTAATAAGAAAATACAGGAAAACAGTCAAAGCCATAGTAGGTCTGCTAACAGGGCACTATAAGCTGAATAAGCAGTTGAAGGTGATGGGATTGACAGATGATGACCTATGCAGATTCTGTCAACTAGAAGAAGAAAGAGCAGAGCACATTTTATTTGTGTGACAGCCTGGACAGGGCTGTCACAAAAACCAAAAAATATTGTAAAATCTTATAAACTCGCTAGACCATCTACAAAAATATGGTCACCTACACAAAAGAATGGACTGCTTCTAATCTTCTAACAAAAAATTCTAATAATATACAGGGTGAGTCATGAGGAACTGTACATACTCCTACCTCGTATAGAGGCCCCTATGGGGAATAACAAATGACCATTAAAAAGTGTCTGCTCCCATTGTTTAATAATATACTGGGCGAGTTTCGCATTTTGACAGAAACTTTTATTCGTCATAATTTTTGAACGGTCAGATCGATGTGTCTCTTATTTTGGTCAATCGTTACACTATTACCACCTAATCAACTGATTTATTCAAACTAGAAAAAAAATCAGGTCCGGCTTTAAAAAAAATTAGTTCGCTTGGGTCATAGAAAAAATTTCAACCTGTATACGCTTTTTGAAAACTATAATATGAATTTTACAAATTAGACAAATAGGCAATTAAAATGACATATTTATTTTTTCCCCACACGATTACTTAATTTTTTATAAAAAAATCAAATTTGAGTATGAATTAAGAGTTTGGTAAAGTGAACCATAGATTAAAAAAAAATAACTTTTATTACAAAAATTAATGTTTTTGGAACAAATATTTAATTTATGTTACCACCAATCAACTGATTTATACAAACTAGAAAAAAATCAGGCCCGGATTTAAAAAATTAGTTCGCTTTGGTCTTAGTAAAAATTTCACCCTGTATACGCTTTTTGAAAACTCTAATATGAATTTTACAAATTAGACAAATAGGCAATTAAAATGGCATATTTATTTTTTCCCCACATGATTACTTAATTTTTTATATAAAAAAACAAATTTTACACTGAAAAATTAAAAGTTTGGTAAAGTGAACCATAGATTTTATATATATTTTAAATATTTAACTTATATTACCACCCAATCAACTGATTTATACAAACTAGAAAAAAATCAGGCCCGGATTTAAAAAATTATTTCGTTTTGGTCTCAGAAAAAATTTCACCGTGTATACTCTTTCTGAAAACTCTAATATGAATTTTACAATTTAGACAGATAGGCAATTAAAATGGCATATTTATTTTTTTCTCCACACTATTACTTAATTTTTTATTAAAAAATCAATTTGTCAAAATCGGAATTTTAACCTAAAACTGAAAAAAAAAAAATGAAATCATGGTTTAACTCGCTACAACTCTGTTCCATTTTAATATTTTTTTCTGAAATTTTACAGCACATATCTCTTACCATTGTGAATATGAAAATTGTTGTAGACTTTGCGTCTTCTTCTCATAAAAGTTATGAATTTTTAAAAATAAAAGGTGCAGATTCGTGAATTGCAAAGTTAAATCGCAAAAATTAAGTGAAAAAATTTAAGATTTATCTATTTGATCACGTCTATGTTAAACTATAGAGTCCAACGAGAAGTGTTATGGGTTTTAGATCTAGACGTGGTATAGAAAAAAAAATGGTGAGGCTTTTAATTTTGAGAAAAACGTTGTTTAATTTTTTTTATTTTTATGGCAAAATTCCGATTTTGACAAATTTGATTTTTTAATAAAAAATTAAGTAACCGTGTGGAGAAAAAATAAGTACGCCATTTTAATTGCCTATTTGTCTCATTTGTAAAATTCATACTAGAGTTTTCAAAAAGCGTATACAGGGTGAAATTTTTTCTAAGACCAAAACGAACTAATTTTCTAAATCCGGGCCTGATTTTTTTCTAGTTTGAATATATCAGTTGATTGGGTGGTAACATAAATTAAATATTTGTTCAAAAAAAAATTAATTTTTGTAATAAAAGTTAATTTTCTTAAATCTGGTTTCTAGTAAATATTGTTCACTTTACCAAATTATTAATTATTCATGGTCAAATTTGATTTTTTTATAAAAAATTAAGTAATCGTGTGGGGAAAAAATAAATATGCCATTTTAATTGCCTATTTGTCTAATTTGTAAAATTCATATTTGAGTTTTCAAGAAGCGTATACAGGGTGAAATTTTTTTTAAGAACGAAACGAACAAATTTTTTAAATCCGGGCCTGATTTTTTTCTAGTTTGTATAAATCAGTTAATTGGGTGGTAACATAAGTTAAATAGTTGTTCAAAAAAATTAATTTTTGTAATAAAAGTTATTTTTTTTTAATCTATGGTTCACTTTACCAAACTTTTAATTCATACTCAAATTTGATTTTTTTATAAAAAATAAAGTAATCGTGTGGGGAAAAAATAAATATGTCATTTTAATTGCCTATTTGTCTAATTTGTAAAATTCATATTATAGTTTTCAAAAAGCGTATACAGGGTGAAATTTTTTCTAAGACCCAAACGAACTATTTTTTTAAAGCCGGACCTGATTTTTTTTCTAGTTTGAATAAATCAGTTGATTAGGTGGTAATAGTGTAACGATTGACCAAAATAAGAGACACATCGATCTGACCGTTCAAAAATTATGACGAATACAAATTTCTGTCAAAATGCGAAACTCGCCCTGTATATTATTAAACAATGGGAGCAGACACTTTTTAATGGTCATTTGTTATTCCCCATATTGGCCTCTATACGAGGTAGGAGTATGTACAGTTCCTCATGACTCACCCTGTATGAAATAATGGGAAATAATCTTCTGTCTTGACTAGGACTGTTTAATGCTCAGTTAATGTGCTGTATTAATGTTTCACAAATTTTCAATAGACTTTTTTAAATTTTGAAAATTATTTAGTATAAGTAAAAAAACAGGAATCTTTCCTGCGATTTAATTAACTTTATACTCTGTGATTATTTTTAAATTTCTGTCAAACTATATCATGTATAAACCAAACCAAATTTTACTTGCGTTGAATAGAGGAAGAATAGAAAAAAGTCATGCCTGAAAGCGAAGTAGCGTATGAAGCAATTGCAAAAAACTGAATAACCTATAAAATAAAATCAGTCAGTTAATCAATCAAAAAATTTACCGCAAAAAAAGAACAGCTAATAGACTAGATTGTTTAGAAGTTTGCCTATGCTCAGATATAGCCTACGATGATTTGTGTTAGTTGAATTTGTCAAATAAAGAATTTGTCAAATAAAGAATTTGTCAAATTTACTTTTTATTATATATTTTATATTTATTGTATATTATATTATTTTAAATTTATTTGATTTTACTATATTATTAATAATTTAATATTTCTTATGGTAGGTATGTTTAATTATTATTTCTTATTATAATATAACAGGGTGATTAACTTTTGTGATAAGGAATAGATGGAATGTGACTGCATATTGTAGAGTCCTTTTCGTCTCCTTTATTGGAAGTCCTCTTGCCTTATAAATTATTGTAGAAGGGAGAGATTAAACGATGAAAACATTTTAAACATAAACATAACATATGTAACATAAAATGATACTAACTTAAAACTTATGAATTCTAAGATGTAGACGTAGACGTATTAAGGCTGTTTTATCGGTGCACCAAAACCTAGGGACAGTGTTTTCTCTGTTATTTACCGACAGAATGTCTCGAAATTTGGACACGTTGTTCGAAATTATGTTGCCTTTAAAATGATGGTTTTACTTTTTTTATTTTTTTGAAAATTCTGTTGAAAAATTAGATTATAATGTTTAACGTTCTATTATAACCAAACTTTTTACTCCCATCACTTGAAAGAGTTTTTTTTTCTGTAATCGTTGATTTTTTTTTCACCTTTCTGTGTCCAGTAATAATCGAGAAAAGCGTGTTCCAACTTTGAAGAAAATTTGCTAAAAATATTGAAATCTAATAATGAAACGAGTTACGCAGCATTGGCGCTTAGTTTCATCGTTATCGCCTTCGTGACGACAAATCTCATGAACGTACGGTCAGTCGGTCAGTTCGCTTGAATTATTAGAATCCATTTCCAGTTATTCATTCTTGTATTTTCTTCATCAACTTGCTTAGTGTTTACAGTTTACAGTATTCTTAGTTATTTTGAAAACATTAAACTTATTTAGTTTACGGGTATTTTAAATACATAATATATTATTAGTTTAGTGGTATAAGTTACAAGTTCTTTAGTTTACGCGTATTTTTAAGTATTACATTAGTTTAGGGATATAGGTTGACAAGATAAGAAATGAGTCCCAGGGTGTTTTAAAATAAGACAGAAAATTATACTACTATCCACGATTTGTGTTTTATTCATCAATTGGATACTTTTTTTATGTAACTGCAACCTATAAATATATTAAAATAATGTATATGTTACCGGCCAAACCCGATTTCGGGACAAACTAGTTTGGCCTAGGCCAAACTACTTTGTCCTAACCGCCTAGGATAAACTAGTATGACCTAGGTCAAACTAGTTTATCATATCACGCGTAGGCTAAACTAGTTTATCCTGATATAAATAAGCACACTTCAGGCCAAACTAGTTTAGCCTAGGCCAAACTAGTTTATCCTGATATAATAAAGATTCACACTTCAGGATAAACTAGTACGGCCTTCTTCTTATTCTTCTTCTAGTGCCTATCCGTTTCGGATATTGGCGATCATCATGGCAATCTCTACTTTTCTCACTGCTGCTCTGAAAAGACTTTTAGTGGTTGTGTTGAACCACGTACGTAGATTTTTCAGCAAGGTGTTAAATGAAAGCTTATAATCCAAGGATGGTACTAAAAGTTAGGAATTTGACCTAGGCTGTCTGTCTGTCGGTCTGCCCGACCGCGAATATAACTGCTCCGTCACTATACCAGGTAGAATGACAAATGAGGTGTCAAATGAAAGCTTATAATCCAAGGATGGTACTAAAAGTGACAAAATTGACCTATGCTGTCTGTCTGTCGGTCCGTCCGACCGCGAATATAACTGCTCTGTCACTATACCAGGTAGAATGAAAAATGAGGTGTCAAATAAAAGCTTATAATCCAAGAATGTTACTAAAGCCCAAACTAGTTTGGCCTGAAGTGAGCGTCTAGAACCGGAAGTCCTAGAACAAAGGACCCCGCAGAAACTTTATGGGAAATGGCTCTCTGTCAAATGCTCTGAAACTTAGGATTGTGGTAATTTTTGATGTGTAGAACAAAAGACTCCATGGACGCGTAGCTCCAAAAAATCATAGTTCTAAGATATAAGCCTCTGAAGATATAGGTATAGAGAGGACGTTTGAGTTGGAATAAATTCATTTTCTCGAGAATGGGCGACTCTGGAGATAAATTACGAATCAGGTCAATTTTTATTTTTAAATTATAATTTTTGGCATATATATCATACTAGTGACGTCATCCATCTGGGCGTGATGACGCAATCGATGATATTTTTAAATAGGAATAGGGGTCGTGTGATAGTTCATTTGAAAGGCTATTTAATTCTCTATTCACTAATATAAACATCAACATAATAATTTATACAGGGTGCCCAATTTTTTTTAATTAAATTAATTGAGACAAAAAGAAGAATGTATATAATTTATTTAATTCGAAATACATTTTACTGCTGTCAGAAAACAGAAAAAAATGTTTATTTGATAAATAAATATTGTTTTTTGCTTAAATTCAATATTGAAGCTGCCACCCACCTACCTCTTAGCAGTTTGGACATTTAATTTAAGCGAAAGGCAATGTTTATTTTTCAAATTAACATTTTTTTCTGTTTTCTGACAGCAGTAAAATGTATTTCGAAATAAATAAATTATATACATTCTTCTTTTTGTCTCAACTAATTTAATTAAAAAAAAGTTTTGGCCACCCTGTATAAATAATTATGTTAATGTTTACATTAGTGAATAGAGAATTAAATTACCTTTCAAATGAGCTATCACACGACCCCTATTCCTATTTAAAAAAATCACCGATTGCGTCATCACGCCCAGATAGATGACGTCACTAGTATGATATATACGCCAAAAAATTATTATTTAAAAATAAAAATCGAGCTGATTCGTAATTTATCTCCAGAGTCTCCCATTCTCGAGAAAATGAATTTATTTCAACTCAAACGTCCTCACTGTACCTATAACTTCAGAGGCTTATATCTCAGAACTATAATTTTTTGGAGCTACGCGCCCATGAAGTCTTTTGTTCTACATATCAAGGACTACCAGAATCCAAAGTATCAGAGCATTTGACAGAGGGCCATTTCCCATAAGGTTTCTGCGGGGTCCTTTCTCACCTTTAGTACCAGCCTTGGATTCCAAGCTTTCATTTGACACCTCATTTGTCATTATATCTGGTATATTGACGGAAGAATTACATTCGCGATCGGACGGAAAGACGGACAGACAGCCTCGCTAAGATTTCTCACCTTTAATAACATCTTCGGATTAAAAGCATTTATTTGACACCTCATTTTTCATTCTACCTGGTATAGTGACGGAGCAGTTATTTTCGCGGTCGGACGGACCGACGGACAGACAGCCTAGCTCAAATTTCTCACCTTTGGTACCATCCTTGGATTATAAGCTTTCATTTGACACCTTATTTGTCATTCTACCTAGTATAGTGACGGAGCAGTTATATTCGCGGTCGGACGGACCGACGGACAGACAGCCTAGGTCAAATTTCTCACTTTTAGTACCATCCTTGGATTATAAAGGACGTAATTTGGGAATTCCCCGCATGTAAAAGTCCTTACATGTTCGTCAAATTACTTTCGACTCAGCTAAATTAGTGTAGGCTAGGCCGTACTAGGCGAAGGATTTCCTGGCTGAAAAATCTACGTACGTGGTTCAACACAACCACTACAAATCTTTTCAGAGCAGCAGTGTGAAAAGTAGAGATTGCCATGATGGCCGCCAACATCCGAAACGGATAGGCACTACAAGAAGAAGAAGAAGGCCGTACTAGTTTATCCTGAAGTGTGAATCTTTATTATATCAGGATAAACTAGTTTGACCTAGGCCAAACTATGTGACAAAAATGTGATAATTCTTTTTAAAATATTATCCACGATAAAATCAATCTAACAAGGTATTCTCGACAAAACTAATTTGAATGGAGAATAATGCATTTTGTTGTCATTAAAATACTTGTCCGCCGGCGCCACTGAGTAAAGATCGAATTGTCGGTCGCACTCCCTACTTCCAATCAATTTCAAGTAGGGAGTCACGTGTGTGGTGACGTAAGCAGTCTACGAAAGTAAGTGATACGCCCACTTAACATTGCAATGTGCTTCAACTGATAAAACAGCCTTAAGTAGTTTTGAAAAAAAAAACACAACATTATTGATGGAATTTAAAGACAAAAATATCATAAATCAAATATTCAGTAATTCTCCTAAATGATTAATATGTATAATTATAAAGATTTGTGTTTTTACTACTATATATTATACTGTCTTAAAGGACACTAAACTTTAGCATGCTTATGAAGCATTATTTCTGAGATCATACATGCTAAATTAATAAAAGAATTAATTCTAACTTTTGTAGTGTTGTTAGTTGAAAGATTCTGTAGATTTTCAGTTAATTTGTATTTTGACAGGCAGATATTTAATTTGCACAAATGTTTAGTATACCCTTTTTAATACAAAAACACGCTTACGTCATTCTATATTTCTGACGTCAGAGCATTGCCAATACATTAGAATATGACTTTTCATCATGGCCATGTTTATTGTTCAGAGAGAAGCTAGGCATCATTACTTGTCAAAGATATTTCTCTTTGTTTTTGTTCAGTGTACGAATAATACAGTGATGAGCGTGCTAATAACCGGCAAAATATCGCAAAAGATGGAAAACATAATGCGCTGTGACATAGAATGAGGACCTATCGACAGGAATGTATAAATTTACATTACATTACATTACATAGTTTCTCACCTTTAGACGTTTGTGACAGGAGAATTTTATCAAATTTTAGAACTTAGAATTTTATAAAATTCTCCTGTCACAGTGACAGTTTTTGTCATACTCCGCCGATACGTCTAAAGGTGGGAAACTATGTAATATAATGTCAATTTATAAGTTCCTATCGCTAATTTTACACCTCTAATAGTTTTATCTCTTTTTGTTTTCATAATGTATTATGTTTTCCATATTTTGCGTTATTTTGCTGGCTATTAGCGCGCTTATCACTGTATATAATTCTTTATAATAATTAATAATGTCAATCAATTTTCATTACTTGCCGAAATATATTATTTAAAAACAATAATTATCATAGTGTATAATCAATAAAATATATCATTTAATATTTAAAGGCATTTAATGACAGATGCATGCACTAAATCGTATTTAATACGAATAAAATATTATAAAAAATAGATATAAATAAAAAATACTTTATTTCAAAAACTATTCTTTAGTATTTTTATATTGTTTAGTGGTAGGTTAGCTGCATTCTTTAAGATAAAGAAACTTTTATGTGGAAACAACATTACTTTGAATCTTAAAATTAGATTAGTGAGATGTTACGTGTTCTCTACTCTTTTGTACGGTGTCGAAGGTTGGACTTTAACAGATACTCTTCTCAAGAAATTGAAAGCCTTTGAAATTTGGGTATACCAAAGAATCCTACGAATAAGTTGGGTGGATAGAGTTCGTAACGAAGTTGTTTTGCACCGGATGGGAAAAGTCACGGAAGTCGTCAGAACAGTTAAAAATCAAAAACTTGAATATTTTGGCCATGTTATGCGACACCCAGAGAGATATAATATACTCCATTTAATAATACAAGGTAAGGTAGACGAAAGAAGAGGGCCAGGTCGAAGAAGAACGTCATGGCTTAAAAACCTGAGAAAATGGTATAACAGATCCTTTGCATCCCTTTTCCGAGCTACCGTTAACAAAATTGCTAATACGTTAGCCAACGTTCGATAATCGAGCACGACACATGAAGAAGGTAGGTTACGTTAACAATATAAATAATAATAAAGTAAAAATAATTTATATAAAAATTTCCAAAGCCTTTATTTTGTTATAAACAATCTCGTGTTATACCTGCAATATTTATCTCGTATTCAATTCTATTCAGTACATACATCTGTCATTTTAGCCTTAAAATATTAATTGATCTATTTTATCGATTATACACTATGATAATACTATTTCGGCCAGTAATGACATCATTACTGGCCGAAATAATTGACATCATTAATTAGAATAAATAATTATACATATACATATTACTTGTTCAGTAAACAAAAACAAAGAAATATATCTGACAAGTAATTATGCCTAATTTCTCACTCTACAATAAACATGGCTATGATGAAAAGTCATATTCTAATGTTTTGGCAATGCTCTGACGTCAGACATCTTGAATGACGTAAGCGTGTTTTTGTAGTAAAAAGGGTATATGTATATTCTTATTGGACAAACCAACTATCGGCAAATTTAGCTATAAATCCAGGAGCATAAGCCAGATTACTGAAGAATTTCAACAAATGATGTAATCGCTAAAAGTAAAGAGTTTAGAAATAGAAATGTGATATATCGGAAAACGGAAAACAGTAAAATGGTGGTAGTGAGGTAAGTCAAGAACTTACTTTACTCCAAGTTTAGTTGCGACCCTTCGCCAGGGGGAATAGCATAGTTGGCTCCTCCTAAAGGGAGGGGCAGGGAAGAGGCAACACATTAGCCACAAACCCAAATTTTTCAAACATTTACCGATATTGATTTGGTCTTTGTACAAATTATTTCGGTACATATAGATTTGAAGCATACCATCCCCAAACAAATTTAGTGCCAATCAATTGCTATCAATTTTTATTTATATTGTTCAATTTATTCGTTTTATTATTTCTATATGTTTAAATGCTCTTTTTAAAATCTTGCAAAGGTTTAGTAAGGTATAAAAATATAAAAATCCAATTTTCTTATTAAACTTTTTTAGAAAGTAACATTTGTTTAAACTCAATTATAAATCTTCTGACAGAAAAATGACAAGAAAAATTTTAGCAACAACAATGAAACGAAGATGTGACAATAACGTTTCATGGATTACGACGTACAATCTCACATACAGCTAATGCCAAAATTTCAGCAGAATCAGACTCGTCATTTTATTTTTACCGTGTGTGAAAGCGGGCGTGTCTTGGTATTTTACAAAAATGTCTTTCCTTTGATGGAGACCGCCAAATATTGGTTGAACGGGTTTCAACGTGGTCGGCACATCGGTTTTTTGATGAATCACGCCCAGGTGCTACAAAAACGAATATGGCGGAAGATAACGTGACAAAAATCTGTGATGTCGTATTGGAAGAACGCTGTTTGAAAGTGCGCGAGTTGGCGGAGTACTCTGTCTCAAAAACCGGCATTGGTTAATTTTGAGCATGTCAGAACTGTCGGCGCGATGGGTGCCACGCTTACTCAGTTCGGACAACAAGCGCAACCGTGAGCCCACTTCAGAGCCGTGTTTGTAGCTGTTTAAGCGCAAGCCGAAGGAGTTTTTCAAGCCAGACCCCAGAAACAGTCGAAGCAGGGGACAATTCCCGGCAAACGTGTTCCGAAGAAGAAGAAGAACACCGTTTAAACGTGCTCCGAAGAAGAAGAATACCGTTTATCGGCTGGAAAGGTAATGGTCACCGTTTTCTGGGAATCACAAGGTGTGATTTACATCGACTACCGCTAGAAAGACAAAAATATCAAGGGGCTCGACTATGCCGAATTATTAGGCCGATTCGACGCAGAATCCACGAATTGCAGAAAAAACGGCCCCATTTAGCGAAGAAAAAAATACTTTTCCACCATGAAAACACACCGACTCACCCTTCGCCATGAACACGGTCGAATTGGGCTACGAACTGCTGCCCATCCACCACGTTCTCTAGATTTGTAGAAATTTTATCCTAAAATCGGGGCCATCGCCGCCACGGAGGCCTACCTTGCAGACTTCGTCAAAAAGCATCTTTCAGTCAGGCTAAAGAAGTTAACGCATCGCTGGGTCAAGTGTATGGAGCTAAACGGAGACAATATTGAAAAATAGAGCATGTTAGATGTCCGAATTTCCTAAACCTGTTGTCAAATTTGAGTGATTTGTTTAGTATGTTATAGCTTTATTCTTTAATAATATCGGTGTAATAATATTATTGCTAGCCAGGTAAATGTCATTTTATACCGGGTTTGACAATCATACTGTGTTTTTTTCTTTAAGTTCGGAACACCCTGTGGAATATTCTAGCGTATATAAAATATTGAAATTAAAACTCAACTGTAGCCTTAGGCTTTCTTAACATTTTGCTTTTTGATTCATTCGCTTATGTTGGATAATAAAAAAGTTAGGTACTTTAACAACTAGCCCTGTTCTTCATCAGTACAGGGTATTTCTAAATAAGTGCGACAAACTTTAAGTAATAATTCTGCATGAAAAAATAATGACCGTTTGCTTTATAAACATAATATGTCCGCAAATGCTTCGTTTCCGCGATACGGGATGTTGAATTTTTTCTTACAAATTGATGATTTATTTATTGCTGTAAAACCGGTTGAGATATGCAAATGAAATTTGGTAGGTTTTAAGAGGTAGATATTGCGCATTTTTTGACATGCAATAAAGAATTTTATATTCTGCACTGGCGCGCATACGGGTCATATTACCCTTCATATTACCCGTATGCACGCCAATGGTAAATATAAAATTCTTAATTGCATGTTAAAAATTGCGCAATAACTACCTCTTAAAACCTACCAAATTTCATTTGCATAGCGCAGCGGGTTTTAGAGCCATAAATCATCAGTTTGTAAGAAAAAATTCAACATCCCGTATCTCGGAAACGAAGAATTTGCGGACATATGTTTATAAAGTAAACGGTCATTATTTTTTCCTGCAGAATTACCCCTTAAAGTTTGTCGCACTTATTTAGAAACACCCTGTACTGATGAAGAACATGGCTAGTTGTTAAAGTACCTAACTTTTTATTATCCAACATAAGCTAATGAATCAAAAAAGAGAATGTTAAGAAAGCCTAAGGCTACAATTGAGTTTTAATTTCAATATTTTATCTATGCTAGAATATTCCACAGGGTGTTCCTAACTTTAAGGAAAAAACACAGTATGATTGTTACACCCGGTATAAAATGACATTTACTTTTAAATAATCAGGCTATAACACTAAAAAAATCACCCATATTGGACATTTTTAAGGTGTTCCGTTAATTTTGCCGGTTTGTTTATATAAAGATTAAATATAAACAAAAAGGAAAATATATTGCATCTATTCTCGAAGGAGAAAATTGTCTAGTAAATTCCTCAGCATAATAAAGTATGACTTTAATAATTTTGTATTTTTAATCTTTTATGAAAACAATTAAAGATATCAATTTATTTTTTAATTTCCATGCATTTTAATAAAATTTATGTGTTTATTGAAATTTTCCAAAAATATGACGATATCGACATTTTTATTAATTATGAATATAATATGTCATGTGGTACATTATTTGATAATCCTTGTATTGCTTTTTGTTCATGGAAGCTGTTTGTTGTGTCATCCGGTCATTATGCAGTCAGTAAACTTATTGCACATCTTCCACTTATTCATGATACCCATTTCAGGATATCAGAATCCTGCTCTAACTTGTTACAGGTCCAGTGAATGTGTACCATGTTTTTGGAGTTACTTGCTAGTGAACATATGATCAGAAATTATCATCCATTCGGTATACCTAGTTTAACTTACTATATTACTATGTCCTGATCGAACCGGTACGTCGCTCAGATCAGGTTTTTTGGCAGTCTATTGGATTTGGCAATCCTCGTCTCCGCTCTTATAATTATATGTAAAGGAGAGAGATCTAGTAGGGCCTCTAGAGGATGGCATTTTTTTGCTGTACTTTTAGCCACCATACGTAATTGTTGGTTTTACCACCATGTTATAAATCCAATATAACATATCTGGTTTTAAACCCCAAATTTTTACAGGAGTACGCCTGGCTAACATTAACGTTGGGCTTGGAGGACTCAATCCCTCTAAATTCCTCCTTCTGGTAAATTTCATGATTTTGGACTTCTGGGGGTTACGTTAGGCCCTATTGAAAGTCCATTCTGTAACTAGGGTAAAACCCTGTTTCATTCTACCTCTGACTGTGTTATTAAATTTGCTGTGGGCTAAGATTACCGGGTCATCCGCATAGCCCAGGACATTATGCTTGCCATTGATGAGTCTAGCCATCACTCTAGCCATCAGCATATTCCACAAAAGAGAAGATATAATTGCCCTTGCGGACAGACTCTGGCTACTTGTGCTGACATTGTATCTCCTAGTAACGGTGCATAATACGGCTTATCAACATCCAGTCTATCCATCAGCATCTTGTTTCGTCAATTCCTTATAGACGAATCGCTTTTGGGATTGCTTCGTGCGAGGTGTTGTCGAATGCTGCCTCTGTGACGAGAAATGCACTCATCATCACCTCTTGGTTTTCAGAACGTACTCTACCCTCTGTACGAGTTGGTGCAGTGCCGTTTCTGTAGAGACTCCTGCTCGATATGCAAATATGCATGCCTGTCCCTGATGTATCGGACTTTCAACCAATACTGCATCCCTGATATGACTTACTACTCGTACTTTTGGTATGCACCCAAATAGTATCATACACAATTTTATGTACAGATCATTTCCCTTATATAGAAGTATTCGATAAATCCTATTTGGACCTTGTATTATTTAGTGTGCTGCTAGATTTTCTTGCATGATTGTTTCGCGCCTTTTCTCGAGAATAACTGTTTCAAAAAAATTCACAAAAATGTTGTTCTACCTCAAACTGTTGATGTATAAATATTAACATTAATGTTACTAAAAATAAATACAATAATTACCTAACCATGCCAATTGAACAAATAAAAAACATATTATGTCATATTATATTACATATATACAATAATTTAGATCATTCATAAAACATTGTAAAAAATATTGGTATTAAATCTCTTATTTTTTAGATAATTATTTTATATGTCATTGGGGATTGGCACCTTCAAATCAATTCGTTATTGTTTTACTACAAAAAACATCAAAAACTGTTTAACAAAAACAATATCTACCAACGATATCCTGACGCTCGGGAAAGCTTTAAATAATCGTACACTTCACACATAGATATTAATTTGGTTAATATAATAGAGTAGAATAAAGAAAATGGTTTTTATAAATAGCAATTTCTGTCTGTCCCTTTCCAAGATGACCGTTATGTCACAATTTTCCCATGTCTAAGCCATAGACATTATCATAGACAGAGTGTCATGTTGAGCGACGTGACGACACCATCTTTTTTTTTGTGGCTCAGTCCTGTTTCACTATTACGCATAGTAAAGCTGCGACAGTAGTCCTCCCTTTCCGTGCCTATACCCCCAGTCAGTTTCATGTTAGTTTCTCGATACAATGTGCTAGAAAGAGATACCACAAATCTGTCCCAGAGATTTTATCGTGGCAGGCTCAATCTATGATAATATATATGTCTATGGCCTAAGCATCCTAAACTCTGCTTGTCTGTCAGCTGTCAACGCGTGGGGATTCCAACACGGCTGTCAGCTGTCAAAGTCAATCTGCCAGCCAATGGTCGTCACCAATTTGTTTTGTCGTGTCTGCAACTACACAGTACGTCGATAGGTATTTGGCTCATAAACATAATAAGAATAGACAAGGCACCCTGAGCAAAATAGTGTAACGCTGAGGAATCAATCGGTGGTCTATCAATTTCTCTTTACCGTGCGATTACTTGCGTATGACAGACGAATATACTACACTACTCTAGTGATAGACAGGTAATCTGACAGACAAAGATAGCTAGTGAATATTGGCGTTACATCTTTATTCACAGAGCGGCGCATACCTTACCTAGTCTATTTTTATTATGTCTATGGTTTGGCTACACAGGATTTCGAACACTGCTCATTTGTTTCGAACACTTGATCTATGACGTATACTCTATATACGTCATACGACATTGGTCTACATAATTGGGATATACCAATGACATATGACTTATATATAAATAGAACAAGTGTTCGAAACAAATGAGCAGCTGTGGGTAGACCTATAGACACACAGATAGGTTACATTGGCCATTTATGACAGACATGAGTTAAAAATTATTGCGTTGACCTTTACTGTATTTGTCTTATGGTTAAATTCTATCAAAAAACGTGAAATTTAACCGCATCCAATATTTTTCTAGAGTGATTCTTAAAATATAGTAATATAGGTACTAATTTCAAGCATTTATCGAAGAAGTGTATCGATTATTTAGAGCTTGTTAACTCAAATTATAGGCAATGAAAAGCTACAAAGCAAGCAACACAACATTTAAGGAGTTTTAAGCCAGACAAGTATGTATAATTTGGGTGGGGGTGGTCGTTTGTAAAGATCTGTTTTAATCTGTGTGAATATAACCGACACCACAACTAATCTACAAATCAATCAGATAAAATAAAATAGGAAAATAAAGTGTTGACTTCGAATTGTGTACAAAATATAAACAACGTTTCTACAACAACTTATAGACTACAGCCATAACAAATTTAAAATTACTATCGAAAGGTTATGAAAAAATCTACAGCTCTTGGTAACACTAGGGTATGTATTCTACGATACAGACAGCTGATGTAAACTAGATTACCTAGATTTAGGTTAAGTTTTTAACCAATCAACATTGTTCAAAATCACCTTTATATTTTATAAAAAATAGTAGAAAAAAGTTCTGAATACCCAAAATAACGGGTCATTTAGTGTTGGGATACTGGCAACAAAACATTGGTTTATAGACAGTAAGGTTGTTGGCCTGCACAGAAAAATGCAAGCGGCTGTGGAGCAATACTGCACTTTAGTTGAATTGGGCGTGTGTTAGGAACTCGTATAGGACGTGATGCTGATAGAAAAGGAATGCAGACATCAAAAGTCACGAAAATATTTTCAGGACATAATAATGGAAAGACCTTTTCCAATTTAACAAAAATTATACTCAAATGATGTCATCTCCTGAGATAAAATGCTTCGGAAGCAAAAAGAGCCTCCGTTAGGACTTTCGGGTGACGAATATTTTAGGGGGAACATTATAAGTTAGAAAAATTAGTGTAAATACGCTTAAAAGAAAGGGAGTACAAATTGCTTGCATTTAAGAAACTAGGTGGAAAAAACAAGCGGCGAAAGAACTAGGTGAAGGATACAAATTGTGGTATGTAGGGAAAAGCAACATTAGGAATGGACTTGGTAGAGTTGCTGATGGTGAAATAAAAGATAACGTAGTAGAAGTTGTAAGAACGAGAGATAGACTAATGGCAGTAAAATTTGTTCTTGATAAAGAAGTATTAAATGTGTGCATGACTGTATGCTCCTCAAAAAGGGCTGGGTAAGAGTGAAAAGAAGGATTTCTATAATTAATAAGGAGACATACTGAGCGATATTTCATCAGAGGAGAGGGTTATAATAGGTGATTTTAATATACATCTGGGACATTGAAGTAAAAAAGCAAAAGTAAACCAAAATACCGGAGAGGGCCACAAAAATTCAAGTGGTGAATGTTAAAAGTGGATTCAAATAAATTTGTTTAAAATAAGCGTGATTTTGAACGAATACTTGAACTTTTGAACTATGTACTTTAACTAAATCTGACACTTAAGTTTGCACCTATACCTATCGCTTTGAATTACCTCCTTACAGGATTGTCACATAAGTCCTTGTCGTAATAGGAAATATAAATACAAATATCATCCATGGAGCTAAAATCTAAACCTTACGTTATCAGAGTGTAGGTTTGCACGATCGATGTTTTGTAATGATGCATTGTTTTCCAGGGCGTCATCACGAATTATTTCTTTCTGATGTTTTATCTGTGATATATCTCAACAGCGAGTTTGCTCAATAAAGTTGTGATTGCTACCGCATCACCTTCAAACATCTGTCAATGTTACAGCCGAAAAGTCAGGAAAAAATACAAGACCATGGCCAACAAGCCCGAAAAATAACATATCATTACTTAATATAGCAATCAATTTACTAAGTAAATTCGAGTTCCGAATACGTTTCGTTATTGGATTCGCTCTCAGATAGTTAACGCCCTTTTTCACACCATCAAAGTTCATTTCCCTTAAGCGTGAAGGGCGTTCTAACCTGATTATTCAACTGGATTTATCAACTGATATAATATTTTAGTCCAGGCTCAGACAGATTTATGTGGCATATGAAATATGGGTCCTATTACGAACGATCCTAAGGGGTAGTATTTTCATATGTGTTGGTCACATGGAAGTTACAATTTATCTCTACAAAAATGATCTATATCTTACACAAAAATCACATGTTCGGTTACATATCTGATCAAAATATATCTATTTATCATCTTCAAGAATGAAAGGAAAAGCTTTCTTGTTTTCTCGTCCTGATATTCATCCGACCGGAAGTAGTCTTTCCTCTCAAAAGAAAATATCTACTATACAGGGTGTTAGTAGATACGTATGAAAAACTTTAAGGGCTAATTCTACATAAATAAATAATGCCGGTTTGCTCAATAAACATATTTCCGCAAATGTTTCCGAGATACGGGGTGTTGAAATTTGTATTCCAAACTGCCAATTTATTTATTGCTCTAAGACAAGTTGAGCCATGAAAATGAAATTTGGTGAGTTTTACGGGGTAGTTATTGCGCATTTTTTTTTGACACACAATTAAGAATTTCGTATTCATCATTGGCGCGCATACGGGTAATCGTCTGAATTTTTTTAAAGAAAAAAATAGTACGCCACTGAGATATTTCAAATTAAAAATTATTTTTAAATTCCACGTTTAATTTTTGATAAAAAACCTTTCTTGCCTTTTTTTGCACATGGTGCACCGTTTTTATGCAGAAAAATAAAACATCTTGACGCGTATTTTTCATTTCTTAATACATTATTAAGGCCATGGGTACATAATTCGAAAATATTTTACGGCTATCCCTACTTTTTCTGTCTTTACACGGCAAATTACGTGTAGTAAAATTCACACTGGTATGGATATGTAAACATTACTAGAATGTCATTCTACTTGAAAATGTGTTGATTAACTTAAAAAGATGGCTTTGGAATGTTCTTGGATAACTGTTATTTGTATAATTGCAAATTATTAATTCACTTAATAAATGTGATAATTTTTTCACTAACTATGTATTCAGTGATTGTAATCATTTATTTGTACAACAAAAACTAATACTCAATCGAGAAAAGAGGGAAAGTATTAAAGTGATTTTTTAATAATATATTGTTACTATGGAACGCTTACAATTTTGAACATCTTTAACAACAAAATACTTGGATAACAGAATATATTATCCTGATGTATTCTCTGCGTGGATCTTCCACAAATAATACACAATAAAATAAATTTTTAATAAGTTCACGTTTAAATCAATTATTTATCAAATACACTATGTATCAATAGTATTTAATCAACAACTCAAAATATTCCCGATGCCATGTCAAATATTTAAAATTGTCACTGATTGTCAGTGTCTGACTGACAATATGCTGACAATATTCTCTTCGGCTGAGTGCGTTGTAAGACAAAGATAGATTTGGAAAATATGACCACGGACATTGTGATCATTTTTTTCGAATCCTGAAAAAACCAATAAATATTTTTGAAAAATTTAAACGCAGAATGAAAGACTAGATTATTACCGAGGGCCGAAAGTCCCTTAGAATAAATAAAAAGTTTATTTTGAATTAGATATTTGAAATTAAAAATCACACTAAATTTTCTCTTAGTTTTTCACCCCTGTAACTTATTAAAATAAACATTATAGAAGTTCTCAGGGACTATCGGCCCTCACTAATATAAGAGGGCCTTATATTTATATAATAAATCTTTCATTCTGCGTTTAAATTTTTCAAAAATACTTATTAGTTTTCTCAGGATTCGAAAAAAATTAATCCCCATTTGAATAGCATTGCAGCCGAAAATACGTACCCATCCTCTTAAGAAATATCCAATATAATAATACTAAACTGGAGCAATAACAGAAAGTATTACTAATATTATAATAAGTTTTTAACTAGGTGCAGAGCTACAACACATGTTAAAAATGACCTCCTTTAGAGGTTACAGAAGAATTTTATATTCATCATTGGCGCGCGTACGGGTAATGGTCGGAATTTTTTTAAGAAAAAAATAGTACTCCACTGAGATATGTCAAATTAAAAATCATTTTTGAATTGTTGGTTCAATTTACGACAAAAAAATCTTTTTTGCCTTTTTTCATACGCGGCGCCGTTTTTGTGCAAAAAAATAAGACATCTTAACGTTTACAAAGTATTTGAACTAAGTTTCTATGCATATGGAAACTACCTCAAATACTTTGTAAGCGTTAAGATGATTTATTTTTTTGTACAAAAACGGCGCCTCGTATGAAAAAAAGGTAAGAAAGATTTTTTGTCGTAAATTGAACAAGGAATTCAAAAATGATTTTTAGTTTGACATATCTCAGTGGCGTCCTATTTTTTTCTTAAAAAAATTCAGACCATTACCCGTACGCGCGCCAATGATGAATATAAAATTCTTCTGTTACCTGTAAAGGAGATCATTTTAAACATTTCTTGCAGCTTTGCACCTAGTTAAAAAACTTATTAATAATATTTTCTGTTATTGTTCCAGTTTAGTATTATTATATTGGATATTTCTTAATAATTTATTAAGAAATGAAAAATACGCGTCAAGATGTTTTATTTTTCTGCATAAAAACGGTGCAACATGTCAATAAAAGGCAAGAAAGGTTTTTTATCAAAAATTAAACGTGGAATTTACAAATAATTTTTAATTTGAAATATCTCAGTGGTGTACTATTTTTTCCTTTAAAAAAATTCAGATTATTACCCGTATGCGCGCCAATGATGAATGCAAAATGCTTAATTGTTTGTCAAAAAATGTGCAATGACTATCTCGTAAAACTCACCAAATTTCATTTTCATAGCTCAACTGGTCTTAGAGCAATAAATAAATTGGCAGTTTGAAATAAAAATTTCAACACCCCGTATCTCGGAAACGAAGCATTTGCGGACATATGTTTATAGAGCAAACCGGCATTATTTCTTCATGTAAAATTAGCCCTTAAAGTTTTTCATACTTATTTACTAACACTCTGTATAAGGAAATACCTATTCTCTAACGATGCCTACACATTTGCTGTGTAGATTGAGTGATGTCCAGGTTCAGTCTCTATCTTGGTTCGTTTTCCGCAATGTGGTTTTTTTGTGCGTCAAAACATTACTGAATATCAAAATTCACAAGAAAAACCTCACCCCGAAAACAAAACCAAGGGAGAAGCAATCCTGTACATCATTCAAACCACGAATGATATTTCTTTGAAAGGTCTACCCACTTTTCAAAAAGAAAAACTATTTCCGATTAACTTCACTGAGTTTCCGGATTGGATGGCGTTGAATTTGGTTAGGTCGAGTATTTCACTTCCTTTCTTGAGTCTTCCACAAAACATATTTCGGAGCTTCTGTCTTTTGACTCCCCAGATCACTTCACTACTATCGCAGTGAATCTACTCTATCGTAGTGAACTATCACTCTCTGATACTCTACATTGCACTACTTATTGCACACAGTAGTGCAATTTATAGTGGCAGAGAGTTTAGTAAGGAGGTGATTTCAGATCTCAGGACGCGGAATACATCCTGATGAACACTCCAAAAAGGAAGTCGAAACCTCGGCGTGCCTAATTTCGCGTCGGTGTATCCTTCAAAATAATATTAAATTTGTCTGATATAGATCATTTTTAATCTCTATCGAATCAAATCTACGTTTTTATTAGCTAACTTATCGTCAATATCCAATAAAGCCTAAACTACTAAAAGCTAATCATGTATCTATTTAATTTATACCAACGCTACATTTCTTACGAAAAATAAAATTCATCCTACTACGTAATTATATATCTATCATCAAACGAACAAATAAGTTTCGTTAACAGCCAATGGTATCAACAGACTACACATATTAACTCTTACCTAGCAGGAGTACTCTGGTTGGAAGGTACGGAAGCAGATCCACGCTTAGATATTGAGTTCTTCGCATTCGTTAATGGTACGGCGAACCCTGATAACTTACTTGTACTCTAAAAATGAGATAAAAATATATTATCGATTAATTTGGCTTTGCCATTATTAAAATCCATTAATATAATAGAAAAGTAAAGGCAAATGTAACAATGAAATGCCCGTTTATTGTGCAAGGTTGAGGTACATTTTGGCTTTTTTTTGAATTGACATCACTTTGGTTTTCAATGTTTATTTTCATACCAAATTGCCCCAAGTCGGAATCCGCAATCAACACCGTATCATCGACGTATCTGACGGTGTTGATATTTACGCCATTACCCTTGACCCCATCCTTGGAATCCACCAGTGCCTGTTTAAATAGAAACTTGGAGTAAAGATTAGATAACAGGAGTGACAGAACACATCTTTGTCTAACTCCTCTCCCAATTTCTACTGCGGATGTAGAATCTTGGATTCTAACTCTGGTGTCTTGGTTCCAGTGCAAGTTTTTTGGTAGTTTGATGTCTTTCTCATCTAAACCGACTTCTTGCAAACGTTATAATAGTAGGTCGTGTCTTACTCTATCAAATGCCTTTTCGATGTCTATGAAGCATATAATATCTTTCTTTTGGTCGTAGCATATTTCGGCCAGAACTAGTAAACTAAACAAGGCTTCTCTTGTTCCCATGCCGGCTCTGAATCCGACTGATGATCTTCGATGATTTTCTCGCACTTTTTATAGAATAGGACTTTTACTGCATGACTCATAATAAAATTTAACACCTCCAAATTATAAATCTACAATTACATTGCTACAAATACCAAATTTTCATTAAATTCACAGTACTAACCTTTGCGTTCTTTATTTTAATGCACTCTTGAATATTGTCCTTACATGTATTTTGATGTACAGAAGTACCACAGCCTAAAAACAGTATGTATAAATTTTTGTTCAAAATTATCATACTACTACAAAAATTGTTATGTTTATGCAAGCTTTTTAGTTGATAACATCAAATTTAATATTAAAGACACTTGCTGGAATTTCAAATAAATTCCAACAGACTTTACGCCATAAATTAGTTTTAATTTTACAACAAAACTTCGATAATACTATTCCGCTATGCTATCCTCGCCTACATGTACCTAAAACTACTATACTGTATTCTGTATTTTAAAATCCAGCAATTTTAAAAGTCTAAAATCTTATCAAAAAGAGAAATAGTGGTTCACTATGCTTTGTTTTTAAACCAGGAGGAGTAAACTAAAAAGACAGATTCACACCCAAGCAAGTCACTAGAAAAATCACCAAATACATCTTCTTTTTTGGTTAATCATGTCGGCCCTCAACGGTAATCCATAAATATTATATTATACTAATACGTTGCTAGAGTTCTAAAAACAACTGCTTTTATATTTTTTAAAAGCAGACTAAAAATCTAAAAATTAAAGGAATAACGCAGAAAACACAAAAAATCGCCGATATAACTTACTTAACCTATGAAATGCCAATAGTGTCAAAATTTCATAAATGCCAATAGTGTCAAAATTTCATAAATGTCAATAGTGTCAAAATTTCATAACAGTAGATTAAACTTGCTTGGGGTTGCACCAATTATTACAAACAAACGTTAACTACTGCGCGGTAAATTTGAATTACTCCTGGTTTAAAAACAGACCATAGTATGTGTAGTAGAAAAGAGACATTTTTAATATGGTTTTATAATTTCTATTTGATTGTACTTACATTCACAGTAAAGGGCAGGTTTATTGCTTAATAATTTGGAGCATACATCACATATTTGGGAAGTCCCGTAACAAGCCGACACCCATTGATGTGACAGTTTTTTAGATTTATCCTAAAAAATATAAAATATTATTAGTATTTGGATAAATACAATGTTCTACAACCCTACATAATTTGAAGAGCTTGTCTGACTAGTTTTTTTTAAACAAATTTTGATTGAAAGTGAGCAAACAGTAGCAAAAAAGAATGGGTGACTAACGAAATGCTAGAAGTCATGGAAAAAGACAAAAGACCATACGAAGACAGAAATATACCACAATACACATGGAATTAAGAAATAAGGTAAGAGAAGCAGAGGGAAAATGGTGCGAAGAAAGACTTGAAGAGACAGAACAATTAGCAGTAAAAAATAATTATTTTAGACTTCATTAGCAAATTAGGGAACTAAAGAATAAGAACAAAACAAAAAGGCAGCATACAGTGCCGGCAAAAAAATCTTTACGTAGTGAATAAAACGCATAAATCAGGATAATAATTATTATTTTAGTTTTACAAGTTAATATCCATGGGGCCCATTTTCAACAGTCGAGACATATCACTAAAAACAAAATACCGTCTGTTGAAATGCTACATATTCACAGTTCTGCTCTACGAAATGGAAGCGTGGACACTAACAGTTGCATCTATGAATCGGCTCGAAGTTTTCGAAATGTGGTGTTATAGGCGCATCTTACGTATATCCTGGGTTGACCGAATTACTAATGTGGAAGTCCTGCGTAGAATGGGTAAAGAGTGTGAAATTCTCATAACCAACAAAAAAAAAATTAGAAAATCTAGGACATGTAATGCGAAATCAAGAACGTTACGGCCTTCTCCAACTGATTCTCCAAGGGAAGGTAAATGGTAAAACCGGGATCGGGAAGAAGACGCATTTCCTGGTTTCAAAATTTACGAAAGTGATATCACACGACTACCACTGAACTGTTCCGCGCTGCGGTAAACAAAGCCAAGATATCCATGATGATCGCCAACATCCGGAACGGATAGGCACTTTAAGAAGAAGACTACTGTTGGTCACTAATGGGAAAATAAATAAAAACATCAAGGGCATATTAAAAAGATGGCAAAACCATCTTAAGACATTTTTGGGTCCCAAAAATCAACTCAATGAATCTATCTATCCATCACTACCGCTACATTTATTTATGTAAAGATAAACAAAATATTTAAGAAAATCAGTTATTTATTCTGAAAAATGTGTTAATTTTATTTACCTTCTTTTTCCTGAAGAACAAGCTTCCCCTTTTTCTTCGTTTTTCAGAATGAAGTTCATAAGGAACGCTGAAAAAGTTTTGATATCTCTATTAAATTAAGAAAATATAAAAGTCATTTTGTATAATATGATAAAGTCTCTGATATTAAGGTTAAACATAAATAAATATAAAAATGAATAACCATTTTCATTTCGTTGCAACACGAAGCCAAAGCCGTCTTATATTTCAGTTCGCTTAGAGAGTGCTACAAGCACTCTGATCGAACGGTTTCAAAACTCGTTAGTTTTCAAACTGAAACAATCCAGACGACTAGCCTCGAATTGCAACTAAGGAAATGGCCTAGGTGTCATGGCGACATCTGCTAGATACAAGTCAAAGTTTTCAATTTAATAAAATATAAAATAATATCAAATTAAAATAAATAAATGTCTTCGTTGTAAATATTGTGATGACATGTTCAGTAAAAGTTTCTAAACAGCTAAACAAACAAACTTCTAAACTGAATTTTAATGTGTAGCAGAAACTTTATCAATATATTTTATTCTACTTTTAAACCTTCGATTACAACATTTAAAGAGTGTTTAAGTAGTCATTAGGAAACTGAATTCAAAGAACACAAACCCTCTTATTGAGTAATCCTCAGAACGAAGAAGAGTAATGTACAGAAATGAGAAAAATCTAAGGACCCCCAGAACGGCTTTTTACTAGATTCAAAAATGAATTGCTACGGTTTCGCAATATTCTGCCTTGTCTTCTTTGTTTTAATTACTTATATTTTACATGACACAGAACACTATGAACTGAACATTATAATGTTCTCATGTCCAAATTCTGCTAGCCTCCTCCTCATCATCGCTATAGCCATTAAAGAGCCTCGACCTTCTCAAACTCTCTAAGGCATTCTGCTCTGTCCCTTGCTTGGATTTTCCACTTGGAAAATTACCCCGTTGGCAGAATATCCCGTCTTCTCATTCACGCCAGTTCCGCTGTTAGAATCTTTATCACATTAATTCTGCTAGCCTTTTGATTTAAATCATGATCATCATCATGATACATGAAAGATACCGTAATGCTGTTACAGACGTGACCTCAGATCACAACCCACTTATCGCCAGGATGACACTCACACTTAAAAACATTAAAAGTTATCAAATAATTCCTACAATAGACACAAGTAAGCTTAAAGAACAAAACGTAAAAGAATAGCTCAAATATGAACTGCATTATGAACTGTAGCAAACTGAACATAGACAACAATGATATTGACGAGCACTGGGATCGACCAAAACGTTTTCTACTAGAACCCTGCAAAGAAATACTAAAGACTTCCGCAAAAAGAAAAGAGGAATGGATGAACGACGATATACTAAGTTAATATGATGGAAAAAAACAGTAAAATCCTCTATAAAAGGTATATATTTAAAATCCCTAAAAAGAGCTACATCACAATCACATAATATTCTCATTAATTTCCTCACAGACATTTCATACCCCCCAGCCCCTACTTTCATCATCTTATGACGGTTTTGGTTTTTGGACCCGTAGGGATCCGGGCAGCCTGCTGCAGCGACTAATTCCTTAGGAATTAGTCGCCTAAGTTCGAGCTTGTGCTTTCTTAATAATACATCCCCCTAGATTATTTAAGACATTTTTACACCTCAGTCACCCCCATTGTGATTTCTTTTTAAACTTACACAAATTCCAACAGCTACTAATAAGTTAAATAAATTCGATAACTTTAAATCAACACAAAATTGCTCTTTTAAATCTTAGGTCTCTTGACAACAAGATTTGAATACTGACTTTAGTTCTCGAATACAAACATTTGTGTAATGTGGTTTGCCTAACCACCTCCACTGACAGTATACGTGAATACATTTTTAACTACAACATCTAGTTTACTGAGTTTTAAATGATAATTTTCACAATGGAGTGTGTTGTTACATCATTTCTAATTTTAACAAGCTATACACCATAGTCTTTAAATATGACAGGTTAATTTTTCAATTTCCTGTGGAACTGTCACTTCTGTCTTGTCATCGTTCGGAGGTCTCTATCCATTTCATTGTCACTTGCTGCCATACTTTCACCATGTGAACAAGTCAAACCACAGCTCAGATGTTACCTGGGGCATATAGGTAAAATATTTAAATCATCCATGCTTAAGTTAGCATTTTCAACCGATGTTTCCTTGACGGATTACTACAGGGCTTTGGCCCACATATTTTTGTTAAATTATATCTTGGTGGTTAGCATGTAAATTTCACGTGAGTATAACCAAATACTATTGACTGTAATACATACAACTCTTGACATTTCCCATTACATTTGAGGAAGCAAACAATATAGCACCATCTAGTAGTGTGCGGTGATAACCAGAGCAATCTAACCTTACATTTATAAAATTGCTTTATTATTGTTTTTGTATAAGTGCTTGAACTATTTTTATTTTAATTTAATTTAGCAAAATTAGCTCGTTATTCAAAAATTTATAAATTAAATTTGAATGTTTACGTCAAATTTTACATACATTTTCAAAACGTAGTTTCACTTCAAGCCGACAGTGGCGCTTGCGCGCTAGTGGCAACGTGCTTCCAGATTTCCGTGGGAATTGGATGTATTACAGTCAATAGTAATTGGTATAACCTACAACTTTTCTTAACCGTAGTCAAAATTTCAAAACCTTTCCATTATTTTACCAGGTTATATTCATTTTAGGTAAGCACTGATGATGACTGGTAAACCAGTCGAAAACTAGTTATGTGATTGTTATGTAGCCCTTTTTTAGGGATTTTGAATACATTGTTTTTTGTATTACATGGTATACAGCCAACTACAGGAAAACATTTTCCTTGTGGATTTTTAAATATAATGGAACAACGGAGACAATATAGGAACAAAGATAACAATACATTATACAGGGAAATTAATCACGATATAAGGAGGATGATAAAGCCAGTTAAAGCAAAACACTTTAGAAGAAAAAGGCAAAAAGATCGAGGACCTTCAAAAAATATACGATATATTTAATCTACAACAAGAAAATCAAAGAAATGGCAGGACTAAGAAAACAAAATCTCACTGGTGCACTTCTGGATAGCAACGGTACTACTATAACCCAGACCGATGAGACAATACAACGCTTAGCAGAATACATAGACGAATTGTTCGATGATGAAAGAGGAGACATGGAAAACAGAACTTACTTCAGAAGAAATAGGTCCAAATAGTACGAGAGAAGAATTAGTAAACGCATTAAAAACAACGAAGAACGGGAAAGCCCTGGACCTGAACAGAGTGTGAGTATCAGACGTTATACATCTACTATATAATATACAAGTACCATTAGACATCATAAAACTGATAAAAAGTATACACGTAGGAAACAAAACTGAAGTAAAGGTTTAATAGAAAAAAAAAATAAAATATAAAATGATAAAAATACCAGAGAGAGATAAAAAAACAGAAGGCAAATAAGTCATGCAAATATCTGGAAACCTATATCAGTGGTTCCTATAGAAATAATTAATCCTAAACCTAATTAAAATTTCAGTCATGTCGTTGAGAGCATTGCATTTCAGTTCAAGCTACCAAAAGTGTTCCTGGTGAGGGGTGAATAACCCGAAACACGTGTAGAACAATGGTGGGGCTTGAATTGAAAAGAAATTCAGTCGTCTACTTTTATTTCAACGCTTTTTCTCTATGTAACGAGTGAAGCAGATGGTGTTCAAGGGTAAACTAAGCCAGAAATATGTATGTATAAGCGGGGATCTACAGCTTCTGCATTTCGATTGCCATATTTTTCTATAACTCCAGGTGTCTTCATCAATGGCTCTGTGTTTCATGATTTCCATAACACCTTGTATCCAAGATTTGGCTGGTCTTCCTCGTTTCCTTCTATTACTTGGATTATACTCCATAGCTCTTTTTGGCCATCTGTTGTCCATCCGCTGCACGTGTACATACCATATTAACTGTCTAGTTTCTATTCTTTACGAAGTTTTATGTCCTTTATCTGATTTTCTTTTAATTTCAGTATTAGGTATACGTTATGCTCTTGATATATGACAAGCTCTTCTCAGGTAGTCTCTTTTAACCGTGTCAACTTTTTTCTTTCCTTTTGCTGTCATTTGCCAACATTCTACTCCATATGTAAGACATCCATGTTCCATGACATCTCTTAACGCGACAGTTCGTAACCGGACAATTGGTAACGGACAATTCGTAGTAGCGACAGTTCGTAACGACGACAGTTGGTAACTATACAAGTTCGTAACGGACAATTCGTAACGTCCAAATTGAATTATGCTGTTTATTTTTGTGAACGTGGAAACTACTGTTATTACAGTTATAAATGAAATTATGTTTATCAATTTAACGAATCAGTATCAGGATAGACATTTCATATTTTGTGTTTCAGAATATAATAAAAGTATTTAAACACGCAAATAAAAAATATTTAAATAAAATACTTTACTTAGAAAATTAGGAATGTCTAAAGACGGTTGTCGGCTTAAGGATTTCACGAATTACTTCATTATTCCTTTGTCTAAGGAGGTATATGCAAATTTAAGAAACAATAAGAGGGATACACTTTTAAAAATGTTGTTAAACGTTTTTATGTATTTAAATCTTTAAAGTTTGTATGTGTTTAAAGACTTTTAATATATTCTGAAACACGAAATATAAAATGTGTTAAACATGTTTATCCAGGTACCTACTATTTCGTTAAATTGATAAACATAATTTCAATTGTAACTGTAATAACAGTTAGTTTCAACGTTAACAAAAATAAACAGAATAATTCAATTTGGACGTTACGAATTTGTATAGTTACGAACTGTCGCGTCACGAAGACTGGACTCTACGATTACTTTGTAGATTGTCATTTTAGTTTTCAAAGTGGCTCTGTTGGACCAAAGTATCTAATTCAGAATTTGAACACTCTTCCTGCCTTGTTGCACTCTATAATCGATATCTCGTTTCGTTGTTCCTTTGCTGCCGATAATATTTCCCAAATATATGTATTCGTAGCACCTCTTCATTTGTCTAATTTCCAAATCTGGATATTCGTCTTCACTGCCTATACCTCATACTCATCCCCATTGTTCGTTTTCATCGTATTCATCTCTGAGCTTTCTAAGCACATAATCTGCATCTTCTTCACAGCTTGCAATTAGTAATTGATCATCTGCCAAGAACAGCGCTGCCAGATAATGGTTATTAAGCTTCGACCCCATTCCCGCACATTTTTGTCTCCACTAAAGCCAGAAATATAATTAAATAAAAAGAGCCACTGATAAAGTTCCCATAAAAAATATATAACCAATACTTCAAACAAATCACAAAACTGAATAGAATGCCGAATCGTTCTATATAGAAAACTATGTTTAACTGTAACTAATCTTAATATTATTCTAAAAAACAATTAAAAGTTAACACATAGTGCAGTATAATACAGTGATAGCCTAATCATGCTATTACTTACTGGTGCAAAAGTGCATTCGAATGGGAATCATAGTGGACGTGTCCTGATCGGCTAACTTCTTCTTCCGTCTCGCTCTCAGTCCCGCTGGGTCGGCCCCTAGACACCAAGCTAAGCACATGCACTACACTGTTCTAGCTAAAGTGAAATTCTTTAGCGCTGTGAAATATCTACTTGTGTTTCGAACTTTGATCAATAATACCTTGTTAGCCTCCTTAACAAAATGAAAAAAAATACTGCTGGGAAATAACGAATTTTAAATATTTTTGATGCGCCGATTTCAAAAATGTCTTTCTTTTCTCATGGAAATTTAAAATAATTCACGTCCCATCTGCTCAGCGTGGTAAAGTTCCAACGAGAAGGTGTCATAAGTACTCCACAAAAGAGTAAATGAATTAAAAATGTATAAACATTTTCAATTTCTTTGCAACCTGAAAATGCAGCAGTATTATATTCTAGTTATATCGGAGAGTGCAGAAAGAGTCTATACCGGTTTCGGGCATTTTTCCCCTCATCAGTAGTCCCATATCCTCTTGTCTCCAATTCAACCACGTACCTCGATCTGTGCCTTCCCAGATTGCAAAGAAAGAAATGTCATAGATATCGTAGCGACATCTGCTAAGAAACAAACTAAGTTCTGAATTCAGTAGAACAGAAAACGACAATAATATCGTTCTCGTACCACTAGATTGACAACGCTTAGGACACCTTCAATCCCACTATGACTTTACAAGGTGACGGCTTGGCAGTTGAGCTCTCAACTGTCATTTCTTTTTCTCTTCTGTCGGTATAAAACGCTGCCTGTTGACGTGGCCCTAACTGGACGCAGACTCGTCGGTGATAGACGAAAACAGAAATCAAAATTGACAGATGACAGGCTATTATCCCAGTGACAGGTGACGTCAGAGTGGAAATGGTGGTGATATTCCAAGCGACGCCTCCTCTCTCTTTCTCGGTGTTAAATAGATTCGACAGACTTGCCGTTGACAGAAAAAGAAAGAAATGACAGCTGACAGACGTCAGAGAGGGAATAGTAGGACTACAAGAAACATAAATTGGTATGATGATCGCCAACTCTTGCAACCAAGAGGCACTGTGAGAAAAGGATAAGATGTCAAATCACCAATGCCTTTTTTTACTGACAGCTATAAAACGGTTTCAGCTTCTAAGGTTTGAATGCATTGACAGTTCAAAAACTAACTTTTAGACTAAATTGTGGGGAGTTTACTATAGAACTTTAATCTTTTATCACTTTCTCATGAACTTATAGTAGTTTTTAATCAACCTAAACGATATTGAACTTTAAAACTCATCCATATTTTGTATATTTTCAACTTTAGTAGCAATTGTAAAGTTGTGCTCGTGTATAACAGAAGTAGATATTTCACAAATTCAATTATTGTTTAATTTAAAAATGTTTAAAATATGCATATTGAAATTTAAGTAAAAAACAATTTAAAATCATTCTGTGATTTAAAATTCTCGTAATGGACATGCATTTTTTAAATCAAAACAAAAAAAATCAGTGCCAAAAAAGTGATAAAAATATCATTATATAAAAAGTTGAAGCAAAAATTGACAAAAAAAAAATAAAAAAATTAAAAACACGATTTGAAATAGTAATGTTTGTTCTACTTACATAGGTAACGTAGGTTGAGCTCCTGCTAAAGTAGGCTCTGGTGCTAGATCACGAACCGCTATAATAGATGGTGTGGAAATGGATTTTTGTAATGGAAGCCTGGCTGGTAGCAAGCGCTGTTCGGCTTCACGCTTTGCTTTGAGCTTATTAAAATCGTTCTAGAAGAAAATAAACTATGAATATCTATATATTTACATACAGACTGTTTACTTTTAAATTAGATATACACCCTAAACATGGCAAAACTGCGCGTCGGCAAGTACGAACACTCCATCCTCCGAAGTCATTATCATCTTCATCGCAGACGATAGTGGAATAAGCAATGTTGTCGATTTTAGTGAACAATATCTAATCCAAATCTAAACGTATTGTATCAAATATACTATTAAGATCCATCTGTGGATATTTTTTTCAGTTTTTCTGTTCTTCTGTTTTAATGGCACAGGGGTCAAGAATAAAGAAGTACATACAAGGAAATAATTAAAATACATAAACTAAGGGAAGAAACAATGAAAATCAGATACGAACTGAAGGAAATGGACAAAGAAATTCCAGAAATAGTGGAAGAAGAATGGGAAAATTTAGAAATACTATGATAAATACATCAAAACTAGTCTAGTATGTGGGACCACAAGAAATAATAGACAAGAGAAACGGACACCATGGTGGAACACAGAGGTAAAAATCGAATTAAAAAAAAAGAAGAAATTGTGGAAAGAATACATACAAGACAAAACGCAACAAAAATATGAAAGATACAAAATATAGGGAATAAAAGTTAACGAAACATTAAAACAGAAAAAGGAAATCTGGAAGAAGGTCGGAGAAAAAATGGAAGAGTAATGAAGTGAGTGAGTGAAGAATTCACCAAAACGAAACAATATTAACTGACTACAGGATAAGTACTTATAACTAAGGATATAATGGAAATGTAGAGGGAACATTTCGAACAACTGTTGAATGGAGAGCAAGAAAAAGCAAAGGAAAATGAAAACAATGTAGTTGGCCGATCAGAGGAAAACACTGAGGAAGGAAAAGCTATACAGGAAGAATTAAGCGAAGCAATAGGAAAGATAAGGACTGGAAAAGCTACTGGGAGCGATAAATTGGTCCAGAAATGTTGAAAGATATAGACACAGAAAATATTATTATACATCCTAAACCTAATATGGAAGAAAAACTATTGCTAAAGAATGGTCAAATGCAATAACTATACCAGTGCACAAGAAGGGAAATACAAGAAATTGATACAAGTGGCAGAATACAATTAACACTGTGCTGGATGGAATATAATGCAAATGATAAATGAAGAGATATGCTTATTTGCAGATGACATAGTACTATTAGTACAACCTAAATGTAAATAAAGAGAAGACGCAGATAATGAAAATAACAAGGAAAAACGGCACGGAAGACCTCTCAACAACAGATTAGAGGGTACAGGAAAACTATTCTAGGCACTAAATAGAGTACCTATACCTCAATAAAAAAGAATAATCAAGAAAAACTTAATTTGAAGCATAATACACCAGAGTAGGACACAAACAATACAGATGAAATACTCAGAAAAATAGGGATAAGAACCATCAGACAGACTCAGAAATGAAAAAATAATAAACATACTTAAAATTACACTTTTGCTTGAAGGAGGAAAACAGAATGGTTCGGTTATATAACACGGATGAACAGTATCAGGCAAGTGAAAAGAGTGTGGGAAGCTAAACCAATTGGGACAAACAAAAGGGGCAGACCAGAAAGGAGTGAAATAGAAACACAGCATCATCATAATCATACATCTCCAAGTGGAGCAAAGGGCACCTTGTGGTGTTTGACGTAGCATGAGGAATGATGGTGAGGTTGCTAGTCCCACGCAGCAACACAGCATAGATATTAAAAAATAAGGGTAAATCCTGGCAAGAAGAAACAGCAATAGATAAAAATTGAAGGGGCAGCATACCTATGACATCTGTTTATTTAGAGAATTAAATATATTTGAATTGCCTGGGATAGATAAAGACTTACCTGAAGATCCGCTTCATTAAGAGAATGAGTACTGGCTCCTCCATTCGTACTTCTCGATCCACGATGTCTGATAACAACGGGAGCTTCAGGGCCTAATAATCTAACGGTACTGCCATCTACATTGTCTAATAAGGATGATTCGTCGGCCTCTGATTCCATACTGCTCAAAGATATACTGAAAGTTAAAAAAATATTACAGAATGACTGTTGTTACAAATTGTAGATTTTAGTATAGAAAGCTATTAACAGTTTATCCGCATCACAACGTATTGATGTCATTTTTTGTGCGTAATCTTTTTGTCGTTGTGTGTATTGAGTAAACATGAACTTGTTACAACGTGAAATAGGTTTTATTGTATTTACCTAAATTTGCTAATTTCAATACCTTCTTATTCTTACGGTGCCTATCCGTTCCGGATGTTGGCGATCAGCATGGCTATCCTAACTTTGCTTGCTGCTATTCGGAATAGTCCGGTTGTAGATGTCTTGAACCACTTTCTCAGCTTTTGAAGCCAAGATATTTTGCTTCTCCCTAGTCCTCTCTTTCCAAATACCTTGCCCTGAAGAATGAGATGCAATAAGCCATATCTCTGTTCATTCCTCATAACATGATCAATATACTCTAGTTTCCGCTTTTTGATTGTGTTAATAATATCGCATTCCTTGCCCATTCTACATTAGTCACACGATCTACCCATGAAATTATTAAAATGCGTCTGTAACACCACATCTCGAAGGCCTTGAGTTTTCTTAAAGAAACTTTAGAAAGTGTCCAGGCCTGATGATAGAGATTTTCCTGTGCGTTGTTTTATTTCAGTAGAGTGGTGCCATTGGCTGTTTATGTTGGTGCCAATGTAGGTGTAGCTGTCCAGTCTGCCAATTAGTTGTTGGTTAACCTAAAGCCGCGTATTGAATATTTCGCGCCTACTGACTATCATGTACTTTGTTTTTTGGTATTTGATCAAGTCTATGTTCTCTACTTACATCTGACATGCACGACATTGTTCTTCACAAATCATCTAAGATATCTGCAAAAACTACTGCGTCGTCGGCATATCTAATGTTGTTTAGACGCACTCCGTTGTCTAATACGCCTTCTTGTAGTTATCCCAGTGCTTGCTCGAAGATAACGAGCGATCCACAATTATTGGGATCAAAGCTACACGTGCAAAAAATTACGTATGTCTTGTTTTAATCTGAAAGACCGCCGGAATGTGACGCCACGGCCAACTGCGGCTATATTCAGTGTTGTTATGATCACTTTTCCAAACAAAGAATAAAGATCGAAAACATGTTGAAAAGATACCCAATCTCAAGACCTTTTAATTCGTATAAAGTTAAAATTTTGCTTCTTCTGCTACTTTTTATGTTCAATTATAATGTTTTTTTTAAGTTGACGTACGTATACTGACAAGTATCTGTCAAAGTTGACGTAAACCGGAAAGTATATCTGAATTAATAATAGAGATGCACTGTATAGCCAATCTCTGTCGTTCAGAGCCACCTATGGTGACAATAATTTTGGATCACGCGTTATGTTCAGAGTCCATATTAAATAACACCAGGGATAGAATGCATCCTTGTCTCACTCCTATATCTATGGAGACTACCTCTGTAAACTAGTTATCCACTTTAATGTCGACAGTTTGGTTGTAATATAAATTATATATTATATGACATTTCAAAATCAAGTAACCAAAAAATTATTATAGTCGGTTCGCTAAACTCAGACAAAACTGGCTAGTGATTTTAGTAGGTAATTTTTTTGTTTTAGGCCAATTTTGCCAAGATTGGCAAAATTACTAACTATTTAGTAATTATTTTTTTGGCAATTTTACCAAATTGGCAAAATTTCTTACTAAAATCACTAGCCAGTTGTGTCTGAGTTTAGCGAACCGACTATAGGAAAGGTATTGCTAGCCTATTTTGGATAGCATTCTACTATAATAAAAGAGGTGCAAGAAAAAGAAAAAACAGTTTATTTACCTTCTTTGGCGAGTTTGCTTCACTTTGTCTTTGTTTCCTGTCAGGTCTTCCAGTGCTGTCCATGATCGTCTTCTCTGAGGTTCAGGTTGACATAGCCAATCTTGAGCGCCTGCAACAATGCCATTTGATCTTTATGTAGTTATTTTCTCCTTTTAAAAACGAATACTTACCGCTTCCCTTTCTACTTGGTGGTTGGTGTAAAGGAGAAGATCCCAACGAACCGCCGATTATATCGACATCCGGAATGGCTTCGTTTAGGGCAGGACAACTTGCACTGAGTCGAGCAACTTGAGCCAGAAATGGATTGAGCGCAAATGCAGCAAAGTCTCTGGAATTCGGACCGCAAGCATCTGAAAAACGTAACGATGTAATACACCAGAGTAGATACAACATATACGGTGTGCCAAAAGCAGTGGGAAAGTAGAATATTTCGCAAAATTTACATCGGATAAAAAAAAATGAAAAACACGTGTTTATTATTTTTATAAAATCTGACACAAAACACGGCCTTCACCCCATGGGAGTGGGGCTGTGGGCAACTTTGAAATCTAATTTTAAATACGATCTCACATTTTTGATTGTAGATTTGGATTTCTTGTAAAAAAAAAACGATTAATCCTGATCTTCTTCTTGTTCTACGGCACTACAGCCCAAATTGAGCTTTGGCATCCCTTATTTTTTGCCTCCACCCTTGTTCGTTTGTGGCTGCTCTTCTCCTGATATCCTAGCTAGAAAAATTATAGAAACGATGTTATAAACGATGTTATATCTGGGAAATACACTGCAAAATGAAAAACCAAAACACATGTTTTTAATACTTTTCAAAAAATTTTCGAATGACACCAAACACGACTCCCACCTCTATCCCCTAAAGTTGTGATGGGGGGGGGGGGGGCAACTTTAAGATCTTAAATAGAAACCCCCATTTTTATTGTAGCTACGTAAAAAAACTGTATCCAATGTCATAAAAATTATCTAACAGTAAAACAAAGAAAACTTTTGTTACTTCCACAAAATTTATTACAGTGAAGCATTGAAAACGAAAGTTTTCAGTGTTTTACTGTCAGATAAAATGAACTTCCAACAAGTAACGGTCGAATCCACCACCATAAAAATTAGTTTGCAGACTATTGATCTGTATTTGTTTTTCCGAGATCGCCGACGGCGCCATCTATTGCAAATTAAAAAAAAGCAGATAAAAAATAAAACTTGTTTATTTTTTCACGCAGAATACGAATCTGTAATAAAAAAATGGGATGTTCCATTTGAGATTTCAAAGTAAAACCCCGACCAACCCCAAGGACCAATCAGAGCGGGAATCCCAAAGCACTTGGAATAATAAATGGCGCATACAAATTAAAGAAGGGAAATCTACTCATATCAACTTCACTACAAAAAATAATAAATAATCACCCATTTAGACTAAACCATAAAATAGTCCTGTACAAAAAAAAAACAGTTAAATGCCTAGGCTACATTTGGCAAGTAAATGAAAGTGGCAGCAACATATCACGAAGTAACGAGGAAAACTAAAGAAGTTAAACGGAAATACTCATGAACGTATAAATCTTCTTCTTCTTCTTCTTATACTTGTAGATCTGTCGATCTGTTAATTCCGACGTTGAAGAATTTCTTGAGAGGTAGACTGCCAGCTATCTCTCCATCTTTTTGGTGGTCTCCCCGGTGGAGGCTTGCCTGCTGGTTTTCCTTCTAGCGTAATTCTTGGTAGTCTGTGCTCCTCCATTCTTTTTACATGACTGAACCTTTCTCTTCGTCTTTGCCTGCCACATCTGACTACATCTTGCACGCCACATTGTTCCCTATTGATGTTGTTTCGTATTCTATCTCTTCTTGTCTTCCCTGCTATTGCTCTTAGTGTCTTCATTTCGGCTGTTCGTAGCATGATTTTGGTTTTATTTATGTCTTCTCTTGATTCAATGCCATAGGTCATAACAGGTCTGATGCAAGTTTTATAAATTCTAACTTTGCTGTCCATTCTCATATATGGGTTATTCCAGACTACATCTCTCAAACATCCGGACAAGACAGCGGCCTTGTTAATTTGTTCTCTTAGGTCTCTGGCGGGGTCATGATAACTTGATAACTCTACGCCTAGATATTTGAACTGGTTTAGCTGTTCTATGGTATAAATAATTACGTATTTACTTATACGTTCATGGAAATACTTCTTCTTGTAGTGCCTATCGGTTTCGGATGTTGGCGACCATCATGACAATCTGTACTTTGCATACTGCTAGATTTTTCAGTCAGGAAATCCTTCGCCTTCATAGTCCTAGTTTTCCTTCTATAGTTCTGCTGTAAAATTAGTTGCTGCAATCCATATGTTTGGCTGTTGCTCAAGATGTGACCGAAGAATTTGATTTTGGCTGTTTTTATTGTGGTGAATAGCTCTTTTTCCTTTTGTATACTTAATAAAATCTCCTGATTAGTAACGAAATCGGTAAAAAATATCTTAAGGATTCGACGATAAAGCCACATTGCGAAAGCCTCAATAGTCTAAGAGCTAGTGAACCCTCCGAGTAACGGTCTTCCTGTAAGGCCAGAAATTTGTATAGTGATAATTCATGGCACACCAAGGCTAAAAACCATAACCTGGCAGGCATCAGCCCTGCACGTGTATCTACCAGGTGAGTCGAAAAGTGCATAGTTTAGGGGGTAAAATAAACTTTCTCCCGTAAAGTTTAAATTTAAGTATGCGTTTGAGTAAGTCATTTAGAAGAAATGTGTACAATGGCAGGCGATTCTGAACAGCATAAGACCTTGCGAGGCGAGGGGAAAGATTAGGGTTTTTTCCTAAAATTATTTTTTTGCATCGAACAAAGTTTTTTTTAGGTTTTTTGAATCATTCCAAACAGAAAAGGTCTTTAGTGACTTTTCTCTTAGGTTAATAGTTTTTGACATATAAGCGATTAAAAATTTAAAAATTGCGAAATTGGCCATTTTTAACCCTGAATCGGACATTTAACTAAAAATTTCAATGTTGCCAAGGTAGGAGATATTCTTTAAACATCGATTGATGAAATCCCGAAGAGTTTTTTGTAATACAATATCGAAAACCCCCTTTTTTTTAATTGCTAACCAAGCGGGCGCGACACTGTAGTAAAAGTGAGGACGTGTGAGTTTGCATAAATTCATTATCTCGAGAATGGACAAATTTGAAGAGAAATCCTCAGACAGGTCGATTTTTATTTTTAAATTAGGACTTTTTGGCATATATATAATACTAGTGACGCCACCCATCTGGGCGTGATGACGTAATCGATGATTTTTTTGAATGGGAGTAGGGGTCGTGTGATAGTTCATTTGAAAGGTTATTTAATTCTCTATTCATTAATATAAACGTTAACATAATTATTTATACAGGGTGTGCAAAAAATGTTTCTTCTTTTAGTGTAAATTAATTTAATAAAAAAAATTTTCTGTGCTCCCTGTATAAATAATTAAGCTAATGTTTATATTACTGAATAGAAAATTAAATAACCTTTCAAATGAGCTATCACACAACCCCTACTCTCATTTAGAAAAATCATCGATTACGTCATCACGCCCAGATGGACGACGTCATTAGTATTATACAGGGTGAGGCAGATAAAGGGCCTATTAGAAATATCTCGAGAACTAAAGGTAAGAAAATCATGAAAATTGGAATATAGGGGTTTTGAGGTGTGAACTATTTAATGAAAATATTTTGGTCTCTTTGCTACTTCCAGTTATACCGGAAGTTGATTGTATCTTCTTTTTTTTAATGGGACACCCTGTATATTTTTACATTTTTCAATTCTCCTCGATTTCTTCTTTCTTAAAATATAATGTTTTGTAATAATATACAAGATAGGTTAAAAGATAATAACGTTTTCTTATTAATTTCGTAGCAACATTCGCAACCTGTAGAATTGTAGTAGTTTGACATAATAAACTTTATTTATGTTCAAATGATTTCTAATATAGTCTACTATTGTTAGGAATTATTGGTATAGTTAAATTTTTCATTTTAGTATACAGGGTTGGTCGAAACTCGGAATGAGTATTTTCTGAGTACTTATTCTTAATTGGAACACCCTGTATTTTAGTATTGTAATGAAATGTTATTTTATGGTACTTTTTAATTTCTTAAGCATTCCCTATACCCAACTGCTTTAATTTGTGAGTTATTGGGGATTCAAGCCAAACATTAATTGCAACACAAAATATGTGAAATTGTGTTAGGTTGGCCGTGAAAATATTCAATCATAAATAATTTTTTGGAAATAAATACATATTAATCTAGACTGATAGTTAAAATTGCCAATAATGGTTGAGATATCAAAATACCAACGAAGTTAAGACTGTTGGTACGATTAACAATTAAGCACAAATTAAAGCAGTTAGGTATAGGGAATGCTTAAGTAGTAAAAAAAGTACCATGAAATATCATTTCATTACAATACTAAAATATAGGGTGTTCCATATAAGAAAACTCAGAATATACTCATTCCGAGTTTCGACCCACCCTGTATACTAAATTTAAAAATTTAGCTATACTAATAATTGTTAACAATAGTAGACTATATTAAAAATCATTTGAACATAAAGAGAGTTTATTATGTCAAACTACTACAATCCTACAGGGTGTGAATGTTGTTCCGAAATTAATAAAAAAAAACGTAATTATTTTTTAACCTACCCTGTATAATGTTACAAAACCTTATATTTTAGGAAAGAAGAAATCGAGGAGAATCCAAAAATGTAAAAATATACAGAGTGTCCCATTTAAAAAAACGAAGTTATAAGCAACTTCCGGTATAACCGGAAGTACCAAATAGATAAAAATATTTTCATCAAATAGATCAGTCTTCAAAACCCCCTTATTCCAATTTTCATAATTCAGTTGCCTTTAGTTCTCGAGATATTTCTAATAGGCCCTTTATCTGCCTCACCCTATATATATGCCAAAAAGTCCTAATTTAAAAATAAAAATCGACCTGTCTGAGGATTTCTCTTGAAATTTGCCCATTCTCGAGATAATGAATTTATGCAAACTCAAACGTCCTCACTTATACTAAAATATAAAGGAAAAGATTCCTCTCATTGGCTGTATACCATAATAAAAAACTTACTAAGAAAGTAAAACCTCACTTGTAGGTAATAGACCTGGATCCCGCGTAAGAAAAAAAAGTTGATTAATAGCAAGCTGAAAATTTGTTAATAGCTTAACGGTGTCTAGTCGGACAAACATTGATGCACGGGAACACTGAAACAGGGGAAGTTTTAACGGTGGAGCATGATAAACGTGTCGTCCTGACAAGTTTATGATGGTGAAAAATAGCAAGTTGTTTTTAAGTTTATTCAATAGCCAACGTTATATAATATATGAAAAAATGTTTGTCCGGGCATTTTAACGAGTCCGACACGTAGAACATGTCACATCACAGGAACTATGTTGGTGATGAATAGCAGTCTGATTTTTGCATGAGAGTTTAATGAAAGGTTAAAAAAGCAATTGGAAGTTCTGTCGGACAAAATGAATGGGAAATTTTCCTAGTCGGACATTCTAAACATGTAAGATGTAGACAAAAATGTTGGTGATAAATAGCAAGCTAATTTTGATTTGTTTATGTACAAATTATATTTTGTAACGCAAAAAGTTATATGTCGGACAAAATGTTTGGGCAAATCGAAGGAAATAAATAAAAAACATTTTTCCAGAATGACTTAGTCACATATTGATAAAGCTATTTTAGTTGTATATTATTATTTATATTCACATATTTGCATGTGCATATACATATATACATGCACACTCCAAAAACAGTGAGGTAAGTATCAATGCATGTATATATTGCAAAACAATTATTTTTTTTGGTGGAGTTTATTCTAGATATTCTCAAAATGACAATAAAAAATGTTAAAGAACATGTGAAAGCAATCTCTTAGGGTTTTCTAATTAGGCGCATCAGAAAGTACGGAAAATTTCCTACAAAAAACGTTGTATACATTTTTTTCCATACTCAAGTCTTAACCCTGTAAACGACATTGAAAAATGTGAAGAGTCTAAAACTTCGGTGCTTATAAGAATAGACGTAAATATGACACATTATGCTTAGAAGTATGTATTAGAAGGCTGCATTTGTCAGTGTGACACTTGTGCTATACAAAGTAGTATTTGAAAGTACATGGTCTCTGAGTTTCTGTTTGCCACGTGTGTGTTGGAAATTAAAATTTATATTAACTATGGAGTGTTTTTGTGTCTATTTTTGAGTGTCAACAGTTTAAATTTTAAGTCGCCAAATCAAAAGTGAAACCATCCAACGGAACATTTTTGAGTAATTTTCGAACATTTTACAAAGTTAGTAAAATACTTGGTCATCAATTCAATGAGGTTCAGTTGCCAGATGATTGTGAAAGTTCTATTGAATATCATTCTTCGTGCTATAATGCTTTGCTTGATTGAAAAAGGGTACCTAAATAAATTATTACTAAAATTGTATAACGTAATTTTTCTCAACTTTCTACAAATGAAACAATAATGTAATTAATATGTCACATGGCAAGAAATAATTTGCTGCCAAAATAAATCGATTAGTTTAAATTTGAAGTTACGATTGCAATTTATTATGAATTATTGTCAAAAGTGACAGTTTTTCTTAAATGGAAATGTATTCATAGACATAAGGGTAGACAGGGAATACAGTGCAAAAAGTCGATAGGTGGTCTATCTATCTCTTTTAACCAAGCGATCCCGCGCATGTGGCAGACAAAGATAGCTAGACCACTCAATCCATAATATAATTTGCCTGATCTACTATAAATGTATTACAGTGAGGTATCTAAATGATGTTGACATAAATCGAAAGATATCGATTGTAATTGATTGCAGGTACTTTTGACATAGAATAATCACCCCTTATTGAAATTTCAAAAATTATTTTTTTAAATTGTCCGACTACAAAATCTACCCCTTATTTTTTTCCGACAACAGTCATTCTTGGTAAGGAATAACTTACTTAATTAAATTTCGTCTTTGTCGGAAAGCTATTTATCACCAGCATTTTTGTCTATATCCTACCTGTTTAGAATGTCCGACTACGAAAACTTCCCATTAATTTTGTCGGACAGAACTTCCAATTGCTTTTTTAACCTTTCATTAAACTCTCATGCAAAAATCAGACTGCTATTCATCACCAACATAATTCCTGTGATGTGACATGTTCTACGTGTCGGACTCGTTAAAATGCCCAACCTTTTTGTCGGACAAACATTTTCGCATATATTACATAACGTTGGCTATCGAATAAACTTAAAAACAACTTGCTATTTTTCACAATCATAAACTTGTCAGGACGACACCTTTATCATGCTCCACAGTTAAAACTTCCCCTGTTCCAGTGTTCCCGTGCATCAAAGTTTGTCCGACTAGACACCGTTAAGCTATTAACAAATTTTCAGCTTGCTATTAATCAACTTTTCTTTCTTACGCGGGATCCAGGTCTATAAATGGTATATAAATTTATTAAAATTTTTATCTAAAATGACCCAAATTGAATTGAAGTGGGTACATCTATAGTACAAAAATCACACAAACGTTTTCGGACCAATCAGTCCATCATCAGGTAGAAAACCTAAAATAAGCAAACCACTGTATTAAAAGAGGCCAAGATGAAATTTTTGACTGTTTGAAAGTTAGGAAAATTAAAACATGTGGTTACTTACTTTAGATCCAAAGTAGTTGGAACTAGCTACATAGTTAGGTCAAAAGACCTTAAAATTACAATATACTTCAATGTACTACAATATATTGTAATATACTACAATATATTGTAATTTTAAGGTCTTTTGACCTAACTATGCAGCTAGTTCCAACTACTTTGGATCTAAAGTTAGTAACCATATGTTTTAATTTTCCTAACTTTCAAACAGTCAAAAATTTCATCTTGGCCTCTTTTAATACAGTGGTTTGCTTATTTTAGATTTTCTACCTGATGATGGACTGATTGGTCCGAAAACGTTTGTGTGATTTTTGTACTATAGATGTACCCACTTCAATCCGATTTGGATCATTTTAGATAAAAATTTTAATAAATTTATATACCATTTACCTACAAGTGAGGTTTTACTTCCTTAGTAAAAAAAAGTTAAATATAGTTTTCCAGTTTAGTGGGGACTTGTCCATTTTTAATTTAATTTTCCACTTCCAAAAATCGTTTTTTAGATTATAGCGCCATCTATCCATAATTTAAAAAAATGTCTCAAATAACAATTACTTATTTTTACGTAAGGAATCCAAATCTGCAATAAAAATGGGGGCTCCAATTTAAGATTTTAAAGTAACCCCCCATCCCACCTCCGTGGGGGTCGTGTTTGGTGACATTCGATAGAATTTTCAAAAGTATTGAATAAGTGCATTTTTTAGTTTTTCGATCTGATGTTCATTTCGCGAAATATCGCGGGATTCGTATTTAAAATATTAAATTTACCCCCCCCCCACTCTCCGTGGGAAGACGTGTTTGAAATCATTCGATAGATTTTTGAAAAATATTGAGTACGTATTTTTTAGTTTTTCGATAAGTCATTCATTTCGCGAAATATTCGCTTTTTTCTTGTGAACCTTTAGGACTCATCCATTTCCTTACGCCCCGCTCAAATTGTCAGATTTTTTAAATATACACTGTTTTGCATTAATCTGACGATTTCGAGTTTTTCTAGGGATAGATTTTTTTTCGACTCCCCTTAACGAACTCCCCTGCATTAAGAGCCAATATATGGTAGGGGTACATTTTCAGGGTACAAGGTTTCACCCCATATGATAATCTGACGCGCTCGAGAGTAACTGCAAAAATCCCCGCTTGAGCTCCTCTATCATAAATTCAATTCAACTCATGTATACTGCTGAACCGCCAACGATCGCACGTAGATTACTCGCAGCGTGCACTAAGCTTGAAAACACGCAAATGTGCATAGAGCCTAAGTAATATGAAACAAAAATATATCCACAACAAAGATTTACATCGGGAACTTCGTATAGGAACAATTAAATTTTTTATTCGACCTTAAACAATCGATTGACAACATTGTGCAGGTATCGGTAGTAAAATTCCCACAAACATCGAAATGACAACTTACTGTTCCATGTAGTAGGTATACGACCCATGTCCATGTAGTAAATATGTAATAAAATAATTTTACGTCCACATTCGACACTTCTAAAACAATAAAAATGAGCATATTTTGGAAAGATTTACTTTGTATCCAAAGTGTTATTCTAACATTTCGATATATTCAAAATGAAACTGTTTCCAGTTAGCAATTGAAGCATGTTAGAACATTTTTGTAGAAGTTAAATATTTAACGTTTAGATATTAAAAATAAGTTTTTATCTTTTCTTCTTTCATTTGCTTCTTTTGTGCTTTCTCAACTTCTTGCGCTATTTACGTCTTACGCCCCCTTTCCCTTTTTTCTCTGCTTATTTTTTCTTTTGCGTTTCACGCTTTTCCCGCCATTATCTACTTTCGAATTTAGATTATTTTATATTAGTTATTGCCTTCTAGTTGATATGACTTTGATACAATTATCAAAGTTCTGTATCTCAACACTTTACCCAATAAACTGAATTTTTTAAAGATTATTTTGTACTAGATGTAAAGATAAAATAGAAGAAGGCTATGATATGATGTATGAAACAGAACAGATGTATGAAAGAGAAAGATTCCAATGAAACTGAAAGACAAATTCTTCTTCTTCAGGTTCCTTCCCCTATCGGAGGTTGGAAATCATCATCGCTATTTTAATTTTATTGCCGCACTTCTGAATAATTCTAATGAGCTGCAACCGAACCACTCTCTCAAATTTCTTAGCCAGGATATTTTGCGTCGTCCTGGGTTTCTCTTCCCTTAGTTCCCTTGCATAATTAACCTAAGTAATACGTACTTCTCGCCCCTCATTATATGACCCAGATATTGAATCTTTCTAATTTTAATAGTTTTTATGACTTCACATTCTTTCTTCATTCTTTGTAACACCTCTATATTAGTTACTTTTTCAGTCCACGATATTCTGTGGATTCTCCTGTAGCACCACATCTCAAAGGAGTTTAATTTTTTGATTTCAGACTGTTTTATTGTCCACGCTTCCATGCCGTATAGTAAAGTAGAAAAAACGTAACAACGTAGCATTCTTGTGCAGATCTCTAGATTAAGGTTACGGTTGCAAAGTAAGTTCTTAAATTTTATGAACGTGTTTCTTGCCATTTCTATTCTAGATCTGGTTTCTTTTGTTTGATCTCCATCTTCGGTTAGCCACGTTCCTAAATATTTATATGTTGTTACTCTTTCGATCGTTGTATTATTGATGATCAGATTACCTACATTTTGTGTTTTTTTTTTGAGAATATCATTGATTTCGTTTTCTTGAGATACATTTGCAGTCCGTACCTTTCACATGCATTGTATACATGTTGTATTATGTACTGTAGATCTTCCATGTCACTTGCAAATATGACCGTATCGTCCGCATAACTAATATTATTAATGCTATTTCCGTTGACCAAAATACCTTCCACAATATACCTTCCACAAATTCTAGAAAACTGCAATTTCTCAAGATTGAAGAAAGAAAACAATATAGTCCAGAGTAATAAGGATTTTCTCGGGACACTCAAAGATCCAGGTAGCTGACTACTTTTTTAGTTATTGTAGAGTTCGCGTCCGTTTTTTAATTATTATTAACAATTTAGTGCAAAAATCGCGATTTTTTCGATATTTTGCACCCCATTTAAAAGCTAAATAGTTGACATAAAATTACAATAGTATATTGTGCAACAAGTGCAGAAAGGTACTAATTTCTCACGAGTTTGAAAAGTTGCGGTACGAGCGCAAGCGAGTGCCGCAATTCAAACGAGTGAGAAATTACCTTTCTGCACGTGTTTCACACTATACTTTTTCTACAAGCACAGTTTTTCCTAAAAATAAAAATCACAATTTCCAAACGACGATTAATTATAATAGGTACCTATGTGATAAATTTTAAACTGTATTTAATTAATACCTACTAATCAATTTAAATTCCTTATACCCAAATAAATTGCACAGAAATCAGTTAAAAAATTAATGCACTGCCTTAATTTGTTTAAATTTAAACAATTATTACACATTATTGACATTATATTTATGCAATCACGGATTTACACAAAACCTACTTCATTCGACGTCTCTTGCACAGGTTGCTAAATCCTTATTGGTTATTTGATAATTATAAAATGTTTAATAAGAATAAAATTGTAAAATAAAACAGTTGTAACATCCATAATTTTGTTTCTATGCTATAGTTAAATATAATAATTGTCTTATAGGTTATATATTTGTCTAAAGTTTAACCAGGGATGTAAACAGAATATAACGTTACTCAGAATGCGGTAGTCCACGGATGTAAACAGAATATAACGTTACTCAGAATGAGGTAGTCAACTGTGCAGAAAAGAACTTTGCGGCACAGAAACGTCATTTTGCGGCACAGAAACGTCACTTTTCTGCACACTAATGTCAAATATCTTATACTGTGAGAAAATATCAAGTTTGCTAACATAAAACCGTGCAGAAAAGTGCACTTTGAATAGTGGTTGTAGAAAAAATTTAATTCTTTAGAACATTAAAAAACCTTCAAAATGCCGATTTTTGAAAGTTAAAAAGTTAATTTGTTGCTACGCAAACTGCAAAATAAGTGAAAATCGTTATTTGTTATAAAACTACCTTAGAACTTTAGTGTTTCACCCAAAGTTGGGTATTGGGTAATTATTTATTTTAATAATTTTACCTAACAAATTTTGCTCAGAATTTGCCCCTCTATCGATTTATGGTGTTATTTTTAATAAAATAATTTTCATCCCCGAGAAGGGTGGCATCCACCCCCAGGGTAAAAGCGCAAGTTGGCATCATGTCACCTTTGTTCCTTGAGGTATCCTCTAACCACTCACCAATTTTCATGCAAATCGATGGAGGTTGAACGAAATCGAGGTAATAGCTCATATCCACTTTCAGTGACTGCACTATTAAGCGTATTCAATTATTATAAATAAAATGGACTTACGTTTACTTTGTACGGAGACATTGCGCATGTGCTGTACACTCTCGTGTAATTCCCGAACTTGCTGCAAGCTGTCCTCTAGCACCGGATATGTCTTGTTGGCAGGTGAATGCGGCGTAACGCTGATGGTAGGAAGAGGCCCACCGGCTCCAGGTCGAGGCAACATATCCAACACCGGGATGTGGTAGTCGGTGATGACGTCCTCGTCACTATCGGCCTCTCCTCCGCTTTGGCCACATTCATCTAGAAAGAGGAAAAATATTAGACATAAATGATAAAGAAAAATACCGTAACTTGATATATTATATTTCTTAATTGAGTCGTCTTCAAAACCCAACAAATCCACTGCGGTCAAATGTTCGGAAATTCAGAAAAACTGTTTTGATGTGAAAGTTAAGCTTATGGGTATTCATTGGATTTGCTGGATTTTGAAACCAACCCAATATTTCAAATGCAAATTAAGATTAGATTTGGAGGGTTTTGCATCGGAAATTCAGTATAAACTTGTAGAGGGCAAGATTTAAAAATCTGTTGACATGAATAACTCAATATTCATAAAAAGTGAATTTGTCGGATTTTGAAACTAGACGAATCAATTGTTTAAACAATTCTTATTTCCTAAAATATGTACTAGTATTTCCTACTTCTAAAATCATATACATCAGACAAATGCTTCAGAATCAAGCAAAAGGAAGCACACTTTGATTTGGGACCCACAAGAACATGTCCTTGGATCAGTTATATCCCTTGACTAAATTAAGATACTATTACCATATTAGCTGATGACATCAAAATTATATCACTTGAAAGTAATCATGAGGAAGTAGTGCATACATACTCTGTAGAACTCCTTACATCAGATTATTAATAATGTTCAGATTAATATTTTACAAATTTTGTGACGCCCTTTATAGGTTTGTATGTAATGCAAGAACAGCCGTGTCATCAGGATATTTGACAGCTGTGGTTATAATCTGGTAGTTGGTAAGTCAGCAGTAAATAACAAATATAAAACAGGGTCAATAACACTGCCTTGGGACACACCCAACTTAAATTCGAATAGTTCGGACCATTATTCGTTTAACTACAGAATACCGGTCTAATATGTAAGCTTTCAAGATAAGATAATAATGGTAAGTAAGATGAAGTTAAAAAAGGCTGCACTAAAGTACATTTTATTATCCAGGACATTGTTAATCTGTTTTAGCAAGCGATAAACTTCTTCTATAGTTCCATGTCTGCTGCGAAAAGCAAATTGATTTTGTGGGATTAGGTTTCGCTCTATGAGGATCGGCTCTAACCGTTTTATGAAAAGTTTTTCAAATTCCTTAGAGATCAGCGGTACATAATCATTCTCTTTGCCTTATCCCTATGCGGGGTCGGCTTCCCTAATTGCATTTCTCCATACAATTCTATCTTGAGTCATATCAATATTAATCCCCTTTACCAACATCTCCTGCCTAATCGTCTCCCCCCACGTCTTCTTTGGTCTTCCTCTCCTACTCCTTCCAGGAATCTGCACTTCCGCAATTCTTCGTATTGGGTGATTCGCGTCTCGACGTTCAACATGACCAAACCATCTCAACCTATGCTCTCTCATTTTGGCATCAATTGGTGCCACACGTTTAATTTTATCCTTTTTTGTCACTCCACTTATCCATCTAAGCATTCTCATTTCCGCCACATGCATTCGTTGTTCCTCTTTCTTTTTCACTGCCCAACATTCAGTTCCGTACATCATAGCCGGTCTTATGGCTGTTTTATAGAATTTTCCCTTCAACTTCCTTGGAAATTTCCTGTCACACAGCACATCACTCGCTTCCTTCCACTTCATCCACCCAGCCCTAATTCTACTGCATGCATCTCCATCTATTTCTCCATTACTCTGTAATACCGATCCCAGGTACTTAAAACTATTGCTTTTTTACAATCAGTTCACCATCCAAAGATACCATTTTATTTGTAGTAACTTCATCTTTAAATGAACATTCCAAATACTCTGTTTTTGTCCTACTAAGTTTTAAACCTTTTTCCTCCAGAGCTTGCCTCCACTGTTCCAGTTTTTGTTCCAAGTCTCTTTCACTATTTCCTACTAACACGACATACATCAGCATACATTAAGCACCATGGAATGTTACCCTGTAGTTTCGCTGTTATCTGGTCCAAAACTAATGAGAATAAATAAGGACTAAGCACAGAGCCTTGGTGCAATCCTACTTTTATATGAAATTTATCAGTCTCTCTCACACCTGTCCTAACACTAGTTCTTTCGTTCTTTGACCTTTCCACCTATTTCTTGAATGCAAGCAATTTGAATTCTCCTTCGTTTGAGCGCATCCACTAACTTCAGACTTTTACCTGTAAGTCAAAACGGCAAACAGGTGTATGTTCTCAAAAAAATTTTTGATAGTGTGTAAAAAATGTTTTATTATCAGCTAAGTAATTTCAACACATAAAGTGTCATCATTAGAGCTTCGTCCTCTTATAAAACCTTCATAGAAGGCAAAATACATAGAAGGCAGGATACTGGGCAAAAGCCACAGATATCGGGTATAACAACCCCTTAAAATGAATAAATTCACATCTAAATTCTTTTTTATTTTAAAAAGACAACAGACAACATGGCTGAGTCAAACCATTTTGAGCCCTTTGAGCCTTTTCCAATTTCTTACCTGTAAGACTACCAAGATTCCACGGCCCTATCCTGATTTTTCTAACCTGCAATGGTGTTCCCTCTGAGATAGTCCTCACCCAGAGATCCGAACGGAGGTTCATTTTACTTCCCTTCCGGTATATTTTTACCTCAGGAGATGCCATCATTTCAGTATAAGCTCTGTACAATAATACACTACTCTGTCAACTCTGTACAATAATAATTCTACTCGAGTGTATAATTTTACAGACGTTCTATTACTCTATGACTGATAATACAATATGTAAACAAAATGTACACCGCTACAACTCCCTGTATTTTTCTAATGACTTGATTAATATACATTTGCAGGTGACGTTTAAAAATGAGTTAACACTGAAACATTTTACAAACAACACATTTTATTAACTGGCTATTTTTCTTCAAATCAACATGTTTATAGAAATGTCTAAAAATTTATTTTTAACTGGTACATATTGACGTGAGCTAAATATAACGAAACAAACGGTATTTAACAGTCCAGAAACAATAGAACAATTTTGTTTTAATAACACAAAAGAATTTTAAATCGTTCGTTATATTGATTCAGCGAAAATAGTTTTCCAATGTATTTTGCTTTCACATCCTGATTTCAATTTGTGAAATATATTTTTTCTGTGTATATGACTCATATATGGAATTTTGTATTCAAATATGTATTTATACAGTGGGGGTATTAACTGGAGCAGCACAGTTAGGTGATGAAAAAAAAAAAAGAAAATTAAATGTACCCCTCTTTTTCTTATTATTTATTTACAAAGCTCAACAGGTCTTGAAGGCCTAGGGCTAAGAATACAATTAATATATTATAATAATATAACACTTATATAATATGTATATAAGTAGGGTGGTTTCTCGTTCAATCATGCTCCTTGCCTACTAAATTGACTTACTATTTTCCTCCATACATCCCTATTTGTTGCTTTTTCTTCCCAGCCAAGGTTGAGGTTCCCAAGTTTTAGGATACTCCATCAGAATCGAGCCCCGGTGCACCTGGTCCCCAAGAACCCTCCACACTCCAGAAGATAACATGCCTTAACAGTGACCTTGGGCACCAGGTGGTGCAGGCGTCATTTCTGATGATGTATTCGTATTCAGCGACTACAAAAACCGCCTAATAATCTATTTGTATGCATTCAGTTCCAAAAACCCTCGAAACTCCAGATGACATCCTTAGTGGTGATCGTTGGCACCAGGTGCTCCAGAAGTCGGTTCTAATGGCGTATTCGTGTTCAGCTGGACAAAACAAGGTGTTCCATTTGAAATAAGAAAGTTCATCATTAGATTTCCAGAAAAACAAAAGAACAATGTAAATACCATCATATTATCGGCTGCATCACAAGAGTGTCCCAACAGCCGTAACGGATAGGCATCATACTAAGCTTTGTTTTTAAACCAAGAGGAGTAAACTAAAAAGACACATACACACCCCCCAAGGGGGTGTTCAAGTATTACGTAACGCGATTTTTGACCCCCTCCCCCTATGTAACACATCGTAATAGGGCGTTCAACTATTACGTAACGCAATTTTTGAAGTTTTTTGACCCCCCCACCCCCAACCTGCGTTACGTAATACTTGAGCGGCCCCCAAGAAAGTCACTAGAAATATCACCAAATACATCTTCTTTTTTGGTTGATCACGTAGGCCTTCGTTGGTAATCCATAAATATTATATTATACTAATACGTCGCTAAAGAGTTCCAAAAACAACTGTTTTTTTATAGAAAAACAGACCAAAAATCTAAAAATTAAAGGAATAACGCAGAAAATACAAAAAATCGCTGATATAACTTAATTAACCTATGAAATGCCAATAGTGTCAAAATTTTATAAATGTCATTAGTGTCAAAATTTTATAACAGTGGAGTAAATATGCCTGAGGTTGGACCAATTACAAACAAGCTTTACAACGCGGGAAATTTGAATTACTCCTCTTGGTTACAGTGGGTGATCTATTTGTAAAAATCTATTAAATATATCAAATCAATCACTTTCTTCAATTTCTGGATCTAATAATCCCTTTCTAATTTCCCCCAACATCCAGTTCTTATTGCTATACCACTGTTAAGTCTGCCTACAAAAGTAAATCTGTTTTCAAAAAGATTACAGAAAATATTTCCAATGCACCATTTTTAATTTAAGTAATTTCAAACACTATGAACACATAAAGTTTAAACGTAATTTTGTTTCCATAAATAACTTGTTTTCTTCGCGATTTAATTTTAATTTATTTCTGAATCAAATTTTATGGTCATCGAGAAACTGCATTTTGTTTCTCCACGATTAGAATGAAAATTGAATCTACTTGTGGTTCATTTACTGGGTCATTCCATATCAACTCAATACACCTAATTTCCACCCCCTCTTCAGATTCGGTTATAATTTGGAATACTCATAGTGGCTAATAAGAGAAACAAAAATACAAAATTTTAAATTTTTATCTCAAGCTGTTTCCGAAATGTGGTTATGTAAAGTTTTCAAAAAAAATCCAAAACACCGCGACCATACTTTATTGCAATTATTGTAGAAGCTGTCCTAATTGTCCTATTGTAGAGCTGTCCTATTGTAGAAGCTAAAATGCTGGGAGAGGTGTCATTTTGTAACATTTTTAAAGCCCTTTACAGTGATATATACAGTATGATGTTATGATAAACAAGTTTTTCTCAAACAAAAAAATATATATTTTGATTAATTTTTTTCCAAAAAGTAATGTTTTCCCCATCTTACAATATCTTGAATTTTGCATTGCTCTCTGATGTCTGTATTTCTAACTCTGTCTCTTCTTGTTTTCCCCACTATTGTTCTTAGGGTTTTCATTTCGGCAACTCTTAGCATCTGTTTCGTTTTGTTGGTGTCTTCGCGCACTTCTATGCCATTATGTGGCATTGTGGCATTCCTATGTCATTAAAGACAAATTCGTAAAATAATTTTGCAATTTCCACGAGAGAACAATGAAAGTAGATAAAGACCTAATGATCAATAAATTGTTGCACTTTGTGATTATATTCAGAGTTCATTTGCGCGGCCACTTTTCAAAGCACTGCTGTATATTTATTTCCTTTGATGAATCTACATAGTTTAACTTGAAATATAATAAAAGCATGGTAACTAGGTTAGGAAAAATATGTTGTTTGTGTGTGCACTCTGTTGTTTTGTACTCCATTAAATTAATATAAATGGCTGGGAATATCCCCGGCTTCAATACAATCAAAGACAATGGCGAATGGATGAAAAAGTAACAGCACCTTTAACTGTTTTATAACACAACTATTGTGAAAATATTACCAGGAGGATTAAGAGTGTCCGAAAATGATTTTACTGTTTTATATTCATTCAGATTGAATGCAGAACTGGGCAAAAAACTACATTTTATAAGGGTGTTTGTGTTTAGCAAAGCTACAATTAATAAATATGTCATAAAAGATTACTTGTGATGCTGCAAATACACTGGGGTGCAAAATTAACCGGACTCCTTAAAAATGGGTCATTTTTGATGTCTCGAATTTTCTAAACCTGTTGCGATTTAAGTGATTTTTTTAATATGTTATAACCTTATTCTTTAACAATATCACTGTAATAATATTGTTGCTAAACAGGTAAATTTTCATTGTATACCGGGTATACCAATGAAACTGTGTTTTTTCTCAAACTTCGCATCACCCTGTGGAATATTCTAGCATTTATAAAATACTCAAATTAAAACCCAACGATGGCCTCATGTTTTCTCATCATTGTGTTTTTTTATTCATTCGCTTATGTTGGAGTGTAAAAAAGTTAGGTACTTTAACAATTATCCATGTTTATATCAATACAGGATGTTTTTAAATAAGTATGGCAAACTTCAAGGGGTAATTATACATGAAAAACTAATGACAGTTTGCTTTATAAACCTATGTCCACAAATGCTTCGTTTCTGAGATAGAGAGTGTTAAAATTTTTCTTACAAACTGACGATTTATTTATTGATTTAAAACCGGTTGATATAATATGCTAATGAAATTTCGTGGGTTTTAAGACGAAGTTATTGTACATTTTTTCACATACAAGTAAGAATTTAATATTCACCATTGGCGCGCATACGGGTAATATGAGCCGTGATATTACCCGTATGCGCGCCAATTGTGAATATTAAATTCTTACTTTTACGTGAAAAAATGAACAATACCTACGTCTTAAAACCCAGCAAATTGCCGTTGCATATCTCAACCGGTTTTAAAGTAATAAATAAATCATAAGTTTGTAAGAAAAATTTCAACACCCCCTATCTCGGCAACGAAGCATTATATTTTTCATGTGCATTATATTTTTCATTTTTCATATACATTAAGTAATTATTTTTTCATGCAGAATTATCCCTTAAAGTTTGCCATACTTAGTTAGAAACACCCTGCATTGATGAAAAACATGGCTAGGTGTTAAACTTTTTTATTATCCAACATAAGCGAATTAATCAAAAAACAAAATGTTGAGAAAACATGAGACTATAGTTGGATTTTAATTTCAGTATTTTATAAATGCTAGAATATTCGACAGGGTGATGCGAACTTTGAGAAAAAAACACAGTTTGATTGGTACACCCGGTCTACAATGAAAATTTAACTGTTTAGCAACAATACTATTACAGCGATATTGTTAAAGAATAAGGTTATAATATATTAAAAATCACTTAAATCGGACAGCAGGTTTAGTAAATTTGAGACATCAAAAATGACCCATTTTTAAGGTGCCCGGTTAATTTTGCACCCCAGTGTATAAACTTCAAATACAACTGTTCTGAAGCTATTTCCTTGTGGCATTTTTATAATAAACTATTTTTAATGGGAATAAGCCACAATTTTACCAAAAAAATGATTTTATTAACGTTTTATTTACTATGGAATCTCTAACGCGAGAATTTTACCGTCATCGTTGCATTTCATTGTCTTTTTAAAGACAGATCACATGCTATGATTTTTTTGTGACGGATATTCTTGAGTTGGGATTGATTTCATGTAATCGAATGAACTATCTTTCAGTAAAGTCGTCCCAGGAACGCAACTCATGAATATTGGCGATATCATTTTAAAGTCTTCTACTTTAAAATGTATAATATACGTCTGAATTGCCAATATAAATGAGTCAGATTAAATAAATTATTAGAAGAATTTTTTTACTTAGCAACAACATTTTTGTTTATTTTAATAGTATTTTGTATTTTGACAACGAAATCCGATTTGGGCTTCGAAACATTAATAAAATCATTTTTTTGGTAAAATTGTGGCTTATTCCCATTAAAAACAGTTTATTCAAATACAACTGTTGGGTCTGTATTTATATTTAAAGGGTCCAGGACTGTATTACCTCAATGTACCCGTGTGTCTAGTAGCGTGGCGATTACTGTATATGTGGTAGATAGCTGAGATTTAGCGAACCCCTGCTTTTCCCAAATCGCTTGTGGCTCTCTCTCAGTTTTGTCAGCTTTCTGGTGGACAACGTGCTCAGTTTACCACTAGTACAAAAAAATCATCTTAGTACAAACCTCCACGTTGGTAGAGCTGGGGTTCTATAATATGGCGGATCAGTGATACGAACACTTCTTAGAGCACGTCATCTGATTTGCTGTATAACAAACGCTGATTGCACAAGGCGTGCCTGATTGGAAGTTGAAAGTGTGCACAATATTCAAGACATCGATTTCTTCTAAGTCCTTGATACGCGCACTAATACAGCTTCATCCTCTCGGCTTTTCGAACTCCTTAAGGCAGTACATTCGCCCAGTTTTCTGGGAGCTTAGGTTTTAGAGTTAATGTAGATCCCAACTATCTAAGTGGTTATTAAGTAATTTTCTCCTACTAGCCCAGCTAACTTCTAACCATCGAAAGAAATGGTTACCTGTGTCTGTGGTACTAGTTTCGCCACGCAAGCCGGTATGGACACGCACATACGCAGGCTGTAATATGAACGTATTGTACAGAACAGGAAAGTCATGTACTAGCCAAATTCTTAATCTTACCCAGTACATAGATGACGGATATCAAAGGGAATTAAAGACCAGAGTTAAACAGCTTTACTCATTGTCAGGCATCCATCGCTTCCTCAGTTTCCATCCACTTTTCTGCCATATTTCTGTATATAAATGATTTAAATGTAGATCACTCACTGGTCCAGTTGAGGCATTATCCCACAATGTAAAAGGCACGAAATCCATAATGTGGGAAGAGTAGCAAACAGGAAATATTATCACAAATACATCAAAAGTACTCCTGCCAGTGCACTACTTGACCGGCAAAGATGGAAAACACTGAATAGATTGCGTACAGGCGTCGGAAGATCCAAACAAAATATGGTATCCTGGGGATACATTGAGAGAAATGAGCTGTGCATGCGGAGTGATCCAATCAATCAGACACCTACTGCAGTGTAGCCTCGTAAATGGTCAGGAAGAGTGCTGTGATGCAGACTTAATGTATTGCAACTAAGCAACATTAGCTTATATCAACCACTAGTCACGCGAAATATGAAAAGTTTATTGTTTTAATTAATTTTTATATGGATTTACAATATGTACCGAGGCAGTGTCGGTTCTGTGAGCCAAAAATATGTGTTCTTCCAGGCAGGGGGCTAACGTAACCTGGAGGCCCCTCCTCTTTCATCCGGGCTTGGAACCGGCAACATGACACTGAGTTGCTCAATACAACCAATGTCATACAGGCGGAGACCTAAGAGGACAAATTAACAAGGCCGCTGTCTTGTCCGGATATTTGAAAGATGTGCTCTGGAATAACCCATACTTATATGAGAACGGACAGTAAAGTTAGCATTTCTAAAACTTGCATCAGACCTGTTATGACCTATAACATTAAATCAAGAGAAGACACCAATAAAACTAAAAGCATGCTACGAACAGCCGAAATAAAGACACTAAGAGCAACAGCAGGGAAGACAAGAAGAGATAGAATACGAAACAACATCATCAGGGAACAATGTGGCGTGCAAGATGTGTCAGATGTGGCAGGCAAAGACGAAGAGAATGGTTCAGTCATGTAAAAAGAATGAAGGAGCACAGACTACCAAGAATTGCGCTAGAAGGAAAACAGTAGGCAAGCGTCCACTGGGGAGACCACCAAAAAGATGGAGAGATAGCTGGCAGTCTACCTCTCAAGAAATACTTCAACGTCGGAATTAACAGATCGACAGATCTATAACAAGTATAAGAAGAAGAAGAAGACAATTTGTTCAGAAAAATCGGAAACCGCGAAGGTCACTCAGGTAGTAGAATAGAAATATGCTTTATTGTCACTGAAAAGATATACATAACAATAACAAATACAATTTTATAAAATTAGATAAATCGTCAATAAAAAAAATATAAACAAGTTAAAAAAGTGAAGTAAAAAAACAAAAACCAGTATATTGCAAAATTACTATAAATTGCAAAATTGAACATACAACATAATATAATAAAACACAAACAAAGGAACTAATAAGTTTAAGGTGCTGTATGTGACACCCAAATATAGATAAATACACTTTAGTTACTTGTACATTACTATGATTTCTTAGTTAGTCATTAAGAAACTCTTCTACTGAATAATATGGTCTTTTAGATAAATGACCTTTTGTCATTTTACGGAACTTGAGAAAGGATGTTGCAGATTTGAGTTGTAAGGGAGATGGCTGTATAGTTTTTTTGCGGAATATAGTATAGATTTCTTTACTAACTCAGAAGACGGGATCGGTAAATAGACATCAAAAGTTGAATTTCTGGTGGAGTAGTCATGATGAGGCCTTGCTGGAAAGACATGCATGTGTTTACGAATTAAGCAAACAGTTTCTAAAATATACAAAGATGGAAGGGTTAAAATTTCGTGATCTTTAAAGTAACTTCTGCAATGGGTTGTTCTTCTGAGGCCAAACAGATATCTTATTGCTCGTTTTTGTAATTTGAAAATAACATCAAATTGGGCAGCTGTACTAGACCCCCAAAAAGGAAGACCATATCGAAGATGAGACTCGAATAAAGAAAAATATGTTATTTTAGAAGATGCTAAATCGAAACAGATCTTATGGCATAGCAGGCTGAGACGAGTTTCTTGCTTAACAAATCGATATGAAGGGGCCATTTGAGGTTGCTGTCTAAAAGAATACCAAGAAATTTTACAGAATCAACGGTAGAGATCTGGCTGCTATTCACAAGCAGGGGTTGAAGAGCACCTTTATATGATAATGCTACCGTTTTATCCATGTTAAAGGAGAGCAAATTAGAGTCAGACCAGGTTTTTATCGTAAGAAGATCAGAAGTTATAGTTGCATGAAGAGTTGCAATAGTTGAGTTGCTCCAAGTGATACTGGTATCATCAGCAAAAAGAAAAATTTTTCCATCGATTTTTATATTAGTGATGTCATTTATAAAGATAAGGAAAAGTAGAGGACCCAATACTGAACCTTGTACTACTCCACATACAATGTTTTTGAGACTAGAGTTAGTATCATTTGCTCTAACCAGTTGTATCCTATTATCTAAGTAAGATTTGAACCAATTCAAAGAAATACCTCGAATTCCATAGAAATTAAGTTTTTTAATCAAAATGTTGTGATATACACAATCAAAAGCTTTGGAATAGTCACAGAAAACAGTGGCAGTATAAAGATTATTGTTTAGTGCTTGGTAAACCTCGTGAAGTACAGAAAACATGGCATCAGTTGTACATTTATTAGTTAAGAAGCCGAACTGATTTTGTGATAAAATATTGTTATCAAAGAGAAAGGACATAAGTCGGGTTTTTATGAGCCTCTCAATAATTTTGGAGAGTACCGGTAGTAGGGCAATAGGTCTATAGTTGCAGGCATTAAATTTTTCGCCACCTTTATGAAGAGGAATAATAATGGCTGTCTTTAGGCACTCTGGAAATTTACCGTTTTCAAAGGAATCATTAATTAGTGACACGAGGAGTTCTAACACATTATCTGTGAGATTTGAGAAGATTTTTATGGATAGTCCACCAGTACTACAAGATGATTTGCTTTTGATACTATTGATCGTTTGGATCAATTCAGATTTATAGATTGGTCTTATAAATAATGAATTCGAGACAATTTCTGAATTAGGGAGATAGGAAATGGGATCTTGTTGAGACTGAATAGTTGATGTTATATTTTTACTCACGTTAATGAAGTATTCGTTTAGATTTTCAGGGTTTGGAAGGGCAAATGTTTGAGCTGCGTGGGTTTTATTTCGAAGATCGTTTATTATGGACCAAGTTTCTTTTGCAACACTTTTGGAGCTTCCCAGACGATTTTGATAGTAGGCTTTTTTAGCTGATTTGATGAGTTTTAGGTATGTGACTCTGTAATTGGTGATATATTGAGTGACAGATACGTTGGTAGTAAATTTCTTGATATAAAGTAGTGAACGCATATTTTTTGCTGATATGCGGATACCTTTGGTAGTCCAGGGTTTGCGACGTTTTGGCTTAATCGTAATTAAAGGAAATGCCTTATTGAAGATACAGACAAGCTTCTCCAAAAAATCACTGAAATTATAGTCCACGTCCGTAGAAGGAAAATGCCAGTCAAAAGTTAAACATAAATTTTGGAATTTATGAAAATTCCGGGCGGAAAAAATCCTACCTAAACGTCGGGTTTTCGAGGAGGGTTTGCTGAAGATGTTAAATTTCGTGTATACTGCTTCATGATCCGATAGTTCCGCATTAATAACTGTAGAGCAGACATCAAGGGGTGAGAAATCGGAGACAATATAATCAATTATGGTAGATGTAGTTTTTGTAATCCTTGTAGGAGAATTAACGTGCATTGAGAGACCATATGATTCAAATATGTTGACCAAGAACATTTGGGTAGCACAAGCAGCAGCATAATTTATGTTGAAGTCTCCGCATAGAATTTTTCTGCTTTTGTGAGGCAAGTCATCTAACAAATTTAGCAGGTTCTGAAAAAATAGTTCCACGGAAGAGTCAGGTGATCTATAGATGCAAATAATGTAAAGATTAAGATTTTTATTAAAAACTAAGGAAAATTCAAAGAAGGCTTCATTCAACAAAAAGTCATATTTTGTTATCAGAGAAAAATCATTGTTTGCAGAAAGAATTAGGGTGCCTCCATGAGCTGAGTTTGGACGATCATACCTAGCAATTGTGGTATATTTCTCTACAAAAAAAGGCTCGTTGACTTCAAGCCAGTAAATCAAGGAGAGGGTACATCAGTTGAACGCGTTGGTGCAAAGAGTAAACATTCTTTTAAAATACATTGTGCACGACATCAGTGGTTTTACGACATTGCCAGTTAATATCGTGGAATAGTTGTTTATTTAGAATACACTAAATATTTTTTTAATAAATATGGCTATTACAAATACCGTGAAAAATAGGACACTAAGTGCACAATGGCATGAAATTATACACAATGTTTTAAAATGTACACAGAAGGAAGCAGACAAAAATTTTACTGTGAAGCAGATAAATAAAAAACCGGAAAACTTTTGAAACCTGATTGATATGACAACGTCGCGAAACCAAAGTTTTCGACGTTGGCGGTTTCAGACATATCTGTCGACTTATAAATCTATTTGAATGAACATTATGATTTTTGTGTTTCTGTACTTTTGCTTATTATATAGATAATAAAGCACTATATGATAAAAATGAGTTTTTGTTATGCATGCCAACGGAATAAGTTATAAGGATATAATAAATTATCTACATTTGTAATAGTTACCTTCTAGAAGACAAGAGAATCCCATAATGGAGAACAAAAGTACTTTTATCCTGGTGCACAGACAGCATCGATTGGTGTCGGCCGGAAGCAAACTCATCCCCCACACAACATCATTATTAATTCACTTCAAATACTCTTCGGAACTGTTTTTGTTTTGTCTATTGTTCGTTGGTATTTGTCACATCACAAGGATTAAATAATCACTAGTTAAAAAGGTAAATTAAGTGTGACACAATTGAATGTGCATTTGGTATTCAGTTCAAGATTTTGTTAATATTTTCGACTTGTTCGAAAATGAAAATGTCATTTTTTTAACACCAAAAAAAAACATTTTTTTAAACGATTTTTTTGCGAATTACTCAAAAGTATGTATTTTATCAAAAAAATCTTAAAATTCTAAATCGTTTTTTGTTAAAAAATTGACATTTTCACTTGCGAATAAGTCGTACTGACTTTCAGAAAAAAATGTATAGGACAAAAGTTCTAATAGGTATATTAATTCCCGGTGTTATTTTTAATAAAAAAAATGACCCCCGAGAAGGGGTGGCATCCTCACCCCAAGGGTAACACCACCTTACGGCACAGGGCCAACTTTGAAGTTGACAATATGTAAGTAGAACATTTAGCCAAATTTTGGAGCAAATCTGGTCAGAAAATTATACAGTAGTTACGATATATTTTACCTTCATCAACTGGATCAATATTGACATAACAAAAGTTAAAAAGGTGGAAAGAGAAATAATATATAGAGCAACCACTTTACGATGAAAAACTTTAGAAGAAAGCTTAGGGGAAATAGGAGCAAGTTAGCAAAATGTTTATTTAATAGAATTACAAAAATGTGGACAAATGCTAGACGAATTAAGAAGCAGCATATGTAATTGTATCTGTTCACAAAAAAATAACAAATAAAAACACGAAAGAAGAAATGGATTTTTCCAGAAGATATAGACATATAATAATTATGTAGATACACTAACCAGACATACACAAGACTTAGAAAATTAAATAGAAAATATTGAAAAAGTAAATAATGGCACAACAAAGGCACTAAAAAAAGGAAAAGGATTGCTGGAATACAGTCGTGATCGATAAAGAACCACTAAGCCAAATTCCAAAAAGGTCCTAGGTAAAAGAAGAAAACTGACAGAAAAATACGACTTTGTAATACGACTTATAATACGACGTAAAACTACCCAACAATGAAGAAATTAAATAGATTATCCAGAAAACAAAAGTTTTAAAACGAAATACGAACAAAATAGGCAACAAAAATATATGTACAGAATAAGAAACAAAGATGAAAACATCACTACGGAACGAAAATTCTCGAGATTCTCGAACCCTTTTATTGCGAAATGTATGAGAGCACTAACTAGGAATTAGGGATCAAATGAATGTCAGAAATAATACCACACGAAATGAAAAATAACGACAAAATAAGTGTTAAAACGACACTTTCCGAAATGAAACATAACAAAATCCCTAGCAGTGATGGAGTAGTGATCTAGGTGATCAAGCTAGGTGAAAATAAAATTATCCACGCTTTGGCCAAACTTTTCATCGAATAAATCTACCAAGGAAAAACCTCATATCAATGGAACAATGCAGTTATTGTTTTAGTATACAAAAAACGACACCTAATAGACTTAAAAAAAAAACTACCGTACTATCAGTTTGCTGTGAACACATATAAAAATTGTTCATAAGATTTTTCAAAAAAATACTACAATATAAGTTAGGCTTCTATTAGCTTATAGTTGAAGTTCAATAGGATTGTCAGGCAGTCATTTTTTAATTCGTAAACAGTTGATGGCAAGCAGCTATATAATTATTTTTTATTAAGCCATTATTTTCTCTTATTTTAAAAATATACATGCCACCATTGAAAACACAAGTTTCTTGTCACAGGCCCCTACAGAGTCAATCATTTTTAAGCGATACCCTGACAATCCTATTAGTCCATTCTTTCACGGTTTTTGCTGTAAATTTTAAAGAACCGCTTGGATTGACATGAAATTTGGCATACGCATAGCTAACATGTCATAGAAAAAAAGTGATATGGTGCCGATGTGTGCTTTTGCCCTGGGGGTGAGTTTCACCCCATCTTGTGGGTGAAAAAATATATGTTCAAGATAAGTTCCGAATTGGATAAACTGACTAATTTTAAGCAACTTTTGTTGTATAGTCTATAGAGTTTTTTCACTAAAACAATACTTTTCGAGTTATTTACTGTCTTTTATCAACAATAAACGATTGAATTATTTCTAGGCAATTTGCTTAATTAGTGAAAATATAAGTGTAACTTTAAACGCAATAACATGATGGCTCGAGGCTCGTGGCAGTGATACACGTACGGGTTACGAGTAAGATTTCAAACTTGTTGGATCGACGGCGTACTTACTCGGCGGACTTAAAATACGCGTACTTGCTGTGATACACGGGCGAAAAAGGTCGTCGAGCCATAAGTTCGCGTACTTACTCGCGTGTGTATCACCCCTTTAAGAATTTGTCAGATGTCAGATGAGCGTTTAGACGCTGGAAGCGTATGGCACTCGAAGAAAAAGAAGCCTGTAACAAAAAATCGCTTTTTGGTCTTACCCCCTGTCAAAATGCCTCGTGATAGTCGCTGGTCGGAGGAAAAGCCACGACGTTTATATTTTCCTAACGACTTTATGGATTAGATCACTCGAAAAAGATAATCTGTCACTGAAACTTCTAGAAACACTTCATAAAAGCTTTATATATATTTTTTGTTGTTTTATCGCTCGTATTTCTTGATTCTATTGAATAACAAGTAAACTTTCATAGTTAGACTGAAAGATAAGTTTTCATCGTAGTGACGGCGCGGGGTCATTCGACTGGTACACTTAAATGAATTAATAGGCCATTAGTGTAGAAGTCTGAGCACTTATTAAAACTGATAATTAATGTAATAGTTTCGTCAACTGCAATTATTACTGCATTCTTAATGAAGCGCCTAGTTGTCGGTTTTTGCTGGCATCAAAAAATTTACTACATCCTAACGTTTTTCATGAACCTGGTAATTATAATTGAGGAAACGAAAATCAAGGTGATGTGATAAACAAGATGTTCGTTAATAATATAATTTTGGAATAAATCAAGAGTAGTCTACGGATTCTGGACGTACATTACATAGTGACCAAATTCAACAAATAATTTCTAAATGACCGAACAGTAGGCCGGGGCAGATTCCGTTATGCAATAAATGCTGTCAAAGACACAAAAAATATTATCAAACAACTTAAATTACATCCAAGAACACTTTATACATGGAAAGCAACCGGTGATAACCAAGTGAAAATCATAAGAAACCAAATTGATTTTATCAACATAAACAAAAGGTATCGAAATTCTAAGTTCAGCAAAAACATATCCAGACGCAGATGTCTCATCAGATCATAGTATATTAGTTCAAAATGTCAACATACGCCTCAAAATAATTCGTAAGAAAATTTGGCTCAAAATAGATATAAAACTGCTAAACAAAAACAACATCCAGGGAAAAGTAAAAACAGAGCTTAATAGTCTAGGGCGCATCTGTTTTGAGATGGACGTTGAGAGGTGACTCAAATTTTTTTGCAGAAATTGCTTGAAAATGACTCAAATAATAATATTTGAGTTATCCTCCCACTCAAAATGGTCCGGAACATTGTTTAAATAATCAAAATGTCAAAATATGAAGGAAAAATTCGATTTTTTTTATTGGTTTTTTGATTATAACTTTAAAACTATTCATTTCTGAGAAAAGTTGTACTAACATAAAAGTTGCGTAATTAAATTTGCTACAATATAGAATTGGTTAAAAATTTAAAAAATAGACACCCTTGTTGCAAAATAGCAATAATTGCGAAAAAAAAACATACAAAAACAAGTACTGGCATTTTACGTTTTTCAACCATTTATGCTACACTTAGGACCTTTATATTTTACCCAGAAAAACTTTATGATATAGTAAAACAACACTGTAAATTTCATTAAAATTGGTTTAACAAATTTTGCAATCCAGCTTTCGCAAAAAAAATTCATTTTTTTTAAATGTTGCAGGACTGAAAATAAAGCAGAGAGCAAGTTTTTTTTGCTTATAGAAGTGTACTGTACCTTTTATTTGCAATTTGCAAAATTAAAATGGATTAATTACCACGGCGTCAGGAAATTTTTTAAATAAACATTAATTTTTGGTGCTACGCGCAGGACAGCGGTATTCGATTCACACGCAAGTTGATTTCCACCAAAATTTCTTATAATCTTTATCTTATATATTATTTTATTACTCTTTATTTTGTTGTATTTTAATAATTTAATTCAACAAAAATCAAACTAATTTTATTATTGTTTGTGAAATATTGTTTAAACAATTGCATATGTTTAAAAATAATAAACTTTTATTTTCTAAGTTAAAATATATGAACAAAGAAAGTTTTTGCTAAAAAAAGTGTTATTTTAAAGGATAGAGTATGTGTTTTTATTTTGCAATAAACAAATTTATTTATTTATATCGAAATGTAATAAAAATTAAAATGTATCAATCATTATCAAAGGTCATTGGAATGCCCAATCAGAGCAAACTATCCGCTGTCCTGCGCATAGCACCAATAATTAATGTTTATTTAAAAAAAATCCTCACGCCGTGGTAGTTAATCGATTTTAATTTTGCAAATTGCAAATGAAAGGTACAGTACACTTCTATATGCAAAAAAATTCAAGTTTCTATCTGCTTTATTTTCAGTCCTGTAACATTTTGAAAAAATGAATTCTTTTTGCAAAAGCTGGATTGCAAAATTTATTTTGCAAAATCTATTGAACCGATCTTAATGAAATTTACATTATTGTTTTACTGTATCATAAAGTTTTTCTGGGTGAAATATGAAGGTCCTAAGTGTAGCATAAATGGTTGAAAAACGTAAAATGCGAATACTTGTTTTTGTATGGTTTTTTCGCAATTATTGCTATTTTGCAACAAGGGTGACTATTTTTTAAATTTTTAACCAATTCTATATTGTAGGAAATTTAATTACGCAACTCTTATGTCAGTACAACTTTTCTCGGAAATTAATACTTTTAAAGTTATAATCAAAAAACGAAGAAAAAAATCGAATCTTCCCATCATTTTTTGACATTTTGATTATTTAAATAATGTTCCGGACCTTTTTGAGAGGGAGGATAACTCAAATATTATTATTTGAGTTATTTTCAAGCAATTTCTGCAAAAAAATTTGAGTCACCTCTCAACGTCCAAATGTACTAATCTTTTTACAGATGCGCCCTGGTCTATAATAAGAAATTTGCGAAAATAGTTGAAAACACTACTAGCAACATAGAAGAACATGATGACATTACAAATGAAGGCATCTATTACCATACTATCGGATGAAAATCTTAAGTATACACTGTAAATCTAATATCATGATTTACAAAGTTTATACATTGTAAACCATGATTCGGGAGTGCTCCTAGTAACATTCAACGTGTTTTGGTTTGTTTATTTCTAGTGCATCTTTATTGTGATTTTAGTACAGTAGAACGTCGATAATCCGAACCCTGGTAATCCGAACGATCGCTAATCCGAACGCAAAATTTTTTTTATAAAATTAAAAAATATGATCGCGGACCGATTTTTTGGATTTAATATGACAATATGGGCAAAATATGACCGCGGATTTTTTTGTTTATGCAGAAATACATACAATTTTGTTTATTATGTAGGTGTTTTATTCCTTGTAACTAAAATGTATGTACATACGTTGTATGTACATAGTACATAATATGTACTATATGTTTATGAGCTTTGTATGTATTTTGAACGTATGTTCGATAATCCGAACAATTTGATAATCCGAACTACCCCTGTACCAATTAGTTCGGATTATCGACGCTCTACTGTATATATAATCTTTATCCCTTCTACCCTAAGGTGTAGGGATCTGTTTCTGATTCTTTCATTTTTTTTTATTCTTCGCCAATTTCTTCCATATCTTTCTGTTCTCCGTTAGTTTTTTGGCATCGTTCCATGTTATTCCCCTCTTTTCCAGAATATCTATTATTACTGCATTCCATTCTTTTCTTGGTCTACCACGTTTTTCCTTTCTAAATTTCTGCTTTCTCAGATTCTTTTAACAGATATATTATCACTCATTCTTTGAAGGTGTCCCCACCAACCCAGCTGTCTTTCTTCTATACAGGGTGTTCAGAAACTCTACCGACAAACGAAGACAGGAGATTCCTCAGATACTTTTAAGATAATTTAACCCAATTCACCTAGTCCGAAAATGCTTCCTAAGGGAGCTAGAGCTCTTTGAAGATGGCGTCATGTAATTAGTTTTTCTTAAATACCTCCAGAACACTTCTATTTAGAAAAACGAAAATTGGTATACATATTTACTTTTCAGAAATGAATCGATTCCATCCATTGCGAATTTCTAGTACAACTCATAGGCGTCCGTTTTGGGTAGGGCAACGGTTATTTTATAGCCTAACTTTTTGTCTTTAATTTTTAAGCATTTTTGACTCTGAATTATTTAATTGTGAGTTATTCTAGTACTAAAAGGTACTCTTAGTTTAAGTGGATAGGATACACCGTTTGCTATAAAAATCGATTTGAAAATTTTTCGTTCCTTGAATTAAAAAAAAAAAGATACAAAAAAAACTATTTAGAAAGATGAAAACTGGTACATTTATTTATATTCCAGAGATTAATCGATTTCATTAATGGCGAATTTCTAGTACCGGTCATAGGCGTCCGTTTTGGGTAGGTCAACAGTTATTTTATAGCATACCTTTATTGTCTTTAATTTTTAAGTATTTTTGACACTAGATTATTCAATTATGAGATATTCGAGTACTAAAAGTTACTCTTGCTTTAAGTTGATAAAATACATCGGTTTTTTTTTTTAATTTTTTTAACTTTTTTTTTTCAAATTCCCAAAACTAAAAACTTTCAAATCGATTTTTCTAGAAAACGGTGTATCCTATCGACTTAAAGTAAGAGTACCTTTTAATACTAGAATACCTCACAATTTAATAATCCAGTATCAAAAATGCTTATAAGTTGAAGACAAAAAAGTTATGCGATAAAATAACCGTTGCCCTACCCAAAACGTACGCCTATGACCGGTACTAGAAATTCGCAATGGATGGAATCGATTCATTTCAGAAAAGTAAATATGTATACCAATTTTCGTTTTTCTAAATAGAAGCGTTCTGGAGGTATTTAAGAAAAACTAATTACATGGCGCCATCTTCAAAGAGCTCTAGCTCCCTTAGGAAGCATTTTCGGACTAGGTGAATTGGGTTAAATTGTCATAAAATTATCTGAGGAATCTCCTGTCTTCGTTTGTCGGTAGAGTTTCTGGACACCCTGTATAAGTTTCTAATGGTTCTATTTCTAATTCTTCTCTTATTTTTATATTCTTAACTCTATCTCTTCTTGTCACTCCCATTACTCTTCTTAGATATTTCATTGCTATTGCCTGCAGTTTACTTTTATCCCTTTTTGACAATATCCACGATTCACATCCATATGTGAGTACAGGTCTATCACAGTTTTGTATACACGCATTTTTGTTTTTCTTGATATTTCTCGTCTATTTACAAATCCGCTGTTTATTGCATAATAAAGTCTAGTTGTTCTTTGTATCCTATAATTTATATCTATTTCATGTTTTCCGTTTTCTTCAAATATTACACCTAGGTATTGATATTTACTGACTTGCTCTATTTCTACTCCATCTATTTGCATATTTATTCTTTTCCTATTTCTATCTATTACCATGATTTTATGTGATTTTAGTATAGTATGGAAAGCGTGCTTTGGCGACTTACAATGATTCTTCTTTTGTTTCTTGGTATTACTATGTCAATTGGAGAGTTTTATTTCTTGATTCTGGAATTTTCTTGCTCATAAGCCATACTTAAACGAGTTAGTGTGTGTTAAAATTGTTACTTTAGCCAATGAAGGTTACAAACAAGAAGATATTGCACGGAGCCTGCGTATTCATCAATCGACTGTTTCTCGCATAGAAAACCAATACAATGAGACTGGAGGATACAAACGGCGACCTGGTCAATGACGAAAAAGATGTTAAACGTCAAGAGATGACCAATATTTGAGACTTCAATCTTTGCGAAATCGCACTTTTACAGCTTCCAATCTCAATAATGAATTACTGATCACAAGACAAGTTAATGTAAGTGTTAAAATAGTGAAGAGAAGACTAAAAGAGGTTGGTTTAAATCCAAAAGGCCTGCCATAGTTCCATGGCTTTTCCCCACGGCCCAAAACTTAACGGTTGCAACAGTTGGATATTTTCACAGATCAAACAAGGATACAATAATTATGACAGCTAGATGGACGTGGTCGAGTATACAGAAGCCTTAGTGGTGGTTCCATTATGCTATGCATAGGCGTAACCAGGGGGGGTTTGGGGGTTGTAACCCCCCCCATTTAGTTGTACTTTGAGCTCTATTACGCTTAACACCATTACTATTCCATAGCCCCAGAGACCATCTAGTAGTTTTAACCCTCCCCCCTTAGGATCATCCTGGTTACACCTGTAATGCTATGGGGTGGCATTAGTTGGGAGAGTCGTAAGGAGCTTATTGAGAAGAATATTGCAACATCCTCGAAGAGCATGTTTTTCTTTATGCTGGCTTCATTGGGTATAAAAACTTTGTGCTAATGCATGATAACACTCGTGCGCATGCCACAGGAACAGTTATCGAAATCTTGAGGATGTTGAGATAGAGGCTTTAGGTTGGCCACCAATGCGTCCTGATGCATATCTCAAATCTCCCAAATAGAACATTAATGGGACATCCTAAAACGACGTATACGAGTAAGAAATCCAACTCTAAACTCAATTATAGAATTAAGAATTGCTGCACAGAAGGAATGAAATTGACATCCGCAAGAAACCATCCAAGACCTTTTGCAAAGTATGCCTAGAAGGATGTACTATCACTAAAGCTAGAGGAGGAAATACTAAGTACTAAATTGGTACAGTGTTGCCGTAAAACAGTACTCTATTGTCGTTATTGTTTACCTATCTTTATAATTAAATGTTATAAGCAAAATCAAACTATTTCATTAATTTCTGTACAAAGTTGTAGCTCTTCAATAAATATGCAAGTTACTTGACAATAACTATACAGTATGGTGCAAATGTCTGGAATAAATTCGATAATTTCGTAAACCGGCAACTTAAGGAAAAATCCCGAAACAGGTCGATTTTTATTTTTAAAATACGATATTTTGGCATATATTTCATACGAGTGATGTCATCCATATGGACGTGATGACGTAATCGATGATTTTTCTAAATGAGACTCGGGGTGGTGTGATAGCTCATTTGAAAGGGTATTTAATTATGTATTCAGTAATATAAATATTAACATAATTGTTTATACACAGTGCCCAAAAAAATTTGTTTAAATTAAATTAATTGACAAAAAAGAAGAATGTATGTAATTTATTTAATTCAAAATACATTTTACTGCTGTCAGAAAAAAAAATTAAAAAAAAATCCAGTAAAATCCTGTATAATCCTGTATATTTTATACAGGATTTTACTGTTTTTATTGTATTACATGGTATACAGCCAACTACAGGAAAACTTTTTCCTTGTGGAAAAAAATGTTTATTTGAGAAATAAGCATTGCTTTTCGCTTAAATTAAATGTTAAAACTTCCAAGAGGCAGGTGGTTGGCGGGAGCTGGTTTGGACATTGAATTTAAGCAAAAAACAATGCTTATTTATCAAAAACATTTTTTTTTTGGTTTCTGACAATAGTAAAATGTATTTTGAATTAAATAAAAATTACATCCATTCTTCTATATTAATTCTATATTCTATATTCTAATTACATCCATGTTCTGTATAAACAATTATGTTAATATTTCGTCCTATTAGGGGTAAAACTCACTAGTTAGTTAATTTAAAGGTACAAATTGTTTTTTAAATTCACCTGACTCGAATATTGGAACTTTTGTAATGCAACTTCCAACTTTAAAGAATAAATAGAAACATATATTTTAAGCCATATTTCGTCACAGGAACTATGATACAATCAATATTAGATAAATTTGTGTACTTGATGAGTTTTTCCATGAACACAATAATTATTGGATATTGATATCCTATTAGAGGTAAAACTCACTAACTACACTTTGTACTTGATGAGTTTTTCCTTGAACATAATTATTGGATATTGAGAAGTTAATGAATTTGTCTCCATAAAATTTCGCTGACTTACAACGAACGAACTATCAGAAATAACAGTCTATTATTTAAAAAATGAACAATAAGTTTCGTTCTTCGAAAATAAATGCAATTCTTTCGGCATTTATGACAGCCACAAAAGTCGCCTGCTTAATCGCAAAATAGATTATGTTAGGTACCCTTTATATATGCTATCACTATTACAAAGAAATTTAAGCTCATATTTTTTTTAATCAATCGCTGAACAGATAATGCACACAAATATAATGTACAGTTTCAACAATACAATGTAACACACAAGTCGCCTGCTTAATCGCAAAATAGATTATGTTATCTAATGTATTGTTTAAAAAATCACTAAGTACCGATTCGGCATTCCAGATTGTAGGGAAAAATTCACTATGTGCAATAATAAGTTTTAATGAGTTTTAACTTGAAACCAAAATTCACTCCAGATTGGAAGGAAAAATTCACGTGTAATAATACGTTTTAATGAGTTTTGCTCTGAAATCGAAGGTGGTTAGAGCCCCAGGTGACTTCTCCAGGGCTGGGCAGTACCGTATTTAGTTAAAATTGATGAAAATGTCAAATTCTCAAAAAAGTGCACTTAGTGAGTTTTACCTCTAATAGGACGATTTATATTACTGAATACATAATTAAATATCCTTACTTACAATACGATACTTACAATAGCATGCATGCGTGAGCCACCAAAAAGTTATGGGTAAGAACCCTTTAAAAGTTTCAAGATCTTAAATGATACTACATATTTTTATTAAAACAGATTGATGTTGCAAATATATTGAATATTTCTGACACCAATATATGGATATTTGATAATGTTTTATTTTCAACATTAACATAAACTTTAAATTCCTTGGCTGAAGTAACAAAATAGTTCATAATGTCGCATTGACAATCTGTCACTGGCATACTTCTAAAGTTCTTTCACCTTTCAGTTCGGTTGACACTCAATTTTCTATATGTGAGGTTCAATCCTTGCATATCACATCCACGTGGGTTAGAGTCCTGTGTTGCCCTGGGTTATATCCAGGAATATTTGCAACATCCATCTGTTTTAATAAAAATATGTAGTATCATTTAAGATCTTGAAACTTTTAAACTCTTACCCATAACTTTTTGGTGGCTCACGCATGCATGCTATTGTGAGTATGGCCTCTGTCAATTCTTAACCTTAGGCAACTTTTATAACATTGTCTATTATTAATTAGGTTATACATACTATTTTAGGGCTTAACACTGATGATGGATTACCTATTAATCCGAAAACGTTTTGTTTTGTGATGTAATCCTTATTGGGGTCTTTTAAATATACCTTTTACAAAGGATCTTGTATTTTTTGTGATTTATGGTGTACAGCCAGCTACAGGAATTTTATTTTCCTCGTGGATTTTTTAAATATCGAATTTATTCCTGACATTTACACCATACTGTATGTACATAGAAGAGTCCAGCACAACTTAGCAATAAAAAGTACAAAACTGTTCAAAAGGAAAAAATATTACAAAAATAGACCCAAAACAAATTATTCAATATTTTTGTCTGTTAGTGTATAAACCTTTACTGTGTAACCACAAACATCAGACTTCTTCCCGATTTTCGTCACCACCACGAACTAGAAAATCCCATTTTTCGAACTTTTTACACACAGAGAGAATTTTCACATTTTCATGGCTAATTTTCCGCAACGTCACACAACGCGAATCGAGTTTTCGAAGAGAAGAAACGACTTACGAGCCCGTGAAAAAACTAAGACTAAGGCTCTCGCTGAAACAATGGGAAAGAGACTGTGCGCGTCGTGCCATACTTGGATTCACACCGATTCACACGTGCCAAAGAAAAAAAATCTATTGTTATCTTTTCGTAGTTTTAATAACAATCTTTTAACTTTCTTAAGAACGAGAAACCGAATAGCCCCGTCCTCCGCTCTCTTGATCTCGTCAAACGAAACAAAAGCGGGAATGAGGTGAATGAGTGAGTGGTTTTTCTTTTTTCGTAGACAGGAAAGTTGTGGATTGTGGACGACATACGGAAACCTCAAGTCGATATCGAGTGTCACGCGGTAAATGTCAGTATTAGGTTACTTATGCAATCTTTTAAGTCGACTATGTTATACCTGGTTATACACACTAACACAAATTGGTAGCAAATAGCTAGAGAGCACGGTGATATAGGTACACTCAGGTGCAAAAAATCGATCCACTTAAAAATTTGGTCATTTTTGATGCTCGAATTTTCTATACCTGTTGTCCAATTTAAGTGATTTTTTATCATGTTATAGCCTTATTCATTAACAATATCGCTGTATAGTCCAGAGAAATAAGATTTTTCTCGTGACACTTCCCCCTCCAGGCCGAAACCAAATTTTTTGAGTAGTATGGACATCTATATTAATAACCTATATGTTTCCTGCAGCCGATTTTGATGATATACATAGCTATAAACAAATGAAGATCAAAAAACGCTAAATTTTCGCTTTTTTCGTCTATAGTCCTGTCGCCAGGGGGGGTACAACGGCCTCGTTAATTCAGATGGACTTACTCAAGTTTTTTTTATGTATTTTGACCCGTAGAACACGAATTTTTTGGGTAACAGTTGATCCGGATGTCGATAAGATTGTTATAGACCAAGAACTTGAGGAATCAAATAACAGCGATTTTTGGCAAAACAAAACAATATTTTGTATTTTTTGGGCCATTTTAAGTAAAAAATATTTCTACAAGTTTTTTCGTAGGATGCACAGTTTTCGAGATAAACGCGGTTGAACTTTAAAAAAATCGAAAAATTGCAATTTTTGAACCCGAATAACTTTTGATTAAAAAATAAAATAGCAAGTCTGCTTACCGCATTTGAAAGTTTAAGTCAAATTATATCGGTTTTGATTATTTGCATTGGTAAAAATTTATTTTTTTATTGTTTAACAAAGCTATAAACACGTAGGGTTTCCCGTGCTTTTACATGCGTTTTAACGCATGTAACGTAGAAATAGTCTTGATTGCACTAGTACCTATTCTACCTACTCGTTCGATTTTAAATGAGAAATCATAGAAACATCACTCACGCACTAGTTGTTTGTAGCTTTGTTTAACAATAACACAATAAATTTTTAGCAATGCAAATAATCAAAACCGACATAATTTGACTTGAACTTTCAAAGGCGCTAAGCAGAATTGCTATTTTATTTTTTAATCAAAAGTTATTCGGGTTTAAAAATTGCAGTTTTTCGATTTTTTGAAAGTTCAACCGCGTTTATCTCGAAAACTGTGCATCCTACTAAAAAACTTGTAGAAATATTTTTTGCTTAAAATGACCCAAAAAATACAAAATATTGTTTTGTTTTGCCAAAAATCGCTGTTATTTGATTCCTCAAGTTCTTGGTCTATAACAATCTTATCGACATCCGGATCAACTGTTACCCAAAAAATTCGTGTTCTACGGGTCAAAATACATAAAAAAAACTTGGGTAAGTCCATCTGAATTAACGAGGCCGTTGTACCCCCCCTGGCGACAGGACTACTATTACTAAAAAGTGAAGCATTCTAAACAAATTTGAGAATAAGAAACTCATAAATCATAATTATAAAAAGCTTCAATATGGCGTTCGCTGAATATGTCTATCCTTATTTGTTGCTTAGAAAATTGCAAAATAAGTCATAAGTTTTGAGATTTTATAAATGTTCATAACTTATGTAAAAAATTAAGTTAGAACCTTCTTATTACACGGAATGCTGACACTTCTTGTGCTTAAATTATATTGTAAACTTCAGACCAATTTGTCAAATAGTTTAAAAGTTATTTAATTTGTTTATCCCAAATTTATTTTTCTAACACTATAAGCATAAGAAATTTATGAGGTTACACTAATACTTCGGACGTTTATGAAAGAAGATTAATTTATACTATTAACAACTAAAAAAAATGACAAAAAGTAATTTTAAACAGTGTAAAATTATTTTGCAAAAACATGTCGATTTTTTGATTACTTATAAACAATTAGAGTAACTTTTTAACCGTTACCCGTAGAAAAATTATTTTTTCATATTTAGAGAGACTGAATTTTTATACACATTTGAAAGAAAAACAATTGTTTTTCTTAATTCACATGTTTTTTTTTTAAATTCTCTCCCCCCATTTTTTTAATTCACATGTTTTTGCAAAATAATTTTGCAATATTTAGAATTATTTTTTGTCATTTTTTTTAATTAAGTTAATAGTATAAATCTTCTTCTTTCATAAACTATCCAAAGTATTAATGTAACTTCATCATTTTCTGACTTATAGTGTTGCAAAAAAAAATTAATTTGGGATAAACAAATTCAATAACTTTTAAACTATTTGACCGATTGCTTTGAAATTTAGGGTATGATTTAAGCATAGAAGTCTCAGCATTCCGTGTAATAAGAAGGTTCTAAGTTAATTTTTACATGTTATGAATATTTATAAAAACTCAAAATTTATGATTTATTTTGCAATTTTCTAAGCAACCAATCAGGATAGACATATTCAGCGAACGCCATATTGAAGTTTTTTATTCGATTTATGAGTTTCTTACTCTCAAATTTGTTTAAAATGCTTAACTTTTTGGCAATAGACGAAAAAAGCGAAAATTTACCGTTTTTTTTATCTTCATTTGTTTATAACTATGTATATAATCAAAATCGGCTGCAGGAAACATATAGGTTATTATTATAGATGTCCATACTACTCAAAAAATTTGGTTTCGGCCTGGAGGGGTTTGTGTCACCAACAGGATATTTTTTCCTTATTTCTCTGAACTAGTAATAATATTGTTGCTAGACAGGTCATTGTATACTCGACTGGGTGTATGAATCAAACTGTGTTTTTTTCTCAAAGTTCGCATCACCCTGTGGATTATTCTAACATTTATAAAATACTGAAATTAAAACCTAACTATAGCCTCAGGATTTCTTAACATTCTGTTTTAAGATTTATTCGCTTATGTTGGATAATAAGAAAGTTAGGTACTTTAACAACCTGCCATGTTCGTCATCAGTACAGGGTGTTTCTAAATAAGTGCGACAAACTTTAAGGGGTAATTTTACATGAGAAAATAATGACAGTTTGCTTTATAATCATATTATGTCCGCAAACGCGTCATTTCCGAGATACGGGATGTTCAATTTTATTTTACAAACTGACGATTTGTGTATTGCTTTAAAACTAGTTGAGATATGCAAATCAAATTTGGTGGGTTTTAAGACGTAGTTATTGCTCATTTTTTGACATACAATTAAGAATTTGATCGGTCATAACACCCGTTTGCGCGCTAATGGTGAATATTAAACTCTTAATTGTACGTCAATAAATGTGCCATAACTACGTCTTAAAACCCACTAACTTTGATTTGCATATCTCATTTGGTTTTAAAGCCATAAATAAATCGTCAGTTTGTAAAAAAATTGAACATCCCGCATCTCGGGAACGAAGCGTTTGTTGACATACGATTATAAAGCAAACTGTCATTATTTTTTCATGTAAATTATCCCTTAAAGTTTGTCGCACTAATTTAGAAACACTCTGTACTGATGAGGCACATGGCCAGTTGTTAACGTACCTAACTTTTGTATTATCCAACATAAGCGAATGAATCTAAAAACAGAATGTTAAGAAAACCGAAGGCTATATTTGGGTTTTAATTTTGGTATTTTATAAATGCTACAATAATCCACACAGTGATGCGAACTTTGAGGAAAAAACACAGTTTGATTCGTACACCCAGTATACAGTGACAGTTTACCTGTCTAGCAACAATGTTATTACAGCGATATTGTTAATGAATAAGGCTATAACATGGTAAAAAAATCACTAAAATCGGACAACGGGTTTAGGTAATTCATGACATCAAATTGACCAAATTTTTTAGTGAATCGATTTTTTTGCATCCGAGTGTAGATAAAAAAAAATAATAAAAATTAGTAAGCAAAGAGCAAAAGTAGATTATTTGTGTCACTCCTCAAAGCTCAAAAACTTGGTTCAAAATCTAAATTGATCCTATTTTCGATTTATGCAATAGTGATGAATTATCTCAAAATGTCTCCAGCTGCAAAGAAACACCTCCGTCTTATGTAATTCTAAAAGCATGACGAAAATGTCATTGAGCCTCTAAAAATCATACGATCAAGCTGAATTTTTCTGATAATGTCAATTTTTTTGACCCCAAAAAAGATGCAAAAAGATTGTCTCGTGCGGAAGCTGGAAAACCTCAGTAATAAAGGTAAAAAACTATGTCTGGAATATACTGTGAATAATACCATAAGCTGTTAAAAATGAAATGCCATGCCGGCTCAAATTATACACAACTAGAAAAATACATAATACAAAACAACTAAGGGTGAACACCTAATGCAGAAGTATTCCGATAAAACTGAAAAACAAGAAAAGACCGAAAAAATTAACTGATAATTATGAAAAATCCATAAAGTCACTTAAGACTGCAAAAATAGAGTCAGAAAAGACACCAAATATGTCAATACCATGTCAAACACTTGACATGGTATGGACACAGACAACGTACATATTGTTGTTCTGAAGCTATTTTCTTGTGGCATTTTTATATCAATTACTTTTAATGGGAAATAAGCCACTATTTTACCAAGAAAATGATTTTATTAACGTACATATTATACATAATATATCAAACAAGTCTTGCTAAAAAAATTATATCTTCTTTTATCAATTTTTATTTTTAATAATTTATTGCTAATAATATATTGTAATACAGTAGACTCCCTCTATAACGAGAACTGAAATGGCGGACTAATTACCTCGTTATAAGCGGATCTCGTTATATCAGACAATAATACTGAAATGTTTTGATGGCTCTGACGTAGTTTATTAGGTGTCGATGGTCGACCTGAACAATGAGACTCGCCATTGTAAATTTCCTACAATATTCAACATCGGTCGATAAAGGAAGACGTTTATTACAGGCGGTGGAGTTTATTACAGTACTGGCCTCGATAATAACACAGATGTTGGGCATTTCTATATTTCTATATACAGGTAGTTGGGGTATTTATTTATAACCATTACTACGCCAAAAACAGGTAAAGAAACATACTCTTCGATTTCATTTTTCCTCGTTATAACCAAATATGGCTGGTTATAGAGGTGTTTCATGGGACATCTATTGTACCTCGTTATAAGCGAAACCTCGTAGTAATACCCGTGTTCGTTATAGAGAGAGTCCACTGTACTACATATACTTAATGTTAATAAGTATTTCATAAATTACTTACTACAATGTTGTAAAACAAAAGTATAAACAATAGTTACCTGTATTTATACCTATATTTTTGGCCACCCTTTATAAATAAGTATGGTAATCTTTATATTAATGAAAAGAGAATTGAATAATCTTTCAAATGAACTATCACACGACCCCTATTCTCATTTAAAAAACTTATCGATTATGTCATCATGCCCAGATGGATGACTTCACCAGTATAATAAATCATAATTTAAAAATAAAAATCGACTTGTTTCAGAATTTTTCAGTTGCCAGCTTACGAAATACCGAATTTATTCCAAACATTTGCACCATACTGTATATAAAATTCAGTATATTAAATTTTAAATCTATAAAGTCAACTAAATATGACCTATATCTATCCCTTAATTGGACCTTTAGGATCAAGATCTACTAAATTCATTATTATCGTGTGGGGTGTTAATTGCTTTTGACTACAAAGGCTCGAATTACATACCAGTTTACCTAAATCAAATCTCCGCAGTCCTTTATTAGAACACGCATTGTGCCTTTAATCCTTTCTGAATACACACCTAATTTTATAGAGCAGCGTCCGATATTTTATCCTTTAGCTTTAGAACTGATTCATAAAGCATCCCTGATTTATTACAATATATTATTAAGTATATACGTATACAGTGCGTCCATAAAGTAACGCATAAATTCATTATTTCGTAAACCGGCGATATTAATGAAAAATCCCGAAACAGGTCAATTTTTATTTTTAAATTCCGATTTTTTGGCATATATATCATACTAGTGACGTCATCCATCTGGGCATGGAGAATAGGGGTCATGTGATAGCTCATTTGAAAGGGTATTCAATTTTCTATTCAATAATGTAAGCATTAACATATTTATTTATACAAGGTGTTCAAAGAAACATGTTTTTAATTAAAATAATTGGGACAAAAAGAAGAATGTATCATCATCATCCAGCCTCAAAAGTCCACTGCTGAACATAGGCCTCCTCCCCTCGTTTCCAACCCCATCTATCCTGCGCCGCCCTCATCCAGTTTTTATTTACCTTTCTTAAGTCGTCAGTCCATCTTGTAGGCGGTCGACCGACGCTTCTCTTGTCTTCTCTTGGCCTCCATTCCAATAACCTCTTCGTCCATCGCCCATCTGTCATTCTGGCTACGTGTCCTGCCCATCTCCACTTCAACCTGGCTATCCTCTCGATGACGTCAGTCACCTTTGTTCTTCTCCTGATTTCTTCGTTTCTGATTTTGTCTCGCAGAGTTATTCCTAACATTGACCGCTCCATTCTTCTCTGCGTGACTCTTAGTTTGGTAGCCGAGGCTTTAGTTAAGGTAAGTGTTTCTGATCCGTACGTCAAGACTGGGAGGACGCACTGATCGAATACCTTTCTCTTTAGACATGTGGGTAACTCACTTTTAAAAGTTTCTCTCAGTTTTCCAAATGCTGCCCAAACCTTGAAAAAATTAAACAACTTTTCAATATCTGCCTTCACAACGCCAATATTCCAACAGACTGGAACAACGCTACTATGATTTTATTACACAAAGCAGGAGACAAAGCCAATTTAGAGAATTACAGACCGATTAGCCTCCTCAGCCATTTATATAAGTTATTTACGCGAATAATAGTTAAGAGAATGGAAAGAAAGTTAGAGACTTATCAACCAAGAGAACAGGCAGGATTCCGAAAAAATTACGGAACAAATGACCATCTACAAAGTATAAAAACCCTGATAGAGAAAGTAGTGGAATACAATAAACCCCTAGTTCTAGTTTTTATCGATTTTCATAAAGCCTTTGATACAGTTGAACTTAGCAAAATATTACAGGCGCTTAAAGAATGCAGGCTAGATTATAGGTATACAAAATTATTACACAAAATATACTTACAGGCAACAATCGCATAAAAATAGAACGGGGGGTTAGACAAGGAGACCCAATGTCACCTAAACTTTTTAATACGGTCTTAGAACATGCTTTCAAGAGTTTGGATTGGATGACAAAGGGAATAAAAATAGATGGAGAATACCTAAACAACTTACGTTTCGCCGATGATATAGTCATAGTAGCTGAGGATCTAGGTATGGCAAGAGAGATGGTACAAGAACTCGTTGTAGCTACAGAAAATGTTGGTTTAAATATAAACATCTCAAAAACAAAAATAATGACAAATTTGGTACCCAACCAGAACATCAGTATTGGTGGGAAGGAAATAGAACTCGTAGATAGATATAAATACCTGGGACATGAAATTACGATTGGCAGGGATAACCAGACTCATGAGCTGAAGAGAAGAATCGGTCTTGGGTGGGCAGCATTTAGAAGAATGTATGTAATTTATTTAATTTAAAATACGTTTTACTGTTGTTAGAAAACGGGAAAAATGTTTATTTGACAAATAAATATTGTTTTTTGCTTAAATTCAATGTTAAAGCTGCCACCCACCTGTCTCTTGGCAGTTTGAACATTTCAACATCAACATCAGCAACATCAATGTTTATTTTTGAAATAAAATTTTTTTCTGTTTACTGACAGTAGTAAAATGTATTTTGAATTAAATAAATTACATATACATATTCTTCTTTTTGTCTCACTTATTTTAATTAAAAAAATGTTTTTTGAACACCCTGTATAAATAATTGTTAATGTTTATATTATTGGATAGAGAATTGAATACCCTTTCAAATGAGCTATCACATTACCTCTATTCCCATTTAAAACAATCATTGATTACGTCATCACGCCCAGATGGATGACTTCACTAGTATGATATATATGTCAAAAAATGGTAATTTCAAAATAAAAATCGACCTGTTTCGGGATTTTTCCTTAAAGTCGCCGGTTTACGAAATAACGAATTTATGCGTTACTTTATGGACGCACTGTATAATAGGGATCAATGAGGAAAATATTAACATTCTAGATAGAGAAAAATAGAGCTGGTGCAAATGACGCTGTAACATTTATTGGATCATTTATAGCGAATAGCGTATAAAACTAGCAACCCATTTAAATATCCTTTTAAAAAAGGCAAATATAAACTTGATATTTGGATTTTTACGGCATAGTATATCTTTTTAAATCCATTTATTTTACATTCAGTTGCATCAACTTCGAGGGTTTAGATATTGACATAAGGATTTATACACGGGGTGTTGAATCGTTAAACGAGCCATAGTGGTGCAATTGCACCCCCTGTCCTGAAGACCCTCAAGACCTGGAAGTCCTGAAAGACAGTACATCGCTATATATATTATATAGTTCTGTGGCCGTTTGCCAAAAGGTGATATTATATCCACTTTTTGTGATTTGGACTTTTTTTTGCCAGTTGATAGTGTGTGATTATATGCTCCATCTGCCCAAAGTAGATATGTCCAGTGTACTGTGAAATGTAGTTTACCCTCCATGTTTAAATCTGGATATCTCCACATAACCAAATCAACGTTTGTTAAAAGCTGATATGTACCCTTGTCAGTTTGTAACGATGTGATGCCACGACAAGCGATGAGCTGCTCTACCAAAGACGACCGGAAGAGTGTCAGCGTTGGCGCATAGCATCGCTGGGGGAAACCGAAGGATAGGGCATCGAGAGCATATTTAAGGCGAGCCAGGAGAATGATAAAATCAGTAATCAGTCATGGCTAGCGAATTGAACTAACCATTGCTCAACAGCTGCTGCTCGCGTATTGAACGAGCATTAGCTGGCTTGGCAGTAGATGCACCGTATGTGAGGTGGTACTATGCCTAGGCGGACGCCACAGTAGTGACGTGGAGTCTTGCCATGATCGTTATCGCAGTGTGCGGTAGTAGCGAGGAATCATCTCCGGATCGGAATATAGGGCTATGTTGATTTAACGTAGCGAGATTGTTATTTTATATAAGTATACTGTTTATCGTATTATTTTAATGTTGCTATTATCATCGGGTAACTGTAAGAAAGTTTAATATTGTTTTTCCTTTGCAGAAGACGAAATTATATTTTATTTTATTTGTTTTAAACTGTATATAATTATCTTTAATATATTTACTTTATTTTTAACTTGTGTTTTACTGAGTCTGTCGTCCTTGAAGGAACTACCCGTTACAAGTTTTAAGTCATAAAATATTGCGCATGCCAAAAGCAGATATGTACACTTGAAATGGATTTATCATATTTTGGCAGAAGTTTTTTTCTTGAACTCATCTTGTTTCTTTATGAGCAGTATTTTTTTTATTTTGTATAAAGATTTTGTTTTAAAAATGTTTAACTATATTATGTTGGCAATATTTTTTTTATTTAGGAAGCTTACAGTATAATATACAGGTGTTTCTAAATAAGTATGACAAAGTGTAAGGGGTAATTCTACATAAAAAAATAAGTACAGCTTGCTCTATAAACATATGTCCGCAAATGCTTCGTTTCCGAGATACGGGGTGTTGAAATTTTTTTTTCAAGCTGTCAATTTATTTATTACTCTGGTTGAGCTATAAAAACAAAAATTTGGTAAGTTTTAAGAAGTAGTTATTGCGCATTTTTTGACATACAAATAAGAATTTTGTATTCATCATTGGCGCGCATACGGGTAATGACCTGAATTTTTTTAAAGAAAAAAATAGTACGCCACTGAGAAATTTCAAATTAAAAATTATTTTTGAATTCCGTGGTTAAATCATGATAAAAAACCTCTCTTGCCTTATTTTCATATGATGCAGCGTTTTTATGCAAAGAATAAACATCTTACTGCGTATTTTTCATTTCATTAATACGTTACCAAGAACTATCTAATACATTAATACTAAATTAGAAAAATAACAGAAAATAACACTAATAAGATTTCAACTAGGTGCAAAACTTCAAATACATATGTTCAGAATGACCTCCATCACTGGTGGCAGAAGAATTTTATATTCATCATTGACGCGCGTATGGGTAATGGTCTGAATTTCTTTTTAAGAACAAAATAGTATGCCACTGAGATATGTCAAATTAAAAATCATTTTTGAATTGCTCGTATAATTTGTGACAAAAAATATATCTTACCTTTTTTCATATATGGCGCCGTTTTTATACAAAAAAAAAATACATCTTACCGCTTACAAAGTATTCGAGGTAGTTTCCATATGCATAGAAACTTATTTCAAATATCTATATACTTTGTAAGCGTTAAGATGTTTTATTTTTTTGCATAAAAACGGCGCATCAAATGAAAAAAAGACAAGATAGATTTTTTATCGTAAATTGAACGAGGAATTTAAAAATGATTTTTAATTTGGAATATCTCAGTGGCGTACTATTATTTTCATTAAAAAATTCAGACCATTACCCGTACGCCCGCCAATGATGAATATAAAATTCTACTGTCACCTCTGAAAGAGGGTATTTTGAACATTTGTTGTAGCTTTGAGCCTAGTTTAAATCTTGTTAGTTTTATTTTCTATTATTGTTCTAGTCTAGTATTATTGTATTAGACAGTTCTTGATAATGTATTAAATAAATGAAAAATACGCGTTAAGATATTTATTTTTTTACATAAAAATGGTGCACCATATGAATATAAGACGAGAGAGGTTTTTTTATTATAAATTAAATGAGGAATTTAAAAATAATTTTTATTTTGAAATATCTCAGTAGTGTACTATTTTTTACTTTAAAAAAATTTAGATCATTACCCGTATGCCAATGGTGAATAGAAAATTGTTAGTTTTATGTCAAAAAATGCGCAATACCTACCTCTTAAAACCCACCAAATTTAATTACAATGTTTATTTAAAAAACGTTTGCCAAAAGCTGATATGTGCACTTAGATCCGTAAATCTTTTGCATTTTGCAAAATTAACAGAACATTTTTATGAAATTTGTAGCTAGGTTATATGTAAAGTCATATGGATAGCTGTAAGAAAATTAAACTCAAAACCAAATATGATATTTCTAAAACTGTGATTTTATGGACGTCGTAGAAATTTAAATTTGCTCTCCTGAAAAGTAGCAAAAATGGACATATCAGCTTTTTGGCAAACGACCACTCAGTTGTATATTTTATATTCGTGATGTTAAGTCATAATGATGACCTCTTGTGGATTTCGGCTGAACTAGCATTGAGGGTGTTTTCAATCTCAAACGCTGAGCGCACATGCATTTGAAACAAGTAGGTAATACATATTCATTATTTATTTTTACATGTTTTTTACAAATTTTATATACAACATCGACGCCAACCTTTATAGAAACGTGAAGATTACATCTTAATCATTTTATATTACCCAATAATTAATTTAAAACATGCAAAAATAAATAATGAATATTGCTTACTTGTTTAAAATGCATGTGCACTCAGCGTTTGATATTGAAAACACCCTCAACGCTAGTTCAGCCGAAATCCACGAGAGGTCGTCAATAACATTCTAAATTCTAAAAATAAGTACTTGTTTCATAATAATTATTAAAAGTATTAGTGATTATTTCATTCATAGGAGATTCTGACCGATAGAAAGCTACAGAAATAAAAATTAAAGTGATAATTTTTGATATCCCGTCGTCAAGCATTACGTTGTAAAAGTCAAATTTCGCCCAACCAGTTCGGGTTCATAAATGCTGTTGGTACGACAGAGGCTTTGTTTTCAATACAAGTCTTATTCCAGAGATGCAGAGACGTCAATTACGACGTATACGCATGTCTGGTTGATTATGAGAAGGCGTTTAATCGAGTACAACACGCCAAGATGATGCAAATACTAAAAGAAGCAGGAATTAACAACCAAGATCTGAAAATGATTAGAAACCTTTACTGGATGGAATCAGACTGCAAACCTCAGAGTTGACGGTGAACACACCGAATATGTGAAAATCATGCGTGGAGTGAGGCAGGGCTGCATTTTGTCCCCCCTAATTTTCAATCTTTACTCTGAAAGAATATTTATCGAAGCTTTGCACGAAACTGAAAAAAGGTATTCTACTAAACGGGTTACCGGCTAAATAACATCAGGTATGTAGATGACACCATAGTATTTGCGGACAACCTAGAAGACCTACAAGTCCTCATGAACAAAATCACGTATTATAGTCAACAATATGGACTCAATATAAATGTAAAGAAAACGAAGCTTATGATCGTCATCAAGAAAAAGATAACAGAAGGTCAACTCTATAATATCAATCAAACCCCTGTAAAAAGAGTGAGGCACTACAACTACCTCGGCACCATGATAAATGAAGAATGGACCAACAACCAAGAGATAAAAGCGCGCATCGGAAAAGCTAGATCAATCTTCAACCGTATGGGGGCGTTTTTCAAGAGCCACAACCTTTCTCTTGGTATAAAAGTAAGAATGTTGAGATGTTACATCTTCTCTGTCCTTTTTATGGTGTTGAACCATGGACCTTGAACGAGGATATGATCCAAAAGTTGGAAGCATTTGAGTGTGGCTATATAGGAGAATTCTTAAAATCCCATGGACTGATCGGGTCACAAATGAGGAGGTCCTTAGAAGAATGGGGAAGAACCGAGAGGTACTGACCACCATCAAATCTCGAAAGTTGGAATACTTTGGACACATTATGCGAAATGAATCCAGATAGGCCCTCCTACAAGCCATTCTGCAAGGAAAAATATTTGGAAAGAGAGTTCCAGGAAGAAGAAGAAAATCTTGGTTAACCCTTTAACTGACAGAACTATTGTTTTTGTAAAACTATACTTTTGAATAGTAAAAGTAGTTCATTATGCATCATTAGTAAGACAAAAAATGTTTAAAAAAATTTTTTCTGTGCCAGAAGGGCTGGAAAGGGTGGTATATATAGCTACCAGTGTGCATTTTGACAAACAACTAATACTTAGCGGACAATGGTATATATAGCGACCGGTAAAAACAATTACAAAAGTTTATAAAAAAATACTTTATTTTGAAAACATAAAAAAAACTAAATACAGGAATATTTTAAATATATTATCTAAGAACTTTCTATCTACTATGGTAGGGTGCAAAGCAGTCTTTGCATAGAGCAACGTTACAAACTTGACAAATCAAATTGCTGCGCGTTTTTTCCTTTAAGATGTAGCGCAGAGGGCACAGCGCCTATAAGTTCCTTTGGTGAGTAAGTGTGAACCAGCATTCAAAGTTGAGTTTAGTGGAGGTCCAGACTTTTTTCCGAAAGTAAAAGTGCTAATCAAATTATCAGCTAGTTCAATGCAATTCTAGGAACTGTAATGCAGCCTAAGACTTAGCACTTGAGTTTTTTTTTTCAGAGTCTCCTTATATAAAATAATATAGCTGTTTACTATTGCTGCGTCTTGATTTCCATGCGATGGAGTACCATCTACTCCACCCATGTATTTGTTATAATCGGCTATTGCCTGAAGACATGGTACATAAGTTTTCCGGTTTTGTTTGTTCTCAAAGCCTGAGTTTTTTCTTGAAAATTATGTAGATTGCTGGCAACACCAACATATTTTACGCCTCAATATTTCCACTTATAAACATATATTTCCCCAGAACTAACCGAATCTGACTGATTTTGGGAAAGCTCTTTATCAACACTTAATATTTGTTTTGGAAACTATTTTCTTGTTTGCCTTACAGTGCCACAAGCAAAAGTTTTCTTTTCCAGTAGTTTCTGCATCAGTGGTATTGAATTCTTCTGGGTAGAGTAGAGGTTCGATTCTTTGCAAATTGATTGACAGATACTCTCACTAAAGAAAACTCTGAAAAAGTCGATTGGCTTACTCGAGTTAATGTCAACATTGACGCTTGAAGACTCAGTAAAATCAAATGATTCGAAAAGAAGATTGGAGTCATTTTTCCTGGACCACACAAAAGATTGATTTGAAGGAACAGAAGCTTGTTCCGCATTGTCATCTTTATCGGTAGGAGTTAGGGAATTTGTTGCTTGAGGTAATGTTAACAGTTGTTCATCAGAAAAAATGTTTTTAGGAAATAACCTAGCCAACTTGTTGTGTTTGAAACCAAATCCGTCATCTGGATCAAAGTCAGGATCTTGATCCGAATCATCAAAATCTTCATTTCCGCTAGAATTATTTGTCTTTCTTGTAACAGTACATTAGCGCACCCTTATCAAGAGCTGTACTGAAGTACTGGAACATGTCGGCTGGCTGTCGATACTGGTAGTCGAGGATTGTGATGGAATTCTGGAAATTGAGCTCGTCTCAGGGAAATTGTCGTCCGCATCCTCATCGCCATCAAATTCGGAAAGACAGTACTCTTCATCACTTAGATGGTCTACTATATACTGGAGTTCAGCTTCTGTAAGCGGTCGATTTCTAGACATCTAAAAAAACATAGGAATAATGTACTGGAAAAATCTAACGAAACCTAAATAATGTACTGGAAAAATTGTAATGACAAATAAGCCTAATAAATAATTTAAAGTCTTATAGAACCTTGTCTAGCTAATAAATACTAAACTTTGCTTTAATGTATGCGTAAAAAATTTAGTATTGTGCGTAAACTACGATCTCAATATTTTTTTGGTTTAGTATGTGAAAAAATAACCTTTTATTTGGGACAATCCTCAAAATAATTACAAATATTTTCCTATCGCTAATGTCAAACAACAAGATTTTTATAGAAATTTGTTGCCACAATATTGTTTAATAACTGGCATAAGTTTCAAAACTAAGTAATAAAAATTGTTTGTACGCCGGGATAAATAAAAACAATGAATTTTGGGGTTAAAATTCTCATAAAACATATTTATTCTTGCAATACCTACTCCAGTGCTTTTAAAGAATTATCTGCTAGTTAAAAATAATGAAAAAAGTACACTTGACACTTACCTTCAATTTTTGTTCAAGTAGTTTATTCCAAATGACACTTGTGCAAAAAACAAAAATAAAATTGAACGATTTTTTACATAGACTGTTACAGAAAGGCGCGCTGGTAGCTTATCATACCAGATTTGTGAAACGTACGTGGTTACCACGCCGCATACAGATTTTCGGTATTCACACCTACCAGCAAGCATTCAGTGTATCGACTACGCCAATAAGGATTGTTTTCACCGCAACTCTGATGACAAAATAAGTCGTAATAGCTTATGGTATATATAGCTACCAGAGAGCGTTAAAGGGTTAAAGAACCTCACAACCTGGTTCCTCAGAACACAACATCTGTGCAGCTTTTCCGCGTTGCTGCAGATAAAGTGAAGATTGCCATGATGATCGCCAACATTCGTCACGGATAGGCACATCAAGAAGAAGAAAGCATTATGTTACTATGCAAAAATTGACATTCAGTGACATTAATGACAATTATTAATGTCTTACAACTTATCACAGAGAACATCAAGAAACACGTTAACCCTGTAACCGTCACACATTAAATTCATTGAAATAAAATTATAAAAATTTGTGTGGGCGTTTTTTAAGCGGCTATGAACGTATCGGTGGGGTTGGTATATGCAATTTTTGTATAAAAAGTGGAGTTTGAAAACGTTGCCCCCAAGTAACATTGTCCATTAGTGGTATAATAAGAACGTTGCTCCAAAGCATCAGTATCAGTTTGAGGTTAAAATTTTTGCAGTGTGCAAACGAGGAATCACCATCAACAAAAGTAATTTTCTTAGGGCTTACAATATGTAAAAAAAGCTACAAAAATAAGCAAACATGAACTTTATTACTTACACAGTTACAAGAAAAAACAAAGATAAAAATTTATGGAGAGTTATGGAAATTAAAGAAACAATTCTTGCCCGGTGTAAAACATAATCTCATGTCACATTTTTGACACATAATTGTCATGTAGCCATTCTTGCAAAAGCGGCATCTTCCTTTTGGTCCATAGATGGGCCAGTGTCCCACGTTGTCTTTCCTAGTGATGTCATGTGGTCGACTTTTCGTATGAGTTACAATTTTTTCGACCGTCTCGTTCAGTGAAGGCCGCCCCTTCTTTTTTATTTTACCTGTTTGGTGAAAAGATTCAGCTATGTCCATTTAAAATTTTTTTAAATGCATTGGTTTTACTTTTAGCTACCTATTTGTAGCTATCTATTTTTGGCTACCTATTTGTATTTCATCATATTCATCTCCCGAATCTGCAACTAAACACTCATCCAAATGCTTACTTTCGATGTCCTCATCATCGGATATACTCTCTGTATCTGATACATCTGCTCTAACAGGAACTATGCATGTAGATCGTTTTTTTCCATAAAACGTAACAGGAGGGATGTCCATATTTCTGAAAAGAAAATTTAGCATAGTTTTTACCATTACCACTTAGCGTCAACGTTGATTCTAAGCAACATACTTTTTAGGCAAAGTTTTTGCTAAAAATACTCAAAGTACAAAGTAGATGTATGTTTTAGATTACAAATAAACCTTTCCTAAATATATTCTAAAAATATTACAGCAAAATACGTGTTTTTACTTACCGATTTGTTTATATTTAACTAGCAACGTCGGCACTACAACACTTTCATTGAAACCTCACACTCGAAATGATGCTTACTAAGTTAAAAATTTTTAATACAGATGGCGCACATGCCGGAATCATAGAAGAACGGTTGTCGCTTGGATACCACACCGTCTTACTGTGGTAAAATTCGAAGTATGTATGTATATCGAAATTTTAGAGTTTTAAGTCAACGTTGCTTGAGAGCATCATGCGCGCTTACAGGGTTAAGCAAATATTCAGGTGAAGATATCAATAAAATATTAGCTAAAATGTTAGAAAGACAGTTTTATTCATAAAATAATCTCAGCGAATTACCCTCGATCTCTAAAATGATTATCGACTTGTTGCCCTCGTAGTTGCCATTGCCCTTTGACAAAACTGTCAAAGTGTCACTCGGGAAACAAATCGATAATTTTAGAGCTCTCGTTCAATTACTACTGATAACTACTTAAATTAAAAAAGGACGAATTAAAATTTACCGTTACGGGAAATTAATGGCACTTCTGCAAGTAGGTGGAGAATAAATGAGATTAGATAAACGAGAAAAAAGTGCAAATATGCAGCTTTTACTCACTCTCTCAGAAAAAAATCACCTTTCCGCGTGAACCGACGACGGTCCTACAAAAATGTCCATGATACTAGCGCATTTAGTGGAACATTTCTAGCTGAGAGAGAGAAAAAAAAATGTTCAGCCTCCACATAATGGAAAATTGAATTTTGTGAATTAAAAATATCGTAACCCTTTCAGTCTGGACGGTGGGAATTTTAACCACCTTTTTGAAAAGTTAATCAGTGAATAACTTCATCTTTTTTCAGAAGTGACTATGGTTTAGTGATTTAAAAAGTATTAGTCCAGAGAAATAGGATTTTTCTCGTGACACATCCCCCTCTAGGCCGAAACCAATTTTGAGTAGTATGGACATCTATATTAATAACCTATATGTTTCCTGCAGCCGATTTTGATTTTGATGATATACATAGTTATAAACAAATGAAGATCAAAAAACGGTAAATTTTCACTTTTTTCGTCTATTACTAAAAAGTAAAGCATTCTAAACAAATTTGAGAATAAGAAACTCATAAATCATAATTATAAAAAGCTTCAATATGGCGTTCTCTGAATATGTCTATCCTTATTTGTTGCTTAGAAAATTGCAAAATAAGTCATAAATTTTAATATTTTATAAATGTTCATAACTTATGCAAAAATTAAGTTAGAACCTTCTTGTTACACATAATGCTAATAATTTTAAATTTCAAAGCGATTGGTCAAATTATTACAATCACTAATACATAGTAAGTGAAAGAATTATCAGTAGTAATTGCACAAGAGCTCTGAAATTATTGAATTTTTCCCGAGTGACACTTTGACAGTTTTAATTTTAATTATGACAGGTGATAAATATCAGTCTGATTTTTGCATGAGAGTTTAATCTCTGTTCGGAGAGTTTAAGTCTGTTCTGTCGGACAAAATAAATGTGCCGTTTTCGTGGTCTGACCGTTCCAAATTTTTAACCTGTTCCACAATTAAAACTGCCCCTGTTCCAGTGTTCCCATATATCAAAGTTTATCCGACTAGACACCCTTAAGCTATTAACAAATTTTCAGCTTGCTATTAATCAACTTTTTTTTCATACGCGGGATCCAGACCTATAAGTTGTGTTTTAAAAGTTGTGAGAACAGGGGCAAGAGTGAGTTTATAGTTGTATTGCATTTTTAAATAGTTTTTATATATATTTTTGGACTTATTAATATAGAAAAAAAAAAGAATGTGTGTGTACTTTGTACGCACGTTAGAAGTTATACTTCTATTAAAATTGTGTAGAAAATCTGACGTTTTTTTTGTTATCTACGATTCCTCAAGCGAAAAGCAATTGCTGGGAGGCTCCAGTTCGTGAAAAAATTACGGATTAACATTATTTATCGAGAATTTACCATTTTTAATGATTTTAAAATTTGACGAAAATACAGCAGAAAGTCGAAAAGTTTATAGCCCATGAAAAAATTATAGTATAAATTTTTTTGTCGAAAAACGACATTTTTTAGAGTTTACTTTATACTTTATACTATTCCTCACGACAAAAGCAATTGAGGACACGACGCTTCAGTTCATAAAAAATGACGTATTAACGTTATTTTTAATGTTTGTTATTATTTTAAGTATTAAAATTAGTTTAATATTTAAATAAAAATACAATTAAAATGTTTAAAATATATTTGTTTCGTTAAAATCATAAAAATAGAGGTATAACTTCTTACGTGCGTACGAAGTACACACACTTTTTTTTCAAATTTAACTGACATATTTATATCGGGTGTCTCACGGTTAGTGTTGGAAAATTCTCGAGAATGAAAAATCAGAAAATATTCTCAAGAATATTCTCAATATGGAGAATTTTCTGAGAATGAATCCTATGACGCACTTAGGGATATTGTTGAAGATGAAATAGGTTATTAAAAATCATGAAATTATATACAAAATTATGAGACTAAACAACAGTGTTCTTTATATATAAACAAAATACAAAAACAACAGAGAACACAAAATTTATTTGATAAAAAAAAGAAAGTTTCTTCTTAACAACAAATAATGCAAGTAATGGATGTGGTGATTGGTGATTTAATCAGAAAAACATGAGTCCTAAAATTTTCAGAATTTATTTCTATCATTAGCTCATCCCGGTCATCTACATTCTGCATTTCTATGTACTGATGAAAAGTTGTGGGATTTAATTTTCACGGGTCGCCAGCTCAGTCATGAATTGGTCTACGTCTAAAGGGGCATTTAGACGGGCTAGTTTTTGAAGCAATATGTTGCCGAAAATATATATTTGGTATGTTTCTGGCAACGCAACAGCCATCTATGAAAATATCGCCGTTTGATCCATGTGGCCGAAATCTTACTGGTATTTGAACACTATTGCAGTGCCTGATGCGTTGCTGATAAAGTCAAACTGCTGTAGAAAATTAAATTTTGCATGTCGCTCTGTATTTCCTCTTTATTTCCTGTACTCTGTTGAAATTTAATTTGGTTTTGTCAAGACATACAAAGAAAAGATGAATACGTGGTCAAATGAAATCTCAATAAGGTTTGTTGATGCAGTACATTTATGTCCAAAGTTGTGGAACTCGGCATACTTCTGGAACTATGAGACAAATGGAAGAGTAGTGCACGCTGAATAAATACATTAAACTAAAACTTTTACTATATATAAATAACCAATTGAGATTGGTATTGCGTTTCTCATGTTTGATCTTTCTTCTTTATTCTTGGCCCTATCATATTTATTAATAGTTAGAAATCACTTTTTGACATTCTTGTAAAATTCTTAAACAAATAATTGTCTAGCATTATTTCCATAGTTAAATTACTCATTGTTTCGTTACTCATACTTTTTTATGTATAGTCTTAGCACGATTAAGGACGCAGCAACTCTCAAGAGAATATTCTCGAGAATATTCTCTTGAGAATATTCTGTTCTTACATCACTACCCTGTGAATTTGTTATAAGGACCTCTTTTTGAGTAAGTTTGTGCAAAAAAAACCGAATCGGAATAATTTACCTAACGGGAGCGACCATACGGCCTGGACTAATAAGCTTCTATCTGGTTTCGATAAACAAAAAACTAACACAAAAGTATTTTTTAATTTAGTTAAAACTAATGTTTAACTAAGCGATACCGATTCAAGCGAACAGGTATGTCTTTTATTTCTATTGAACTTTGGGGAATTGTAAACCCTTGTTTATGTCGTCCATTGTTTGCTTCCGGTCCTTTTGCGTCACGTATACTTTGATTATACAGCCTGGAATTTTCAATGTAGACTTTGAAACTGGTTCGTTTAGCTTCCTGTTTATTTTCCTCTATTTTTGCGAAGGGATCGCGGCCGCAACATGTGTCCGGAAATCGGTTCATAGGGAAAAGCAAGAAAAGTATAAATGCAACAGGTATTAATCATAAAAATGGATTACGAAAGAAGAGAAATATAAAACTGGGATACATATCTCGTGGGGATATTGCGAAAACTCATTAAGGGCATGGGTGCAAATATTTTACGGCTATCTCTACTTTTTCTGTCTTTACTCGGCATTACTACTTGACAATGTCATCATTAACTTTAAAGAGATGGCTTTTAAATGTTACTTTGATGATAACTGTTACTTGTATAAATGCATTATTAATTCAGTTAATTAATATGATTATTTTATTCATAGGAGATTCTGACCAATAGAAAGCTACAGAAATAAAAACTAAACTGATTATCTTTTAATGATTTTAACTTCCAATCGTATAGTAAGATATTTGACCAGGTGTTTAATTCTGTCCAATCAGATTAAAATTATACTGTAGAAAATTACCGATAGAATTTTTTTTAAGTAGATTGTTTCTGTTTAATGGCAACCAGTTTCCTAGTTTTGACAACTGTCACATTTAAGAAAATATCCATAATATACGTATTAAAAAATAATCTTACGAATATCACACGACAGTAAGAATAAATAAGAAAATAATGCTTCATTTTTACTCAAATTTGTTGTCATTGGGCAATAGCCACTCGAGCCCTGCGGGCTCCCGTGTCTATTGCCAGACAACAAATTTTCTAAAAACTGTCGAATTATTTTCAATTTATTCTCACTCTCTTGTGATATTATACCCGATAATTTTTGATATTTTCCCGTCGTCAAGTATATTACGTCAGATGCCCTTCGTTGCTATCAAAAATACATTCAGTGACATTAATGACAATTAATGTTTTAACAATTATAAAAGTGATGACTTTCAACCGTCAAATATTTATAACAACTGTGAGTTTATTTGTACTAATTTGTACTTACATAAATAAATTACAATAAAATTTTGGTTTTGAACAGTTTTATTCATGAAATAATCGCAACAAATTGCACTCGATATCTTAAATTAATATAGAATTTTTGCCCTCGTGACACTTTGACATCACGAGCCGAAGGCGAGTGAAATTAAAACTGTCAAAGTGTCACTCGGGAAAAATTTAATAATTTTAGAGCTCTTGTGCAATTACTACTGATTGTTTCATTCATAGGAGATTCTGACCAATAGAAAGCTACAGAAATCTGAATTAAATCGATAATTTTTGATAATCTCCCGTCGTTAAGTATATTACGTCAGATGCCCTTCGTTGCTACGAAAAAATACATTCAGTGACATTAATGACAATTAATGTTTTAAAAATTATAAAAGTGATGACTTTCAATCGTCAAATATTTATAAAAACTGTGTGTTTAATGGTACTTACATAAATAAATTACAATAAAATTTTGGTTTTGAACAGTTTTATTCATGCAATAATCGCAACAAATTGCACTCGACCTCTGAAATTAATATAGAATTTTTGCTCTCGTGACACTTTGACATAATAATGACACATTCTTTAACCACAGCCGCCATTATGGATAATTTTTGACATATCATTGGAATACCCAATCATAGCTAACGTATAATGTATCTACGCGTGGCACCGACAATTTTGATGAATTCGCACACATTTACATACAGTCACTCCCAATCGTGCCTAAAGAAGTATAACTTCAAAAATATTGAAAAAATCCTTTCTAAAAGGTATATTTATTAAAAAAAAACCCTTAAAGGGATCTATATCACAAAACGTTTTCGATCTACATAGATCATCATCAGTGCAGATACAGGCAAATCACATGATGGGCCACCAAAAATACATGGGTAAAAACCTTTAAATGTTAACAAAATATGTTACAGTAACATTGTAATTAAGAAATCCAAGTGATGGAGAAAAGTCCGTAAGTATATCGACTGTGTACCTGCATAATGTCCTATATGGTTTTGGATAACTTTTCAGGCGAGAGTAAAAACTATTTTAGTTTGCGGTCTAGCTTTGCAATTTTCTACATGACATAGACTCTTCTTCATGGCAGTTGGGGCCGAATGCTTGTTGCTCGGCAGTTAGGACCTAATGAAAGAGTTAAAATTAGCGCCAAATTAATTGATTTATTATTTGTTACTATACTGCAATAATGTATTTTAGTGGTTAGGTTCCAATGCCGCGAAAAACGAAAATTGAGAAAAATGTCATAATAATATAGGACATTATGCATGTACACAGTCGATATGGCCTTTGGCATCCTATGACTCCCCACAAGACACGTGGGTTGTTTGTTGTTTGTTTGAAAGTATGTCTTTACATTAAGCCGATCAATCACTGTACTGCGTTGTCGTTCAATTTTGTCGAATTCGACTAGTTGGCAAAAATTTTGATCGTGTGTGACCGTGCATCCAACAAAATCGTACAATTTGACCACAGAGAGACTGGTCTCTCTGCTGCAGTACTGCAAAATTGATATCATCGACGTTCTTGTCGAACGACACCGCAGTATCGTGAGTGGCCGGCTTCAAGGACGGCTAGGAACAACTGAACTTTAAATTTTACAGCAATTTGCTTAAAATATAGATTACTACGTAAACAAGAAGTGTAACAGGTAATCCTCCGCATTAGAAACCAGCGCTTTTGGTGCAAAAAATGTTGGTGATGAGTTTACCTATCTGAGGTGATCAGTTTAAGGGTCTTCAAAAGATGCCGGTGATCAGTTTGCTATATCTCGGAAGGTCTGATAATTTTATGAGGGAGCTATAAAGTGATGATTTTGTATACGTACGAACTTTTGTTATCAACTTTTCTGTCTATCCAATTCCAGTTATCAACTTTTGAAGGTAAATCAGTAAAAACGTCTATTGTTTGTTTTTTTAACCAAGAGAAGTGATTCAAATTTACCGCGCTGTATTGCTTGTTTGTAATTGGTCCAACCGCAGGCAAGTTTACTCCACTGTTATAAAATTTTGACACTAATGACATTTATCAAATTTTGACACTAGTGACATTTCATAGGTTAATTAAGTTATATCGGCGATTTTTGTGTTTTCTGTGTTATTCCTTTAATTTTTAGATTGTTAGTCTGCTTTTATATAAAAGGTAGTTGTTTTTGGAACTCTTTAGCGACGTATTAATTTAATATAATATTTATGGATTACCGTTGAGGGCCGACTAGATCAACCAAAAAAGGAGATGTATTTGGTTATTATTTTAGTGACTTTCTTGGGTGTGAATCTGTCTTTTTAGTTTACTCCTCCTGGTTAAAAAATAAACTATAGTATATGTAGTAAGAATTTATTTGCTTAGAATATTGTCGATGATTCTAAATTGATGTGATTGCACTGTTTTTCCAGGAGTTTTAGAAAAATCACTCCCTCCGTTCCAATTAGCATACATCATTGAAAATAGAAGAAGCATGCTTATGCCCACACATTAAAATGAACGATTCGGTTTTTTAATTTTATATTTTGCATTACTCTCCAATCTCCATGAATGGATTCGTATTTGCTTATTTAACGTAGTAGAATCCAATGCTTCGACCTGGAACGAAGCCCATCTAGGCATGACCTAGACCGCGGCACGACGAAAAATATATCACGGTTTGATCAAATATCGGAAACTAGAGGGGAAACAAATCGTTTCATTTAATGATTCGAATCTTTCACATTGACTCCCTGCTCTGAATCGAGTTCTTTATTCTGTACATAAAAATCAGACTGGTGTTTATCACCAACTGGGCATTTTAATGATTTGAACACGAAGAACATGTCAAATGACGGGAATCATGTTGGTTAGTAATAGCAGTCTGATTTTTGCATGAGAGTTTAATGAAAGGGTAACAAATCAATTGGATGTTATGTGCGACAAAATGCATGGGACGTTTTCGTAATATGAGTTCCAAATTTTTAAAATGTTCCACAATGAAAACTTCCCCTGTTCCAGTGTTCCCATACATTAAAGTTTGTACGACTAGACACCGTTAAGCTATTAACAAATTTTCAGTTTGCTATTAATCAACTTTTTTTTGGTACGCGGGATCCAGGTCTATTAGTTCCTAAGGTTGATCATGCAATTTGCAATTTGTCAAAATAACTGTCAAAGTTTAAATACATAATTCAAAGTTTCTCTTCGAATTTTGTGATTTAACCACAGATTATTTAACGTAGATAAAATTTGTTCAGTCCATTCTTGTATCGACATATCGAAGTAATTTAGTACAGCAAAAAAACACCCTGTTCGGGACTGTGACAAGCCCAGTCCAGGAAAACTAATATAATACACAAGTACGCAAATGATGATAAATATATTTTTCAAAATATGTTTCCATCCGGGATAAATACAGAGTTTAGTAATAATTCAATAACCAACCCACAAATGTATCAAGTCAACACACAAGGACAACTAGCCATGAATGTACAAACCACGCCATATCTAATACCGATGTCGCAACCATCACCAACTAAACCAAAGCCACCTAACTTGTACCCTCCACTACCACAGACACAAATTCCATTAGTGCCGATCACATATCATAGTTCTGCTTCAAATTATCAATTACAACGATTGCCATCCACCAGTGAAGAAGAGGAAGAAAACAACGAACCAGCTAGCAGCAACGATTGGCAAGAAATTAGAAGCTCAAAAAGAAGAAAAATCAGAAAAACAACAGACAATGCAAACAGTACAAATATTATTGTAACAGAAAATAGATTTGAAGCGCTAGAAAATGAAGTAGTCCCTCCCAAGGAGAACAACACAGCAAACCCTCCACCAATTTTCATACACGGTGTACAAGACTATCAAAAAATGGTACAAAAAATTAAGGATGTAGCAGAAAGGGAAGAATATCATACAAAAAGTTTAACTAACAATGTCGTAAAATTAAGTTGTGGCACGCCAGATACATATAGAAAAATGGTTAGATATTTTAATGAACATAACATTTATCACCATACATATCAGTTAAAACAGGATCGAGCCTATAGAGTTGTAATAAAATACCTTCACCACTCTACTAACACCGAGGATATAAAAAACGAACTCCTAAAACTGGGTCATAAAGTTCGAAATATAATAAATGCACAACACAGAATTACTAAAGAGCCACTTAATTTGTTCTTCGTGGATCTCGAACCGGCAGCAAATAACAAAGATATTTATAACTTAAGGGGGCTACAGAATAGAGTTATTGAAATTGAACCTCCCCGAACAACCAAAAATCGCATAATACAATGCATGAGATGCCAATCGTACGGTCACTCCAAGTCATATTGCAATAAACCATTTGTATGCGTCAAATGCGGAGGAGCCCACAATACCACAACTTGTAAGAAGACTAGAGAAACTCCAGCAAAATGTGCATTATGTGGTGGGGATCACCCCGCAAATTATAAAGGATGTGAACATTACCAAAAAATTTATAATATTAATAACAGGTATCATAACAGAGGAAACGTATTAAATCCAGCAATAAATCAAATACATACACAACCCAGAATATATACACAACCCAGGATTCAGAATCAGTATGAAAGTTACGCTCAAGCTGCAGCAAATAATCAGAACAATAGCGAAGATACAGCGAGTATACTTACCAAATTTCTAGAAGAGTTTAAAAATTTATTTAACCAGCTAATGCAACAAAACAGTATGGTGCTCAACATGATTTCCATGCTAGTAAATAAAGTAAACTAACAATGTCTAAGTTCATAAGAATTGCCCAATGGAATGCCAATGGTCTTCCTAATCATAAAGAAGATATAAAACTATTTCTGGAACAAAATTTCATTGACATACTACTAGTAAGTGAAACCCATTTTACAGACAGAACCTACTTCAAGATACCTAAGTATAAATTATATTACACAAATCACCCAGATGGTACAGCCCACGGAGGTTCAGCCATATTGATAAGAGAAACTATAAAACATTATGAAATGCTAAAATACGAAACAAATCACATTCAAGCAACATCGATAAAAATACAAACTCTTCCATATGATATAACTGTCACAGCAATTTATTGTCCGCCCAGGCATAGACTTACAAAAGAAGATCTTCTACCCTTTTTCGAAACTCTAGGGCCAAAATTTATAGCAGGTGGAGATTACAACTGTAAACATACGCTATGGGGTTCACGCCTAACAACCACCAAAGGCAGAGAGCTAGCAAAAGTTATCCAGGATAAAAGCTACTCATTCCTATCGACGGGATCACCGACATATTGGCCAACCGATCCAAATAAAACACCAGACCTATTGGATTTCTTTATTACAAACGGAATATCTCAATCATATACAGATGTAGTACCAAGTTTTGATTTATCATCAGATCATAGTCCCATAATTGCCACAATTAGCACAACGGTGATAATCAAAAAACCAACACCTCGACTGCATAACTTCAAAACAAACTGGGACACATACCGGCTAATTATAGAACAGGAAGTAAATCTACTAGTGAGATTGCAAACTCCCGAACAAATAGAAACAGAAACTAATAATCTAATCAACTTACTTCAAAATGCTGCCAAACAGTCTACCCCTCAACCTGAACAAAAAAAATTTTCAACCAACATTCCTCTTGAAATAAAAAGACTAGTAGCAGAAAAACGAAAAGCTAGATCAATTTGGCAAAGAACTCACAGACCAGACGACAGGACAATTTATAATAACAAAACAAGAAACTTAAAAACAGCTCTAGAACAGATGAGAAACAACTCATTTGAAAACTATGTATCAAACCTTTCGCGTCAAGATAACTCTATCTGGAAACCAATCAAAAACAAAAATAAACCAATAAATACTTCACCTCCAATTCGGGAAAAACTCATTACCACCAGGACCATGGGCAAAAAGTAACAAAGAAAAAGCTGATTTATTTGCTGAACATCTAACTGAAGTCTTCAAGCCACACGACAATGACCAAGTACAAGAAGTAGAGCAGGAACTAGCCTTACCAATTAATCAACGAGAGCGACTAACTTTAATTACACCGAAGGAGATCAAAGATGAAATTAATCATTTGAATGAAAAGAAGGCACCAGGCACTGATCTCATAACAGCAACAATGCTAAAACAACTTCCTAAAAAAGGTATAATGAAGTTATTGTACATATTAAATGCAATCTTAAGACTTAATTATTGGCCTATATCACTAAAAATTGCCCAAGTAATTATGATACCGAAACCTGGTAAAGCTTTAACGGATGTTTCATCATACCGTCCAATAAGTCTACTGCCAATAATGTCAAAACTTCTTGAAAAGCTGTTACTTAAAAGAATTATGAGCGACCTAGAATTCCAAAACTGGATCCCAGAACACCAATTTGGATTCCGGCAAGGTCATTCTACAGTGCAACAATGCCATCGCATATCAAATGTAATTAATAGAGCTTTGGACAATAAACAGTATTGCACAGCAGCCTTTCTGGACATCAGCCAAGCATTTGATAAGGTATGGCACCCAGGATAACTTTATAAAATCAAAAAATCCCTACCCAACAAATACTTTGACTTATTAAAATCATATCTAAATCACAGAGAATTTGAAACTAAAGTGGAGGATGAACTATCAAACCGTAACAAAATTCAATCAGGAGTCCCACAAGGTAGTATATTGGGTCCACTTCTTTATGTACTGTACACATCCGATTTACCAACCTCTCCACAAACCACCATTGGAACTTTCGCTGATGACACAGCAATATTTGCAACTGAAGAGGATCCAAGAGCTGCAGTATTAAAACTTCAAGAACACCTAGACCAAATTGGACAGTGGTTAAAGAAATGGAAGATAAAATCTAACGAAACTAAGTCAACACATATAACTTTCACACTAAGGAAAGACCAATGCCCAAATATTAGCCTTAATCAAGTCAACATACCACAACAGAACATCGTCAAATACCTGGGGCTTCATCTTGATTCTAAATTAAACTGGAAACAACACATTTTAAAGAAGAAGAAACAAATTGAGTTGAGAGTGAAAGAAATTAATTGGCTTATAGGTAGAAAATCTCGACTCTCAATTGAGAACAAACTGCTGATTTATAAAACAGTCATCAAACCTATATGGACGTACGGTATAGAACTATGGAGTTGGGCCAGCAAATCAAACACAAAAATTATCCAAAGAACTCAATCAAAAATTCTACGCACCATCGCAAATGCCCCGTGGTACATTTCCAACCAAACCCTTCATACAGACCTAAACATCCCGTTAGTCAGCACAGTAATTCAAGAAAGAGCCAACAGACATCACGAGAAATTGGAAGACCACCCCAACCAATTAATATTACCATTACTACAGCCACTAAACAACAGAAGATTGCGAAGATTATGGCCCATAGATCTTCGCTGAAACTGAGGTGAAACCGCTGGGTGATGTACCTCATAAGGCCATTTTAGTGTACAATAATACATTGATATATGTTATTGTACTTGTTATCAAATTAGCTTATAGAATATGTAATTCTGATTGTTAATAAATGCTTAAAAAAAATGCAATTTGCAATTTATTTAAATTTTGCAATATATTGTTTTTGTTATATTTCATTATTTTTATTTATATTGACGATTTATGTAATTTGAGTAAATTGTTTTCGTTCTTGTTTTTTTTTTTGACTAAAGCTTTGTCTATCTTCTTATTCTTTACGTGCCATCTCCGCGACGAAGGTTGGCAATCATTATTGCTATTCTAACTTTTGACACTACAGCCCGAAAGAGTTCAGTTGAGCTGCTTCCAAACCATTCTCTGAGATTTCTCAGCCAGGACATTTTTCTCCTACCTATGCTGCACCTTCCTTGAATCTTTCCCTGCATTATTAATTTAATAGTTCATATCTGTCACCACGTGTTATATGACCCAAATATTGTAGTTTTCTTATTTTGATGGAATCCAGTATCTCCCTGCTGTTCTCTATTCTTCTTAATACTTCTTCATTGGTTATTCTGTCTGTCCAGGATATTCTCAACATTCTTCGATATGTCCACATTTCAAATGCTTCCAATCTATTGAGACATTGTTTATTAAGTATCTATGTCTCTACACCATACAAAAGAACAGAAAATACATAACACTTTAGAACTAGTTTTCCAAGATTTAGGCTGAGGTCTCTACTACATAATATTTGTTTCATATTATTGAATGCACTTCCAGCCTTTTCTATTCTAACTCTGATTTCTTTGGTATAATCATTTGTTTCATAAATGTTTGTCCCTAAATAGTTATAATTCTGAACACGTTCTATCATCTTATTATTTACGTGTAGATTAATGTTCCTAATATTTTTCTCTGATATAACCATGAATTTTGTTTTCAATCTGTTTAGCGATAGACCAAATTTTTCACTCGTTGCAACAATCTTATCAAAAATTCATTGTAGATCTGTAATATTTTCTGATATTAGTATTGTATCATCAGCATATCTAATTTCACATATGCTAATTCATCTTGTAATGCTTTTTTGAATATGTCCTCTAAGTATGCATTAAACAGGAATGGCAACAAGACACCGCCCTGTCTAACACCTCTTTTGATTTTTATTTTATTCACAAGGAAAAAGTTTTCCTGTAGTTCGCTGTATACCATGTAATACAAAAAATAGTAAAATCCTTTATAAAAGGTATATTTAATTTATTTAAGTTATTGTTAGCTGTTGGAATTTGTGTAAGTTTAAAAAGAAAAAGAAATCACAATGGGGTGACTGAGGTGTAAAAATGTCTTAAATAATCTAGGGGGATGTATCATTAAGAAAGCACAAGCTCAAACTTAGGCGACTAATTCCTAAAGACCTCCCAGGCTACCCGGATCCCTAAGCGTACGTTCAGAGTGGACGAGCAAAGAGCAAAGAGCAAAGAGCAAAGAGCAAAGCGGAGAAATCAAACTCATACTGGCAAACGGAGGTGCACAGAGTGCTAGCAAAGAGCAAAGCGGCGAAACCAAACAAGTTTGATTTCTTTGGTCCATGTAGTGAGACCGCTCCCGTCTGAAAAATTTTTTGATTCGGTTTCTTTGTCAATTCCTATTCAAAAATGTCCCCTTTAAACAAATCTGAAGAGCACCGGGCGGAATTTTTGGGCAGAAATTGTTTAAACAATTTTATCTACTCTATGTTATGTTACGTGTAAGTTTTTAGTTTGTGAAAACTGTCATTATAGATAGCAGTGCGTGAAGTGTTTAAAGTGAGCGTGAAGTAACAATGTATTTTAAATGGGACTTACTTTTTCGCACTGTTTTTAACACACTTTCATATAATCAAATATCCTTAACTTTGACGTTGTCATGGTGATGACATAATGAGCAATAAATTACGACAAAAGTTTTTACAGTTTTGTGTTTTGAAAGAAGTTAGAATTTTTAAATGTCAAAGTTCTAAAAATTGTAGAATAGAAATGAATTCCAGTGACGAAGAGTTACAGTTTTTTTATTTGTTTATGGTAGAGTAGATAAAATATTGTATGAAACTGTGCATGAAGTACTTTTTGAGAACTTACGCGATGTATAGCACTCGCTCCGCTGTCGCTCGTGCTCTAAATATCGCGTGCGTTCGCAAAAAGCATAACTTCACGAACTTTTTCATAAATACCTATTTTTAAACAAATACAAAAGATCACGTTTTTTGCTCCGGAACATATATTTTTAGACGAAGTAGTTTTCAATCCTAATAGTAAATTATTAATATTGAAAATATTAAAAATATTACTAAAAGATTTTTAAATTGAAAACTTATTGGTACACTTTCCTGGTGACACCTCCAAGACCAATTTGCAAGTCAAATGGATGCTGCAGTGAAGACGAGAGGGAAGGAATTCTACACTATGCAATTCACATCCCCCGTCTGCAGCTGGTAAAGTTCCAACGGAAAAATGCACCTAGTTAGGCCGCACCTACATTTGATCCGATTTTCTCCGATCAGATCAGATCCGACGTCGGCCGACGTCGGAATAGAAAATAAACCCATAGTATTAAATGGGGGTGCCTACATTGGATCCGTTTTCTCCGATCCGATCAGATCAGATCAGATCCGACGTCGGCCGACGTCGAAATAAAAAATAAACCCATAGTATTAAATGGGAGTGCCTACATTGGATCCGTTTTTCTCCGATCCGATCAGATCAGATCAGATCAGATCCGATATCGGCCGACGTCGGGAGTAGTTTCTCCTATTCTCATCGAGAAGTGTTTGGTTTCATTCCGATTGGTTGCAAGTTGAGTTGCAATTTTAGTTGCAAGTTGGTTGCAAGTTGGTTGCAAGATGGTTGCAAGTTGGTTGCAAATTGGTTGCAAGTTGGTTGCAAACTGGTTGCAAACTGGTTGCAAACTGGTTGCAAACTGGTTGCAAACTGGTTGCAAACTGGTTGCAAACTGGTTGCAAGTTTGTTGCAAGTTGGGGGTTGCAAGCTAACATGTTTAAATATATTCAATGTCATCATCTCAACACATCTTCATCGGAACTTATTGTCGGTGGTCGGTGGTCGGAAGATTACTGAACCAATGTAGGCACCCTCGCCGGAAAACCGGTCTGATCGGATCTGATCTGATCGGAGAAAGACGGATCCAATAGGGCTTTTCATCGACTGTCATTTGTTTCGAGCTTCTGTCATGTGTCACATAATATTGATATATCTACGCCATACGTCTTTGGTTTGTATTGTTTATATACCAATAACGTATGACGTACATAAATTAATATTATGTGACACATGACAGAAGCTCGAAACAAATGACTGTGAATGAAAAGCCCTATGTAGGCACCGCCTGTCGGATCGGATCGGATCTGATCTGATCTGATGTGATCGGAGAAAATCGGATCCAATGTAGGCAATGTAGGTGTGCACTTACTCTACGGAGTAATACGACTATAAAATAAAAATGTATACCATTTTTATTATTATATATTTTTAGGTTTTTTGGGTTATTCTAAACAAAAAAGGTATCTTGTAATTTTTCCCAAAAATTAATAATGTTCGAGTTATAGGCGATTTAAAATCTGAAAAATGCGAAAATACGCATTTTCGAGGCTTAAAAATTCATATTTCAATTAGTATTTTTGAGGTTACCAGATACTTAAATTGATGATTAAACATTCAGCTTCGATTCTGAAGAGTGATCGCGTCTAACTTTAATTTATACCGTTGTTTTTTAATTGTTAAATATGCGTGTATATCAGATTTTTTTGCCGGTGCGGCGCGCTCTATTTCAAAAATCTCCTATTTCCTCCGAAAATTATTTTTTCTAGATTTTTTGGGATATTCTAAATAGAATAAGTTTCTTGACATTTTTCTCAAAAGTTAATAGTTTTAAAGTTATAAGCGATTTAAAATCCAAAAAATGACAAAAAAACTCATTTTTGGATTTTAAATCGCTTATAACTTTAAAACTGTTAACTTTTGAGAAAAATGTCAAGAAACTTATTTTATTTAGAAAATCCCAAAAAATCTAGAAAAAATAATTTTCGGAGGAAAATAGGAGATTTTTGAAATAGAGCGCGCCACACCGGCAAAAAATCGAATAAACACGCATATTTAACAATTAAAAAACAACGATATAAATTAAGGTTAGACGCGATCACTCTTCAGAGTCTTGAGGCTCAATGTTTAAACTTCAATTTAAGTATCTGGCAACCTCAAAAATACTAATTTAAATATGAGTATTTAGGCCTCGAAAATGGGTATTTTCGCATTTTTCAGATTTTAAATTGCCTATAACTCGAAAACTATCAATTTTTGAGAACATTTACAAGATACCTTTGTTGTTTAGATGACCCACAAAACTTAAAAATATATGTTCCAGAGCAAAAAACGTGATCTTTTGTATTTGTTTAAAAAAATTGTTTAAACAATTTCTGCCCAAAAATTCCGCCCGGCACCCTTCAGATTTGTTTAAAGGAAATTTTAAAATATTTTTAAATAGGAATCCACAAAGAGACCGAATCGGAAATTTTTTCAGACGGGAGCGGTCTCACTACATGGACTACTGTGAGAGTAAAGAGCAAATATCCTACCGCTCCTATCCACACTGCCGAGTGGAAAAGAACTAAACTCTCGTCTAGCGTAACTACCCGCTATTAGCACTTCTTTGCTCTTTGCTCTTTGCTCGTCCACTCTGAACGTGCACTTTTTGCTCTTTGCTCGTTGCTCTTTGCTCTTTGCTCGTCCACTCTGAACGCGGCCTAAGGGCCCAAAAACCAAAACCGTTATAAGATGATGACAGTAGGGGCTGGGGGGGGGGGGGGTATGAAATGTCTGTGAGGAAATTAACGAGAAAGGAACATGAACGGGATCCAGAAAGAAAAAGTGTGTTACATCATTTCTAACTTTAACAAACTGTACACCATAGTCTTTAAATAGGACAGGTTAATTTTTCAACTTCTTGTGGAACTGTCATTTCTGTCTTGTCATCGTTCAGAGGTTTCTATCCATTTCGTTGTCACTTGCTGCTACACTTCCACCATGTGAACAAGTCAAATCACAGCTCAGATGTTACCTGGGGCATATTTATTAGCAAATATTTCAAACATCCACGCTTAAGTCAGTATTTTCAATCGATGTTTCCTTGACGGATTACCTTTACAGGGCTTTGACCCTAATATTTTTGTAAATTATGTCTTGGTGGTTAGCATGTAAACTTCACGTGAGTATAACCTACAACTTTTCTTAACCGTAGTCAAAATTTCAAAATCTTTGCATTATTTTACCAGGTTATATTCATTTTAGGTAAGCACTGATGATGACTGGTAAACCAGTCGAAAACTAGTTATGTGATTGTGATGTAGCCCTTTCTAGGGATTTTAAATATCCCTTTTATAAAGGATTTTACTATTTTTTTTTTAATTTATTAGTTTTTAAAGAAGGATATAGTCTCCTTTAATCGATTCATTTAAGAACGGCGCATCTCTATTAGGACCCGTTACTTCCGTATTAATTCATAGACAAGGTAGCGAACGAATTCTTGTCGTTTAGAATGGGTTATATTTCAAATCATTTCTCGCACGGAACAACAATACAAGAGAATGTTAACTATGCGAATATGGACGATTTCACTTTATAGTATAGTGTTATATTCATTCATGATGATCGATGATAAGTAGTATACTCCAAGCTAACAGTAAATTTAAAAATGGTGTGGGTCGACTGGACTGAAACTGTTATTTAAATGAATGCAGAGAGAACAGAGAACTGAATAAAATGTAACTCATGATAGTATCCGCTTTGTAGTAGTGATTTAATAATCAAAACAATTACTTAGGATTGGACAACTGCCAAGACCAATACATTTATATAAAAAGGTCGCGAAATGACAATGACAATTTCCGTATTAACAAGAAAACTATTTTGAAATTTTCGTGAATTCTGTTAATGATTTTTTCTACGAGCGTGCAAAAAAGTCTACTTTTCCGCACGCGTTTTAGTTTGGAAAGTTTTACTTTTCCGCACTGAATTTAGATATTTTAATATGGCCTTAAAATAATAATTATAATACATGCAATAAACTATGTTTTTAGATATTATTTACTAATTTATTTCAAATGTATCTTATTGTGTTCATGTTTTAATGAAATTAACGCGACAATTCGATGAAATAAAATTATTTTGACATAATATTCGAAAGTCAAATCAGTAGACAATAACAGTGGTTTTGAATCGTCGTCATGGAAACCAAGATCATCGTCATGCTAACCAATTATATTGAAAGTTTGGTTTTGACCACCTTGTCAAAGAATTAATTTGTGTATCTTCATATTTAATTAATTCAATAATTGATTAAGATTTGGTGATTTCTTAAACGCTCGTAGAAAAAATATTGTTCTGAACTGTTGCGGAAAGTCTCTTTTCCGCACTAGAGTGCTTGCCGAACTCCGCTTCGCGTCGTTCGGCAAACTGCTTATCGTATCGTATTGTGTTCATGTTTTAATGAAATTAACGCGACAATTCGATGAAATAAAATTATTTTGACATAATATTCGAAAGTCAAATCAGTAGACAATAACAGTGGTTTTGAATCGTCGTCATGGAAACCAAGATCATCGTCATGCTAACCAATTATATTGAAAGTTTGGTTTTGACAACCTTGTCAAAGAATTAATTTGTGTATTTTCATATTTAATTAATTCAATAAATTGATTAAGATTTGATGATTTCTTAAACGCTCGTAGAAAAAATATTGTTCTGAACTGTTGCGGAAAGTCTCTTTTCCGCACTAGAGTGCTTGCCGAACTCCGCTTCGCGTCGTTCGGCAAACTGTAATCGCGTGCGGAAAAGTATGACTTTCCGCACTTATTAGGAAATAGTATATTGTGCAACAAGTGCAGAAAGGTACTAATTTCTCACGAGTTTGAAAAGTTGCGGTACGAGCGCAAGCGAGTGTCTTAATTCAAACGAGTGAGAAATTACCTTTCTGCACGTGTTACACACTATACTCTACAACCACAGTTTTTGCTAAAAATAAAAATCACAATTTTAAAACGAAGACTTATTATAGTAATAAATTATAAATTTTAAACTGTATTTAATTAATACTAATCAATTTAAATTCCTTATACCTAAACAAATTACACAGAAATCAGTTAAAAAATTAATGCACTATCTTAATGTGTTTGAATTTAAACTATTTTAAATAAATTATTACAAAATAATGTCACATTTGACGTTATATTTATGCAGTCACGTATTTCCACCAGACCTACTTCATTCGACGTATCTTGCTGAGGTTACTAAATTCTTATTGGTGAATTGATAATTATAAAATGTTTATTAAGAATAAAATTGTAAAATAAAACAGTTGTAACATCCATAATTTAATTTCTATTCGATAATTAAGTATAATAGTCTTACAAGTTGTATATTTGTCTACACTTTAACCACAGATGTAAACAGAATATATTACCTTACTCAGAATGAGATAGTCATTTGTAAAATACCAAATGTAAAATTTAAAAATAATGTGTTAAAGTAGCGAATTTTGCAGATTTCTCGGACATGACCACTATCAAATCTAATATCTTAAATAAAACCATTTCATCTAAACATGTTATAATTATATTTATGATTTTATTGTGGAATGTATGGTATTGAGGTGCAGAAAAGAACTTTCCGGCACACTAATGTCATAAATCTTATCCTGTGAGAAAATATCAACTTTGTTAACATAAAACTGTGCAGAAAAGGGCACTTTGAATAGTGGTTGTAGAAAAATAACTATTTTCATTGTTTTTGTTCCTATTCTTGGACATTATTTATTTATTTCGTATACGAAGTACGTTGCTCACAAATCTTAAAGTGTAATGAAACTTTCATATTTCAACTTCTAGGTGTAAATCGTTTATGTACAGGAATATGGCCGAATAGGGGATGGTAATGGTCATTTATCTATTTAGTTTGTTCCGCCATGTTGTAGGTTTTCCTTATCATAACTGGGAGCGCGATGCCTGATAATGAGTAAAGGTTTCAACACTTTTTGGCTTCAGGCAGCCGATAATCAGTCGGCATTTCTTGTTTATTACACTGTCTATTATTATAAGTGTGTCTTGATCGCTTCCAAACGGGACTATGTCTGTCCCTATGATTTGATAGATAGAGTGCTAGCGTTGGTGTTCGTAACACACTTGGGTTAGCTCCCCATCTGGATGATGTTAGTCTTTGTATCACATTATTTCTAGCTTGAGTCTTAGCTTTTGGATTTTCAATGTGCCGTTTGTAGCTCAATGTTCTATCTAGCGTCACTCCGAGGTTTTTGGGGACAATGTGACTCCATTCCATTGAACGTTAAGATTTTTTTTAACTTCCCAGTTGTTGAGATGGTGGAGGGTAATTTGTGTTTTTTGTGCATTTTCTCTGTAGTATGTTGACAACGATTCAAGCTCGGCTCTTGTTCTTCTGTGTCCAGAACTAGATCTTCAGCATAAATAAATGTTTTTAATGCATTATCGCAGTATCGGTTGGTCATTAGTGTTTATGTTTAAAAGTAGTGGCAAGAGTACTCCTCCTTGTGGTACTCCGTTTTTTTGGCACGGCATCTACTTGTTTTCCCTGGAACACAACATGGAAATGTCGATTGGTCAAAATTGATCGGGGGACTTCACCTACTTTGTAGCTTTCTATTATTTTGTACATTTTGATCAGGATTATTCGATGGTTTACAGTATCATATGCGGCGTTAGATCAATGAATATGATTCCGATCTTTAATCCCTATTGATATCCGTCCTCGATGTACTAGGTAAGGTTAAGTATTTGGCTAGTAAATGACCTTCCTGCTCTAAAGCCTGCGTGTTCCTCTATAAGGTTTTGTTCTATGCGTAGATTAATCCTATTTAATATCAATCTTTCGTAAGGTAAGGTCGCCAATTAAGGCCACCTTAACGTTTAAATATCTGTAATATTTTATTCAGGAACAATATGGGGGAAAACTCTTGTATACGTATTGCCTAACATTTTAGCTATATTTCAGGATAAAATACTTACTAAATAAATAAATAAATATAAAATTTAACATTGAATAAATCTGGAATATTTGGCCTTATTAGGAACTGGTAGCTTAATGAGGCCAGTTTCATTTTTTACGCAAATTGAGGTGGATAATAAATTTTAAACCTAAGAATTAAAGAACAAATACAAAATTTAGTGAAAGAAACTTTTATTCATATTAAAAACAAAAATTTGTCAATACATTAAGCACACATATCGCATATTTACACACATCTAGGACAATTGGCTTTATTAGGACACTGTCTACTTTTTTTATTTAACATAAAAAATAATAAAAAGCAATATAGAGAAAAAAACAGTTCCAGTTCCTTAAAAAGTATTAATTTACTATCGCTTTACAAAGAAAAAATATTGGCTTATATTGGTTAACTACCATTTTAGTAATTTTATAACTTACCTAAAATTTATAAACGAAGTTCCGCACCGTAACAAACACGTGTCCAGTCTACTTGGCGCTGCTATGTGATACTACCGACTGAATGGCTTAGACGATTTTGACTGAGAAAGACATTTACGGTGACCTCTAATATATAATATCTATATTTAAGAAAATATTTGCAATTGGCCTTATTAAGACACTGGCCTTATTTGGCGACACTACCTTATAGCTTGAATGTTGAACACAGGATAGAGATAGGCGTTACCTTTTTGGGTCCTCTTGATCCTTTCCTGTTTTTAATATAGCTACCAGCCAAACTATGGCATCTCGCCATAGTTTTGGGATCTTAGCCTGTTCCCAACATTGTCTTAGACTTAGTTAATAGTTATTTTTTCAAAAAATTGCTCATACTTTTTAAGGATTTCATTTCTGATGTCGTCTAGTCAAGTCGAACTTATCACGTTGCAGGTACTGACCTCTCTTTATAAAAGGCTTGGAGTGGTTTTGCCCCTTACTTAGGTTACCATTCTTCAGAAGTTGTGTAGCTATCTGTTTTTGAGTTACATTGGCGTGGGTGGATTGCACTGTCTTGTCTCCGGCCAAACTCTTTATCAATTTCCAGCATTTTTAACTGTCTGTATCCATGCCAAAACTAAGTCTTCGCAGCTCCAATCATCGCTGGACATAGAGGGTGCTCATCATATAACTGGAAGTAGTTTTCGTTCACTTTGAAATATTTGTTCTCAGTCATTCAAGGGGTATATTCTACATCCCCTTTGGGTGGCTTTTCTTGGCGTTAGTTTTATTGCCTTCACGAGCATCGTTTTTTGTAGGGTCTGACTCCATGGATGTTAGGTATTCACATAGTTACGGATGTGGCAGCTTTAATGCGATAGAGAGCTATGAAAGCACTAAAAGGAAACTTACATTAAGTAGTAGACAAATTCAACGGCGGAACCAGGATGATCCTAAGGGTGGGGTGTTACAACTACTGGAGGATTTCTGGGGGGTTATAACCTCCAAAACCTTCCTGGTTACGCCACTGGACAAATTTATAAGATGAAGAGGTTTAGTTGAGTGAATTTTCGGTTAAATAAAAAATCATTGAATCTTTTGTGGGGCAATGAAAAACAAAGCACTCCATTCAATACACTATTTTAGACCTGCGAAAAACGTTAAATGTCGCACAATGACACTCCCCAGTGCTGTAAAATCTACGACGACGGTTTCAACATAATGTAGCAACAAAATAATTAATCTTGCCCAATTTGTTTTACCTTGTTTTTATCTATTCAATGCTCAATGAATCATTATATTTGTGTTTAAATTATTTCCGATAAAGAGTGTTATTATAGAATCAACAATTCGGTAGATTTCTAAAATTAGTTTCATTAGTAAGAAATCGGCACCACAAAACCACTGCAACGACAAAAATTATGATACTGGATTAGATTTAAGAGGTTTGAGGAGAAAAGTAAAATACCTACTGGATCTACTATTGTGTTATGTATAATAAGCTTCACGCCACCATGTTAATGTTTAACGTCACTGCTATTGCTATTTATTTAAGCTCTCTACACAGGGTGTCCCAAACTGATATATTTGTGTATGGTATACGTATACCGGAAACTGGAGGATACAGAAAAAAGTAGTTAATATGTATAATAACTTCTTTTTTCGTTAAAATAACGATTGCAGAATCAAATCATCAATAGCCTTTAGCGAAATTAGAAGGATTATTAAAAAATATGGTGATCTTTTGTTTGTACAAACGATCACCTACGGGCAGTAAAAACCTTAATAGAGAAAACGACACAATATAACAGATCACTGGTACTTATCTTCGTAGACTTTCACAAAGCCTTCGACACCATGGAACTAGGCAGCATTATAACTGCTCTGAACAACAGTACAATATTCTACCACCTTACAAAGTTAGTACAAACATTGTACCAGAATGACACAATACGTGTAAAACTACATGATACCACCAGGGAAATATATCAAGCGGGGTGAGACAGGGCGACACTCTCTACCTAAATTATTTATAACGGTCCTCGAATAGGCCTTTAAAAGGCTAAAGTCGGAAAATAGAGGAATAAAAATGGATGGGGACTCAATCATCTGCGTTTTGCCGACGATATAGTACTTATTCCCGAAGATTTGGGTAAAACACAAGAAATACTACACGAATTAGAAAACGCATGTTCAATAGTGATGAGCAAAACAAGAACAAGACCAAGACCAGGATAGTCTTGGTCTTGTTCTTGCAAGCTTGGTCTTGGTCTTGCAGCTAAAAGGCAGTCTTGGTCTTGGTCTTGCACTAGCCGGTCTTGTTCTTGGTCTTGGTCTTGCTGCAAGAGTCTTGCTGGTCTTGCTTTTTTGGTAGCAATAATTTGAACAAAACAATTTCGAATAAAATGTATTTTCAACCGCATACCAATTTTAACATTATACATTCACCTAATGACCTAATTATTTCTCTCTATATAAAGAAATTAGAGTATATTTTTATAATGGTAATGTTTATCAGTAGGAAAAACCTGCATTTACAACCCTTGTTGCAATTGCCGGCCTTCGGTTGTGTCACGTTGTGTTTTGCATGCTGTCGATACTTGCCGCTTGCCTTCAGACCACATCTTGAGTCTGGATTATTGTTTATCGCCCCTGTATTTTAATAAAATGTTAAAGAAAAAGAGCTTCTTAAAGGTGCCACAAATGGTCGGGGACCTTCAATTCACGGATTTTACGAAAAGGGATAAACGGTTTATAATTGTTAACAGATAATGATCTGCTCCTTTCACTCGAACACTGTAGTATTTATCCTACGAGGGTCAAATTTAAGAACATAAATTAAATTTTTTTAAGAGAACACAAAAATCAAGTATTTTTTACTCTATTTAATCATTATTTAATATAATTAACTTTTTTTATAAACTAAATAAAACATACTTTTTAGTAAATACGTACATATTTACCATACCTATTTATAGACCTAATACTATAACATAATAACTAAACCTAATGGGGAGTTATAAACGCTTAATTCTGTAATTTGTTATCTTGCAGTTCTTTAATTTTATTTAAACTACATTGCTCTAGTAACACGAGTTATTCGCACTTTTTATTTTCACATATTTTTGAGAGAGAGAGAGAGAGAGAGAGAGAGAGAGAGAGAGAGAGAGAGAGAGAGAGAGAGAGATCTCAGGATTCCAAGAAAGGAGTCAGAAAAGACACCATATGCCCAGACAATGTCAAGCAGTTGACATTGTAGACTACAACATATGGTATATCAGAAACAAGACTTCGTAAGAAAATAATATATTTTCTTTACTAATTTATTTTCTATTTAATAATTTATTGCTAAGAATATAATATATAAAACTAATTTTAGTATTATTAAGTAGCCCATAAATTACTCACATTGTTGCAAAGGCAAAGTATAAACAATAGTTACCTGTAACAAAAAAAAATACCAATTAGTAAAAATTGCAAACAAATTACATGGTTTCATTTTAATATTAATTTCAACATTTTAATATTTAACACTATGGTTCGTTCAACCCCAAGAAAAGCTCTAAAAATAAATAAAGTGTAAATAAACTGCTCGTCAAAAGTTAGGGATACAGAAAATTCTGCTGGATTTTCATAGTAGATTTTTTCGTGAACAGATTAACGGATTTCTGTTTTTCTTATGTTAAGTTTGAGACGCCCTGTAGGGTGGACGAGGTACAAATGTCAGTATACATCAGAATCGTATTGTAGTTTTAACTGACGACATGCATCACATCACACATGTTAAACATAGAAACACATATATTAAAGAGTAATACCGTCTAGTTTCTTTGTTATTAAAGATATCAGAGAGATTAAAGAAATAAAATATTCACAAAATACGAGACTACAACATAATATCGAGGTATACTCACCTTTGTGCCTTTTTCTCTCTACAAGGTGTCTCAAACTTTTGTTTCGGTTAAAACACATGTTAAATTACAAAACCGTCTATTTTTTTTTGTTTCTAAAGATATCAGGGACAATCAAACAACAACATGTTCACAAAACATAAGACTACAATACGATTCTGATGTATACTGACATTTTTGTACCTCGTTCTCCCTACAGAGTGTTTCAAACTTAACATAGGAAAAACATTTCTTTTCTTCCACCCGGTATAAGTACAAAAAATAAGCTTGAGTAAACCTTTTCACAATTGTGTAAATACTAAAGAAAAATCTAAAATAAAAAAAATAGCGGAATCCGTCTGTTCGCGAAAAAATCAACTATGAAAATCAGCATAATTTTCTATATCCCTAACTTTTGACGAGCAGTTTATGCTTGAAAAAAGAAAATTTATAGCAAAAAATTATTGTCGTGAATGAATTAATTTGGACAACAGTTTAGAAAACACTAAATAACGCATTATTTATTGCTCTTTATTTTCTTCTTCTAAAAAAATACTAAACTATACACATACAAAAAAACCAATCTTTATTCCAAATATAAAATGTGCATTTTTATCAATATCCAACGTTCTACATTTCGCCCAGCTTCCTAAAGAGCGCCGAATAGGAAATGTGGTTGGAAACCATGTGTTGCTTCCATTGTCGCCCGAGGAAAACGAGGAAAAGCATCGTACCAACTGACTGTTGCGCTTTCTACTCGGACCCGAATGTATACAATCCAACAGGAATATTTCACATCACGTTAACCCACGGTCACGGAGGTGGATATAGTTATTTGCGAGTGGAACTAGTTACTTATTGTATTCGGAACGGTTCGTGGATTGGTTTAGTATTGTAAAGTATCCACTGGGAGGGTTGATATGGAGGGGATTTGACATGTTGATGACAGCGCTTCTCATGGTGTAGTGTTGGAAAATTCTCGAGAATGAAAAATCAGAGAATATTCTCGATATGGAGAATTTTCTGAGAATGAACCCTATGACGTACTTAGGGATATTGTTGAAGATGAAATATGGTACATATTAAAAACCATGAAATTATATTCAAAATTATGAGACTAAACAACAGTGTTTTTTATATACAAAGGTGTCATAAAAGTAGTGGAACGGTCGAATATTTCGCGAACTAAACATCGGATCGAAAAACTGAAAAATACGTGTTCAATCATTTTCCAAAATCTATCCAATGACACCAAACACCAACCCCCACTACACCCCCTGGAGGTGGGGTGGGGGTAACTTTAAAATCTCAAATGAAAACCCCTAGTTTTTCTTGCAAATTTGGATTCGTTACGCGTTACGTAAAAGTAAACAACTTTTATTCAAGACATTTTTTCGAACTGTGGATAAAGGGCGCTATAATTGGTAAAAACGATTTATTGTGATACCTTAGGTAAATTATAGAAACGGTCTAGTATCTCGAGAAATACACTTCCAAATGAGAAACCTAAAAAAGATTTTTAATATTTTTCGAAAACTTACCGAATAACACCAAACATGACCCTCCAACCCACCCCCTGGAGGTGGGGTGGGGAGTAACTTTAAAATCTTAAATACCACTTTTTAGTACAGATTCGGATTCGTCATGAAAAATTAAGGAACATTTATTCGAAACATTTTTAGAATTGTTGCTAGATGGCGCTTTAATTGGAAAAATACGATTTATTAGCGCCATCTATCAGCATTTTTAAAAAATGTTTCGAATAAATGTTGCTTAATTTTTCATGACGAATTCGAATCTGCAATAAAAAGTGGGGGTTGCTATTTAAGATTTTACAGTTACCCCCCACCCCACCTCCAGGGGGTGGGTTGGAGAGTCATGTTTGGTGTTTATGGATAGGTTTTAGAAAAATATTAAAAACCTGTTTTTTGATTTCTCGTTTGGAAGTGTATTTCTCGAGATATTAGACCGTTTCTATAATTTACCTATGGTTAACTATTTAGTGGGAAATAAGCCACAATTAAATTTAAAAAATTATTTTATTAACGTTTCGAAGCCCAAATCTCGTTTCGTTGTCAAAATACAAAATACTATTAAAATAAACAAAAATGTTGTTGCTAAGTAAAAAAATTCTTCTAATAATTTATTTAATCTGACTCATTTATATTGGCAATTCAGACGTATATTATACATTTTAAAGTAGAAGACTTTAAAAAGATACCGCCAATATTTATGAGTTGCGTTCCTGGGACGACTTTACTAAAAGATAGTTCATTCGATTACATGAAATAAATCCCAACTCAAGAATATCCGTCACAAAAAAAAAATCATAGCATGTGATCTGTCTTTAAAAAGACAAACAAATGCAACGATGACAGTAAAATTCTCGCGTTCCATGGTAAATCACAAATAAAATCAAAAAACATAAATTCCATAGTAAATCATAAAAATGCCACAAGAAAATAGCTTCAGAACAACATTTACCTATGGTATCAGGATAAATCGTTTTTCCCAATTATAGCGCCATCTATCCACAGTTCGAAAAAATGTCTTGAATAAAAGTTGCTTACTTTTACGTAACGACTCCAAATCTGCAAGAAAAACTAGGGGTTTCCATTTGAGGTTTTAAAATTTAAAGTTTGGTGTCATTAGATAGATTTTTAAAAATTATTGAATACGTATTTTTCAGTTTTTCGATTCGATGTTTATTTCGGGAAATATTCGACCGTTCCGCTACTTTTGGGACACCCTATATAAACAAAATACAAAAACAACAGAGAACACAAAATTTATTTGATAAAAAAATGAAAGTTTCTTCTAAAACAACAAATAATGCAAGTAATGGATGTGGTGATTTAATCAGAAAAACATGAGGCCTCAGGTTCAGAATCTATTTCTATCATTAGCTCATCCTGGTCATCTACATTCTGCATTTCAATGTATGTACTGATGGGAAGTTGTGGGATTTTATTTTTCACGAGTCGTCAGCTCAGTCATAGACTGGTCTACATCTAAAGGGGCATTTAGACGGGCTAGTTTTTGAAGCAATATGTTGCCGAAAATATATATGTTTGGTATGTTTCTGGCCAGGGTTGGCAATAACCAAGGTTTTTTCCAAAAAACCAAAAAACAGGTTTTTTGGTTTAAACCTGGTTTATTTGATACAAAGTATAATAAGTCGAAATACTTTAAAAATGTATAAATTATTTTATAAAATAATAGTAATTAACAATGAAAAAATGATTAAGACAACTTTTATTGTTATTTACACACACAAAAAATTAATATAACAAAAAAAACATCTTCAAACGTAATACATAATTCAAAATAAGTAAGTTCGAAAGTAAAAAAATAGAATTTATTTATCTTAATTTTCTTCATTTGCGGCAGCTGTATTAAAACTAAATAAAAACACCAGTTTGGAGGCTCAATAAAAACCAGGGTTTTTTCTTAAAAAAACAGTTGGTTTAAACCTCGGTTTAAATCAAGGTTTTAAGCACGATGGTTTAAACCTGTCAACCCTGTTTCTGCCAACATTACAGCCATCTAATGAAAATATCGCCATTTGGCTGAGCCATGTGGCCGAATCTTACTGTTATTTGAACACTATTGCAGTACCTGATGCGTTGCCGATAAAGTCGAACTGCTGTGGAAAATTTTGCATGTTGCTCTGTATTTCCTCTCTATTTCCTGTACTCTGTTGAAATTTAATTTGGTTTTCTCAAAATATACAAAGAAAAGATGAATACGTGGTAAAATGAGATCATAATAAGGTTTATTAATGCAGTACATTTACGTCCAGAGTTGTGGAACTTGGCATACTTCTGGAACTATGAGACAAATGGAAGAGTAGTGCACCCTCAATAAATACATTAAACTAAAACTGTTAGTATATTTATGTAAATCTAATCTTGTTGAGATTGGTATTGCATTTCTCATGTTTGATCTTTCCTTCTCTATTCTTGGCCCTATCATAAAACTTTTTCCTTGTGGATATTTATTAATAGTTCGAAATAACTTTTTGACATTCCTGTAAAATTCTTAAACAAATAATTGTCTAGCATTATTTCCATAGTTAAATTACTCATTGTGTCGCGTTTACTTAAGCGTCGTTTAAACACAACGACAAGTCACAGCAACTAGTTGTGATGACAAGTTGAAACGCTGTTTAGACGCTGCGATTCAATGCGATACCACCTTCAACCCAACTCCAACTTTGATAAGTTGTGCGATGCACCGTTTACACACAATGATAAGTTGCAACAACTCGATTGACCTTGATAAGTTGTTTGATTTATCGCTGTGTTTAAACGATCCTTTAGAAAAGCCGTATCCACATTTTCCGTTTTTTATTTTTGTTTTTTATGTATCGTCTTAGCACGATTAAGGACCGCAGCAACTCCCAAGAGAATATTCTCGAGAACGAGAATATTCTGACCTAGAATATTCTCTTGAGAATATTCTCTTCTTACATCACTATCATGGTGGCATAATTTGTAAGCCTTCCCCCCACGTGATAAGTTCAGTTGTTTTTCTTCACTATATTTTCTTACCTTAGTAATGAAATCTGCCTTTTCTTTTCAACTAGATCCTTTGGAAACACAAAGAATATACCTATCCCTCTTTCACCATAGTGTTTACAATCCGGGCAAAGCACATTACCATTTTTATTGTACAAAATACAATGGTTCACAAAAGTTCCTAACCTTTTATTGGTGAATATCACTAAAACAACTATATTTCACAGAAATTTAAGACCGAATTATGGTAGTAGTATCTTATGCACACTAAGCTTAAGCAGAAAAAGCAGCAGAGGAAGCAAAATTTCAACTTTATATGAATTAAAAAGGCTTGAGATGGGGTAAATCCTGGCTTTTCAATCTTTGTTTACAAATAACAATATGTGACAGTCGTGACGTCACACTAAGGCTGCACAGATGTTGTGTTGAACCAGGTTCTGCGGTTCTTTAACCAGGATGTTCTTCTTCTTTCTGGACCTCACTTTCCAAATATTTTTCCTTGCAGAATGGCTTGTAGGAGGGCATATCTGGATTCATTTCGCATAATGTGTCCAAAGTATTCCAACTTTCGAGTTTTGATGGTGGTTAGTACCTCTCGGTTCTTCCCCATTCTTCTAAGGACCTCCTCATTTGTGACCCGATCAGTCCATGGGATTTTAAGAATTCTCCGATATAGCCACATCTCAAATGCTTCCAATTTTCGGCGCATATCTTCGTTCAAGGCCCATGATTCAACACCATAAAAAAGGACAGAGAAGACGTAGCATCTCAGCATTCTTACTTTTATAGCAAGAGAAAGGTGGCTCTTGCAAAAGGCCCCCATACGGTTGAAGGTTGATCTAGCTTTTCCGATGCGCGCTCTTATCTTTTGGTTCTTTGTTTCATTCTTCATTATTTATTATGGTTCCGGAGTAGTTATAGTGCCTCACTCTTTCTACAGGGGTTTGGTTGATGTAGAGTTGACCTTCTGTTATATTTTTCTTGCTAATGATTATAAGCTTTGTCTTCTTTACGTTTATATTGAGTCCATATTGTTGACTGTAATACGTGATTTTTTTCATGAGGACTTGTAGTTCTCCTAGGTTGTCCGCAAACACTATGGTGTCATCTGCATACCTGATGTTATTTAGCCGGTACCCGTTTAGTAGAATACCTGTTCCAGTTTCGTGCAAAGCTTCGATAAATATTCTTTCAGTAGAGTAAAGACTGAAAATTAGGGGGGACAAAATGCAGCCTTGCCTCACTCCACGCATGATTTTCACATATTCGCTGTGACCGTCAACTCTGATTTCTAAGATTTCTAATTATTTTCAAATATTGGTTGTTAATTCCTGCTTCTTTTAGTATTTTTGCATCATCTTGGCGTACTGTACTCGATCAAACGCTTTCTCGTAATCAACCAGACATGCGTATACGTTGCAATTGACGTCTTTGTATCTCTGGAATAAGAATTGTATTGAAAACAAAGCCCCTCTCGTACCAATAGCATTTATGAACACGAACTGGTGGGGCGAAATTTGACTTTCACACAGCTTGGAAATTCTTTCATGGATTATCTTTAAGAACAATTTGAGGAGATGACTCATCAGTATTTTATTTTTTCATATTTCTTACCCCAATCTGTAGCGCAATAAAGGTCTTAGTTCAATAGTAAATTTACAAAGGATTAAATTTTTTCCCTCTCTGTCATGTGAATAACTTTTTTCCAGTAATTCTTGCATTTCTTCTCAATTCGTTTTTCAATTCACAAACAGTTAAAGATTCGTATTTTTCTGCCCTAATTTATTAAATCGCAATAATTAAAACAAAACTACCATACAAGCTTAAAGAACTGTCAAAACGTTGACCCCCAACTACACTAGCGCCGCCAAGCGGGAGCAACGGCATACGTAGCCGCCATTAGACCTTCTTATTCTTCTTCCTGCTTCCTTAATAGGCTCGCGGCTCGCGCCTGTTCCATTTTCGGATGCCTCCTCATCAGATATCCAGGTTGTCACTCCATTTCTTCCTTGGCCTTACTTTAACTCCTTTGGCCGTTTGGTGATCTATCTCGTGCTATCTTTACTAGTCTTCCTTCTACCATTCTGCTTATATGGCTATACCATTCTTTTTTCTTTTCAGTGTCCAGTCATTTATGTTCTCTAATTACAATTAGACCAGTTTATAAAATTCACTTCTGGTCAACAAAACAAACAACCATCAAAGAGGTCAACACTATTTTTTTCTTCTTCTCTGGAGATGATTTGTTCTATATCGGTCGTACTTATTGCAGATCGACCATTAACTATTAACCTTTAACTACCCGCGCATCAAGTTATAACATAACTACACGCGTGGCGTACTTTATACGCCACAAGAAAATACACTTAAAAACAGCGGATTTGTTTTTTTTTTTGAAAAAATACACTAAGGGCCGGTTGTTCGAACGCTAATCAAGAAGTTGATTATAATCAATCATTTATTGTAATCAATTTTCTTGATGGGAATCAAATCGCGACATGAAAAATGCATCTAAAACACTAATCAGTTATTGATTGTAGGTAAAACAGTAATAAAAATATAGCCGCAGCTCTTAAATTATTAAAAATTGCTTATTATTATTATTGATTTGTAAGTAAAAACAAGAAATTAACATCGGAAAGAGTTTAATTATGTTTTATTTTAAATTAAAACCAAAATAATAAAATAAATCAGTCAACATAACCTCAAAATGCGACATCTGTCAGAAGTACGCTTAATCAAATATAATTGTAATTAAATATTTGATAATGATCAGTTTTGATTAGCGTTCGAACAACCGGCCCTTAGTTGTTTGTTATAAACCTTATTCGGCCTCAGTGAATACTTGGAGCTCCTTTTCAGTAGTCCAGTTGGGATTTATAACTGGAATCATGGAATAACTGGATTCCATGATAAATAAAATTACTAAAAAAAATTTTTTTTAAATGTCATTTTTTACTGGAGAAAAAGTATTGTTTATAAAGAAAAATATATTTTGTGCCATAATGACTAAAAAACAATTGAAATATGTACTTATATTACGACTTATATTAATATAATCGTGGGGTATATTGTCCACCACCGGAAACAACAAATAATAAAATGTAAATTACGATCTTCCCAGAACGCCGATTATAACGAAACTAAAACCAAATTGTAAAGCACATTCCAGTGATAGGTTAGAGAGATAAGCAAGGTCAAAAATTAAATTTTTAAATATATTTCCAGTAGAATTCTTATATCTGGCGTACAAAATACGCCAGCGCGTGTAGTTAAAGGTTAAGCAAATACCTACTCAAGACTTCAGCAGAACTGCTATAAATAAACTTCCACCAACACGCAATGAAACTTTTATTTGGGCCTGGTATATTGTATTATGGTATGGTTATTAAGCTGTCAGATTGTACTAAGATTTGCCTGTAGGATTCTGATTGGAGTCATCAAGATAGATCTGTTTAGGGCAGAAACAGAGTTCTCGAAGGAGGTCTCCTCATGGCTGTTTCCTTCTACACTTCTATTTGTGGTTCCATCTCTTTTTGTCTCCTGTCCATTTTGTTCCCACGAGTTGGGACGAAATTCTGTCAGGCATAGCAGTGCGTCCATACCGTACAAAGGCTACAGTCCCTCAGAGTTTCGCGTTTTTCCTAGTAAATAGTTTCAACACAAAAGAAAAAAAAATGTAAATATTGTAATAAAAACTGTAAATAAAATGTAAATAGCAACTGAAAAGACAAAATGTATGAGCTCTTAGAAAGAACCGTTAGTACCTAAGTTGGAAGTTGACAGTAAAGTAATAGTACAAAAAATGAATTTGTCATATTTTGAACATGTAATGAGGAACGGTAGGTACCACATTCTTCAGGTAATAATGCAGGGTAAATTAAAAGGTACCAAAATGTAGAAAATACCGGTGTGTTTTTTTTTGTATTGAGTCGTACGCGTACGTATTTTTATGTGACTTGTATATTTAGCAGGACAAATTGTTTTCTGTTCTAGTTATTGTCAAAACATGAGATTTAGAGCTTTTTGCCTAATTTATTCCGTAATATTTTACCTACTGTATATCGTAGCTGTTATTTATTGCTAATTGTTTTTTGTGTAATACAATTTTATACAGTTACCTTTCAGAATCGGGATTTCTATTAATATACATACGATTCTATTGTAGGCTACTAATTTATATTTTATTAGGTGTGCTGATCGTTTATAATGTATATTATAGTCTAGGCTGTATCGTCGCCCCCGTTAGGTAAATTATTCCGATTCGTTTATTTTTTGCACAAACTTACTCAAAAAGAGGTCCTCATAACAAATCCACAGGGTGCCAGGAGGTACCGCGGTCGAAATATTGTTTAACCTTCGGATGACCAAGGGGGTAAATTTGGACCCCAATGCATGTTTTTATTTAATAAATTCAGAAATATTTTCAATTTTAAACTCATTATTTTTTTATTTGACTTTAATATCATTCTAGATACCCTCATATTTTGTAATAAAAAAAATTTCCTATATTTTACGAAAAAAAAATATTTTCTGAATTTGGGGTCAAAGACGAACTCCCTTGGCCTTATATATTCCAATTTTATATTAAGTAAATACCGTCTATTATGTGGAATTGTATGTAAGAAACATTTCAATATTGAAAAAAAATTGTTTGTTAAACCTGTGGCTACGTAATTAGTGTATATTTTAAAATTTCTTTAGTTCTAAGTTCAGAATGATGATCCTGTTTTTGTTCAGTTGCAATTAAAAATATGTTTTACTAATGTTTATTTATAATTTATTGATACAATAGTAACATTAAAATTACGAATAAATTATTACATTTCTTAAAAAACTTCATTTTTTTGTTAATTGTCATTTTTGACTTGGAGTCATTTTTACCCCCGTTGGTCATCCGTGTAACAAAAAAAAAGGTTGGTTATCGGAAGGTTAAGCAATTTTTTTAAACAAATTCAAAATATCAATTGTTCACTTCGGACAATTTTTTTTAATTCTTTGGGTCATTATGAGAAAAAAAAAGCACTCTTGTGATTTTTCTGTAAAATTGATTGTTGTCGAGTTATACGCGATTCAAAATTTGAAAAACGCGAAAATGGTCATTTTCAAGGCTTAATAACTCGGTTAAAATTATTATTATGAAAGTCAGAATGTGACCAAATCAAAGTTTAAAGCCCCCCTACTAGTACATTCTTTCACGGTTTTTACTGTAAATTTTAAAGAACCGCTTGGATTTACATGAAATTTGGCAAACGTATAGCTAACATGTCAAAGAAAAAACGTGATAGTGTGCCGATGTGTGCTTTTTGCCCTGGGGGTGACTGTAACCCCCCATTGGGGCGAAAAAAGATATGTCCAAAATAAGACCGGCAATGGATAAAATCACTAATTTTAAGTACCTTTTGTTCTATAGAGCTTTTTCGTCAAGTCAACACTTTTCAAGTTATTTGCGAGTAAATAAATATGTTCATTTTTCAACAAAATAACCACGTTTTTAGACGGTTTTTCGCGAATAATTCAAAAAGTAAGTATTATGTCGAAAAAAATATTGTTAGCAAAAATATAGCCTGTAAAAAAGTTTAAAAAATGGTGGACGCTTGAGGTCTCTGGACCTCGTAGAACCAGAGTTATAGCCAATGAAAAATAGGTTCATATTCACCAAATTTCAAATGGAATATTTCAACGTGAAATATCCAAAAGATGAAGAACTTTTTGGGAAAAACCCATTACAACTTTTTTAAAGTGTTTAAAAAAGGCTTTATTTCTGTTTTTATAACAAGTTTCTAGAATTAAATGTAAACAAGTTACGCTCAAAATAAAGTAGGTCTCTTTTTTTTTGGCAAAAAAAAATCAGGAAGATCACCCCCTAATTAGCAACTTAAATTAAATAATTAATCGTTACCGCTTCGCTTCACACATTATTTTACTTATGTTGTGTTTATATTATGAACTGTAAGTTTCATCGATTCAAAGTGCTTATTTTTGAAAAAAATTGGTTTTAATGTAAAATTTTTAATTTTGAAAAAAAAAAATGGTTTGTTTTTCGAAATAACTTAAAAATTGTTACGAGATACCAAAAATCTCAAAAAACAAAAAAGTCAACATTGCTTTTCTGAATACCTTGTATTTTTTGTTTTTCTGTAAAACAACAATTTATTAAGATTTGGTGTTTCTAAATTTGCATACACTCGTGATCAGTGACTCGTTCAATCCCTTTTAACTACAGCCCTTTCAAAAATAAGGACTATGAACCGATGAAACTTATAGATCATATAAACAATAGATACACGAGTAACGAAACTTGTGAAGGGTAACAATTAAATTCATTTGAGATACTAATTAGGGGGTGATTTTCCCGATTTTTTTAACCAAAAAAAGGTACTAACTTTATTTTAAGCATAACTTGTTTGCTTTTGATACTAAAATTTTTTTTTTATAAAACAAGAATGAAGTTTTTTAAACAGTCTAAATAAATTGTAATACGTTTTCCTCAAAAAGTGCTTTATTTTTTGGTTATTTCACGTTAAAATATTCCATTTGGAATTTGACGAATATGAACCTATTTTTCATTAGCTATAACTCTGCTTCTTTTAGGTATAGAGACCTAATATATTCACCTTTTTTTCAATTATTTACAGGCTATAGTTTTGCTCAGAATGTTTTTTTCAAAAAATACTCACTTTTTGAGTTATTTGCGAACAACCGTCTAAAAGCGTGGTTATTTTGTTGAAAAATGAACATATTCACTCGCAAATAACTCGAAAAGTATTGACTTAATGAAAAAACTCTATAGAACAAAAGTTACTTAAAATTAGTCAATTTATCCATTTCCGGACTTACTTTGTACGTATATTTTTTCACCCCCGAGAAGGGGTGAAAACCCGCCTATGACTTGTTAGCTATGTGTTTGCCAAATTTCATGTCAATCCAAGCGGTTCTTTAAAAGTTAGAGGTTTTGCAATATTTTACCGTTAAAGAACGTACTATACAAGATCCTGCCGAAATTTTTGTCATTATTTTCTTAAGAGCTGTACCATTCCGGCCGTCCAATAGTGCATTTCACTCGCACTCGCCATTGACGGCCGGCTAATACGCGCTTAACACTAATTGTTAATAATTAAAAATAGCAGCTTAGTAATAAAATATTGGCCAAAATTTCTTCAGGAACTTGTAGGGGGGCTTTAAACTTTGATTTGGTCACTTTCTGACTTACGTAATAATAATTTTTAACCGAGTTTAAGCATTGAAAATAGCCATTATCGCGTTTTTCAAATTTTAGATCGCGTATAACTCGACAACAATCAATTTTAGAGTAAAATTACAAGAGACCTTTTTTACTCACAGTAACCCAAAGAATTTAAAAAAAAATTTGTCCGAAGTGAAAAACTTGATATTTGAATTTGTTAAAAAAAAATGTTTAAACAATTTTCCGACCGCGGTACAGTCTGGCACCCTGTGGATTTGTTATAAGGACCTCTTTTTGAGTAAGTTTGTGCAAAAAAAACGAATCGGAATAATTTATCAAACCGGGGCGAGCATACAGCCTGGACTAATAGAAATTTTACTGTTTGTGTTGCAATTTTATGATTGGCAGGTATTGGAAATGTAGCGTGATAATTTAATAAATTTCCACTCTAAATTCTACGCTGTTTTGATGAGAATTATTATTGGCACTGGCGGACAATTTTATTCGACTTTTTAATGGAAAATATTTCACAAAGCATACCAAATATAACTTTAATCTCAATCTCATAACTTCGTGGAGAACAAAAAAATAAAATAGTGTAATGTCTTTGCTTTATTTATTAATGAATTTAGACACAATTTATTTAGTTTTTATTTTAATTTATTTACACTTATTTTTAATTTATTTAAGTATACTAAATTCTACTTCCTTCTTCAGTAGGTCTAGATGTAAATCTCCATTCCAAAGTTATTTGCGAAATGGACACTTCGTATAAACTGGATTTTTTTAATTTGCCACGGTTTGGAAATAATAGAATAATAGAAAACTGAGACATTATTTTATATTTTAACGATCTGAAAAAAACTTTTTAAAATTTGATTTGGTTCAGAACGCAATAATTTTTATGCGACCCTGTATATCAAAAGTTATCTTTGGCAGTAGTGTTATTTGGTGATAGTATGCAGTCAATGAAATAGTACGACAACTAATCAAATATTTGTCGGCAATTTATTCTTCAGAGATCTTAGCGGCAGTATGCCGGAGTGTGGGTAATGTTAAATGACAGCTTACTATTTTCTTTGAGCTGTCTACCCAATGATATGTATTATGTATATTATACTTATGTATAATATTATATACAGCGTGTCGACTTAAGTTGGACACATATAATTATGGGAGACTTTTTTTATTTTTAATTTTACGAAAAAAAAAAAGATGTTCTTCATAAAAAGTACTGCAAGGTGTAAAAACCTAAGATTCAATTATCATATTTATATCAGATTTTATCTTATATATTATACGAGGTATGTCAAAAATATGAATTTCGCTCAAGAGTATAGTACCTTTATTTTTCACAATATTGAAAATTGTTATTATGAAAAGTTGTTTCGAATTAAAAACTATGTTCTAATATGCAATTACATCGTTCTAAAAAAAAAGATAACTCTTCTATTATTAATTTTACGAAAAAAAAGTTATTCTTCATAAAAAGATCTGCATGGTCTAACTAAACTAAGATGCAACCATCATATATCAAATTTTATCAATTTTATATGAGGTCTGTCAAAAAATATGCATTTCGCTCAAGAGTAAGGTACATTTATAGTTCACAATATTTAAATTAGAAGGATATAATTGCACATTAAAACATAGTTTTTAATTCCTAAACAACTTTTCATAATAGCAATTTTTAATAATATGAATTTAAATATGTAAATAAACAAAATATTCATTATGATAATGCTCGCATTTTTAGCTTGTTTTAGTTTTATATTAGTATTGAAACACAATAAAAAATATACATAACTGACATAAATTTTATTCGACGAATTCACTGATTTATTTGTTGTTGGTGAAACTGTCCCTTAATGAAATAAACAAATATTTTTAATAGGGTTGAAACATTTTTGTTGCGAGTCTACCACGGTTCTTAGACATTTACTACGGTTGCCTATTTCGACTAAACAATGAACATGAAGTCCGCGATTACGTCACGAGTGTACTGTAATTTGAATTTTAATATGATTAATCGGTATTTTTATGTCTTTTATGTATGGAAAATAGTAAAGATAGTTCTGAAATAAAGATGTTTAGTGGATTATAATACCTAATTACGGAAAACTATTATATTTGGGTGGTTTAGAATAGAATAGAAATATGCTTTATTGTCACTGAAAATTTTTACAATTTTATGGACAAAGCTTACATACAGTCAAAAGAAAAACATAATATAAATAACAAATAACAACTACAATTTACTAAAATTAGATAAATCGTCAATAATGTACAGTATAAGATATAAAAGCCAAGACAAAAACAATTTATTGCAAAATATATATAAATTGCAAATTGAACATACAACAAATAAAATAAAATAGGTACAACATAAGGAACTGACAAGTTTATGCTACTGCGTATGGAACCCAATTTTCTTAGTTATTCATTAAGAAATTCTTCTATTGAATAATATGGTCTTTTGGATAGATAGGCTTTTGTCATTTTACGGAACTTAGGGAAAGATGTTGCAGATTTAAGTTGTAACGGAAGATGACTGTACAGTTTCTTTGCGGAATATAATATAGATTTCTTTACTAACTCAGTGGATGGAATCGGTAAATAAATATCAAAGATTGAATTTCTGGTGGAGTAAAGATGATTGGGCCTTGATGGAAAGACATGAAGGTGTTTACGAATTAAACAAACCGTTTCTAGAATATATAAAGATGGAAGTGTTAAAATTTCGTGATCTCTGAAGTAACTTCGGCAATGTGTAGATCTTCTGAGGCCAAACAAATATCTTATTGCTCTTTTTTGCAATCTAAAAATGACATCAAATTGAGCAGCTGTACTAGAACCCCAAAAAGGAAGACCATATCGGAGGTGAGAGATGAGAACAACGAAAAATATGTTATTTTAGAAGATGCTAAATTGAGTTCCCTTGAGACAGATCGTATTGCATAGCAAGCTGAGGCGAGTTTCTTACTTAACGAATCGATATGAAGGGACCATTTGAGGTTGCTGTCTAAAAAAATACCAAGAAATTTTACAGAATCAACGGTACTGATCTGGCTGTTATTAAGAGGCAAATGTTGAAGAACTCCTTTATAGGATAATGCTACTGTTTTATTTACGTTAAAAGAGAGTAAATTAGAGTCAGACCAGGTCTTTATCGTCAGTAGATCCGAAGTTATAGTTCCATGAAGAGATGCAATAGTTGAGTTGCTCCAAGTGATACGGGTATCATCAGCAAAAAGAAAAATTTTCCCATTGATTTTTAAATTAGTGATGTCATTTATAAAGATAAGGAACAGTATAGGACCCAATACTGAACCTTGTGGTACTCCACATACGATGTTTTTGAGACTAGAGTCAGTATCATTTGCTCTAACTAGTTGTTTCCGATTATTCACGTAGGATTGGAACCAATTCAAAGAAATACCTCGAATTCCATAGAAATTTAGTTTTGTAATCAAGATGTCGTGATTTGCACAATCAAAAGCTTTGGCATAGTCGCAGAAAACAGTGGCAGTATAAAGATTATTGTTTAGTGCTTGGTAAACCTCATGTAGTACAGAAAACATGGCATCAGTGGTACATTTATTTGTTAAGAAGCCGAACTGATTTTGTGATAAAATGTTATCAACGATAAAGGACATAAGTCGAGTTTTAATGAGTCTCTCAATAATTTTGGAGAGTACCGGTAGTAAGGCAATAGGTCTATAGTTGCAGGCATCAGATTTTTCGCCACCCTTATGAAGAGGAATAATAATGGCTGTCTTTAGGCACTCTGGAAATTTACCTTTTTCGAAGGAATCATTAATTAGTGAGAGGAGGATTTCCAACACATTTTCTGTGAGATTAGAGAAAATTTTTTATAGATAGTCCATCAGTACTACACGATGATTTGCTTTTGATACTACTATTGATTGTTTGGATCAGTTCAGAGTTATCGACTGGTCGTAAAAAGAATGAATTCGAGACCTGTCTTGAATTAGGAAGATAGGAAATGGGATCTTGTTGCGGCAAAATTGTTGATGTTATATTTTTACTCACATTAACGAAGTAGTCATTTAGACTTTCAGGATTTGGAAGGGAAAATGATTGAGCTGTGTGAGTTTTATTTCGAAGATCGTTTATTATAGACCAAGTTTCTTTTGCAACACTTTTAGAGCTTCCCAGACGATTTTGATAATAGGCTTTTTTAGCTGACCTGACAAGTTTTAGATATGTTGTCCTGTACTTCATGATATATTCAGTGACAGCAACATTGGTAGACAGCAACATTTCTTGATGTATAGTAGTGAACGCATATTCTTAGCTGATATGCGAATACCTTTCGTAACCCAAGGTTTCCGATGTTTTGGCTTAATAGGAATTAAAGGAAATGCCTTATTGAGGCTTGGTACTTAAAATGAATCAGGACCGGTTGTTCATGTTTATCCAACTGGTAATGCAAGATTTACGGAAATGTAGGACTTCAATCTCCATTCTACACTGAAAATTTGTCGCTTACACCGAGTTTCCATCAATACTGGATTAACCATTAAATACATACCGTCCTTAGAAGTCAGTTAAGATGATGTGAATTAGAATTACTTGTATAATTTATTGTAATAATTTAAATAATAGGTAATCAATTTGGCCACACCACAGCCTGTACCTGGCATTCTAAAATTTCATCAACATTATTATTAATCAATTTGGCCACACCACAGCCTGTACCTGGCATTCTAAAATTTCATCAACATTATTATTAGGTTAATACACTGGGGTGCAAAATTAACCGGACACCTTAAAAATAGTTCATTTTTGATGTCTCGAATTTCTTGAACATGTTGTCCGATTTAAGTAATTTTTTCAATATATTATAGCCTTATTCTTTAACAATATCGCTGTAAAAGTATTGTTGCTAAACAGTTAAATTTTCATTGTATACCGGGTGTATCAATTAAACTGTGTTTTTTTCTCAAAGTTCGCATCACCCTGTGGAATATTCTAGCATTTATAAAATACTGAAATTAAAATCCAACTACAGCCTCATGTTTTCTCAACATTTTCTTTTTTGATTCATTCGCTTAGATTAGACTATAAAAAGTTAGGTACTTTAACAACTAGCCATGTTTTTCATCAATACAGGGTATTTTTAAAAAAGTATGGCAAACTTTAAGGGGTAATTCTACATGAAAATATAATGACAGTTTGCTTTATAAACGGTATGTCCGCAAATGCTTCGTTTCTGAGATAGAGGGTGTTGAAATGTTTCTTACAAACTAAAGATTTATTTATTGCTTTAAAACCGGTTGAGATATGCAAATGAAATTTGGTGGGTTTAAGAGGTAGTTAGTTACTGTACATTTTTTGACATACAAGTAAGAAATTAATATTCACCATTGGCGATCATACGGCTAATATGAGCCGTCATATTACCCATATGCGCGCCAATGGTGAATATTAAATTCCTACTTGTATGTCAAAAAATGTACAATAACTACATCTTAAAACCTACCAAATTTCATTTGCATATCTCAACCGGTTTTCAAGCAATAAATAAACCTTCAGTTTGTAAGAAAAATTTTAACATCCTCTATCTCAGAAACGAAGCATGTGCGGACATAGGTTTATAAAACAAACTGTCATTATTTTTTCATGTAGAATTACCCCTTGAAGTTTGCCATACTTATTGAAAAACACCCTGTATTGATGAAAAACATGGCTAACTGTTAAAGTACCTAACTTTTTTACGGTCCAACTGTAACGGTCCACCCGTTATAATATCATTTTTAGCTCTTTAATTATTTTTATAATTATTTTCTCTTGACCTCCCAATTAATTTCTGTAACTTTCTCGTAAAGGACCACTTACGTGACGTCACACGTCGTCGTCTACTGAACATACTTGTCGAATCGTTCCGTGACATTTAATTCATGTTCTGTGGTCGTTTGAGGTTCTCCTCTTTGAAGCAGAGAGGAATGACCGACACTTGGCTAGTGGCTGTGAGATTGATAGTTGGTACCATAAAATGGCGGATGATTCACATCTAAATTATTTTATTTAACATCCAGTTTTTAAAGTAAAGTAAGAGGTTACAAAGTTACCACAAATGGTTTTCTGCAGTAGGGAGACATGTGGGTAACACAACTCCACTTGGAATCGGAATAAAAATCACCGGTAAAAAAATTCTTTTTTTATAATAATTTTGTTAGCTTTTTTTTTATGGAATATTAGTTTCATTGTTAAATTTCCTTAGTGAGCCCATTAAGTGAAGTATGTAGATTATTTCGATTTTATTTAATATTCATTCAAGGGAAATTATAAGTATATTAATATGTTTTTGGTTTTACATAACCAAACATTTCTGAAGTCCTCAAGTAATATTGAACATAATTATCATTACTTCGCTGTAGGTTTTAAACTTATTGAGCATCCAATATTTTTATAAATTGTCAAATAACTATCTTTTGCCTGGTTTCATACCATTTCATGAAGGTATATAAAATGTATGTAGATGGCTATTACTATATTAATCTCATAATCTCTCAGATAAATCATATTTTATATTCCACTTTCAAATTCAATGTCATTATTTGTTCATGTCTTCACACTCAAAATAGTTCAAGGTTACCTGAGATTAGTTTTTGTCCCATTTTTTAATGGTCGTTTTTTCTATATTCTTGCTTCTAAAAAGTTTCCTCATTTATTTCTTCCCTTTACTTTTTGCTCATGTTTATATGGGAAATAAAACTGGGAATGTTTTTTTAGCCATTTTGGAGAAACCACAATGTGAAGTCGTAGCCCCTTTGACCACCTAGGGAAACCATTACACCCACAGTCAAGTCACTCTGGGAGTATGTCATTTGGGGAACACTTGGGGTGTTCCTGCTCCTGATTTTCGTTCTACACCTGGACATATAGGAGGTACCGTTTCGTACCACCCAGGTGCTCATTTTGGGTTGCAGTAGCGGACTTTTTAGGAGTCATTTGGATTTGTTTGGGAACATTTAAGTTTGTGTGGATTTGAGTAACTATAGTGTTTTATATTTCAGACTCTTGGTTTAATGCACTGTTATTAATTTTTTTCAGATTTAGTTTACCTTTTTTTTATATGACATATTTGTATATTAATATTTGGTTCCCAAACTATTGTATCTATGGTAAGTTACTTGTGTGCACCAGGTAATCAGGCCTAGAAAATTAGGGTTTTATACTTTATTATTGGTTTGATATTTATTTTGTAATATTACTTGCTTGTTTACCAAATATTTATTTGTTTATTCGCTTTATTCCATTTGTTCGGTTAATTTAGGTCATCGTTTCGGTATTTATCTTAGCTTCATTTCTGTAACTTTTATTAATTAATTTTGCTTAATTCATCATTGTATTTTCTCTTCGTCAGGCTTGTGCCTATTTATTTATATATTTTTTTCATATTTGTCGGTTTTTAATTTGGTTGTACGTAGCAAGCGTACTATAACCAGTTGGTAAAAATCTCGTGTGAGTTGTACCCTATATGTAAGTAAGAGGTACTTATATAATTTTGTAACAGGTAACATTATTGTTGTTATCTTAAATAGATATAACTTTTTCGTACTTCCGGGCCTAAAGTGACAACTTCACTCCCTTGTGACAGGTACTAAAGTGTCACATTTAATCCCTCCGGGATTAAATATTGACGAAACTCCCGGAACGATTAAATCACAAACAAACGAATTTAAGGGATATTTTATTGAAAAATATAATTAATTAGAATGGTAATTAACGTTAATATTCAAATTAATATTGTGACAGTTCGTCATATTGACCAGTCTTTCCTGGGTTAATGCAGCAGGTAACTGACGAGTAACAGATAGGTCCTTTTCATATTGAACTGGTGTTTGTTTCGAAGATCCTGCGGAAACAGGAAGCGAGAATGAGGACTGTGGCATAACTATAGTGGACGAATCGGCGACTTGACCAAATATTTTATCTGAAATTTTTTGTTTATTTTTAATAGACGATTCAATATATCCCTCGGCCACGTTGGAGGATTTCCATCCTCCATGTCTCTTCAGCACGTCTATTGTTGCTCCCGAATCAGCTAACAAAGACGCAGATGTGCGTCTAAAACAATGTCCCGTATAAGACGTCGCATTTTCTAATTTCAAGAAAGCTGCTATTTGCCGTGGAATTGTACCAAACATGTTTTTTCCTACTACTCGCGTAGTACATTCTTTGTTGATGTATTGAACAAAAAATTTTGAATGAGTTGTCCCTGTCTTTCGCAATGCCACATATTTCCGAAATATCGCCACAAAACTGATGGCACTGTTTTCTGAATTTTTGATCACAAAATTTCGGTCAATTTTATTTTTGGTGTTTCTAATCGCAATTAGGAAGGAATCGCCCAAATCTCTCACATCGTCGATTTCTAAATCAACCAACTCTTTTCCACGACAAGCTCCCGCAACGCCCAAAATAAGTGCAACCTACAAAAAAATTGATTTCTTAAAATTTCTGAATATAAACAAATTTCCAAATTTACCTTAAGCATTAAATATTTATCATCCGGAGCCTCCCGTAAGAACTGATCTACCTGCTCAGACGTGAGAATTCTTGACTTCTTTGGCTTAAATCCCTCATTTCTTCTCTTCAAAAAAGCTAATAATTTTGGAAATTTACTTATATCAATATCTTCTCTAATGTTAATAACCGATTTCAGCATTGAGTAATGTGCCCAGAGAGTTGAGGCACAAACCGCTTTTGATTTATCATCGAAGTAGACTAACAGCGCATTTTCAGTAGGTTGTCTCACATTTTTTAAGCGGCACCACTTTTTAAAAGCATCGTACTGCTGCTCGTATAGTTTTCTAGATTTCGGTGGTAACAATTCTTCACCTACTTCGGCTGCTCTTTTATCAATATCAGATACACCTTCTTCACTCATGATACCAATAATTATCAATAACAATGGGTGGAATGCATAAAACGTAGTATCTGCTAATGCTTCAAGTAATTCTACATTTTTGTAGTACTTGCTACACTTACAAAGTATTTTGCTTTCCTCCATAGTATTTGCTACTATTTACCAGATACATAGAAGGACGTACTACAATTTTGAAGTATTTGCTAGTTTAGTAGAATTTGCTTCAGTTTAGGTGAAGTTGGTGGACGAACGACTTCGGCGTAGGTGTTTTATGTTAAAACATGGCAGCATTTATGAATGTTCGTCGTAGAAAAATCTACAAACCAGGAAGAAGATACAATGACGATATTTATCGTAAAATATTCAGGTAATTATCATGAATCGTGCAGTTTTATTCATACAGTGCGCTGGAATAAGTGTTACCCCCCATATTAACTCATTTAGTATAAAAACAAAACGCTCGGAGAGGTCGATTTTTAAAATAATCATAGTATTTTATAGCATCAATGTTTCGAATTTTAAGCAATCCTTCTTCAGGTGACAGTAATAACTTAGATTTTTTAAATGGGAGAGTAGGAGGGGAAGACTTATTTCAGCGCACTGCATATGTAGGTATATATATTTAGGTATTAATATAAAATCTTTTTAAAAAGTTACTTTCATATTTTTTGTTTTAGATTCAACAGAGAAAATGTAGAGTGGCTTGCTAATCATTTTCTTGACGATGACGATTCCGTAGAAACAAGAGGTGGAGCCTTGTCACCCACTCGGAAAATGGAGATATTTTTGAGAAGTTTAGGTTAGTTTTGGAAATAAGTTGTAAACTTTGAAAAATATAAATATTACCTTTTTATGAGATCCTGGATATCAGGATATCAGCAGGGAGTTGCTGTTGATTTAAATGTTAACCAAAGCACTGTATCAGAACCTTGATCAGTGTTTCAGAAGCAATTTACTTAAAGAGAAATAACTGGATAACATTTCCTAATACTAACGAGTTATTTGAAGTTGCTATCAATCAGTGGGCAAATACCAATAAGCAAATGCCCAATGTTATAGGTGCTATTGATTGTACCCACGTTAAAATAACAAAGCCACGTATCCATGGTGAAGAATACGTGAATAGAAAAGGAGTATATTCCATAAATGTACAAGCTACTTGTAACGCCCAAGAAATGTTTACCAGTGTCGATGCGAGTTGGCCAGGCTCCGTGCACGATAGTCGAATTTGGCGAAACTCCGTAGTGCATCGAATTATGTATAATAACGTGCAAGGAGCAGCCTTGATAGGTGATGAAGGATATGGTATTGCACCGTGGTTGTTGACACCTTTTAAAAATCCAACCACACCTATTCAACAAAATTATAATACAATTCATGTAAAGGAACGTTGTGTCATCGAGCGCTGTTTTGGTCAGTTGAAAAGGCGTTTTCCAATGTTACAGTATACTTTTCGCCTAAAAACTGAAAACATTCCAAAACATATTGTAAGTGCATTTGTACTTCACAACATATCTAAACATCTGCAGGATCCGTACCATGATTTTGATCCAGTTCAAATTGTAGTGCAAGATGCAAATGAAGTGATACCTGAAGGAAATCAAGGACTAATTCGAAATCAAGGCACACAACGTAGAAATGAGGTTGCGGAGGCTCTATTTCGTAATGCCAACTAACACATATATTATTACCATAATATGTACAGGGTCTAATAAAAATTCGTAACCAATATTTTGATTTTTATTCTATTAATATTAAAGAAAATACAACATAATAACATATTTATTTAATATTTAGTTTATAACTTTGTTTTTATAAAAATACATATCTTCATACAAATTTTGTCACTGTACCATATCACGTTGAACTATATGGTTGACTAACTGCTCACCAGCTTCAGCAAACTTTATCAATGCATTCGCGGCTCGATTCTGAGCTTCTGCCGAAGACTGCTGAGCTCGAGCACGAGAAATTTGAGCTTCGGCTGCTTCAATTTGTTTTCGTAAGCAGGTCTTCTGTAGTTTAATCAGCGACTCCTCCTTCGCACTAGGACATTTGGAAGCTCTGCCTGTTAGTTTTTGGCAACCAGAACTGGAGCTAAACTGAACGTTTTCAACATTATTTTTTTGTGATGAAACCCCAATCTCCTCTGTTACACCGGCCTGACAAGCACCTGGTACCCTGTGCAAGACTGGATTTTCTCCAATGTTTTATAACTCATAGAATTTTCTTTGCCAGTCAGTTAGTATGATTTTTTTGTTACCAGTTTTTTTTACGTCAACAATTTTTTTAACCTTTGTTTTCATGTTGTTGAATTTCTTCATAATTTGTTTTGAATCCAGGTTTTTTTCGATAATTTCATTAAAGGCAGCAGTTAATTTATTAAATGCAGCTTCCTTTTCATTTTTAATTTTTGGTATCATTCTTTTATCAAATAAAATTTGATAGTTTTCAAGAAGATTAACAAACAATACTTGTTCATTTTTGTCCTCCCCTAACTCTTTTGTCGCTTCGGAATCTGAACCACTCATTTTTACTCATTACTCACTTATTCTAATAATAATTAAGTACGTAAAAATGTGAAATCACAAAACACAAGCATATGAAAAACCACATGAAAAACTAGTTCTAATACGATTGGTGTGATGCGCACAAGGGCACTACGGCTGGCGCTACGTTTAGTAGTAGATCCTTCAGGTCAGTAGCAAGTACTTCGAATGTGTAGTACGGTCTTTTCAACAAAGCACCTCCTTTTATGTAAAAGAAAATGCTACAAACTAGATACTATTTGCTGAAGCAATAGCATCTACTACGTTTTATGCATTCCACCCATTGTTTCTTTACAATGACACTAGTAATGACAATGTTTCTAAATTATAACTGTCACAACGCAATGTTACTATGGTAACTTATTTTAAAGACAGTTTATTAAATGAGTTGAAGAGAGAAAAAACTGATTGAAATTATTGAAATAATTAATAAAATCATACCGGAAGTACGAAAAGTATCGTATATACCTTGCGACTGAAGTACATTTAATCCTTCAGGTAAATTATGGCCCTCCCTGCGGTCGGGCCATAAACTTTACCTTCAGGATTAAATGTACTACTTCAGTCCCGCGGTATATAATGTACTATTGTATAACTTTGTCATTTTAGAGTCACATTATATTCAATTTGATCTAACTCAGAGATTGTCAAAAATCTAGTAGTTATTTTTAATAAATATTTACTTATTTTGTGTATCATTTATTTTTATTATTCCTTTATGTTCATTATTACTGATTTAATATATTTAATATTTGACAGCAGTGTAAGATACCTGGGAGAGTATTCGAAGATCATTTTCTTGGCGCCCATGATTTGTTAGTTTTATTTAATTTGTTCTTCTTTAGTACTTATTCGTCTTTGTATATTTTCAGTGCATTATTCTTATCTTAGTATATACCTTTCCTAGTCATCAGCATCTACTTTGAGCTACTGTTCTTCGACAGGCATGCAAATGAGCCGTATCCATCCTTGAGTATCAAGTTGTTCTCTTGCATCTCTTGCTAGCCACTCCATTCAGTTTGCCTCTGTCTCTTCATACTTCTACTTCTATCCCTTTTAATTCCCCTTTCCTCAACTTCATTATCATTATATTTCCCCCTACATAATACTACTACACAAATAGTATTTTTTTATTACTACAGGTTTCCAACCAGAAGCTCTTTTCATTTTTGTTCGATTAGCATCCACTAGTTCTTTTCTTTTTCCTTACTTCTGTTGGAGTATATCTTTCTTTTTACTTTCACTCCAACAGAAGTTTTCTTTTATTTTGTTTCACTAGTTAGTTAGGTACTTTTTTTTTCTTACTTCTGTTGGAGTATATTGTCCCCTTTACATTCCCTCCAACAGAAGTTCTTCTTCTTTTTTGTTTCACAACATAAGCGAATGAGTCAAAAAACAAAATGTTGAGAAAACATGAGGCTATAGTTGGATTTTAATTTGAGTATTTTATAAATGCTAGAATATTCCACAGGGTGTTGCCAAGTTTGAGAAAAAAAAAACAGTTTCATTGGTACACCCGGTATACAATGAAAATTTACCTGTTTATCATCAATATTATTACAGTGATATTGTTAAAGAATAAGCCTATAACATAATCAAAAATCACTTAAATCGGACAACAGGTTTAGAAATTTTGAGACATCAAAAATGACCCATTTTAAGGGGTCCGGTTAATTTTGCACACCAGTGTACATACAGTCGGAAAATGAAAGATTACCCATGAACGATCATATCGGTCACATATTATTCAGATTATTAATAATCTCCCTCTCTCTCTAGTTTTGCTATTTATGGAAAAAGACAGCAAATACAAAATATGTGATTGATGTGATCGTTCATGGGTAATCTTTCATTTTTCCGACTGTAATGAAATTTTAACGTTGTAACGTTTTTTTTTTAAATGTACAAATAGGCTTGTGTACATACTCTTGTGACGTCAAGTCATGTGTCCCTACCACAGTCAAAGTAGACAACCGTACTAAATATCTAAGATCCGTGGGCGCCTACCATGTATAATAAAAATATCTATATAAATACAAATGTAAAAACAAATTTTTGTAGATGGTCTATAAGCAAAATACATATACATTTTTCCAAAAACACCATAAACCGTAACCTCAATTCGCAGTTATAACATCGGCATAACAAAAACGACTTAAGAATATCCTCCAAGAGCAAAATAGTAGCTGGTTATTACCCATCTCTATTTCGCCATTGATTTTCTTCACAACATCGGCAAGAGACCTTTTGAAAAGAACATCGGGGGATGAATATCTCGATTTTGGAAGTATGGAGTGAGGGTTTACTTTTTTCTGGCAAAAAGGGACCCGAACGGTTGGGTTGGAGGGATAAAGATATGATCATTTTATAGGCAATTCTATAACGCCCTTCGCTACAGTGGAAGTGAACGATATTTGAAAATCCAATAATTGAACAAAAGTAAATAAAGCCAAAGAAAATTTTTATTGGAAATACAGGATTCAATATATCGGAATAAAATTGATAATTAGGGTTCAAATCGGATATAGGCGTATTTATAATTCAATTTTAGCGTAGTGATGGTGTTAATAATTTACCTAACACTGTATTTGTAGCAAAACCGGATTATTTATTTAGAATGTAACGTTACAAACGTCACATTTTGCTATTTTATTTTTAAATATTTATTTTACTTTATTTTATTTAATATTTTATTAGTAATAATCTTCTATTTGTTTTACCTGTTTTCTTCGTTAAAAACTCGTTGGCGCCCATTATATAGACGACTCTCTTTTTATCTAATCGTTCAGTTACAATACCGAACATGCCTACCCATACAGGGTGATTGATTAGTAGGTTAAAGCTCAATAGCTCCGCTATAGTAATAGATAGCAATAAAAGTTAATAACAAAAATTTTAGCCACCTTTGAGCTTCACATTACAAAATTAGTTAGAATGTTACAGGTTGTTCGATAACACAGTGGCAGACCAAACTTATGTTTTTTAAATGGAACACCCTATATTTTATTTTAAATTCGAAATCCTGTTAACTTCTCCATCACAAAAATATAAAGGTTTGTTATGTTATACAGGGTATTTACAAAGTTATAACCAATTTTATATGAAAATCGTAACAAGTTCAACTCCCTGTATAAATAAAAATAAGCAAAACAACAATGGTTTATTAATGACATATTTTTTAACGTATTGTCAAAATTTTCAAGAATGGTCGATATTGCTAATTTTCTTTATATCAAATACAGGGTGAGTCAAAACGCAAGTACATTACTTTCTCAGTAATTTTAAATAGAACACCCCGTATTTTATATCACTATTGAAAAGTACCATTACCGTACTTTAATTTTTAGATAACATTCCCTATGTTTAAATTTATTAGTTTTCGAGATATTTTCATTTTTGCCCCCCAAATCACCAGAATTTAATAAACTGGACTGATTTTTTTGGGGTTACGTTAATAATGAAGTTTATAAAATACCTCCAACAACAAGGGATGAGATGAAAAATAGAATACAAAGTGTATTTCGATGTGTTAATTTACAAATGCTCCGTAGAGTAAGTAGTTCATTCAATGATCGTTTTTAGGCGTACATAAATGTGTTAGAGAGATAATTTTGAACACCTTATGTAATTAAATATTAAAAATATTTTATTAAAAGTAGCTTCTAATTTTTTCAAACATGTTTTTTGCAAAATGTATTACTGATAAATTATGTTTCGATCTTTATTTGTTGCATTGTTACATTTACATACAAAAGTAGTGTTTAATTGTCTTCACAAAATATTGTATTTTGTGTTTGTGTGTTTTTTTGTAAAATTTATTACTAATTTTCTTTGTTTATTTGTTGCATTTACATAAAAAGATAGTTTTTAATTGTTTCAAAAATGTTGCATGTAGTGGTTGTGTTTTTGTTTGTAAAATGTATTACTAATAAATTATTTTTATTTCTTTATTTGCTACAGTGTTACATTGATTACCCGATTGATAATCGGTAATCTTTATTTGTCAATTCAGTCACGGCTTACTTAAAATTTAGATAAATTTAAACACCTAAAATAATTTGCTCTGAAAAATGAAAATATCTCGAAAACTAATAAATTTGGGCATAGGGAATGTTATATAAAAATTAAAGTACGTTAATATTACTTTTCGATAATGATATAAAATACATGGTGTTCCATTTAACATTACTGAGAAAATAATGTACTTGCGTTTTGACTCACCCTGTAATTGATATAAAGAAAATTAGCAATATCAATAATTTTTAAAAATTTTGACAATAAATAAAAAAATATGGCATTAATAGACCATTGCTGTTGTGCTTATTTTTATTTATACAGGGAGTAGAACTTGTTACGATTTTCATACAAAATTGGTTATAACTTTGTAAATACCCTGTATAACATAACAAACCTTTATATTTTTGTGATGGAGAAGTTAACAGGATTTCGAATATAAAATAAAATATAGGGTGTTCCAGTTAAAAAAAACATAAGTTAGGTCTGCCACTGTGTTATCGAACACCCTGTAACATTCTAACTAATTTTGTAATGTGAAGCTCAAAGGTGGCTAAAATTTTTGTTATTAATTTTTATTGCTATCTTTTATATACAAGAAATGGACATGTTAACAGTATTTATTCAATTATAATTAATGACAGTGACAACATTATATTAATCTAGAAACATAAAAACATTAGTAACTAAGGTAGATATTAGTAGCCTTAGATCTTAACTACTAAATATATAACAGTCCTCCGCCCCAATTCCCAACTACAAGACTAGAGGTGCTGGCAGCAGCTGATCTAAGTGACGTTTCCAAAGTAGACCATCATCTGTTCGTATTTCATAATGTAAGTAACCTATGCGTCTGATTACCTTTCCAAATACCCATCGTTGATCACTGCAGTACTTTCTAGCCTGAACTCTGTCTCCCAAGGCAAATTCCCTACCAGGTGTAGGCCTGTCTGATGGAAAGGAAGTTGTGTGTTTGCAAGGTTTTCTTAACATTGCATGAAGATACGTTCTAATTTCTCGTCCGAACATAAGCTCATACGGGGTGAAACCGTTAACACCTGGTGTACGACGTAAACGTGTTCGTACTTTAAATAGTTTATCAGTTAAGCTATTGCTCTCCCCCGCTAAGCTGCGCAGGGTCCTTTTTATAGTTTGTACAAATCGTTCTGCTTGACCGTTCGTTGCTGGGTGATATGGAGCAATAGTTCTATGGGTGATACCGCAATTGGATAGAAATTTGTTAAATTCTGCTGAAACAAATTGTCGGCCGTTGTCAGATACCAGCACATATGGATTTCCGAACGTGGCAAATATTTGTCTTAGCGTTTGTATACACCACGAGCTAGTTGTTACCTTTGTAGATATAATTTCCACCCATTTTGTATATGCATCTACCACAATGAATAGTTGAGAACCAGAAATTGGTCCAGCGAAGTCAATATGGATTCTTTGCCAGGGACCTGTGGGCTCTTCCCAGTGATGTAAATGTGTCTTTGCTGGTTCATTTTGTTCTAAACGGCATGATCTACATGATTTCACTTTTTCTTCAATATCTTTATCAATATTTTTCCAGTAGACATGACTGCGTGCTAGTTGTTTCATCTTTAATATACCAATATGTCCCGCGTGCAGTTCGTTAAGAATAAATTTACGAAATTTATGTGGTATTACGACCCTTGTTCCTCTTAAAATACAGTCATCTTGTAAAGTAAATTCATTGTCTTTGTATCCATATTGTTTCAGAGATTGACCTGTTCTTAGTGCTTTAATTATTTTCTGTAATTCGATATCATTTTCTGTCTCCTTAGCGATTATATCTGGGCTAATTTCTAATATCTGAATTTGTTGTATTTGGTATAAGCCATGTTGATCTACTTCATATGTATTTGTGTTCTCAACAGGAAACCGCGACAAGAAGTCTGCGTTAGCATTTTTTGTGCTTGTTCTGTACTGTATATCATAATCAAATCCAGATAAAAAATGAGCATAATGAAAAAGTCTCATTGTACTCAGTTCTGGTAGATTATGGTGGGGATGAAAGATTGATGTTAACGGTTTGTGGTCAGTAATCAGAGTAAATTTTCGCCCATAGCAAAAATGAAAAAATTTCTTTATACCCCAGTATATCGCAGTCGCTTCCTTATCAATCTGACTGTATTTCTTTTCGGCATTGGTTAAGGTTCTTGACGCAAAAGCTATCGGTCTTTCTGAGCCGTCTTCAACTATGTGTGAAAGGACTGCTCCAAGTCCTGTTGGTGAAGCATCCGTGGCTATGATTAGAGGTTTTCTCGGGTCGAAATGTGTTAATACGTTTTCACTTGCCATTTCCGTTTTAATTCTGTTAAAACTTTCTTCGCATTTCACAGTCCAGGTAAACTTGTTATCTTTCTTCAAGAGTTGATTTAGAGGATTTGATATAGATGCAAGATTAGCAATAAATTTGTTGTAGTAATTAGCCATACCCAGAAAAGTTCGCAATTCGTTTATATTAGAAGGCCGTTCCATACCTATTATAGCTTTAATTTTGTCTTTGTTCTTATGGAGCCCATCTTTATCAATTTTATGTCCTAAATAGTTTATGTTCTTTTTAAAAAATTGACATTTTTCTTTATTCACCCGTAGGTTATTTTCTTTTAACTTGGTAAGTACCTCTCTTAATCTTAGTAATAGCTGGTCTTCTGTTGATCCTTGAATTATTATATCATCAAAAAAACATTGTACGCCTTCTAAACCTTTAAGTAAATTATCCATGAATCTTTGCCATAAACTGGGAGCTACTTTTACACCAAACATCAGTCTGTTTACTTTGTATGTTCCCATATGAGTGCTTAAAGTTTGTATTTGGGCGCTGTCTTCGTCCATCTCCATATTAAGGTAAGCTTGTTGAATATCTAATGTGCAAAATAATTTACCCCCATTCATTTTGGCAAAAATATCTTCTATGATAGGTATCGGGTATTTTTCGTCTTTAATAACTCTATTTAAAGTTATTTTGTAATCGGCACATAGTCTGATACTCCCATTAGGTTTAACAATAGGTACAATTGGTGTACCCCAATTACTATGGTCGATTTTTGTTATAATACCTTCAGAACTTAGCCGTTCTATTTCTGCTTCTACTTTCGATTTTAAAGCGTATGGAATTCTTCTAGACTTAATGAAAATTGGTTGTGTATTTTCCTGTAAGTTTAAACGAGCTTTGAAATTTGGTATTTTTCCTAGGTCTGACCTAAATACTGATGTTGCAAATTCTTCAAGAAGTTGGTCTAATTTGGGTATTTCAACAGTTTGTAGTCTTCGTACATCTGCCAATTCAATATTTATTTCTTTCATCCAGTTACGTCCGCATAAAGGATCAACGTCCTTAGCTATAATGTATAATTTGCTGAAGAAGGTTTGGTTTTTGTAGTTACATTTAACATAAGCAACTCCAGTAGGTTTGATTACTTCTCCTGTGTAAGTTCTTAATATTAAGTCTGTTTTAAAAATTTTCTTTGGAATGTTCAGTTGTTTGTACAATTTTAGTGATATAAGAGACAGTGTAGCCCCTGTATCAAATTCCATAGTAACTGGCCTATTTTCAATACTGATTGTAATTGTATATTTTTCAGATCGTTCATCCTTAACAAGGTTTATTTCGCCGATAGACTCTTCACTTGTATTACTGGTACAATCATTAATCTGGAGTGCATTGTTTCTTGAGTTCTGCAGCGTATGTTGCAACAGTTTCATTTAGTCGTTGTAAATGTGTAACAAATTTATGTTGTTGAGCCCACAAACTAGGTTTAGGATCAATAAAGTCATCAAGTAGTTTAATTAATTCTTCAAAGCTTTTATTTATTGGATCCTCCGGAGAACAAAGATTATGTAAAGTATCATAAAGTTGTGGAGAGATCGTAGATAATAGAAAGTAAATTTTACTTTGCTCATCTGTGATGTTATTTAATAGGAAAAATACCGTCAATCTCCTTGTAAAGTTATTAATTGTTTCTGTTTCTTGTAATGGTTGAAAATTAACTTTTGGTAATTGTATCTTATGGTCTATGTTTTGAATTTTCTTACTACATAAAACATCTTGGTCGTTTGATCCATTTTTCTTTCGCAAAATTAGGAGTTTGGTCTTTATCACTGTATATTTTTCTTCAAATTCAAATCTTTCTTGTGTTTCTTGTTCTATATCTGCGTCTTCCGTTTCTTGTTCGATATCATATTGTATATTTTGAAATTTCTTTATGGTTTCGTCTAACGTATGTAATCTGGATTCAATTTCTTCGTTTGTGATTTCTCGTTCATGTAAACAGTTTTCAGTTTTTGTCAGAGTGCCTCGTAAACAGGCTCGTACTTTTTTTAGCTTTTTAATGTCCATTCTACTAATCTCGTCGCCAATTTTATATACAAGAAATGGACATGTTAACAGTATTTATTCAATTATAATTAATGACAGTGACAACATTATATTAATCTAGAAACATAAAAACATTAGTAACTAAGGTAGATATTAGTAGCCTTAGATCTTAACTACTAAATATATAACACTATCTATTACTATAGCGGAGCTATTGAGCTTTACCCTACTAATTAATCACCCTGTATTTTTGTACTTGGCCGTCATTTCAAATGTCGTTTTTTAATGACTGTAACAACCCCCATATTTCATACACAAAGGATTTAGAGTGGTGGTAAAATTAATTTATAAAAGCCAAAGGAGCTTCAAAAATAAAACATTTTATTTCATCAGACTTTCATATTCTCTTGGGGTGAGTAGTTTGTGACATACTGTATTTATCATTCATAAACTTTTTGTTTCTATACCTAACCTCGACTATCCACGTGTCTGGAATTTTGAATATTTCATTTCATCTATTAATATGCATTTAGTAATCAAATTATTTAACTAGTCCCCGTCAGTATTGATTTTATTTAATTCTTGGCATTTGCTACTCTTTCTGATTATTTCTTAAAGAATGGCAGACTTGACACACTTTGGTTTTTCTACTCCTTGATGTCTGATATATATTTTACCTTCTAGTTTTTGGAAAGAAATCAAACCTTCATCACCGGTGATGTCACTGATAAGGCTAAGATAACAGAATGCATCAAACAGACAGCAGCGCCAAACACAAGCATTTTACCGAAAAAAATATTCTTAGCAAAACTATAGCCTATAAAAAAGTGAAAAAAATGGTGTATATATTAGGTCTCTATACCTAGCAAAAGCAGAGTTATAGCTAATGAAAAATAGGTTCATATTCGAGAAATTCCAAATAGAATAATTCAATGTGAAATAACCAAATAATGAAGCATTCTTGGGGAAAATATATTACAACTTTCTGAAAGTGTTTAAAAAAAGCTTTATTTCTGTGTTTATAAAAAAAATTCTAGTATCAAATGTAAGCAAGTTACGCTAAAAATAAAGTTGGTCCCTTTTGTTTTGGCAAAAAAAAATCAGGAAGATTACCCCCCAATTTGCAATTTAAATGAAATTAATCGTTACCGCTTCACAAGTTACTTTACTAATGTTGTGTTTATATGATCTGTAAGTTTTATCGATAAAGTGCTTATTTTTGAAAAAATTTGGTTTTAAAGTAAAATTTTTAAAAATTTCAAAATTAAAAAAAATAAAAAATAACTTAACATTGTAGAGATACCAAAAATCTTAAACAATAAAAAAGTCGGCTTTACTTTTCTGAATATTTTGTATTTTTTTGTTTTTCTGTAGACAAAAATTGGTGAAGATTAGGTGTTTCTAAATTTGCATACACTCGTGATAAGTGACTCGTTTAAGCTCTTTTAACTACAGCTCTTTCAAAAATAAGGACTTTACACCGATGAAACTTACAGATCAAATGATCAATACATACACGAGTAAAAAACTTGTGAAGTAGTAACAATTAAGTTCATTTGGAATGCTAATTAGGGGGTGATTTTCCCGATTTCTTACCAAAAAAAGGGACCAACTTTATTTTGGGCGTAACTTGTTTACTTTTGATGCTAAATTTTTTTTTTAAACAAAAATAAGCATTTTTTAAACACTTTAAAAAAGTTATAATGAGTTTTCCCCAAAAAATTGTTTCGTTTTTTGGTTATGGCACGTTAAAATAAATATTCCGTTTTTAATTTGTCGAATATGAACCTATTTTTCATTAGCTATAACTCTGCTTCTACTAGGTATAATGACCTAATATATACACCATGTTTTTCACTTTTTTACGTGCTATATTTTTCATAAGAATTTTTTTCGACCAAATACTTTTTGAGTTTTTTGCGAAAAACCGTCTGAAAACGTGGTTATTTTGTAGAAAAATTAACATATTCACTCGCAAGTGAAAAAACTTTATAGAGCAAAAGTTGCTTAGAATTAGTCGTTTTATCCATTTCCGGACTTTTTTTAACTATTTATAATGGGAAATAAGCCACCATATTATTAAAAAATGGTTTTTATTAACGTTTCGACGCCCAAATTGGGTGCCGTTGTCAAAATACAAAATACTACTAACAGAAACAAAAATGTTGTTGCTTAGTAAAAAAATTTTTTTAATAATTTATTTAATTTGACTCATTTATATCGGCAATTCAGATACATATGATACATTTTAAAGTAGAAGACTTTAAAATGATATTGAAAATATTTATGAGTTGCGTTCCTGGGACGACTTTACTGAAAGATAGTTCATTCGATTACATGAAATCAACCCCAACTCAAGAATATCCGTCACAAAAAAATCATAGCATGTGATCTGTCTTTAAAAAGACAACCACATGCAACGGTGACATTAAAATTCTCGCGTTAGAGATCTCATAGTAAATCACGAGGGAAAACCAGGAAAAACCTCGTGATACTATCCCGACATCGTAAGTATTTGGTCTTACATTTAAATTACTCTCAAAATTAATACCAAATTCTGACTTTACTATAATTTTGTTTAAATTATAAATAATATCAATAATACATGGATATATAAGTAATACTAAAATATAAAATATGTACTAACTCGACTATTGACTTACTTCAGAACAACATTTCCGGACTTATTTCGAACATATATTTTTTACCCCCAAAAGGGGGTGAAACTCACCCCTACGGCAAAAGCACACATCGGCACAATATCACTTTTTTTCTTTGTCTTTAAAATGTAGAGGTTTTGCAATATTTTACCTTTAAAGAACGTACTATTAAGTTTAATGAATGATGCACAAGCTATTTCAATAAGTGTCTTAATTTCTTTGGTTTGGTCTACATTTGATGTTATCCATGTTCCTAAGTATTTGTAGTTATCCACACTCTCAATTACAGTATCTTCAATAGTTAATTGGCAGTAAATAGCAATAAATAAATTGGCAGTTTGAAATAAAAATTTCAACACCCCGTATCTCGGAAACGAAGCATTTGCGGACATATGTTTATAGAGCAAACCGGCATTATTTCTTCATGTAAAATCAGCCCTTAAATTTTTTCATACTTATTTACTTCTTCTTCTTTAGGTGCCGTGTACGTATTCAGACGTTGGCCGTCATCATGTTTATAAGTTCTTGAAACCTCTCTCTATCGGCTGCTGCGCGAAACAATTCTTCTACCGTGGAACCACACCATTGTCTAATATTACGCAACCATGAAAGTTTCTTTCGACCAATCCATCTCTTTCCCTCCACTTTTCCTTGTATTATAAGGCGAAGTAGATGGTATTTAGGCCCTCTAATTATATGGCCGAAGTATTCTGTTTTTCTCCTCTTTATGATGTTATTAGCAGCAGACGTTCTGAATTCATCATTTGCAGAACATTTTCATTGGAAGTGTGCGAAACCCACGACATCTTTAAGGCTAACCCACTTATTTACTAACACCCTGTATATGTAGTTATAAATTTTATTTTTTTTATTTTTTTTTTAAACGTTTATTCAGTAATCTGTTAGTTATAAAAAATTCTAACAATAAGCGTCTTTGGGGTTTGAAGTATAAAAAATTGACGTTAGAGAGGTCAGTCCAATGACTGGACCTCTAGTATGGAACAAACATGACATTCCGATAATATGCTACATATAAACATACATTTTACATTTACAAACAATACATATATCTAAAATATGAACACAATTACGGTGAGTTATAAAACTTAATTATAATTATAAATAAGGTCCAGTGGATTTTTACGTTTTAGTCTGTGAGTTTGTTGACTATTATCAAGCAAGTTTATTGCCAGGGCATTTGGATGGCTTTCTAGGCGTTTTAAGTACCCAACACTGCATTGAACTATCACTTCACTGATCGTAGGTACTTCTAGATCACAATAAATGTTATTCTGAAGCTATTTTCTTGTGGCATTTTTACAATTTTAACTATTTATAATGAGGTAATAATAGTTTATAATATAGATAATATGCAAGACGTATAAATTATTATTTAATATTTACTATAATAAGACAGACACTTTACAAAATCCATTCTAGTCATTTGATTAGACTGATATCTTATTAATAAATTTACTACATTTTTCAATTTCAATTTAACTTGTTTATCTTTGATAGGTTTTGCAATATGCAAACTTTAAATTTTTTAAAGTAGTATTTTGTATTTTGATAACGGCACCCGATTTGGGCAATTAACGAAACGTTAATAAAAATCATTTTTTAATAATATTGTGGCTTATTTCCCATTATAAATAGTTAAAATCACAATAAATGTCTTTGTTTGACACGAACCATGGGGCGTCTGTTATAGAGCGTAACACTTTGGATTGTAATCTTTCCATTATGGATATGTTGGATTTTGCTGCTGTACCCCATAGCTGGATCCCATAGGTCCAGACCGGTTTGAGTATTTTATTGTATACCAAGAGTTTGTTCCGTATAGACAACTTCGATGTTCTGCTCAGTATCCAATAATGTTTACGAAATTTTAAATTTAACTGTTGGCGCTTTTTCCATATATGTGTTCTCCATGTCACAGTTTTGTCCAGGTGCATACCAAGGTATTTAACGCTTTCGGCTTGTGGAATTTCTTTGTTATTTATTTCTATATTGGGCGATATTTTACGACATTTTGTAAATACGATATGTTGTGATTTTGATTTATTGATCTTTATTCGTCATTTCTTTGTCCACTTTTCAATGTTCCTAATATGCCTTTGAAGAAATTCGGTAACTGTTGCGGGGTTTTCATCTGTGACTAACATAGCTGTGTCGTCTGGGAATGTTGTAGTCGTTACATTTTCGTTTGTTGGTATGTCGTGTGTAAATATTAGATATAATATAGGACCCAGAACACTACCTTGAGGGACTCCAGATCGTATAGGGTAGATTTTTGAGGTATCTGCTTCATGCTTGACACGGTAGTACCTTTCTTCTAAATATGATTTTAGTATAGTAAACATTAAATCAGGAACGTTCATTTTTATTTTCAAGGGCAACCCTTCGTGCCAGACTTTATCAAAAGCCTGACTGACGCCAATAAAAAGTGCAGAACAGTACTTTTTTTCTTCAAAAGTTTTATTTACTATATCAACGACTCTATGAACTTGTTCTATTGTTGAATGCTTCTCTCTGAAACCAAACTGGTGATACGGAAAAAGATTGTTATCAGTTATTATCTTCATTAGCCTGGTCGCTAATAGCTTCTCAAATAGTTTAGCTAGTACCGGTAAGAGACTAATAGGGCGATAAGAGGTATGTTCGTGAGGTGGTTTACCATGTTTATGGATCATTATTGTATCAGCCATTTTCCATTGCGTTGGTACAATTTTTAGCCTTATTGCGGCGTTGAATAGTTGTGTTATCATTCTGATTCTGATTCTGAATTCCTGATTTATAGCTCTTGAAAGGGGCTGTAAACAGATTTGAAAGCTCGAGCAATAAAAATAGCCTTCTAAAGGGGCGTTTAAACACAGCGATAAGTCCAGCAACTAGTTGTGATGACAAGTTGCTGTGATTTGTTGAGGTTGAAACGCTGTTTAGACGCTGCGATAAGTTGACCACAACAAGTTGAAGAGGGGACCATTGTGTACATTAGACCCTTTTAGACCCTTCAATGAATTATAACTAGTTTTCATCGTAAACAAATAGATCCTGTTACTTTCAAAATATAAAGGTTGGGTATATTATACAGGGTATTTACAAAGTTATAACCAATTTTATATGAAAATCGTAACAAGTTCAACTCACTGTATAAATAAAAATAAGCACAACGGCAATGGTTTATTGATGCCATATTTTATTTATTGTCAAAATTTTTAAAAATGATTGATATTGCTAATTTACTTTATATCTAATAAAGGGTGAGTTAAAACTCAAGTAGGTACATTATTTTTTCAGTAAAATTTAAATGGGATACCCTGTATTTTATATCACTATTAAACAGTACCATTACCGTACTTTAATTTGTATACAACATTCCCTATTCGTCTGTCTACGCAAAAGAAAAAGTAATTAAAAATGCGTGATAAAGGGATCAGGCACGTGCTTCTTGAAAAATAACAGTCGAAGAGTCCGATTAGGTACTTACTCCGTAGAAGTTGTATCGGATTATTACCAACAACTGTTTGCCACGAATTCTGACTGTTTGACTGAAGTTTTACAGCTTGTAGGCAAAGACCTAAATATTTCATGAGTTCACATGGTATTCACGTGTTACTCCGTATTTTGTGTAGACAAGGATAGTTTTCGAGATATTTTCATTTTTCAATGGACCAGTAGCGTGACTACCCAGATCACCAGAATTTAAGGTACTAGTATACTTTAGAAGACCAAAAATAAGCATTTTTTGAAGATTTTTTTTTCAGAACCTTTATTAAAAGTTGACATAATACTTTTTACATATTAATACCTAACTCTTAGAGAATACAAAAAATATATCTTTTTTCATTTATGCACGTACACTAGGGTGGGCCGAAAAACCCCCCTATTTGTAAAGACCCCTCTGTGGCTCAGTGGTAAGAGCGCTCGAAAGGTCCGAATGGTCGTGAGTTCGAATCTCACCACGGTCAGAAATTTTTCGTTTATTATAAATTAATACATAAATGAAACTAGTTTCTGTCCTTGTGGGATCGGTACTCACCGGAGTGACCGCAGACGTTCGGATACAATTAGCGTCTCTTTGCAAAGACAATGACGTCGACTTTGCAAAGTAACAAGACACTTACTCAACACACACACTACACATTACTCCCCTGAGTTAGTAATATAATAAGTTATAGGCTAAAACAAATCATTATGAAATTGACTGGCCAGTTGGTTGTAAAAACCAGTGCTAATAAAACACAAAACACACACACACAATATTTGTAAAGCAAAGCTGTCCTATAAAACGAGCACATCTAATTTAAAAAAGCATATGCAAGTAAAACATGCAACAATATTAAACGTTGGAACATCTTCAGGAAGTAATGTACCTACAGTACATTTTTTAAATATTTCAATTAATTAGCTCTTTTTTATTAAAGGTATCAAGTTTACTTAAGTCAAGTTAATTATGTACCGAAATGATTCCTTTTTAAATAGATAATTAGATAAATACCAGTTTAGACTCATATGAATTGGACAAAAATCCAATATGCAACAAAATTTTATTTTTGTGTAAAAACCTGGTATAAAATGACATTTACCTATCTAGCAACAATATTATTAGATTGGTATTGTTAAAGAATAAGACTATAACATACTAAAAAAATCACTTAAATCGGACAACAGGTTTAGGAAATCCGAGACATCAAACGTGTATAATTCATCGAGTGACCTAATTTTTTTGCTGGAAAGTGTATAATTATTATAGTTGATAAAAGTATTATATATTGTTGATTAATTGGCAAAACCACATAGTATCAAATTATAAGCTTAAGGGGAAAGGAACAAAATGCAAAATTTTGAAGGCTCTCAAAATTTTCAATGTATTTTTAAATGTAATTATTTTTTTGGAATCCTGAGAAAACTAATAAGTATTTTTGAGAAATTTAAACGCAGAATGAAAGATTTGCCTGAATGACACAATATGGAGAAATAAAAATATCGGAAAAGATATGAAAGGCAGAATTTACAAAACAGTCATCAGAACAATAATGACATACGCGGCAGAAACACGACCCGACACAGAGAGGACAAAAGGATTGCTCGAAACAGCGGAGATGAAAACCCTTCGAAAAATCGATGGTGAGACTATGGGACAGAGCTAGAAGTGCAAATTTACGACAGAAGACAGGGTAAGAAACAGAACAATAGAATGGAATGACCACATAAGCCGAATGACAACAGAGTAGTCAGGACAGCGAGAGACGGTTTCCCAATAGGCAGACGATCAGTGGTAAGACCACGAAAACGATGGAACGACAACTTACTAGAGGCACATTGAAAAAACAGACAGTCATGTCTATACAAAAAGAAGAAGAAGCAGAATAATTTATGAAAATTTTGATAATAAATAAAAAAATGGCATCAATAATCCATTGCTTTTGTGCTTATTTTTATTTATACAATGAGTTAACTTGTTACAATTTTCATATAAAATTGGTTATAACTTTGTAAAATACCCTGTATAACATAACAATCCTTTATACATTTGTAATGGCGAAGTTAAGAAGATTTTGAATATAAAATAAAATACAGGGTGTTCCAATAAAAAAAAATAAGTTTTGTCTGCCACTATGTTATCGAACACCCTATGTAACATTCTAATTAATTTTATAAATGTGAATCTCAAAGTTGGCTACAATTTTTGTTATTAACTTTTATTGCTATCTATTACTATAACGGATCTACGTAGCTTTACCCCACTAATCAATCACCCTGTACATTATTTAATTGGATATGTAAATAAATTCTAATACGGTAAGATTCTCCTAAATTGATACAACCCAAGTCCAATGATAAATCGCTGTACCGTTTAGACACGACGATAAATTAAAACAACTCGATCCTTGTGATAAGTTGATACCAACCTCAACCCAACTCCAACTTTGATAAGTCGTGCGATGCACCGTTTACACACAATGATAAGTTGCAACAACTCGATTGACCTTGATAAGTTGTTTGATATATCGCTGTGTTTAAACGATCCTTAACAGCCCCTTTTATTGACTCCAGCCGACCCAAACCTCAGTATATAAAATCTCAGTTTTTATTAAATATTTAGTTGGGACATCGAATTATCTGACATAAAATCGAAGCCCAGCCAAATTTTTTGTAGAATTAAATCTGGCATTCAAGCGACAGCCCTAACACATTTTCAATCCACCTAGCACACGAGAAAGTATTCGTCGGAGAGTGACAAATTCTCTTTACGATTTCTGATCTCTTTGGGCGTCGGGGCGCCTCTGCCGATCCCCGACTCACAGTCGTAGGTCGCGGTAAATAGGTCAAGACCATATCCGGGATATGTTTGCAACCCTTGAAAATCCAGACCTGCTCTAGAACGATAAAATCACAAGGGCACGTACACTCAAAAAAATTTAGTTCGTAATATTGATTAACAGTGATTATTGAATAGTATTTCGTTCTCACAACAATTTAATTTGTTGTTTCAACGAACTTTTAGACATTGACGAATGTACTTGGTTATTGTCACAATGATTGAATAATAATTGTGAGAATAACTAGAGTACATTAATCAATAACACTCAATTTATTCAGCCAATAACTTAGTTTCGTATATTTAATAAATACTCTTAATTATGGCAGCAACTCACGTTCTTGATTTCGTAGATGACAAGCAATTACCTTGGTTCATCGTGACAACGTACATATTTTATTAAAACAATGTACAAATGTTGTTAATATAGAGTAATATATGATTATTGAATAGATGTACACTGATTGTTGTGCCAACGAATGCATTAATTAATCTACTACTGCCTTTAATTCCCACAATCAACGCGTTAATTGTGACAATAATCGTGGTTGTTGAGACAATAAATGTTTTGCTTGACCATATGAAATGTAACGGCTTTTCCTTGAAAGTGCCGAATAATAATTGCATTTTGTTTCCAAGTGTAGTCCGTAGTAGAAGGAAGATAAGGATAAGATAGTACTTATTTTTTATATTTGAATAAAAGTAAGTTTTTTCTGATAAGGTAAATACGGGAGAACATTCTAATTAAAAATAAACTTGTCAGTGTCATATGTTTGTAAGTGTTTACTTTAAATATTGTCTTGTGATGTTATTTATAAGATGAACTGAAAATGAATTTTCGAATCCTGAATTACAGTATTATCGAGGGTCTGACGTCCCTGAGAACTTCTATAATGATTATTTTAATAAGTCTCAGGGGTGAAAAAGAGAAAATTTAGTATTATTTTTTTATTTCAAATATACTATTCAAAAGAAACGTTTTGTTTATTTTAAGGGACTTTCAGCCCTCAGTAATAATGTAGTCTTTTATTCTGCGGTTAAATTTTTCAAAAATACTTTTAAGTTTTCTCAGGATTCCAAAAAAATTAATGCGTTTAAAAATAATTCGATCGAAATTTTGCTCCTGCGCTCTCAAAAATAATTAAAGTGTTATACATTTTTGAAATCACCATTTCAAACAATTTTAAATGAGCTGTCACATGATGTACTTTCCCATTAAAAAAATCAAAGTTACGCCTGTCACCTGAAGAGGGATCGTGTAAAGTTCGAAACATTGATGTTATAATATACTTTGATAATTTTAAAAATCGACCTGTCTGAGCGTTTTGCTTATGTGCTAAAAATAAATAAGTTAATAAGGGGGGGGAGTGTAACACTTATTCCAGTGCACTGTATAAGCGATATAATAATTATGAGAAATCACACAGTGTAAAGTCCTAAAGGTTAAGGACAAAAAAGGGGATTTAAAAAATTATTATTAATCAATTAATATGATACATTGGGCTAATGCATTCAGTAATTATTAATATAAAATACGTTCATAGTAGGAATGAACGAAACTGATTGTAAGAATGAATAGAATTGCTTGTAAGAATAACCGTATTTATTGTGCCAATGAACGGAATTAATTGTAACAATAAACGGAAATAATTGTAGAAATAAACGAAATACGTTAGGAGAAATAACACTGTTATTGGCACAACGAATGGTCTTCGTCGGTCAATTAACGACGTTGTTGTATCAATAAATAATGTTCGTTGACTCAATGAACAGAGTTCGTAATATCAATAAAGTGAGATTATGGTATACATAATGAAAGTTCATTGTTTCAATAAATAGTGTTCGTTGACTCAATGAACTGAGTTCGTAATATCAATAAAGTGATATTATGGTATACATAATGAATGTTCGTCCATTCAATAAACGTAATACATTGGCTCAACTAACGAAAATAATGAATTGATGAACATCGCTTTGTTGTTCCAATAAAACCAAGAATTGGACAAATTTTAAGAATTGCGTTTGTTGTCTGAATTAACATTTTTATTGATATTACGTACCTTTTTCGTTGAGTGTAAGCCGAAAAATATTTTCAATAGGGCTATATCACTCGAAAGATTAGAGATTATAGAAGTGAGGGATATGCCGTGAGAAGAGGCACATAAAAGTGATAATGAGGCATATTGGAAGGATATCGGAGTATGAATAGGAACACCGTCTGTAGGACAGGATATAGTCCGATTTTATCTGGACGTAAAAGAGTTTTCGAGAGATATGTCAAATAAGTTTTCCTTTTCATAAAAAGGGAATCAATGGAGAAAGTGGAATATTTCTTATACCGACAAATAAACGTCCTTTTCTTGAAGTTTTAATCAAATAATATGATTAAAGGTAGATCAAATACTCTGCGTGTAATTGTAAAAATAATAGCTTTTTTAATGGGATATACATATAGAACCACTAAACGTCTTGCAAAAAAGAATTACAATAGTGGCAAACCACTACAAGACAAACAAGGGCAGCTGCTTACAACAACAGAAGTTCAAACACGAAGATGACAAGAGAACTTATAGGCGAGCGGCACACCCCTAATTTCAGGCTTAGAAATCGAAAAAACGACCATGATAGGTGAATGACAAATGTTGGTCATTCTTTATGTTTTCGAGATCGCTGAATCCGAATATGAAGTTTATTTTTATCTAGAATTGGTGGAACATTTTCAAAAATCAAATTTTATGCAAAAATGTTATAAATCAATTTTGACGATTTTTCAACTTTAACTCGCTGTATCTTTGGTGGCTGTAAATATTTTCTTTTGAAAATTTTACTGTATCATCTTTGAAGTATTTAGAAAACAATGAAATTTGTCCGAAATGTTTAAAAAAATTAATAGAGAAGTTGTTAATTTTTAAACATTTTGTCGTCAGATTTCGTTAGTTTCATGTTAAAAAGTTGAGTGACAAACTTTTTAGTTTTTAATTTTAACCAACACAGCATTACAAAATAAGTCATGAAGAAATTTTTTGGATTATTTCATTCATAGGAGAGTCTGACCAATAGAAAGCTACAGAAATAAAAATTAAACTGATAATTTTTGATAATTTCCCGTCGTCAAATATATTACGTCAGATGCCCTTCGTTGCTATGAAAAAATACATTCAGTGACATTAATGACAATTAATGTTTTAAAAATTATAAAAGTGATGACTTTCAACTGTCAAATATTTATAACAACTGTGTGTTTAATTGTACTAATTTGTACTTACATAAATAAATTACAATAAAATTTTGGTTTTGAACAGTTTTATTCATGAAATAATCGCAACAAATTGCACTCGATCTCTAAAATTAATATAGAATTTTAGAGCTCTTGTGCGATTACTACTGAAAATTTCAAGTTAAAATTTGCAATAGGAAAAAAGTTATGTGGCTTTATAGACGAGTGGCACTCCGCCAAAAAAACTCTTATTTCTCGAGATACTGACCACGCTGGGGTAAATGGCTAATTTTAGTCTGTTTTTAATAGTGCTGAAAACGAAAATGAGATTTATTTTTAATTTTGAGTGGGGGAACATTGTCAAAATCGCAATTTTACCATAAAAATAAAAAAAAATAAAATCACGTTTTTCTTAAAATTAAAAGTTGCACCATTTTTTTTTCTATAAAACATGTTATTCTTTGTACTCTATGTTTTAACATAAACTTAATTAAAAAGCTAAATTTCAAATTTTGTCACTCAACTTTTGCGATTAAACTTTGCAATTCAGGAATCTTCACCTTTTACTTTAAAAAACTCATGACTTTTTTTATAATAAGACTTAGTCCTGTCGCCAGGGGGGGTACAACGGCCTTCTTAATTCAGATGGACTTACCCAAGTTTTTTTTATGTATTTTGGCCCGTAGAACACAAATTTTTTGGGTAACAGTTGATCCGGATGTCGATAAGATTGTTATAAACAAAGAACTTGAGGAATTACATAACAGCTATTTCTCGCAAAACAAAACATTTTTTTGTATTTTTTGGGCCATTCTAACCAAAAAATGTTCCTACAAATTTTTTCGTAAGATGCATAGTTTTCGAGATAAACGCGGTTAAACTTTCAAAAAATCAAAAAATTGCAATTTTTGAACCCAAATAACCTTTGCATAAAAAATAAAATAGCAATTCTGCTTACCGCCTTTAAAAGTTTGAGTCAAATTATATCTGTTTTGAATATTTGCATTGCTAAAAATTTATTTTTTGATTGCTAAAAAAAGCTATAAACACATAGTGTTTCCCGTGCTTAATACATGCGTTTTAATGAATGTTACGTAAAAATAGCCCCGCTTGCACTTTTACCTTCTCTACCTACTCGTTCGATTTTAAATGAGAAATCATTGAAAACATCAATCAAGCACTAGGTGTTTATAGCTTTGTTGGACAATAAAATAATAATTTCTTAGCAACACAAATAATTAAAACCGGTATAATTTGACTTGAACTTTCAAATGCGGTATAAAGAATTGCTATTTTATTTTTTAATCAAAAGTTATTCGGGTTCAAAAATTGCAATTTTTCGATTTTTTGAAAGTTCAACCGCGTTTATCTCGAAAACTATGCATCTTACGAAAAAAATTGTAGGAACATTTTTTGGTTAGAATGGCCCAAAAAATACAAAAAAATGTTTTGTTTTGCGAGAAATAGCTGTTATGTGATTCCTCAACTTCTTGGTTTATAACAATCTTATCGACATCCGGATCAACTGTTACCCAAAAAATTCGTGTTCTACAGGTCAAAATACATAAAAAAAAAACTTGGGTAAGTCCATCTGAATACAGGAGGCCGTTGTACCCCCCTGGCGACAGGACTAACTGAAAGATTGAAACATCTCGTATTGTCTTCAGAAAGATAAGAAATATATACTATAAAAATTTCAGAAAAAAATATTAAAATGGAACAGAGTTGTAGCGAGTTAAACGCAAAAAACATAATTTTATTTTTTGTTTCATTTTTAGGATAAAATTGCGATTTTGACAATGTTCCCCCACTTAAAATTCAAAATAAACCTCATTTTCGTCTTGAGCACCATCAAAAACCTAAAGTATGACCAAAATTAGCCATTCACCACACCGTGGTCAGTATCTCGAGAAATAAGTGTTTTTTGGGGGAGTGCCACTCGTCTATAAAGTCACATAACTTTTTTCCTATTACATAATATTTTGACTTGAAATTTTCCAGAAAACTTCTTCATGGCTTATGTTTTAATGCTGTGTTGGTTAAAATTATAAACCAAAAAGTTTGTCACTCAACTTTTTTAAGTAAACATGAAACTGACAAAACCTGACGACAAAATGTTTAAAAATTAACAACTCCTCTTTTAATTTGTATAAACATTTCGGACAAATGCCATTGTTATCTAAATACTTCAAGGATAAAACAATAAAATATTCAAAAGGAAATATTTACAGAGGCTATAGATATAGCGAGTTAAAATTGAAAAATAATCAAAGTTGATTTTTCGCATTATTGCTTAAAATTTTATTTTTGAACATGTTCCACCAATTCTAGATAAAAATAAACTTCATATTCGGATTCAGCGACCTCTAAAACATAAAGAATTGCCAAAATTCATCATTCACCTGAAAGTTGATTTTCGTGGTCGGTATAACATCATTTTGGGGATTGCTGCCGCTCGCCTATTATGACAGTAGAAGAAAATGAGCCGTGCTTGCAACTCAACATGATAATGCTGTAAATCCGAATGAAAACTACCTAAGGATAAATGAGGAAACATCTACAAAGAAAGATATAACTGAAGCAATCTGACACCTGAGAAACAACAAGGCAGTGAGAATTGATGATATCCCAACAGAATTGTGGAAAGCGGATATTGAATGAACCGTGGAGCTAATAGCACCACTATTACCAGATATCTGGGTAGAAGAACACCTACCCAGAGAATAAAATAAAGGGATTATAATAAAGCTCTCCAAAAAGTGATATACAATTTAGTCCTGTCGCCAGGAGGGGGTACAACGGCCTCCTTTATTCAGATGGACTTACCCAAGTTTTTTATGTATTTTTACCCATAGAACACCAATTTTTTGGGTAACAGTTGATCCGGATGTTGATAAGATTGTTATAAACAAAGAACTTGAGGAATTACATAACTGCGATTTCTCGCAAAGCAAAACATTTGAAAATATCGATTTTTTCTCAAAAAATATAAATTTCTGAAAAATAACATTTTACATAAATATTTTGCAATAACTATCGTTGTAATCGTTATGAAAGAAACGTTTATTCAAACTTCTATATTAATAGTACATGAACACAGCAATATATAATTACAAGGTGAGCCAAAGAAAAGAGTCCACCTCGATATTTGGCAGTAGTTATTCGATTTAAAAAAAATGCCGAAACAGGTCGACTTTTATTTTTATATTGCAATTTTTCGCATATATTTCATACTAGTGACGTCATCCACCAGAGCATGATGACGTAATCGATGATTTTTTAAAATGGAAATAGGGGTCGTGTGGCAGCTCATTTGAAAGGGTGTTCAATTCTCTATTCAGTAATATAAACATTGATATCATTATTTATACAGGGTGACCAAAAAATATTGTTTGAATTAATTAATTGACGCAAAAAGAAGAATGTACTTTTAATTTATTTAATTCAAAATACATTGTACTGCTGTCATAAAATAAAAAAAAAATGTGTATTTCACAAATTCACATTTTTTTTTTCGCTTAAATTAAATCACAAACAACCTCCCACCTACCTATTTGACAGTTGTAACATTTAATTTAAGGGAACAGCAATATTTATTTACCCAATAAACATCTTTTTTTTTTTATTTTCCGACAGCAATAAAATGTATTTTGAGTTAAATAAATTACATACATTCTTCTTTTTGCGTTAATTAATTTAATTAAAAAAAAATTTTTTGGCCACCATGTATAAATAATTATATTATTGTTTATATTACTGAATAGATAATTGAACACCCTTTCAAATGAGCTACTACACGACCCCTATTCCCATTTAAAAAATCATCGAATACGTCATCACGCCCAGATGGATGACGTCACTAGTATGAAATATGTATCAAAAAATTGTAATTTAAAAATAAAAATCTACCTGTTTCGGCATTTCCTTAAAATCTAACAAATACTGCCAAATATCGAAGTCGACTCTTTTCTTTGGTCCACCCTGTATAAACAAATACATACCTAATTTTTTTCTATTATCCACTAATTTGCAAATTAAAAAAAATGCAACGGGTGGAAGATATGCGGGAGGGTTCAAGAAATTCTTCAAACATTTCAGAAATTTATACATATATGTATTTTTTAGAAAAAATAGGTTTTTTCAAAAAGGGACGCTTAGTTTGTCTTGTATTGTCTACTTTGAGTTGTAGAAGATATTCCAACAAAAAAAGTTGAAGCGATATTAAATTAGATAATAACGTGTTTCAAGCTCACCGTGGCATTATTTGAGAATTTTCAAGTACAAAGGAGTACTTAACTCAGAATCGACAAAAACGTGGAGTTACCTTTTTTTGGCAGTAGGCCGACGATATTTAGTGTTTTCTTAGAAAATATTTTAAACACGTGGAATGCTGTAAATCAACAACTCTCTGACGATTTTTCTTTTGTCAACGTTTATATATGAGCTCCTGGTGGGATTACAAATTCTCGCTAAAATTTGTTTATTGAAAATACAATTTCCTTTGACTCGTAACGCTATTCAGATTTTCCGTATAATTATTGACGCACTTTCAGCAAGTTCAACAACATTTTGAAAAAATAATACTGACCATTTATTTATGTTACATAGAACAGTATATTTGTGAACAATTTATTTAAGTGATGTATTTAGTCTTATTGTACCGCATATTTATTGGAGCATCCGCTTCATTAGTCTGATGCATCAGAGAAACTTTTATATACGAGTAAAACAACTGGATTTATTTTAATTTAATTACTATTCGAAAATGTAGTGGTACCACAGGTATACGTAAAGTAAATACATAGTCCAGGGCGCATCTGTTTTGAGATAGACATCTGTTTTGCAGAAATTACTTGAAAATAACTCAAATAATAATATTTGGATAAATAATCAAAATTTTAAAAAATGAAGGAAAACTTGGATTTTTTTCTTCGTTTTTGATTATAACTTTAAAAATATTCATTTTCGAGAAAAGTTGAACTGACATAAAAGTTGCTCAATTAAATTTCCTACAATATAGAATTGGTTAACAATTTAAAAAATAGTCACCCTTGTTGCAAAATAGCAATAATTGCGAAAAAAACCATACAAAAACATGTATTCACATTTTACGTTTTTCAGCCATTTATGCTACACTTAGGACCTTCATATTGCACCCAGAAAAACTTTATGATACGGTAAAACAATACTGTACATTTCATTTGTAATTTGCAAAATTAAAATCGATTAATTACCACGGCTTCAGGAATTTTTTAAATAAACATTTGGTGCTACGCGCAGGACAGCAGTGTTCGATTCACACAAGTTGATTTCCACCAAAATTTCTTCCAATCTTTATCTTATATATTATTTTCTTACTCTATATTTTGTTGTATTTTAATATTTTAATTCCACAAAAATCAAACTAATTTTATTATTGTTTGTGAAATATTGTTTAAACAATTGCATATGCTTAAAAATAATACACTTTTATTCTCTAAGTTAAAATATATGAACAAAGAAAGTTTTTGCTAAAAAAAGTGTTATTTCAAAGGATAGAGTATGTGTTTTTATTTTGCAATAAACAAATTTATTTCTTAATATCGAAATGTAATAAAAATTAAAATGTATCAATCATTATCAAAGGTCATTGGAATGCCCAATCAGAGCAAACTATCCGCTGTCCTGCGTGTAGCACCAATAATTAATGTTTATTTAAAAAAAATCCTGACGCCGAGGTACTTAATCGATTTTAGTTTTGCAAATTGCAAATGAAATGTACAGTAAACTTCTATAAGCAAAAAAAAAATTCAACTTGCTATCTGCTTTATTTTCAGTCCTGTAACATTAAAAAAAAAATGATTTTTTTTGCGAAAGCTGGATCGCATAATTTATTTTGCAAAATCTATTAAACTTATCTTAATGAAATTTACCGTATTGTTTTACTGTATCATAAATGGTTGAAAAACGTAAAATGCGAATACATGTTTTTGTATGCTTTTTCGCAATTATTGCTATTTTACAACAAGGGTGACTATTTTTTAAATTTTTAACTAATTCTATATTGTAGGAAATTTAATTGCGCAACTTTTATGTCAGCTCAACTTTTCTCGGAAATGAATACTTTTAAAGTTATAATCAAAAAACGAAGAAAAAAATCGAATTTTTCCTTCATTTTTTGACATTTTGATTATTTAAACAATGTTCCGGATCGTTTTGAGAGGGAGGATAACTCAAATATTATTATTTGAGTTATTTTCAAGCAATTTCTGCAAAAAAATTTGAGTCACCTCTCAACGTCCAAATGTACTATTTTTACAGATGCGCCTGGTCTAACAGTGAGTGACCAAATTATTATGATCAGTCACAAAATGTTAAGTTTTTCATATGTGTTTGAAAGTTTTATAGTAAAATCATATTAGACGAGGGCTGTATCGTCGCCTCCGTTATGTAAATTATTCCGATTCATTTCTTTGCACAAACTTACTCAAAAAGAGGTCCTTATAACAAATCCACAGGGTACCGGGAGGTGCCGCGGTCAAAAAATTGTTTAAACAATTTTTTTTAAACAAATTCAAAAAATCGGTTCAAATTTTTCACTCCGTTCAATGTTTTTTAAATTCTTTGGGTTATTATGAGCAAAAAAGGTCTCTTGTGATTTTTCTCTAAAATTATTTGTTGTCCAGTTTTACCCGATTTAAAATTTGAAAAACGCGAAAATGGCTATTTTCAAGGCTTAATAACTTGGTTAGAAATTATTATTATGAAAGTCAGAAAGTAACTAAATAAAAGTTTAAAGCTCCCTACATTCATTTATTTATTACTAAGCTGTTATTTTTAAATATTAACAAAGTGAGTGCGAGTAAGATTCACCATTGGACTGCTGGAATGGTCCGTCTCTTTCGCACTCACATTGACGGCAGCCTCAATACGCTGTTAGCGCTCATTGATGATAATTAAAAATAACAGCTTAGTAATAAATTAATGACACAAATTTCTTCAAGATCATGTAAGCTTTAAACTTTTATTTAGTTACTTTCTGACTTGACTAATAAAATTTTTTAACTGAGTTGTTAACTCTTGAAAATGGCCACTTTCGCCTTTTTCAAATTTTAAATCGCGTATAACTCGACAACAATCAATTTTGGATTTGTTATCGTGGATTTGTTATAAGGACCTCTTTTTGTGTAAGTTTGTACAAAAAAAAACGAATCGGAATAATTTACCTAACGGGGGCGACGATAGTAACTCATAACTTTACTTTTTTGATGTTGACATCTCTAGAACTGTCATTTGTGTCAAATTATGTCAAAACATACACATTGTAGTGAATTTGCGCTTGGAGGTTAGAATTGAGTTTCTGTTTTTATTTTGTTTTTGAAAGATTATTATTGTTTTATGCGTGTATTATGTTTTAATAACATAATGTATTAGTGGTGATTGTGAGCGAAAAAAAATATCAGTTTTAAATTTAAAGGGTTTTTCAAAAAATATCGATTTTTGAGAATAAAATCATAATGGGTAAGGCTAAAGACGGCCCTGGAACTAAAATAGTGGAGATAGACCTGACTCATCAATGTGCCTAAGAATTTGGTCGAAAGAGAGAGACGACACAAAAATTAGGGATATCTTCGTAAACAACAGAAAGAAATCATGAAAAATCCTCACGAGACTGATTCGTTAAGCTGGGATGCCAGTTTCTGACATGACAGTCCGCAGAAGGCTTGCTGAACAAGGTTTCAAATCATGCCTTCCTGCCAATAAACACCAATTGTCTCATTTTGGTCCAAATGATTTAAGCAAATTTCACCCATACCGGCTGTTAGTCTAAAAGTTTTTAACCTTTAACTACACGCGCTGGCGTACTTTGTACGCCAGATATAGGAATTCTACTGGAAATATATTTAAAAATTTAATTTTTGACCTTGCTTATTTTTCTAACCTATCACTGGAATGTGCTTTACAATTTGGTTTTAGTTTCGTTATAATCGGTGTTCTGGAAAGATCGTAATTTACATTTTATTATTTGTTGTTTCCGGTGGTGGACAATATACCCCAGGATTATATTACTATAAGTCGTAATATAAGTACATATTTTAATTGTTTTTTAGTCATTATGGCAAAAAATATATTTTTTACTCTTTTGTTTTACAAACAATACTTTTTCTCCTGTAAAAAATCACATTTAAAAAAATTTTTTATTAGTAATTTTATTTATCATGGAATCCAGTTATTCCATGATTCCAACTATAAATCCCAATTGGCTTACTGAAAAGGAACTCCAACTATTCACTGATGCCGAATAAGGTTTATAACAAACAACTAAGTGTATTTTTTCAAAAAAAATTAAACAAATCCGCTGTTTTTAAGTGTATTTTCTTGTGGCGTACAAAGTACGCCACGCGTGTAGTTATGTTATAACTTGATGCGCGGGTAGTTAAAGGTTAACAAGGATTTCATTTTTGTTGCCTTAATTAACCACCTATACCAGGGGTGGGCAAAAGCCGGCCCGCGGGCCGTATGCGGCCCTTTCGCTTACTTTATTCGGCCCGTTGAAAAATCCCACAAGCAATTTTGTTTAAACTCGTAAATGCAATTTTCTTGAAATCGACAGTGTTAGTGCGACAGTGTTAGTGTGCGTGGTGTTTCTATAAATAATAAAATATGTAAATAATAAAGAATATTATAATTCCGAAGAGCTGTAGCTGTTACCCTCTCCCTACTCGGAAATATGCAACATAGTTTCACAAAGCCAGATTCTACTGACTACATAGAATTGAATGTGCACTTCTCACACTATTTGAGACAGTGATGTTTTGGTTTCAGCCAGGATATTTGTTGTCTCTAAGGAACCCATTTTCCTTCGATTTTATCCTTCACATTCAGCTGCAATAACTCATACTTATTATTTTTAAGTATGTGCCCCAAATATGCTGTCTTTTTCCTTTTAATAGTGGTCAAAAGTAATATGTCTCTTCCCATTCTGTGCATCACCATTTCGTCCGTAATATGATATGTTCGTGATATTTTCAAAATTCTCCTAAAAAGCACTTCTCTAAAGCTTTCCAGCTTTCTCATTAAGTCAACATTAACAGCCCACGCTTTGGCACCATAGAGAAGAATATGTAGTTAACATTTAACATAACAGAGAAGGATAACATTTTACTATCCTATATCTGATTTGAAGATTGAGTCTTTGATTACTCAGAAATTTTCTCACCTTCAAAATAGCTGCTCTTGATTGTCCTATTCTTGATACAAGTATTTAGATCTTCCGTAATCCAGACCTCTACCCTAAGTAAAGTATTTCATTTTGTCCACTTGTTCATATCTTCATTTTTTATCTGGACCATATTTCTTTAAAAATTACGTGACATTATTTACTGGGCACAAATTGTTTTCATGTACACCCAACCCATTTTGAAAAAATGTGAAAACGTTTAATTGTCCCCGTCCGTCTGTCTGTCCGTAAACACAACTACTCAGTTATTAGAACAGATTGAACGACAAATGAGGTGTCGAAAGAAAGCTCCTAACCCAAGGATGCTATTAAAGGTGAGAAATTTGACCTCGGACTTCCAGTTTTATAGTTGCAACCAGAAGTACGGTTTTAAAGTCACCTAAATAGTATAAGCGATATATTATTCGACGTGCCTTAGCAAGATGAGAACGAATGTACACTTTTGGTTTTTATATCATTTTCGGTTAAAAAGTGCTAACCGTGTCATATTATAGTCGCAGAAATAGTACATGTGATACATCAATAGACAAGTATTGAACAGTCGACCACTAGACCCATAAAAGTCTAGAAAAGTCGAGCTTGAATCTTTAGTTCAGGTTTTGACGTCATTTCCGCTAAGCTCTGATACGTTATGACCGAAAGTTTGTCATAAATTACTGGAAATTAGTGAAATCGTTTATCAATCGACGCACAATTATACGAAGAGTTCAAATATCGACTTTTGGTTCTACCTCCGGTCACGATGGGTGAAAAATTAGGACTTACAAAGTCTAATTACTTGTTTATAATTACTGTTATCTATTATTCCCAGTAAAATTTCTTTATCCAAATGCTTTAAAATGATACTTATAGTAGTTTTCTCAAAAAAATTTCTTGGGTAGGGAAAAACTTCACCAATAACATTCGCGTGTACACAAGCTTACGTACGCGATATAATATTCCGGCTCGGGAGACATTTTGAAAATTTCATTTTGGCCCACGCTTAAAAGTATTTGCCCACCCCTGACCTATACTAAATTTACAATCAAGATGCAGTAGAAATAAACAAACCAAGACACTTTAAATGCTACTAAGTACTAGGTGCACTTCCGAATCATAATTTACAATGTATATAGGTATATTGTAAATTATGGTTTGGGAGTGCTCCTAGTAGCACTTAACGTGTCTTGGTTTATTTACTTCTATTGCATCTTGATTGTAAATTTAGTATAGTTCTAAACTATGCTACAATAAAATTTAAAATATACCTGCTGTATTTTGCGTCAAATGCAAAAATGTAGTTATTGTCCTGTTGCCTTTAACGTTTGGAGAAAGCACTATGAAAACTACACCAATGAGATAAAATGGTAAAGAATTTGAAATATGCCGAAAATACGGTTATAACTATAAAATCCTTACAGTATTACAAATACCTGTGGATATAACGTTTTAAAACAGGAACACGCACAATGAAAAATGTTGTCTGAATTAAAATTAAGCACAAGAAATAACACAAGATTTTAGATCTGGCAAAATATTTAATATAAGTTTATGCTTTAAATCATAATACGGTTAATAAACGATATGTTTATTGTTTATTTTTATTCTATAAGGTGTTTTCGTATTAAATGGTCAAATTTTAATAACAATTCAAGAGTTTCCTTGTTAAATGTATATGTTTTTACAACAATAATTATATTTTGTTTTCGTACTATTAGGCCAGGAACTCAAGCTTTTCACCTCGCAATTTTTACAGAATGGATCGATTTGCTTGAAAATTTTAGAATAAGTACTGGATAGTCCAAAGATCAAAATCTATATGATGCCGAAAGGCGCTTTTATCATGGGGGTGGTTGCCACCCCATCTCGGGGGTGGAAATTTTAAATTATATTTTGACCGAAAAAGTTGATAAAAACGTTCATTCTAAGCAAAAAATGCTATATACATTTTTTTGATAAAATTAATAGTTTTCGATTTATTCGCTATCGAAAGTGTTAGTTTTGTATAGAAAAAATCAATGTTTTTCGATATATACTCATTTACAATACACTCAGTTTTTGCCGTAGAAAAAATTTTGTTAAACCAAGTTCTTGGGAATTAAATAGCCTACAATTTTATATTGAAATAATTTTTCGTATCTCTGATGCTAATCTTTCTATTCTGAAGGAAATGGCATTTTTTACCAAACTACAAAAATTCCTTATTTGCTTTTAACTCCATTTTTTTCAAAACTAATCATTCTAAACCAGTGAAACTTCTAGAATCTATCAATAATACATAAATAAATAAGAATGAATAAGCCCAATGACTAAAAATACCGCCAACTTACATTATTATGCTTCCAATTGGATTTCTCCTTTTTTTTTTTCAAAAAGATATATTGATTTTTTAATCGTAACTTTTTTATTTTTTATCGTAGGAAGTTTTGTAAAACATAATTTTGTAGGCTTTTACAATATCTATAAGGCTATTAATATTAAATCTTTTTGTTATCCTCAATCGCAAAAAGAGGTGACTTTTAGAGGGATGGTACAGGTGGTTTTTGCATGTTATTACAGGCTTTAATTGTCAATAGCTCACTCAGTTTTTAACGTAGAAATTTTTTTTTATAAACTGTGTTCTTGGGAATTAAACAAGCTACAATTTCATATTTAAACACTTTTTCGTATCTCTGATGCTAATCTTGCTATTCTGAAGAAAAATACATTTTTTTTCCAAACTACAAAAATTCACTTTAAACTCCATTTTTTTAAAAACTAATCATTCTAAGCCGATCAAACTTCTAGAACCTATTAAAAATACATAAATAAAAAAGACCAAACAAGGTTAATGACTAATTTTAATTAGGGTGGTGATTAGGGGGTTGCTTGCGATCACTTTTTCGATGAAAAAAAATGTGGACTGACGTTCTTTTCATTACAAGTCACTTAATTTTTGAGCTAGAGACTTCTTTTTAATTTCGTGATAGATAATTTTAAGTACTTTAAATTAATTTGAATAAGTTGTCTTCGAAAAATGCATAGTTTTCCAGTCTTTTGACTTTAAATCTAGAATATTTAGCATTTGACGAAGAAAAGCCAACATATAATAAAGTATAGCTCGATTACTATTGGTCTTAAAGACAATTTAAAAAAAAACGGTTTTATTTATTTTTTATAAAGGTACATTTTTGTTAGACAAAGTTGTTTTGATAAAACGAAAACTTTTGGAGTTATTAGCAGAAGACTGATTAAAAACATTGATTTTTTCGATATAAACCTAACACTTTCGATAGCGAATAAATCGAAAACTATCAATTTTAGCAAATAAATGTATAGAACGTTTTTTGATTAGAATGAACGTTTTTATCACCTTTTGCAATTATAATATAATAAAAAATTTCCACCCCCCAAAGGGGGTGACAACCACCCCCATAGTAAAAGCGCCTTTCGGCATGATATAGATTTTGATCCTTGGACTATCTACTACTTATTCTCAAATTTTCAAGCAAATCGATCCATTCTGTAAAAATTGCGAGGTTTTGTCCTATTTTAAGCTTCATTACTTGGACTATATATATTTATAGGTTTCACAAATAAAGTACTTTCATTATACTTTAGGCCTATCCTCCAAAATTATCTAATAATAAAACACCGTAATTATATTTTAAAATACACCGTGTAACATTACAAAACCTTATATCGCAAAGTTCACGAATGTAAAAATATATGGGGTGTTCCATTAAAAAAACATAAGTTTATTTCACCCTGTCAATATACAGGGTGATTGATTAGTAGGGTAAAGCTCAATAGCTCCGCTATAGTAATAGATAGCCATAAAAGTTGGTAACAAAAATTTTAGCCACCTTTGAGCTTCACATTACAAAATTAGTTAGAATGTTACAGGGTGTTCGATAACACAGTGGCAGACCAAACTTATGTTTTTTTAAATGGAACACCCTATATTTTATTTTAAATTCGAAATCCTGTTAACTTCTCCATCACAAAAATATAAAAGTTTGTTATGTTATACAGGGTATTTACAAAGTTATAACCAATTTTATATGAAAATCGTAACAAGTTCAACTCCCTGTATAAATAAAAATAAGCAAAACAACAATAGTTTATTAATGCCATATTTTTTAACGTATTGTCAAAATTTTCAAGAATGGTCGATATTGCCAATTTTCTTTATATCAAATACAGGGTGAGTCAAAACGCAAGTACATTATTTTCTCAGTAATTTTAAATGGAACACCCTGTATTTTATATCACTATTGAAAAGTACCATTACCGTATTTTAATTTTTAGATAACATTCCCTATGTCTACATTTATTAGTTTTCGAGATATTTTCATTTTTCAATGGACCAGTAGCGTGGCCACCCAAATCACCAGAATTTAATAAACTGGACTGATTTTTTTGGGGTTACGTTAACAATGAAGTTTATAAAATACCTCCAACAACAAGGGATGAGATGAAAAATAGAATACAAAGTGTATTTCGATGAGTTAATTTACACATGCTCCATAGAGTAAGTAGCTCATTCAATGATCGTTTTTAGGGGTACATAAATGTGTTAGCGAGATAATTTTGAACACCTTATGTAATTAAATATTAAAAATATTTTATTAAAAGTAGCTTCTAATTTTTTCAAACATGTTTTTTGCAAAATGTATTACTGATAAATTATGTTTCGTTCTTTATTTGTTACATTTACATACAAAAGTAGTGTTTAATTGTCTTCACAAAATATTGTATTTTGTGTTTGTGTGTTTTTTTGTAAAATTTATTACTAATTTTCTTTGTTTATTTGTTGCATTTACATAAAAAGATAGTTTTTATTTGTTTCAAAAATGTTGCATGTAGTGGTTGTGTTTATGTTTGTAAAATGTATTACAGTAGACTCGCGATTATCCGAGGTAACTGGGACCGTGACTACCTCGGATACGGAAAAACTCGGTTAACACTGAGATTGGTTATATTGATAGAAAAACACGTAAATAATCATAACTGTGGATATTTTAAAGACAAAATTAATACAGTACTGTCTATAAAAGATAAAAACATTTACCTTATCAATATTACTGTTTAAAAAAGTATTTCTTTTGCCTCGGTTAACCGAGTGGCTCGGATGACCGAGACTCGGATAATCGCGAGTCTACTGTACTAATAAATTATTTTTATTTCTTTATTTGCTACAGTGTTACATTGATTACCGGATTGATAACCGGTAATCTTCAATTGTCAATTCAGTCATGGCTTACTTAAAATTTAGATAAATTTAAACACCTAAAATAATTTGCTCTGAAAAATGAAAATATCTCTAAAACTAATAAATTTGGGCATACGGAATGTTATATAAAAATTAAAGTACGTTAATGTTACTTTTCAAAAATGATATATAAAATACAGGGTGTTCCATTTAACATTACTGAGAAAATAATGTACTTGCGTTTTGACTCACCCTGTATTTGATATAAAGAAAATTAGCAATATCAATAATTCTTAAAAAATTTGACAATAAATAAAAAAATATGGCATTAATAGACCAT